>NC_134353.1:347095182-348547682 GCF_048569485.1 Anomaloglossus baeobatrachus
TTAGACCAATTTATAAGTTTCCTCCTTCCTGCTTTTGCACCAAAACTGAGGAGCCCGTGATGCACGGGGGGGTGTATAGGCAGAGGGGAGGGGTTACACTTTTTAAAGTGTAATACTTTGTGTGGCCTCCGGAGGCAGAAGCTATACACCCCAATTGTCTGGGTCTCCCAATAGGAGCTAGAAGAAAAGGAATTTACGGTAAGTAAACAAAATTCCCTTCTTTCCTTGTTCTTGGGTTTAGTTGCTTATTAAAAATCCTACTCCCTCTGAGCCCATGTTATCATTTATGACGTAGTGGAATACTTGGATCATACCCCCTTTTCACTTCTTTCCAGGCTATGCAAATAAGTCATGATTAGGACAGTTCACCATTGTTGGATCATGTTTGGACCCCTTCTATTTTCTCAATGACTTTTTGTTGGTGAGGTTTCAGAGCTGAACACCAGTTCTCAGATATAATCAACAGGAGAGAATTTATGACCTCCATTTATACTCCTGGAGATCACATCTCTAGCGTTAAACACTTAAGGCTGCTTTACACACAACAACATCGCTAACGAGATGTCGTTGGGGTCACGGAATTCGTGATGCACATCCGGCCTCGTTAGCGGCATCGTTACATGTGAAACGCTCGAACGACCGTTAACGATCAAAATTACTTACTTGATCGTTGACGCGTCGTTCCATTCCCGATTATCGTTGCAGGACGCAGGTTGTTCGTCGTTCCAGCGGCAGCACACATCGCTACGTGTGACACCGCAGGAACGAGGAACAACACCGTACCTGCGGCCGCCCGCAACGAGGAAGGAAGGGGTGGGCGGGATGTTCGTCCCGCTCAGCTCCACCCCTCCGCTTCTATTGGGCGGCTGCTTAGTGACGCTGCACGAACCGCCTCCTTAGAAAGGAGGCGGTTCGCCGGCCACAGCGACATTGCTAGGCAGGTAAGTACGTGTGACGGGTATAAGCGATGTTGTGCGCCACGGGCAGCGATTTGCCCGTGACGCACAACCGACGGGGGCGGGTACGCTCGCTAGCGATATCGCTGCGTGTAAAGTGCCCTTTAGGTGGTTTGCATATTACTCTGCCGTTTCTAAAACGTCCTCGTGTAGTAAACAGCTGCAAGAGATCTTGCACGAGCAGACACAGCCGAACGTCCCATAGAGAAGGCAGAGTTGGTTTATTACCGGCTCTGTCTGATAGATATATTTATTATTATCAATATTGTTGTTGTAGTATTATTATTGCGCCATTTATTAAATGGCGCTTTACAAGTGAAAGAGGATATATAATATATATCATTTTTTGCAATTTCACCGCACTTGACTTTTTCCCCCCATTTTCCAGTAAATAAATGGCTTTCAAAAGTACAACTCATTCCACAAATATCAAGCCCTTATACAGCTTTGACACTAAATTAAATAAGTCATGGCCACTGGAAGAAGGAAGAAAAAAAATGTAAAATCTATCACCAGTGGTGAAGGGGTTATTTCAGGGGGGGTGGGAGGGATATTTCGAAAGACAGATATCTATTTTATTTTTTTATTTTTTTGTACTTTGTCCCGTTATATTAAAGGTCCAGAATCTTCTGATACCACCCTATTACTGTTATAGCAAAGCTCACAGTCTCCTTTGAAATCCAGCCACAGGGGCTCCATGATGACAGGCCCGCAGCTATTCAGCAGACTGTCATAACAACCCATCAGCCCCAAAGCTGGCGTGCTGTTAATGCCACTGGCAGAGATTGACAGTGGAAATTAACAGTCACGTGTTGATCTCTGCTCCACCAATAGCTGTAAGACGCATCCATTATGTGCTGGGTATGGGGCGGGCTGACCCCGTAGTCTTTATACACCTTCTGCCAACATAGACTAAACATGCACCGTGGGTGTCGGTAAGGTGTTAAAGGCTTAAACAGCACAGCGTAGTAGGATAGTACATTTGTGTTATTACTGACATATCAATATGTCCTTCCTTTCTTGTTGAATTTGGTTGAGAAGTTACATTTCTGACTACAGTGATTCAGTATGATTTTGCGACCATGTTATTAAAATCTAGACTGCAGTATACATTACAGGCTACAGTATACATTACAGGCTGCAGTACTGTCATGATCCAGGACCGATATTCCCCACTCCAGAGTTTCCCAAACCCAGCCTGGTCATGTCAGGGGTTAACTCCCATCAGCCTTGTTCTGGTTTCAGGAGACATTATATCTGGTCGCTGCACCAGCATTCCAGTGCTGGTTATAGTTTTGCTCTGCAGCCTGTGACTAGCTCTGGTGAGATTTCCTGTTTGATCTGACTCCTTGTTACCGTGCCCTGACCAGACCCTCCCCCGTTCATCCACCTGTTCCAGTCTTTGACTTCCCGCTCCTGTCAGTTGTTTACCCATCCTGGTTCATCCTCCTCCCCATGTTTGTGTCTCCTCACCCTCTGGTCTTGTCTTCTGTTCCCTGTGACCTTTTGTGTTTCCTTCTGCATACCTGATCTCCCGATATCTGACCTCAGTTCTGTTGTCTGACCAGATATTGATCCTCATCTGCAGTGACTTGACTTTCCTGGCTAGACCCTGACTGTTTGACTACTCTATTGCCCCCTGGTGGTTCGCCTGTGAACTCCCTGTTGAAGTTACTCTGCTGTACTTCAGCCTCCTTTCTGTTAGTGTTTCTAAGACTCTCCTTCATTACTCTGCTGCCACCTAGTGGGTAATACGCTGTACTACATCTCGCCAGCCCTTTGTACAGTGTGACAAGTACACATTACAGGCTCTGGGAGGTCCTGCATAGAACAATGTACCGTAACCTTCTCTTGATAGAGGATCCCAAAGTCATGTTGCTTGTTTCTAAAATGGCAGTCCTGCCCCACACATCTCTGGATATGTCTTGCTAGAAGGAAAGGCAAGGACACATCTGTAGGTGCCTGTTGCTAGAAATACCACATAACCATATTTTCCATCAATTGTTTGTTCTTGCAGGTGATGGAGCAGAAAGAGCACAAACTTAATGGTAAAGTCATTGATCCAAAAAGGGCGAAAGCCATGAAGACAAAAGAACCAGTAAAGAAAATATTTGTGGGTGGCCTGTCCCCAGACACACCAGAAGAAAAGATAAGGGAGTACTTTGGAACATTTGGTGAGGTAATTGTCCTTTTTTTATTGTAGATCGTATCCGCTTCAGGTCACATGAAAATATAATTTGATATATTTCATAGTCATTAGAATACAGGTAATTTCTTCCAATAGTTATAAAAGGAAATTTCACTTGGACAAGAGGATTAGTCTCCAGATTGACAATATAAACTGCATAAATTAGTAAATGGACCTGATGAGGCTTTCTACTTTTAATACTTTTTCAAAGTTTAACTGAATCTCCAATACCTTGCCTGAGTGACCGTTCCTCAGTGTCCCTCCTATGCTGCGGTGATCTCCCACTGCTCAGTACAAGCTGCTGGGTGGGTGGGTGGAGATTATCAGAATAGCTGTATAATCCTTTATGAAGGGATAGCGAAGTATCAGGTCTAAGATCTATTGAAATAGCAAAAATTCAACACCAATAGGTATCAGAATAGAACTCTTACATGTATGATTTTTTGTGAATGTAGCAACATGTGACATTGGGTTGTATAACACTGCACTATTTTATCTAATTATGGCTTATTGATAGAGATCCTATTGAATATACTATATCCATTAGCTACTATCTATTGGATACTGTAATTCACACTGTATATGCCTATCAAGGTGTCTCACTGTCTGTTAGTTTACAGTGTGCAGTTTTATAGCTAGGCAGATATCCATTTATGCCTAATATCAATATTGCTGGTTAACAACAACAACTCTGGGGTGATTTATATATAAACCTTTCATAATATTGTAGGTCACATATATCCATTATCTCCCCAGCTAATGATATTGGATGGGATATTTATATATAATATAAAAAAAATAAATAAATAAATAAATATGGCACTTCACCCTCTTGTTCACCTGTGTTATATCATATGGGTGAATATAATATTCACCCGCTTGATTGAAAGTGATGGCGCTACAATCTATTAATCCTTGATTGGCCTCATCATTTTCGGGTTTTAAATTGGTGTGTGGATCACTGTTTGCACTTATTTATTTTATTTTATATAACCCAATTAAAAGTTAAGTTTTAAATGTCACATGTTGCTACATTCACAGGTCTAAGATCTATTTAATGTATTCCGTTTGTATTGCGAAATCTGGTGACAGATCCGGTCTAACTACAGTTTTTATTGTTTTTTTTTATGTTGACTGGACATTGTTCACACTACGAGATAAAAATCTGTCCATGTCACACTAGGGATGAATTACTATTGCCAAATTTATCATAGCCGCACACAGTTTGGTAGATTCCTTGCATTTTTGGCACACCATGTTTTATTTAAAAAAAAAAAAAAAATACAATACAATTCCTACTATTGGCCTCAGTGGTCAAAGCGGGCCAGGTCATCATCTCATGGGAGTAAGTAGCGACAGAAACCCGAGAGCGAAGCCTTGTCAATTGCTCATTATGGAATTGAGAATTTGGTGAAAATGGAATGTCTTTAACCTTTTCTTGACATTTGATGTCAGTTTACGTCTTAGTTGGAAAGGGGCTCCTGCAAATTGACATAAATGTACATCATGGCAATCGCATGGGCACAGGACCTATGCACGCTCAATCTCCACTGGGAGCTTGGTGTAAGTTATAGCCGAGCTCTGCCTGTCACAGCCAGGGAAGGTCCCCTTGCCACCCTTGGCTGTTTAACCCCCTAAATGTCACAAGCCTTAGCAATCGCAGCATTTGAGGCTGGGACATGGAGTGAGCTCTCTCCCACCCAATCACCTGAGGCTAATAGCAGAGGTCAGGATGACAACTTCCGGGTCAGCCAGCTGTGACAAGTTTGTTAGACAATGCCAAGAGCATACACTGAGAGAAGCCTTTTAGACTATCACTGTCAGGTATAATGTATTGCAATGTAAGTGCATCAGCAATCAGAGTAATAAAAATTAATGTCCCATATAGGAACTAAGTAAAGAAAAAAAAAATTAAATTGAAAAAATATTTAAAAACAAATCAGAAAATAAAGAGCAAAAAAAGTAAAATATACCAATAAATGCTTATATTTATATAAAAATATACAATAAAAGTACACACATTTGATATCGCTGCATCCAGAATGACCCGTTCAATAAAATGATCACAATATTTAACCCTTTGAGTGGATAAACAAAAAAAAATATGAATGTAGGCAGGAAAATTTAAAAAAAACAAACTAACATTCAATATTCAGTGATGCAAAACCCCCTTTATTTGGTAAAAAAAAACCAAACTTTTTTAGCGTTGTGGTACCCAAACCTAAAAAAAAAACCTACATAAATCTGGTATTGCTGTAAGCATACTGACCCAAGGAATAAAGTCACTGTACCACTTAATGCCAGGTGAAAAATAGTAGTAAAGCCAATTGTTGATTTTGTATATTCTGCAGTAAGGATCAGCTCACATTTATCCTGTGCACTAAGCTGAGCGCTTACATTGGGGATTACGTGTAAATCTCAGAAAAACGTGACTCAGATAAAAATCCAAACAGAAATTTCATTGTTTTGAGGCAGTTCGAGTCACTTTGGACTCCCGACTGTCCTGTGGTCTGGCGGTGTCCATCTTTGTAGGCGTGCACAAAACTTTGGTTAACAGTTTTGTGTACCATTTGAAAAGAGGCCAAACTGAGTCTGGAGTAACTCTGCTGCATCATAAGTGAATGGATCCATGGGAGGTTTCACCTGATTCACGTATTTTGGAGAACTAAATGGAAACCCTAATGTAAGTGCTCAGCATAGAGCACAGGATAAATGTGAACTGATCCAAAATGTTTTGTACCCAAATTGCCACAAAATAGCATTCAACTCAACCTACAAAAATACAAGTGCCCTCTGAGGTCTGTCATCTGCTAAAGGAAGCTGTCAGTAAGGTTTTGCTAACTCATCTGAGAGCAGCATGATGTAGGCATAGAGACTCTGAATCCATTGATGTATCACTTTAATTTATTGGCTGCAGTTGTTCTGGCACAATCTGAGCTTATAGGTTTACAAAAGCAGCAGAGCTGGGAAAGCTGCCACCGTCCACATCGGGCTCTCTATACAGATTGTACATTGATAGTGAGGTGTCAATCAGAGGAGGGGAAATTGTAGTCCAGCAATGATGACCACCAGGTGAAAAAAGCCAATGGGATCTGAGGCAAAATTGGCTCCATACCCGCAGATGAACTCCCAGAGGGATGTAATTTCCAAAATATGCTCACTTGAGGCAGTTTCTGCTGTTTTGGCCCTTGTGGGCTCTGCAAACGGAGTCTGCAAACTATTCTAGGAAAATCTGTTCTCCAAAATTAAAATGGCGCTCCTTCCCTCCTATATTATGGAGCCTTTTTTATCTATTCCCCTTGTGAAAATTAGAAATCTAGGGTTGAAACAACATTTTAGTGGTAAAAATGTTATTTTTTCTTTACCACCTAATAGTTTTAAAATGTTGTGACATAACTGTGGTGTCAGTATGCTCACTGCACCCCTAGTTAAATTCATTAAGGGGTGCAGTTTGTAAAATGAGTCACTTGTGGGGGTCTTGCATATCTGGCATGTCAGGGGCTCTGCCAGTGTTACATGGCACCCGCAAACCATTCCATTTAGATCTGAACTCAAATTTGGCACCCCTTCCCTTCTTCACTTTCTACTGGGCCTCAAAAGTAGTTTTTGACCACATATGGAGTATTGACGTACTGAGGAGAAATTGTATCATCCATTTTCTCCTATTATCCTTTTTTAAAATAAAAACTTTGGGGCCAAAGCAACATTTTAGTGGAAAAAAAAATGTTAATTGTTTTATATTAACAGCCCAATGCTATACAATTCCATGAATTACCTGAGGGTTAAAATTGTTCACTACCACTACACCCCTAGACGTACTCCTTAAAACATTTAGTTTACAAAACTGGGTCAAATAGGTTCCCTTTAACACCTTCACCCCAAGCCTGTCACCAGGTTTTTGTTACCCCTTCAGAGAGCAGCATGATGTAGGGGCAGAGATCCTGACTCCAGTGATAAGTTACTTACTGCTTGCAGTAGATTTGATGAAATCCGTTTTATCTGACGCCAATTAACTGGTATTCTGAATGCTGAGCTGCGTATAACCCTGCCGACACCACTAATGAGAATTTCTTTGTCGCTCCATTGGGAGACCCAGACAATTGGGTGTATAGCTTCTGCCTCCGGAGGCCACACAAAGTATTACACTTTAAAAAGTGTAACCCATCCCCTCTGCCTATACACCCTCCCGTGCATCACGGGCCCATCAGTTTTATGCTTTGTGTTGAAGGAGGCACACATTCACGCAAGCTCCACATTTTAGTCAGCAGCAGCTGCTGATTGTATCGGATGGAAGACAAGAGGGCCCCCACGAGGCCCCCGGCATGCTCCCTTCTCACCCCACTAAGTCGGCGGTGCTGTCAAGGTTGAGGTACCCATTGCGGGTACAAAGGCTGGAGCCACATGCCGTTTTCCTTCCCCATCCCTTAGAGGCTCTGGGAGAAGTGGAATCCTAACCGGTCACCTTTCACTAGGACCGGGCTCCCTCCGCAGCCCCTGGGGGAATCTGACGGACAGGAGACTGGGTATCATCAGGGACAGGCCCTGCATCTAAAAGGTACTCTGTGTCCCCTTGGGGACGGCGCATGGAGCGCCTGTGTTACAGACGCTGCAGCGGCTGCTGTTTTTCTGTGACGACCGGGACTACCGCGCCTGTTCGTCGGCCGCGTTATTAAATTTAGTCCCCGGCTTCTGCGGCCTAGTACCATAACTCCCGCCCCCGGGCCTGCCAGTCAGGGGTAAGGGCGGGACGGTCGACTGGACGTCGGCAGTGAGGGCTGGAGCATACTTAGGTGTTCTCCTCCCCCCTCACTGAGCACTGTGGGGCACCAGATTCCCGCACTTTATTAGTCACCGCCCACGGCTCCCTCCTCCCCTGAGAACTCTGGCAGCCATTGTTACAATCACTTCTGCCGGTGGAGGATTTCAGAACGAGCTCCACAGCTCTGGGAGGCCCAGGCGGGGAATCTGGTGGACACACAACCGCTTTGGGCGGTCGGTAAGCCCCCTAGGGTGCCGAAGTGTGTGTGTATGTATGTATGTATGTATGTGTGTATGTATGTATGTATGTATGTATGTGTGTGTGTATATATATATATATATATATATATATATATATATATATATATATATATATATATATATATATATATATATATATATATATATATATATATATATATATATATATATATATATATATATATTATTGTATACATTTTCTCTGTTCGGCCGCATTATTTTGCTTTTGGCTATACCCTCACTGATCACTCTCAGAGGAGACAACAGCATGTCGTCCGCAAAGAGCAAGGGTTATTTTGCAACCTGTACCTCTTGTGCGGCTATGTTACCTGCAGGTTCCACCTACACTCACTGTGTGCAATGCTCGGCCCCTGTGGCACTCACTCAGCCGGAGCCTTGGGCACTGGTGGGACCCTCGGCTCAGGTAGAACCGCCGGCTTCCACTGTCCAGGTGGCAGGGACAGAGTTTGCAGTTTTGGCTGAGAAACTCTCTGAGTCGCTTTCACAGTCCATGGCTCAGTCTATGGACAAATGGTCTGCTAAGATACTAGAAGCCTTGCAGTCCAGATCGGTAACACAGGCCCAGGGCACTGTGAGTTCATCGCCCCCAGGCCCCCCTCGGTCGGCGCAGCAAAGTGCTCCTGGGGTGACACCTAGGTCCCACGGTGAGGACTCCGACACAGACCGCAGTCCCAGACCGGCTAAGCGGGCTCGCTGGGAACCTTCCCCGACTTCATCACGCTGTTCGGGGTCTCAGCATGAGGACTCTCTGGAGGATGAAGCGGAGGTCGCAGCTCAGGGCTCTGATCCTGACGTTGCTCTCAATCTAGATACACCTGAAGGGGAGGCCATAGTAAATGACCTTTTATAGCGTCCATCAACCAGGTGCTAGATCTTTCTCCCCCAACTCCACCTATAGAGAAGTCGACTTCGCAGCAGGAGAAGCACCAGTTTAGGTTTCCCAAACGTACACGGAGTGCGTTTTTCGATCACTCTAACTTCAGAGATGCTGTCCAGAAGCACAGAGCATTTCCGGACAAGCGCTTTACTAAGCGCCTTAATGACACACGTTACCCCTTCCCCCCTGACGTAGTTAAGGGTTGGGCTCAGTGTCCCAAGGTGGATCCTCCAATCTCTAGACTGGCGGCTAGATCCGTAGTATCAGTGGCAGATGGTTCATCGCTCAAGGATGCCACTGACAGGCAAATAGAGCTCCTGATGAAATCCATCTATGAAGCCATAGGCGCGTCTTTTGCTCCGGCCTTTGCAGCCGTGTGGGCACTCCAAGCTATCTCAGCTTGTCTGTCTGAGATTAATGCGGTCACACGTACCTCTGCTCCGCAAGTTGTGTCTTTGACTTCTCAGGCGTCGGCCTTTTCGTCCTACGCCATGAACGCCGTCCTGGACTCTGCGAGCCGTACAGCGGTAGCATCCGCCAATTCGGTGGCAGTCCGCAGGGCCATGTGGCTACGCGAATGGAAGGCAGACTCTGCTTCCAAGAAGTTCTTAACCGGTTTGCCATTTTCTGGCGACCGTTTGTTTGGCGAGCAATTGGACGAAATTATTAAACAATCCAAGGGAAAGGACTCGTCCTTACCCCAGTCCAAACCAAACAGACCTCAGCGACGAAAAATACAACCAAGGTTTCGGTCCTTTCGGCCCTCAGCCAGGTCCCATTCCTCCACGTCCAACAGGTCAGAGAAGGGCCAGAGGAACTCTTCTGCATGGCGGTCTAAGTCACGTCCTACAAAGACCGCCGGAGGAACCGCCTCCAAGGCGGCCTCCTCATGACTTTCGGCCTCCCCAAACCGCATCCTCGGTCGGTGGCTGGCTCTCCCGCTTTTGCGACGCCTGGTGGCCACATGTCCAAGACCGATGGGTGAGAGACATTCTGTCTCACGGTTACAGGATAGAGCTCAGTTCTCGTCCTCCGACTCGTTTCTTCAGAACATCTCCGCCCCCCCGAGCGAGCCGATGCACTTTTCTTCGGCGCTCCATTGGGAGACCCAGACGATTGGGTGTATAGCTACTGCCTCCGGAGGCCACACAAAGCATTACACTAAAAAGTGTAAGGCCCCTCCCCTTCTGGCTATACACCCCCAGTGGGATCACTGGCTCACCAGTTTTCAAGCTTTGTGCGAAGGAGGCACACATCCATGCAATAGCTCCACTGTTTAGTCAGCAGTAGCTGCTGACTATATCGGATGGAAGAAAAGTGGGCCCATATGGGGACCCCAGCATGCTCCCTTCTCACCCCACTTGTGGTTTGTAAGGTTGAGGTACCTATTGCTGGTACGGAGGCTGGAGCCCACATGCTGTTTTTCCTTCCCCATCCCCCTGAGGGGCTCTGAGGAAGTGGGATCTTACCGGCCCCAAAGCCCTGAGGCCGGGCTCCATCCACAGACCCATTGAACCTGCTGGATACGGAGCTGGGTACCGTTCAGGGACATGGCCCTGCACCATTCAGGTACTCTGTGTCCCCGTACACACAGGCACAGCACACTCCAGACTTGCTGGGAGTGCTAGTGCGCCGGGGACAGTAAAGGGTTACAGTCACTGCAGCCTAGCTGAGTGACTTTATGTATTGGGAACTACCGCGCCGGACGCTCCGGGAGCGGCGGCGCGGCTGGGACTTGTAGTGCGCCGGGGACTTAGCGCCGACCGCGCTTTTACGGCGGCGGCGCTTATAAATCCAGTCCCCGGCTTTTGCGGCCTAGCTCCGCTTCGTTCCCGCCCCCACCCTGTCAATCGGCAGCGCCGAGGGCTGGAGCCTTATTTACATGCTCCAGCCCTCTCACTGGACACTGTGGGACGCCGGTTTCCTGCTCTGACTTGGGGCACGCCCACGGCCCGCCCCTACTCACACGAGCTGGAGAAGGACGCCGGCAGCCATTACTGCAGGCCGAGCTGAGAGAACGGACTCTGGGCAACCAGGCACAGGACTGGGGCGACCACACACCCGCTTATAGGCGGGCGGTAAGCGGCACCTGAAGTGCTGACCGCACTAAATACCGCAGTTGTCCATTTGTATTTTATGCTTACACTGCATAGGTCGCTATTTTTGGCTATATGCCCTCTTAGATGGCGACGCATCAGCAGCAGGAAAGCAGGGGTGCTAAGGCACAGGCTTTCTATGCTGCTTGTATCTGAGGCACAAAAAAGCCTCAGAGCAGGTTTTTTTTTTTTCAGTGCTGCAGTGTTAATTTGTACTTATGCTTGTATGCTATACATTGCACGGTATGATCGCTATTCTAGGCTATATTCCCCTAGATGGCTAGTCTACAGCAGCAGAAAAGCAGGAGTGCCATGGCACAGGCTTTCTATGCTGCTTGTATTGCATGTGCGGCAGTGTTCATTTGTACTTTATGCTTGTATGCTATACATTGCACTGTACGGTCGCCATTCTTGGCTCTATACTCCTAGATGGCTAGTCGGCAGCAGCATATAAGCAACACAGGCTTTCGATGCTGTTTTTACTGCATGTGATACTGTTCCACGGCACTGACCCCCATTGTGTGCAATGCTCCCCTGTAGCACTTGGTCAGCCGGGGTCTCTACTAGACGTGGCCAAAGGAACCACCTGTCAACCCTGTCCAAGGACAGGGACGGAGTTGCAGTTTCGGCTGATATATTGTCATGGGATAGAGACTTGCAGTCCAGACAGGCCATGCGCAATCTGGTTCATTGGTCCCTGGCCACCCTCATTTGGAATAAAATCGGTGCTCCGGGGGGGTCCCAGGAGGACTCTCTGTATGACGAGGCAGACGTAGCTCATCAGGACTTTGATCCTGACACCGCTCTCAATCCGGATACACCGGATGGTGACGCCATAGGGAATGATCCTATAGCGTCCATCAATGGAATGTTGGATCTTTCTCCCTCAGCTCCCCCAGCGAAGAGTCAGCCTCACAGCAGGAGAAGTCCCATTTCAGTAGCTCAAACGTATATTGAGTATTTTTCTGGCCACGCTGACTTCAGAGAAGCAGTCCAGGAACACCACGCTTACCAGATAAGCGTTTTCTCCAAACGTATTAAGGATACACGTTATCCCTTTCCCTCTGACGTGGTCAAGCGCTGGACCCAGGGTCCAAAGGTGGATTCTCCAATCTCCAGGCTTCCGGCTAGAGCCATAGTTGCAGTGGAGATGGGACTTCACTTAAAGATGCCATTGACAGACAGATGGACTCTGGTTGAATTCTGTCTATGAGGCTATCGGCGTGTCGGTTGCTCCGGCATTCACAGCCGTATGGGCACCCTAAGCTTTTCAGCTGTTCTTGCGCAGCTGGTCTTGAGCACATGTACGTCTGTGTCGCAGGGGCGTCCGTAACCTCGCAATGTCTGCATTGCGACTTACCCTATTAATGCTGTCCTGGAAGGATAGTCGAGGTTTCGGTCCTTCCCAAGCTCGGGCAGGTCCCAATTGTCCTCGTCCAAAAGGGCAAAAAAGCCTCAGAGGGGCTCAGATTCCGGCCGGGCTCAATCACGCCCAAGGAAGCCAGCTGGAGGAACCGCTACCAAGGCGGTCTCCTCATGACTCTCAGCTCTCTCTCTCTCCGCATCCGCGGTTGATGGCAGACTCTCCCGCCTTTGGCGACATTTAGCTGCCACAGGTCACAGACCGGTGGGTGAGGGACATTGTGCTCACGTGCACAGGACAGAGTTCTGTTCTCGTCCTCCGATCGATTCTTCAAAACCTCCCCACCGAGCCGATGCTCTTCTGCAGGCAGGAGGAGGGTAATCCCTGTTCCTCTTCAGGAACAAGACACGGTTTTACTCCAATCTAGTTGTGGTGCCAAAAAAGGATGGCTTTTTCCTTTCCGTTCTAGACCTAAACCTGCTCAACAAGCACGTGGAGGCCAGGCGGTTCCGGATGAGACCCTCCGCTCCGTCATTGCCTCAATGTCTCAAGGAAATTTCCTAGAATCAATAGACATCAGGATGCGTATCTCCACGTGCCGATTGCTCCAGAGCACCAGCGTTTGCTGCGTTTCGTTATTGAAGACGAGCATCTTCAGTTCGTAGCCCTGCCCTTCGGTCTGGCGACAGCCCCACGGGTTTTCACCAAGGTCATGGCGGCAGTGGTAGCAGTCTTGCACTCTCAGGGACACTCGGTGATCCCTTACTTGGAGGATCTACTTTTCAAGGCACCCTCTCTCGAGGCATGCCAACTCAGCCTGAATGTTACGCTGGAGACTCTCCAGACTTTCGGGTAGATCATCAATTTTGCAAAGTCAAATCTGTCACCGACGCAATCACTAACGTATCTTGGCATGGAGTTTCATACTCTATCAGCGATAGTGAAGCTTCCGCTGAACAAGCAGCGTTCACTACAGACAGGGGTGCAGTCTCTCCTTCAAGGCCAGTCGCACCCCTTAAGGCGCCTCATGCACTTCCTAGGGAAGATGGTGGCAGCCGTGGAGGCAGTTCCCTTTGCGCAGTTTCATCTGCGCCCACTTCAATGGGACATTCTCCGCCAATGGGACGGGAAGTCAACGTCCCTAGACAGGAAAGTCTCCCTTTCCCAGGCGGCCAAGGACTCTCTGCAATGGTGGCTTCTTCCCACCTCTTTGTCTCAGGGAAGATCCTTCCTACCCCCATCCTGGGCAGTGGTCACGACAGATGCGAGTCTGTCAGGGTGGGGAGCAGTTTTTTCTCCACCACAGGGCTCAGGGGACGTGGACTCAGCAGGAGTCCACCCTTCAGCTCAATGTTCTGGAAATCAGGGCAGTATATCTTGCCCTCCTAGCCTTTCAGCAGTGGCTGGAAGGAAGGTAGATCCGAGTCCAGTCGGACAACTCCACATCGGTGGCATACATCAACCACCAAGGAGGGACACGCAGTCGGCAAGCCTTCCAGGAAGTCCGGCGGATTCTGATGTGGGTGGAGGACAGAGCATCCACCATATCCGCAGTTCACATCCCGGGCGTAGAAAACTGGGAAGCAGACTTCCTCAGTCGCCAGGGCATGGACGCAGGGGAATGGTCCCTTCACCCGGACGTGTTTCAGGAAATCTGTCGCCGCTGGGGAGTGCCGGACGTCGATCTAATGGCGTCTCGGCACAACAACAAAGTTCCGGCCTTCATGGCGCGGTCTCGCGATCAAAGAGCTCTAGCGGCAGACGCCCTAGTACAAGATTGGTCGCAGTTCCGGCTCCCTTATGTGTTTCCACCTCTGGCACTCTTACCCAGAGTGCTACGCAAGCTCAGGTCCGATTGCAGCCGCGTCATACTCGTCGCCCCAGACTGGCCGAGGAGGGCGTGGTATCCGGATCTGTGGCATCTCACGGTCGGCAAACCGTGGGCACTACCAGACCGACCAGACTTACTGTCCCAAGGGCCGTTTTTTCCATCGGAATTCTGCGGCCCTGAACCTGACTGTGTGGCCATTGAATCCTGGATCCTAGCGTCTTCCGGATTATCCCAAGGGGTTGTGGCCACCATGAGGCAGGCTAGGAAGTCCACGTCTGCTAAGATCTACCATAGAACGTGGAAGATTTTCTTATCCTGGTGCTCTGCACAAGGAGTATCCCCCTGGCCATTCCAGTTACCTAATCTTCTTTCCTTCCTGCAAGCCGGGTTGGAAAAGGGCTTGTCGCTCGGCTCCCTTAAGGGACAAGTCTCAGCACTATCCGTGTTTGTTCAGAAGCGTCTAGCACGATTGTCTAAAGTGCGTACGTTCCTGCAGGGCGTGTGTCATATCGTCCCTCCGTACAGGCGGCCATTAGATCCATGGGCTCTAAACAGAGTACTAGTTGCTCTCCAGAAGCCGCCCTTCGAACCTCTGAAGGAGGTTTCCCTTTCACGACTATCACAGAAAGTGGCCTTTCTGGTAGCGATCACGTCTCTTCGGAGAGTGTCCGAGCTAGCAGCGCTGTCATCCAAAGCTCCCTTCCGGGTGTTCCACCAGGACAAGGTAGTGCTGCGCCCCATTCAGGAGTTTCTCCCTAGGGTGGTATCCTCTTTTCATCTTAATCAGGATATCTCCTTGCCTTCCTTTTATCCGTACCCAGTTCATCGGTATGAAAAGGATTTGCATTTGTTAGATCTGGTGAGAGCACTCAGAATCTACATTTCCCGCACGGCACCCATGCGCCGCTCGGATGCACTCTTTGTCCTTGTCGCTGGTAAGCGCAAAGGGTCGCAGGCTTCCAAAGCCACCCTGGCTCGATGGATCAGAGAACCAATTCTTGAAGCCTACCGTTCTGCTGGGCTTCCGGTTCCATCAGGGCTGAAGGCCCATTCTACCAGAGCCGTGGGGGCGTCCTGGGCATTGCGACACCAGGCTACGGCTCAACAGGTGTGCCAGGCAGCTACCTGGTCGAGTCTGCACACTTTCACCAAACATTATCAGGTGCATACCTATGCTTCGGCGGACGCCAGCCTAGGTAGAAGAGTCCTGCAGGCGGCAGTTGCCTCCCCGTAGGGGAGGGCTGTCTTCGCAGCTCTAACATGAGGTATTCTTTACCCACCCAGGGACAGCTTTTGGACGTCCCAATCGTCTGGGTCTCCCAATGGAGCGCCGAAGAAGAAGGGAATTTTGTTACTTACCGTAAATTCCTTTTCTTCTAGCTCCTATTGGGAGACCCAGCACCCGCCCTGTTGTCCTTCGGGATTTTTGGTTGTTTTTCGGGTACACATGTTGTTCATGTTGAACGGTTTTCAGTTCTCCGACGTTACTTCGGAGTGAATTTGTTTAAACCAGTTCTTGGCTTTCCTCCTTCTTGCTTTTGCACTAAAACTGGTGAGCCAGTGATCCCACTGGGGGTGTATAGCCAGAAGGGGAGGGGCCTTACACTTTTTAGTGTAATGCTTTGTGTGGCCTCCGGAGGCAGTAGCTATACACCCAATCGTCTGGGTCTCCCAATAGGAGCTAGAAGAAAAGGAATTTACGGTAAGTAACAAAATTCCCTTCTTTCAGGCGGTGAACACTCTGAAGGCAGAAGGAGTTGTGATCCCCGTTCCCCTTCAAGAACGTGGTCGCGGTTTTTACTCCAACTTGTTCGTGGTGCCAAAAAAGGACGGATCATTCCGTCCCGTTCTGGACCTCAAACTGCTCAACAGACACGTGAGAACCAGACGGTTCCGGATGGAATCTCTCCGCTCTGTCATCGCCTCGATGTCCCAAGGAGACTTCCTAGCATCAATCGACATCAGGGATGCTTATCTCCATGTGCCGATTGCACCAGAGCATCAACGCTTCCTGCGTTTCGCCATCGGGGACGAACACCTTCAGTTCGTGGCACTGCCTTTCGGCCTGGCGACAGCCCCACGGGTCTTCACCAAGGTCATGGCAGCAGTGGTGGCGGTCCTACACTCTCAGGGCCACTCGGTGATCCCTTACTTAGACGATCTTCTAGTCAAGGCACCCTCCTGGGTGGCATGTCAACACAGCCTGACCATTGCTCTGGAGACTCTCCAGAGGTTCGGGTGGATCATCAATTTCCCAAAGTCAAAATTGATACCGACCCAATCACTGACTTACCTCGGGATGGAGTTTCATACTCTCTCAGTGATAGTGAAGCTTCCGCTGGACAAACAGCGTTCACTGCAGACAGCGGTGCAATCTCTCCTTCGGGCCCAGTCACACCCCTTGAGGCGCCTCATGCACTTCCTAGGGAAGATGGTGGCAGCAATGGAGGCAGTTCCCTTTGCGCAGTTTCATCTGCGTCCACTTCAATGGGACATTCTCCGCAAATGGGACAGGAGGTCGACGTCCCTAGACATGAACGTCTCTTTCACTGGCAGCCAAAACCTCTCTTCAGTGGTGGCTTCTTCCCACTTCTTTGTCGAAGGGAAAATCCTTCCTGCCCCCATCCTGGGCTGTGGTCACGACGGACGCGAGTCTGTCAGGGTGGGGAGCGGTCTTCCTCCACCACAGGGCTCAGGGAACCTGGACTCCGACAGAGTCCTCCCTTCAGATCAACGTTCTGGAGATAAGGGCAGTGTATCTAGCCCTAAAAGCGTTCCAGCGGTGGCTGGAGGGCAGACAGATCCGCATACAGTCGGACAACGCCACGGCTGTCGCGTACATCAACCACCAGGGCGGCACACGCAGTCGTCAAGCCTTCCAAGAAATTCGGCGGATTCTGCTGTGGGCGGAAGCCACAGCCTCCACCATCTCCGCAGTTCACATCCCGGGCGTAGAAAACTGGGAAGCAGACTTTCTCAGTCGCCAGGGCATGGACGCAGGGGAATGGTCTCTTCACCCGGACGTGTTTTCAAGAGATCTGTTTTGCCGCTGGGGAACGCCGGACGTCGACCTCATGGCGTCTCGGCACAACAACAAAGTCCCGGCATTCATGGCACGGTCTCAAGATCACAGAGCTCTGGCGGCGGACGCATTAGTTCAGGATTGGTCGCAGTTTCGACTGCCTTATGTATTTCCTCCTCTGGCACTGCTGCCCAGAGTGTTACGCAAGATCAGGTCCGACTGCCGCCGCGCCATCCTCGTCGCTCCAGACTGGCCGAGGAGGTCGTGGTACCCGGATCTGTGGCACCTCACGGTGGGTCAACCGTGGGCACTCCCAGACCGTCCAGACTTGCTGTCTCAAGGGCCATTTTTCCATCTGAATTCTGCGGCCCTCAACCTGACTGTATGGCCATTGAGTCCTGGCTCCTAGCGTCCTCAGGGTTATCTCAAGATGTCATTGCCACCATGAGACAGGCCAGGAAACCAACATCCGCCAAGATCTATCACAGGGCTTGGAGGATCTTCTTATCCTGGTGCGCTGATCAGGGTTTTACCCCCTGGCCGTTTGCCTTACCCACTTTTCTTTCTTTCCATCAATCCGGAATGGACAAGGGTTTGTCTCTCGGCTCTCTCAAGGGACAAGTATCGGCGCTTTCCGTGTTTTTTCAAAAGCGTCTAGCCAGGCTTCCGCAGGTCCGCACGTTCCTGCAGGGAGTTTGCCACATAGTCCCACCTTACAAGCGTCCGCTGGAACCCTGGGATCTTAACAGGGTGCTAACGGCTCTTCAGAAACCACCTTTCGAGCCGATGCGAGATGTCTCTCTATCACGCCTTTCGCAGAAGGTGGCCTTCCTAGTGGCAGTCACATCCCTCCGGAGAGTGTCTGAGCTAGCAGCGCTGTCATGCAAAGCCCCCTTCCTGGTGTTTCACCAGGATAAGGTGGTTCTGCGTCCGGTCCCGGAATTTCTCCCTAAGGTGGTATCCCCTTTTCATCTCAATCAGGATATCTCTTTACCTTCTTTTTGCCCTCATCCAGTTCACCAATGTGAAAAGGATTTGCACTTGTTAGATCCGGTGAGAGCACTCCGGCTCTACATTTCTCGCACGGCGCCCCTGCGCCGTTCTGATGCGCTCTTTGTCCTTGTCGCTGGCCAGCGTAAGGGGTCGCAGGCTTCCAAGTCAACCTTGGCTCGGTGGATCAAGGAACCGATTCTTGAAGCCTACCGTTCTTCTAGGCTTCCGATTCCTTCAGGGCTGAAAGCCCATTCTACCAGAGCCGTAGGTGCATCCTGGGCATTGCGGCACCAGGCTACGGCTCAGCAGGTGTGTCAGGCGGCTACCTGGTCGAGTCTGCACACTTTCACGAAACACTATCAGGTGCATGCCTATGCTTCGGCAGATGCCAGCCTAGGTAGGCGAGTCCTTCAGGCGGCGGTTGCCCACCTGTAAGAGGGGGCCGTTTTCGGCTCTTTTTATCGGGGTATTCTTTTACCCACCCAGGGACTGCTTTTGGAAATCCCAATTGTCTGGGTCTCCCAATGGAGCGACAAAGAAGGGAATTTTGTTTACTTACCGTAAATTCCTTTTCTTCTAGCTCCTATTGGGAGACCCAGCACCCGCCCCTGTTCCCTTCGGGCTGTTGTTCTTTTGTGTACACATGTTGTTCATGTTGAATTGTTCTTTTGGTTCATGGTTTCAGTTCTCCGAACATCCTTCGGATTGAATTTACCTTAGACCAATTTATAAGTTTCCTCCTTCCTGCTTTGGCACCAAAACTGATGGGCCCGTGATGCACGGGAGGGTGTATAGGCAGAGGGGAGGGGTTACACTTTTTAAAGTGTAATACTTTGTGTGGCCTCCGGAGGCAGAAGCTATACACCCAATTGGCTGGGTCTCCCAATAGGAGCTAGAAGAAAAGGAATTTACGGTAAGTAAACAAAATTCCCTTTTCTGCCTATGCACAGTGTGCACAGAGACCTGTCAATGATGGTGTGAGTGTGAATATACAAAGCTCATGAATATGGATGGGTACATGGCAGCAGGTTTACTTATACTGAACTGATAATCTCCTGCTGATAAAACAGATTTTTAACAAAACTACAGCCACCTAGTGAGTGACGCCTCCCTTGAATCAGGGAGAGCCATTCACCTTCTTCCCATCTTGCCCTTGGATTGGGGTTAATGACAATTGTACCTGTTTCCACCTTTCTTTCAGGTTGAGTCGATTGAGCTTCCTATGGACAACAAGACAAACAAACGGCGCGGATTCTGCTTCATCACATTTACCGAAGAAGAACCCGTAAAAAAGATTATGGAAAAGAAGTACCACAATGTTGGCTTGAGTAAAGTAGGCCACTTTTTTATAATGCCAATTCTCACATTCTGCCAAGGCTCTCCTTACATTCAGTGGTGCAGATGGGAGCGGAGGAGGTTTGCAGGGCTCTGGTCTGGTGGCCAAGGACTACCTATGTGGCTGCTGAACAAGGGTCCTGCAAATCATTTTGCTTGGGTCTTAGTTGTCGGCACACCCCACTGCACTTGTGAGCTAGTTTATTCTTCACATGTAGAAATACTGATTGAGTTGTGCCATGTAAGAATTACGTTAAAGGGCACCTGTCACCAGATTTGGGGCCTATAAGCTGCGGCCTCCACCAGTGGGCTCTTATATACAGCATTCTAACATGCCGCTTTGTAGAACGTAAAGACTACTTTATAATACTCCCCTAAACTGTCGCTGCGGTGCCGGCGCCTCCTCTTTCAGCCATCTTTGTCGCCGCTTCTGTCGTCTTTCTGAAGCTGCGGTGCATGACGCGTCCTACGTCATCCACACTCGCCAGCATTCAGGTCCTGAGCAGGGCAGATCAAAGTATTGTGTGCGCCTGAGCGGGAGCGGCGAATGTGTATGATGTAGACGCGTCATGCGCCTAGGCTTCAGAAGGAGGAAGAAGATGGCCGAAAGAGGAGGCCCCGGCACCAGAGGACAAAGACGCCCATATGGCCAACCGCACGACCGTTAGGTGAGTATTATAAAGTGATTTTTACGTTCTACACAGCGGCCTGGGCTCTTATATACAGCGGCATGTTAGAATGCTGTATATAAGAGCCCGGTGGTGGTGGCCGCAGCTTATAGGCCCCAAATCCGCTGACAGGTTCCTTTTAATATATCACATTTTGTATTTATCCTTCCCAAGCAGGGCCCCTTTAGTAAGCCATTTACAAAAGTCGCCATTTTTATGTTCGTTCATGTAATTCTTGCGTTGTTTATTCCTTTCAATAGTGTGAAATAAAAGTAGCACTTTCCAAGGAACAGTACCAGCAGCAGCAGCAGTGGGGCACAAGGGGGGGAGGATCCTCTTCAAGATCCCGCGGACGAGGAGGTTAGTAGATCCCTCACAAGTCATTGATGGACACCATGCCACCTCATCTTCACTCTGGCCTTACTCATTTTGGCATTTTTATCCTTAGGCTCAAATCAAAGTTGGAGTCAGGGATACAGTAGTTACTGGAGTCCAAGCTACAGTAGTTATGGCTATAACAACCAGGGTTATGGAGGCTACGGCAACTATGACTACTCTGGGTATAACTACTATGGATATGGAGATTACAATAGTGAGTATCAGTCATTAAATGTGACCGTATTGTATTATGCAGGAGTATCGCAGCCTGGTCTGTCCCATCACATTAATGTTGTAACAGTAATTGGGCAGATATGGCCCATCAAGGTACATTATGCCACCATCCGTTATAAGAGATATCAGTGTAATGTGGTGGTATGCATGGTATGCATGCTCTGAGAAATGGAACTTTCACAACGGTGTTATAGTGGTTATTTTGGAGGGTTGCGGAAGGGCAAAGATGGCTGATTAGAGAACAAGCACCCTAGCCACAATAACACATACATTTCCTGACAGACTGTGATGCCATCTGTATTTGGAGCAGTAACCAGAGCATGTGTATATTAACTGCTGATGAGGCAGACGCTGCATGTGTGCCTATGCTATTCCATTCCAATTAAGTTACACTAACTCCGATCCACACCTATGAGACAAAAAGCCATCCGGAGCCACTCGCATCCGCATCGGGAGGTGACGTTACATCTCTGTAGGTGCAAGATTGCAGGTGTAGTGCACCCGACCTATACAGAAGAACTAGATTGTGCACGTCTACAGGTAGATATGTGAAGAAGAGACATTATCGGTGTCAACCACCTCCTGATGTGGAAGTGAGTGGTGCCAGACACCCCCTCTAAAGTATGCGGTGTGGAAATACCTGTAAAGGGTTGTCCACTACATTTACAACCCCTTCTCATTCCCCATGTTCCTTCCCAAAAAAATAATGCCTATACTTCCTTCCGGAGCGGCTCCCAGCAATGTCAGAACTCATGTATTGGTGTGAAACGTGAGCCCCGCGCCCAATCAGCACCGGCTTCCCTCTCCCCGCTTTGTCGGTCAAGTAATTATCAGGAAGCGAGCGCTGCGGCTGCCACTCACTTCCTGTTACTTTAAACATCCGAAGGCGGGAAGAAGGAAGCTGGTGCAGATTGGTCGTAGGGCTCGCGTGTCATACCAATCTCACATGGACCCCAGGAACACGAGTTCCAACATCACTCGAATCTCACCGGAGGGGAGTATAGGCTTTATATTTATGGGGGTGAACATGGGAAATGAGAAGGAGTTGTCCAAATAGTGGACAACCCCTTTGTCTTGAGAATAAAATGCCCCCTTTAGCCTGGTCATATGCACTCAATCTTTTCACTAATCTGAGAGCAGCATGATGTACGGGCAGGGACCCTGATTTCCAGTAATGTCACTTACTGGCCTGAATGCTGCAGTTTTGATAAAATCCCTGTTTTCTCTGCTGCAGACTTGCCAGTTCTCTGAAAGCTGAGCTCTGTATAACGTCACTCCAAAACACTACTGATGGGCCTTTTAGATTGTGAGCCAGTCCCACTGGTGACAATTATGATATCTGTAATGCTGCTGTGGAATTAATCTTAGAACGCATACCTGGAGCCTCGCAGGCCTGCTAGTTCACTTGTTTTCTATGGTAGATTTCTATGGTTGCGCGTTCTAGGGTTAATAGCGCAATATATGTGAAAATAAATTAACTTTGTCTACAGCACTGATTGGTAGCTTTTTGTGTACATTCAGCTGCTAATCAGTGGTGGGAGTGGGGTCACACAGAGCAGGAGGACTACTTGGCAGGAGACAACTAGTCCTGTAATGATAATCTCCTGCTGATAAGGCACTTTTTTAATTGAAACTTCAACAAACAGCCCCGTAAGTGATACAGCGCTAGTATGGATATGGAGGTTACAATAGTATCAGTCATTTAATGACTTATGACAGATGTAGTATTGGATTGTGACCTTGGGGATCTTGCCAATCCATAATGCAAGCCTAAGGCTGCTTTCACACATCCGGTTTGTGCTGAGCGGCACAATCCGACTCAAAAACATATGCAACGAATGCGGCGAAAAAAAAACGGATCCGTTGCATAAGTTTTTTTTCCATGCGGCCTGTCCGGTTACTGACGGATGCGGCTTCATACTGAGAATCAAGAGAAGAAAGAAGCGATCATACAGTCCAAAACACCAGAATGATTGAATTAATTTATTATTATTTTAGTAGATATAAATACAATTTGATCATAATCATTAATGCAGGTAATGGTAGCAACAACATGATATGCTTTTCGTGATTTTTGCTCAAGATAGGATTACATCATGAAAGCTATACATGATACATTAGAATAACACCTGTATCAACAGTGTCACGTGCCATAACAGGACAAGAAATTAGCGAATATTAAATAAATCAAACAGCCTCCCAAATCACATTTATTCACCAAGGGACAGGTACCGGATAAATCCTATAGAAAACACTGAAATTAGTATGCTAGGGTAAATCAGTCATTTCATGCATCAAAGTATGCCTGACTGCATACAATTAGTATTGGAGCATTTTTTATATATATATATATATATATATATATATATATATATATATATATATATATATATATAATTATATTATATTTAATATATTATATTTAATATATTATATTTAATATATTATATTTAATATATTATATTATATATATTATATTATATATATTATATTATATTATATTTAATATATTATATTATATTATATTTAATATATTATATTATATTATATTTAATATATTATATTATATTATATTTAATATATTATATTATATTATATTTAATATATTATATTATATTATATTTAATATATTATATTATATTATATTTAATATATTATATTATATTTAATATATTATATTATATTATATTATATTTAATATATTATATTATATTTTTAATATATTATATTATATTATATTTAATATATTATATTATATTATATTTAATATATTATATTATATTATATTTAATATATTATATTATATTTAATATATTATATTATATTATATTTAATATATTATATTATATTATATTTAATATATTATATTATATCTGATGCATCCAAGCACAGCAACCAAAGAGATTTAATTCAAGACGATATTAAAAGTGGATGCCTTAAAGATCTTCAATATAGCATAGATATGGGGATTAGATGACAAATCAGTATTACCGGCTAAGCCCACAAGGTGTCGCTAAAGACACGTGTCATTAAGTGCATCCAGATACACTTAGATACATGCAATTATCATGGAGCACAAACATTACGTTATATGACAAAATGACTGATGCATCCAACAACGTGGTTAGGGAGAATTTTGTTGCTTGATACTGAGAATGCGCAGTGCAAAAAAACGCATCCGGCGGTTGGATGCTGTTTTTGCCGCAGGACGCCGCATCCGGCGTCCATAGGCTTGAATTGTGAATTGCGCCGGATGCGGCGCGATGCGGTTTTTTCGCCGCACCAAAAAACTTACCAGGCACCATCCGACCGTCGCATGGGCTAAATATGCCGCATCCGGCAAAAACCAGACGCAACGCAAGGCCATGCGGCACAATACGGCGCTAATGCAAGTCTACGCGGGAAAAAACACAACCAGCGTAAAAAAAAAGGTTGCGTTTTTTTCTGCAGATCGTCGTATTGTGTCGCACGGCAAAAACCGGATGTGTGAAAGCAGCCTTAGCTATTGTAAATCCATACCCAGAATGGTATTTGTTGTATTCGTGTTTCCTGCCGGCTATTTTTTCCTTGTTGAAGCTATGTAATAGTGTGCTAAGCATTTTGTCCGTTTGTAAATGACGGTGGCTTGATTGCATGCCCGCGCATTCTACTAACGGGTGCGCACAACATTGCATGCATGACCCGGGCCCGATCCGTAATCCGCAGCTTTGACGGCAGACTAATGTGGCATTTTACCCTAGGCTTCCTTGCATGAGTACATTGTCGCTTTCTGAACCATTGCTTCTCTAGTCTTTGCTATCAAACAGATATTTTTCATTTTTTAGATCAGCAGAGTGGTTATGGGAAAACAGCCAGACGAGGTGGTCATCAAAATAGTTACAAACCCTACTAAATTATTCCCTTTCCAACGTGTCACACACAGGTACGTTGTGCTTCTCTGCTTGCACTTGTTCTCCCTTTGTTGTTGTTTTTCATTAAGCGTAATGGCAAGTTATACAGTATATACAACATATTATAGACTTATATATATCTATATTTATATTAACTATTAAGATACCGTAACTATTAATGGCTTTAAAACCTTACAGCACCCAGACGTGCTTACTTATAGCGTAATGTAGAGCCTTTGAAGATACAGAACACGTGCTGTAGAGCGCTTTTGTTTTTCTTTTTGCCCTATATATAACGAGTCAGTAAAGTTAACAGGTAACGTACTGCTAATGGGTACAAAATAAGGAATTGCCTACTAACTCTGACATTATACCTTGTTTGTACCCGCCAGCGGGGAATTCATTGCAGGCCCTGTGTCGCGCTGACTTCACGATTCTCACAGGCCCGCTCAATGCGGACAGGGTACGAGATGCTCACGCTCTCGAATGCTGCCGTTTGGTATGGTCTCTTCCAACATCCTGTATCAGCATTATAATATTAAACTGGATACTCCAAGCTATGCTTTCACTTATCCCCTTTATAGTAAAGAATCCTTTGCAGTATATCTTAATACGTTTTTTACAGGCCCCGTAATCATTAGAATTGGTGAACTTTACTGAATACTTTTTTAACTATTTATTCTTCTAAGGATACAGCTTAACTCTGGATTTTCATATTATATATATATATATATACACATATATTTTTTTCCCTCCATAGTATTAATCTATGTAAATGCTTGCTTTTCCCTTTTATAAACATAGCCGTAATTGCAGTAAGTTCCTGGGCTGAATTCCTGTTGTGTATCAATTTTTTTCAATCCACATTTATATACCGAAGACATTTGCTAAGATCCTTCTGGGAGCATGTGAATTTTACAGCTCTGTACTCTCTCATAATGCATCTCACATATGGCCATTTCAAGAAATAGATTTTGCCTTCCCTTATTTATCGCTTTGTCACCACTTTTTTGGCCTATAAGCTGCGGACACCACCACCGGGCTCTTATATACAGCATTCTAACATGCTGCATATAAGAGCCCAGGCCGCTGTGTAAAACATAAACTCTTTATAATTCTCACCTAACGGTCGCTCTGCTGTGGATGTGGCTCAGATGGGCATATTTATCCTCCAGTGCCGGCGCCTCCTCTTTTGGCCATCTTTGTTGTCTTTCTGTAGCTGTCCAACGTCATCCACACTATCCGGCATTGAGGTCCTGAGCAGCGCAGAAAAAAGTATTGTAGTGCGCATGCGCATGACCGGCGAGTGTGTATGACGTAGACACATATTGCACACAGACTTCAGAAAGAGGACGAAGATGGCCGAAAGAGGAGGCGCCGGCACCACCAGTGGGCTCTTATATACAGCATTTTAACATGGCGCTGTGTAGAATGTAAAAAAACACTTTATAATACGCACCTAAACGGTCGCTGCGGTGCCGGCGCCTTCTCTTTCAGCCATCTTTGTCGTCCTTCTTCTGAAGCCGGGGTGCATGACGCGTCCTACGTCATCCACACTACCCAGCATTGAGGTCCTGAGCAGGGCAGAAAAAAGTATTTTAGTGCGCATGCGCAGGAACGGTGAGTGTGTATGATGTAGATGCGTCATGCACACAGGCTTCAGAAGGAGGACGAAGATGGCCGAAAGAGGAGGCATCGGAGGACGAAGACTCCCATCTGAGCCACATCCACCACAGAGTGACTGTTGGGTAAGTATTATAAAGTCATTTTTACGTTCTACACAGCGGCCTGGGCTGTTATATACAGCATGTTAGAATGCTGTATACAAGAGCCCACTGGTGATGGCCACAGCTTATACGCCAAAAAAGTGGTGATAGGTTCCCTTTAAATACTAAACCTAATTGGTTCCCTTTTGAAAATAATTTGGTGCACAGAAGGATTTCAGAGCTCGTGGACCTCCTAGTTTTCTTGTCTATATTGATTAAGAAGATTTATATGGGTAATACGTACATATACGGGGGTATATATGTAACACTTATGAGGAATGCTAATGTAACTATATATTTTTTTCTTACTTTCCTTAGGTGGACAAGCAGTATTTTCTGGGTTGAAGATTTGAGGTGGCTCATTCTGCATGCATATAGCAGTGCAAATTATTTTTTCTCTCTTCTTCTTTTTTTTTTTTTTTGTGTTTTTACTTTTTATTAAATCCCTATAAAAGGGAAATAACATTTTTTTGTCCCCTCATTTCTAGAACTTCATTCTTATTTTTAGTATGGCTTTGCTTGTTAAATTGTGTTCTTTATTTCACCGGCATGGAAGACAAACTTGTGTTTTAATATCCTTGTATGCCTGCATCATGATGTAGCTATATCCAGTTTTCATTAAAATAAATCTTCCTCTAATTTTTTTATATAAAACGTGTGGCCTCCTATTTCTCGTGGATCTTTTACTGATGTCTATTAGATCTCTGAATGTCTCATTTCAGAAAACAAGAAATTTTGTAAGAGATTACTGTATTTTTTTTGTTTATAAGACGCCTCTGGTTATAATGCGCACCCCAAATTTAGATCTTACAATCCAGTGGTCTCTAAAGCGGGCTTTACACGCTACAACAAATCTAACGATGTGTCGGCGGGGTCACGTCGTAAGTGACGCACATCCGGCATAGTTAGTGTTGTTGTAGCATGTGACCGCTACGTGCGATTGTGATTGAGCGTAAAACCCTTCATCGCATGCACATCGTTCATTTCCTTAAAATTGCACGTCGGGTTGTTCAATGTTCCCGAGGTAGCACACATCGCAGTGTGTGACACCCTGGGAACGATGAACAGATCTTACCTGCGTCCTGCCGGCAATGCGGAAGGAAGGAGGTAGGCGGGATGTTTACGTCCCGCTTATCTCCGCCCCTCCGCTTCTGTTGGCCGGCTGCCACGTGACGTCGCTGTGACGCCGAACATCCCTCCCACTCCAGGAAGTGGATGTTCGCAGCCCACAGCGAGGTCGTATGGACGGGTAAGTACGTGTGACGGGAAATAATCGTTTGTGCGACACGGTCAACAAATTGAATGTGCCGCACATCCGATGGTATCGTATGTGATATCGCAAGGTGTAAAGCGCCTTTTAGGCTAGTTTCACACATCCGGCTTTTCGCTGGTTTGCCAGATTCGGTGGACAGTGTGATACAGTACAATGGCATCGCAACAACTTCCGGGTCACATGTTGTTGCGCTGCCATTGTACTGTATACACTGTACTAGAGTGTGCCGAAATCAGCAAAAAGCCGGATGTGTAAAACTAGCCTTACCAGACTGGGATGACAGTGGTGGTGGAGCAAAGTCACAGGAGCAGTGGTGGAGCAGGTCTTCTGTCACAGATGCTGTGAAGTAGGCAACTTACAGAAATTGTTGGCGGTGCGGGCTTCAAAGAAATGGTGCCCGGAGCTGGCTCAATTACAAGGCGAGATCTTATCTCTGCCTGTGTCACCTCCGGGCGCCATTTTCCTTAAGTCCGCTGCTGGGAGATCAATGGTTCAGAGGTAGTGTGTGCGCAGATGAGATCTTGAGCTGAGAGCTCAATCTGCGCACGCACCGCCTCCGGGCGCCATTATTAATACCCCGCATTACCAACATTTTCAGGATGCCCCTGCCTCACAGCAGGCCCCTGCACAGTGCCGGTCTCCTGTGACCCCTCTTCACCACCTCTCGGTAAGGTGCGTTCGGATTATAAGACGCACCTCTCATCTTCCTACCAAATTTTGGAAGGAAAGTGCGTCTTTTAATCCAAAAAATACGGTATTTCTTCGGCGCTCCATTGGGAGACCCAGACGATTGGGTGTATAGCACTGCCTCCGGAGGCCACACAAAGCATTACACTAAAAAGTGTAAGGCCCCTCCCCTTCTGGCTATACACCCCCCGTGGGATCACGGGCTGCTCAGTTTTCAAGCTTTGTGCGAAGGAGGTCAGACATCCACGCATAGCTCCACTGTTTAGTCAGCAGTAGCTGCTGACTATATCGGATGGAAGAAAAGAGGGCCCATACTAGGGCCCCCAGCATGCTCCCTTCTCACCCCATTCCGATTGGCGGTGTTTGTAAAGGTTGAGGTACCCATTGCGGGTACGGAGGCTGGAGCCCACATGCTGTTTTCCTTCCCCATCCCCCTGAGGGGCTCTGAGGAAGTGGGATCTTACCGGCCCCCAAGCCCTGAGGCCGGGCTCCATCCACAGACCCATAGAACCTGCTGGATACGGAGCTGGGTACCGTTCAGGGACAAGGCCCTGCTACATTCAGGTACTCTGTGTCCCCGTATGGACAGGCCGCGCACACTCCAGACTTGCTGGGTGTGCTAGTGCGCCGGGGACAGTAGCGCTGCGCGCTGGGGTTACAGTCACTGCAGTTTCTCTGAGGGACTTTATGTGTTGGGGACTGCCGCGCCGGCCGCCCCTGGAGCGGCGGCGCGGCTGAGACTTGTGGTGCGCCGGGGACTTAGCGCCGACCGTGCTTTTACGACGGCGGCGCTTATAAATCTAGTCCCCGGCTTTTGCGGCCTAGCTCCGCTTCGTTCCCGCCCCCACCCTGTCAATCAGGGAAAGGGAGAGACGCTGTTCTATAGTCAGCGCCGAGGGCTGGAGTCTTATTTACATACTCCAGCCCTCTCACTGAGCACAGTGGGACGCAAGTTTCCCGCTTTTCGTCTGGACACACCCAGGGCCCGCCCCTCTCCACAGGACGCCGGCAGCCATTCCTGCATGCAGTCTGGCTGGAGAACGGACACAGGCTCTGGGAGACCCAGACAGGGGATTTCTGGCGACCACACACCCGCGTTAAGCGGGCGGTAAGCAGCACATTAGTGCTGGCCCCACTAGTGCCACAGTGTTATATTGGTGTATTTTTTTCTCTATACCATATATATATATATATATATATATATATATATATATATATATTGCACTGTAAGGTCGCTTCTTGGCTGTATACCCTATATTGCTCTGAGGAGACGACAACATGTCATCCGCAAAACGCAAGGGTGCCAAGACACAGGCTGTTTACACTGTTTGTGCCGCTTGTGGGGCTGATCTACCGGCAGGTTCCAATGACCCCCATTGTGTGCAATGTTCGGTCCCTGTGCCACTTCGTCAGCCGCAGTCTATGGTGGTAGTGGCCCAGGCAGAGTCACCGGTGAACCCTGTCCCGGTGACGGGGACAGAGTTTGCAGTTTTTGCTGACAAGATGTCTGTCACTATGACAAAAATCCTAGAGACCTTGCAGGCCAGGCCAGTTACTCAGACCATGGACACTGCTGCATCAATGTTCCCCGGTCCCCCTCAGTTGGAGTTAATCCGTGCTTCAAGGGGGTCCCAGGCATCTCAGGCTGAAGGCTCTGACTCAGATGACAGTCCCAGGCAGCCTAAGCGAGCTCGCTGGGAGAGACCCTCCACGTCATCACGCGGATCAGGGTCTCAGCGAGAAGAGTCTCTGCATGATGAGACAGAGGAGGGTGATCAGGAGTCTAATCCTGACGCCGCTCTCAATCTGGATACTCCTGATGGTGACGCCATGGTAAATGACCTTATAGCGGCCATCAATAGACTGTTGGATATTTCTCCCCCAGCCCCTTCAGCAGAAGAGGCAGCTGCACAGCAGGAGAAGTTCCATTTCAGGTATCCCAAGCGTAAACTGAGTACTTTTCTGGACCACGCTGACTTCAGAGAATCAGTCCAGAAACACCATGCTTATCCAGACAAGCGTTTCTCCAAACGTCTTAAGGATACACGTTATCCCTTTCCCCCTGACGTGGTCAAACGCTGGACCCAGTGTCCAAAGGTGGATCCCCCAATCTCCAGGCTTGCGGCTAGATCCATAGTTGCAGTGGAGGATGGGGCTTCACTTAAAGATGCCAATGACAGACAGATGGACCTTTGGTTGAAATCTGTCTATGAAGCTATCGGCGCGTCGTTTGCTCCAGCATTCGCGGCCGTGTGGGCACTCCAAGCTATTTCAGCTGGTCTGGCACAGGTGGACTCTATCATACGTCCAGCAGTGCCGCAAGTGGAGTCATTAACTTCGCAAATGTCTGCGTTTGCGACCTATGCTATCAATGCTGTCCTGGACTCTACGAGCCGTACCTCAATGGCGTCTGCCAACTCTGTGGTTTTGCGCAGAGCCTTGTGGTTAAAGGAATGGAAAGCGGATTCTGCTTCCAAAAAATGTTTAACCAGCTTGCCACTATCTGTAGATAGACTGTTTGGTGAGCAATTGGCTGAAATTATTAAACAGTCCAAGGGTAAAGACTCCTCCTTACCCCAGCCCAGATCAAGCAAACCTCAACAAAGGAGGTGGCAGTCGAGGTTTCGGTCCTTTCGAGGCTCCGGCAAGGCCCAATTCTCCTCGTCCAAAGGGACTCAGAAGGAGCAAAGGGGCTCAGATTCCTGGCGGGCTCACTCACGCCCCAAGAAAGCAACCGGAGGAACCGCTTCCAAGGCGGCTGCCTCATGACTTTCGGCCTCCTCCCTCCGCATCCTCGGTCGGTGGCAGGCTCTCCCGCTTTTGCGACATTTGGCTGCCACAGGTCAAGGACCGGTGGGTAACAGACATTTTGTCTCACGGGTACAGGATAGAGTTCAGTTCTCGTCCTCCGCCTCGGTTCTTCAGAACTTCCCCACATCCCGACCGAGCAGATGCCCTTCTGCAGGCGGTGGGCTCACTAAGAGCAGAAGGAGTGGTGATCCCTGTTCCTCTTCAGGAACAAGGGCAAGGTTTTTACTCCAATCTCTTTGTGGTTCCAAAAAAGGACGGCTCGTTTCGTCCTGTTCTGGACCTAAAGCTGCTCAACAAGCATGTGAACGCCAGGCGGTTCCGGATGGAATCCCTCCGCTCCGTCATTGCCTCAATGTCTCAAGGAGATTTCCTTGCATCAATAGACATCAAAGATGCTTATCTCCACGTGCCGATTGCTACAGAGCACCAACGTTTTCTACGTTTCGTGATAGGACACGAACATCTCCAGTTCGTAGCTCTGCCATTTGGTCTGGCGACAGCACCACGGGTTTTCACCAAGGTCATGGCGGCGGTGGTAGCAGTCTTGCACTCCCAGGGACACTCGGTGATCCCTTACTTGGACGATCTAATTGTCAAAGCACCCTCTCAAGAGGCATGCCAACACAGCCTGAATGTTGCGCTGGAGACTCTCCAGACTTTCGGGTGGATCGTCAACTTTTCAAAGTCAAATCTGTCACCGACTCAATCACTAACGTATCTTGGCATGGAGTTTCATACTCTCTCAGCGATAGTGAAGCTTCCGCTGGACAAGCAGCGGTCACTACAGACAGGGGTACAGTCTCTCCTTCATGGTCAGTCGCACTCCTTAAGGCGCCTCATGCACTTCCTAGGGAAGATGGTGGCAGCAATGGAGGCAGTCCCGTTTGCGCAGTTTCATCTGCGCCCACTTCAATGGGACATTCTCCGCCAATGGGACGGGAAGTCAACTTCCCTGGACAGGAAAGTCTCCCATTCCCAGACGGCCAAGGACTCTCTGCAATGGTGGCTTCTTCCCACCTCATTATCACAGGGAAGATCATTCCTACCCCCATCCTGGGCAGTGGTCACGACAGACGCGAGTCTGTCAGGGTGGGGAGCAGTTTTTCTCCACCACAGGGCTCAAGGGACGTGGACTCAGCAGGAGTCCACCCTTCAGATCAATGTTCTGGAAATCAGGGCAGTGTATCTTGCCCTACTAGCCTTCCAGCAGTGGCTGGAAGGAAAGCAGATCCGAATTCAGTCGGACAACTCCACAGCGGTGGCATACATCAACCACCAAGGAGGGACACGCAGTCGGCAAGCCTTCCAGGAAGTCCGGCGGATTCTGTTATGGGTGGAGGACAGAGCATCCACCATATCAGCGGTTCACATTCCGGGCGTAGAAAACTGGGAAGCAGACTTCCTCAGTCGCCAGGGTATGGACGCAGGGGAATGGTCCCTTCACCCGGACGTGTTTCAGGAAATCTGTCGCCGCTGGGGGGTGCCGGACGTCGACCTAATGGCGTCTCGGCACAACAACAAGGTCCCGACCTTCATAGCACGGTCTCGCGATCAAAGAGCTCTGGCGGCAGACGCCTTAGTGCAAGATTGGTCGCAGTTCCGGCTCCCTTATGTGTTCCCACCTCTGGCACTCTTGCCCAGAGTGCTACGCAAGATCAGATCCGATTGCAGCCGCGTCATACTCGTCGCCCCAGACTGGCCGAGGAGGTCGTGGTACCCGGATCTGTGGCATCTCACGGTCGGCCAACCGTGGGCGCTACCAGACCGGCCAGACTGTTTTTCCATCGGAATTCTGCGGCCCTGAACCTGACTGTGTGGCCATTGAGTCCTGGATCCTAGCGTCTTCAGGATTATCCCAAGGAGTCGTTGCCACCATGAGACAGGCTAGGAAGTCCACTTCTGCTAAGATCTACCACAGAACGTGGAGGATTTTCTTATCCTGGTGCTCTGCACAAGGAGTATCCCCCTGGCCATTCGCGTTACCTACTTTTCTTTCCTTCCTGCAATCTGGGTTGGAAAAGGGCTTGTCGCTCGGCTCCCTTAAAGGGCAAGTCTCGGCACTATCCGTGTTTTTTCAGAAGCGTCTAGCACGACTTTCTCAGGTGCGCACGTTCCTGCAGGGGGTTTGTCATATCGTCCCTCCGTACAGGCGGCCGTTAGATCCATGGGATCTAAACAGGGTACTAGTTGCTCTCCAGAAACCGCCCTTCGAGCCTCTAAAGGATGTTTCACTTTCTCGTCTCTCACAGAAAGTGGCCTTTCTAGTGGCGGTCACGTCTCTTCGGAGAGTGTCTGAGCTAGCAGCGCTGTCATCCAAGGCTCCCTTCCTGGTGTTCCACCAGGACAAGGTAGTGCTGCGCCCCATTCAGGAGTTTCTCCCTAAGGTGGTATCCTCTTTTCATCTTAATCAGGATATCTCCTTGCCTTCCTTTTGTCCTCATCCAGTTCATCGGTATGAAAAGGATTTACATTTGTTAGATCTGGTGAGAGCACTCAGAATCTACATTTCCCGCACGGCGCCCCTGCGCCGCTCGGATGCACTCTTTGTCCTTGTCGCTGGTAAGCGCAAAGGGTCGCAGGCTTCCAAAGCCACCCTGGCTCGATGGATCAAAGAACCAATTCTTGAAGCCTACCGTTCTGCTGGGCTTCCGGTTCCGTCAGGGCTGAAGGCCCACTCAACCAGAGCCGTGGGTGCGTCCTGGGCATTACGACACCAGGCTACGGCTCAACAGGTGTGCCAGGCAGCTACCTGGTCGAGTCTGCACACTTTCACCAAACATTATCAGGTGCATACCTATGCTTCGGCGGACGCCAGCCTAGGTAGAAGAGTCCTGCAGGCGGCAGTGACCTCCCCGTAGGGGAAGGCTGTCTTGCAGCTCTAACATGAGGTATTTCTTTACCCACCCAGGGACTGCTTTTGGACGTCCCAATCGTCTGGGTCTCCCAATGGAGCGCCGAAGAAGAAGGGAATTTTGTTACTTACCGTAAATTCCTTTTCTTCTAGCTCCTATTGGGAGACCCAGCACCCGCCCTGTTGTCCTTCGGGATTGTTGGTTTTTTTCGGGTACACATGTTGTTCATGTTCAACGGTTTTCAGTTCTCCGATGTTACTTCGGAGTGAATTTGTTTAAACCAGTTATTGGCTTTCCTCCTTCTTGCTTTAGCACTAAAACTGAGCAGCCCGTGATCCCACGGGGGGTGTATAGCCAGAAGGGGAGGGGCCTTACACTTTTTAGTGTAATGCTTTGTGTGGCCTCCGGAGGCAGTGCTATACACCCAATCGTCTGGGTCTCCCAATAGGAGCTAGAAGAAAAGGAATTTACGGTAAGTAACAAAATTCCCTTCTTTAGTGTCAGAAAATGTGTACCAGCTCACCGCTTTAATTGTCCTGAATCATCATGGAGCACTGAATTCAGCCTTGCCTCAGCCAAAAATCCAAAGGGGGGAAAAAAAAGGAAGGAATCCAGCTCTTAAACATGTAATTCTCTTCTTTAGGCCGGCTTCTCACTTGCGATTTTCTCACAGTAGTGCAATGTTAGAAAATCTCGCATTGCACTCGGACACGTTATTCAATGAATCAGCTCTCATCTGCGATTTTTCTTTTTTCTCAGTCCAAATCGGACTGAGAAAAAAACTCGCAGCAGGCTGCTTTTTGGTGAGTTTCTCGCATAAGTCTCTCCAATGCAAGTCTATGGGTGCATACGGACCATCCTAGTGACATGCGTTTTTCACAATAGATTTCACGCATGTAGCAGAGAACAATGTAAATGCTTCTGTACATAACATTAAATGAGTAGCAGCTGCTGAGGGTAAAAACTGATTGCACACTGACAGCACACTGACTAGTCAACTAAAATCGGCCGAGTTTTTTTCATGCAAGTCGGACCGATTTTACACGCATAAGTGTGTTTCCAGCCTTATTGGTTCAAAAGCATGCCAAACAAATCATTGCCGCATGGGTAGTATATCCATCAATGCATTTCAAGTGTGCATGGCACTCTTAATCATGATGAGAGGTCAAGCCAGGTAACAAACGTTAAAGGGAACCAACCATCAGGATTTTCGTGTAGAAGCTGCAGCCAGTGCAGTACTGGCACTATCATGCACAGTGTGTACATACCATCAGGGGGCAGCTCGGGTGTTTAGGCAGTGAAATCCAACTTTATAAAGTTTGAAATTTCGTGCACTTTTTGATTGACGTGTGCACCTCTCTGTTAATGTCCGGGTGGGTTATGCAGGAGTTCCCCGCCCCCCCACCAGCCTGTTCCTCCCTCCCTCCTGATGTCCGGGCGGGTTATGCAGGAGTTCCCCGCGCTGCCTGTTCCTCCCTCCCTCCCTCCGGCTGAATGTAAAATGCTAATCTTCAGAAACATGGCGCCGGAGTGGGCCTCTGCGCATAGCGCTTATCTCCGGCGCCATGTTTCTGAAGCCCGCATTACACAGCTTGGTGTCTGCAGACTGCAGAACAGCTGATCGGAGGACGCGATCAGCTGTAGCTATGATGACGTGCCGCCTCAGGACACCGGGCCAGGACAGGAGCTTGCCAGCGACATCGGGGGTCAGGTGAGGTAAGTTCACAATGGATTCACATGACCCCGTGACAGCAGTGCTGCGAGACCCGGTCACGGTAGTGATATCGGGTGGCACTGTCTTCACGGGGTCAGGTGAATGAAATTACTAGCACCTGTGATGTCATTGCCCCAGTAGGCACGCACACATTATACACACACATACACACACTATATATATATATACACACACACCCACACTGCTGTGTGTGCGCCCCTGCGTTGACCTGGGCTCACCTTCTGAGTTCCAGGTCACTGCAGGAAAGCACTCACAGCTGTGTGTGTGTGTATAATGTGTGTATGCACGTGTGTATAATGTGTGTATGCACGTGTGTATAATGTGTGTATGCACGTGTGTATAATGTGTGTATGCACATGTGTGTATAATGTGTGTATGCACATGTGTGTATAATGTGTGTATGCACATGTGTGTATGCACATGTGTGTATAATGTGTGTATGTGTGTATGCACATGTGTGTATGCACGTGTGTATAATGTGTGTATGCACATGTGTGTATGCACGTGTGTATGCACATGTGTGTATAATGTGTGTATGCACATGTGTGTGTATAATGTGTGTGCGCACGCTTGTATAATGTGTGTGTACGCGCGCGTGTGTGTGTATATAGTGTGCATATAGTGTGTGTGTATATAGTGTGTGTGTATATAGTGTGTGTGTATATAGTGTGTGTGTGTATATAGTGTGTGTATATAGTGTGTGTGTGTATATAGTGTGTGTGTGTGTGTGTATATAGTGTGTGTGTGTATATAGTGTGTGTGTGTATATAGTGTGTGTGTGTGTGTGTGTGTGTATATAGTGTGTGTGTGTGTGTATATAGTGTGTGTGTGTGTGTATATAGTGTGTGTGTGTGTATATAGTGTGTGTGTGTGTGTAGTGTGTGTGTGTGTGTGTATATAGTGTGTGTGTGTGTGTGTATATAGTGTGTGTATACAGTGTGTGTATACAGTGTGTGTGTGTGTATACAGTGTGTATACTGTGTGTGTATAAATGTGTGTATGTGTGTATAAATGTGTGTGTATATAGTGTGTGTGTATAAATGTGTGTATGTGTGTATAAATGTGTGTGTATATAGTGTGTGTGCGCGCGCGTCTGTATTTGTGTGTGCGCATGTGTGTGCGCACGCTTGTATAATGTGTGTGCACGCGCGTGTGTATATGTGTGTGTATATATGTGTGTGTGTGTATAGCGTGTGTGTGTGTATAGTGTGTGTGTGTGTATAATAGGATAATAATGATGGAGGAGGAGGAGGAGAATGATGATGGAGAAGTAGGAGGAGGTGGAGTATTCATAGAGCTTACCTATCCCCGCTGCCTGCGGCGTCCTCGCCACCTATGCTGCTGCTACTACTTGCAGTTGTATAATGAATTTTTCATCGATATGTATGTTGGAAGGTGGCTTGTGCAACCAATGCACCAAAACCGCAGGAAAAACGCATGCGCTTTTCCTGCAGTTTTCGCGCGGTTTTTCCACAGGTTGGTTTCTGTGTTTTTTTTTATGCTGAACTGCAATAAATAATTTAGATAATCGATAGACAGATAATGGATAGAGGGAAAGATGGATAGATAGATGAGAAAGACCTATATAATGTCCCACCCCCTGCATATTCTAAGCTGGCACCCTTTAGTGACTTTCATGTGACACTAAAGGGTGCCTAGCCTTGTAATTAGCCAAAAAATAAATAAATATTTAAAAAAACGACGTGGGGTCCCCCCTATTTTTTGTAGCCAGCTAGGGTAAAGCAGACGGCTGCAGCCTGCAGACCACAGCTGTCAGCTTTACCTTGGCTGGTAATCCAAAACAGAGGGCACCCCACGCTGTTATTTTACATTAAATAAATAATTTAAAACAAAAAACGTGGGGTCCCCCCCAAATTGGATCACCAGCCAAGGTAAAGCGGACAGCTGGGGTCTGATATTCTCAGACTAGGGAGGTCCACTGTTATTGGACACTCCCAGCCTAAAAATAGCAGGCTGCAGCCACCCCAGAAGTGGCGCATCCATCAGACGTGCCAATACTGGCGCTTCGCCCCAACTCATCCCGTTGCCCTGGTGCGGTGGCAAACGAGGTAATATATGGGGTTGATAACAGCTGTGAATTGCCAGCTGACATCAAGTCCTGGTATTAGTAATGGGTGGGCATCTAGTTGACACCCCCATTACGAATTCCTTTATTTGAAAGTAATACTTTTTCTTCGGCGCTCCATTGGGAGACCCAGACGATTGGGTGTATAGCACTGCCTCCGGAGGCCACACAAAGCATTACACTAAAAAGTGTAAGGCCCCTCCCCTTCTGGCTATACACCCCCCGTGGGATCACGGGCTCATCAGTTTTCAAGCTTTGTGCGAAGGAGGTCAGACATCCACGCATAGCTCCACTGTTTAGTCAGCAGTAGCTGCTGACTATATCGGATGGAAGAAAAGAGGGCCCATTCTAGGGCCCCCAGCATGCTCCCTTCTCACCCCATTCCTATTGGCGGTGTTTGTTAAGGTTGAGGTACCCATTGTGGGTACGGAGGCTGGAGCCCACATGCTGCTTTCCTTCCCCATCCCCCTGAGGGGCTCTGAGGAAGTGGGATCTTACCGGCCCCCAAGCCCTGAGGCCGGGCTCCATCCACAGACCCGTAGAACCTGCTGGATTCGGAGCTGGGTACCGTTCAGGGACAAGGCCCTGCAACATTCAGGTACTCTGTGTCCCCGTATGGACAGGCCGCGCACACTCCAGACTTGCTGGGTGTGCTAGTGCGCCGGGGACAGTAGCGCTGTGTGCTGGGGTTACAGTCACTGCAGTTTCTCTGAGGGACTTTTTGTGTTGGGGACTGCCGCGCCGGCCGCCCCTGGAGCGGCGGCGCGGCTGAGACTTGTGGTGCGCCGGGGACTTAGCGCCGACCGTGCTTTTACGACGGCGGCGCTTATAAATCTAGTCCCCGGCTTTTGCGGCCTAGCTCCGCTTCGTTCCCGCCCCCACCCTGTCAATCAGGGCAAGGGAGAGACGCTGTACGATAGTCAGCGCCGAGGGCTGGAGTCTTATTTACATACTCCAGCCCTCTCACTGAACACAGTGGGGCGCAGGTTTCCCGCTCGTTGTCTGCACACGCCCAGGGCCCGCCCCTCTCCACAGGACGCCGGCAGCCATTCCTACATGCAGTCTGGCTGGAGAACGGACACAGGCTCTGGGAGACCCAGACAAGGGATTTCTGGCGTCCACACACCCGCGTTAAGCGGGCGGTAAGCAGCACATTAGTGCTGGCCCCACTAGTGCCCCAGTGTTATATTGGTGTATTTTTTTCTCTATACCATATATATATATATATTGCACTGTAAGGTCGCTTCTTGGCTGTATACCCTATATTGCTCTGAGGAGACGACAACATGTCATCCGCAAAACGCAAGGGTGCCAAGACACAGGCTGTATACGCTACTTGTGCCGCTTGTGGGGCTGATCTACCGGCAGGTTCCAATGACCCCCATTGTGTGCAATGTTCGGTCCCTGTGCCACTTCGTCAGCCGGAGTCTATGGTGGTAGTGGCCCAGGCAGAGTCACCGGTGAACCCGGTCCCGGTGACGGGGACAGAGTTTGCAGTTTTTGCTGACAAGATGTCTGTCACTATGACAAAAATCCTAGAGACCTTGCAGGCCAGGCCAGTTACTCAGACCATGGACACTGCTGCGTCAATGTTCCCCGGTCCCCCTCAGTTGGAGTTAATCCGTGCTTCAAGGGGGTCCCAGGCATCTCAGGCTGAAGGATCTGACTCAGATGACAGTCCCAGGCAGCCTAAGCGAGCTCGCTGGGAGAGACCCTCCACGTCATCACGCGGATCAGGGTCTCAGCGAGAAGAGTCTCTGCATGATGAGACAGAGGAGGGTGATCAGGAGTCTAATCCTGAGACCGCTCTCAATCTGGATACTCCTGATGGTGACGCCATGGTAAATGACCTTATAGCGGCCATCAATAGACTGTTGGATATTTCTCCCCCAGCCCCTTCAGCAGAAGAGGCAGCTGCACAGCAGGAGAAGTTCCATTTCAGGTATCCCAAGCGTAAACTGAGTACTTTTCTGGACCACGCTGACTTCAGAGAATCAGTCCAGAAACACCATGCTTATCCAGACAAGCGTTTCTCCAAACGTCTTAAGGATACACGTTATCCCTTTCCCCCTGACGTGGTCAAACGCTGGACCCAGTGTCCAAAGGTGGATCCCCCAATCTCCAGGCTTGCGGCTAGATCCATAGTTGCAGTGGAGGATGGGGCTTCACTTAAAGATGCCAATGACAGACAGATGGACCTTTGGTTGAAATCTGTCTATGAAGCTATCGGCGCGTCGTTTGCTCCAGCATTCGCGGCCGTGTGGGCACTCCAAGCTATTTCAGCTGGTCTGGCACAGGTGGACTCTATCATACGTCCAGCAGTGCCGCAAGTGGAGTCCTTAACTTCGCAAATGTCTGCGTTTGCGACCTATGCTATCAACGCTGTCCTGGACTCTACGAGCCGTACCTCAATGGCGTCTGCCAACTCGGTGGTTTTGCGCAGAGCCTTGTGGTTAAAAGAATGGAAAGCGGATTCTGCTTCCAAAAAATGTTTAACCAGCTTGCCACTATCTGTAGACAGACTGTTTGGTGAGCAATTGGCTGAAATTATTAAACAGTCCAAGGGTAAAGACTCCTCCTTACCCCAGCCCAGATCAAGCAAACCTCAACAAAGGAGGTGGCAGTCGAGGTTTCGGTCCTTTCGAGGCTCCGGCAAGGCCCAATTCTCCTCGTCCAAAGGGACTCAGAAGGAGCAAAGGGGCTCAGATTCCTGGCGGGCTCACTCACGCCCCAAGAAAGCAACCGGAGGAACCGCTTCCAAGGCGGCTGCCTCATGACTTTCGGCCTCCTCCCTCCGCATCCTCGGTCGGTGGCAGGCTCTCCCGCTTTTGCGACATTTGGCTGCCACAGGTCAAGGACCGGTGGGTAACAGACATTTTGTCTCACGGGTACAGGATAGAGTTCAGTTCTCGTCCTCCGCCTCGGTTCTTCAGAACTTCCCCACATCCCGACCGAGCAGATGCTCTTCTGCAGGCGGTGGGCTCACTAAGAGCAGAAGGAGTGGTGATCCCTGTTCCTCTTCAGGAACAAGGGCAAGGTTTTTACTCCAATCTCTTCGTGGTTCCAAAAAAGGACGGCTCGTTCCGTCCTGTTCTGGACCTAAAGCTGCTCAACAAGCATGTGAACGCCAGGCGGTTCCGGATGGAATCCCTCCGCTCCGTCATTGCCTCAATGTCTCAAGGAGATTTCCTTGCATCAATAGACATCAAAGATGCTTATCTCCACGTGCCGATTGCTACAGAGCACCAACGTTTTCTACGTTTTGTGATAAGAGACGAACATCTCCAGTTCGTAGCTCTGCCATTTGGTCTGGCGACAGCCCCACGGGTTTTCACCAAGGTCATGGCGGCAGTGGTAGCAGTCTTGCACTCCCAGGGACACTCGGTGATCCCTTACTTGGACGATCTACTTGTCAAAGCACCCTCTCAAGAGGCATGCCAACACAGCCTGAATGTTGCGCTGGAGACTCTCCAGACTTTCGGGTGGATCATCAACTTTTCAAAGTCAAATCTGTCACCGACTCAATCACTAACGTATCTTGGCATGGAGTTTCATACTCTCTCAGCGATAGTGAAGCTTCCGCTGGACAAGCAGCGGTCACTACAGACAGGGGTACAGTCTCTCCTTCATGGTCAGTCGCACTCCTTAAGGCGCCTCATGCACTTCCTAGGGAAGATGGTGGCAGCAATGGAGGCAGTCCCGTTTGCACAGTTTCATCTGCGCCCACTTCAATGGGACATTCTCCGCCAATGGGACGGGAAGTCAACTTCCCTGGACAGGAAAGTCTCCCTTTCCCAGACGGCCAAGGACTCTCTGCAATGGTGGCTTCTTCCCACCTCATTATCACAGGGAAGATCATTCCTACCCCCATCCTGGGCAGTGGTCACGACAGACGCGAGTCTGTCAGGGTGGGGAGCAGTTTTTCTCCACCACAGGGCTCAAGGGACGTGGACTCAGCAGGAGTCCACCCTTCAGATCAATGTTCTGGAAATCAGGGCAGTGTATCTTGCCCTACTAGCCTTCCAGCAGTGGCTGGAAGGAAAGCAGATCCGAATTCAGTCGGACAACTCCACAGCGGTGGCATACATCAACCACCAAGGAGGGACACGCAGTCGGCAAGCCTTCCAGGAAGTCCGGCGGATTCTGTTGTGGGTGGAGGACAGAGCATCCACCATATTAGCGGTTCACATCCCGGGCGTAGAAAACTGGGAAGCAGACTTCCTCAGTCGCCAGGATATGGACGCAGGGGAATGGTCCCTTCACCCGGACGTGTTTCAGGAAATCTGTCGCCGCTGGGGGGTGCCGGACGTCGACCTAATGGCGTCGTGGCACAACAACAAGGTCCCGACGTTCATGGCGCGGTCTCGCGATCAAAGAGCTCTGGCGGCAGACGCCTTAGTGCAAGATTGGTCGCAGTTCCGGCTCCCTTATGTGTTCCCACCTCTGGCACTCTTGCCCAGAGTGCTACGCAAGATCAGATCCGATTGCAGCCGCGTCATACTCGTCGCCCCAGACTGGCCGAGGAGGTCGTGGTACCCGGATCTGTGGCATCTCACGGTCGGCCAACCGTGGACACTACCAGACCGACCAGACTTACTGTCCCAAGGGCCGTTTTTCCATCGGAATTCTGCGGCCCTGAACCTGACTGTGTGGCCATTGAGTCCTGGATCCTAGCGTCTTCAGGATTATCCCAAGGAGTCGTCGCCACCATGAGACAGGCTAGGAAGTCCACTTCTGCTAAGATCTACCACAGAACGTGGAGGATTTTCTTATCCTGGTGCTCTGCACAAGGAGTATCCCCCTGGCCATTCGCGTTACCTACTTTTCTTTCCTTCCTGCAATCTGGGTTGGAAAAGGGCTTGTCGCTCGGCTCCCTTAAAGGGCAAGTCTCGGCACTATCCGTGTTTTTTTCAGAAGCGTCTAGCACGACTTTCTCAGGTGCGCACGTTCCTGCAGGGGGTTTGTCATATCGTCCCTCCGTACAGGCGGCCGTTAGATCCATGGGATCTAAACAGGGTACTAGTTGCTCTCCAGAAGCCGCCCTTCGAGCCTCTGAGGGATGTTTCACTTTCTCGTCTCTCACAGAAAGTGGCCTTTCTAGTGGCGGTCACGTCTCTTCGGAGAGTGTCTGAGCTAGCAGCGCTGTCATCCAAGGCTCCCTTCCTGGTGTTCCACCAGGACAAGGTAGTGCTGCGCCCCATTCAGGAGTTTCTCCCTAAGGTGGTATCCTCTTTTCATCTTAATCAGGATATCTCCTTGCCTTCCTTTTGTCCTCATCCAGTTCTTCGGTATGAAAAGGATTTACATTTGTTAGATCTGGTGAGAGCACTCAGAATCTACATTTCCCGCACGGCGCCCCTGCGCCGCTCGGATGCACTCTTTGTCCTTGTCGCTGGTAAGCGCAAAGGGTCGCAGGCTTCCAAAGCCACCCTGGCTCGATGGATCAAAGAACCAATTCTTGAAGCCTACCGTTCTGCTGGGCTTCCGGTTCCATCAGGGCTGAAGGCCCACTCTACCAGAGCCGTGGGTGCGTCCTGGGCATTACGACACCAGGCTACGGCTCAACAGGTGTGCCAGGCAGCTACCTGGTCGAGTCTGCACACTTTCACCAAACATTATCAGGTGCATACCTATGCTTCGGCGGACGCCAGCCTAGGTAGAAGAGTCCTGCAGGCGGCAGTTACCTTCCCGTAGGGGAAGGCTGTCTTGCAGCTCTAACATGAGGTATTTCTTTACCCACCCAGGGACTGCTTTTGGACGTCCCAATCGTCTGGGTCTCCCAATGGAGCGCCGAAGAAGAAGGGAATTTTGTTACTTACCGTAAATTCCTTTTCTTCTAGCTCCTATTGGGAGACCCAGCACCCGCCCTGTTGTCCTTCGGGATTGTTGGTTTTGTTCGGGTACACATGTTGTTCATGTTGAACGGTTTTCAGTTCTCCGATGTTACTTCGGAGTGAATTTGTTTAAACCAGTTATTGGCTTTCCTCCTTCTTGCTTTAGCACTAAAACTGATGAGCCCGTGATCCCACGGGGGGTGTATAGCCAGAAGGGGAGGGGCCTTACACTTTTTAGTGTAATGCTTTGTGTGGCCTCCGGAGGCAGTGCTATACACCCAATCGTCTGGGTCTCCCAATAGGAGCTAGAAGAAAAGGAATTTACGGTAAGTAACAAAATTCCCTTCTTTATTAGAACAAAAAAACCCCCGACGCCATCCCTCGTTGACCAATTTATTAACAAAATTATTAAAATGCTAAAAGGTCCGCCGTAATCCATTTAGATGTCCCCCGACGTTCTCCAAAGTTGACCCTGAAAAGACATAAAAATAGAAATTAGAACACAATAGATGCCATCTTTTCAAATTTAATTCCCTGTGACATCCATAATCCAGGTCCACCGAGATCCAAATCTGGGGTTGATCTCATACTCCCTGGTACGTTCAATGAAGAACTAAAAGTCCCCCATTGATTGTGAGAGCAGCCCCTCACTTCCACCTGTGACGTCATTGCCCCAGCAGAGAGGCGCGCGCACACACACACACACATACTATACGCGCACACACATTATACACACGCGCACACACATTATACACACACACACACACACGCGCACACACATTATACACACACACATGTGCATACACACATTATACACACACACATGTGCATACACACATTATACACACACACATGTGCATACACACATTATACACACACACGTGCATACACACACACGTGCATACACACATTATACACACACACGTGCATACACACATTATACACACACACGTGCATACACACATTATACACACACACGTGCATACACACATTATACACACACACGTGCATACACACATTATACACATACGTGCATACACACATTATACACACACGTGCATACACACATTATACACACACGTGCATACACACATTACACACACGTGCATACACACATTATACACACACATGTGCATACACACATTATACACACACACGTGCATACACACATTATACACACACACCTGCATACACACATTATACACACACGTGCATACACACATTATACACACACACGTGCATACACACATTATACACACACACGTGCATACACACATTATACACACACACGTGCATACACACATTATACACACACACGTGCATACACACATTATACACACACACGTGCATACACACATTATACACACACACGTGCATACAGACATTATACACACACACGTGCATACAGACATTATACACACACACGTGCATACACACATTATACACACACACACACGTGCATACACACATTATACACACACACGTGCATACACACACACGTGCATACACACATTATACACACACACGTGCATACACACATACACACACACGTGCATACACACATTATACACACACACGTGCATACACACATTATACACACACACACGTGCATACAGACATTATACACACACACGTGCATACACACATTATACACACACACGTGCATACACATATTATACACACACACGTGCATACACACATTATACACACACACGTGCATACACACATTATACACACACACGTGCATACACACATTATACACACACACGTGCATACACACATTATACACACACACGTGCATACGCACATTATACACACACACGTGCATACGCACATTATACACACACACGTGCATACGCACATTATACACACACGTGCATACGCACATTATACACACACACGTGCATACGCACATTATACACACACACGTGCATACGCACATTATACACACACACGTGCATACGCACATTATACACACACACGTGCATACGCACATTATACACACACACGTGCATACGCACATTATACACACACACGTGCATACACACATTATACACACACACGTGCATACACACATTATACACACACACACGTGCATACACACATTATACACACACACACGTGCATACACACATTATACACACACACACGTGCATACACACATTATACACACACACGTGCATACACACATACACACACACACACGTGCATACACACATTATACACACACACACGTGCATACACACATTATACACACACACACGTGCATACACACATTATACACACACACACGTGCATACACACATTATACACACACACACGTGCATACACACATTATACACACACACACGTGCATACACACATTATACACACACACACGTGCATACACACATTATACACACACACACGTGCATACACACATTATACACACACACACGTGCATACACACATTATACACATGTACGTGCATACACACATTATACACATGTGCATACACACATTATACACACATGTGCATACACATGTGCATACACACATGTGCATATACACATTATACACACATGTGCATATACACATTATACACACATGTGCATACACACATTATACACATGTGCATACACACATTATACACACATGCGCATACACACGCGCATACACACATGCGCATACACACATTATACACACACGTGCATACACATTATACACACACGTGCATACACACATTATACACACACGTGCATACACACATTATACACACACGTGCATACACACATTATACACACACGTGCATACACACATTATACACACACGTGCATACACACATTATACACACACGTGCATACACACATTATACACACACGTGCATACACACATTATACACACATGTGCATACACACATTATACACACATGTGCATACACACATGTGCATACACACATGTGCATATACACATTATACACACATGTGCATACACACATTATACACACATGTGCATACACACATTATACACACATGTGCATACACACATGTGCATACACACATGTGCATATACACATTATACACACATGTGCATACACACATTATACACACATGTGCATACACACATTATACACACATGCGCATACACACGCGCATACACACATGTGCATACACACGCGCATACACACATTATACACACACACGTGCATACACACATTATACACACACACGTGCATACACACATTATACACACACACGTGCATACACACATTATACACACAAACGTGCATACACACATTATACACACACACGTGCATACACACATTATACACACACACGTGCATACACACATTATACACACACGTGCATACACACATTATACACACACACGTGCATACACACATTATACACACACACGTGCATACACACATTATACACACACACGTGCATACACACATTATACACACACACGTGCATACACACATTATACACACACACACGTGCATACACACATTATACACACACACACGTGCATACACACATTATACACACACACACGTGCATACACACATTATACACATGTACGTGCATACACACATTATACACATGTGCATACACACATTATACACACATGTGCATACACACATGTGCATACACACATGTGCATACACACATGTGCATACACACATGTGCATATACACACATGTGCATATACACATTATACACACATGTGCATACACACATTATACACATGTGCATACACACATTATACACACATGCGCATACACACATTATACACACATGCGCATACACACATTATACACACATGCGCATACACACGCGCATACACACATGCACATACACACATTATACACACACGTGCATACACATTATACACACACGTGCATACACACATTATACACACACGTGCATACACACATTATACACACACGTGCATACACACATTATACACACACGTGCATACACACATTATACACACACGTGCATACACACATTATACACACACGTGCATACACACATTATACACACACGTACATACACACATTATACACACATGTGCATACACACATTATACACACATGTGCATACACACATTATACACACATGTGCATACACACATGTGCATACACACATTATACACACATGTGCATACACACATTATACACACATGTGCATATACACATTATACACACATGTGCATACACACATTATACACACATGTGCATACACACATTATACACACATGCGCATACACACGCGCATACACACATGCGCATACACACATGTGCATACACACGCGCATACACACATGTGCATACACACGCGCATACACACGCGCATACACACGCGTGCATACACACATTATACACACATGTGCATACACACATTATACACACATGTGCATACAAACGCACATACACACATGTGCATACACACATTATACACACATGTGCATACACACATTATACACACATTATACACACGCGCATACACACATTATACACACACACACACAGGTGCTAGTAATTTCATTCACCTGACCCCGTGAAGACAGTGCCACCCGATATCACTACCGTGACCGGGTCTCACAGCACTGCCGTCACGGGGTCATGTGAGTCCATTGTGAACTTACCTCACCTGACCCCCGATGTCGCTGGCAAGCTCCTGTCCTGGCCCGGTGTCCTGAGGCGGCACGTCATCATAGCTACAGCTGATCGCGTCCTCCGATCAGCTGTTCTGCAGTTTGCAGACACCAAGCTGTGTAATGCGGGCTTCAGAAACATGGCGCCGGAGATAAGCGCTATGCGCAGAGGCCCACTCCGGCGCCATGTTTCTGAAGATTAGCATTTTACATTCAGCCGGAGGGAGGGAGGGAGGAACAGGCAGCGCGGGGAACTCCTGCATAACCCGCCCGGACATCAGGTGGGGGGGCGGGGAACTCCTGCATAACCCACCCGGACATTAACAGAGAGGTGCACACGTCAATCAAAAAGTGCACGAAATTTCAAACTTTATAAAGTTGGATTTCACTGCCTAAACACCCGAGCTGCCCCCTGATGGTATGTACACACTGTGCATGATAGTGCCAGTACTGCACTGGCTGCAGCTTCTACACGAAAATCCTGATGGTTGGTTCCCTTTAAGTAGATTGTAAACTGGTGAACACACCAGAAAAATAATTGCGTTATCTGATAGGTGACTCGAACCTCATGCTACATTGTAACAAGAGCACACAAATGATACTACATTATATACAGTGTATGTGTGTGCTTGTGAAACATACAAAATGTGAAGTGCAAAATATAGAAAAATATGATAAAACAATACATCTTGAGAATTAATTTACCCTTTGGGAGACAGAGGGAATCACAATTTTATGTATATTATTCTTTATTTACGAAGTACAAAAAGTTTCAAAATCCCAATTAAGGTAATATGAATAATTAATTTACACTCTTGATTTGTTAATGACACAAAGATTACACATTAATTTGATGTATAAATGGATGAACTCCTAACGATGAATGTTATAATGTTATATTGAACTGTAATTATATCTATTAAATTTATAGCAAAATCTTTCTGGTTATTGTTACAAATAATTAATTGTTAATATGTCTGTTTTTATATGTGGGTATTTTAACCCCTTCACGACCTTGGACGGATCTATCCGTCATGGAGCGTGTCCCGTTAAGCCCCGCCCCCTGCGGCGGCGGTCGGCACACATCAGCTGTTTCAAACAGCTGACGTGTGCCTGCCTGTTGCGAGTGGAATCGCTTCCAACCGCAACATTTAACCCCTTAAATCTCGCTGCCAAAGTCTGGCAGCGAGATCTATATGCGCGCGGCCATGTTTTTTAATTACCGCCGCCCCCACCGGACGTCGCGTGAGTGATCACGTAACTTTCGGTGGTTGCCATCGTAGCACAGGGTCATGTGATGACGCCTGCAGCTACGAAGTTTCACTTTCGTTTTCACCCGGTCTGGAGCCGAATGAAACAGGAAGTGACTGAATCTGCTGTTTACAGCTGTATAGCTGTGATCAGCAGAAAAATAAGAGCGATCGGATTGCTGATCGCTATAGCCCCCTAGGGGGACTAGTAAAATAAAAAAAAAGTTTTAAAAAATAAAAAAAAAAAACAAAGTTCAAATCACCCCATTGAAAATTAAAGGGTTAAAAAATAAATATACACATATTTGGTATCACCGCGTTCAGAAATGCCCGATCAAAATATAAAATCAATTAATCTGATTGGAATTTTTTTTGCCACTACGCCATTTACCAAACGCCGAAATTACGTTTTTTTGGTCACCGCATGTTTTACGCAAAATGCAGTAACAGGTGATCAAAACATAGCATCTGCGCAAAAATGCTACCATTAAAAATTTTAGCTCGAGACGAAAAAATAAGCCATCACTGAGCCATAGATCCCGAAAAATGAGAACGCTACGTGTTTCGGAATATGGCGCAAAATGTGCGCCACTTTTATTGGATAAACTTGTGAATTTTTGTTAACTCCTTAGATACAAGTAAACCTATACATATTTGGTGTCTACAAACTCGCACCGACCTGAGGCATCACATAGATAAATCAGTTTTACCATATAGTGAACACTGTGAATAAAACATCCCAAAAACTATTGTGCGATCACACTTTTTTTGCAGTTTTTTCCACACTTGGAATTTTTTCTTTATCGTTCCTTCCATGGGAGACCCAAACCATGGGTGTATAGCTAGCGCCTCCGGAGGACACACAAAGTACTACACTCAAACGTGTAGCTCCTCCCTCCGGGCTATATACACTCCCTGGATGACAATCCACCCAGTTCATTGCTTTGTGTTTCAGGAGGATACACACACTTGCATTCTCTGATATTTTTTTCTCATTTTTATTTTATTTTAAAGATTTGGAAGAAAAGCGGGTCCAGTCTGGACTCCCGGCATGTCCCTTCACACCCCACTCTGTCGGCGGTGCTGTTAAGGTTGACTTTATAAGGCTGGAGCCTTCACATGCCGCGCTCCTTCACATCCTCTAAGAGGCTCTGGGTTGAAGTGGGAGCCTCCACGGTCCTCTCTGCTTGCAGAAGACCGGTCTCCATCCGCAGCCCTGTCTGGTCCCTGCTGGAAGGAGCATTTACCCCCCTCTCCAGGGACATGGCCCTGCGTCTCAAAGCTAAGTATAGAGACGTTTTTCAGGGGTCCCGGGTACTTTTATTAGGGGGACAGTATGTGTTTTAGCGTTACTGTAAATTCCGGCCGATTCTGGGGATTTCCCCTGAGAACCGCGCCGAAGGTGCCTGCTCGTCGGCCGCATTGTTAAATCTAGGCCCCGGCTTCTGTTTGGGCCTAGTTTCGGTTTTGGCTTCTCTGCATGTTTTGCATACAGCGCCGCCCACCGCCCGACCAGCAGAGGGGAGGGCACTCCTCTCTGGGGAGATGTTCCCTCCCCTATATATCGTCCTGTATCTCTCTGCCCTCCGTTTTTCCCGCTCCTGGGCTTATACACGCCCCCCCCTCTTTCTCCCAGCGCCATTTTCTCAGCGTTCTTACGCTGGAGGGCGCTGGATGCTGCAGCTGCATACTATCAGGAAGGCTAACGCTTCACAGGGGAGCGGTGGAATCCGGAGGGCACACAGAGAGCACGGGCTGGTAAGCCACAACCTCTGGTTGTGGACTTTTATTACACTCTCAGGCATTCTACAGGAGTGTATTCTGGCTGCAGAGCCTCCACCTCAGCAGCATGTCTGTCACTAGGAGCAAGGCTGCAAACATGTACGCTATATGCACTGCTTGTAAGCTCATTCTGCCAGAGCCAAGCACATACCCACATTGTGATGCCTGTGCTAACATGGTTGTGTCTCAGCCTGGAGCCTCCGCAGGGGTCCCTCCGGTTGCTTTGGCCCCGGTGGCTGAACCCCCGGCTTGGGTAGCATCCTTTTCACAAGCTATTTCCAAGTCTTTTGCCGACTCCATGGGGCAGCTGTCCCGGACACTGCTGACCATGCATCAGCCCCCTTCTCAGGGTGCTTCGGCTGCTCCTAGCTCTGCAGAGCTCCCAGAGCATGTCCCAGGACCCCGTCCCCCTAAACGGAGACGCAGGGACCCTTCCCCTTCCTCTTCCCACGGCTCTGATTCACGTGCCGAGGTGCAGGGCGAGGAGGACTCGTTTACTGTGGGCTCAGACGCTACCTCTATGTACCCCATTGACTTGTCTGAGGGTAATGCGGATGTTAGTGACTTGATTGCGTCCATTAACTCCGTACTGAACCTCAACCCACCAGAGTCTGAGGAACAAGCCTCTCTGGTAGAGATACACCAGTTTACCTCACCTAAGAAAGCTAAAAGTATGTTTTTTAACCACTCCAGCTTTCAGGCCACTGTTACCAAACCCAGGGCCTGTCCTGACAAACGTTTTCCGAAGCGTAGTTCAGATGACCGTTTTCCTTTTCCACCAGAGGTGGTTAAGGAATGGGCTCAGTCCCCAAAGGTAGACCCTCCGGTGTCCAGAATCTCAGCCCGCACAGTCGTGGCTGTGGCTGATGGCACTTCTCTTAAGGATCCCACTGACCGCCAGGTTGACCTTTTGGCCAAGTCTGTATATGAGGCGGCTGGAGCCTCGTTCTCCCCGTCTTTTGCGGCAGTGTGGGCTCTCAAGGCAGTCTCTGCCTCTCTGGAGGAGATGCATTCCCTCACCAGAGACTCTATGCCTGAGCTGGAGGCCTTCACTTCTCAAGCTTCGGCTTTTGCATCCTACGCCATGTCTGCCATCCTGGAGGCTTCTCACCGCACGGCGGTGGCCTCCGCTAACTCCCTCGCGATCCGCAGGATCTTGTGGCTTCGAGAGTGGAAAGCAGACGCTTCCTCAAAAAAGTACCTTGCGAGTCTCCCTTTTGCTGGGTCCCGGCTGTTTGGGGAACAGCTGGATGACATAATCAAGGAGGCTACTGGCGGGAAGAGTACTTCCTTGCCTCAATCTAACTACCGCAGCCAAGGATCGTAAATCGAACTGGCGCGCAAAGCCGCATCCTCAAAAGACCGGAGGAGCCGCTGCCACTAAGGCAGCCTCCTCTTGACTATCTGGCCGAGCCAGCAACGTCCTTGGTCGGTGGCAGGCTCTCCCACTTTGGAGACGTGTGGCTCCAACACGTCACCGATCAGTGGGTGCGGGATATTATCTCCCACGGCTACAGGATAGAATTTTCTTCCAGCCCGCCAAGCAGATTTTTTCTGTCCACACCCCCTTGCTCCAAGGCTGCCGCCTTCTCTCAGGCCGTGGCATCCCTGCAGGCCAACGGGGTAATTTTTCCGGTTCCCGCCCGGGAACGGTTCAGCGGTTTCTACTCAAACCTCTTTCTAGTCCCCAAGAAGGACGGTTCCTCCCGGCCCATCCTGGATCTCAAGCTTCTCAACAAGCATGTTCAGGTGCGGCACTTTCGTATGGAATCTCTGAGATCGGTCATTGCCTCAATGACCCAAGGAGATTTTCTGGCATCCATCGACATCAGAGATGCCTATCTGCATGTGCCTATTGCGGTCTCACACCAGCGTTGGCTAGGCTTTGCAATCGGAGAGGAACATTTCCAGTTCGTGGCTCTTCCCTTTGGCTTAGCCACGGCCCCTCGAGTGTTCACCAAGGTCATGGCAGCAGTGGTTGCGGTCCTGCACCTCCAGGGATTGGCAGTGATTCCTTACCTGGACGACCTTCTAGTCAAGGCCTCATCCAGTGTAGACTGCCAGCGGAGTGTCTCTCTCACTGTCGCCACGCTAGTTCAGTTCGGGTGGCTTGTCAACCTGCCCAAGTCCACTCTGACCCCGACCCAGGTACTTCTGTACCTAGGGATGCAATTCGAGACTCTGCCGGCACTTGTCAAGTTGCCCTTAGTCAAACAGCAGTCCCTTCGTCTGGCGGTGTGCTCTCTGCTGAGGCACCGCCGTCATTCCATCAGACACCTCATGCAGGTGCTGGGTCAGATGGTGGCGTCAATGGAAGCGGTTCCCTTTGCCCAGTTCCATCTGCGTCCCTTGCAGCTGGACATTCTCCGCTGTTGGGACAAGCGGATCTCTTCGTTGGACAGGCTGGTGGCTCTGTCATCACAGGCCAGGAACTCCCTTCAGTGGTGGCTTCAGCCTCTCTCCCTGTCACAGGGACGCTCCTTCCTGACTCCGTCCTGGGTGATCCTCACCACGGATGCCAGCCTCTCCGGTTGGGGAGCGGTATTTCTCCATCACCGAGCACAGGGCACTTGGACTCCGTCCGAATCAGCCCTCCCGAACAATGTGCTGGAGATCAGAGCTGTGTTTCTAGCTCTCCTAGACTTTCACCACCTGTTGGCAGGCAAGCACATTCGGGTTCAGTCGGACAACGCGACAGCGATTGCCTACATCAATCACCAGGGCGGGACTCACAGCCGTCTGGCGATGTTGGAGGTTCAACGAATCCTCCAGTGGACGGAGGACTTCAAGTCCACCATATCTGCAGTCCACATCCCAGGCGTGGAAAACTGGGAGGCCGATTATCTCAGCCGTCAAACCGTGGATGGCGGCGAGTGGGCCCTGCATCCGTCAGTGTTCAAATCGATCTGCCGCAAGTGGGGCACTCCGGAAGTGGATCTAATGGCTTCCCGGCACAACAACAAGGTTCCGGTTTACGTGGCTCGCTCCCACGATCCTCAAGCCTTCGCAGCAGACGCACTGGTTCAAGATTGGTCTCCGTTCCGTCTGGCCTATGTGTTTCCCCCTCTAGCGCTCTTGCCCAGGGTTCTGCGCAAGATCGGAACGGAGGGCCGTCGAGTCATACTCATTGCTCCGGACTGGCCCAGGCGAGCTTGGTACCCAGACCTGCTCCGCCTGTCCGTAGAGGTGCCGTGGCATCTCCCGGACCGCCCAGACCTTCTCTCTCAAGGTCCGTTCTTCCGCCAGAATTCTGCGGCTCTCAGATTGACGGCGTGGCTCTTGAGTCCTGGATCCTGACGGCTTCAGGCATTCTCTCTGAGGTCATCTCCACCATGACTCAGGCTCGGAAGTCTTCCTCGGCCAAGATTTACCACAGGACTTGGAGAATTTTCCTGTCCTGGTGTCGCTCTTCCGGCCATGCTCCTTGGCCGTTCTCCTTGCCGACCATCCTGTCTTTTCTACAGTCAGGTCTACAGTTAGGTGTGTCCCTCAATTCCCTCAAGGGACAGGTGTCGGCTTTGTCGGTATTGTTCCAGCGGCGTATCGCCCGACTGGCTCAGGTGCGCACCTTCATGCAGGGCGCATCTCACATCATCCCTCCTTACCGGCGGCCCTTGGATCCCTGGGACCTTAATCTGGTCCTCACGGCCTTACAGAAACCCCCTTTTGAGCCTCTCAGGGAGGTTCCTTTGTCTAGACTTTCACAGAAAGTTGTCTTTCTAGTAGCCATAACTTCTCTCAGGAGAGTTTCTGATTTGGCTGCGCTTTCTTCGGAATCCCCCTTTTTGGTGTTTCACCAAGACAAGGTGTTTCTTCGTCCGACTCCGGACTTTCTCCCTAAGGTGGAGTCTTCCTTCCACCTTAACCAGGACATTTCATTGCCCTCTCTTTGTCCGGCCCCTGTGCATCGCTTTGAGAAGGCGTTGCACACCTTGGATTTGGTGCGGGCGCTCCGAATCTATGTGTCACGCACCGCCGTTTTTCGGCGGTGCACCTCACTTTTTGTGCTAACCACGGGTCAGCGCAAGGGTCTCTCTGCTTCTAAACCGACCCTGGCTCGTTGGGTTAGGTCGGCTATCGCCGATGCCTACCAGTGTTCTCAGGTGCCTCCCCCGCCGGGGATTAAGGCGCACTCGACCAGAGCTGTCGGTGCCTCCTGGGCTTTCAGGCACCAGGCTACGGCTCAGCAGGTGTGTCAGGCTGCCACTTGGTCCAGTCTGCACACTTTTTCGAAGCACTACCAAGTGCATGCTCATGCTTCGGCAGATGCGAGCTTGGGCAGACGCATCCTTCAGGCGGCTGTCGCCCATTTGTGAAGTTAGGTTTTGCCTACTTCTCAGTTTGGTTTATTTCCCACCCATGGACTGCTTTGGAACGTCCCATGGTTTGGGTCTCCCATAGAAGGAACGATAAAGAAAAAGAGAATTTTGTTTACTTACCGTAAATTCTTTTTCTTGTACTTCCGACATGGGAGACCCAGCACCCTCCCTGTTGCCTGTTGGCAGTTTTTTGTTCCGTGTGTTTCACCGGCTGTTGTTAGTAGACAGAGTTCTGGTTGTGCCGAGTTTTACTCTATCTCTACTTATGGGTGGATGTCCTCCTTCAGCTTTTGCACTGAACTGGGTGGATTGTCATCCAGGGAGTGTATATAGCCCGGAGGGAGGAGCTACACGTTTGAGTGTAGTACTTTGTGTGTCCTCCGGAGGCGCTAGCTATACACCCATGGTTTGGGTCTCCCATGTCGGAACTACAAGAAAAAGAATTTACGGTAAGTAAACAAAATTCTCTTTTTTGCTGTTTTCCAGTACACTATATGGTAAAACTTATGGTTTCATTTAAAAGTACAACTCGTCCCACAAACAACAAGCCCTCATATGGCAAGACTGACGGAAAAATAAAAAAGTTACGGCTCTTGAAAGAAAAGGAGCAAAAAACAAAAATGCAAAAACGGAAAGTGCCCGGGGGCTGAAGGGGTTAAAGTATTTGTAACGATGATCTTTTTGTCATGCATTTGAAACAATAAGGGCTCGTGCGCATGTTGCGTAATTGCATGCGTCCTGCGTCCCCAGCACAATCTATGTAGATTGTGCCTGAGACGTGCGCACAATGCTTTTATGAACGCAGCGATTTGGGTGCTAAAATTTTGACCCAAATCCGTGCGTTCATAAAATGAGCATGCCAATTAATTTGACCGCTATGGATGCAGCTCCCACTCTGTCTATGGTGGGGGCAGCATCCCGAGTGCATAAAACCCAGTTTTTTTTTTAAGAAATACTGCATTCATTATGCAGTTTTTCTGCAGCGATTTGACACTGAATGTTCTGTAGTTACGTGCGCATCAGCTCTAAGAAAAGAGAATCACGTTGAAGAGCTGGATTCCTCCCTCCCCCCCCCCCCCTTTGGCTATTGGTTTAGTGTACAATGTCCTAAAAGTCACTGTTGTAAACCAAAATCAGGAGTGGGTATAAAATACAGAAGTGGTGACGTGTTTCTATTAGACTTTTCCAATGACTGTAGCCAAAACCAGGAGTGGAACAAATACTGTGGTAAAAACTCTCCAAATATCCATTGTGTGCACATTGTCTCAGCTGTTCATGTAATGCAAGAATGTCAAAATCCAAAACACAGAGGGCCAAATTAAAAACTTAGACAAAGTTACAGGCCAATCTAGTCGTTGGCCCCTCATAGCCCTCCATACAGAATAATGAGCCCCACATAGCCCTCCATACAGAATAATGAGCCCCACATAGCCCTCCATACAGAATAATGAGCCCCACATAGCCCTCCATACAGAATAATGAGCCCCACATAGCCCTCCATATAGAATAATGGTGCCCCCATAGCCCTCCATACAGAATAAAGGGCCCCACATAGCCCTCCATACAGAATAATGGGCCCCACATAGCCCTCCATATAGAATAATGGGCCCCACATAGCCCTCCATACAGAATGAGCCCCACATAGCCCTCCATACAGAATAATGGGCCCCACATAGCCCTCCATACAGAATAATGAGCCCCACATAGCCCTCCATACAGAATAATGGGCCCCACATAGCCCTCCATACAGAATGAGCCCCACATAGCCCTCCATACAGAATAATGGGCCCCACATAGCCCTCCATACAGAATAATGGGCCCCACATAGCCCTCCATACAGAATAATGAGCCCCACATAGCCCTCCATACAGAATAATGGGCCCCACATAGCCCTCCATACAGAATAATGAGCCCCACATAGCCCTCCATACAGAATAATGAGCCCCACATAGCCCTCCATACAGAATAATGGGCCCCACATAGCCCTCCATACAGAATAATGAGCCCCACATAGCCCTCCATACAGAATAATGGGCCCCACATAGCCCTCCATACAGAATAATGAGCCCCACATAGCCCTCCATACAGAATAATGAGCCCCACATAGCCCTCCATACAGAATGAGCCCCACATAGCCCTCCATACAGAATAATGAGCCCCACATAGCCCTCCATACAGAATAATGAGCCCCACATAGCCCTCCATACAGAATAATGGGCCCCACATAGCCCTCCATACAGAATAATGAGCCCCACATAGCCCTCCATACAGAATAATGAGCCCCACATAGCCCTCCATACAGAATAATGGGCCCCACATAGCCCTCCATACAGAATAATGAGCCCCACATAGCCCTCCATACAGAATAATGGGCCCCACATAGCCCTCCATACAGAATAATGAGCCCCACATAGCCCTCCATACAGAATAATGAGCCCCACATAGCCCTCCATACAGAATAATGAGCCCCACATAGCCCTCCATATAGAATAATGGTGCCCCCATAGCCCTCCATACAGAATAAAGGGCCCCACATAGCCCTCCATACAGAATAATGGGCCCCACATAGCCCTCCATACCGAATAATGGGCCCCACATAGCCCTCCATACAGAATAATGGGCCCCACATAGCCCTCCATACAGAATAATGGGCCCCACATAGCCCTCCATACAGAATAATGGGCCCCACATAGCCCTCCATACAGAATAATGGGCCCCACATAGCCCTCCATACAGAATAATGGGCCCCACATAGCCCTCCATACAGAATAATGGGCCCCACATAGCCCTCCATACAGAATAATGGGCCCCACATAGCCCTCCATACAGAATAATGGGCCCCACATAGCCCTCCATACAGAATAATGGGCCCCACATAGTCCTCCATACAGAATAATGAGCCCCACATAGCCCTCCATATAGAATAATGGTGCCCCCATAGTCCTAAAAATCGACCTGCAGGACAGATTTGGCCCACGGGCCAGAGTTTGACGTGATGTAATAGGTATCCAAGCTAAGACGTGTGTGCATGTGTGTGTGTATGTATATATATATATATATATATAATTATAATTTATTTCTATAGCGCTATTAATTCCACAGCGCTTTACATACTTTGTACATCTAGAGTCCCTAACTGTATGTCTTTGGAGTATATATATATAACAGTACTGAATCTATGGTTTCTCATTTTTGGAGAATTAAAGAGAGGCTACGTACACGTACAAACTGTCTGAACTGAAGGCTTTAAAAAAAATAGATAAAAAAATCCATGCTGGGAACCTATGAAATGATTCATTTTTTATTCTTCTCCCATCTCAAAAAAAGAAAAAAAAACGACAAACATATCCTTAAGGGTACTTTACACACTGCGACATCGCCAGCGATCTCGTTAGGGATGTGAAATTCTAAATCGCAAGTGCGATCTTTTGAGATCGCACATAGGTCATTTTACGCATATGCGATCTCGAAAGATTGCACTTGCGATCTAGAATTTCACATCGCTAACGAGATCGCTGGCGATGTCGCAGTGTGTAAAGTACCCTAACATGTGTATGCAGAGGATGAAATCTGCTTGTGGCAGCAATGGATCCGTGTCTTTCTACATCTCAGTGCAATAGTACATTACATTAGTGTACATTAGTGTACGCTGCCAATGTGCCAGTCTCCCGCACATCACTGCCATAACAGCCCCCCTTTCTTTCTGACATCTGCCGCTGCTCTGCAGCTATTGGGTGAATACAGGGAGCATTGATCATGATGCCATTTTAGAAAATCACTGCAGGGCACTTACTGATGAAGCAGACACCCAACTAGATGATGCTGCCCAGTAATGTTCAGGAAAGACTGGAATATATGGCTACACTAAACCTTTGTGGAAAAACCGGATTAACTGCACCATGTAAGGCTGTGTGCACACGTTGCGTTTTTTACCGCGGAAACGCTGCGTTTTGAACCGCAGCGTTTCAGTGGCAAATTGCATGCGTTCAGCTTTCCCAGCAAAGTGTATGGGAAAGCTGAAAAATCAGTGCACATGCTGCGTTTCTTTCCGCAGCGTTTTGGATGCCAAAAATCGGTGCGGAAAGAAAAGCAGCATGTCACTTCTTTTGTGCGGTGTAGCTGCGTTCTCTCCCCCATTGAAATCAATGATGTGGGGTCAGAACGCAGCTACACCGCATGGACCTGCTTTTTTGTTGCGGTCCGCGGCCTTTAGGCTTGGTATGTTACACGTCCTTGGTGATGTGGTCTACCACCTCTTTCTCTCTAGTTCATGTGAAACCACAAATCAGTATCTTAAAACTGAGAGGCTGCGTTCACTTGATCAATGATCCAGCTTGGAAAAAAAGCCTCAATACAATCTGCCCATTGACCTAAATTACACTACTAATATAAAAATAGGAATATTTCGGGTGAAATTTATTGTATACAAAATGTGAAGTGATATTTTAGAATGACAGTAGGGCATTTAAGTAGAAGCAGGTAATGGTGATTTCCTCATCTCAAACAATTTATTGAAACAAAAGCTAACAACAGTGGTGGGTATAAACCCCTCAAAATGTCAATGTCTCAATAACTTGTCATGTGTTCTTAAGTATCAATTACAGCTTAACAATGACGTCTCATGCTGTTCACAAGTTGGTATTGTCTGCTGAAGCATGGCATCCCACTCTTCTAGAAGGGTGGCCCTCAGGTCATTGAGGTTCTGGGGTTCAGTGTTATGAGCCTCTACACAGTGATTCAGCTGATCCCATAGGTTTTCTATGGGATTTTGGTCTGGAGAAAGTGCAGGCGATCCATTTGAGGTACCCTAGTCTCCAGCAGCCGTTCCTTAAGATATAACCTCAAGTAGCTGGAGCATTGTGGTCCATGAAGATGAAATTAGGCCTGTGTTGTTCATGGAGCGGCACAATGACTGGATTAATGATGTTATTCAAGTAGAAGGGGCTTATCACTAGACCATTCACAAGGTGTACGGCAGTTCTGTATTGACTAGACACACCTGCCCACACTATCACCACCTTCATAGACATCTCCAACATCTTTGGCGGCCATCATTTCTGCTCAGCGTGAATCAACTTTCATCAGCAAACAGCCCTGAGGCCCTCTGATCTCTCGTCCAGCAAGACAATGTCGCTTGTGCCTGGTGGTGTGGTGAGATACCCTTGCAGGTCATTTTAGCACGCAGACCATGCTGATGTAAACGGTTTTGATTGGTCTGATGTGACACTTGGGTGCCTCTCACTTACCTTAATTGTGCCTGGAGTTGTATGGCATTCTTCATCCAGTTCCAAAGGGTATTGTTCACGATGAAGTTGTCAGCAGTGGGGGATGTAGCCAAAGGGTGTCCACTTCTGTACCTTTCTCGGACTCTTCTAGTCTCTCTGGATCACTGTTGCAACCTGCTTATGACACTCTATGACACTCTAAGCTCAGCAGTCACTTCCATCTGAGAACATCCTATTTGAAGCCTCGCAATAATGAAGTACTATTGATAAATTGTTAGGTGTTGTCTTGGTCTCATGATGTCAAAATGCGAACAGCATGCTGAGGAGGACTGCTTAAATCCCAATTCTAATTGAACATTGAAGTTTATTGGGCAACCAAACACCTGATGTGAATTTTGCCATTAAGCTCCTTGTTAGAGAATAACCAGTTGTGGAAAAAGAACTGACACATTGAACATTTGGGTATGTGCAATAAAAGGTTTAGAGATGATCACGTTAAGTTCACCTGAAAAGGATAGAGGGCTTTTTAGGATCAACCTGAAATTTCACCCAAATATCCCTTTTTGTGAGAAGTGTATTTATTTAAGAAACTTGCTGGGGAGAAGACTGGAAGATGTGCACTTTATCAGTTTGCGTACTAATACAAACAAAATCTTTGTGCCCCCCAATATACACCGTAATGGATACCTCTTGGCCAAAGTAACTGCGGTTAGTTCCACTCAAGTCTCTGTTCTGGAAGAAGAGAGAGATTTATTTTCCCAAACGGGGCCTCCAGCGGAGATAATGGCACAGTTACTTTGGCCGGGGGGAACATTTGGCCTGTGCACACTGGAAGTTGCCGGGCGATGCCAGCTGCACGCGGATGATGGGGCTGTGGTGGCCAGGAAGACGGAACGTTAGTTGCTGGGTGATATCTGCTGCCCGCGGATGATGGGGTTGTGGTGGCCGGGAAGACGGAACGTTAGTAGCTGGGTGATGTCTGCTGCACGCGGATGATGGGGCTGTGGTGGCCGGGAAGATGGAACGTTAGTTGCTGGGTGATGTCTGCTGCACGTGGATGATGGGGCTGTGGTGGCCGGGAAGACGGAACGTTAGTAGCTGGGTGATGTCTGCTGCACGTGGATGATGGGGCTGTGGTGGCCGGGAAGACGGAACGTTAGTAGCTGGGTGATGTCTGATGCACGCGGATAATGGGGCTGTGGTGGCCGGGAAGATGGAACGTTAGTTGCTGGGTGATGTCTGCTGCACCTGGATGATGGGGCTGTGGTGGCCGGGAAGATGGAACGTTAGTAGCTGGGTGATGTCTGCTGCACGCGGATGATGGGGCTGTGGTGGCCGGGAAGATGGAACGTTAGTTGCTGGTTGATGTCTGCTGCACGCGGATGATGGGGACTGTGGTGGCTGGGGCTGTGTCCGGGCAAGTAACAGAACTGGAACTTAAGCATTTAACTCGAGCACCCACGATACTTGATCGAGCACCAAGGGTACCCGAGCACCCTGATGCTTGATTGAATACTGAACAATGCCGAGCATGCTCACTCATCACTAATCCTGACTCAACTCTGATGTCAGACTACAGATGAAAGGAGAATCGGGCATGGTGGTTTTTCAACATGCCCGATCCTTAGTGAGACAAAAGCTATAGCAAAAGGTGTCTGTCGGCGGCTATTCTCACCTAACACGAGTGAGAGAAATCGGAAGGAATAGCGGTCATGGGCACCTTTAACAACAGATCAAATAGGCTGGATTGGCCAGTAACCTACATCTCATGTCTGACTCCAACGTAATGCTCATGGAAATGAAACAAACAATAGGCTGGTTTGCTTAGCGGAGTATAATACAGCAAGCAGTGTCCTCCTCCAATACACAGTGCCTAGAGAACAAAACCAACATTACCAGTGCGAGTACTGTGCAGACATTGTACCACTAGGAATGCTGGACTATATGAGCTGAAGGCAGCAGAGTAGTGACTACAGGTTAAATATACAGTTAGGTCCAGAAATATTTGGACAGTGACACAATTTTCGCGAGTTGGGCTCTGCATGCCACCACATTGGATTTGAAATGAAATCTCTACAACAGAATTCAAGTGCAGATTGTAACGTTTAATTTGAAGGTTTGAACAAAAATATCTGATAGAAATTGTAGGAATTGTACACATTTCTTTACAAACACTCCACATTTTAGGAGGTCAAAAGTAATTGGACAAATAAACCAAACTCAAACAAAATATTTTTATTTTCAATATTTTGTTGCGAATCCTTTGGAGGCAATCACTGCCTTAAGTCTGGAACCCATGGACATCACCAAACGCTGGGTTTCCTCCTTCTTAATGCTTTGCCAGGCCTTTATAGCCGCAGCCTTCAGGTCTTGCTTGTTTGTGGGTCTTTCCGTCTTAAGTCTGGATTTGAGCAAGTGAAATGCATGCTCAATTGGGTTAAGATCTGGCGATTGACTTGGCCATTGCAGAATGTTCCACTTTTTTGCACTCATGAACTCCTGGGTAGCTTTGGCTGTATGCTTGGGGTCATTGTCCATCTGTACTATGAAGCGCCGTCCGATCAACTTTGCGGCATTTGGCTGAATCTGGGCTGAAAGTATATCCCGGTACACTTTAGAATTCATCCGGCTACTCTTGTCTGCTGTTATGTCATCAATAAACACAAGTGACCCAGTGCCATTGAAAGCCATGCATGCCCATGCCATCACGTTGCCTCCACCATGTTTTACAGAGGATGTGGTGTGCCTTGGATCATGTGCCGTTCCTTTTCTTCTCCAAACTTTTTTCTTCCCATCATTCTGGTACAGGTTGATCTTTGTCTCATCTGTCCATAGAATACTTTTCCAGAACTGAGCTGGCTTCATGAGGTGTTTTTCAGCAAATTTAACTCTGGCCTGTCTATTTTTGGAATTGATGAATGGTTTGCATCTAGATGTGAACCCTTTGTATTTACTTTCATGGAGTCTTCTCTTTACTGTTGACTTAGAGACAGATACACCTACTTCACTGAGAGTGTTCTGGACTTCAGTTGATGTTGTGAACGGGTTCTTCTTCACTAAAGAAAGTATGCGGCGATCATCCACCACTGTTGTCATCCGTGGACGCCCAGGCCTTTTTGAGTTCCCAAGCTCACCAGTCAATTCCCTTTTTCTCAGAATGTACCCGACTGTTTATTTTGCTACTCCAAGCATGTCTGCTATCTCTCTGATGGATTTTTTCTTTTTTTTCAGCCTCAGGATGTTCTGCTTCACCTCAATTGAGAGTTCCTTAGACCGCATGTTGTCTGGTCACAGCAACAGCTTCCAAATGCAAAACCACACACCTGTAATCAACCCCAGACCTTTTAACTACTTCATTGATTACAGGTTAACGAGGGAGACGCCTTCAGAGTTAATTGCAGCCCTTAGAGTCCCTTGTCCAATTACATTTGGTCCCTTGAAAAAGAGGAGACTATGCATTACAGAGCTATGATTCCTAAACCCTTTCTCCGATTTGGATGTGAAAACTCTCATATTGCAGCTGGGAGTGTGCACTTTCAGCCCATATTATATATATAATTGTATTTCTGAACATGTTTTTGTAAACAGCTAAAATAACAAAACTTGTGTCACTGTCCAAATATTTCTGGCCCTGACTATTTCTTAGCTTTTAAAGGTAATCTGTCACCAGATTTTTGCTACTTCATCTGTGAGCAACATAATGTAGACAGAGACCCTGATTCCAGCGATGTCACTTACTGAGCTGTTTGCTGTCATTTTGATAAAATCAATGTTTTCTCTGATACAGACCTAGCAGTTATACAGTAGATGAGAATCTACTGCTGATTAATCAGTGATTGTATCAAAATTACACTAAGCAGCCCAGTAAGTGACACATCGCTGGAAACAGGATCTCTGCTCTACGTTATTACAGTAGGTTGCAAAACTCTGGCAACAGATTCCCTTTAAAAGTAGTTGTCTCAAGTTCTTAAATGGTTACAGTTGCATTTGATGGGTTATCCTTTTACTGACTTGCTGAATGCCACAGTATTGTTGTATAAAGCAAAAATCACAGTCTACTATTAACTCCATTCACGGACATACAGTCTTGACAGACGCAGAGGTATTCAGCAGACCCCTGGCTGTCATCGCAACCCATCAGCATGTCACTGGAGCGCCGATGAGTACCTACCTGCCGGTGTGCTGTAATTGCCAATCTCACAGAATGACAGCGGCATTTAACAGGTTTATAGCCACGGGTGGATGATGGCTAATTGTAACCGCAATCATCTGCAGTCAAAGATGTTAGCTCAGCTTGCGAGCCCACATCAAAGTCTGGGAGCCAGCATATGATGTTGCCAGTACGTCATATGTCAGTAAAGGGTTAAATAAGACTCGTGATTAGAGATGAGTGAATCAATTCGGACTCCGGTCCTTCAACGAGCTCAGTAATCTGACCGCTGGATGAGAAGCCTGAAATCTCATTATCGCATTCCCAGCTCTTAGCCGGACTGGGGCTATGTTGTGTGTATCAAGTTGCAATGATGACGTAATGACAGCCCTGGCTAATCATAAGCAGCTAGGAATGCAGGAGGGAAGGAGATTGCCAAGTCTCCCGCCCACCGGGCACACGTTTTTGATTTTGCTGATATCATAGCATGTTAAAGCTGGGTGCTGAAAGAGGGACCCCAAAAATAGAGATTACCTTGGCGTTTGGTTTTGGGGCTCCTTTGCATTGTTCAATACAATGGCTAAACATCTCTCATTCCTATTATTCATAGCAGTTATGCATATACCATTTTCATGTTTTTCACTTTTTTCAGATAGTCCATTGTATTTTTCAGTCTAGTATTCCCATAGCAGTTTTGCTGTTCATTATTCCCCTATACATTGTGACTAGTGTGCAACTCTTTATCCTATTGTTTAGTTGTATATTTTTGAGTCTTGCACCCTGTTCACACCATTGGTGTTCCAGCCGTCCATTCATTCATGTATAATGCAGCCAGTCCCCCATGCTCCATGTATAATGCAGCCAGCCCATCATGCTCCATGTATAATGCAGCCACCCCCCCACGCTCCATGTATAATGCAGCCCCCCATGTTCCATGTATAATGCAGCCAGCCCCCTATGCTCCATGTATAATGCAGTCAGCCCCCAATGCTCCATGCATAATGCAGCCAGCCCCCCATACTCCATATATAAGGCATCCAGCCCCCCATGTTCCATGTATAATGCAGCCAAGCCCCCATGCTCCATATATAATGCAGCCAGCCCCTCATGCTCCATGTATAATGCAACCCCTGATGCTCCATGTATAATGCAGCCCCCCACGGCCTCTGACCTCTGGCCACCGTGTACACACTGATTTTTTAAAAAAACAAACAAAAAAAAAAACTAACAAACAAAAAAAAAACTAACAAACAAGTTCTTACCTCTCTCCTCCATTCCCCCGCTGCTGCGGTCGGCGTCCTGCCGTCCTGCGCTCTATGCTCTCAGCTTAGCAGTCGCACAGGAGTGACGTCACCGTGCATGTACAGGGAGAGAATGATGACGCACCTGTCCTTGTCCCCTCTGCACACACCACTCCTTGTCCCCTCTGCACACACCGCTCCTTGTCTCCTCCGCACACACCGCTCCTTGTCTCTTCCGCACACACCGCTCCTTGTCTCTTCCGCACACACCGCTCCTTGTCTCTTCCGCACACACCGCTCCTTGTCTCTTCCGCACACACCGCTCCTTGTCTCTTCCACACACACCGCTCCTTGTCTCCTCCGCACACACCGCTCCTTGTCCCCTTCGCACCCACCGCTCCTTGTCCCCTCCACACACACCGCTGCTTGTCCCCTTCGCACATACCACTCCTTGTCCCCTTCGCACACACCGCTCCTTGTCCCCTCCACACACACCGGTCCTTGTCCCCTCCACACACACACCGGTCCTTGTCCCCTTCGCACACACTGCTCCTAGTCCCCTCCACAGACACCAGTTCTTGTCCCCTCCACACACATACCGGTCCTTGTCCCCTTCGCACACACTGCTCCTTGTCTCTTCCTCACACACTGGTCCTTGTCCATCCGCACACACCGGTCCTTGTCCCTTCCTCACACACCACTCCTTATCCCCTCCACACACACCGCTCCTTGTCCCCTCCGCACACACCGCTCCTTGTCCCCTCCACACACTGGTCCTTGTAGATCCACACACACTGCTCTTTGCTGTTTTGAAACGATTATTTGAAAGGTAATTAACCCAAATTCAGTTTCTTTCCATTTTTTCATAGTATCAGGGGCAGGGCCGGCGTCAGCACGCGGCAAACCCGAGCAAATGCCGGGGCCCTGGACAGCCGGGGGGCCCACTCGCGAGTGCCGGGGACCGCAGTCCTCTGCAGGACACTGAGGATGCCGTCCCTTTAAGGTGATGCATACTCCTGGTGTGAACTTCATGTGTGGGCGGAGCTACGGCACAACGTCCTGCTCCAGTCCCACAGCACAGATGAAGGAGGTGCACAGTGCAAGCCAGCGACCCCCAGCACAGCACTGCCCACCGGCGCTATGTGGGCCTCCACTCCACGAGTAATTTTGAGCAGTATGTTCTACACCCCTCCGCCCCACCCAATCCATATGTGCCCTGAGTCCCCGGCCCGCCCCCCACTTTATGGACCCCAGTAAGTTGTATGGGTTTCCCCCCCTCCGAGATGTATGTCCTGGCCCCCAGAGCTGTGTGGCTGTGTGTTCGGGCCCCCCAGAGCCGTGTTGGCATATTTCTCAGATGTCCCATCATAAGCTACAACCTCCTGCATTGTAAGGAGATAACTACAACAGTGTGTGTGTGTGTGTGTGTGTGTCTGTGTGGAGCAGAGCCGAGTGCGTGTCTGTGTGGAGCAGAGCCGAGTGCGTGTCTGTGTGGAGCAGAGCCGAGTGCGTGTCTGGGTGCAGCAGAGCCGAGTGCGTGTCTGGGTGGAGCAGAGCCGAGTGCGTGTCTGGGTGTAGCAGAGCCGAGTGCGTGTCTGTGTGGAGCAGAGCCGAGTGCGTGTCTGGGTGCAGGAGAGCCGAGTGCATGTCTGGGTGCAGCAGAGCCGAGTGCGTGTCTGGGTGCAACAGAGTCGAGTGCGTGTCTGGGTGGAGCAGAGCCGAGTGCGTGTCTGGGTGGAGCAGAGCCGAGTGCGTGTCTGGGTGCAGAAGAGCCGTGTGCGTGTCTGGGTGCAGCAGAGCTTTGTGTGTCTGCAGCAGAGTTGTGTGTATGTGTGCAGCAGAGATGTGTGATATATATACTCTGGACAGCAGAGCTTTGTATATATGTGCCATTAGGGCAGTGCATCAGATATGTGTGTGTAGCAAAGCTGTGTGTATATATAGTTTTTGGACAGCAGAGATGTGTATGTGTGCAGCAGAGCTGTATGTATATATATATATATATATATATATATATATATATATATATATACAGTTAGGTCCAGAAATATTTGGACAGTGACACAAGTTTTGTTATTTTAGCTGTTTACAAAAACATGTTCAGAAATACAATTATATATATAATATGGGCTGAAAGTGCACACTCCCAGCTGCAATATGAGAGTTTTCACATCCAAATCGGAGAAAGGGTTTAGGAATCATAGCTCTGTAATGCATAGCCTCCTCTTTTTCAAGGGACCAAAAGTAATTGGACAAGGGACTCTAAGGGCTGCAATTAACTCTGAAGGCGTCTCCCTCGTTAACCTGTAATCAATGAAGTAGTTAAAAGGTCTGGGGTTGATTACAGGTGTGTGGTTTTGCATTTGGAAGCTGTTGCTGTGACCAGACAACATGCGGTCTAAGGAACTCTCAATTGAGGTGAAGCAGAACATCCTGAGGCTGAAAAAAAAGAAAAAATCCATCAGAGAGATAGCAGACATGCTTGGAGTAGCAAAATCAACAGTCGGGTACATTCTGAGAAAAAAGGAATTGACTGGTGAGCTTGGGAACTCAAAAAGGCCTGGGCGTCCACGGATGACAACAGTGGTGGATGATCGCCGCATACTTTCTTTGGTGAAGAAGAACCCGTTCACAACATCAACTGAAGTCCAGAACACTCTCAGTGAAGTAGGTGTATCTGTCTCTAAGTCAACAGTAAAGAGAAGACTACATGAAAGTAAATACAAAGGGTTCACATCTAGATGCAAACCATTCATCAATTCCAAAAATAGACAGGCCAGAGCTAAATTTGCTGAAAAACACCTCATGAAGCCAGCTCAGTTCTGGAAAAGTATTCTATGGACAGATGAGACAAAGATCAACCTGTACCAGAATGATGGGAAGAAAAAAGTTTGGAGAAGAAAGGGAACGGCACATGATCCAAGGCACACCACATCCTCTGTAAAACATGGTGGAGGCAACGTCATGGCATGGGCATGCATGGCTTTCAATGGCACTGGGTCACTTGTGTTTATTGATGACATAACAGCAGACAAGAGTAGCCGGATGAATTCTAAAGTGTACCGGGATATACTTTCAGCCCAGATTCAGCCAAATGCCGCAAAGTTGATCGGACGGCGCTTCATAGTACAGATGGACAATGACCCCAAGCATACAGCCAAAGCTACCCAGGAGTTCATGAGTGCAAAAAAGTGGAACATTCTGCAATGGCCAAGTCAATCACCAGATCTTAACCCAATTGAGCATGCATTTCACTTGCTCAAATCCAGACTTAAGACGGAAAGACCCACAAACAAGCAAGACCTGAAGGCTGCGGCTGTAAAGGCCTGGCAAAGCATTAAGAAGGAGGAAACCCAGCGTTTGGTGATGTCCATGGGTTCCAGACTTAAGGCAGTGATTGCCTCCAAAGGATTCGCAACAAAATATTGAAAATAAATATATTTTGTTTGGGTTTGGTTTATTTGTCCAATTACTTTTGACCTCCTAAAATGTGGAGTGTTTGTAAAGAAATGTGTACAATTCCTACAATTTCTATCAGATATTTTTGTTCAAACCTTCAAATTAAACGTTACAATCTGCACTTGAATTCTGTTGTAGAGGTTTCATTTCAAATCCAATGTGGTGGCATGCAGAGCCCAACTCGCGAAAATTGTGTCACTGTCCAAATATTTCTGGACCTAACTGTATATATATATATATATATATATATATATATATATATATACAGTAGAGCTGTGTGTGTGTTTGTATCTGTACATATGCAGCAGAGATGTGTGCAACAGAGCTATCTGGATGTGTGTGTGTGTGTGTGTATCTGTGTAGCAGAGCTTTGTGAGTGTGTATGTATGAAGCAGAGCTGTGGTGTGCCCCCCCCATAGCCATCTGTACGCCTCCCCCCCCAGAGCCATATGTGCAGCCCCCCAGAGCACTATGCAACCCACCCCAGTAATGTGTATACCCCCAGAGCTGTTTGCTACTCCAGTAACATCTATGCCCTCTAGTAATGTCTATGCCCCCCTGCCCCTCCTTTGATGTATATATTGTAGCCCCCAGCCCCACTTGTGATGTATATACAGCAGTGTCAGTGTGCACTGTACGCGGCAATGTCTGCTAGTGACGACTATCATGCAGCACAGCCACATGCCCAGGAGGAGCTGGATGGAGACAAGCGGGAATGTGTCTGTATGCATGTATGATGTGTATCTCTGTATGTCACTGTATATGACTCTGTATAGATTTGTCTGTTTATATGTATTTTTGTGAGTTTCTCTTCAAATATATATATGTACATATGGCTGTATGTATATGTATTTATGTATGTGTGTGTCTGCGTGTGGATGGGGCCCACTGAGACTCTTTTGCCCGGGGCCCACAAAAACCTGGAGCCGGCTCTGGTCAGGGGGAATGATAGACAACAGCTTTCCTCAGAGACAGCACCTTGACAGGCGATATACAGTAGAAAACTTTTCCAACTGAGTTTGGATAGTAATTCTAAGAACTATGCTATATTATAAGATATTCTGTTTGTGAAGATTCCATCTCCTAGATATTCCCCCATAACCTGTGAGCGATGCTATTGAAGTATAAAGACCATGGCAACTCAGCCATGAAGTGAAGACCATGCAACATTACAGAACAGGGGGCCGAGTGCAGAGAGCAGAGGGCAGAAAAGTCCCCAACGCTCCATAACGGCAGGGTCCAAACCTCCTCTGATATTAACATCCACAGAAAAATTGTGCCCTGAGAGCTGCTTCATAGATTGGATTTTCATGACTGAGCAGCTGCATTCAAGCCTTACACCACCAAGCACAATGGCAAGTGTTGAATGGAGTGGTGAAGTGGTGTAAACCAGCTGCCCCTGGACTCTGGAGCAGGGGAAACGTGCTCTGTGGGGTGACGGATCCCATTTCTCTATCTGGCATTTGATGGAAAAATCTATTTTTTGTGACTGCCAGGAGAAGGTTACCGGCCTGACTGCATTGTGCCAGCTGTATAATTTGGTGGGGGAGAGATAACCCTATAGGTTTGTTTTTCAGGACTCGGCCTAGGTATGTTAGTTCCAGTAAAGGGAAATCTTAATTTGTCAGCATAGAAGACATTAAGGACAAATGTATGTCTCCAACTTTGTGGTAACAGATGGGGAAGACCCTTTGTCTTTCCTAGCATGACTGTGCCCCAAGCACAAAGCAAGGTCCATAAAGCCATGGTTGGGTGAGTTTGACCAACTGCAGCCCTGATCTAAACACCATCCAACACCTTTCAGATTAATTAGAATGGAGATTGCAAGCCAGGACCACCCATCCAACATCACTGTCTGACTTCATAAATACTCCCACAGGCACCTTCCAAATCTTGCAGAAGGAAGAAAAACACGACCACAACGCCTAATAGTGCAAGTGATATCTTTAATGAAACCAGGGAGGTGAATGGCGGCACAATTACAAGTCAGATCGATTAATGAAAAATATCTGTCACAGTCGAGGTCAGACCATCTATATATATAATTGCCTTATTCTGTCTGTCTGTCTTGCTCCAAAATTGTGTCGTTACAGTGACAGTGTCGTTACAGTGACAACTGTCAGATTAGCCGCTGGGCTCGGCCTAGCCCCGCCCCCCCACGGATTGGCCGCTCGCCTCGGCCTGGCCCCGTCCCCCGCATGGATTGGATGCTCGCCCCGGCCTTCCGCACGCATCGCCCGCTCCAGCGTACACCGGCTCCCGGTACATATGTGCAGGGAGCCGGCATACGCTCACGCCTCGCCCGCTCGGCCCCGCCCCCGGCACACGTTGGCACGCTCGGCCCCACCCCCGGCGGACCGCTTGGCCCCGCCCCGGCACACATTGGCCCGCTTGGTCCCGCCCCCAGCACACGGCCCGCTCGGCCTCGCCCCTGGCAACCCGCTAGGCCCACACCCGGCGACCCGCTCGGTCCCGCACCCAGCGACCCGCTCGGCCCCGCCCCAGCACACGTTAGCCCGCTCGGCCCCGCCCCGACACACGTTGGGCACCTATACACCTCCCCCACAGAACTACTCCTCCCATTATACTCCTCTTTCCCCAGGACCACTCCTCCCATTATACTCCTCTTTCCCCAGGACCACTCCTCCCATTATACTCCTCTTTCCCCAGGACCACTCCTCCCATTATACTCCTCTTTCCCCAGGACCACTCCTCCCATTATACTCCTCTTTCCCCAGGACCACTCCTCCCATTATACTCCTCTTTTACCAGGACCACTCCTTCCATTATACTCCTCTTTCCCCAGGATTACTCCTCCCATTATACTCCTCTTTCCCCAGGACTACTCCTCCTATTATAGTCCTCCTATTATACTCCTCTCTGAGTATAATAGGAGGACTATTATAGCATGGGGGGTGGAGCACAATGGGGTGTGTGCAGCATGGAGGATGGAGCACAATGGGGGGTGCGCAGCATGGGAGATGGAGCACGATGGGGGTGTGCAGCATGGGAGATGGAGCACGATGGGGGGTGCGCAGCATGGGAGATGGAGCACGATGGGGGGTGTGCAGCATGGGGGATGGAGCACGATGGGGGAGCGCAGCATGGGGGAAGGAGCACGATGGGGGGTGCGCAGCATGGGGGATGGAGCACGATGAGGGGTGCGCAGCATGGGAGATGGAGCATGATAGGGGTGTGCAGCATGGGAGATGGAGCATGATGGGGGGTGCGCAGCATGGGAGATGGAGCACGATGGGGGTGCGCAGCATGGGAGATGGAGCATGATAGGGGTGTGCAGCATGGGAGATGGAGCATGATGGGGGGTGCGCAGCATGGGAGATGGAGCACAATGGGGGTGCGCAGCATGGGAGATGGAGCACGATGGGGGGTGTGCAGCATGGGGGATGGAGCACGATGGGGGGTGTGCAGCATGGGGGATGGAGCACAATGGGGGGTGTGCAGCATGGGGGATAGAGCACGATGGGGGGTGCACAGCATGGGGGATGGAGCACAATGGGGATGCGCAGCATGGGGGAAGGAGCACGATGGGGGTGCAGACCTCCCCCCAAAACACACACACACTGCCACATGCGCCCCGCACAACACACCACACACACACTGGGAACCACAAACACCGCCCTACACAGACACCCACACACACACAGACAACGCCGCACACACACAACACCCAACACACAAACACTGTGGCATACACAAATATGCGCACATACCGCGCAACACACACACATTGCACAAAACATACCTCCCCCCAAAACACACACACGCACCCCACAGCTACACCCACACAAACCGCGCAACACACACAGCACCACACACACACAATGCTGCAGACACACAGCGCTCCACAAACAACGTAACACACACAACGCAACACACAAACAACACCGCTCTCACAGCCCCCCCCCCACCCAGACAACACCCAGAACATCTACAGCGCCCTCCACAAACACTTGGTAACTACACACAACAACATCTATATATATAACAAAAACCATACATTAACTACACAATACGTAAATTCTAGAATACCCGATGCGATCGAATCGGGCCACCTTCTAGTATATATATAAGAGTCATATATACAGAGAGTGCCACAGATGGTATAGATACATAACTTGGAGTAGAAAAATACAAAATATAGATAGCAGCAAAAATTGGATATATGTAAAAATTCATTAAACATCCACAGTGCCAGATGGATCAAAGGGCAATTGTATAATTGAAGTTTCTGTACTCTGTTCAGGCTATTATATCTTCCTGACACCTGATTTATATGCACTTTTTCCTGGTTGGTAAATTGTATCGCTCCTTTGCTAATTGAATCAAGGGGACGGTACTTGTTTATTCATATGTATACATGTTCAATCACTTAACTTGATTGACATCAGTTACTATATTTATTACCTTGGACCTCCTGCTACCTGCAGTCTCACTTGTAATTGTGCCGCCATTCACCTCCCTGGTTTCAATAAAGATATCACTTGCACTATTAGGCGTTGTGGTCGCGTTATTATTCCTTCTGTGTATATTAATTAGCGACCTGTCTGGGTCCTATACCTCACCATGTACGGTATTTCAACTATTTAGTTTATTATATACCAACTTGTTAATCATGGTGTGGCTGCGGTCCTCATTTACCTTCCAAATCTTGCAGAAAGGGATCAACTCCAGTCTAATGGCAATGGATATAGAATGGAATGTCATCAAATTCTCTAACCCTATACTTATCACTATATAGTGTATATGTATAAAAACGGATTTATTTGTTATAATGTACTCATCGTATTATTTCTATATATTTATAAACCTCCATAGACTTTATTATACATCATTATCATGAATCTCATTGGCTGCAGGGCTTGTCCTCAGCATTCTAGAATGTTATAAACCTCCATTGACTTTATTATACATCATTATCATGAATCTCATTGGCTGCAGGGCTTGTCCTCAGAATTCTAGAATGTTATAAACCCCCATAGACTTTATTATACATCATTATCATGAATCTCATTGGCTGCAGGGCTTGTTCTCAGCATTCTAGAATGCTATAAACCCCCATAGACTTTATTATACATCATTATCATGAATCTCATTGGCTGCAGGGCTTGTTCTCAGCATTCTAGAATGTTATAAACCCCCATAGACTTTATTATACATCATTATCATGAATCTCATTGGCTGCAGGGCTTGTTCTCAGCATTCTAGAATGTTATAACCCCCCATAGACTTTATTATACATCATTATCATGAATCTCATTGGCTGCAGGGCTTGTTCTCAGCATTCTACAATGTTATGACATCACAGATTCATCCCCATGGTCACCTCTGCCTGGATATTATGACATCATGAAGGGTATATAAGGGACTGCCCACCCAGACTTTCTTTGAGGGTTATAGAAGGAGTATAGAGAGTGAGTGTATTTGTCTTATGCTCCTGTACTTTTCTTATTATTTCCCATTTCCTCTCTATATACGTTTGTGATTTCATATAACAATCTTCCTCTCCTTCCCAATTCTTCTATCCCATACATTTTTTGATGAGAAAACCTTATATTTGTTCATTAGCCAGTAGTTCTGCAATATTGACTATTGCTGTAATTGGAGTAATAAGGAAACTTCTCTCTATTTATCCCATTCAGGATTTTGCGATTACACATAAGAAAAATGTCAAGCAAACATCAGAGACTACTTTCTGTAAGTCCAAAATAGAAAGAGTTAAGTAATTCATGTTATCTCTATGCAGATCTGTAACAATGAATTTCTATTGTGAGATGTCCATTTTCTTATGCACATGATGGGCAGGCGGCAGTTATCCTGTCACTGTGGGAAAACACAGAGTGACAGCCCCGTGCTGACAGCAGTCACCAACATCTGACCGGCACGGGAAGAGGTGCAGGTCCAATCACAGCGGACCCCACTCTCCGATCGCTGTGATTGGATAGTGAATGTAACTATCCAATCACAGCATGTATCCAATGCGGGAAACAGCAGTGCAACTCCGACTCTCATCAGTGACTGCGCTGCTGTCAGAGAAATAAAGTGTAAATCCCCGAGTGTCCCCGTCTCCTTGTCATTCCTCCCATCTCCTGTCATTAGTGATATACTGTATATATAAAGTGTAAATCCCCCAGTGTCCCCGTCTCCTTGTCATTCCTCCCATCTCCTGTCATTAGTGATATACTGTATATATAAAGTGTAAATCCCCCAGTGTCCCCGTCTCCTTGTCATTCCTTCCATCTCCTGTCATTAGTGATATACTGTATATATAAAGTGTAAATCCCCCAGTGCCCCCGTCTCCTTGTCATTCCTCCCATCTCCTGTCATTAGTGATATACTGTATATATAAAGTGTAAATCCCCGAGTGTCCCCGTCTCCTTGTCATTCCTCCCATCTCCTGTCATTAGTGATATACTGTATATATAAAGTGTAAATCCCCCAGTGTCCCCGTCTCCTTGTCATTCCTCCCATCTCCTGTCATTAGTGATATACTGTATATATAAAGTGTAAATCCCCCAGTGTCCCCGTCTCCTTGTCATTCCTCCCATCTCCTGTCATTAGTGATATACTGTATATATAAAGTGTAAATCCCCCAGTGTCCCCGTCTCCTTGTCATTCCTCCCATCTCCTGTCATTAGTGATATACTGTATATATAAAGTGTAAATCCCCCAGTGTCCCCGTCTCCTTGTCATTCCTCCCATCTCCTGTCATTAGTGATATACTGTATATATAAAGTGTAAATCCCCCAGTGTCCCCGTCTCCTTGTCATTCCTCCCATCTCCTGTCATTAGTGATATACTGTATATATAAAGTGTAAATCCCCCAGTGTCCCCGTCTCCTTGTCATTCCTCCCATCTCCTGTCATTAGTGATATACTGTATATATAAAGTGTAAATCCCCCAGTGTCCCCGTCTCCTTGTCATTCCTCCCATCTCCTGTCATTAGTGATATACTGTATATATAAAGTGTAAATCCCCCAGTGTCCCGTCTCCTTGTCATTCCTCCCATCTCCTGTCATTAGTGATATACTGTATATATAAAGTGTAAATCCCCCAGTGTCCCCGTCTCCTTGTCACTCCTCCCATCTCCTGTCATTAGTGATATCCTGTATATATAAAGTGTAAATCACCCAGTGTCCCCGTCTCCTTGTCATTCCTCCCATCTCCTGTCATTAGTGATATACTGTATATATAAAGTGTAAATCCCCCAGTGTCCCCGTCTCCTTGTCATTCCTCCCATCTCCTGTCATTAGTGATATACTGTATATATAAAGTGTAAATCCCCCAGTGTCCCCGTCTCCTTGTCATTCCTCCCATCTCCTGTCATTAGTGATATACTGTATATATAAAGTGTAAATCCCCCAGTGTCCCCGTCTCCTTGTCATTCCTCCCATCTCCTGTCATTAGTGATATACTGTATATATAAAGTGTTAATCCCCCAGTGTCCCCGTCTCCTTGTCATTCCTCCCATCTCCTGTCATTAGTGATATACTGTATATATAAAGTGTAAATCCCCCAGTGTCCCCGTCTCCTTGTCATTCCTCCCATCTCCTGTCATTAGTGATATACTGTATATATAGAGTGTAAATCCCCCAGTGTCCCCGTCTCCTTGTCATTCCTCCCATCTCCTGTCATTAGTGATATACTGTATATATAAAGTGTAAATCCCCCAGTGTCCCCGTCTCCTTGTCATTCCTCCCATCTCCTGTCATTAGTGATATACTGTATATATAAAGTGTAAATCCCCCAGTGCCCCCGTCTCCTTGTCATTCCTCCCATCTCCTGTCATTAGTGATATACTGTATATATAAAGTGTAAATCCCCCACTGTCCCCGTCTCCTTGTCATTCCTCCCATCTCCTGTCATTAGTGATATACTGTATATATAAAGTGTAAATCCCCCAGTGTCCCCGTCTCCTTGTCATTCCTCCCATCTCCTGTCATTAGTGATATATTGTATATATAAAGTGTAAATCCCCCAGTGTCCCCGTCTCCTTGTCATTCCTCCCATCTCCTGTCATTAGTGATATACTGTATATATAAAGTGTAAATCCCCAGTGTCCCCGTCTCCTTGTCATTCCTCCCATCTCCTGTCATTAGTGATATACTGTATATATAAAGTGTAAATCCCCCAGTGTCCCCGTCTCCTTGTCATTCCTCCCATCTCCTGTCATTAGTGATATATTGTATATATAAAGTGTAAATCCCCCAGTGTCCCCGTCTCCTTGTCATTCCTCCCATCTCCTGTCATTAGTGATATACTGTATATATAAAGTGTAAATCCCCAGTGTCCCCGTCTCCTTGTCATTCCTCCCATCTCCTGTCATTAGTGATATACGGTATATATAAAGTGTAAATCCCCCAGTGTCCCCGTCTCCTTGTCATTCCTCCCATCTCCTATCATTAGTGATATACTGTATATATAAAGTGTAAATCCCCCAGTGTCCCCGTCTCCTTATCATTCCTCCCATCTCCTGTCATTAGTGATATACTGTATATATAAAGTGTAAATCCCCCAGTGTCCCCGTCTCCATATCATTCCTCCCATCTCCTGTCATTAGTGATATACTGTATATATAAAGTGTAAATCCCCAGTGTCCCCGTCTCCTTGTCATTCCTCCCATCTCCTGTCATTAGTGATATACTGTATATATAAAGTGTAAATCACCCAGTGTCCCCGTCTCCTTGTCATTCCTCCCATCTCCTGTCATTAGTGATATACTGTATATATAAAGTGTAAATCCCCCAGTGTCTCCGTCTCCTTGTCATTCCTCCCATCTCCTGTCATTAATGATATACTGTATATATAAAGTGTAAATCCCCCAGTGTCCCCGTCTCCTTGTCATTCCTCCCATCTCCTGTCATTAGTGATATACTGTATATATAAAGTGTAAATCCCCCAGTGTCCTCGTCTCCTTGTCACTCCTCCCATCTCCTGTCATTAGTGATATACTGTATATATAAAGTGTAAATCCCCCAGTGTCCCCGTCTCCTTGTCATTCCTCCCATCTCCTGTCATTAGTGATATACTGTATATATAAAGTGTAAATCCCCCAGTGTCCCCTTCTCCTTGTCATTCCTCCCATCTCCTGTCATTAGTGATATACTGTATATATAAAGTGTAAATCCCCCAGTGTCCCCGTCTCCTTGTCACTCCTCCCATCTCCTGTCATTAGTGATATACTGTATATATAAAGTGTAAATCCCCCAGTGTCCCCGTCTCCTTGTCATTTCTCCCATCTCCTGTCATTAATGATATACTGTATATATAAAGTGTAAATCCCCCAGTGTCCCCGTCTCCTTGTCATTCCTCCCATCTCCTGTCATTAGTGATATACTGTATATATAAAGTGTAAATCCCCCAGTGTCCCCGTCTCCTTGTCATTCCTCCCATCTCCTATCATTAGTGATATACTGTATATATAAAGTGTAAATCCCCCAGTGTCCCCGTCTCCTTGTCATTCCTCCCATCTCCTGTCATTAGTGATATACTGTATATATAAAGTGTAAATCCCCCAGTGTCCCCGTCTCCTTGTCATTCCTCCCATCTCCTGTCATTAGTGATATACTGTATATATAAAGTGTAAATCCCCCAGTGTCCCCGTCTCCTTGTCATTCCTCCCATCTCCTGTCATTAGTGGTATACTGTATATATAAAGTGTAAATCCCCCAGTGTCCCCGTCTCCTTGTCATTCCTCCCATCTCCTGTCATTAGTGGTATACTGTATATATAAAGTGTAAATCCCCCAGTGTCTCCGTCTCCTTGTCATTCCTCCCATCTCCTGTCATTAGTGATATACTGTATATATAAAGTGTAAATCCCCCAGTGTCCCCGTCTCCTTGTCATTTCTCCCATCTCCTGTCATTAATGATATACTGTATATATAAAGTGTAAATCCCCCAGTGTCCCCGTCTCCTTGTCATTCCTCCCATCTCCTGTCATTAGTGATATACTGTATATATAAAGTGTAAATCCCCCAGTGTCCCCGTCTCCTTGTCATTCCTCCCATCTCCTATCATTAGTGATATACTGTATATATAAAGTGTAAATCCCCCAGTGTCCCCGTCTCCTTGTCATTCCTCCCATCTCCTGTCATTAGTGATATACTGTATATATAAAGTGTAAATCCCCCAGTGTCCCCGTCTCCTTGTCATTCCTCCCATCTCCTGTCATTAGTGATATACTGTATATATAAAGTGTAAATCCCCCAGTGTCCCCGTCTCCTTGTCATTCCTCCCATCTCCTGTCATTAGTGATATACTGTATATGTGAAGCCCCGCGAACGCTGCGCCGGTGCATTACCTTCAGGGACTCCACTGGCTCAGTCTGGTCACAGGTAGGAAATCTTCTTTTAGGGTTGTCGTGACGCCACTCTCAGAATTGCGGTCAGTGGGGGGACCGCCACTGCAGGTTAGGGGTGCCTGGGGCTGATGGTATGTGCAGTCAGGTGTAGTAGCCTCCTGAGAGTGAGGCATGCCCCAGGGTCCTGTGTAGATGTGTAGAACCACAAGGCGCAGAATAACTCCACACAAGCAGAATGTCTTTCAGGGGTTTTACTCACAGTTGATGGCAGGGTGAGTAACCCGGGCGTAGCTGGGATGAACCAGGCTAGAACCAGGTATCCTTCAGGCTGACTGATGATGGTGACTACCGACTCGCCTTCCTTAGCCCTTGGTGGTTTGGGGTAACCCCGACTTTTAGTCCCTATGGGGGTCACCCAGGGAAGTTGCTGGTGCCTCTCTCCCCTTCGTTTGGTTGCCGTTTGCTTGTCGCCTGGACCAGATCACTCCAGCTGCTTGCCTCCTGTGAACTATGGGCCCTAACTGTGGCTACGTGGCTGCGGCTTTTGGGTGTTGTGGTGTGGGCTTTGAGGGCCCCACACCGGCAGGTTTAGCAAGGAAAGGTAGATCTATCCCCGCTCCGGGATCTGCCGCCCGTTTGGGCCTGGTACTCCCTAGCAGTCTCCTTACTTCCCACTCCGTGCTCTCCCTTTAGCTGAAGATGGATTTCGGGTAGCACTCCTAGGTGACCGTTCTCCCCCGTCGGTAGCCACTGCGCGGGCGCTGTTAGACTGCAACAGCCCCAGGGGTCTGCTCTCCTCGGAGCTCCCTGGACTCTGCACTAAACTGGCTCACTGCTCCTCCTCTCCTGTTCTTGCCTACGCCACCTAGCAACCAGGCTCTCTTACCACACCCCTTGAGTGGAGATGGAGGCTTTTGGCCCCCTCCACTATTCCAGTGGAGGTGAAGGCTTTGCCCCCTCCTGGGATCCCCAGGGGTCCTCCCAAAGGTACATGTGTGAGACCTGATCACTATGCGCCTGTGTAGTCACACCTCGGTCAGCCTTCTGGATTACCTGTATTGTACTGTCCCCAGCATGGGTGCAGTACTCAGTGGTGCCTGACCAGGTCAGGGGCGCCACATTCCCCCTTAGTTATCACCAGCACGTCCTCGGGCTGCAAGACAACATTTTAAAATGCATAAAACATTAAAACATGGTAAAACATTTAAAACCACCAGGTACCATACATCACCACCCTCCACCCACAAGTCCGTTAACCCACCCAAACCCTTTTCAGGAGGCAGGTCACCGGTCCTTTTGGTAACCAGGTCTGGGCCATCCACTTCCCCAGACCTTTCCTCCAATCTGCCTCTCCCGTTGGCCGCGCCTTCAGCCACTTCTGGCAGGATGTAGAGGCGGCTTTCATGGTCTGGTGGTCTTCAGGGCATACCTGGCCTGGTGAAGCCGCGCCTTCAGCCACTTCTGGCAGGATCCAGAGGCGGCCTTCACAGTTGGTGCCGACCAGGTACCCTCTTTGTGGTGGAGAGCCAGGCCCCATAAACAGGCATGCTCTCTGGTTGCAGGTAAGCCAAGGCCCTATATACGGACGTGCTCCCTGGTTGCAGGCGAGCCAAGCCCCTAAACAGGCTGACTCTGGTGGTGGTGGTGCCCTCTGGTGTAACTATTTACACTGCGAGAGTTTGTGGCTATAGCCAGTTCATAGCCTTAAGGTTCATTTCTCACATTAGTTTATGTGGGCACATTGCTTAAACTTGTGAACGTTGCAAAAACTTCAAACTGGTCAAACAGTAACTTCTCTTCTTACTTTATGCAGATTCCTCTACTCCTCCATACCAGGGCTTGGGCCTGTAGGGCTGCGGCACCTGTTGGTTTCTCCATCTCTGTCTTTTCCTTCTTCTTCTTCTGTATCTGTTTCTTTTTCTGTTGAGACAGCAGGTTCACTGTAGGGATTGCGGGGACATGGGGTAACATCTAGTGCATACCATCCGCGTTCTCCTTGGTGCATGGTGAATTCCACTGAATCTCCTGTCCGTAAGTTCCTTCCTGGATGTCCTCTGGGCAAATTGGCTCTAACGTCTCTTCTGTTAACAAAGATGCCTTCTTTCATACCAGGTGCTACTATGAAGCCGTATCCTGATTTTAGGCTAAAATCTTCCACTACTCCTCGACAAAGGGGTCCTCTGACCTGGGCTTTGGCTCTTCTCAGGAACCGTTTCTCCTCTAGGTCTCTGGCCGTTATTTCATCTCTCTGCTCTGGGGACTGCGGTGCAGGGAAAGACTGGGTTCTGTTACGGCGCCGTGTCTTGCGGGCTGGATTCTGCGAGGTACAGCTTACAAGCTCCCAGGTGAGGCTTTTGGGTAGATCTTCTTCAGCAGACGGTGTTAGGTCTTCCTCATCCCAGCGGGAATATGGCAACATCTCCGGCTCTGGGCAGGGATCCACTGCTGGTGGCTCCTGAGTCAGCTCCTCAGCTTCCTGGCCTCCCCTCCCCCTTAGTTCTTCTGGACACTCCTGTCGTGGCAGTGCTGGGGATGGACTTTCATCAGCAGGCCCGGGCGGGGGACTCTTTGGCGTGGTTGCTGCAGAAGTCGCCTTAGGGGTATGCGGAGGGAGCAGATACCGGTCCACCATCTCCTGTGGGAACTTGGCCTCCAGGTCAGCCTTCAGTCTCCAGTATTCGGGGTCCGCACCTATCAGGGACTTCCTAGCAGGGACCTCTTTAGACTGGGGAGCGGTGTCTGCTCTGGCCTTGCAGGCCGGGGTAAACAATGGTACGTCTGTCTTGTCTTGGCGGGCCGCGCCCTGTATGGCGGCGGCCTGGTCTTGGCGGGCCGCGCCCGACATGGCGGCGGCCTGGTCTTGTCGGGCCGCGCCCGACATGGCGGCGGCCTGGTCTTGGCGGGCCGCGCCCGACATGGCGGCGGCCTGGTCTTGGCGGGCCGCGCCTGGCATGGCGGCGGCCTGGATCGGCGTCGCAGCTGCGATGGGATCTGTGCAGGCTGGGCTGGGCGTCGCTGCAGCGATCTGGGCTTGGCGGGCCGCACCTGGCGTGGCTGCGGCCTGGTTCAGCACCTCACTTGCGGTGCGGACGAGCGTTGCTGCTGCGGTGGGGTCTCGGCGGGCCGGGCCTAGCATGGCGGCGGCCTGGGTCAGCGTCACACCTGCGGCGCGGATGAGGGTCGCGGTGGCAGCCGGTTCTTTACGGGCCGAGCAGGGCATCGCTGCGGCGGCCTGGGCTTGGCGGGCCGCACCTGGAGTGGCTGCGGCCTGCTTCAGCGTCGCCGCGCCGGGCGCCTCTTCAGGGACCGCGGGCGTGGCAGCAGGGATCGGGGCACTCGCGCTGGCAGGGGCAACACTGGACTCACCCATCGTTGGCAGCATCGGGGTCTGAGTCGTCACCGCCCGGTCTGGCACTCGGCGCGCGGTTCCCCTCTCATAGGCCTGAACCGCTGCAGCCATTTCCAGAAACTCCGCACGTCCCTCTCTGATCTGCCTTCCGACCCTGGCCTCCAGTTGATCGCAGAACTCGGCAAGCTCCCGACACCACCAGGCAGTGGAGCCTGGCTCTGGGTCTCTGTGTTCAGACGCCATCTCCTCTAGCAGCAGACTTCTGGCTCCCTTTCTGTCCCGACGTCTCTGAACGCTTCCGCTCTCTTCACTGGCGAGGTCAGGACTCTGCAGGGGATCTCTGGGTAGCCACGCCTCTTCGTGGGCGGTAACTTCTCCTAGCGCGGGCTGCTGTTGTTTTTCAGCGCGCTTTTCATGGTGGCAATATGGCGGCGCTTCCAATTTTCCAAGCGGACCGCCCAGGCACATGGTCACCTGTCTGAACAGGTCTAGTCCTTATCCTGTTCGTGACGCCAGATGTGAAGCCCCGCGAACGCTGCGCCGGTGCATTACCTTCAGGGACTCCACTGGCTCAGTCTGGTCACAGGTAGGAAATCTTCTTTTAGGGTTGTCGTGACGCCACTCTCAGAATTGCGGTCAGTGGGGGGACCGCCACTGCAGGTTAGGGGTGCCTGGGGCTGATGGTATGTGCAGTCAGGTGTAGTAGCCTCCTGAGAGTGAGGCATGCCCCAGGGTCCTGTGTAGATGTGTAGAACCACAAGGCGCAGAATAACTCCACACAAGCAGAATGTCTTTCAGGGGTTTTACTCACAGTTGATGGCAGGGTGAGTAACCCGGGCGTAGCTGGGATGAACCAGGCTAGAACCAGGTATCCTTCAGGCTGACTGATGATGGTGACTACCGACTCGCCTTCCTTAGCCCTTGGTGGTTTGGGGTAACCCCGACTTTTAGTCCCTATGGGGGTCACCCAGGGAAGTTGCTGGTGCCTCTCTCCCCTTCGTTTGGTTGCCGTTTGCTTGTCGCCTGGACCAGATCACTCCAGCTGCTTGCCTCCTGTGAACTATGGGCCCTAACTGTGGCTACGTGGCTGCGGCTTTTGGGTGTTGTGGTGTGGGCTTTGAGGGCCCCACACCGGCAGGTTTAGCAAGGAAAGGTAGATCTATCCCCGCTCCGGGATCTGCCGCCCGTTTGGGCCTGGTACTCCCTAGCAGTCTCCTTACTTCCCACTCCGTGCTCTCCCTTTAGCTGAAGATGGATTTCGGGTAGCACTCCTAGGTGACCGTTCTCCCCCGTCGGTAGCCACTGCGCGGGCGCTGTTAGACTGCAACAGCCCCAGGGGTCTGCTCTCCTCGGAGCTCCCTGGACTCTGCACTAAACTGGCTCACTGCTCCTCCTCTCCTGTTCTTGCCTACGCCACCTAGCAACCAGGCTCTCTTACCACACCCCTTGAGTGGAGATGGAGGCTTTTGGCCCCCTCCACTATTCCAGTGGAGGTGAAGGCTTTGCCCCCTCCTGGGATCCCCAGGGGTCCTCCCAAAGGTACATGTGTGAGACCTGATCACTATGCGCCTGTGTAGTCACACCTCGGTCAGCCTTCTGGATTACCTGTATTGTACTGTCCCCAGCATGAGTGCAGTACTCAGTGGTGCCTGACCAGGTCAGGGGCGCCACATATATATAAAGTGTAAATCCCCCAGTGTCCCCGTCTCCTTGTCATTCCTCCCATCTCCTGTCATTAGTGATATACTGTATATATAAAGTGTAAATCCCCCAGTGTCCCCGTCTCCTTGTCATTCCTCCCATCTCCTGTCATTAGTGATATATTGTATATATAAAGTGTAAATCCCCCAGTGTCCCCGTCTCCTTGTCATTCCTCCCATCTCCTGTCATTAGTGATATACTGTATATATAAAGTGTAAATCCCCCAGTGTCCCCGTCTCCTTGTCATTCCTCCCATCTCCTGTCATTAGTGATATATTGTATATATAAAGTGTAAATCCCCCAGTGTCCCCGTCTCCTTGTCATTCCTCCCATCTCCTGTCATTAGTGATATACTGTATATGTATTTCTATCCTTTCACTTTCTTTCAATGTCATTTTGTCCTTCTGTCCATCCATCATTAGGTAGCTTTAGTTAGGTGTGGGGCATTATGGGGGCAATTAGTTTAGAAATAGTTAGCTAGGGCCAGCATTAGTGTATGTAAATTAGCGCTAGGCACAGGTTTAGGCACTTTGTGTTATATAAATATATATATACATATATAGTAAAAATAAAAAATATAATAAAGTTTATCTATCTATGATTCGATCTATCTACACATTTGTACACTACAGTCTCATATTTGGAGACCAGGGGAGGGTGGGGGGAGAGTTACCTTGTGAGCGAGAGTTGTCCCCGGTCACCATTTTCTCTCACAAGTATCTACACCAAAGAAGGCCGACTCCATAAGAGATGCAGAATACGTTATACAGATGGAGGTAAGAGGGAAATCATTTCCCCGTGTGACCGATGTCCTGATAATCCTGGCCTCTGCATATGGCGTCCATCACACATCAGTGCTTCCCACACGTGGGGCGACTGTATTTACACAAACTGGAGACATGTCCACACTCATACTCATGTTGATGGTCACACCTCGGTGTTTTTACATGGATCGAGTGTCTGTGTGAACCACGTGTGTCTGTGTCATCCACACCAAGACACGTCCATTTTTTCGTGGCAGCATGGATCACATGGACCCATACAAGTCAACAGGTCCGTGAAAAACACGTCCAGCACACAGATAATATACATGTGACACTGACCAGAATTAAATGCATTCAATGAATTACTCATTTTTATCTGTTAAAGACGGGCAAAGGGATAAATAATAGATACAGTGGCATGCAAAAGTTTGGACACCCCTTGTCAAAATTACAGTTACTGTGAACAGTTCAGCAAGTTGTAGACGTAATGAGAAGATATAAGGTAAATACTCCATCTCTATCCCGTAAAAAACAAAGTTGTTAGTCGAACCTCCTTGGACTTCAACACAATGTTTGGCTGCTCCTGAAGGACAATTGTTGGCATTGTTAATACGTTGGATGTGCTCAGAGATTCTTTCTCAATGGCCGGCTTGTGCATCCTATATATGTGACATTGTATAAGTTACAGTGAATGGCATAAACCCCATGCTCACTATACAGGTAATAACTGAGGTTATATTCTGTCATCCATTTTCTGGGTTCTTCTTGTAATCCTGCACATGTTGCGTTTCTCACCAGCGCATTTCCACAATCCCTTCACTGGAAGCCAATTGTTGGTTTCCCTGGATCTCTTGTGAATAGTAGGTGACAAGATGTGACCCAGGGGCCGCCTTTCTTTGCCACAAGCTACATCCCTTGTCTAAAGCTGGTGTCACACTAAACGACAGCGACAACGACGTCGCTGTTACGTCACCATTTTCGGTGACGTAACAGCGACCTTGTAAGTCGCTGTTATGATCGCTGCTTAGCTGTCAAACACAGCAGAAGCAACGATCATAACGTCGCTGTGCTACATGTTCAGAGAGCAGGGAGCCGCGCTTAGCGCTGGCTCCTTGCTCTCCTAGGTACAGTACACATCGGGTTAATTAACCCGATGTGTGCTGCAGCTACATGTCACAGTGCAGAGAGCAGGGAGCCGCGCACACTGCTTAGCGCTGGCTCCTTGCTCTCTTTGCTACAGTATACATCGGGTTAATTACCCGATGCATACTGCAGCCACATGTCACAGTGCAGGAGCCGGCGCTGGCAGCAAGAGCGGAGGCTGGTAACCAGCGTAAACATCGGGTAACCAGGGAAAGGACTTCCCTTGGTTACCCGATGTTTACGCTGGTTACAGCTTACCGCAGCTGCCAGTGCCGGCTCCTGCTCGCTTCATTTCGTCGCTCTCTCGCTGTCACACACAGCGATGTGTGTGTCACAGCGGGAGAGTGACGACGAAAAAATGAAGCTGGACATTCAGCAACGACCGGCGACCTCACAGCAGGGGCCAGGTCGTTGCTGGATGTCACACACAGCGACAGCGACGGGACGTCGCTGCAACGTCACCGAAAATGGTGACGTAGCAGCGACGTCGTTGTCGTTGTCGCTGTGTGTGACACCAGCTTAACACCTGATTAAATGTGTCATCCTGATAAAAGACTGGAACATATTTTAACCTCTTCACCCCTGGGCGATTTTCCTTTTCGTTTTTTGCTCTCCTTCTTCCGAGAGCGATAACTTTTTTATTTTTTCATCAATATTGCCATATATAGGGCTTATGTTTTGCGGGACAAGTTGTACTTTTGAATGCAACCATTAGTTTTACCATATAGTGTACTGGAAAATGGGAAAAAAATTCCAAATGTGGAGAAATACTAAAAAAAAGTGAAATTCCACAATGGTTTTACACCCCGTGGTCAGTATATGGGAAAACTGATGCGTCTGTATGATGCAAATTCGAAGATAGCATACATGTATACTTTTATCTAAGTGGTGAAAAACATATTAGAGACCCGTGGGGTTCAGGTCGATTCACAGGTTCTTACCAGAACACAGGTCTTCTCTCTCGGTTTGTCTCCCACCACCACCACGTGGGCCCTACCGCATCTTTGGTCAGTGTCATATCTGCATGCTTAATCCTCTTTGGCTGCCCCCCTGGCTGATTGCAGGGCCGCCATCAGGGCATTACTACTGTAACTCCTGTTTGGACCTGATGAGCAGAAGCCAGGAGGGGGGCCCGGCCGCTGACAGCCCGGGCCCCTCCTTTTTCATCCCTTTTCTCATTGGGCCCCAGAGGCAGGGGGCGGGACCGTTCACGTCACCACAATTCAGGGCCAGCCTGGCAGTGCAGGCGGCCAATTAGCATGCATGCAGTCATGCAGTCTGCACGCATGCAGTCTGCACACAGCCCTCCTTGGCCGTCTATATAACCATGTGTCCGCAGGTGCAACAGGTGGCAGTGTCAGGAAGGAGAATTCAGGCAGGCGTGGCAGGCGGCAGCAGCAAGTTCACATTGAGTAAACGCGGGTGTGGCCGGAAATTTTTTAGTGGTATTGTCATGGGCTGCTCAGTGGGACCATTCCTGGCTGTGCCCCTCCTCACCTCCTCCTGGCTAACTGTGCCCCTCCTGGCTGTGCCCCTCCTGGCTGTTTGTGCCCCTCCTCACCTCCTCCTGGCTGGCTGTGCCCCTCCTCACCTCGAGGCTGGCTGTGCCCCTCCTCACCATATACTCCAGGCTTGCTGTGCTACTACTCACCATATCCTCCTGTTTGGCTGTACTCCTCCTCACCACCTCCTCCTGTCTGTCTGTGCCCCTCTTCACCACCTCCTCCTGGCTGGCTGTGCCCCTCCTCACCACCTCCTCCTGGCTGGCTGTGCCCCTCCTCACCACCTCCTCCTTGCTGGCTGTGCCCCTCCTCACCACTTTATCCTGGCTGGCTGTGCCCCTCCTCACTACTTTATCCTGGCTGGCTGTGCCCCTCCTCACCACTTCCTGCTGGCTGTGCTCCTCCTCACCACTTCTTGCTGGCTGGTTGTGCCCCTCTTCACCACCTCCTCCTGGCTGACTGTGCCCCTCCACACCACGTCCTCCTGGATGACTGTGCCCCCTCCTCACCACCTCCTCCTGGCTGTGCCCCTCCTCACCACTTCATCCTGGCTGGCTGTGCCCCTCCTCACCACTTCATCCTGGCTGGCTGAGCCCCTCCTCACCACTTCCTGCTGGCTGGCTGTGCCCCTCCTCACCACTTCCTGCTGGCTGGCTGTGCCACTCCTCAACACCTCCCGCTGGCTGGCTGTGCCCCACCTCTCCTCTTCCTGCTGGCTGGTTGTGCCCCTCCTCACCACTTCCTGCTGGCTGGTTGTGCCCCTCCTCTCCTCTTCCTGCTGGCTGGTTGTGCCCCTCCTCACCACTTCCTAGCTGGCTGTGCCCCTCTTCATCACCTCCTCCTGTATGGCTGAGCCCCTTAAATTCCTAGTGGCGGCACCTTGAAGTCATCAGACCTCACTTATATTCTGACTGGCATATCTAAGAAAACCACACCAGCATTACCCATACTTTAGATAGGGGCGCTCTTCCAGCTACATACTCCCATCTCCTGCACACCGCCTCTTTATGGGCCATAGTCACATTGCTTACTGTGTATTATGTTGTGTTGACATTCTCTGATCATTTTTATCGATATTATGCTTCAATTGTAATTCATGATTGTTGTATATTAACACTATCGTGCCTCTTGAGAGTATAACTAATTGATTCAGTTTACCTGTGGTTATTTGTCATTGTTCCCTGGGAATTGTTTTGTAACTATGTATATACACATTGTGTGGTTTTAATTGATTTTATGGATTTTTGGTATATATAAAGTTTGTTCATATAATATCATTATATTGGTTGTGCTTTCTAGCATATGCAGAGTCCCTTTTTTTCGCTTGTCGGTTATTTTTTGCGTCTTGAGCTGACGTTTTTAATGATACCATCTTTGTGTAGATGTGATGTTTTGATCACCTGTTATTGTATTTTAAAGAAATGTTAGGGAAACCAAAAACATAATTTTGGTGTTTGAAATTTTTTCTTGCCACGCCGTGTACAGATCAGATTCATTGATTTGATATATTGATAGATCGGGCATTTCTGAACGCAGCGATACCAAATATGTGTATATTTTTTATTTTATTTTTAACTGTTTTATTTTCAATGGGGGGAATCGACTGCCGTTATCTTAGAGAGGAGTTCAGGATCATTGCGCTAAATTCCTGACTGCCGCATGGTCTGAATTACACAAGGGACACAACGTACATTTACTGATGAACTGTCAGTGATTTGTCTGTGATGCTCTGTTTTCATCACAAGTATAATGTATTGTCCTCTATGACTAAGGGCTTACAGCCAGAAACGCGTCACAGAAATGAGACATTTATAACGGATGGACATTGTTTTTAATGGATATTTTTGTCACTAATGAAGATTGAACACACGATTTTAAGGAAATGCTGATCCTCCGCTTTTTTTTTTATCTCTAAAAGGTATAAAGTTAAAGATGACACAAATCCTTTGTATTTTAGGCAATTTTTAAAAAAAATTTTCATCTTTTACATTTTAAAAATTCCAAAAAGGAACATGGGTCAATGCAAAAGTTTGGACACCCTTGGAGATTTAAAACAAATGAGATGCACCACTGTTATAAATCAAAGATATGTCAGCGGGGGTGCACTATGCTTGTAACAATGTAATAGGAGCGGGGAGAAGAGACAAAGCATATGCACAGCACACCACCATAGAATATACCATTTTATTAGAAAAAAAGCACACAATTAATATTAAATAAAAACAATTGCCTGTGATGTAACACATTAGCCACCAATGATCAAGGCCCATGTTTATAGGAATGTAATACAAATCACTTCCACAAGGCACAGTCCATATGGCCCTGAGCCTGATTGTAAAGTATATAGGCCCTGTGAAGATTATATAACAACTATCTGTACTATCCGGCTTCGCCCGGCTTAATAACTGTTGTTAACAAAATAGAATGTATTAACAAAAATGTATTCTGCACACAAAAACCACAAAACAAATAGATAGAAATGTAATTATTAAAAGGCAAAAACTAAGCTAATAGAAGCATTTCACAACATATATTTCAACACCACAGATATTCCACACAGATTTAACTAAATTGGCCAAGTAATGTGCTCCGTCTGTCTCTTTTCCCATCTGTCTCTTTCCCCTTCTGTCTCTTTCCCCGTCTCCCTGTCTTTGTCTGTCTCTTTTTTTGTCTGTCTCTATCTCTCTGTTTCTTTCCCCATCTGTCTCTTTCTAGGTCTATCTCTTTCCCAGGTCTGTCTCTTTCCCCATCTGTCTCCCCGTCTCTTTGTCTTTTCCTGTCTGTCTCTTTCCCTGTCTGCCTGTCTCTGTCTGTCTCTTTCCTTGTCTGTCTCTATTTCTCTGTCTCTTTCCCCGTCTGTCTCTATCAATGTCTGTGTCTTTCCCCATCAATCTTTGTCTGTCTCTCTGGCTGTCTCCTCCTTCCCTGTTTGCCTGTCTCTGTCCCTGTCTGCATGTCTGTCTGTCTCTTTCCCCGCCTGTCTCTTTCCAGGTCTGTCTCTTACACCGTCTGTCTCTCTTTGTCTCTTTCACCGTCTGTCTCTGTCTGTCTCTTTCACCGTCATTCTCTGTCTGTCTCTTTCACAGTCTGTCTCTTTCCAGGTCTGTCTCTTTCAAGGTCTCTCTTTCCAGGTCTGTCTCTTTCCCTTTCTGTCTCTGTCTGTCTCCCTCTATCCGTCTCCCCACCGACATCTTATTACCTCACATATAAGCTTCTTATACTATGAATGTCTTTGTTCCTATAGCAACCAATCACAGCTCCTACTAATAACCTGTAGTACCATGCTCCATTTACCTTAATGGAGGCATGTTTTTTGGAGAGTAACTGTAAAGCGCGGGGTTAAATTTTCCTGTCAAAACATAGTCTACGACGTTCCCTGGGTCACATGAGGTGTCTGTGCAAAATTTCGTGATTGTAAATGCGACGGTGCGGATATACTTTTCGTTTCACTTTTTCCCTATTATGTAGATAGGGGCAAAATTAATTTGGTAAATTGGAACGCGTGGGGTTAAAATTTCGCCTCACAACATAGCCTATGACGCTCTCGGGGTCCAGACATGAAAGTGTGGAAAATTTTGTGGCTGTAGCTGCGACGGTGCAGATGCCAATCCCGGACACGCACGCACGCACGCACGCACGCACGCACGCACAGCTTTATATATTAGATGATGTAAAATGATGATGGAAACTGAAATAGAGACACTCTTTAAAGATAGGAAAATATACCAGCTGATGTCTGATCCCTTTAAGAGAGGGCACAATAGGGGCCCATGAAGTGAGTGATAACACAGTAATGTTGGAGAGATTAGAACAACAGTTAAGGCCCAGTCACACTAAACAATTTACCAGCGATCCCAACAACGATACAACCTGATAGGGATCGCTGGTAAGTTGCTAGGAGGTCGCTGGTGAGATTTCACACTAAGCGACGCTCCAGCGATCCCACCAGCAACCTGACCTGGCAGGGATCGCTGGAGCATCGCCACACGTGGAAGCATGCTGCGCTTGCTAACTAAGGTAAATATCGGGTAACCAACCCAATATTTACCTTGGTTACCAGCGCACACCACTTAGCGCTGGCTCCCTGCACACCTAGCCACAGTACACATCGGGTTAATTACCCGATGTGTACTCTGCTACGTGTGCAGGCAGCAGGGAGCCGGCTTCTGCGAACGCTGGTAACCACGGTAAACAGCGGGTAACCAAGAAGCCCTTCCCTTGGTTACCTGATATTTACCTTCATTACCAGCGTCCGTGGTAGTCCCTATCCTATAGTAATGTGCCCATCCTAGTCCCTATCCTATAGTAATGTCCCCATACTATAGTAATAATGTCCCCATCCAATTGTATTGTGCCCATCCTTGTAATGTCCCAATCCTATAGTAATGTCCCCAGCCTTATCCCCATCCCATAGTAATGTGCGCAGTTTGTCCCCATCCAGTAGTAATGGTTCAGCAGCTCCACTAGTCCCCTCACCTTCCACAGACGCCGGAGTTAAGCTGAGGGGGCAGTCTCCGGCCCCAGATCCACAGTGATTGGAGAGATCGGTCACAAGGCCGGTCTCTCCAATCAGAGCTGGGGGCGGGTGAAACACAGGTCACCCAGCTCCAGCCAATGATCAGGGCTACAGCTGCCCTGATCTTGGCTGGATTTCAATGTTTCAGCGATTTTCAATGGCTGAAACATTAGTTGCTGTGATTGGCTGATGAACGCCGCTCAGCCAATCACAGCCTCCGTAGGTCCAGGGAGGAGACACCACCCCTCCTGAGGTCAGGCAGAGGGCCCCTCCTCCCTGAATCTAAGGTATTTGCAGCCATAACGCTGATGATGATTTCGCCATGACGTACTGGGTACGTCATGGGTCCTTAAGTACCAGGGAGCCATAACGTACCCAGTATGTCATAGGTCGCTAAGGGGTTAACGTCACACACACACACACACACACACACACACACACACACACAAACCATTCTTCTCACCTGTCCCACGCCCCCTCCGCTGCCTCATCTCTGCTTCGTGGGGCCCCCAGGCCCGTGCCCCTGTTCACTATCGCGGCAGGTGCAGTGTCACTGTCAGTGATTTATGTGAGATGATTGTATTGCCGGCGCGAGAGCGCAGCACCGACAACACATTCATCTGACATAGAGTGCAGACAGTGGCTGCGGCCCCTGCACCTGCGGTGATAGTGAACAGGGGCACAGGCCTGGGGGCCGCACAAAGCAGCCCGAGGGGCCGCATGCAGCCCGCAGGCCGCGTGTTTGAGACCCATGCCTTAGACTTATGGTATCATAGGAATCAAATTGACATCTTAAGGCCAGGCACGATGTGCAGGGCAGTGTGGTCGTGACACGTATGACAACAGCGGGTCGGTATGCTCTGGTATCACACATGGGGTGGTGACTGACCCCAGCCAGGTACTATATTTATCCCATTAACCAACGGGCTATCTAAGAGGATTTACTCAGCCCAGTTTCCTGGTTGTGTACAACTATACTATTGACACTGGGATTATTATTGGTGCACGGCTCAGGTCAGATCACCTGCCTTAAAGTTGCCTGGCCTTAAGATGTCAATTTGATTCCTATGATACCATAAGTCTAAGGCCTGATATACTTATCCATGCAAGCAAATTAAATGGATTATTTATTGGCGTGTATTAACCCTTTTCCTTACTGCAATTATGAATATGATGCATAATGAAGCATACATAACAATACGATATATATTCTGATCAGTTTATTCTGTGATGCTATATTGTGACCTTGTTGCATGCCTATCATGGCTGGCCATGAATTACAGATTATAATTGTATTATTTGACCACACTGCCCTGGTTAGTTGGTTTTTATGCACAGAATTGCACTTTTTTAATCAACACTGTCTGACTATTTTGTGTACTCTGTTTATATGAATATAAATAAAGATTTGTAATACTTTTTCTACAATTATGTGTCTGTCTAAATATTCAGACCTTATATGCTTAGTAGTGACCAGTGGTCATGTGAAGTAAATTGTCCTGAGTTGGGATCATGGTCAAATATAAATATATCTGAGGATTTATGTATTATAATGGATCTGGTATTTCAATTGTTGGTTTACTTAGTTCCCCTGATGGGTCTATGATGAATAGGTATACCTTCCCCTGTGATGGTTCACTAAATTCAACTGACGACCTTTCAGCATGACCCCTCTTAAAGGGATCAGACAACAACTGGTCACCACTATGTTTTCAAGAAAAAAACACATAGAACTATATAAAAAAAGAAAAACCTACCAGAGGTGCCAGAGCAAATGATGTATGCACAAACAGAATGTGGTAGACCCCCCCCCCTCTTGAAGGCGGCCGCAGACCAGGTACAAGATGCTGATGTCACAGCCACTCAACCCATTCAACCTAAAGGGGAGGGGCGGCTGCTTAGCAAAAAACTTGCACACTAATAAGGCTTGCACTGAGAGCCCATCATATAGATAGATGTGATGCAGTGTCTGAACTGTGACCTATAGATGACGCCAGAAACCCCGGTCAGGTGGGCTAATCAGCACTATATAAGTGCATCTCATACAGATAAGCGAGATGCACAGTGTCTGAATTGTGGCCTATAAATGACGCACAACACTAGGCCAGGCGGGTCAGTTAGTACTGACCGCCTTCAAGAGGAGGGTCTACCACATTCTGTTTGTGCATACATCATCTGGTCTGGCACCTCTGGTAGGTTTTTCACCCCTATGTTTACAACTGTTTGAGAGTTATTCTGTTTTGGTCTGTACGGGGTTTATTACTGCTGCACAATCATTTAAACCCATGAGCTCTCATTGTGTTTTTTCTTAAAGGGGTCAGACAACATTTGGTCACTTACTCATTTTTGTTTAAGTGTGACCTAACTTTTGTTCTGATCTCTCCAACATGATTGTGTTATTGTGCCACCCCCGCGTCAGCAGCCTGCCGCCGCTGCTTGGATCCGGATCCGCGGTTGCTCGGGGGGTCTCTGGACCCGGGGGTCGGGGTTACGCGGCTACTCGGAATAAAAAGGGGGTTATTTACAGGGGATTGTATGGACAGTTCGTGACGCCACCCATGGCGCGAGGTAAGATGGAGTACCACTGCTGAAATGGGGCTGACCCGGTGGCGATGGTGTGGGCAACCAGATGTTTAACCCCTCAACGGGTAGGGGGGATGTGCCGGGACTTGGTATAGGTGAACGGGAGGTGCCGTTGGGACGGTGAGGGATCACTTAAGTACTCACTCAGTCCAATAACGCTGGCACCGACAACCGTGGTAAACCAAAGTTCTTGATATCGCTGCAGCAGGGAAGGAGCACGCCTGGATCCCGTGCCCGTTGGTGTTGCTTGTTAGCCTGTGGCCTTTTCCATGGCACCTTACTCCTAACTGGTCCATTTAGCATAGAACTATCGGGTCCCGCTGACCAGTGTGGCTAACAGGGTGAGTTTGCTCTCAGGGTTCACGCTTGGGATTTTCTGGACTATGCATTGGGAAAGTCCTATTCCCCTCGTTGCGCTAGTACCCAGATTTTGGAGCCGGTGGAGAACGGATCTTGAAGGCTCCGTCCTCGTCGGGTAAATTGCCAGGACACCTGAAGCTCCTTCCTTACCTAGGGTCCACGTACCCCGTTGTGCCCTGGCCCCTGCCCGGTGATGGCACAAGGCCGCCGGCTGTCCTCCTCGACAGTCCGTGCCCCTTGTCACAGTCCCCTGTAACCGGGGTCCAGCTCCTACCAGGCCCAGACCAACGTCTGCCACCTAGTAGTACCAAGGAGCCCAGTTCCTGACCTCTCCTCTTGAGTCACTTCACAACTGACTTGTGACCTCTCCTCTTGAGAGTCACTCCTCAACTAACTGTCTCCTAACACTCCTGACCTCCCCTTAACCAACCCCCCAAGTGGGCGACCCTATTCCCTTCAGGTCAGCCACTGGTGTGTCTGGTGGGTATGGTGCAGAGTGTTCCTAGGATTTTGATTAGCTTGTTCTTGGCAACACCAAAGATCAGGGACCCGAAACCAAGGAGGAGGTGGATACTGTGCAGAAGGGCAGATTGCACAATACCCTGTGACGACCTGATAGGCCAGGGCTCCTGAGATCATCGCCAAATAACAGAACACAAAAGCAAATATACATTTACAGCCAAAAAAGTGACCAATCCGCCACAAATTTGCTGGAAATAGAAAACAGAACGAGAAAACCTCAATCATCAGTATAAAATAATAAACTTTATTGTATAATCAATATTAGAAAAACACACCCAGTGATTGTGAACACACACAGGGGTATACAAAGAGATTATGGGAGCAACCTAAATGGGACCCTTCTAGTCTCTTTAAAAGGTCAAGCTCCTATATAACCTACGGGGTAATATGTACAAATATATATATAAAGCGCCATATTTTTCTCTGGGCGCCCCCGTTCAGATTCAATTTTTCTCTCAATGCACCCTCAATAAAAAGTATTAGCCACTAACGGGGCAGGGAGATGGAGAAGAGGGGAGAACATTCTCTATGGGGTCCCTATCTCACCCTATAAATCTCACTCCTACCTACCAACGGAGGGTGTGACGCCGTAACTGTTTTGGGCGCCCCCGTTCCACGTCGGCTTGCCCTTAATGCGCCCTAACTACAAGTGGGTAATTACTAAAAAATGGCACAACACTCGTACGTGATTCAAGATGATAGAGTAATGAACCCACAACCTGTGTTTTGATAGCATAGATATCCTTTCTCACCAGAATTTTGAATAATCAATATGCTATTACTTAAATCCGTACGTTTGTAACCATTATACATGGAAACACACAAAACTTCAAAACATGCAGGTATATCAAAATGCACTTAGATAGTCAAGAAGATAACAGATTCCTCAATCATGCATTTTTGTTTTAGAATAATCCTACATGTTAAGAAGCAAAGCAACACATCAAAAATGCAACAATTTAAAAACTCAAAGGGGGAATTGTTAAATTCCAACTACTTCCCTTTAGATGTATGTTTTCATACGGCCTCGACGCGTTTCCCCTTCATTTTAGATTCAAGGATCATCAGGAGGTAAAAAGAAATCCTAGCTGTCAGATGTGGTGATCCATGGCTGTGTGCCCTGACAACAGAGTGTGCAGGGTTTAAAAGCCGGCGCCATTAGGTCACATGGAAGTGTCGGCCAATCAAAATCACTGGCTAATTTGTCTCTGCTGATTTCACTGCACATACCACCCTGATGCACGCAGGCGCTGTGTAGTTATGTGCAGTTTCAGACAGGTGCGGCAATTAAAACAAATGCCGCCCTTATTCCCTTAAAGCCTCCAGATGAAATCCACCCCCAGACTAACACAATCACCATCACCATCCCCCATAAAAGATGATAGAATCGAGCGATGCTTATATATCACATACGCTCTGCTTAATCGAGATCCTATATACTGTAACATATCGATTCTGGTATCTTTATTTAACAACATGACACCCTAAATCCTGGGTGATATGACACAATCGTGCCTGCACGCTGAACTTTCAGTATAACATATCTCAGAAGCCTCCACTCCCAGTACCCAATCAGATGCTGCGATTCGGAGAACCCTCCAATCATAAGGGTAACCGCATCTAGCCCAATCTGCAGCGTCCACGTCACCAACAAGGACGCCTCCCAGCCATCCAATCAGGATATGCATCTAGATTGACGTTACCGCGCATGCGCGCCAGGACGCCAGCATCGCCGACATATGAGAAGACTCCATCGCACATGCGCGATGGAATCCCGGCTTCGCATAAGCGTTCCACTACTGCGTCTGATCAGATACCAGAAGCACAGCTGCGCACGCGCGGAGACACAAAAGCTTCTGTGGAGCACAAGACACAATACTTAACCCTTACAGGGTTCAAAGGTGATTAGGTGAAATTTTAGAGAGGTATCACATACTGTCTAACAACAGCGCAATTTAAAGGGATTTCACACACTGTCTAATAACAGCACAATTAAAAAGAAGGAGGAGGGGGGGAGGGGGGGGGTGGAGGGGGGAGGGAGGGAGAGAGGGAAAGGAAAAAGACAAAATTATGATAGGATGAAAAAGGGCCTTAAATTATAAAGGCAGCAACCAAAACCAACCTATCAACGCCAGTGATTATGAACACCTTAAGATTATAAAGGTGTATAGAACTAATGCCCGTAAATCCCCTTTCTCGGGGCAATGACGGGTTGGGTATATAACATTCGGGACAAGATATAATATTTATTATTTTTTTTATTCTTCATCAATATGAGACCAATTGAAGTAAATGAGAAAGAAGGAAAGTTGTATTGTATGTGAAAACATTTTTATATATATATTTTTCTATAGAAATGGGGAATAAGTTAGCCTATCATTTAGTCCACTCGGCACTTGTGTTTTTAGAAAATAAATCCATCTACATTCTCTCTGTAGAATCCTCTTATCCAGATCGCCACCCCTAGGGCTTGGTTTAACCACTTCAATAATAACAAACGAGATGGACTTACTAACACCCTGATGAAATTCCCAGATGTGACGGGCCAGGGGGGTGTCCCTCTTGTGTCTAATGTCCCCTAGATGCTCTCCGATACGTCTGCGTAGCTCCCTTGTCGTCTTACCTACATAATTTAGCGGACAGCTGCAGGTAGCCATATAAACCACCCCACTTGTCTTGCAATTGCAAAAATCATTGATAACATATTTTTTACCGGTACTGGCACTGCAAAAACTTTTCGATTTGACAACCCAATTACAATATTTGCAGTCCCCACACCGAAAACATCCTAAAGGTTTCCTATCAAGCCAAGTGCCTGGGGGAACTGGGCTCTGATAGTGGCTATGGACTAGTTGGTCTCTTAAGGAAGAGAGCACTAGAGTTGAAAAGTGATCCTGAATTTGGGAGGAAAGAAATATCTTTGCAGAACAATATAGAAAAGTATCAAGCAACCTTGAAAAAGCGAAAACATAAACAATTTTTGCGTGATTACAACGACTTTAAGGATAAGAGGGCCTATAATTTTACAACATCTAGTGAGCCAAAAGTATATACAGACATATCATCGTCTGATCAAGAGTATTCGGATTCAGAGAGAGGGGGTCCCTCTTATTCAGGGGATTATTATAGAGGAAGGGGTCACATTAATAGACCGCCTCGCAGACAACGATGGCGCAATCAGAGAGGAAATTATTTCTCTCATGGTTCAAACGCAGAAACAAGATCGTTCCGGGGTCCAACACAGCCTGCCTCTGGTTCTGTCTTGCCTCATTTTCCCTCCTCGTTTGTTGCTCCCTCTTTTTTAGAGAAGGGAATCCCCAGCTCCTACAATTTGAGGAGTCGGGATCAAACAAGTGTAAAAACCTAAATGATACCCAGATAATAAACCTCTCCCCACTCACTCTCACAAATAATATGTTATCTGTCCTGAGAAGGGGTCTGTCTTTTGTGCCGACACAGTCATTTGACAGATTCTCTTGGACTAAAGACATTAATTTGTTCTGTAGGAAACTTAAATGGAAAAAATTCTTTAAAAACAACGATAGTGAGAGATGTAATCAACTGGGGATTGAGGTCTCAGATTTAGAGGGAGTAAACATCCTGACGGAACTCCTAGAGGAAGGGGAACGAGACAGAAGTCATGGTCCTTTCACAGAGTTGAGCAACAAGAGTCAGAGGTTACCTCCATTAAGTGAGTTATCAAGTATTGATATATTCCTTAAGTTGGTGGAGGATGATGTTGCAAGATTACAGGGTGGATCAAATTCTAGTAATCTTACTGAGGGTGAAAGGGAGGCCCTTGGACTACTTAAAAATAATCAGATGATTATAGTGAAACCATCAGATAAAGGTGGAAACCTTGTTGTCATGGACCACGATGTATATAGGGGTATATGCAAGCGTCTCTTGGAGGATAAAACAACCTATGGGGTTCTTGAGTCCGACCCCACGAGTGTGTATTTGATGGAGCTTACAGTGATCTTGGATCAGGCCCTGGAGACACATTTAATTTCCAAGAAAGAATATGAATTTATGTTACCAACTAAACCGTCAGTGGCCACTTTCTACACACTCCCGAAAATTCATAAGGGTTATCCCCCACTTAAGGGACGCCCAATAGTATCGGGAGTGGGGTCAATTACCCAAAATGTTGGCATCTATATTGATGTAATCCTCAAACCCTTCGTCCTTGCCCTACCATCCTATATCCGTGATACCTCTGATCTCCTTTTGAAAACAGACGGGGTCTTGATCGAATCAGAAATGTTCCTTGCATCAATTGATGTGGAAGCCCTTTATAGCTCCATACCACATGCTAGGGGTATTGAAGCAGTACGTCATTCTCTTCGGTCTAGAGCAGTGTACTTGCAACCCCATAATAACTTAGTATTGGAGCTCCTGACATATAACTTGACGCACAATTATTTTGTTTTTGACGGTAAGTACTTCCACCAGCGCAGGGGCACCGCGATGGGGAGTTCTTGTGCCCCATCGTATGCCAACTTGCTCCTGGGCTGGTGGGAGGAAAACGTCATTTTTTCCGATGACTCCCCCTGGTGGGTCAAATTGATCCACTTTTGGGGGAGGTTCATCAATGATATTTTTTTGATTTGGTCAGGCAGTAAGGTAGACTTCCATAGATTCATCAAGGAGATTAACACTAATGAATTCGGTTTGTCGTTTACAAGCGAAATAGAGTCATCATCACTGGCTTTCCTGGATATTGTTTTCTCAGTGGATAAACAGGGACACCTTTCCTCTCGAACTTATAGGAAACCAACGTCAACAAATAACCTCTTAAGATGGGATAGTTTCCATCCGATCCCTCTAAAACGTGGAATACCTAAAGGACAATATCTCCGTATGAGGAGAAACTGTTCTAAGAGAAATGATTTTTTTGAGCAGTCTAGGGACCTACAAGAGCGCTTTAGACAAAGAGGTTATCCGGATGACGTGTTGAGAGGAGCTTTTAAGCATGCCCTTAATAGAGATAGGGAATCCCTTTTACAACCTCGGGTAAGGGCAAACGATGAGGAAATCATTAGAGTTATTGGAACATTTGACTGCCAGTCAGAAAGAATCTATGGCATACTCCGAAAATACTGGGGAATTCTTCGTGCAGATCCAGATATTTGTAACAACATTGCTCCCCGTCCATCTGACTCGCCCACCCCAGGGCTATGGGACACCCGGTGCCGGGCCGGACTAGTCCGGTGGTAGTCAGTGGTGGCTGGGCCCGGCTCCGTGGCCCTGGTGGGTGTCAGTTGAATATGTGGCGGATGACTTTAAGTTTGTATTCGTGACGCCACCTGTGGTCTGCGGCTATTAAGCCGCCGCTGCTGTGTGAGGCCACCGGGATGATGTTATAGCAGCAATGGTGGTACTGCTCCCCACAGGTGGAGCAATGCCCGGGGCACAGTTGGTGCTTGTGGAAGTCTATGGTGCTGTGTGACTAACACGGTGCAGGGCCGACAAGCAATGAAAGAAACAGGCACAAACAGTAGTCTCTTTACCTTCTCCTCTTTTACTCGGCAGAAACTTAGTCCAGGGAGACCGTCACAGATGGTAAAGATGATCCGGCCGGCCTGGAAGTGCCTGGGGTGATCTTTGGCCAGTTGAGTATGAGGCCTACTCCTTAATCTTTCTCTGCTGTTTTAGGACACTGCACTTTAGGTTTGCAATTGCCCTCTTGCTGCTGGGACTTGTTGTTCGTCCCCTTTTCTGTGTGGTAGACTGCGCAGGCCCTCTCTGGTGCTTCTCTGCTGGAGCCCACACCAGGCCCTTGGGATGCAGTTGTACCTTCAGATTGCTTCTGGGACAGGGGGCTTGCAGCTCTCCTGCCCTCCGGATTCAGCTACCAGGGATGGATTTTATGCCCTGGCAACTACAGACTCCGATGTCTGAGTCTCTGCTGTGCCTCTCTGCTCCCCTTGCTTCACTGGGCCAAGCTATCCAAGCTCTAGGCCCCAGTTTCACAAGGCAGCACTACCCTGCGTCTGCACTCTTTCACTCCTGTCTCCAGACTAACCACTACTTCCTCCCTTCAGCCAGACTTAAGGAATCCTCCCTGAAGTTCCAGGTTCAGAGCTCCCTCTGCTGGCCGGAGGGAGAATTGTGTTGAGTGTTAACTTACTGGCCAATAGATCTCCCAATTACCTCCAGGCTCAGCATTAACCCTTTGGGAGGGCAATGCTGTTGTGGCGACCAGGTCCTGGGGCGCCACACTCCCCCTTAGTTAAATTCAGTACTCCCGGACTGTAGAAACAAACATGACATGTTAGAACATTTCATCCCATTATGGGAGGCGCAAATACTTTAACGTTACAAACTTAAACATTACTATAAGAGTCCAGTGTGGCTCCCTGCCGGGTGTCCATTACACTGCTCCATGGGGGACCCGCCGCGATCAAACCCCCAACGTAGGCTCTGGGCGTGCGTCAGAGCATTGATGACCCCACTCTATGCACGCCGGACGGGTTTTTCTTCAGGGGTGTCGAGCACACTGGTGCTAACTATGAACAATTTAGGTGTTGGCCACCCATAGTCCAGTGGCCCAATTGTCCATTTTCGCAATCAAAAAAAAAAAGAAAAACATTTTGTACACAACCTTACAGACATTTTGCATAACTATGTACATTCTAATAAATACTCCTTCTTTTTCCTTATACAGTTGACTCTCTATACCTTGGAGGGGGTTGTCCCCGAGTGCTGCGCTGGGACCTACGTAGCTCTGGTGTTTGCCCCTGACTACGTGGTGCGTCTTCTATCTCAGCACTACAGGTGGGCCTAACCCCAATAGGTAAGCGTGATGGTTGCCTTTGTGGGCTAAGAGTCGCCAAGGGTATGACAGGTTCACCACTGACAGGGGGTTGATCCTCCTGTTCCACTGCTGGCGTGTCATCTCGTGCTGGCGCGGACGGTTCTTTAGGTGGATCCGGAACCTTTTCTGTTTCTGGCTCGACCAACTGCGGAAACGTCAAAACCGGTACCACTATAGCATTGTTTATTCGGGTCCAAGTTTTGGGGAACTTTCCAAGGATGGTTTGAATCATCTCCCCTTCTTTCTCTTGACTTTGGGGACTTCCTTGTACTCCTTCCATTTCTCTTTGGATTCTGCATCGTTCAGGGCACGCTTTCAGGCGGTCTCGGGAAATTGCTTGATAGGTCTTGCCTTCATCCTTGCTTATGAGGCATACCTTACTATTGTCAAAGTTGGAGGGGATAATGGTGTAGGGCTCGTTTTCCCACTGATCATCCAATTTATGCGTCCTCCGCTTCTTCTTGAGGACTTGTTCTCCAGGTGCTAAGGGAGTTGCTGGGGCTGTTTGATTGTAATGCTGCTCTTGTCTCGTTCTTGCTTGAGACAGGCTCCTCTCTACGCACTCCTGGACCTTACGGTACCGCTGCTGCCGTTCTGTATCCCAATCCTCTATTTCTTGAACCGCCTCAGGCGACACAGTCCCCATCTCAAAGTCTACAGGCAACTTGCCAGGCCTGGCTCGCATCAGGTAAGCGGGGCTGCAGTTGGTCGAATTCACTGGGATATGGTTGTACAGGTCTACCAGATCTGGCAACTTTTCTGGCCATTGGTTCCTTTCCTCCAGCGGTAGGGTCTTCAGCATATCAATAACCACATGGTTCATTTTCTCGCACAGTCCATTGGTTTGGGGGTGGTACGGTGTGGTTCGGATTTTCTTACAACCGTACATGTTACAGAACTCTTGGAACACTTCAGCCTCGAATGCAGGACCCTGATCAGTCAGTACCCTTTCCGGATAGCCGTGAGGTCGACAAAAGGATGCCTGGAACGCTCTAGCTGCTGTCCTGGCTGTCTGGTCCTTCACAGGCACTACTACCAGGAAACGAGAGTAATGGTCCACAATGGTGAGGGCGTACACATAGCCTGACCGGCTTGGTGTTAGCTTCACGTGGTCCAGGGCCACCAACTCCAGGGGCTGCTTCGTGACAATTGGCTGTAGGGGAGACCTTTGGCTGGCATCATCCTTCCGCCTCAGGTTACACGGGCCACAGTCTCGGCACCACTTCTCGATCATCTTTCTCATGTGCACCCAATAGAACCGATCACGGAGTAGGGCCTCCAACTTCTTCCACCCGAAGTGTCCTGCGTTATCATGATACGCTGCTAGGACCATTGGAGCATCCCTCTGCGGAACCACTATCTGCCAGACAAGTTCATTTGTTCGCCAGTTGACATATCTCTTGCAGAGCTTGCCTTGGTAGGTGAACAGTCGTCCCCTCTCCTTCCACAGCTGCTGGGCTTCCTCTGGAGCGTCTGGGCCAAGATGGGTCTCAGCTTGCGCTAGCTTCTCTTTGACCAATCGCACGGCCGGGTCACCATTCTGTGTTTCTTCCCAATTATGGTGGAGTAATGGGTTGACCGAGACCTCGTGCTGGCTTGAGCGCTTCACTCCCACAGCATGCTCACACTGGGAAACACCTTGGTGATGGAAAGCCGGTAACTCTATCTCTTCGAGTTCATCCAGGTCTTCCCCAGACTCGGGTAAGTGAGGCATTCTGGACAGCGCATCAGCATTGTTATTCTTCTTGCCAGCCCGATACTTGATGGTAAAGTCAAAGTTAGACAGCCGGGCCATCCATCGCTGTTCCATCGCACCTAACTTGGCTGTTGCCAGGTGTGTCAACGGATTGTTGTCCGTGAAGATGGTGAACTTGGCCGATGCCAGATAGTGCTTGAAGCGTTCAGTCACTGCCCAAACAATAGCGAGGAACTCCAGCTTGAAGGAACTGTAGTTTTCTGGATTCCTTTCTGTGGGCCGAAGCTTCCTACTGGCGTACGCTATCACCCTCTCTCTGCCTCCCTGTACCTGGGACAGAACTGCTCCCAGTCCCACGTTGCTGGCGTCTGTATACAGTACAAACGGTTGGCTGTAGTCAGGGTAGGCCAGAATTTCTTCTCCCGTGAGAGCCCCTTTCAGCCGGACAAAGGATGTTTCCAGTTGGCTGCTCCATTCAAATGGAGGGCTCTGCTTCTTAGCCTGCTTTGGCTGGCCCACCAGGAGATCTTGAAGGGGCGCTGCTATCTTGGTGAAACCATCAATGAACCTTCGGTAGTAGCCCACCAGTCCAAGGAACTGCCGCACCTCCTTCACTGTGGTGGGTCTTGGCCAGTCCTTGATTACAGTGACTTTCTCCGGATCAGGTGCCACACCTTCTGCGCTGACCACATGACCCAGGTACTGTACCTTTGGCTTCAAGAGGTGACATTTGGACGGCTTGATCTTCAGGCCATATTTCGACAAGGACTCAAACACTTCTGCTAAGTGCTTCAGGTGGTCCTCATAAGTCTTGGAGTAGACTATGACGTCATCCAGGTACAACAGCACGGTTTCAAAGTTGTGGTGGCCCAAGCAGCACTCCATCAACCTTTGGAATGTCCCTGGGGCGTTGCAGAGCCCGAATGGCATACAATTGAACTCACAGAGGCCCATTGGTGTCGTGAATGCAGTCTTCTCCTTGTCCGCCTCTGCCACGGGAACCTGCCAATACCCACTGGTGAGATCCAAGGTGGAGAAATAGTTAGCTGACTTTAAGGCTGTTAGTGACTCCTCTATTCTGGGCAGTGGATAAGCATCTTTATGTGTAATGCGGTTAATTTGCCTGTAATCTACACACATTCTCATCGTACCATCTTTTTTCTTTACGAGCACTAGTGGAGCTGCCCAGGGGCTACAACTATCTCTGATAACCCCAGCCTCCTTCATTTCCCGTAACATTTCCTTGGCACACTGATACTGTGCGGGGGGTACAGGGCGGTATCTCTCTTTAATGGGATGATGATCACCCGTGGGGATTTGATGTTTAACCCCTTTCACCTGCCCAAAATCTAGGGGGTGTTTGCTGAAGACCCGCTCGTACTCCTGTACCACCCGGTAAACCCCATGCTTTTGGTGCGAGGGGGTGGAGTCGGTGCCTACATGTAATTTTTGGCACCAGTCTTCCGGCTGCCCCTTGGAGCCATTGTCTTCCGCCTGGTCGGACGGGATCAAGGGTTCCACTGCTTTAATGGTATTGTTGCTGACAGTGTACAGTTTTGCTACAGTGGCGTACCGGGGCAATTTGGCCTCCTCCTCCCCACAATTCAAGACACGGACGGGCACTCTCCCCTTGCGGACGTCCGCTACCCCTCTGGCTATCAGGACTCCAGGCCTACTGTCTGAATACACCGGTTCTACCAAGGCATGGTAATCCTGACCCTTGAGGCCTATTGCTGCCCGACACCATATCAACATTTCACTTCTTGGGGGTATTGCAATGGGGAGGGGGTCACTTACCCTCACACTGCCAATTTCTCCTCCGGCCAGCTCTACCTGCTGCCTCCTCATCAGGGCTCTGATCTCCCTCTGTAGGGCACGCTGCTGCCCGGAGCTGGCAGTTTCAGACGCCTGTTGCAACAAAATTATCACTTCGGCAATACAATTTTCTATCACATTTGTACCAATGGTTAGCAGTGGGTCAGATTCTTTGCGATCAATATCTACAATTATCATCCCCTGACATGGCAATTCCACCCGCCCCACTTTAATGGTTACTTCTTTGTACCCAATTTGAGGTAAGAGCTGACCATTACTGGCCACAATTGTTAAATCATCATCTGGGCCATGGTCAATGTCTGAATCCGCCCAATATCTTTTGTACAGTTTGTGGGGGATGGTTGTTACCTGGGACCCCGTATCCAGGAGGGCATTCAAAGGGATCCCATCCAGCACAATGGGAAGGACCGGTCGTCCTCCCACATACTTGCTGCGGCTGGGGTTTGAGCCAGGCTTCCTTACACCTGGGGGTTGGCTCCTGGCCCCAGGCTCAGCCCATTTAAAGGACAGCGTCGTGCAATGTGGCCCGCCTGGTTGCAGTGGCGGCAGATCGGTTGTCCTGTTGAATCATACCGGTCTGTGTCTCTGCCTCGGGTCGGCGGAATCCTCCTCTGTCGCATCCATGGGACGTCATCTGGGCTGGAGGCCAACTCGATTTTTGCAGGCGAGGGGGTCATTTGTAGAGACTGCACGGTCTTGGCAAGGGCAGCCACAGTCTTGGTCAGCTCCTGGAACTGCTGTCTGAGCTCTGCAGTGGGATCCTTATCCAGGGACTGCGCCTCAGCCCCTGCAGTGGCTCGTGTTGCAGGCACCACCCCGGGGTACGTGATAGCAAGAGGCCGGAGGGGTACTGGGTCATTCGGTGTAGATTCTCTCAGTACCCTGATGGCCTGGTCCTTAAACTTGGCAAAGTCCAGAGCAGGGTTCTGCAGGACCATGATACGCAGCTGGGTCCTGTGGGCATCTGACAGGAGCCCCTCTATGAACTGCTCAGTTAGGAGTTTGTCTTCTTCACGTACACTCTCTGGATCCACCTGTTTAACTGCTTTCAGGGCCTCCTGCAAGTTTAAGGCATAGTCCCTTATGCTGTCTGTGGCCCGCTGCTTGCACCCAAAGAATCTCATCTTTATCTCTGCTGCGGTGCGGGTGTCAAACGTACTCTTTAGCTTGGCCAGTATCTGGGCTGCTGTCCCTTTATCTGTATCAGGCCAGGACTTCGCTTCACGCTGGGCTGCGCCGGCTAGCTGTCCCATTACTATGCCCACCTTCTGGCTCTCAGTCAGAGGATACACCCGGAACAAGCTGTGCAGGCTTTCTCTGAAGTCACTCAAGGTATGGGACTCCCCGGAGTACTGCGGCAGCCATTCTGCTCCCGGTATGTACGGCATGGTGATCGGCATTACCGGCGCTACAGTGGGGGCCGGGGCGACGGCGACTGGGACTGCTTCGGCCGGTGCTGCGGCGCCTTGGGCGATGGCAGCCACCTGCTCTCCCTCTGAGTCGGACATCTTCCTCCCCCTTAGTGAACCTTACCAGGCTCCGTTCACTTTTCAAATTTCCTTCTGGGTCGCGCGGGGTTAACAGCGCTCTGCTCTGATGGCGTGCTCCCTTCGCGCTCTTTTTCAGGCACGCCCCCCTTCTTCCTGCGCTCGGCGAGGCTAATGGCGGCGGCGGTTTACAGACAGTACACAGTCTTTTAAGCACAATTCCTGCAGGCGCACAGTACCCGGTGTGACCGGGCACGAAATCCTGTTCGTGACGCCAAAAGTTGACTCGCCCACCCCAGGGCTATGGGACACCCGGTGCCGGGCCGGACTAGTCCGGTGGTAGTCAGTGGTGGCTGGGCCCGGCTCCGTGGCCCTGGTGGGTGTCAGTTGAATATGTGGCGGATGACTTTAAGTTTGTATTCGTGACGCCACCTGTGGTCTGCGGCTATTAAGCCGCCGCTGCTGTGTGAGGCCACCGGGATGATGTTATAGCAGCAATGGTGGTACTGCTCCCCACAGGTGGAGCAATGCCCGGGGCACAGTTGGTGCTTGTGGAAGTCTATGGTGCTGTGTGACTAACACGGTGCAGGGCCGACAAGCAATGAAAGAAACAGGCACAAACAGTAGTCTCTTTACCTTCTCCTCTTTTACTCGGCAGAAACTTAGTCCAGGGAGACCGTCACAGATGGTAAAGATGATCCGGCCGGCCTGGAAGTGCCTGGGGTGATCTTTGGCCAGTTGAGTATGAGGCCTACTCCTTAATCTTTCTCTGCTGTTTTAGGACACTGCACTTTAGGTTTGCAATTGCCCTCTTGCTGCTGGGACTTGTTGTTCGTCCCCTTTTCTGTGTGGTAGACTGCGCAGGCCCTCTCTGGTGCTTCTCTGCTGGAGCCCACACCAGGCCCTTGGGATGCAGTTGTACCTTCAGATTGCTTCTGGGACAGGGGGCTTGCAGCTCTCCTGCCCTCCGGATTCAGCTACCAGGGATGGATTTTATGCCCTGGCAACTACAGACTCCGATGTCTGAGTCTCTGCTGTGCCTCTCTGCTCCCCTTGCTTCACTGGGCCAAGCTATCCAAGCTCTAGGCCCCAGTTTCACAAGGCAGCACTACCCTGCGTCTGCACTCTTTCACTCCTGTCTCCAGACTAACCACTACTTCCTCCCTTCAGCCAGACTTAAGGAATCCTCCCTGAAGTTCCAGGTTCAGAGCTCCCTCTGCTGGCCGGAGGGAGAATTGTGTTGAGTGTTAACTTACTGGCCAATAGATCTCCCAATTACCTCCAGGCTCAGCATTAACCCTTTGGGAGGGCAATGCTGTTGTGGCGACCAGGTCCTGGGGCGCCACACATCCATTACTTACAGACGTGGAACTTCGCTTAGGGACCAACTAGTCCATAGCCACTATCAGAGACCAGTTCCCCCAGGCACTTGGCTTGATAGGAAACCTTTAGGATGTTTTCGGTGTGGGGACTGCAAATATTGTAATTGGGTTGTCAAATCGAAAAGTTTTTGCAGTGCCAGTACCGGTAAAAAATATGTTATCAATGATTTTTGCAATTGCAAGACAAGTGGGGTGGTTTATATGGCTACCTGCAGCTGTCCGCTAAATTATGTAGGTAAGACGACAAGGGAGCTACGCAGACGTATCGGAGAGCATCTAGGGGACATTAGACACAAGAGGGACACCCCCCTGGCCCATCACGTCTGGGAATTTCATCAGGGTGTTAGTAAGTCCATCTCGTTTGTTATTATTGAAGTGGTTAAACCAAGCCCTAGGGGTGGCGATCTGGATAAGAGGATTCTACAGAGAGAATGTAGATGGATTTATTTTCTAAAAACACAAGTGCCGAGTGGACTAAATGATAGGCTAACTTATTCCCCATTTCTATAGAAAAATATATATATAAAAATGTTTTCATATACAATACAACTTTCCTTATTTCTCATTTACTTCAATTGGTCTCATATTGATGAAGAATAAAAAAAATAATAAATATTATATCTTGTCCCGAATGTTATATACCCAACCCGTCCTGAGTTGTGCGCAGATGCCAGGTGCTGATTATGAAGGATATGAATGCGTCCTGGGGCACAGACTGACTCTCTGCCCATACAGAATATATTTATATATACCTATAGTATAATAAATCTCTCATTATCCAGTGTAATAACAGCCTGTGAGTGTGTGATGTACAATGTAATGAAATGTTTCATAGACTTTATACACTTCTCTGTTTTATTATTACAGCCGGCAGACAGGAACAACCGATGTAAGTATTCTCATTCTCACACCCAGTTATAGATTCAATCTCAGACCAGAATATTGTGGAAAATACATAGGAAGACTGAAAAACACATCCCTCCCATTATACAGTACCTTGTAGCAATACTGATCACACGCCACAAGCAGGGGATCCAGCACAAAACCAATCGGAATCACAGTGGTGCTCAGCGAAACGTGACCCAGGTGCAGAGGAACATAGGTACTTCAGCACAGAAGGTATTCTACACACTCAATTCCAAATCATTTTGTTATTGCAACATATTAAAATTCACCTTTCAATGGAGGCCAAGGCACATGTGCGGGGAGGGGTGGACAAAGTGCAGACAAGTGCAGATTCAGTCACACCATGGACCGTTGCCTCTACAGACCCGTAGAAGCGCAGTCACGCAAAACGGTCCATCGTGTGACTGAATCTGCACTTTGTCCTCCCACACACCGACCTTGACCTCCATTGAAAGGTGAATTTTGATATGTCACAATAAAAGAAGATTTTATTCACTGGAAGTGAGTGCTGTAGATTTCCATCTGTGCTGAAGTACTGATCACATGAGTCTTCACAATAAATCCTCTAGTGCACAGTATCCTAGAAATCACAGGGTCCTAAAACAAAAGTTCCAATGGTGCCCACTCAGTATGATGCCCCCACAGCTCCTAAACCGTGTGATAGCGCCACAGTCCCTCACTCAGCATGATACTCCCACAGCTCCTAAACCATGTAATAACGCCACAGTCCCTCACTCAGTATGACACCCCCACAGCTCCTAAACCATGTAATAACGCCACAGTCCCTCACTCAGTATGACACCCCCACAGCTCCTAAACCGTGTGATAGCACCACAGTCCCTCACTCAGCAGGATACTCCCACAGCTCCTAAACCGTGTGATAGCGCCACAGTCCCTCACTCAGCATGATGCCCCCACAGCTCCTTAACCATGTAATAGCGCCACAGTCCCTCACTCAGTATAACGCCACCACAAGTCTAAACAAATAGGTGCTCTTCACTTAGCTGCGCTCCCCCTGCACCCTGCTCTGTGCAGCATGGGGACTGAAGTTCCACACAATTGGCGGGGGGTAATAAGGGAAGATGGAACCGATCCCCCACTCATGGGCCACGTGGTCGGCCACTGTGGAGGGAATGCTCCTGTTCTCCACGACATGAGAAGAAAACTGTTGTGTGAATATTGCCTAATAAGTCATACAGCGAAACTGAGCGACATTTATTAATTGCTTTAGTAAAACTAATTAAAAACTGTTTGTTTTTCAGCTGCAGGCATCCAGCGCAGGTAAGAGTCTTTATTGTCAGTATGTAATCTTAATATACCGTGTTTTTCCAAAAATAAGACACAATCTTATACTTTTATGCCCTCCAAAAAAGCAGTAGGGCTTATTTTTGGAGGAGGCCTTATTCTTGGAGAAATACTGTTGGGGGGTAAGTTTACCCCCAAAAAAGCAGACCCCCCACTTCCCAGTAGACTCATACTTACCAGACCCTAACATCTGCGTGGCTCTCAGGTCCTTCTGTGATCTCCGGTGGGTGCTGCACGCCGTCCTCCCCTGCTGCTGGCTGAAACACAATCGCTAATCACACACAAACACACACACACACCACATCTAGTGTTAAAGAATGCTTGCGGCCGCAGGAAATCATGGGAGGAAATCATGATTTTCCGCAGGTCCTGTTGCAGCAGGTCCTTGCGCTCCACTGCACAGCCTCTCAGGATTCTGCCGGCGAGAAGAGATTAATGTCGCTGGATGTGGAGAGTATTTGTGTGATCTGATGTGTGTGTATGTTTGTGTGTGAGATCGGATGTTTGTGTGTGCGATCTGATTGCGTGTGAGATTAGATGTGTGTGGGGGTGAATCACAGCAAGTTTTGCCGCTCGGCTTCTGGCGAGTATGATTGAAACTTATCAAGGTGACTGTTCAGGATGTGAATCTTAGCGCTCATGTTACATCCAATGTCACGGGAAGCCAACAGCATCCTTTGAATCAGAAGTTCATAGTTTTCTGCTTTTATGTTGCCAAGGAAGTTCTTTGTAACTGCCACAAAAGACTGTCATGCTTCTTTCTCCTCCTTACTCATCTTCTTGGAAAATTTGTCGTCACGTATGAGGGTTTGAATTTGAGGTCCATCGAATACACCTGCTTTTATCTTCTCGAAAGACAAATTTAAAAAAAACCAAAAAACATATGATCCTGTCTCGATCAACTACAGGTTCATTTACAATATCTTGCATCTCTACTTCCAGAGCTTCACATTTCAGCCACTCCTTCTTTGTCCAGTGTTTCTCGCAAGCTTGGTTGTCCCACAAACACAGAACACAAGGATACTTTGTGAAACCTCTGTTGTCCTAGCAGGAGATTTACCATTTTAAGATCTAGACAAATGATCGAATTATGCTCCTCATACTTCAGTAAGTCGAGGACAATTCTTATGTCATTATAATTTTCTCACAGAGGAGTTGCATAAACATGACCATTATGTAGGAGAACACATTTCAGACACCGTTTACAGCTGTCAAGAAATAGCCACCATTCTGTTGTTCTGTAAGTGGTAACACCTAGCTGACTCAGAAGACTACTGAGATCATGACAAAAAAACAAAGTGTTTGTCTTCGTAAAAAAAGTGCACAAAAAGTTGTTCACGCTTCCTGAAATGGGATACTTTAGCTGACCAGTGAAGTACATTCTTTTTTGAAGCCTGGAGGCTAATAAATCAGCTGCTTTTTTTGATACGCCCAAATCTCTTACTAAATTATTCAATTCTGGTTGGGTAAACTGCTGAGCGGTTAATGACTGCTTGGCATCAAAAGAAGACCCTTCAGATTCTACATTCGTTTCCTCATGCTTCTTATAATTAAAAACACATTTGATCGCCATGTTCACTTTCTTCATCCTTGCAAGAAATAAAACTATTGAAAACAGAGTGTGGGATAGGTCGTATCGCTGAAGGAATATTAAGATATGCGATCATATGCCGTTTTTTTTTTGCCGATGCCCTTTGTATGGATCAGACAGAAATAACTGACACTGCTGTGGTCCTTAGGTTCACGCCAAACCAATGCATGCCATAAACTGTAACAAAAAGAAATTTAAATTGCCAAAAAACTAGAGCATGCACCAAAATATGGATTTCAGATTTGGAATCAGAGATGCAGAAATATATAGAAAAAGTTCTATAAACTCACGCAACAGAAAATAATAAAAAAAAATGTTGCCCAGTGTAATGTAGAGTGGTGGAGCGCATACGTGTACTCCGCTCCATCCTATAGAGGCATCTCAGAGCTGGAGGTTCTAGCGGACAGATTCCCAGCAATCAGTAGAGCACTCCCTATACTGGGGAGAGGGGAGAACTACTGTGCCGCCCCCTGCTCGGCAGCCGAGCTGCTCGGGTCTGGACCTTCAGTGGGTGGCTCGAGGGTCTCCGGACCCGGGGGTCCTGCGGTCACTTCGATCAAAAAGGGGTTGGCGGTGTGGGGATGTAGGTGTACGGCCGGAGCAGTGTTTAAGTACGTGACGCCACCCACGGGATGTGGTGAAGGTGGACACCACAGCTGCAGTTACGGGGCACCCGGGGGAGATGTTGCGCAGCAAGTTGTAGGGATGGTGGCCCCGGGACCCGTTGAGGGAGTTGGGCGGTGCAGGGAGATGGGCGGCCAGAGGGCACTGATGTGCTCACTATTAGTAAACACACGAGTCTCTGGTAAACCAAGGTAATGGTGGTCGGTGCCCGCAGCCGGCTGCAGTCTGGTCCCCCACCCGGTTGGTGGTCTCTGCACCTGTTTTGTGATGGTGGACTACCTGCGCTTGCAACTTCAGGAGTACGCTCCCCGGCTTCTAAACAAGAAAGCCGCGGAGACACCATCACATGTTTCTCAACGCTGCCAGGAAACTAGCCAGGTCTTTCACCAGGAAGGAACAACCACGGGAAGGGCAGTCTCCAGTCAAGGAAACTGCCTATGCCAAAACATGGTATCCATCCACAGACAGCTGTTTCAGGGTATATGCCCGTCATCAGTGTGGAGTAGGAATCTGGCTAGTGGGAGCAATGCCTAGTAGAAGACTACATAAACAAGGATGGTTGACCTTAGGGAGATCAACATCCACACCGCGGAGACACCATCACGTGTTTCTCAACGCAGTGATTCTAGAGTAATGCCCCCTGGGAAATATGCAAACAAGAAAGCCGCGGAGACACCATTACATGTTTCTCAATGCTCCCCGGCTTGTGGTTTCCTGAGGAGCCCCTTGCCCACAGACGCTGGCCCGTGGGATCTTTCTGCTGTGGCGGTGGCTTTCTATCCCCCTCGTTGGGCTGTTGCCTTCAGTCGGGACTTTGGGTGGGACAGGGCCTATAGTCCTGACCGCAATCAGTTAATTAGCTAGCCCCCAGTAGCTTCTGGACCTAGCTTCAGGGTCTGAGTACCCCCCTTTGTGCTCCGGTTTCCAAGTCGGTTCCCCGGGTCGGTACCGGTGGGCCACTACCCTGCCCCGGTCCACCACGGTTCCACCGAGCCGTCTTCCCGGCTCCTGCAGACAGAGGCCTCCGTCTGCCTTCTAGCCAAAGGTACCCGGGCTCCTACCCTGGCACCTGTCAGTCTGCTACAGGCCTGTCACACAGGCCTGACCTCCTCCACTGAACTCTCAAACTGATCTACTGTCTTTTCCCGCCTCAGGCCATCCGAACTCCTCGGTGGGCGTGTCCAACCGCCTGGCTCGGCCCCCTGGTGTGTCCATCAAGCACTGAGGGGGGTGACTAGGGTTTAAATGTTTGGCTGCTGTCACCTTGTTAGGAGACTGGTGTAATGCGGGGCCCTATCTGTGACTACCTGGCCCGGCCAGGGCGTCACACTACTATGGGATGTCACTTAGTAGTTCAAATCAATTACTGGTGTTACAAAAAGTTCTAGTATAACCCTTGCTTAACCCTTTCACAACCGCGGGCAGTAAAGTTACGTCCTATTTTAACGTGACTTATCGACCAGGGACGTAACTTTACTGCCAAAAGTTCATTTGAATGCCGTGGCCATAGCAACGGCTTTCAAATGATGTCCCCTGCTGTTTCTTACAGCAGGGGACCTTTGCTTGATCCCAGGGGGGGAATCGCCACCCCCCATCGACGATCGTTGTGATTGGCTGTTGAAATCTGAACCGCCAACCACATCGTTCTCACTGATTGCGTCTAAAACAATGCCTGAATCAGTGAGATTCTGTGAGATCCTGCTATGAGGTGCTGCAGCAGCTGCAGCAGATCATAGCTGGAGCTCAACCACGGCGCCCCGCAGCCCCTGCAGCACTGATTTGAGCGATCGTGCTATGACGCGCAATCGCTCCAATCAGTGTGCAGTGGGGCGGTCTGATCTGCAGGTGACCACCCTCCCCAGGCCTATGTTGGTCTGAAGAGCCCTCCCCCAGCATGTCTGCAGCGTGCACTGGCTGGTACTTGTAGTACCGCGCCGCTGCTGCTGCCGCCCCATCGCCGCTCCATGTGAGTATTGCTCCCCCTGATGGCCCCTGCACGCTTCCGTGATGGCCCCTGCGGACTCTCGTGGTGGCCCCTACGCGCTCCCGTGATGGCCCCTGCCCGTGCCCCCCCCATGCCCCGATTTGCCCCCCCCCCCCGACATCCCGATATGCTCCCTCCGAGATCTGCCTGCCTTCCCCGTGATCTCTATTCTGCTTCCTTGCTTCTGCAGCTGCTTCTCCGGTCTCCCCCACCCCCTCTCCATCTGCTCTCCCTCTCCTACGTCCTCTTACCTGTCTTCACCGGGTTGTCCGAGGTTTTCACTGGCCCGATCACATCTGCCTCCATCGCTGGGTCCTTCCTGGGTCTTCTGATAAGCTGTCCAACCTCCTGCCTGCTGCTCCTGTAAAGCTGTCCATCTCGCTGCCTTCTATTCCTCCTGCAGTTCCTCTGGTTGGTGATCCTCCTGCTAATCCTCTGGGTCCTGTGAGTATAACTTTTTTTTTCCAGATAGATTGAGAGGGTCCTGCACCACTGCATGCCACTTAGTAGTAGCACACGTGTGCTCAAGGAGGGCTGCGAATTACCGTGTCCTGAGCGGGGGTGCTCGTCCGAGAGGAGAGTCCACGTACAGCTGAGAAGAAGAGAGGAATAAGGGACCGCACTCCGTCCGCTGTGCACAGCGGACGGAGTGCGGTCCCTTATTCCTCTCTTCTTAACTTTTTTTTTTCTGTATCCCTTGTCCATTTTTATACCTCATCCGTCTTTGCGTCCCACCGAGCGCTGATCAGGGATGCAGATAACGTATCTGCATCCGTGGTCAATTTTCGGTGGGACTTTTTTTTTTGTCCATATCTTGCGTTGTTTTTTTGCATCTCATCCGTGTGTACGTCCTGCAGCGGCCGAGTGCTGATCAGGGATATACATAACGGATCGGTATCCCTGCTCAATTTTTGGGGTGACTTTTTTTTTTCCCGTATCCCTGACGCTTTTTGTATCTTGTCTGACCGTGCGTCCTGCAGCGGCCGATCAGTGCACTGCGTCTGTGTGTTTGAAAAGTCAAATGGCGTTCCTGCTCTTCCGAGCCCTGCCGTGCGCCCAAACAATTACTTTCAACCACATATGAGGTATCTGCGTACTCGGGAAAAATTGCACAATAAATTTTATGATGCATTTTTTCTTGGTACCGTAGTAAAAAAAAAAAACTACCTGGTTGAAGCAAAAATTTTGTGGTAAAAAAAATAATAATTTTCACAGTTCAACGTTATCAACTTCTGTGGAGCCACTGGGGGTACAAGGGGCTCACCAAACATCTAGATAAATTCCTTGAGGGGTCTAGTTCCAAAATGGGGTCATTTGTGGGGGAGCTCCACTGTTTAGGCACCATAGGGGGTCTCCAAACGTGACATGGCGTTCGCTAATGATTACAACCAATTTTGCTGTCAAATGGTGCTCCTTCTCTTCTGAGCCCCGCCATGCGCCGAAACAATTACTTTCCACCATAAATGAGGTATCTGCGTACTCAAGAGAAATTACAAAATACGGTTTATAGTGCATTTTTTCCTGATACCCTTGTGAAAAAAAAAGCTACCCGTTTACCTGTTTCAAGTAACAGTTTTGTGGTAAAAAACAATTGTATTCATGGCTCAACAGTATCAACTGTGGAGCCCCTTGGGGCTCGCTAAACATCTAGATAAATTCCTTGAGGGGTCTAGTTTCCAAAATGAGTTCATTTGTGGGGGAGCTCCATTGTTTAGGCACCTCAGGGGGGTCTCCAAATGCAACATTACGTCAGCTAATGATTCCAACCAATTTTTCTGTCAAATGGCGCTCCTCATTTGAGCCCCGCCATGCGCCCAAAAAATTACTTTCCACCACATATGAGGTATTGTCGTACTCAGGAAAAAATGCACGATAAATTTTATGGTGCATTTCTTCCTGAAACCCTTGTAAAAATAAAAGTGCTCACCAAACATCTAGAAAAATTATTTGAGGGCTCTAGTTTCCAAAATGGGGTCATTTGTGGGGGAGCTCCATTGTTTAGGCACCTCAGGGGGTCTTCAAACCCAACATGGCGTCCGTTAATGAGTCCAGCTAATTTTGCACTCAAAAATTCAAATAACAAAAGAAAAGGGGAGGGCGCACCGCCGGAATCTTTAACAAGGGGTGCTCACCCATGCAGTAGGGGGATCATGAAGAGAAACAAGAAGAAAAGTACTGCACAAAAAAGGGAGCACATCCGGATCAATTATATATAAAAAGCATATCCTTTATTGTATCAAAAGTTAAAAGCATAAAAACCAGAACAACACACCCAGAGATAAATAGAAACATCAAAGACCCCCGTATATACAATTACAAAATATGACCAACAATAATCATGGAGTCATATAATAATGGTACATATATACATGCAGTCATGGTCCTTAATTAGGGTAAGTATAAATAAAGTACCCCTATAGGCACACACATGAGAGCTGCACAAAAAAAGAGATATACAACCACATACACAATTGTATGAAATAGCCAACAATTCCCATATAGGGACAAATCATAAAGTGTACAGATGTAGTAGTGCAAAGCTCCTGACCGAGTGGTGCAGTGCCATATCATGTGTGCAAAAAGGAGCAATCCAACCTAAAATAAGGCAATGCACCTAGATGGTAAGCGAGTCCTGTAAGGAACCAAGAGACCAGCATGGGGGTCAGAGGGGAAGTCCCGTGGGTGAAGCCCCACGCGTATCGCCGCAGAAAGGGGGCTTCCTCAGGAAAAATTATAACATTGGGTGAACAACGCAGGATATATATAAACTTATACATAATAAAAGCAAAATATGATTAACCTGTGTGGTGTCACGTGTGGTCCGGACCAGCTGGAATGTGGGAGGATGCAGGAAAAGAAGCCGGCGCTTTAGCGGTGTACAGCGATGGGCGCTGCCATCTTGAAAAGAAGCTGCGCATGCGCAATAGCATTCCGGGTGCAATGACGTAAGTAGCCGGTTTGCGCCTGCGCGGGTACCCTTGAAACGTGCCACCGTCTGTAAAGTAGACAAGTAGGAAATTTAATTTAGTACGGTAACTATTTTGTGTGACATATCTCTCAGATTTATAAGCATAAATTTCCAAAGTTTGAAAATTTCCGAAATTTTTACAAATAAACGCAAAAAATATCGGCCTAAATTTACCACTGACATGAAGTACAATATGTCACGAAAAAACAATGTCAGAATCGCCAGGATCCGTTGAAGCTTCCAGAGTTATAACCTGTCAAAGTGACACTGGTCAGAATTGCAAAAAATGGCCCGGTCATTAGGGTGTTTTAGTGGCTGGGGGTGAAGGGGTTAACAGATACTGATATATTTTCCATGTATTATAGGCTGGACATGACTAATACATTGGAAAAAAAATGTATTGACTGTAGAGAGAAGATCCTAATGATGTAAGTAAAAAAAATGTAATATGAGCAAATTTTATAACTTATACAGTGTGTCCACCCATATCCTGTCCACCGCCATTAACTTGAGAACGGCGGCAGCTATAGGCATAGAAGTCGTGTCTAGGTATAGTAAAGTAGCCATGCGCTATGCAATGAAACCACCTATAGCGCCACCTGGTGGGAAACAACGGAGTTAGCAATTTTAGTTCGAAAACGGAACGAGATAGAGAAAAAAAGGGAATTACAAAGTTGTAGGGCATCATCAATTTAATACGAATCGACACCTTGCATACAGAAATGCTGTGATATGAAATCCATATTAAATAGCAAAAACCCGCTGATATATTCCCTTTAACAGTGGAATATAGGAAATGTAGAAATGTTGGCAAAACAAGTACCTAGGATGGAGGGAGAAGGGGATGAATTTAGCCAAATTGATTACGGTCACTAATGCTGATGAACAGTGTAATAATTACTGGCATTTGTAGATTCAATATGACATTTATTTCCCATCTACAATAGAGAGAATGACATCCGTATTGTAGGGAACCTTATTCGAGAGGACACAATGGAGCTGAAGATAGTACACCAGACTATGTAAGTACTGAGATATTGGCCCCTGAGGAGCCCAGCATTATGTAAGGGTGTAACGCGTGGGGCCAGCAGCCGGCTCCCGGTCTCTCTTCTACTTGTACGGACAAGTGCCATTTATACCCTTGCACTTTCAGGTATATTTTGTTAGGCTGCTTTCACACTACGTTTTTTTAGCATGCGTCATGGACGTTTTTTTAACGCAAAAGCGGATCCTGTTTTTGCAAAGAAAAACGCATGCAAACGCATGTGTAATTTTGCAGGAACCTGTCACTTTAAGTTTATGGGCGGGCATTGGAGTCATGTGATCGGGAGTGAGGGGAACTGAACGTGAAAGACTGGGAGCCGACACCTGACAGCTGTGGAGGCTCGTAACCAAGGTAAACATCGGGTAACTTGCTTGGATACCCGATATTTACATTGGTTACGAACGTCTGCAGCTGCTAGGAGCCGAACTCCCTGCACACGTAACCAACGCAAACATCGGGTAACTAAGAGAAGCGCTTTCCTTGGTTACCCGATATTTACATTGGTTACGAGCGTCTGCAGCTGCTAGGAGCAGGGCTGCCTGCTCCCTGCACACGTAACCAAGATAAACATCGGGTAACTAAGATCGCGGTTACCCGATGTTTACCTTGGTTACGAGCGTCCTCCGCTCTCAGGCGTGGGAGAGGGAGGTAGAGGGAGGGGGAGGGTGGGAGGTGGAGAGAGAGGGAGGGGGAAGGAGGGAGGGGGAGAGAAGTAGGGGGAGGGAGGGGGAGAGAGAGACTGCTCGCGCTAGGCTGGTTTCTGGGCATGCTCAGTAGAGCAAGCAGGATCCTGTCTATCAGCATGCCAGCGTTCACATGCGTTTGCATGCTGTTTAGTCAGGATCCAGCAATTTGCAGTATTTGGTTGCTACAAGTACTGTTTTTGAAAAATGTTAAAAAACTGCAACTCGCTGGATCCTCACTATAACGCACGCAAACGCATGTGAACGCGAGTCCATTGCAAATGCATTGAAATGAAAACGCATTTGCACTGGATCCGTTTTTGCGTTAAAAAAACGTTCAGGACATGTTAAAAAAACGTAGTGTGAAAGCAGCCTTATTCTATTGCACATGCTCCATATGTATGGGATACCTTTGCTGAGCATGCTTTAGAGAGAGTACCGGGTAGCTGTGCACTGCATTTTTCACTTTCAGGGTTTTTAGGTGTTTTTTAATCTTGATGTTGTAATAAAAATTGTCTTTTGTACATGAATGCGGCAGTCACTTGCTTATTATATAGTTTTCTTGGTTTCGGGGCCCATTTGACACAATTCTCTTTGCCCATATAACTATTGCAAGTGCTTATTGCTGTTAATGTTGATGATTATAACTTACCACGACTTTCTTTTATAATTCTAAATCCTGCTAAAAGGTTATCTTTACATAATAATGAATATTAATTTTACCCAACTATACGGTGGTTATAAGACACACACACACACGCACGCACGCACGCACGCACGCACACACACACACCTACACACCTGATTAATGCCTAGATGTAAATACATTAATGGGAATCAGTCACCAGGTTGTTGTCACCCCATGTGAGAGTGATGTGTCACTTACAGAGCTTATTGCTGCAGTTTTGATAACATCCCTGTTTTATCTTCTGCAGATTCTCTGAATACTGAGCTTTGTAAGGTCCCATACACACAACTGATTGGCAGCTTTCTGCCTATACAGTGTACACAGAAAGCTGCCAATCAGTGGTAGGGGGTGGAGCTATAGAAAGCTCATAAATATGGAGGACTACAAGGCAGCAGGTTTACTAGTCCTCAGGGAAAATTTACTGCTAATAAAACAGTCAATTTATCAAAACTAAAAGGAAGCAGCCCAGTAAGTGACACATCGCTGTAATCAGAGTCTCTGTCTCCTGACTTTGCTGCTCTTACATTAGGTGTCAATAACCCGGTGACAGATTCTCTGTAAACCAGATAGATGTATGGATTGTAATACAGTATTACAATGTGTGCAGAATTATTAGGCAAATGAGTATTTTGATCACATGATACTTTTTATACATGTTGTCCTACTCCAAGCTGTATAGGCTTGAGAGTCAACAACCAATGAAGTAAATCAGGTGATATGCATCTCTGTAATGAGGAGGGGTGGGTGTAATGCCATCAACCTCGATATAGTAGAAAAAAAAGGGTTTTCAGCTCCTCAGTTTGTTGTGAATTCGGCTGGATGAAAGCTCCTGGACAGTGCTCAGTAGAACAAGGGAGGCTCTAGACAATCAAAGTGAGGAGGTACTCCGGCACAAAATGTCCATGCAGACAGAAATTGTTAAAGATTAAAAAATTATGACTAAAGACCAAGCGTCTGAAACGCGTCAATCATAGGAAATTTTATCCTCACCATATTTTTTATCTATTAGGAATTAAAGATGTTTTTTTAATCTTTAACAATTTTTGTCTGCATGGACGTTTTGTGCCGGAGTACCTCCTCACTTAGGTAATGACATCAACACCCTATATAAGGGGTGCTTAATTATTAGGCAACTTCCTTTCCTTTGGCAAAATGGGTCAGAAGAGAGATTTGACGGGCTCTGAAAAGTTCAAAATTGTGAGATGTCTTGCAGAGGGATGCAGCAGTCTTGAAATTGCAAAACCTTTGAAGCGTGATCACTGAACAATCAAACGTTTCATGGCAAATAGCCAACAGGGTCACAAGAAGCATGTTGGGCAAAAAAGGCGCAAAATAACTGCCCATGAATTGAGGAAAATCAAGCGTGAAGCTGCCAAGATGACATTTGCCACCAGTTTGGCCATATTTCAGAGCTGCAACGTTACTGGAGTATCAAAAAGCACAAGGTGTGCCATACTCAGGGACATGGGCAAGGTAAGGAAGGCTGAAAAACGACCACCTTTGAACAAGAAACATAAGATAAAACGTCAAGACTGGGCCAAGAAATAGCTTAAGACTATTTTTCAAAGGTTTTATGGACTGATGAAATGAGAGTGATTCTTGATGGGCCAGATGGATGGGCCACAGGCTGGATCAGTAAAGGGCAGAGAGCTCCACTCCGACTCAGACGCCAGCAAGGTGGAGGTGGGGTACTGGTATGGGCTGGTATCATCAAAGATGAACTTATGGGACCTTTTCGGGTTGAGGATGGAGTGAAGCTCAACTCTGAGACCTACTGCCAGTTTCTGGAAGACAACTTCTTCAAGCAGTGGTACAGGAAGAAGGTGGTATCGTTCAAGAAAAACATGATTTTCATGCAGGACAATGCTCCATCACATGCATCCAACTACTCCACAGCATGGCTGGCCAGCAAAGGTCTAAAAGATGAAAAATAATGACATGGCCCCCTTGTTCACCTGATCTGAACCCCATAGAGAACCTGTGGTCCCTCAAAATGTAAGATCTACAGGGAGGGAAAACAGGAGACCTCTCGGAACAGTGTCTGGGAGGCTGTGGTGGCTGCTCCACGCAAATTTGATCGTAAACAGATCAAGCAACTGACAGAATCTATGGATGGTAGGCTGTTGAGGGCCATCAGAAAGAAAGGTGGCTATATTTGTCACTAATTTTTTGGGGGTTTGTTTTTGCATGACAGAAATGTTCATTTCTAAATTTTGTGCAGTTATATTGGTTTACTTGGTGAAAATAAAAAAGTGAGATGGGAATATATTTGGTCTTTATTAATAAAACTGGAGGACAAAGTGGATACTGATGCAAAAAAATGTTTTGGTTTTTTTTGTATTTATTAAATAGGAAGGTAAAAAAAGGTAAATAGATATACAGTGGAGAATTTAGTGAAGACAATGGGTTACTGGCACATATATGTAGAAAGATTACAGGTGGTAAATGGACGGTTACATAACAACCACTAACAATGGAATAGAAAAAAATCAATAGCATATACCAAGTGAATGGATGGAATCCAATAGAAGCAGTAACGATCCAGATAAAAAACATACCCAGTAAACCTTGTTCCAAAAGTGGAAAGTTAAAGTGCCAGTAGTGCAAAAGAAGGTCTGGGACCCCCCTAGGAAGGGTAACGCGCGTTTCACGTATCTTAAGTTGCACGCGTCATCAGACCATGAGAGAGGGTGAAAAATCCTCCGTCTGAGGACCTTATAAATCAACTGTGTGACTAATCACATGGTATATACCGACCAATGAATGGTGACAGAGACGGCTCATGCGCAGTCGGCGCAGGCCACAGGGAGCGTGCGCATGGCAGAGAATCCAGGCAGACAATAGGTGGCTGTACACCGGTCAAAAAGCGGAGAGAAGAACTAGAAAAAGAAAATAATAATATAAATAAAAAAGTTAAATACTAATTTTTATTTTTATTAAAATATATGCACGCCTATTATGGTAAAAATATAAACAAAACAGGCATACATACAAAAAGAGAAGGGGGAGAGGAACAGGAAAACTACGGAAAAGGGGCAAAGCTAAGGGACTCATTCAGGCCAACTGTGATCATAGAACTCAGAATGGTAATCCATTTGGCTTCTCTCTGAGCAAGGATTTTTTTAATATTACCGCCTCTACTCCCGACATGAACAATGTCTATCCCCTGGATTTTTTGTTCAGCTATTTTGGGATAAAGATGAAATTGTCATGGACATCTAAGATCACTTCATTGGACTAAAATATATACTGTTCATGATTGTATTTGTCTTATAAGATCATGCTTACTATATTGTTATATGGTCCATAGGTTTGTTCCTCTTTGTTTCCACATTGGCAGTTTACATTGTAACTCTATATGTCTGCGGATTTTCCTCCTGACATGTCTGGTGTGCTGTGCGCATGCGCGGCCTGCGTTTGGCGTCCTGGTATGCTGGGCGGTGTCTCTATGGTAACGGCGTGCCTGACTTGGGGCTTCCTATGAGGCGTTGCGCCGCCCCCTCTCATGCACACTTTGCTTGACGCCGTGTGTGCGCTCCCGGGGACCTGCTCTGACTGCGCATGCGCAGTCTCTGTCACTATTCATTGGTCGGTATATACCATGTGATTAGTCACACGGTTGATTGATAAGGTCCTTAAACGGAGGATTTTTCACCCCCTCTCATGGTCTGATGAAGCGTGCAACCTAAGATACGCGAAACGCGCGTTACCCATCCTAGGGGGGTCCCCAGACCTTCTTTTGCACTACTGGCACTTTATCTTTCCACTTTTGGAACAAGGTTTACTGAGTATGTTTTTTATCTGGATCGTTACTGCTTCTATTGGATTCCATCCATTCCCTTGGTATATGCTATTGATTTTTTTCTATTCCATTGTTAGTGGTTGTTATGTAACTGGCCATTTACCACCTGTAACCTTTCTACATATATGTGCCTGTAACCCATTGTCTTCACTAAATTCTCCACTGTACTATCTATTTACCTTTTTTTACCTTCCTATTTAATAAATCCCAAAAAAAAACAAACATTTTTTGCATCAGTATCCACTTTGTCCTCCAGTTTTATTACTAAATTTGTGGTTTGCAAAAATCTCCCATGGGTTACCTGACAAGTTTCTCCGTGGTTTTTTCCTACTTTAATTTAACCAGTTTTTTGTGATTGTACACTTATGGATTGCTTTTGTATTCTTGGTTTTTTATTAAGTTGCCTAATAATTCTGCACAGTAATAGTTACCTGCACAAACAGATATCCTCCTAAGATAGCCAAATCTAAAAAAACACACTCAACTTCCAGAAATATTAAGCTTTGATATTTATGAGTCTTTTGGGTTGATTGAGAACATAGTTGTGGATCAATAATAAAAAAATCCTCTAAAATCCAACTTGCCTAATAATTCTGCACACGGTGTATAGTGTGCAATGAATGAGTCAGGATACGAGATCTCATGTATTAAAACTGTTTTCTATTACAGATCTGAATTTAAATTCATGAGACCACCCAACTGGTGCCCAGATATTGAGTATGTATATTATATCAGTGCCTATAGTAATATATGTAAATAGTGATGGTAAAGGTTGGGGTCCATACTGAACACAGTGTTCGGGCACATGATCCCGGACACGCGCTTTCTAGGAAGCTCGTGTTACAGTTTGGGTCCAGTTTGGGTCCAGGGGCTGTAAAAAAAAGCACATTATTAAAAAACATTATGATTATACTTACCGCTCCCGCAACGCGTCCTCCAGACTCTGTTGGTGGTGGCACACTGTGTAATAAAGGGGTAAAGGGGTTAATATTAGCTTTGTATTCTCAGCCAGTACTAAGCCTGAAGTTCATGGTGTCATGTAAATTAGACATGGCCACCATGAATTTCTAGTAAACAATTAAAAAAAAACAACAAATAAAAAAAAAACACAGATTTTTTTTTTATTAGAAATAAAGCAAAAAAACATAGAGACTCCATCTTTATTATAAAAACAAATCCTTAGTCCGACATAGTCTACAGGGAGAGCCATGTCAGCTCTGTACAGACAAGTGTCTCTGCAGAGCGAGAAGTAGGCTGACCGTGAGGATATGATTCCATTGTGTATGACTCCTGCGAGTCTCACATCGGTATCACCCGGCACCGCGCACACTCTCCTGACAGGAGCGCCTCAGCTGCATGGATATACATGCAGCCGACCTGCTCCTGTAAGGAGACTGTGCGCTGTGGCAGGTGATACCGATGTGACACAATGACAGTCAAAGTTCAATCGAGTCCATAGCTCATGGACTAGGGTGAACCCTGACGTCACCGCGAACACAGCCGAAAACAGCCAAAGACTGCCAAGTGACGAGCAATGCAGTGAATACCGCCGGAAGTTAATGATTGGACTCGGAAGCAGAAGTGGCTGGGAGACAGCGGCTGAGCGGGTCTGCATGATGCACCGCGGGAGCGGTAAGTATTATGACAATGTTTATTATTAACTGTATTCTTTATTTTACAGCCCCCCCCCCCCGCCCCCGCCCCATCCCATAACTGTAAAGTCCAAGCTCGGGGTTCGGACGCAAGTTCGCGTTATCTCAGAACCCGAACTTTACAAAAAGCTCAGGCAAGTCTCCCAAACACCGAACATCGGGGGGCTTCACCCATCACTATATGTAAATGAGTATACAAGTGCATCGAGGGCAGGACAATTTCAGCTAGTGCATGTATCTTTACACTATTCCCGCCCAGTGCCGCCATTCTGCTCTTTTGGAAAAAGGTAACAATTTTTGTTTAAAGTATTTTCCCAGTTCAGAAAGTGATGGATGGATTATCTGTAGGATATTTATCTATAATATAATGCTGAACACGTCCGTCTGTCCGGAGCTGGGGTGGTTATCTACTGCTCTGCTATCTGCAACTATACATACACGCGGCCAATTCACTGACGTCACCTGTGCTGACCACCGCATGCTACTGCTCTGCTATCTGCCAATATACATACACGTGGCCAATTCACTGACGTCACCTGTGCTGCCCACCGCATGCTACTGCTCTGCTATCTGCAACTATACATACACGTGGCCAATTCACTGACGTCACCTGTGCTGACCACCGCATGCTACTACTCTGCTATCTGCAACTATACATACACGTGGCCAATTCACTGACGTCACCAGTGCTGACCACCGCATGCTACTGCTCTGCTATTTGCCAATATACATACACGTGGCTAATTCACTGACGTCACCTGTGCTGACCACCGCATGCTACTGTGGCGCCCCTGGACAAGCCAGGACGTCACAGGTACTACACCAACACACCCCACACCCCGGTTAGGCACATCTAGGTCAAACACAAAATCCTTGTTGCCTTCCTCCAGGGGCTGATGTCCACACCAGGGGGTGGGCCAGGCGGTTGGCACCGCCCACCGAGGAGTTCACAGTCCTGGAGGCGGGAAAAGAGAGCAGTCTAGTTTGGAGTGTTGAAGTTGGAGGAAGAAGGAAATGGTAGTAAAGGAGACTGAAGGCGTCCAGGTGTGTGGCCCGGACGGAACAGCAAGGTTGGCAGACGGTGGTGACCGTCTGCAGGAGAGGCTGATTGGAGCAAACCGTATGGACCGTGGACGGGTGCTGGCCCGGCGGTACCGGATCGGAGAGTAAAGAGAAGCCAGCACCATCCGGCAGGGCTTACGGACCCCGACCAGGCTAGGAGTCGCCGTTAAACTGGTCAAATCCGTTAGCGAAGGGAACCTCCGGGGTTTCCCAGCAGTCAAGACCCGATTGAAGGCAACAGCTCACACCGTAGAGGGAAACACAGTCACCGCCAAGGCTACACTTCCCAGGGCCAGAGCCTGCGGGCAAAAGGGGCTCCTTCAGCATCCATCCAAGCTGGGGAGCGGGTTACCGGTGGGAAGCCATTGGAACCGTAACACAACACAGGTGCAGGGAAAGGCAGTCACCATCAACCTACCGGGAGCAGAAACAACCGCAGCCGCCTGTGGGACCCGTCCATCCAGCAGTTTGTTTGACCAGAGACTCCGTGTGAATTACTGGCTGAGTGAGTACCACCGTGCCATGCGGCACAGCGCTGCCCCTGCGACCCTGCAACTCACCAGGCCCCGTAACCCGCCTGCCATCCAATACATCCCTACCCCCTCATCGGGCCCCGGGACAACCAACCCCCCTACCCACGGAGGGGAGAAACAACATCCAAGCTGCTCCCCGTCATCGCTCCCGGGATCCCCGTCCAGAGCAGCGGTGGTGTCACAACCTCACCACAACCGTGGGTGGCGTCACGGACAATATCCCTAAACCCAAACCACCCCCTTTCACTCACGGGCGAGGAACGCTGCTCGAGTCCCCGGGATCTGGCCCACCGCTTGAGCCACCACCGAGCAGCAGTGGCCGGACCCGAGCAGTGGGTGAGCGCAGCGTCCCCTCCTCCGCCCGCGACACTACTGCTCTGCTATCTGCAAATATACATACACGTGGCCAATTCACTGACGTCACCTGTGCTGACCATCGCATGCTACTGCTCTGCTATCTGCAACTATACATACACGTGGCCAATTCACTGACGTCACCTGTGCTGACCATCGCATGCTACTGCTCTGCCATCTGCAACTATACATACACGTGGCCAATTCACTGACGTCACCTGTGCTGACCACCGCATGCTACTGCTCTGCTATCTGCAACTATACATACACGTGGCCAATTCACTGACGTCACCTGTGCTGACCACCGCATGTTACTACTCTGTTATATGCCAATATACAGTCATATGAAAAAGTTTGGGCACCCCTATTAATCTTAACCTTTTTTTTTATAACAAATTGGGTTTCTGCAACAGCTATTTCAGTTTCATATATCTAATAACTAATGGACTCAGTAACATTTCTGGATTGAAAGGAGGTTTATTGTACTAACAGAAAATGTGCAATACGCATTTAAACAAAATTTGACCGGTGCAAAAGTATGGGCACCCTTATCAATTTCTTGATTTGAACACTCCTAACTACTTTTTACTGACTTACTAAACCACTAAATTGGTTTTGTAACCTCATTGAGCTTTGAACTTCATAGGCAGGTGTATCCAATCATGAGAAAAGGTATTTAAGGTGGCCACTTGCAAGTTGTTCTCCTATTGTAATCTCCTATGAAGAGTGGCATCATGGGCTCCTCAAAACAACTCTCAAATGATCTGAAAACAAAGATTATTCAACATAGTTGTTCAGGGGAAGGATACAAAAAGTTGTCTCAGAGATTTAAGCTGTAAGTTTCCACTGTGAGCAACATAGTAAGGACATGGAAGAACACAGGTATAGTTCTTGTTAAGCCCAGAAGTGGCAGGCCAAGAAAAATATCAGAAAGGCAGAGAAGAAGAATGGTGAGAACAGTCAAGGACAATCCACAGACCACCTCCAAAGACCTGCAGCATCATCTTGCTGCAGATGGTGTCAATGTGCATGGGTCAACAATACAGCGCACGTTGCACAAGGAGAAGCTGTATGGGAGAGTGATGCGAAGGAAGCCGTTTCTGCAAGTACGCCACAAACAGAGTCGCCTGAGGTATGCAAAAGCACATTTGGACAAGCCAGTTACATTTTGGAAAAAGGTCCTGTGGACTGATGAAACAAAGATTGAGTTGTTTGGTCATACAAAAAGGCGTTATGCATGGAGGTAAAAAAACATGGCATTCCAAGAAAAGCACTTGCTACCCACAGTAAAATTTGGTGGAGGTTCCATCATGCTTTGGGGCTGTGTGGCCAAAGCCGGCTCCGGGAAACTTGTTAAAGTTGAGGGTCGCATGGATTCAACTCAGTATCAGCAGATTCTTGACAATAATGTGCAAGAATCAGTGACGAAGTTGAAGTTACACACGGGATGGATATTTCAGCAAGACAATGATCCAAAACACCACTCCAAATCTACTCAGGCATTCATGCAGAGGAACAATTACAATGTTCTGGAATGCCATCCCAGTCCCCAGACCTGAATATCATTGAAAATCTGTGGGATGATTTGAAGTGTGCTGTCAATGCTCGGCGACCATCAAACTTAACTGAACTGGAATTGTTTTGTAAACAGGAATGGTCAAATATACCTTCATCCAGGATCCAGGAACTCATTGAAAGCTACAGGAAGCGACTACAAGCTGTTATTTTTGCGAAAGGAGGATCTACAAAATATTAACTTTTATGTTGAGGTGCCCATACTTTTGCACCGATCAAATTTTGTTTAAATGCGGATTGCACATTTTCTGTTGTACAATAAACCTCTTTTCAATCCAGAAATATTACTCAGTCCATCAGTTATTAGATATATGAAACTGAAATAGCTGTTGCAAAAACCCAAATTGTTATAAAGAAAAAAGGTTAACATTAATAGGGGTGCCCAAACTTTTTCATATGACTGTACATACACGTGGCCAATTCACTGACGTCACCTGTGCTGACCACCGCATGCTACTGCTCTGCTATTTGCAACTATATATAAACGTGGTCAATTCACTGACGTCACCTGTGCTGACCACCGCATGCTACTGCTCTGCTATCTGCCAATATACATACACGTGGCCAATTCACTGACGTCACCTGAATAAAATGGCACCAAGTCAGCGTGGGTATATTGTCAACTCCGGAGCCATGTTATTGAAGACGATGTCTGTGAATATCACCAGTTTGTTTCACATGATATTCGGTGATAGACAGAGTCTTCAATAAAATGGCGGTATGTGCAGCCGCTCACTCCGGACCCATGTTATAGAATTTCATCTACAGTGTGAACATAGCCCAGCATACAACAGCCATAGCGATAAGGGCAGCGGCCGCAGCCCACGATTTACATAAAAGGGAGGAATAGATAAAAAGACCCCCCAACAAAGTCCCGCCCCGATGCTAAATCATCGACACCCGGGCGTAGAACAGGTCCAATATCTCGTAGCAATATTATCAGGTTGGTGTTGGTCTGTAAAAAAAAAAAAAAAAAAAGCTGAAAATGTAAGAATGCAAATGTATGAATGGAGGTATTAGGGTGATGGACATCGCTGCCTTCCCCAAACATCTACAATACCTATATGTATGAATGGAGGTATTAGGGTGATGGGCATCGCTGCCTTCCCCATACATCTACAATACCTATATGTAAGAATGGAGGTATTAGAGTGATGGGCATCGTTGCCTTCCCCAAACATCTTCAATACCTATATGTATGAATGGAGGTATTAGAGTGATGGGCATCGCTGCCTTCCCCAAATATCTGCAATACCTATATGTAAGAATGGAGGTATTAGAGTGATGGGCATCGCTGCCTTACCCATACATCTACAATACCTATATGTATGAATGGAGGTATTAGGGTGATGGGCGTCGCTGCCTTCCCCAAATATCTGCAATACCTACAGTGCCTACAAGTAGTCTTCAACCCCCTGCAGATTAAGCAGGTTTGATAAGATGCAAATAAGTTAGAGCCTGCAAACTTCAAACAAGAGCAGGATTTATTAACAGATGCATAAATCTTACAAAGCAACAAGTTATGTTGCTCAGTTAAATTTTAATAAATTTTCAACATAAAAGTGTGGGTCAATTATTATTCAACCCCTAGGTTTAATATTTTGTGGAATAACCCTTGTTTGCAATTACAGCTAATAATCGTCTTTTATAAGACCTGATCAGGCCGGCACAGGTCTCTGGAGTTATCTTGGCCCACTCCTCCATGCAGATCTTCTCCAAGTTATCTAGGTTCTTTGGGTGTCTCATGTGGACTTTAATCTTGAGATCCTTCCACAAGTTTTCAATTGGGTTAAGGTCAGGAGACTGACTAGGCCACTGCAACACCTTGATTTTTTCCCTCTTGAACCAGGCCTTGGTTTTCTTGGCTGTGTGCTTTGGGTCGTTGTCTTGTTGGAAGATGAAATGACGACCCATCTTAAGATCCTTGATGGAGGAGCGGAGGTTCTTGGCCAAAATCTCCAGGTAGGCCGTGCTATCCATCTTCCCATGGATGCGGACCAGATGGCCAGGCCCCTTGGCTGAGAAACAGCCCCACAGCATGATGCTGCCACCACCATGCTTGACTGTAGGGATGGTATTCTTGGGGTCGTATGCAGTGCCATCCAGTCTCCAAACGTCACGCGTGTGGTTGGCACCAAAGATCTCGATCTTGGTCTCATCAGACCAGAGAACCTTGAACCAGTCTGTCTCAGAGTCCTCCAAGTGATCATGAGCAAACTGTAGACGAGCCTTGACACGACGCTTTGAAAGTAAAGGTACCTTACGGGCTCGTCTGTAACGGAGACTATTGCGGTGGAGTATGTTACTTATGGTATTGACTGAAACCAATGTCCCCACTGCCATGAGATCTTCCCGGAGCTCCTTCCTTGTTGTCCTCGGGTTAGCCTTGACTCTTCGGACAAGCCTGGCCTCGGCACGGGCGGAAACTTTCAAAGGCTGTCCAGGCCGTGGAAGGCTAACAATAGTTCCATAAGCCTTCCACTTCCGGATGATGCTCCCAACAGTGGAGACAGGTAGGCCCAACTCCTTGGAAAGGGTTTTGTACCCCTTGCCAGCCTTGTGACCCTCCACGATCTTGTCTCTGATGGCCTTGGAATGCTCCTTTGTCTTTCCCATGTTGACCAAGTATGAGTGCTGTTCACAAGTTTGGGGAGGGTCTTAATTAGTCAGAAAAGGCTGGAAAAAGAGATAATTAATCCAAACATGTGAAGCTCATTGTTCTTTGTGCCTGAAATACTTCTTAATACTTTAGGGGAACCAAACAGAATTCTGGTGGATTGAGGGGTTGAATAATAAATGACACTCTGAATAAACGTTTCACAATTTAAAAAAAAAAAAAAAAAAAGAACTAACATTCTTTTTTGCTGCAGTGCATTTCACACTTCCAGGCTGATCTACAGTCCAAATGTCACAATGCCTAGTTAATTCCGAATGTGTAAACCTGCTAAATCTGCAAGGGGTTGAATACTACTTGTAGGCACTGTATATGTATGAATGGAGGTATTAGGGTGATGGGCATCGCTGCCTTCCCCAAACATCTACAATACCTATATGTATGAATGGAGGTATTAGGGTGATGGGCATCGCTGCCTTCCCCAAACATCTACAATACCTATATGTATGAATGGAGGTATTAGGGTGATGGGCATCGCTGCCTTCCCCAAACATCTTCAATACCTATATGTATGAATGGAGGTATTAGGGTGATGGGCATCGCTGCCTCCCCCAAACATCTACAATACCTATATGTATGAATGGAGGTATTAGGGTGATGGGCATCGCTGCCTTCCCCAAACATCTTCAATACCTATATCTATGAATGGAGGTATTAGGGTGATGGGCATCGCTGCCTTCCCCAAATATCTACAATACCTATATGTATGAATGGAGGTATTAGGGTGATGGGCATCGCTGCCTTCCCCCAATATCTGCAATACCTATATGTATGAATGGAGGTATTAGGGTGATGGGCATCGCTGCCTTCCCCCAATATCTGCAATACCTATATGTATGAATGGAGGTATTAGGGTGATGGGCATCGCTGCCTTCCCCCAATATCTGCAATACCTATATGTATGAATGGAGGTATTAGGGTGATGGGCATCGCTGCCCTCCCCAAATATCTGCAATACCTATATGTATGAATGGAGGTATTAGGGTGATGGGCATCGCTGCCTTCCCCCAATATCTGCAATACCTATATGTATGAATGGAGGTATTAGGGTGATGGGCATCGCTGCCTTCCCCCAATATCTGCAATACCTATATGTATGAATGGAGGTATTAGGGTGATGGGCATCGCTGCCTTCCCCCAATATCTGCAATACTTATATGTATGAATGGAGGTATTAGGGTGATGGACATCGCTGCCCTCCCCAAATATCTACAATACCTATATGTATGAATGGAGGTATTAGGGTGATGGGCATCGCTGCCTTCCCCAAACATCTTCAATACCTATATGTATGAATGGAGGTATTAGGGTGATGGGCATTGCTGCCTTCCCCAAACATCTGCAATACCTATATGTATGAATGGAGGTATTAGGGTGATGGGCATCGCTGCCTTCCCCATACATCTACAATACCTATATGTATGAATGGAGATATTAGGGTGATGGGCATCGCTGCCTTCCCCATACATCTACAATACCTATATGTATGAATGGAGGTATTAGGGTGATGGGCATCGCTGCCTCCCCCAAACATCTACAATACCTATATGTATGAATGGAGGTATTAGGGTGATGGGCATCGCTGCCTTCCCCAAATATCTATAATACTACCTGTATGTATGAATGGAGGTATTAGGGTGATGGGCATCGCTGCCTTCCCCAAACATCCTCAATACCAAGCCCACATCTTACATGTAACACGTCACAGAATATTAAGAGGAACCGTTGTTTTGTTTTACTTTTACCAAGAATCAATTTTTCATGTGAAAATAACAAACTGTAATATTTATTATCCGAGAAATCTGATCTGAAAACGCAAGATCAGTCCGAGGAGAAAGAAGCAGATCTCTGATAAGACTGAATAGAAAGCTGCTAATAGAAATACACTTCGCCATAGAACTTTCTGAGCACCAACCGTCGTCTCCTATCTCAGTAATGGGAACATTTGTATTTACTCAATAAATAATTCCCCTGTGAATTGAGAATGAATTATCAGTTCAGTAGGAGAAAGTGACTTCTCTAATAATGAATATTACAAAGTTTCTTATTTTCACATGTACTATTGATTCATAAGAAAAATGTAAAAATAAAAATAGTAAACTTTAAATTGTGTGATGATGTAAATCTAAAATGTTGGCTTAGTATTGTAGACGAATGGGGATGTAATCAATCAGAGGAGCACACACCACTGGTGCGACCTGTGCAGATGCTCAGGAGGTAAGGGGTCCACTCATCCCCAAATAAGGAGGAATTGTGCATTATGATGAGCTATAGGGCTACAAAGGCCTATATATGTCCGGAGTGACGAAAGAAAGTCTGGTGTACAGCGCAACACAACAAAACAAGATGTACACCTGGGACACTATAACAACGGTGGGCCCTAGTGCTAGTGAGGAAAAAGATGGCACACCTCTTGCACCCACCTGCAGCTGTACCCTGCACTCCTAGCCACTATACAGGTGCCGCACCTGTCACCAAACAGGATACAGGAGACCCTGTAACAACCCTGTCAGGTGAGGAATGCTAGCCCCACCGCTGCACTAATACAACACCAGGAAAAAGAAAGACAAACAGGGGTTAACAACAAATGATAAAATCCAACTCATAGCTACAGTCAGAAGCAGGACTGCAGCCTACACAGCTCCTTCCACCTCAGGGGCCAGCATCCAAATGGATTCAGAATAACCAGCACCCTCTACTGGGAGAAGAGGGTATATATAGGGACTGGGAGTGGTCACAAAGTGGAAGCTCCTGCAGAGAGGTAATGAGAATGCTGCTGGCAAGGAGATACTGACATTAACCCTTTGCTTGCCAAAGGAAAGACAGCTACATTTAATATAAAGAGTATCACATGGAAATTAAAGACTCCAGCCCTGAACCTGTCACTAATCTCATAGTCCAGAAAGATGGTAGTGACAATAACAGGGCCCATATATTATTCTTGCACAGGGCCCATATATTATTCTTGCACAGGGCCCATATATTATTCTAGCACAAGGCCCATATATTATTCTGGCACAGGGCCCATATATTATTCTGGTACAGGGCCCATATATTATTCTGGCACAGGGCCCATATATTATTCTGGCACAGGGCCCATATATTATTCTGGTACAGGGCCCATATATTATTCTGGCACAGGGCCCATATATTATTCTGGCACAAGGCCCATATATTATTCTGGCACAAGGCCCATATATTATTCCGGTACAGGGCCCATATATTATTCTGGCAAGGTGCCCATATATTATTCTGGCACAGGGCCCATATATTATTCTGGCACAGGGCCCATATATTATTCTGGCACAGGGCCCATATATTATTCTTGCACAGGGCCCATATATTGTTCTGGCACAGGGCCCATATATTAATCCGGTACAGGACCCATATATTATTCTGGTACAGGGCCCATATATTATTCTGGCAAGGTGCCCATATATTATTCTGGCACAGGGCCCATATATTATTCTTGCAAGGGCCCATATATTATTCTGGCACAGGGCCCATATACAGTTAGGTCCAGAAATATTTGGACAGTGACACAATTTTCGCGAGTTGGGCTCTGCATGCCACCACATTGGATTAGAAATGAAACCTCTACAACAGAATTCAAGTGCAGATTGTAACGTTTAATTTGAAGGTTTGAACAAAAATATCTGATAGAAATTGTAGGAATTGTCACATTTCTTTACAAACACTCCACATTTTAGGAGGTCAAAAGTAATTGAACAAATAAACCAAACGCAAACAAAATATATTTATTTTCAATATTTTGTTGCGAATCCTTTGGAGGCAATCACTGCCTTAAGTCTGGAACCCATGGACATCACCAAACGCTGGGTTTCCTCCTTCTTAATGCTTTGCCAGGCCTTTACAGCCGCAGCCTTCAGGTCTTGCTTTTTTGTGGGTCTTTCTGTCTTAAGTCTGGATTTGAGCAAGTGAAATGCATGCTCAATTGGGTTAAGATCTGGTGATTGACTTGGCCATTGCAGAATGTTCCACTTTTTTGCACTCATGAACTCCTGGGTAGCTTTGGCTGTATGCTTGGGGTCATTGTCCATCTGTACTATGAAGCGCCGTCCGATCAACTTTGCGGCATTTGGCTGAATCTGGGCTGAAAGTATATCCCGGTACACTTCAGAATTCATCCGGCTACTCTTGTCTGCTATTATGTCATCAATAAACACAAGTGACCCAGTGCCATTGAAAGCCATGCATGCCCATGCCATCACGTTGCCTCCACCATGTTTTACAGAGGATGTGGTGTGCCTTGGATCATGTGCCATTCCCTTTCTTCTCCAAACTTTTTTCTTCCCATCATTCTGGTACAGGTTGATCTTTGTCTCATCTGTCCATAGAATACTTTTCCAGAACTGAGCTGGCTTCATGAGGTGTTTTTCAGCAAATTTAACTCTGGCCTGTCTATTTTTGGAATTGATGAATGGTTTGCATCTAGATGTGAACCCTTTGTATTTACTTGACGCATCTATAAGGGATAAGCAGGTTATCCTGTAAAACACACCCCCCGTACCATATCTACCTAAATGAAGACGAGAACCACGACTTTATTGCAGGAATGGCCACAGTTTTATTTTACCGTATATATGTATACCAAACTTGTGGCCCAACATGCCACTCAATTGTTAAACTTAACCTTATACATATATATACCCGTATAACCAGAAACACCGATAGATCCGTCCGAGAGGCAAACCATCATTCCTAACCCCCCGGCCGTAACCTCCAAACCGGCCCAGAGGACCACCTCGGCCGTGACCACCCGGCCCGAGGTGAGGGGTAACAACGTTCCATCGTTAATTACCCCTACCCAGAACCTGCGGGACCTCCGCCCACAAGTTCCCATCCACTCCGAAGCCACTCCCCTTGAGCGACTTCGTACCAACAAGCCGACTGTCGGTACTCCCAACCTCTCAGACGGACCTATCACCCCGCTGTGACAACAATAAATTAGCAACTCAACCTTGTATTCTCCTTTATTCCTCTTTTTTTTTTTTTTTTTTAAAGTTCTTTTTTTTTTTTTTTTTTGAAAAACCATCACCTTTTCACCTTTTTATTTTTTTTTTTTTTTTTTTTTGAACATATACATATAATTATATATCAGGGCGGGCGGGTGGGACACAAAGATCAATCGACGAAAGGGGAGGTAAACAGCACCCCCCCCTCTCTTATACCTCTCCCAACACCCCACCCCTTCCTTGCTCCCCCCCAATCCCCTTACAGCTCCCTACTACCAATCCTGTACTCCCACACATCCCCCATCCCATGCAAACCTATTAACCCTTTCCTAACCTTGCACCCTCCCGATCGTCATGGGGTCCATTCACCCCTATGGGGCTCACTGCCCTTCTTGACGCATCTATAAGGGATAAGCAGGTTATCCTGTAAAACACACCCCCCGTACCATATCTACCTAAATGAAGACGAGAACCACGACTTTATTGCAGGAATGGCCACAGTTTTATTTTACCGTATATATGTATACCAAACTTGTGGCCCAACATGCCACTCAATTGTTAAACTTAACCTTATACATATATATACCCGTATAACCAGAAACACCGATAGATCCGTCCGAGAGGCAAACCATCATTCCTAACCCCCCGGCCGTAACCTCCAAACCGGCCCAGAGGACCACCTCGGCCGTGACCACCCGGCCCGAGGTGAGGGGTAACAACGTTCCATCGTTAATTACCCCTACCCAGAACCTGCGGGACCTCCGCCCACAAGTTCCCATCCACTCCGAAGCCACTCCCCTTGAGCGACTTCGTACCAACAAGCCGACTGTCGGTACTCCCAACCTCTCAGACGGACCTATCACCCCGCCACAGGCCGGCCAAGTGACACCCTTACTTGGCCCGGGCCCCCCACACCCCCAGTGCTTGCTCTAGGCCATCCCTCAAACCCAACATCCATAAATCCAGACCCACATCAGTCAGGTGAACCCCATCTCTCCTTAGATACTGCTCCGTGGACTCCTCCAATTCTCTATGCCGCACCACCAACCCACCATTTCTCGCCACAAACCTGCCAATAGCCCGGTTCAGCTTGCTCCGAGCCCTATTAATACGGTCCACCGACCTCCCAAAACGCCACTGCGTCCGAGCTATAATGTCCGACCAAACGATAACTATGCCCGGGAACGCCCTCCACAAATGTAACAGGTCCAGCTTTATATCCCTTTTCAATTCCCTCGCCGACCTTACTCCCAAATCGTTCCCTCCCACATGCAAAATTAACACATCAGGGACACGATCCATACGGCTATAATAAGCCACCTCAGGGCGCACCCTACCCCAGGTCATGCCCCGAATTCCGAGCCACTTTACTCGAGCTTCCGACACCGACACTCCGAGCTGCCGACCGTCACGCCGCACATCCGCCCGCAACGCTCCCCAATACACATAGGAGTGCCTGAGGATCCACACAAGGCATGGACCTATAAAATACAAAGACCACGAATAAAAACAGCAACAGCACAAGAAATTGCCCACAAACCGGCATCTAACACCAACCTTGAATCCCCCACCCCTGACCATCACCTGACCAAGTGAGGCCTAATGTACAAACGGAACCTGGAAGACTCCCACCTCCCAATCCGCCGGATACAATCCTCACTCAAGCCCCACCTGGCGGCCTCCGTTGCCGCCCCAATCCGGAAGGAGTGAGACCCGTACTCACGTGGCTCCTCCCCCACCCTTGCTAGAGCCATCTTCAGCACCGCATTGAATTGATACCGCGACAAAGCCAATCCGTCCGTATGTCTAAGAAAAACACCAGGGTAACCGCCGCGCACCTTTAAAAACTCTGACACATGTAACACTGGGCACAACTGGTGCCCCGGTAAAGCGTACAACACTACTAAGCGCCCCCGGCCCCTCTGATCCGTCTTAGAAAAACGAAGCCGACATTCCACTCTATCCTCCCCCAGCATCACATCACCCAACAGCAAACCACCCATCGCTTGCTTAGTCGGGCTGACCAATTCGCCAATACGAAAGGCCCCAAAAAACGCCAGTACAAAAGCTACCGAGAACAACACCCGCTCATAAGGAGACGAACACAACTCCCCTAAACACCCCACCAAACGCACCAACAATGGCAATGACACCGGCCGCCTACAGTCACGCGACTGAGCCCCTTTTCGAAAACCCTTCATCGCCTGTCGCACCAGAAAATCCTTAGTCGCGTCCCGAACCCCTTGCATCTGGAACAAAAAGGCCAACGCCGCCAACTTGCAACCAATCACCGAAACAGACCTGCCTTCCGAAAAATCCCCACTTATTAACATCAGTACCCCCAACACTCGACCCTGGTAACCCGACTCCATGAACTCCCTACTTTCCAACTTTGCCCATTCCTGCCACACCGCCTGATATCGGCACCAAGTAGCCTCAGACACCGATCTCCGAATTCCCTCAAAAGCTACACCGATGCCAGGTCCCACAGCCAGTTCGGGCAAGGTTCCCCCTCCGCGTCCGCTTCCGGCACCAGCTTCCTGAACCTGCAAAACTGAAACCGTGATAGCGCATCAGCCACCTCGTTGCGAATCCCAGGCACATGCCGAGCCACCACGCAAATGTTTAACTCCAAACAACGCAACACTAGATGCCTTAAATACCCCACAACCGGCGGGGATTTTGCCGACAGTGCGTTGATGGAATGCACCACCGCCATGTTGTCACAATGCATGCAAACCCTTCTTCCAGCAAAAACAGGGCCCCACAACTCCACCGCCACAATAATGGGAAACAATTCCAACAGCGCCAAATTCCTCACCAAACCTGCTTCCACCCACCGCCGCGGCCACTTTCCCACGCACCAGCGCGTTTGAAAAATTGCTCCAAAACCTGTCGCCCCAGCTGCATCCGTGTACAATTCCAGCTGGCTATTGGACACCGCCTCGCTCATCCAAAGGGTCCGACCGTTGTACCGGTCCAAGAACTCCTCCCACACCAACAAATCCCCTTTCATCATTTTTGTCACTCTGACAAAGTGATTTGGAGCTTTTACCCCTGCGGTTGCGCTCGCCAGTCTCCTATTAAATATCCGCCCCATCGGCATAATGCGACAAGCGAAATTCAATTTTCCGAGCACTGACTGCAACTCGCGCAACCGCACCTTCTTGGCCTGAGACAAAAACCGCACCGACGCCTTCAAATCCAACAGCTTTCCCTCCGGCAACCGGCATTCCATTGCCAGTGTATCAATTTCGATACCTAAGAAACATAATACCGTCACCGGCCCTTCTGTTTTGTCTTTTGCCAACGGAATACCCAGGCTCCGCGCGATCCGCTCTAACGTAAACAACAACAAGGAGCAAACCGAAGAGCCCGCCGGACCCACGCAAAAGAAGTCATCCAAATAGTGAATCACCGAATGGACTCCTGCCACCTCCTTGACTACCCATTCCACAAACGTACTGAATGCCTCAAAATAAGCACACGAAATGGAACAGCCCATCGGCAGGCAACGATCCACATAGTATTCACCATCCCACATACACCCTAAGAGATGAAAGCTCTCTGGATGCACCGGGAGTAAACGAAAAGCTGCTTCCACATCCGCCTTTGCCATCAGGGCCCCCCGCCCCGCTACCCTTACCAGCTCCAAGGCCCTATCGAACGATACATAACATACCACCGACAATTCCGGTGATATCCCATCATTCACCGACAATCCCGCCGGATAAGATAAATGATGAATGAGCCGAAATTTGTTCGGCTCCTTCTTAGGTACCACCCCAAGGGGGGAAATCCGTAAATTAGAGAATGGCGGGTCCTGGAATGGGCCCGCCATCCTCCCCAACTCCACCTCCTTCTGCAGCTTTTCCTTCACCACCGCCGGATGTTCTTTTGCGGACCGCAAGTTTCCCGGGCGAAACACCGGCGCCTCAGATTCAAACGGAATCCGAAAGCCCTCTGTAAAACCACGTTCCAACAACTCCGCCGCCCGCACATCCGGGTATCTACTTAAATAGGGAAGCATCGCCTCTACCCTCACTGGCGTCCTCCCTTTTTCCAGACCCCTCCCCCGCCTTTCCTTTGCCTTTCTTGAAGCACCTGGCCAGAGGGTGGGACCCTCCACATCCGGAACACTCGTGTCTGAACCGACAAGAGGCCCCGAACTTACACTGTCCCTCGTTATACTGCCAACAAGCTCCCTTTTTCTGTCCAGCCGAGGACCCGCCACTCGCACCCGGGCTCCCGGCACCCCATCGAAAGGGCTGAGCCGGCGCCGTCATTAACCGCATCCACAAAGAAATATCCTTGTGGCCCCACTGGACTCCCGGCCGCAGAGCCTTCCGCTGCCGGAACTGCTCATCATATCTCAACCACCCCAAACCGCCGTATACTCTATACGCTTCCCCTATCGCGTCCATATATCCAAATAGGGCGGAACAATGCTCCGGCTCCTTTTCCCCGATCACACTGGCTAAGATAGCAAAGGCCTGCAACCAATTGGTAAACGTCCTCGGGATCAACCTATATCGCCGTTTTTCCTCATCCTCCTTCTCCTTTTTTGTATCACTAGGTTTCACCTTATCCAAATTAAACTTTTCCAAGGGAAGCAGGGAAAAAATTTCCACATACTCCCCCTTCCAAATCTTTTCCCTCACCTCCTTTTTCAAATGAACCCCTAACTGCCCTTCAAAGCACACATAAATTTCACTCCGTGCCCTATCATCCAAACGCACTACCTCATCCTCCTTTTCTTTTTCCTTTTCCGCCTCCTTACTCGCACCCACGGAAGCCGCCCCACCAGCCTCCTGTCCCGTACCTGCCGCCGAGGTCGTGTCCCCCGCAGCAACATCGCGCACCGGCGCTTCTGTCCGCACCACCTCCGTGGGGCCCACCCACGCCCCCACCGGAGCCCCAGGCCCAGTCCGACTAACCCGTTCCGCAGACAACCCCTGCAACACCCCCAAAGGCTGCCCCCAAAACTCCGGACCCGGTAAACCAGACTGCCCGACCGCACTCGCCCCCAGCGCAACGCGTCCCGCGACGGAACCCCCGCCCTCGCCCGCGCTACCCACAGCATGTAACATTTCTGTTGTCTGCTCACCAGGCTGCCGTTGAGCCGACGCCGGAACAGCCGTGCCACGATCTTCCAGCTGCCGCTCCGTCCGACCTGCCGCTGCTCCTTCTTCCTCGCTGGAGTCTGATGCGCTGCCGAAATCCTCAGGGGGGACCAGCGAGGGGACAGCCTGCACCTGGCGGCCGTCGACCCCCACGGTCACCGCACCCCGCTCGTCCGGGCGACTCCTGCTTGACCTCTTCCTTTTCTCCCGCCGTGGCGCCCTGCCGCCGTCTCTTCCCGCTGTAATCGTGATATCCTGCTGCGCCGCCCCTTCTCCTGTCGTCCTCAGTGGGCTCCCTCCCTGCCGACTGCCGGAAGGCCGTGCCGAGCTTGCTCCTCGCCGGGACCCACCCCCAGCACGCTCCTCGCCGGGGGGGACCGTGACTACCGATCTCCTCTGTGCCTGCGGGCCACCGTACCCCTCCTCCGATCTCCTGACCTCGCCGCTCACATCCGCTCCCATCCCCCGTCCTGTTGCTCTCCCCTGCGGCCTGCAGGGAGTCTCCTCCGGCAATCCGGCACGCCGAGCGCCACCCCCAGCCGGCACATCACTGGGGGCTGCCGTCATCCATGCTCCGGTCTGGTGCTGCGCAGGCCGCGGACCGGAAGTGGGCCTCGCAGAGGCTCCGCCCACCCCCGACCCACGGGATCTCCGTCGCGGATTCCTCCCGGTGGCCGGCTGCTCCCCTAGGTTAGTTGGAGGGCTCCGCCGCTGCTCCGGAGGGACCCCGCAGGGGCTCCTTGATCTGATTCTCCCCCTCCAGCTGGGGGAGTAGCGCTCCGGCGGTCGCGCCCGCCGACCACGTAGCCAAGGCCCGGGCGCTGGAACAGCAGGCGGCGCCGCTCCAGCCCCACAGACCGCTGCCAGCTGCTGCCTCAGGGCATCCACTCCCATGACCTCGGATGCCCCCCGCACCATCTCCAGGAGTTCAGCAAGGGCAGCCATGGCAGGAAGCAGCAGCAGCACTACGTCCTGGGACACAAAGATCAATCGACGAAAGGGGAGGTAAACAGCACACCCCCCTCTCTTATACCTCTCCCAACACCCCACCCCTTCCTTGCTCCCCCCCAATCCCCTTACAGCTCCCTACTACCAATCCTGTACTCCCACACATCCCCCATCCCATGCAAACCTATTAACCCTTTCCTAACCTTGCACCCTCCCGATCGTCATGGGGTCCATTCACCCCTATGGGGCTCACTGCCCTTCTTTCATGGAGTCTTCTCTTTACTGTTGACTTAGAGACAGATACACCTACTTCACTGAGAGTGTTCTGGACTTCAGTTGATGTTGTGAACGGGTTCTTCTTCACCAAAGAAAGTATGCGGCGATCATCCACCACTGTTGTCATCCGTGGACGCCCAGGCCTTTCTGAGGTCCCAAGCTCACCAGTCAATTCCTTTTTTCTCAGAATGTACCCGACTGTTGATTTTGCTACTCCAAGCATGTCTGCTATCTCTCTGATGGATTTTTTCTTTTTTTTCAGCCTCAGGATGTTCTGCTTCACCTCAATTGAGAGTTCCTTAGACCGCATGTTGTCTGGTCACAGCAACAGCTTCCAAATGCAAAACCACACACCTGTAATCAACCCCAGACCTTTTAACTACTTCATTGATTACAGGTTAACGAGGGAGACGCCTTCAGAGTTAATTGCAGCCCTTAGAGTCACTTGTCCAATTACTTTTGGTCCCTTGAAAAAGAGGAGGCTATGCATTACAGAGCTATGATTCCTAAACCCTTTCTCCGATTTGGATGTGAAAACTCTCATATTGCAGCTTTGAGTGTGCACTTTCAGCCCATATTATATATATAATTGTATTTCTGAACATGTTTTTGTAAACAGCTAAAATAACAAAACTTGTGTCACTGTCCAAATATTTCTGGACCTAACTGTATTATTCTTGCCCAGGGCCCATATATTATTCTTGCACAGGGCCCATATATTATTCTGGCACAGGGCCCATATATTATTCTGGCACAGGGCCCATATATTATTCTGGCACAGGGCCCATATATTATTCTTGCACAGGGCCCATATATTATTCTTGCCCAGGGCCCATATATTATTCTTGCACAGGGCCCATATATTATTCTGGCACAGGGCCCATATATTATTCTGGCACAGGGCCCATATATTATTCTTGCACAGGGCCCATATATTATTCTGGCACAGGGCCCATATATTATTCTGGCACAGGGCCCATATATTATTCTGGCACAGGACCCATAAATTATTCTGGCACAGGACCCATAAATTATTCTGGCACAGGGCCCATATATTATTCTTGCACAGGGCTCATATATTATTCTTGCACAGGGTCCATATATTATTCTTGCACAGGGCCCATATATTATTCTTGCCCAGGGCCCATATATTATTCTGGCACAGGGCCCATATATTATTCTGGCACAGGGCCCATATATTATTCTGGCACAGGGCCCATATATTATTCTTGCACAGGGCCCATATATTATTCTGGCACAGGGCCCATATATTATTCTGGCACAGGACCCATAAATTATTCTGGCACAGGACCCATAAATTATTCTGGCACAGGGCCCATATATTATTCTTGCACAGGGCCCATATATTATTCTTGCACAGGGCCCATATATTATTCTGGCACAGGGCCCATATATTATTCTTGTACAGGGCCCAAATATTATCCTTGCACAGGGCCCACATATTATTCTGGCACAGGGACCATATATTATTCTGGCACCGGGCCCATATATTATTTTGGCACAGGGCCCATATATTATTCTGGCACAGGACCCATATATTATTCTGGCACAGGGCCCATAAATTATTCTTGCACAGGGCCCATATATTATTCTTGTACAGGGCCCATATATTATTCTTGCACAGGATCCATATATTATTCTTGCACAGGGTCCATATATTATTCTTGCACAGGCCCCATATATTATTCTTGTGCAGGGTCCATATATTATTCTTGCACAGCGCCCATATATTATTCTTGCACAGGCCCCATATATTATTCTTGTGCAGGGTCCATATATTATTCTTGCACAGCGCCCATATATTATTCATGCACTGGGCCTATATATTATTCTGGCACAGGGCCATATATTATTCTTGCACAGGGCCCATATATTATTCTGGCACCAGGCCCATATATTATTCTTGCACAGGGCCATATATTATTCTTGCACAGGGCCCATATATTATTCTGGCACAGGGCCATATATTATTCTTGCACAGGGCCCATATGTTATTCTTGCACAGGGCCTATATATTATTCTTGCACAGGGCCCATATATTATTCTTGCACAGCGCCCATATATTATTCTTGCACAGGCCCCATATATTATTCTTGTGCAGGGTCCGTATATTATTCTGGCACAGGACCCATATATTATTCTTGCACAGGGCCCATATATTATTCTTGTACAGGGTCCATATATTATTCTTGCACAGGGTCCATATATTATTCTTGCACAGGCCCCATATATTATTCTTGTACAGGGTCCATATATTATTCTTGCACAGGGTCCATATATTATTCTGGCACAGGCCCCATATATTATTCTTGTACAGGGTCCATATATTATTCTTGCACAGGGTCCATATATTATTCTTGTACAGGGTCCATATACTATTCTAGCACAGGCCCCATATATTATTCTTGTACAGGGTCCATATATTATTCTTGCACAGGGCCCATATATTATTCTGGTACAGGCCCCATATATTATTCTTGTACAGTGTCCATATATTATTCTTGCACAGCGCCCTCTTCTGTCTGTGTTTGATCCTCCCATTAATGCTGATCATAAATCTTAATACAGTGGAACCTTGGATTACGAGCATAATTGGTTCCAGGAGTGTGCTCTTAAACCAAGTTACTCTTATATCAAAGCAATTTTTCCCATAGGAAATAATTGAAACGTAGACAATTCGTTCCACAACCCAAAAATATTTGCTGCATTTATACAAACATATTACAGTAATCCAAAATAATGTTCTGTATTCATATACAATTATTACAGTACACTAATACAAAATACTGTACAGTAAAAAGCATATAAAACAAATTAATCTGCACATTAGCTTACAATAGAATTGTTGGTGTGGGAGAGGTACAGTATAAGCAATGTGCTGCACTGGTTATCAGAAAGAAAGCACAATACTGTATCCACAAATGCAAAGTGATAGACGTGCTGTATAGTATATACAGTAATGTACAGTGGTATACTGTATAAGTACATATGTACAGAAAGTTATCTCCAGAGCGGGTCAGAGCGTGGTGAAAGGATAGAACCAGAAGTTAGCACGGTGAGTATTTGCTCTTCTTGCAAATCATTGCTCTTAAACCAAGTTACAAATTTGTAAAAAGCTTTACTTGTCTTGCAAAACGCTCTCAAACCAAGTTACTCTTAAACCAAGGTTCCACTGTATCTACATTCATAAATGTAAATTCTTCCATTTAGGCCAGAGCTACACTGAGACTTGTAGTGCTACCGATTCATCTTTAGCTACTAGGTGATGGCTGAAGCCAATAACATTACATGTAACATTTATTTTAAGTCCAGTTGTAGTGTAAAGGGGTTGGTCACAGCTCAGCGGGGGTCTGACTGCTGGGTCTTCCAGCCATCTAGAGAATAGGGCTCTGAAATTCAGTGTATAAGTTGCCATGTGTGTACTGTACATGAGGAATAACACTATTTCTGGCCATAAGATGACTTGTGTCCTGTATTTTTCACCAGTGTCCCCCTCTCTACTTTTCAGTTGTCTCTGATCTAGTGGGAAGAGACTAGCTGTTATGGGGTCTCCTATACACAGTAACAGGGGGATTCCTGATGTTTTTTCTCTGCTTTACACGTTTAGAAGTAGCAGCAGCATGAAGCACAGTATACAGCAGCACTCAGCAGTGTAGCTGTGCAGTCAGCTCCTGGATAGGTTTAGCTATTCTCTACCTGCAGCATGATATTTCTGTGTCTCTTCCTGTTTCCTCTCCCTGCTCCTCACTCCTCCTCCCTCTCCATAGACTATAATGGGCTGTGTAATCATACACCACACACAGCTGCAGTCCATTTTGCTTTGACGAAGATGGATTTTAATTGTTTTTTTTTCAGAGTTGATCGTTGGTTCGGGATGTGGGGGGGAGTAGAAGTGGCTCATAAGTGGATAAAATATATTATGAAGCTTCTTATATTGGCTTGTACTATTGACTTTGTGACCATTTAACACAAGTTATTGTATTTTCCTTGCACAATAGTGAGTTCATCACCGAGAGAGAACTTATGCAGAAATCAGAAATGATCATGTATGGGATCATCAAAATGTAAGTCCAGAGAATTACTGATCTATAGATTCCATAATGATATAGATGTTTCCTGATCTCTGATTCATTGTATTCAGGTACAGATAATATAGAACCTGTCCACACATGATCTACATCTACTACCCAGATAGCTGCACCTTACTGGGAGCCGCTCATGTATCAGATCTCATTTACAGAAATGCCAAAGCGTTTATGGGTTACACACATTAGAGGAATTGTAATCTGACTTGTTACATACAAGTGAAAAAAGAAAAATGCGGCAATATCTTATAATGGCTTCTGTAGAAATATATCAGACATTATATATTATACACATACACAAATAGTCACGGCTGGTGGGTGGAGGACCCCCAGATCACATGGACATCTGCCCAGGGCCACAAACATTTGTTATCGGGGGTCCGTAACAGTCCAAGCTATCAAGAGAGAAAATTATGTTACCCCCCCCCCCCTTTTTTTGGTTGCTGCTCTACACACAAGAAATTCAATAGAAACAGAGTGAAACATCATATGTGTGTGAAGGGAACCGGTCACCAGGTCTTACCTTAAAAGCAGCGCCCACCACCAGTGAGGTCTTATATACAGTGTTCTACTGTATATAGGAGCCCAGGCCGCTCTGTATAATCTAAAAATCACCTTTATAATACCCACGTAGGGGGCGGTCCAGTCCAATGGGTTTGCTGCTGTCGGTCTGGCGCCTCCTCCATCTTGTGTGATCGCTGTCCTCCCGCGCAGGCCTGGGTCTATCATGCATCCTACGTCGTCCACACAGAGGACACTGTGGTAAAGTGAATGGTGTCATTCAAGAATAAAACGCACTACAAAAAAAATCAAGCCCTCAAATGACATTGTCAGCCAAAAATAAAAGGATGTTGGAAATAAGACAGTAAAAAATAAAGGCTCAAAGACAAACAATTCCCAATCATTAAATAATTCTGGTTAGACATATATATGAAAAGTAAATAATATGGTGGCAGATGAGCGGTGAAGCCTATTTATGCCGCCAGCCTTCTAGGCTTCTTATGTCCCTATACAATTAGCGCCCTCTAGTGGTAGCTTAACAGAGACAAACTTTATCATTTGTGTGAGGTAGATGGAAAATGTTGGCAAAGTATTGGGGATGGAGGGTCAGGGGCGAAATGTGTCAACTAATTGTCAGAGACAGAGGGGGGAGGGCACCACCTGGGGGGATAATTTTTACCCAATAACAATAGATGGGTTCACCTCAGCACACTTAATACATTATATGCCAAAGGGAGAAAAGGAAGTGTGCATTTAAGAGGGATACACCAGGTTAGTATAAAAAGGTACTTTATTACAAAAATAGAACACAGGATCACACACTTAAAATCATTTAAAAAATCATAAAGCCTAAAAGCTTTATATCAAAAAGATGTCCCAACCTCTGTTAAGGTTGGACTATCCTCTGTTGCCAAAAGAGGGGAGCCATGCAATATAATACAGTACCCAGGGTAACAAAATGTGTAGCTATAACACAACGATATACATTAACAGTGGGTTGTATTGGTGCAGCCAAACAAGTGCAATACAGAAAGTGACATAATAAATATAACAATGACACAATAATATGCTATAATAGTCAGTTATATTATTGTAGATAATGCCAACCATCTACTAGGGTACCATATGTAGAAATGTATCTATGGAACACAGAAGTAGTATAAAATACCGCACAGAGGTAGGCTGCTATATAGGGGTGATCTAACAATAAATAATGTTAGTACAAATAATGTAAACAGTCCAAGAAGGTATATAGTGCGAGGGTGTACATGCAGAAAAAACACCACAGTATATAACAGCAATAGACTATATTGGTAAAGTTTACATAAAAGATGTTTTAGCCTCTATGAAGGCAAAGTACCCCAAAGATATTTACAGCATATCACCAAAGAATGCCTAAGGGAAGTCCCCAGCATAACACACAACCAACCGAAAAGATGTTATAATAAACCCTGGATGCCAGGCATGGCGACCCTAAATCAAGAATCAGAGGATACACGTCCCCACGCGTATCGTCACCACCAAGGGTGACTTCATCAGGGGTGGGTTCCCTGTGCCCTAAGAGACCAGGTTTAAATACCTGGAGGTCCTGGATGTAAGCCGTAATGGCGTTTCAAAAAACGCGCGCTCCTGAGAAACCCGGCGTCCCGGAAGTCTCTACTGCGCCTGCGCTAAGTCAGAAGAAAGAGGAAGTTGGGAGTATCGGAGTACCGCGCATGCGCGGGACTCCGAAAATATGGCGGCCGCCACAAGAGGAGTCATTTTACATTATTAAGCGATCCGTAACTTTGAAGAAGCATGTTAAGGCTTGGTAAGGTGTAAAGCCTTATACTGGAGGAGAAACCAGAAAAAACCGATAGAAAAAGCAGTTTTATATTATGTATACAGAGACCTATACATTCCATATTGGGGGAAAGACCAACGTATATTCATCCTGTCTCTACAGGATCTTTAAGGACATAAAGACCTAACAATACCAATACAAGATGTAGGCACTGTTAAATAAAGCCCCCAAAAAAGGGGAAGAGATGGTAACTGTAAGAGGAGAAAAGAATACTTTAACACACAAAAACCCATACATCATGAAGAACAGACTAAGGTGCATATTTCCCCAAAATAAACTACCATAGAGGAATAGGGACTGTACAATCATGTTGAGGGCCCAGGTATATATGGCCAGGCAAAGGCCTAACCATATATACGCCAACCCTACCTCTGTTTATAGAAACCCGTGAATAACAGTTCCTCATTTAACCCTACTGGTGCCAAACTATTCAGGTTATAGATCCAAGTAGATTCTCGTCTGAGTAGGTCCAATGTAGGGTTCCCCCCTCTAATATTAGTTTTGATGCTCTCCAGTCCAAGGATCCTTATACCAGATGTTCTGCCATTATGCTGTCGTAGAAAATGTGCTGCCACTGAAGAAAGAGTCCTGCCTTTTTCAAGGTCCGCCCTGGCCGTATTGATAGTGGAGATGTGTTGTTGGATTCGTCTTCTCAATTCTTGCCCGGTCTGTCCCACATATATCTTGGGACAATTGCAAATAAGGCCATACACTAGATTCCGTGTCCGGCAGTTGAAATAACCCTTGGGTTTCTGTTGAGAAGGAAATAAGTTGTCAAAAATAGGGTCTCTTGCTAGCATCAGAGGACAGACATTACAATTTCCACAGGGGAAAGAGCCCTCCAAGGAGGAGCCCCCCCCCACCTTTCTAGATGGTCTGAGAAAATGACTAGAGGAGAGTACATCCCTGAGATTTCTGGCCCGTCTAGCAATTAATCGGGGGGTTTCTGAGATATGTGGAGAAAGAGCCACTTCACTTCGCAAGATCCCCCAATTCTTCTTCAGGATTCCACGCAGGTCAGACCATTGGTTATTAAATATGGTGATAACCCCAATATCACCATATGGGGTTCTCTCATCTCTTTTCCCGGCCAAGATTTCTCCTCTCCCCTTCAACATTGAGGATTGGAAGGCCCGTGAAATTACCTTCTTAGGGTATCCTCTTGCTTGGAAACGTCTCGTCAGTTCCTTTGATTGTAGCTGGAAATCCACAACCTGACTGCAGTTCCTCCGAAGACGTAAGAATTGGCCCTTTGGTATCCCATTTCGGAGATGCTCTGGGTGAAAACTGCCGTAGTGCAGGAAACTGTTGATTGAAGTTGGTTTTCTAAATAAATCCGTGATGATTCTTGAATTCTCCAGAGAAAGTTTTAGGTCCAGGAAGTCTACCATGGTGAGAGACATGTGAGACGTTAAATAGATGTTATATGTATTATTATTTAGCTCGGAGATAAACTGCTCACATTCTCCCCATGGCCCGGTCCACAACATAAGGACGTCGTCCAAGTAGCGAAACCAGCGAAAAACATGTTTGGTGAAGTTAGCCATATTCCTCACTATAGTCTCCTCCCACCATCCTAAGTATATATTAGCATACGACGGGGCACAACGTGCCCCCATCGCAGTTCCTGAAACTTGTTTGTAAAAAACTCTATCAAAAATAAAGTAGTTCAGGTTAAGGATAAGTGACAGCATGTTCAAAAGAAATTCGTCGTGTTCCCTGGTGCCAGTGCTCCGTGCGGATAGGTAGTAGGAAACAGCCCCCATACCTAGATCGTGTGAGATGTTCGTATATAGCGATTCCACGTCCATTGTGACAAGAATGGTACCCTCAGGGATGTTCAATTCCTCCAATTGTACAATCAGATCAGTTGAATCTCTGATGTACGATTCCAGACGAAGAGCAAAGGGCTGTAGATAGAAATCAAGATAAGTACACAGTTGTTCAAAAATACTCCCGATCCCTGCCACAATCGGTCTCCCAGGTGGTTTTAGAAGGGATTTATGCACCTTTGGAAGCATATAGAATGTTGGTACTATCGGGTTTCGTACTGTAAGGTAATCCAGTTCTTTCTTGGAGATAATCCCCTTCTGGTGCGCATCCAACAATAAACGATCCACCTTAGTTTTAAAGACATTTGTTGGATCAGAGGGGAGAGGTTGATAAATCCTCCTATTGGACAGTTGACGTTGTGCCTCCTCCAGGTAGAGTTTCACGGGCCATAGAACAATGTTCCCCCCCTTATCTGCTTCCTTAATTACCAGATCGCCATTCTCCCTCAAATGCTGTAGTGCCCTCCTCTCCTCAGTTGAGATATTATCTTGTCTATTTTTGTCCAATTTAAGAGATTGGATATCCCTACAAACAGCATCGAAGAAGACCTGAACCACTGGGAACAGAGAAAGACTAGGGGTGGCTTGTGAGGGGAGTCTGCCCGGAAATTTCTGCTTACCAAGAGGGGCCGACTGTTCATCCATCAGATCCAATAGGGTTTGGAAGGCCATTCTTTCATCCTGGGGGAGGGAGTCGATCAGTTGAGGTTTGTGGTACAGGAGTTTGAAGGTAATTTGTCTGCAGAACAAATAAACATCCTTAATAAAGGTAAATTTATCTAGTTTGTTCATGGGGGAGAAGGATAAACCTCTAGAGAGGACCCCCCTTTCCACCTCACTAAGCTCATAATCAGCAAGATTAATAATATTCAAATTACCTCCAACCTCCTGGCTTTCAGCTATTTTTTCCTGCGGTTGCCTCCTTTGTGGTGTGGGGACCAGCCCGTTTTCCTTAGTCCACTTCTCAGGTACCGGCCGCTTCCTTCTGCCCCTCCTGCATCGCTTTCTTGATCGCTTGGATCGGATGATAAAAAATCATCACTAGTAGATGCTTGATTTTCCCTGTTAGATTTGGTTGGTGAGGACACCAAAGGTCTACTTTTTGAACTCTGTTTTGATCTTAAATTACCCTTGTGGTTCCACTTAAAGATTTCACCAGACTGAAAGTCTTTTTTATCCCTTATCAATTTATTACGTTTTCGTTTGATCACCTCCTTCTCAAAGAGATCAATAATTCCCTTCAGTTTAATCTGGAAGGGCGCCACCACCGTAGTTTGATCAAAGTTTTTTAGTTTAGATTCCCTATCCCTTATTTCAGTTCTAATGGTAGTCATTAATTCTTGATCATGTGCTAACAACATATCTAGAATAATAGAAGAGCATTTCAAAAGACCGGTTTCCCAGGTTTTTTTGAAGGTTGGATCCGCCTCCCATGCAGGGAAGATTTGGACCCTCAAACCCCTCGGTACAATACCCAATTTTTTATAATGCTCCAAACTTTTTATGTTGTACCACACTTTGGTCAGATTTTTGTGTAATTTGATTAAATCTGTGCCAATTTTTTCAAAACCAGTATTCTCCTCCATATTTTCAGCCAGTTGGACAGTTACGGAGAGATCAAAAACATCCGCCACCTGGTTAGACCAGGCACTCTCCCTTTCTTCCAAATTCATCCTGATAACAAAAGGACCAAATATACGTAGTAATATAAGTAAACCAATTCACAAATGAATAGCCTAAATGTCGTTTAGGTAAGAAAGGTGTGCCACAACTCCAGAAAAGTATCCCAAAAAGGAGGATACTATAAACATAGAGTATCAGAGACAGAGGGGGGAGGGCACCACCTGGGGGGATAATTTTTACCCAATAACAATAGATGGGTTCACCTCAGCACACTTAATACATTATATGCCAAAGGGAGAAAAGGAAGTGTGCATTTAAGAGGGATACACCAGGTTAGTATAAAAAGGTACTTTATTACAAAAATAGAACACAGGATCACACACTTAAAATCATTTAAAAAATCATAAAGCCTAAAAGCTTTATATCAAAAAGATGTCCCAACCTCTGTTAAGGTTGGACTATCCTCTGTTGCCAAAAGAGGGGAGCCATGCAATATAATACAGTACCCAGGGTAACAAAATGTGTAGCTATAACACAACGATATACATTAACAGTGGGTTGTATTGGTGCAGCCAAACAAGTGCAATACAGAAAGTGACATAATAAATATAACAATGACACAATAATATGCTATAATAGTCAGTTATATTATTGTAGATAATGCCAACCATCTACTAGGGTACCATATGTAGAAATGTATCTATGGAACACAGAAGTAGTATAAAATACCGCACAGAGGTAGGCTGCTATATAGGGGTGATCTAACAATAAATAATGTTAGTACAAATAATGTAAACAGTCCAAGAAGGTATATAGTGCGAGGGTGTACATGCAGAAAAAACACCACAGTATATAACAGCAATAGACTATATTGGTAAAGTTTACATAAAAGATGTTTTAGCCTCTATGAAGGCAAAGTACCCCAAAGATATTTACAGCATATCACCAAAGAATGCCTAAGGGAAGTCCCCAGCATAACACACAACCAACCGAAAAGATGTTATAATAAACCCTGGATGCCAGGCATGGCGACCCTAAATCAAGAATCAGAGGATACACGTCCCCACGCGTATCGTCACCACCAAGGGTGACTTCATCAGGGGTGGGTTCCCTGTGCCCTAAGAGACCAGGTTTAAATACCTGGAGGTCCTGGATGTAAGCCGTAATGGCGTTTCAAAAAACGCGCGCTCCTGAGAAACCCGGCGTCCCGGAAGTCTCTACTGCGCCTGCGCTAAGTCAGAAGAAAGAGGAAGTTGGGAGTATCGGAGTACCGCGCATGCGCGGGACTCCGAAAATATGGCGGCCGCCACAAGAGGAGTCATTTTACATTATTAAGCGATCCGTAACTTTGAAGAAGCATGTTAAGGCTTGGTAAGGTGTAAAGCCTTATACTGGAGGAGAAACCAGAAAAAACCGATAGAAAAAGCAGTTTTATATTATGTATACAGAGACCTATACATTCCATATTGGGGGAAAGACCAACGTATATTCATCCTGTCTCTACAGGATCTTTAAGGACATAAAGACCTAACAATACCAATACAAGATGTAGGCACTGTTAAATAAAGCCCCCAAAAAAGGGGAAGAGATGGTAACTGTAAGAGGAGAAAAGAATACTTTAACACACAAAAACCCATACATCATGAAGAACAGACTAAGGTGCATATTTCCCCAAAATAAACTACCATAGAGGAATAGGGACTGTACAATCATGTTGAGGGCCCAGGTATATATGGCCAGGCAAAGGCCTAACCATATATACGCCAACCCTACCTCTGTTTATAGAAACCCGTGAATAACAGTTCCTCATTTAATGAATGTATAGGTCTCTGTAAAATGACTCCTCTTGTGGCGGCCGCCATATTTTCGGAGTCCCGCGCAGTAGAGACTTCCGGGACGCCGGGTTTCTCAGGAGCGCGCGTTTTTTGAAACGCCATTACGGCTTACATCCAGGACCTCCAGGTATTTAAACCTGGTCTCTTAGGGCACAGGGAACCCACCCCTGATGAAGTCACCCTTGGTGGTGACGATACGCGTGGGGACGTGTATCCTCTGATTCTTGATTTAGGGTCGCCATGCCTGGCATCCAGGGTTTATTATAACATCTTTTCGGTTGGTTGTGTGTTATGCTGGGGACTTCCCTTAGGCATTCTTTGGTGATATGCTGTAAATATCTTTGGGGTACTTTGCCTTCATAGAGGCTAAAACATCTTTTATGTAAACTTTACCAATATAGTCTATTGCTGTTATATACTGTGGTGTTTTTTCTGCATGTACACCCTCGCACTATATACCTTCTTGGACTGTTTACATTATTTGTACTAACATTATTTATTGTTAGATCACCCCTATATAGCAGCCTACCTCTGTGCGGTATTTTATACTACTTCTGTGTTCCATAGATACATTTCTACATATGGTACCCTAGTAGATGGTTGGCATTATCTACAATAATATAACTGACTATTATAGCATATTATTGTGTCATTGTTATATTTATTATGTCACTTTCTGTATTGCACTTGTTTGGCTGCACCAATACAACCCACTGTTAATGTATATCGTTGTGTTATAGCTACACATTTTGTTACCCTGGGTACTGTATTATATTGCATGGCTCCCCTCTTTTGGCAACAGAGGATAGTCCAACCTTAACAGAGGTTGGGACATCTTTTTGATTTAAAGCTTTTAGGCTTTATGATTTTTTAAATGATTTTAAGTGTGTGATCCTGTGTTCTATTTTTGTAATAAAGTACCTTTTTATACTAACCTGGTGTATCCCTCTTAAATGCACACTTCCTTTTCTCCCTTTGGCGTGTCAACTAATTGTCCTCACATTGCTGATAGTTATACATTTACCTATGAGCTGATGATAGATGTTCCATGTACAACAGGAGGAACATCAAACAAAACTTATTATGCCATCTAGAGGAAAAGAAGAAAGAACTGGCCTCCGTGGAGAAAGATTTGTAAGTGCAGAGGTTACTTTTATAAAGTTTACATTACATAATGTCACGTGTCCATATTTCTGATTGCTTTTATCAGGTAGAGATGATATCAGACATGTCTGCACATACTATATATCTGTCCACACTGATAGTGGCATTTAGTGTGTGAGGTTATGTCTCACTTTGGGAGGTTTCTAGGACATAGTGTATGGATTAGATGAATTGTATTTATTTTACTGTCTACACTTGGGAAACATAAAACATGGCCCAGCATTATTATATGGCGTCTTTAGAATGACAACTTATAATCAGAAGTAAATATACTTTCTTTAGCATAATTCATGTCTAGGATGCTGGATCTGGGAACGGTCTCAGGAGGTCGGCACATGCCCAATCTGTGTACTCATAGGTTTGGTTGAACATAATAGTGGAGGAGGGAGCCGCCATCTTCCTGCACCACCACAGACTATGCTCTTTGCCCCGTCTAAGGTTTGGTGCAGCAGACATGATGATGTGAGTACACGGTGCCTGCAGCGCAAGCCACACACAGCACAGACTAGAGCAGGCCTATAGATTTATACTTATCATGGGAACAAGGTCATGTAGGGGTTTATTTAGCCAGCCCACTTTTCTGAGTGTCGTGGGGTGGGCTAATGGGGAAGGCATTTTGAGATATTGTACAAAGGGCACAACGATAGTAATTGCAGAAAGCACTTTCAGCTGAAATGTATTGTGGCGCAGAGACCCTTTGGCTCCCTGCACCACGATATATGTCACCAGCCAATCACATGGCAGTGACATTATGCGTCACCATAGCAAAAACTGTATATAGAGGGCTGTATGTGGGTCAAACTATATATAAGGAGGCTGTATGCTGGTCATAGGGTATGTAGGGGGCTGTGTAGTATTGAGACTGTAAATAAAGGGCCTGTTTGGTGGTGAGACTGGGAGGTTAAGTGGGGCTCCTTCTACATATAGGTGGCTATGTGGGGGCGCCTTCTGTATATTGGGGCTCCTGTATATATGGGTCTATGTGGGGACTCCTTCTCTATATAGGGACTCCTAATGTATATAGGGTGCTATGTGGGGGCTCGTTCTCTATATAGGGGCTCCTTCTGTATGTAGGGGAATCCTGATGTCTCTAGAGGGCTGTGTGGGGGACTCCTACTGTCTATAGGGGAGCTGTTGTGGGGCTCCTGCTGCCAATAGGGGTTGTGTGTGTGAGGCTCCTGCTGTCCATAGGGGGCTGATTGATATTAAGTGATACAATTAATATGTTAATATTGTGCAGAATTAATTTCAGTCTATTGGTTTACCCTCCACAACAGTAATGGTCTCATGTGGTCCCTCGATAAAATGAATTGTCCACCTCTGCTATACACTATACACAGGAGCTCTGTATATAGTGTATATTGTCACTGGTAGAGATGAGTGGATCATGGATATTTGGGTTTGTCGAATTCGGACAGACTTGGGAAAAAAAAACTTGACCCTGGACGCCGAACACCATACAAGTTAATGTAGATCCGCATTTCTGTGCTGAAAAAATGGCTGTAAAATGGACGTTGTAAGGGCTCTGGGCCTGCAAAAGGAAGCAAAATGTGGGTAAAAGCAGGACAGTTATACATACCATGTTTCTCAGAACATAACAGTAAGACTATTTTCTGGGCCATGTTCTAACCCGCTATATAAACTACTTAAACATTCACGGCTTTCCCTACCCACCCTCTGTACTAACAACTGTGATTGGTTGCAGACTGCTATACATGCCCCCACCCTCTGTGTCAGCGTCTGTGGCTGTAGACCAGTTTGCTGTATTGTAGTGTAAAAAAAAAAATTTTTAAAATTGGTGTGGGCTCCCATCCTATTTTTGATAACCAAGACTAGTAATACAGACAAATACAGACAGCAACCCCCAGCGGTCTGCTTTACTTTGGCTGGTTATCAAACACAGAGGGGATTCCATGCCCATTGTAATTATTTAAATAAATAAATACATAAATAATAATAAAATAATATATATATATATATATATATATATATATATATATATATATAAAAAAAGGCATGGGAATTGGATATCCTCTATTTTATAACCAGTCAAGGTAAAGCAGCCCACTAGGGGTTGCAGCCCATTGTTTTACCTGAGCTGGCTATCAAAAATAGGGCGGGAGCCCATGTCTTTTTTTTTACTATTATTATTATTATTATTGTTGTTTTGTTTTTACAGTGGTGCGCCAGCCAATCACAGCCATGCTAATACTTGAGATGACTGTGATGGGGCTGGAAGAGCCCACAACGGAAAAGCTTGCTGATTGGACGCTCTGCAGCTTTTCAACAAGCTATATTCAGATGACAAACTCGAACAGGAACTAGATGTACAGGTACCCTAACTTTAGAGTCTGGGTTTGCTTATCCTTAGTCACTGGTGATCTCTGTAATACCTGTATAGTAATCACTATGTAGAGCGCTCCTGTGTATAGTTATGGTAATATTAGTGTTATTATTGTAGTATTGTAATTTTAATCCATTATCAGTATTGTATTATTCGTTCACTATGTGATGATAATATGTGGTCTGGTCATGGTGTGGCGGTATTTCTCCCTTGGTTGTGGTATTATTGGTCTTGGTATAGTGGATTGTGTTGTGTATGAAGGTCATTTGTACTCTCATATTAATTAGGAGAAGATTATTTATTTCTATTAGAGAATAAATACTTGTAAGTGTAATCCCTCTCTGTCCTGTGACTATTACTCAGCGACAGAGATGCACTTACAGGGTTCTCTGGTGAAAACAAGTAATCGCCTCTACATAGGATAATTGATACCTTATTGAGTAGTGGGGGTCTGACTGCTGGGACCGCACAATTCGTCAGCATGGGGAATTTTTATCCCCATTAGACTGACACTCATGTTTGACTTGACCACTGATCCATTAATTCCCTCAGTGGCTGTGAGCGCCGCAATTGGTTTTTTATAGACGCCCCAAAGAGGATTAATGGAGCTGCGGTCAGACATCTGAGCTACCTCTGCATTCTATAATGGGGATAAAGTGCCCTGTCAGGGATAAAAGTTTGGATAAAGCCTATTAATAAGTTTACACTGATCTCGTGGATCCTGTATATCGGTGATAACTTGTTTTCACAATAGAATCATTTTATTACAAATTACCATAATTATGCATCCCAGTTATGGTCTGGGCACAGTAGATGCTGCCTGTATTTTAGTGTGGATGCTCCACTATAAAGGGGATAACGACTAACAGGTATTTGTATATAGTTGCAGTGTGGGCCCCTAGAGGCAAAGGCTTCTATGGGCCCTAGACACTCCTGCTCACCCCTGATGGCGCCCCCTGCAGTCACACTGCACCCTGAATGGTGCGATCTCTGATATGTCACCAGATCATTGAAGGTCTGAGGTCACTGTGCTATATTCACTGTTGTGAAATATTTGTAATTGCTTTTCTTTTTTCCACTTCTTCAACAGATGGATCCACAAAATGCAGAACACTCCCCAAGCTTGGACAAGATCCCATGAGAACATCGAGTACGTATGTTACTTCTGGCCATAAAATACTAAAGGACAAGTCTAGTATGTTACACAAGGTTAGGTTTTCACGTGACCCAGTGGTGGAGTGCAGCATTAGTAGTGACCCAGTGGTGGAGTGCAGCATTTGTAGTGACCCAGTGGTGGAGGGCAACATTTGTAATGACCAAGTGGTGGGGTGCAGCATTTGCAGTGAACCAGTGGTGGGGTGCAGCATTTGCAGTGACCCAGTGGTGGAGTGCAGCATTTGTAGTGACCCAATGGTGGAGTGCAGCATTTGAAGTGACCCAGTGGTGGAGTGCAGCATTTGTAGTGACCCAGTGGTGGAGGGCAGCATGTGTAGTGACCCAGTGGTGGAGTGCAGCATTTGTAGTGACCCAGTGGTGGAGTGCAGCATTTGTAGTGACCCAGTGGTGGAGGGCAGCATTTGCAGTGGCCCAGTGGTAGAGGGCAGCATTTGTAGTGACCCAGTGGTGGGGTGTAGCATTTGTAGTGACCCAGTGGTGGAGTGCAGCATTTGTAGTGACCCAGTGGTGGAGTGCAGCATTTATAGTGACCCAGTGGTGGGGTGTAGCATTTGTAGTGACCAAGTGGTGGAGGGCAGCATTTGTAGTGACCCAGTGGTGGAGTGCAGCAATTGTAGTGACCCAGTGGTGGAGGACAGCATTTGTAGTGACCCAGTGGAGGGCAGCATATGTAGTGACCCAGTGGTGGAGGGCAACATTTGTAGTGACCCAGTGGTGGAGGGCAGCATTTGTAGTCACCCAGTAATGGAGTGCAGCATTTGAGGTGACCCAGTGGTGGGGTGCAGCATTTGTAGTGACCCAGTGGTGGGGTGCAGCATTTGTAGTGTCCCAGTGGTGGGGTGCAGCATTTGTAGTATCCCAGTGGTGGAGGGCAGCATTTGTAGTGACCCAGTAATGGAGTGCAGCATTTGAGGTCACCCAGTGGTGGGGTGCAGCATTTGTAGTGACCCAGTGGTGGGGTACAGCATTTGTAGTGACCCAGTGTTGGAGGGCAGCATTTGTAGTGACCCAGTGGTGGGGTGCAGCATTTGTAGTGACCCAGTGGTGGAGGGCAGCATTTGCAGTGACCCAGTGGTGGGGTGCAGCATTTGTAGTGACCCAGTGGTGGAGGGCAGCATTTGTACTGACCCAGTGGTGGAGTGCAGCATTTGTAGTGACCCAGTGGTGGAGGGCAGCATTTGTAGTGTCCCAGTGGCGGTGTGCAGCATTTGTAGTAACCCAATGGTGGAGTGCAGCATTTGTAGTGACCCAATGGTGGAGTGCAGCATTTGTAGTGACCCAGTGGTTGGGTACAGCATTTGTAGTGACCCAGTGGTGGAGGGCAGCATTTGTAGTGACCCAGTGGTGGAGGGCAGCATTTTTAGTGACACAGTGGTGGGGTGCAGCATTTGTAGTGACCCAGTGGTGGAGGGCAGCATTTGTAGTGACCCAGTGGTGGGGTGCAGCATTTGTAGTGACCCAGTGGTGGAGGGCAGCATTTGTAGTGACCCAGTGGTTGAGTGCAGCATTTGTAGTGACCCAGTGGTGGGGTGCAGCATTTGTAGTGACCCAGTGGTGGAGGACAGCATTTGTAGTGACCCAGTGGAGGGCAGCATATGTAGTGACCCAGTGGTGGAGGGCAACATTTGTAGTGACCCAGTGGTGGAGGGCAGCATTTGTAGTCACCCAGTAATGGAGTGCAGCATTTGAGGTGACCCAGTGGTGGGGTGCAGCATTTGTAGTGACCCAGTGGTGGGGTGCAGCATTTGTAGTGTCCCAGTGGTGGGGTGCAGCATTTGTAGTATCCCAGTGGTGGAGGGCAGCATTTGTAGTGACCCAGTAATGGAGTGCAGCATTTGAGGTCACCCAGTGGTGGGGTGCAGCATTTGTAGTGACCCAGTGGTGGGGTACAGCATTTGTAGTGACCCAGTGTTGGAGGGCAGCATTTGTAGTGACCCAGTGGTGGGGTGCAGCATTTGTAGTGACCCAGTGGTGGAGGGCAGCATTTGCAGTGACCCAGTGGTGGGGTGCAGCATTTGTAGTGACCCAGTGGTGGAGGGCAGCATTTGTACTGACCCAGTGGTGGAGTGCAGCATTTGTAGTGACCCAGTGGTGGAGGGCAGCATTTGTAGTGTCCCAGTGGCGGTGTGCAGCATTTGTAGTGACCCAGTGGTGGAGGGCAGCATTTGTAGTGTCCCAGTGGCGGTGTGCAGCATTTGTAGTGACCCAATGGTGGAGTGCAGCATTTGTAGTGACCCAATGGTGGAGTGCAGCATTTGTAGTGACCAAGTGGTGGGGTGCAGCATTTGCAGTGACCCAGTGGTGGGGTGCAGCATTTGTAGTGACCCAGTAGTGGGGTGCAGCATTTGTAGTGTCCCAGTGGTGGGGTGCAGCATTTGTAGTATCCCAGTGGTGGAGGGCAGCATTTGTAGTCACCCAGTAATGGAGTGCTGCATTTGAGGTCACCCAGTGGTGGGGTGCAGCATTTGTAGTGACCCAGTGGTTGGGTACAGCATTTGTAGTGACCCAGTGGTGGAGGGCAGCATTTGTAGTGACCCAGTGGTGGAGGGCAGCATTTTTAGTGACCCAGTGGTGGGGTGCAGCATTTGTAGTGACCCAGTGGTGGAGGGCAGCATTTGTAGTGACCCAGTGGTGGGGTGCAGCATTTGTAGTGACCCAGTGGTGGAGGGCAGCATTTGTAGTGACCCAGTGGTTGAGTGCAGCATTTGTAGTGACCCAGTGGTGGAGGGCAGCATTTGTAGTGACCCAGTGGTGGTGTGCAGCATTAGTAGTGACCCAGTGGTGGGGTGCAGCATTTGTAGTGACCCAGTGGTGGAGGGCAGCATTTGTAGTGACCCAGTAGTGGAGTGCAGCATTAGTAGTGACCCAGTGGTGGAGTGCAGCATTTGTAGTGACCCAGTGGTGGAGTGCAGCATTTGTAGTGACCCAGTGGTGGAGTGCAGCATTTGTAGTGACCCAGTGGTGGAGGGCAGCATTTGTAGTGACCCAGTGGTGGGGTGCAGCATTTGTAGTGACCCAGTGGTGGAGGGCAGCATTTGTGGTGACCCAGTGGTGGAGTGCAGCATTTGTAGTGACACAGTGGTGGAGGGCAGCATTTGTAGTGACCCAGTGTTGGAGGGCAGCATTTGTAGTGACCCAGTGGTGGAGGGCAGCATTTGTAGTGACCCAGTGGTGGAGTGCAGCATTTGTAGTGACCCAGTGGTGGAGGGCAGCATTTGTAGTGACCCAGTGGTGGAGGGCAGCATTTGTAGTGACCCAGTGGTGGAGTGCAGCATTTGTAGTGACCCAGTGTTGGAGGGCAGCATTTGTAGTGACCCAGTGGTGGAGGGCAGCATTTGTAGTGACCCAGTGGTGGGGTGCAGCATTTGTAGTGGCCCAGTGGTGGAGGGCAGCATTTGTAGTGACCCAGTGGTGGAGTGCAGCATTTGTAGTGACCCAGTGGTGGAGGGCAACATTTGTAGTGACCCAATGGTGGAGTGCAGCATTTGTAGTGACCCAATGGTGGATTGCAGCATTTGTAGTGACCAAGTGGTGGGGTGCAGCATTTGCAGTGACCCAGTGGTGGGGTGCAGCATTTGCAGTGACCCAGTGGTGGAGTGCAGCATTTGTAGTGACCCAATGGTGAAGTGCAGCATTTGTAGTGACCCAGTGGTGGGGTGCAGCATTTGTAGTGACCCAGTGGTGGAGTGCAGCATTTGTAGTGACCCAGTGGTGGAGTGCAGCAATTGTAGTGACCCAGTGGTGGAGGGCAGCATTTGCAGTGACCCAGTGTTGTGGAGGGCAGCATTTGTAGTGACCCAGTGGTGGAGGGCAGCATGTGTAGTGACCCAGTGGTGGGGGGCAGCATTTGTAGTGACCAAGTGGTGGAGGGCAGCATTTGTAGTGACCCAGTGGTGGAGTGCAGCAATTGTAGTGTCCCAGTGGTGGAGTGCAGCATTTGAAGTGACCCAGTGGTGGAGGGCAACATTTGTAGTGACCCAGTGGTGGAGGGCAACATTTGTAGTGACCCAGTCGTGGAGTGCTGCATTTGTAGTGAGCCAGTGGTGGAGTGCAGCATTTGTAGTGACCCAGTGGTGGAGGGCAGCATTTGTAGTGACCCAGTGGTGGAGGACAGCATTTGTAGTGACCCAGTGGTGGAGTGCAGCATTTGTAGTGATCCAGTGGTGGAGGGCAGCATTTGTAGTGACCCAGTGGTGGAGGGCAGCATTTGTAGTGACCCAGTGGTGGGGTGCAGCATTTGTAGTGACACAGTGGTGAGGGCAGCAATTGTAGTGACCCAGTGGTGGAGGGCAGCATTTGTAGTTACTCAGTGGTGGAGTGCAGCATTTGTAGTGACCCAGTGGTGGAGGGCAGCATTTGTAGTGACCCAGTGGTGGGGTGCAGCATTTGTAGTGACCCAGTGGTGGGGTGCAGCATTTGTAGCGACCCAGTGGTTGAGGGCAGCATTTGTAGTGACCCAGTGGTTGAGGGCAGCATTTGTAGTGACCCAGTGGTGGATGGCAGCATTTGTAGTGACCCAGTGGTGGAGGGCAGCATTTGTAGTGACCCAGTGGTGGAGGGCAGCATTTGTCGTGACCCAGTGGTGGAGGGCAGCATTTGTAGCGACCCAGTGGTGGAGTGCAGCATTTGTAGTGACCCAGTGGTGGAGTGCAGCATTTGTAGTGACCCAGTGGTGGAGGGCAACATTTGTAGTGACCCAGTGGTGGTGTGCAGCATTTGTAGTGACCCAGTGGTGGAGGGCAGCATTTGTAGTGACCCAGTGGTGGAGTGCAGCATTTGTAGTGACCCAGTGGTGGAGTGCAGCATTTGTAGTGACCCAGTGGTGGAGGGCAGCATTTGTAGTGACCCAGTGGTGGAGTGCAGCATTTGTAGTGACCCAGTGGTGGAGTGCAGCATTTGTAGTGACCCAGTGGTGGAGGGCAACATTTGTAGTGACCCAGTGGTGGTGTGCAGCATTTGTAGTGACCCAGTGGTGGAGGGCAGCATTTGTAGTGACCCAGTGGTGGTGTGCAGCATTTGTAGTGACCCAGTGGTGGAAGGCTGCATTTGTAGTGACCCAGTGGTGGAGGACATCATTTGTAGTGACCCAGTGGTGGAGTGCAGCATTTGTAGTGACCCAGTGGTGGAGGGCAGCATTTGTAGTGATCCAGTGGTGGAGGGCAGCAATTGTAGTGACCCAGTGGTGGAGTGCAGCATTTGTAGTTACTCAGTGGTGGAGTGCAGCATTTGTAGGGACCCAGTGGTGAGGGCAGCAATTGTAGTGACCCAGTGGTGGAGTGCAGCATTTGTAGTGACCCAGTGCTGGAGTGCAGCATTTGTAGTGACCCAGTGGTGGAGGGCAGCATTTGTAGTGGCCCAGTGGTGGAGGGCAGCATTTGTAGTGACCCAGTGGTGGAGTGCAGCATTAGTAGTGACCCAGTGGTGGAGTGCAGCATTTGTAGTTACTCAGTGGTGGAGTGCAGCATTTGTAGGGACCCAGTGGTGGAGGGCAGCATTTGTAGTGACCCAGTGGTGGAGGGCAGCATTTATAGTGACCCAGTGGTGGAGGGCAGCATTTGTAGTGACCCAGTGGTGGGGTGCAGCATTTGTAGTGACCCAGTGGTGGGGTGCAGCATTTGTAGCGACCCAGTGGTGGAGGGCTGCATTTGTAGTGACCCAGTGGTGGAGGGCAGCATTTATAGTGACCCAGTGGTGGAGGGCAGCATTTGTAGTGTCCCAGTGGTGGAGTGCAGCATTGGTAGTGACCCAGTGGTGGAGGGCAGCATTTGTAGTGATCCAGTGGTGGAGTGCAGCATTTGTAGTGACCCAGTGGGGGAGTACAGCATTTGTAGTGACCCAGTGGTGGAGGGCAGCATTTGTAGTGACCCAGTGGTGGAGTGCAGCATTTATAGTGACCCAGTGGTGGAGGGCAGCATTTATAGTGACCCAGTGGTGGAGTGCAGCATTTGTAGTGACCCAGTGGTGGAGGGCAGCATTTGTAGTGACCCAGTGGTGGAGGGCAGCATTTGTAGTGACCCAGTGGTGGGGTGCAGCATTTGTAGTGACCCAGTGGTGAGGGCAGCAATTGTAGTGACCCAGTGGTGGAGTGCAGCATTTGTAGTTACTCAGTGGTGGAGTGCAGCATTTGTAGTGACCCAGTGGTGGAGTGCAGCATTAGTAGTGACCCAGTGGTGGAGGGCAGCATTTGTAGTGGCCCAGTGGTGGAGGGAAGCATTTGTAGTGACCCAGTGGTGGGGTGCAGCATTTGTAGTGACCCAGTGGTTGAGGGCAGCATTTGTAGTGACCCAGTGGTGGAGTGCAGCATTTGTAGTGACCCAGTGGTGGAGTGCAGCATTTGTAGTGACCCAGTGGTGGAGGGCAGCATTTGTAGTGACCCAGTGGTGGAGTGCAGCATTTGTAGTGACCCAGTGGTGGAGGGCAGCATTTGTAGTGACCCAGTGGTGGAGGGCAGCATTTGTAGTGACCCAGTGATGGAGTGCAGCATTTGTAGTGACCCAGTGGTGGAGTGCAGCATTTGTAGTGACCCAGTGGTGGAGGGCAGCATTTATAGTGACCCAGTGGTGGAGTGCAGCATTTGTAGTGACCCAGTGGTGGGGTGCAGCATTTGTAGTGACCCAGTGGTGGAGGGCAGCATTTGTAGTGACCCAGTGGTGGGGTGCAGCATTTGTAGTGACCCAGTGGTGGAGGGCAGCATTTGTAGTGACTCAGTAGTGGAGTGCAGCATTTGTAGTGACCCAGTGGTGGGGTGCAGCATTTGTAGTGACCCAGTGGTGAAGTGCAGCATTTGTAGTGACCCATTGGTGGAGGGCAGCATTTGTAGTGACCCAGTGGTGGAGGGCAGCATTTGTAGTGACCCAGTGGTGGAGTGCAGCATTTGTAGTGACCCAGTGGTGGAGGGCAGCGTAGTGACCCAGTGGTGGTGTGCAGCATTAGTAGTGACCCAGTGGTGGAGTGCAGCATTTGTAGTGACCCAGTGGTGGAGTGCAGCATTAGTAGTGACCCAGTGGTGGGGTGCAGCATTTGTAGTAACCCAGTGGTGGAGGACAGCATTTGTAGTGACCCAGTGGTGGGGTGCAGCATTTGTAGTGACCCAGTGGTGGAGGGCAGCATTTGTAGTGACCCAGTAGTGGAGTGCAGCATTTGTAGTGACCCAGTGGTGGGGTGCAGCATTTGTAGTGACCCAGTGGTGGAGTGCAGCATTTGTAGTGACCCAGTGGTGGAGGGCAGCATTTGTAGTGACCCAGTGGTGGAGGGCAGCATTTGTAGTGACCCAGTGGTGGAGTGCAGCATTTTTAGTGACCCAGTGGTGGAGGGCAGCGTAGTGACCCAGTGGTGGTGTGCAGCATTTGTAGTGACCCAGTGGTGGAGTGCAGCATTTGTAGTGACCCAGTGGTGGAGTGCAGCATTTGTAGTGACCCAGTGGTGGAGTGCAGCATTTGTAGTGACCCAGTGTTGGAGGGCAGCATTTGTAGTGACCCAGTGGTGGAGTGCAGCATTAGTAGTGACCCAGTGGTGGAGTGCAGCATTTGTAGTGACCCAGTGATGGAGGGCAACATTTGTAGTGACCCAATGGTGGAGTGCAGCATTTGTAGTGACCCAGTGGTGGGGTGCAGCATTAGTAGTGACCCAGTGGTGGAGGGCAGCATTTGTAGTGGCCCAGTGGTGGAGGGAAGCATTTGTAGTGACCCAGTGGTGGGGTGCAGCATTTGTAGTGACCCAGTGGTTGAGGGCAGCATTTGTAGTGACCCAGTGGTGGAGTGCAGCATTTGTAGTGACCCAGTGGTGGAGTGCAGCATTTGTAGTGACCCAGTGGTGGAGGGCAGCATTTGTAGTGACCCAGTGGTGGAGTGCAGCATTTGTAGTGACCCAGTGGTGGAGGGCAGCATTTGTAGTGACCCAGTGGTGGAGGGCAGCATTTGTAGTGACCCAGTGATGGAGTGCAGCATTTGTAGTGACCCAGTGGTGGAGTGCAGCATTTGTAGTGACCCAGTGGTGGAGGGCAGCATTTGTAGTGACCCAGTGGTGGAGTGCAGCATTTGTAGTGACCCAGTGGTGGAGGGCAGCATTTATAGTGACCCAGTGGTGGAGTGCAGCATTTGTAGTGACCCAGTGGTGGGGTGCAGCATTTGTAGTGACCCAGTGGTGGAGGGCAGCATTTGTAGTGACCCAGTGGTGGGGTGCAGCATTTGTAGTGACCCAGTGGTGGAGGGCAGCATTTGTAGTGACCCAGTAGTGGAGTGCAGCATTTGTAGTGACCCAGTGGTGGGGTGCAGCATTTGTAGTGACCCAGTGGTGAAGTGCAGCATTTGTAGTGACCCATTGGTGGAGGGCAGCATTTGTAGTGACCCAGTGGTGGAGGGCAGCATTTGTAGTGACCCAGTGGTGGAGTGCAGCATTTGTAGTGACCCAGTGGTGGAGGGCAGCGTAGTGACCCAGTGGTGGTGTGCAGCATTAGTAGTGACCCAGTGGTGGAGTGCAGCATTTGTAGTGACCCAGTGGTGGAGTGCAGCATTAGTAGTGACCCAGTGGTGGGGTGCAGCATTTGTAGTGACCCAGTGGTGGAGGGCAGCATTTGTAGTGACCCAGTAGTGGAGTGCAGCATTTGTAGTGACCCAGTGGTGGGGTGCAGCATTTGTAGTGACCCAGTGGTGGAGTGCAGCATTTGTAGTGACCCAGTGGTGGAGGGCAGCATTTGTAGTGACCCAGTGGTGGAGGGCAGCATTTGTAGTGACCCAGTGGTGGAGTGCAGCATTTTTAGTGACCCAGTGGTGGAGGGCAGCGTAGTGACCCAGTGGTGGTGTGCAGCATTTGTAGTGACCCAGTGGTGGAGTGCAGCATTTCAGTGGTGGAGGGCAGCGTAGTGACCCAGTGGTGGTGTGCAGCATTAGTAGTGACCCAGTGGTGGAGTGCAGCATTTGTAGTGACCCAGTGGTGGAGTGCAGCATTAGTAGTGACCCAGTGGTGGGGTGCAGCATTTGTAGTGACCCAGTGGTGGAGGGCAGCATTTGTAGTGACCCAGTAGTGGAGTGCAGCATTTGTAGTGACTCAGTGGTGGGGTGCAGCATTTGTAGTGACCCAGTGGTGGAGTGCAGCATTTGTAGTGACCCAGTGGTGGACGGCAGCATTTGTAGTGACCCAGTGGTGGAGGGCAGCATTTGTAGTGACCCAGTGGTGGAGTGCAGCATTTTTAGTGACCCAGTGGTGGAGGGCAGCGTAGTGACCCAGTGGTGGTGTGCAGCATTTGTAGTGACCCAGTGGTGGAGTGCAGCATTTGTAGTGACCCAGTGGTGGAGTGCAGCATTTGTAGTGACCCAGTGGTGGAGTGCAGCATTTGTAGTGACCCAGTGTTGGAGGGCAGCATTTGTAGTGACCCAGTGGTGGAGTGCAGCATTAGTAGTGACCCAGTGGTGGAGTGCAGCATTTGTAGTGACCCAGTGATGGAGGGCAACATTTGTAGTGACCCAATGGTGGAGTGCAGCATTTGTAGTGACCCAATGGTGGATTGCAGCATTTGTAGTGACCAAGTGGTGGGGTGCAGCATTTGCAGTGACCCAGTGGTGGGGTGCAGCATTTGCAGTGACCCAGTGGTGGGGTGCAGCATTTGCAGTGACCCAGTGGTGGAGGGCAGCATTTGTAGTGACCCAGTGGTGGAGGGCAGCATTTGTAGTGACCCAGTGGTGGAGTGCAGCATTTGTAGTGACCCAGTGGTAGAGGGCAGCATTTGTAGTTACTCAGTGGTGGAGTGCAGAATTTGTAGTGACCCAGTGGTGGAGGGCAGCATTTGTAGTGACCCAGTGGTGGAGGGCAGCATTTGTAGTGACCCAGTGGTGGAGTGCAGCATTTGTAGTGACCCAGTGGTGGAGTGCAGCATTTGTAGTGACCCAGTGGTGGAGGGTAGCATTTGTAGTGACCCAGTGGTGGAGTGCATCATTTGTAGTGACCCAGTGGTGGAGGGCAGCATTTGTAGTGACCGAGTGGTGGGGTGCAGCATTTGTAGTGACCCAGTGGTGGAGTGCAGCATTTGTAGTGACCCAGTGGTGGAGGGCAGCATTTGTAGTGACCCAGTGGTGGAGGGCAGCAATTGTAGTGACCCAGTGGTGGAGTGCAGCATTTGTAGTTACTCAGTGGTGGAGTGCAGCATTTGTAGGGACCCAGTGGTGAGGGCAGCAATTGTAGTGACCCAGTGGTGGAGTGCAGCATTTGTAGTTACTCAGTGGTGGAGTGCAGCATTTGTAGGGACCCAGTGGTGGAGGGCAGCATTTGTAGTGACCCAGTGGTGGGGAGCAGCATTTTTAGTGACCCAGTGGTGGGCTGGAGCATTTGTAGCGACCCAGTGGTGGAGGGCTGCATTTGTAGTGACCCAGTGGTGGAGGGCAGCATTTATAGTGACCCAGTGGTGGAGGGCAGCATTTGTAGTGTCCCAGTGGTGGAGTGCAGCATTGGTAGTGACCCAGTGGTGGAGGGCTGCATTTGTAGTGATCCAGTGGTGGAGTGCAGCATTTGTAGTGACCCAGTGGGGGAGTACAGCATTTGTAGTGACCCAGTGGTGGAGGGCAGCATTTGTAGTGACCCAGTGGTGGAGTGCAGCATTTATAGTGACCCAGTGGTGGAGGGCAGCATTTATAGTGACCCAGTGGTGGAGTGCAGCATTTGTAGTGACCCAGTGGTGGAGGGCAGCATTTGTAGTGACCCAGTGGTGGAGGGCAGCATTTGTAGTGACCCAGTGGTGGGGTGCAGCATTTGTAGTGACCCAGTGGTGGAGGGCAGCATTTGTAGTGACCCAGTGGTGAGGGCAGCAATTGTAGTGACCCAGTGGTGGAGTGCAGCATTTGTAGTTACTCAGTGGTGGAGTGCAGCATTTGTAGTGACCCAGTGGTGGAGTGAAGCATTAGTAGTGACCCAGTGGTGGAGGGCAGCATTTGTAGTGGCCCAGTGGTGGAGGGAAGCATTTGTAGTGACCCAGTGGTGGGGTGCAGCATTTGTAGTGACCCAGTGGTTGAGGGCAGCATTTGTAGTGACCCAGTGGTGGTGTGCAGCATTTGTAGTGACCCAGTGGTGGAGTGCAGCATTTGTAGTGACCCAGTGGTGGAGGGCAGCATTTGTAGTGACCCAGTGGTGGAGTGCAGCATTTGTAGTGACCCAGTGGTGGAGTGCAGCATTTGTAGTGACCCAGTGGTGGAGGGCAGCATTTGTAGTGACCCAGTGGTGGAGTGCAGCATTTGTAGTGACCCAGTGGTGGAGGGCAGCATTTATAGTGACCCAGTGGTGGAGTGCAGCATTTGTAGTGACCCAGTGGTGGGGTGCAGCATTTGTAGTGACCCAGTGGTGGAGGGCAGCATTTGTAGTGACCCAGTAGTGGAGTGCAGCATTTGTAGTGACCCAGTGGTGGGGTGCAGCATTTGTAGTGACCCAGTGGTGAAGTGCAGCATTTGTAGTGACCCATTGGTGGAGGGCAGCATTTGTAGTGACCCAGTGGTGGAGGGCAGCATTTGTAGTGACCCAGTGGTGGAGTGCAGCATTTGTAGTGACCCAGTGGTGGAGGGCAGCGTAGTGACCCAGTGGTGGTGTGCAGCATTAGTAGTGACCCAGTGGTGGAGTGCAGCATTTGTAGTGACCCAGTGGTGGAGTGCAGCATTAGTAGTGACCCAGTGGTGGGGTGCAGCATTTGTAGTAACCCAGTGGTGGAGTGCAGCATTAGTAGTGACCCAGTGGTGGGGTGCAGCATTTGTAGTGATCCAGTGGTGGAGGGCAGCATTTGTAGTGACCCAGTAGTGGAGTGCAGCATTTGTAGTGACCCAGTGGTGGGGTGCAGCATTTGTAGTGACCCAGTGGTGGAGTGCAGCATTTGTAGTGACCCAGTGGTGGAGGGCAGCATTTGTAGTGACCCAGTGGTGGAGGGCAGCATTTGTAGTGACCCAGTGGTGGAGTGCAGCATTTTTAGTGACCCAGTGGTGGAGGGCAGCGTAGTGACCCAGTGGTGGTGTGCAGCATTTGTAGTGACCCAGTGGTGGAGTGCAGCATTTGTAGTGACCCAGTGGTGGAGTGCAGCATTTGTAGTGACCCAGTGGTGGAGTGCAGCATTTGTAGTGACCCAGTGTTGGAGGGCAGCATTTGTAGTGACCCAGTAGTGGAGTGCAGCATTAGTAGTGACCCAGTGGTGGAGTGCAGCATTTGTAGTGACCCAGTGATGGAGGGCAACATTTGTAGTGACCCAATGGTGGAGTGCAGCATTTGTAGTGACCCAATGGTGGATTGCAGCATTTGTAGTGACCAAGTGGTGGGGTGCAGCATTTGCAGTGACCCAGTGGTGGGGTGCAGCATTTGCAGTGACCCAGTGGTGGGGTGCAGCATTTGCAGTGACCCAGTGGTGGAGTGCAGCATTTGTAGTGACCCAATGGTGAAGTGCAGCATTTGTAGTGACCCAGTGGTGGGGTGCAGCATTTGTAGTGACCCAGTGGTGGAGTGCAGCATTTGTAGTGACCCAGTGGTGGAGTGCAGCAATTGTAGTGACCCAGTGGTGGAGGGCAGCATTTGCAGTGACCCAGTGGTGGAGGGCAGCATTTGTAGTGACCCAGTGGTGGAGGGCAGCATTTGTAGTGACCCAGTGGTGGAGTGCAGCATTTGTAGTGACCCAGTGGTGGAGGGCAGCATTTGTAGTGACCCAGTGGTGGAGGGCAGCATTTGTAGTTACTCAGTGGTGGAGTGCAGAATTTGTAGTGACCCAGTGGTGGAGGGCAGCATTTGTAGTGACCCAGTGGTGGAGGGCAGCATTTGTAGTGACCCAGTGGTGGAGGGCAGCATTTGTAGTGACCCAGTGGTTGAGGACAGCATTTGTTGTGTCCCAGAGGTGGAGTGCAGCATTGGTAGTGACCCAGTGGTGGAGGGCAGCATTTGTAGTGATCCAGTGGTGGAGGGCAGCATTTGTAGTGACCCAGTGGTGGAGGGCAGCATTTGAAGTGACCCAGTGGTGGAGTGCTGCATTTGTAGTGACCCAGTGGCGGAGGGCAGCATTTGTAGTGACCCAGTGGTGGAGTGCAGCATTTGTAGTGACCCAGTGGTGGAGGGCAGCATTTGTAGTGACCCAGTGGTGGAGGGCAGCATTTGCAGTGACCCAGTGTTGTGGAGGGCAGCATTTGTAGTGACCCAGTGGTGGAGGACAGCATTTGTAGTGACCCAGTGGTGGGGTGCAGCATTTGTAGTGACCCAGTGGTGGAGGGCAGCATTTGTAGTGACCCAGTGGTGGAGTGCAGCATTTGTAGTGACCCAGTGGTGGAGGGCAGCATTTGTAGTGACCCAGTGGTGAGGGCAGCATTTGTAGTGACCCAGTGGTGGAGGGCAGCATTTGTAGTGACCCAGTGGTGAGGGCAGCATTTGTAGTGACCCAGTGGTGGAGTGCAGCATTTGTAGTGACCCAGTGGTGGAGTGCAGCAATTGTAGTGACCCAGTGGTGAAGTGCAGCATTTGTAGTTACCCAGTGGTGGAGGGCAGCATTTGTAGTGACCCAGTGGTGGAGGGCAGCATTTGTAGTGACCCAGTGGTGGATTGCAGCATTTGTAGTGACCCAGTGGTGGGGTGCAGCATTTGTAGTGACCCAGTGGTGGAGGGCAGCATTTGTAGTGACCCAGTGGTGGAAGGCAGCATTTGTAGTGACCCAGTGGTGGTGTGCAGCATTTGTAGTGACCCAGTGGTGGAGGGCAGCATTTGTAGTGACCCAGTGGTGGAGTGCAGCATTTGTAGTGACCCAGACGTTTATTGCTCACACCCGCTGGTCCCGTGCTTTCTATTACTCCCTAGTTATCTCGTAGTTGGTTTACCACTGCAGACAATCCAGCTGGCTGACTAATTCTAGTGGGTCAGCTTAATGATAACATACATGGTATCTCAGGAGTTAATATTAAAGGGCCGGCAATGTAATGACACAATTACTGTATTCTAATAATCTGTGGCCACTACTAAGTAATTGTCAGTGTTCGGTAATCTGTGGGGTCTCTATGGGGCTTCAGACGTCTGCTGCCCTAATATTGGTGCCATATCCTAATGATTGGTCATCAATAGTCAAATCTTGGAAAACCCCATTAATGTACAAAGTTTGTCACAAACGTATTAGGGTTGGATTGAGAAAATGGGGAATATACTATGTCTGTCATGCTCTTGAAAACCCCCCTTTTACTAATCCTAATCTCCTCCGTTACGTGTACATTTACATGAGATGATCTGTTTCATGTCCTATAGGGAGGAGACCACTGAACATGAGGTGAAGAAGAAGAGCCGCAGGACCAGGTAAGAGCAGAGATTTACTGAGCAAACCTTCTACATGATTCCTTATTACTGTGTATATCTGACCACACAGAGCGGCCATTAGGGGTTATTTATGTTCCTCATATAGACCCCTATGTGAGATCATTGGGGTATGCTTTTATACTGTGCACACATTCACCTGTTACACCCATCATGCACACAACACTTTATATTCCTCATATTCTTTCTACTCTTTTCTTTTGTCTTCATGCCACCACTTTTGCATTTTGTATGTAAAACCTGCATTGACATTTTCCTATTCTCACTCTTATTGTCGTCTGAGGATGTTTCCGCTAATGCAGGCCCAATATACTGCTCAGTGTTATCTCAGTTACCATGATGATATGCTGCCACCTTGTGGCCTCTGCTTATATGTCATTTACCCTTACATGTCCACACATCGAATTTCATCAGTGCCCAGCATTATGCATGCACAGGTTGTGTTAAGCTGGTTCCCGGCTCTCTGTGTTTTCCCATGGTCCCACGCATTGCAAACTCCTTACGACTTTGTGTGTCATGAGACGCAGAAGTCTATGTTCCCCCAGAAGTCGCCACCCAAGCATACGTCACCGTATGTTGCACCCTTATCTCATTGACCACATTCATCTTTTTAAACTCCCCATAACCCATATTTACAGCACTCCCAGAAGGTTAGCCGAAACGTGCATTGTGGTTGGGCGTCCCATGCTTGAGTATCGCACTGTCACCAGACACCCTTTAACACACTATTATGTGGCTTACAATCCACTTTACTATTACCAGGGACCCTTCAGCACACTACCATGGGGCTCATGATCTCCATCTAAATGCACTATCACTTTACTATTACCAGGAACCCTTCAGCACACTACCATGGGGCTCATGATCTCTGCCTGAATGCACTGTCACTTTACTATTACCAGGGACCCTTCAGCACACTGCCATGGGGCTCATGATCTCCATCTAAACGCACTGTCATTTTACTATTACCAGGGACCCTTCAGCGTACTATCATGGGGCTCATGATCTCTGCCTGAATGCACTGTCATTTTACTATTACCAGGGACCCTTCAGCACACTACCATGGGGCTCATGATCTCTGCCTGAATGCACTGTCACTTTACTATTACCAGGGACCCTTCAGCACACTACCATTTAGCTCATGATCTGAGCCTGAATGCACTGTCACTTTACTATTACCAGGGACCCTTCAGCACACTACCATGGGGCTCATGATCTCCGCCTGAATGCACTGTCACTTTACTATTATCAGGGACCCTTCAGCACACTACCATGGGGCTCATGATCTCCGCCTGAATGCACTGTCACTTTACTATTACCAGGGACCCTTCAGCACACTGCCATGGGGCTCATGATCTCCGTCTGAATGCACTGTCACTTTAATATTACCAGGGACTCTTCAGCACACTACCATGGGGCTCATGATCTCTGCCTGAATGCACTGTCACTTTACTATTACCAGGGACCCTTCAGCACACTACCATGGGGCTCATGATCTCTGCCTGAATGCACTGTCACTTTACTATTACCAGGGACCCTTCAGCACACTACCATTTAGCTCATGATCTGAGCCTGAATGCACTGTCACTTTACTATTACCAGGGACCCTTCAGCACACTACCATGGGGCTCATGATCTCCGCCTGAATGCACTGTCACTTTACTATTACCAGGGACCCTTCAGCACACTGCCATGGGGCTCATGATCTCCGTCTGAATGCACTGTCACTTTAATATTACCAGGGACTCTTCAGCACACTACCATGGGGCTCATGATCTCCGCCTGAATGCACTGTCACTTTACTATTACCAGGGACCCTTCAGCACACTATCATGGGGCTCATGATCTCCGCCTGAATGCACTGCCACTTTGCCATGCACTGTTTACTCTTTATCCTCTCTGCAGTGCATCTACTATTTTTGTGACTACTTTACCACAAATAGTATTTCCCAGCTTCATTGCTCTACTTAATTACTGATTATTCACTTTCTTATTTCTTCTGCTTGACGCTCTTTTGCATTATATTGATGGACATAATCTTACTATAACCATATGAAGTGTCTACTATAGTAAGAATTCAGCAGAACCCCCTCCCCCTGCCCCATGTTTCATGTGCCCTCTGTACATATGTGTACAGTAGGGGGGTGTACTAATATTACTGTATCTCTGGAAATGGAGGATGTTTTTCTTAACACTCGTGTTACGTTGTTTCTATTTTTTAGGCTACAACGCATTCTGTCCTGGTTTTGTTGCTCTTCCAAAAACTAAATCTGTGAGTATACAAGATTCTTTCTGTACATGTATAGCCCCAGGTCTTACCGTCATGTCCAATATTCTGCTTTAAGCTTGTTGTTCTTTTTAACCAATTTATTACAAAGTAGTATAATTCATGGTGGATAATATGGACTCTGAAACAGCTTTCTAAGTCTGCTGTTCTTAGTCTGAATATGGGTGTACAAAAACATTATTCCCCAATGCCAATGTTTTACACAAATCTGCATAATTATTGTTAATGTACAGACCAGCCCATCTTGACATTTCGTTCTTCCACTTTTCTGTATATATATATTTTTTTCTCCTTTAGCCCTAGTTATGTATCGAGCTTAACAGAGCTAAACATAACGTCCTATTCTTCTAACGGCTGAGGGCAGCTGCCGGCGATCCGCGCACATGTCAGCTGATTTGAACAGCTGACATGTGTGCCTCACAGGTACGAGTGGATCTGCTATCCACCCTTGCCTGTTAACCACTTAAATCAAGATGTCAAAATGTGATATTGAGATTTATATCCCGACCGCAGTAAATCTTCACTTACCCGGCCCCATCGGTGGCGCTGTGTGAGCCGATGGTTGTCAAAGTAGCACAGGGTCATGTGATGACTCCTGTAGCTATCATGTCTCACTTCCTGTATCACCCAGCCGAGTGCTGAGTGTGACGGGAGATGAGTATTTCTGGTGATCACAGCTGTGTAGCTCAGATCATCAGAAATGAATGAGCGATCAGACTGCTGGTCCTTATGGGGACTAGTCAAATAAAAAAAAAGTAAAAAAGAAAAGTTTAAAAAACAAAAAAACCTAAAAGTTCAAATCACCCCCCATTCGCCCCACTGAAAATTAAATGGTAAAAAAAATAAAAAATAGACACACATTGGGCATTTCTGAACATGAAATACCAAATCTAAAAAAATATAAAATCAATTAATCTGATCGGTAAATGGTGTAGCAGCAAAAAAATTACAAACGCCAAAATTATATTTTTTTTGGTCGTCGCAAATTTTGCGCAAAATGCAAAAACAGGAGATCAAAACGTAGCATCTGTGGAAAAAATGGTACCATTAAAAACGTCAGCTTGAAACGCAAAAACAATAAACCATCACTGAGCCCTAGATCCCAAAAAATGAGAACACTACAGGTCTCGGAAAATGGCGCAAAAAAGTGCGTCACGTTTTTTGCACAAACGTCTGGATATTTTTAACCCATTAGATAAAAGTAAACCTACACATGTTTGGCATCTACGAACTCGCACCGACCTAAGGAATCATAGTGACACATCAGTTCTACTATATAGTGAACATGGTGAATAAAATATCCCAAAAACAATCATGCAATCAAACTTATTTTTGCAATTTTTTCTGCACTTGGAAATTTTTTTGCAGTTCTCCAGTACACTATATGGTAAAATTGATAACTTCATTTAAAAGTACAACTCGTCCCACAAAAAACAAGCTCTTATATGGCAAGATTGATGGAAAAATAAAAAAGCTATGGCTGTTGGAAGGAGAGCAAATCCCCCCCTCCCCCCGGAAAATGGAAAATTGGCTGGGGGTGAAGGGGTTAAAACATATAAATATATTTAGTGTATGCAGTCCCAATGACCACATAATTGTAAGGACATTTCCTTTAAATCGTGCGCATTAAGCCAGTGCACGCAGGAACGGTTCCAACATTAAAATACATCCTCGTGGTTTTAGGAAATTATGTAATAAATAATTTAATAAGACATAAAAATATAAAATATAAAATAAAGCTTGTCTGTGTCTTAAGAGGGTTGTCCTTTCACATCACAAGACACAGATTAACCATATTTAGTATAGGGCATCTATATCAGATTAGTGGGGGTCACACACCCGGTGCCCCCATTATAAGCTCTGGCTAAATGTAAATCCAATATGCAGCTGAATTCATTGCTCCTAGAAATGCTTATAGCAGACGGTCACTGGGGACAGATCCTGAGGAAGCTCCTCCATATCTTGTCACTGGATTGCCCTGGAATATTATTGTTTGTTATCTCCACTTTATATAGGACTAGCATCTGGCAATACCACCGCCTCTACCATCCAGCAATACCACCGCCTCTACCATCCAGCAATACCACCGCCTTTACCATCTGGCAATACCACCGCCTTTACCATCTGGAAATACCCCCGCCTCTACCATCTGGCAATACCACCGCCTTTACCATCTGGAAATACCACCGCCTCTACCATCTGGCAATACCACCACCTTTACCATCTGGCAATACCACCACCTTTACCATCTGAAGACCACCGCCTTTACCATCTGAAGACCACCGCCTTTACCATCTGGCAATACCACCGCCTTTACCATCCTGCAATACCACCACCTTTACCATCTGAAGACCACCGCCTTTACCATCCTGCAATACCACCACCTTTACCATCTGGCAATACCACCGCCTTTACCATCTGGCAATACCACCGCCTTTACCATCTGGAAATACCACCGCCTTTACCATCTGGCAACACCACCGCCTTTACCATCTGGCAATACCACCGCCTTTACCATCAGGCAATACCACCGCCTCTACCATCTGGCAATACCACCGCCTCTACCATCTGGCAATACCACCGCCTTTACCATCTGGCAATACCACCGCCTCTACCATCTGGCAATACCACCGCCTTTACCATCTGGCAATATCACCCGCCTTTACCATCTGGCAATACCACCGCCTCTACCATCTGGCAATACCACCGCCTTTACCATCTGGCAATACCACCGCCTTTACCATCTGGCAATACCACCGCCTTTACCATCTGGCAATACCACCGCCTTTACCATCTGGCAATACCACCGCCTTTACCATCTTGCAATACCACCGCCTTTACCATCTGGCAGGACCACCGCCTTTACCATCTGGCAACACCACCGCCTTTAACATCTGGCAACACCACCGCCTTTACCATCTGGCAATACCACTGCCTTTACCATCTGGCAACACCACCGCCTTTACCATCTGGCAACACCACCGCCTTTACCATCTGGCAATACCACCGCCTTTACCATCTAATAAAACCACCGCTTTTACCATCTGGCAATACCACCGCCTTTACCATCTGGGAAGACTACCACCTATACCATCTTATAAAACCACCACCTTTACCATCTGGCAATACCACCGCCTTTATTATCTGGCAATACCACCGCATTTACCATCTTATAAAACCACCGCCTTTACCATCTGGCAAGACTACCACCTATTCCACAAGGCAATACCACTGCCTTTACCATCTGGCAATACCATTGCCTTTACTATCTGGCAATACCACCGCCTTTACCATCTGGCAACACCACCGCCTTTACCATCTGGCAATACCACCGCCTTTACCATCTAATAAAACCACCGCCTTTACCATCTGGCAATACCACCGGATTTACCATCTGGCAAGACTACCACCTTTACCATCTTATAAAACCACCACCTTTACCATCTGGCAATACCACCGCCTTTAGTATCTGGCAATACCACCGCCTTTACCATCTGGCAATACCACCGCCTTTACCATCTTATAAAACCACCGCCTTTACCATCTGGCAAGACTATCACCTTTTCCACAAGGCAATACCACCTCCTTTACCATCTGGCAATACCTTTGCCTTTACTATCTGGCAATACCATCGCCTTTACCATCTTATAACACCACCGCCTTTACCATCTGGCAAGACCACCGCCTTTACCATCTGGCAGTACCACCGCTTTTACCATCTGGCAATACCACTGCCTTTACTATCTGGCAATACCACCGCCTTTACGATCTGGCAATACCACCGCCTTTACCATCTGAAGACCAACACCTTTATCATGTTTCAAAACCACCACCTTTAGCATTCGGCAAGACCACCACCTTTACCATCCGGCAAGACCACCGCCTTTACCATCCGGCAAGAGCACCGCCTTTACCATCCGGCAAGACCACCGCCTTACCATCCAGCAACACCACCGCCTTTACCATCCGACAACACAACCGCCTTTACCATCCGGCAACACCACCGCCTTTACCATCTGGCTAGACCACCGCCTTTACCATCCGGCAACACCACCGCCTTTACCATCCGGCAACACCACCGCCTTTACCATTCGGCAACACCACCGCCTTTACCATCCGGTAACACCACCGCCTTTACCATCCTGCAACACTACTGCCTTTACCATCTGGCAACACCACCGCCTTTACCATCCGGAAACACTACTGCCTTTACCATCCGGCAACACCACCGCCTTTACCATCCGGCAAGACCACCATCTTTACCATCTGGCTGGACCACCGCCTTTACCATCTGGCTAGACCACCGCCTTTACCATCCGGCAGGACCACTGCCTTTACCATCTGGCAACAACACCGCCTTACCCATCTGGCTAGACCATCGCCTTTACCATCTGGCTAGATCACCGTCTTTACCACAGGGCAAGACCACCGCCTTTACCATATTTCAAAAGCACCGCCTTTACCATCTGGCAAAACCATCTCCTTTACCATCTGGCAAGACTACCGCCTTTACCATTTGGCAACACCACCGCCTTTACCATTTGGCAACACCACCGCCTTTACCATCCGGCAACACCACCGCCTTTACCATCCGGCAACACCACCGCCTTTACCATCTGGCAACACCACCGCCTTTACCATCTGGCAACACCACCGCCTTTACCATCTGGTAACACCACCGCCTTTGCTATCTTTTTAAATAAATGCAATTATCCAACTAAGTGAATACATATTTTTTTTCTGTGTGCACACAACATGTTTCTTTTCAATTCAAAACCAATTTGCTGTCAGGTGACTCAATTGGGAAAGAGCAAAAAGGGGCTGTCTGGAAACATTTGGGGTGATCATGCACATGCAGGTGCATCTCAATAAATTATAATCCTCAAAAAATTAATTAATTTCAGTAATTCAATACAAAAAGGGAAATGCATATATCATATAGAGTCGTTACAAACACAGTGATCTATTTCAAGTGTTTATTTCTGCTAATATTGATGATTATGGCTTAGAGCCAACGAAAACCCAAAATTGATTTTGATTCTCATAAAATTAGAATAATTACCACAAAACACCTGCAAAGGCTTCCTAAGTGTTTAAAATGGTTCCTTAGTCTGGTTCAGTAGGCTACACAATCATGGGGAAGACTGCTGACTTGACTGATGTTCAGAAGGCAGGGATTGATACACTCCACAAGAAGGGTAAGCCACAAAAGCTCATTGCTATAGAAGCTGGCTGTTCACAGACTGCTCTATACAAGCATATTAATGGAAAGTTGAGTGGAAGGAAGAAGTGTGGTAGAAAAAGCTGCACAAGCAACGGGAATAATCTCAGCCTTGATAGGATTGTTAAGAAAAGGCCATTCAAAAATTATGGGGAGATTCACAAGAAGTGGACTGCTGATGGAGTCAGTGCTTCAAGAGCAACCACACACAGACGTATCCAGGACATGGGATACAAGAGTTGCATTCCTTGTGTCAAGCCACCCATGACCAATAGACAACGTCAGAAGTGTCTTACATGGACCAAAGAGAAAAAGAACTGGACTGTTGCTCAGTGGTCCAAGGTGTTGTTTTCGGATGAAAGTAAATTTTGCATTTCATTTGGAAATCTCGGTCCCAGAGTCTGGAGGAAGAGTGGAGAGGCCACAATCCAAGCTGCTTGAGGTTTAGTGTGAAGTCTTCACAATCAGAGATGGTTTGGGGAGCCATGTCATCTGCTGGTGTAGCTCCACTGTGCTTTATCAAGGCTATAGTTAGTGCAGCCATCTACCAGGAAATCTTAAAGCACTTCATACTTCCCTCTGCCAACAAGTTTTTGGAGATGGAAATTTCATTTTCCAGCAGGACTTGGCACCTTTCCACACTGCCAAAAGTACCTATACCTGGTTTAATAACCACAGTATCACGGTGCTTGATTGGCCAGCAAAGTCGCCTGACCTAAACCCAATGGAGAATCTATGGTGTATTGTCAATAGGAAGATGAGAGACACCAGACCCAACAATGCAGACGAGCTGAAGGCTGCTATCAAAGCAACCTGGCCTTCCATCACACTTCAGCAGTGCCACAGGCTGATCGCCTCCATGCCACGCCGCATTAATGCAGTAATTCATGCTAAAGGAGCCCCGACCAAGTATTGAGTGCATTTACTGTACAGACTTTTCAGTAGGAACCAACATTTCTGAGTTTAAAATCATTTTTTCAGTTGGTCATATATAATATTCTAATTTTCTGAGATAATGACTTTTGGGTTTTCATTGGCTGTAAGCCATAATCATCAACATTAACAGAAATAAACACTTGAAATAGATCACTCTGTGTGTAATGACTCTATATAATATACAGTAAGTAAAAGTATAAAGTATTCAGACCCCTTTACATTTTTCACTCTTTGTTTCATTGCAGCCATTTGGTAAATTCAAAAAAGTTCATTTTTTTTCTCATTAATGTACACTCTGCACTCCATCTTGTCAGAAAAAATACAGAAATGTACAAATTATTGCAATTTTATTAAACAAGAAAAACTGAAATATCACATGGTTATAAGTATTCAGACCCTTTGTTCAGACACTCATATTTAAGTCACATGATTTCCATTTCCTTGTGATCCTCCTTGAGATGGATAATTAAACTGATAGGACTTGATTTGGAAAGGCACACACCTGTCTATATAAGACCTCACAGCTCACAGTGCATGTCAAACCAAATGAGAATCATGAGGTCAAAGAAACTGCCCAAGGAGCTCAGAGACATAATTGTGGCAAGGCACAGATCTGGCCAAGGTTACAAAAGAATTTCTGTAGTACTCAAGGTTCCTAAGAGCACAGTGGCCTCTATAATCCTTAAATGGAAGATTGGGACCACCAGAACTCTTCCTAGACCTGGCCATCCAGCCAAATTGAGCAATCATGGGAGAAGAGCCTTGGTGATAGAGGTAAAGAAGAACCTCAAGATCACTGTGGTTGAGCTCCAGAGATGTAGTAGGGAGATAGGAGAAAGTTCTACAAAGTCAACTATCACTGCAGCCCTCCACCAGTCGGGCCTTTATGGCAGAGTGGCCCGACGGAAGCCTATCCATGCAATACATTTGAAAGCCTGCATAGAGTTTGCAAAAAGCACGTGAAGGACTCCCAGACTATGAGAAATAAGATTCTCTGGTCTGATGAGACAAAGATAGAACTTTTTGGTGATAATTTTCAGCGGTATGTGTGGAGAAAACCAGGCACTGCTCATCACCTGCCCAATACAATCCCAACAGTGAAACATGGTGGTGGCAGCATCATGCTATGGGGGTGTTTTTCAGCTGCAGGGACAGGACGACTGGTTGCAATTGAAGGAAAGATGAATGCGGCCAAGTACAGAGATATCCTGGAAGAAAACCTCCAGATTGCTCTGGACTTCAGACTTGGCCGAAGGTTCACCTTCCAACAAGACAATGACCCTAAGCACACAGCTAAAATAACAAAGGAGTGGCTTCAGAACCACTCTGTGACCATTCTTGACTGGCCCAGCCAGATCCCTGACCTAAGCCCAATTGTGCATCTCTGGAGAGACCTGAAAATGGCTGTCCACCAACGTTCACCATCCAACCTGACGTAACTGGAGAGGTTCTGCAAGGAAGAATGGCAGAGGATCCCCAAATCCAGGTGAGAAACACTTTCATTACCAAGAAGACTCATGACTGTACTAGTTTAAAAGGAGGGTGCTTCTACTCAATACTGAGCAAAGGGTCTGAATACTTATGACCATGTGATATTTCAGTATTTCTGGTTTAATAAATTTGTAAAACTTTCTACATTTCTGTTTTTTTCCTGACAAGATGGGGTGCAGAGTATACATTAATGAGAAAAAAAGAACCATTTTGAATTTACCAAATGGCTGCAATAAGACAAAGAGTGAAAAATGTAAAGGGGTCTGAATACTTTCCGTGCCCACTGTATGTGTTTCACATTTTGTATTGAATTACTGAAATAAATTCACTCTTTGATGATATTCTAAGTTATGGAGATGTACCTGTATCTCATCAAGTTGTCAGGAACTAGCAGTCTGCTCCGTCCAATCATCAGGATAATATACAACTGACTGACAATTGAGGGACGAGAATACGGCTGCTTTGCTACTAGATTGATTATAGGGCGCTTTCATAGTGAACATATATTATATACAAAGAGGTATATGTAGATAATACTCCCGCACAGTGTCATAACTAGAGCCCAATGTGCCCCTGGGGCAAAGTTTGATCTGAGCCCACCCATCTTCCCCTAATCTGGGCCACTGTAGCACTCAAAATCCTATAAAGACATACGAGTTGCCCCCTCATCCCTTTCATTGTAGTGTAGTGTAGTAATGTTCCTCCATCCTGGGCCACTTCGCTGTAAATATGTCCCCCATCCTGGTGTATGATCCAATCATGGCTATATGCTGGTATATATGTCCCAGTCATGTCCCCATCCTGGCATATGGCCCCATCTTGGAAACTCTTGGTACCATAGTTACCATCCTGGTAACTATGATCCCACAGCGCACTGTACACAGTTAAAAGACCCAAACCATTACACTTACCTTCCCGTCGCTCCCCTGGTGTCCTCCTCCGGAGATGGCAACTGATACAGCGTATGATGGCGCTATCATGCACGCCCACTTACAGCACTGTCAGAATTATCGCTTCTCCCCATAGCCTTAATTGGTGGCTAGCACATCGCTGCGCAGGGACCCTACAGGTCTCTGTTCTACAATGTATTTCAGATGAATGCACACCCTCGGACACACATAAAGCTGAAGCAGGTGCTGGGGTCGGCAGGCCCCCTGCACGTATGGGCCCGTTAATGGTCCCCGCGACCGCAATCGTTACGCCCCTGCACCAAACAATTGATTGTGTGCTATAATACTAGAAGCAGCAAAGGGTAAAGAACACTCTTGTCAACTGTGTAAATATTAGAACAACAACATGCAGATAGACCCCTGTGCTAATGTAACCACAAATTAATCATACCAACATAAACAGCTGGAGATATACTGAACCGTAATTCAAATCATACCACAGTCGTATGCCCTATCCTAACAGCATGTAATATACTCACTGTCAGGATGAGGCTCTGCTTGCTGGTTCCATCAGTCATCACATGACTGCTCATATGCGATTTTCCTACTTCTGCTCCTCTCACTGAAGCAGGGGCTGTAGAATTTCTTTGAACACTGAAAGAATTAGGAGAAGCAGCTCAGCAGCACGTGACTGTAAAAGTGCAAATCACATATAAGTGGTCACAGCACGATTACTACACGGCTTGAGTGGAGGGGATGCCAAACTGAATTCTCGTCCAGGGTGGCATAAATCCTATATCCACCTCTGCTGTCTGTATACTGTCTTTTGCTTCCTCCCCTGCCCAGGAGCTGGGCACTAGAGATGAATCATTCAGTTTATGTTTGCCGATTTCACCTGTGTTCACTGAATGGGTTGATGAACATATCTGAACCCCATTGAATTTAGGGGGAGGCAAAAACAAAGGCATAGACATCACCTTTAGAGGGTCCAAAAGCTGCCAAAACAGATGACACAATTTTACAGTGGAGCCACACAATTGTGGCAGAGCCATTAGACTCCTTGACTATTAACATAGGAAATAATGTGGTGGACGAGTGACAGGTGTAGGCCTGGTGGGCTGGGGACTTTCATACCTCATGCAACAGCCCAAATTGCTTTTCTGCTCAGCCACACTCAGGTGGCACCAGTGGTGTAACTACTGCGGTCGCAGGGGTCGCCAATGCGACCGGGCCCAGCAGGTCAGGGGCCCGCGGCCGCCCGGCAGATCAGCAGCCAGCTCCTTTCTGTGAGAGAGGTGCTGCGCTGTTCTGCCGCTGACCACGTGGCCACTATATGACCCAGTCACTGCTGCTGACACTGGGCCCCCCTGCTGACACTGGGCCCCCCTGCCTCATGTCAGCGGCGGCGGCATCGGGCTCCCATCATAGCACACTGCTATGATATTGCAAAGAGCGGCTGGAGCCACTATATGCATCATCATTGTTTCCCTGTGCCTGCGCGGTGACGTCACTCCTGTGCGACTGCTGTGTGTGGTGAAGGCACAGAGCGCAGGACGCCGACCGGAGCAGCAGGGGAACAAGGACAGAGGTGAGGACGAGCAGCTGTGAAACAAGTAGAGGTAAGGACGGAGCAACGATGGAAGGAGAAGTGAGGTGAGTACTTGTTTTTTGTTTTTTTTATAAATCAGCTAGTACACGGGGAGGCTGGCTGCATGACACATGGAGACCTTGGTGGGGGGGCTGGCTGCATGACTCCTGGAGCTCTTGGGGGGGGGGGCTGCATGACACATGGAGGCCCTGGTAGGGGGTGCTGGTTGCATGACATATGGAGGCCATAAGGGTGATGGCTGCTTGAGACATGGAGGCCCTGGGGGGGGGGGGGGGGGCTGGCTGCATGACACATGAAGGCCCTGAAGGGGCTGGCTGCATGACACATGGAGGCCCTGGGAAAGCTGGCTGCATGACACATGGAGGCCCTTGGGGGGCTGGCTGCATGACACATGGAGGCCCTGGGGGGGCTGGCTGCATGAAACATGGAGGCCCTGGGGGGGCTGGCTGCATGACACATGGAGGCCCTGGGGGGGCTGGCTGCATGACACATGGAGGCCCTGAAGGGGCTGGCTGCATGACACATGGAGGCCCTGGGGGGGCTGGCTGCATGACATATGGAGGCCCTGAAGGGGCTGGCTGCATGACACATAGAGGCCCTGAAGGGGCTGGCTGCATGACACATGGAGGCCCTGGGTGGGGGCTGGCTGCATGATACATGGAGGTCTATGGGGCTACATTATACATGGAGGTCTAGGGGGCTGCATAATACAATATGAAGATTTATGGGGATGCATTATAATACATATAGGACTATAGGGGCTACATTATAATATATGGAGGACTATGGAGGCTACATTATACATGGACTATGCTGGTGCATTATAAAACATGGAGGCCTATATGGTGCACTATAATATATGGAGTACTATGGGTGCACTATAATATATGGAGAACTATGGGGTGAATTATAATACATGAAGAACTATGGGAAATTCATTATAACTGGAGGGCTATGAGGGCTACTTTATACATGGAGGACTATGGAGGTGCATTACAATATATGGAGGACTAAGTGGTGCAGTATAATATATGGAGGACTATGTGGTGCAGTATAAAATATAGTGAACTATGGGGTGAATTATAATACATGGAGAACTATGGGAAATTCATATAATACATGGAGGACTATGGAGGTGCATTCTAATATATGAAGGGTTATGTGGGACCCATTGTACTATATGGAAGGCTATGTGGGGGCCATTATTGTATTTGGAGAACTATATACGAGGGGGACAAAGATACAAGCAGGGGATGGGAATGTTTTGTGCTGAGGGAAAAGGGCTCTTTTCCTCAGCACCCAGCTTTCCCATGCTCTTCTGTACATCTCTCAGCACGCAGCTTTCCCATGCTCTGCTGTACATCTCTCAGTTCCCAGCTTTCCCATGCTCTTCTGTACATCTCTCAGCACCCAGCTTTCCCATGCTCTGATATGGGAAAGCTGGGTGCTGAGGGAAAGATGTATAGCTGGGCATGGGGAAGCTGGGTGCCGAGGACAAGATGGATATCAGAACATAGGAAAGCTGGGTGCTGATAGAGGGATTTCAGATCATGGGAAACCTGGGTGCTGTGGGTAAGAGCCAAGTGTCAGCGTCATTATCCTGTACCCCGAGTGTCAGCGTCATTATCCCGTACCCCGAGTGTCAGCGTCATTATCCCGTACCCCGAGTGTCAGCGTCATTATCCCGTACCCCGAGTGTCAGCGTCATTATCCCGTACCCCGAGTGTCAGCGTCATTATCCTGTGCCCCGAGTGTCAGCGTCATTATCCCGTACCCCGAGTGTCAGCGTCATTATCCCGTGCCCCGAGTGTCAGCATCATTATCCCGTACCCCGAGTGTCAGCGTCATTATCCCGTACCCCGAGTGTCAGCGTCATTATCCCGTACCCCAAGTGTCGGTCTACGTGGAGGGGGCGCCGGTCTAAACTTTGCACCAGGGCCCATCAAACTCTATTTACGCCACTCGGTGGCACCAATATTAGTTTCATAGACTGTTACTGCTGGACACATGTAAATCTTTCTTGGGATGACATCATAGGGTGGACAAGGGTGGACAAGGGGGGCGCCACTGTCCTGTTACCAAAGGAGGCATATATAACAGAAGCTTTAAAATAACTAAATAATAAAGAGGTTTATTTAATTTTACAAAATGATCCAACATGGGTATTTTCTAATAAATTACGAAGTTTACTAAACAAAAATGTAAGTGCACGGGTTTTATCTAAAAAAAACTGCAGAAAACTTATTTGCTCTTTTTCCCATAAAACCGCACTGGTACTACCTCCCAAAAATTCGTAAGGACAGCGCCGCCCCCCCCGGCCGCCCTATTGTGTCAGATACTGGCTGATTAACAGAGCCACTTTCTCAATACATTGAATGGCTACTCAAAGCCTTTTTGAAATATATTCCATCCTATCTAAGGGATACTGGGGAATTTATCAAAATGATTGAAAATCATCAATAGCAAGAAACCATTCAACTAGCTTCTCTCAATATTGATAATGATAACTAGAGCATTGAAACAATTTAATCAAGATACAGATTTAATAACCTTCATAGCCGATGCCTTACATTTTATCCTCCACCACAATGCATTCAAATTTGGTGGGAATTAACTCTTTAGGTGCCGACTTCATATCATTGTCTGAACTCATTTTCTTGCATGCCACTAATTATTGTTTTCATAAATTGGAGAATTATTGATACATTTCGTGGATATTTTGTATCTATTTATTAGTACCCTTATAGATCTGTATCAATTGGTATATTATCCCGGAGCTATTGTATTACAACTTGAGGTCTTTGTGATTTATTGTCTGTTTTAAGTGATTTTAAATTGTGTGTTTCTTGATTGACCCAATAAAATATTATTATCATAAATAAAATTTTCTTATCATTATTTATGATGTGAGCCCGGATTATGTGTGCCTTTTTCTCCTTTGTGTACTCTTTCCCTGTGTCTGTCTGTTTCCCTGTGTCTGTCTGTATCTGTCTCTTTACCTGTCTGTGTCTGTCTCTTAACCTGTCTCTCTCTTTCCCTCGCTGTCTCTTTCCGTTTCAGTCTGTCTCTTTGTCTGTGTCTGTCTCTTTGTGTCTGTCTCTTACCCTGTCTATGTCTGTTTCTTACCCTGTCTGTGTCTGCCTCTTTCCCTGTCTGTGTCTGTCTCTTTCCCTGGCTGCATTATGACACGCCAACATTCAATATAAGGGCGTGGCTGTGCATTCTTCTGAAGTTCTGGCTGCACTGTAGCTCCCAGCTCCATTTGCTTTAATGGAGGCAGGTTTTTTGGTGAATACCTGTAAAGAGCGGGGTTAAAATTTCCCCTCAAAACATAGCCTATGAATCTCTCGTGGTCCAGAAGTGTGAGTGTGCAAAATTTTATGGCTGTAGCTGCGACGGTGCGAATGCCAATCCCGGACATACACACACACACACATACATACACACATTCAGCTTTATATATTAGATAGAAATAGATCCCTCTGCGTGTAATGACTATGTAATATATAGGAATAGATCCCTCGGTGTGCAATGACTACCGTATTTTTCGGACCATAAGACGCACTTCCCCCCCCCCCCAAATGTTGGGGGAAAGTTGGGGGTGCGTCTTATGGTCTAACTATAGGGCTGCGGCCGGGAATGAGGGTGCTGCGGTGGAGCGGGTCATCGGGGGCACGAGCAGGCAGCAGCAGCGCCTGCCGTGACCACGTGGGCCCGCTCATTACATATACACGCCCATCCCCCGCCCATTTCTCAGTGCAGAAGCCAGCGCTGCCAGGTGGGCGGGATGACGAGCAGGGACGCGCGCATAGCAAAGAGCCGGCCCGCATGATCACCCCTGGCAATTATAGCCTGGAGTGATCATGTGCGGCTGTATTCACTGCCTCCCGCGCGTCATCATCAGCGCGGGGTGCAGTGAATCAGTACACTCACCCATCCCCGTGTGTGGAGCCGTCCCCCTGCAGCACGCGATGTCTTCCTGTCTGTGCCGGTCAGCTGATCTGTGCTGGTCAGCTGATCGGCACAGACAGGAAGACATCGCGGTGCTGCAGGGGGACAGCTCCACACACACAGGTCAGCGGCGCAGAGAGGAAGATGATCGGTGCTGCAGAGAGTGAAGAAAAGGTGAGTATAAACGTTTATTTTTTTTTATCTGTGCTATAGGATACAGGCCATATACCAGGATGGTATATGAGCACGATGGGGGCATATAGCAGGATGGGAGTATATGAGCAGGATGGATGGGTGGTATATGAACAGGATGGGGGTATATGAACAGGATGGGGTTATATGAACAGGATGGGGGTATATGAACAGGATGGGGGTATATGAACAGGATGGGGTATATGAACAGGATGGGAGTATATGAGCAGGATGGATGGGGGAATATGAGCAGGATGGATGGGGGGTATATCAATAGGATGGGGGTATATGAACAGGATGGGGTATATGAACAGGATGGGAGTATATGAGCAGGATGGGGGAATATGAGCAGGATGCTGGTCTATGAGCAGCATGGGGGTTTATAGCAGGATCATATACAAGGCAGGAGGATCATTACCAGGATGGGGTACCTTAGTAGAGAATTTGGGGACATTACCCCCATAACAGTGTCAGCAGCAGATCCTCGCCGTATAACAGTATGTCATGACCACATTTTTTTATTTTCCTATTTTCCTCCTCTAAAACCAGGGTGCGTCTTATAGTCCGGGGCGTCTTATAGTCCGAAAAATACGGTATATAACATATAGGAATAGATCCCTCTGTGTGTAATGTCTCTATATAATATGTCTCTCTCTTTTTGTATTGAATTACTGAAATAAATTACTTTTTTGAGCATATTCTAATTTATTGAGATGCACTTGTATCATTTAGATTATTTGTATACTCATGTCATTTTTAAATGTTTTTAATGTTTGTTCATTTGATGAGGTTTTTTTCGCTTTAATAAAGGTGTACTTTGTATTTCTGTCTTTATGTGGTGATCCCATTTTTATAGTACGCTTTTCTTTCTTCCATTATTTACCTTGTCTCTTTGATACTACTGGAGATCACCATAATTGATTCCTGGGATGGTGCCCTCCGGTCTGTTTTGGTTCCAGGCCCAAACCTGTCACAAGTATCCAAACAACGGAAGACGTCCGTGACAATTTCTACATAAAGCTATTTGCTAATATTATTATTATTATTACACCTACTACATATTGGGCTAGGATTCTGAAGATGGGAATACCCCTTTAAGGTTGAAGGTAGACTTAAGTCTATCGAGTTTAACAAATGATCAAACCTAACATGTTGATCCAGAGAAAGGTAAAAAAAAAAAAAAAACAAACAACATGCGCCAGATAGTAAGCTCCACATTAGGGGAAAAAGATTCCCTCCCGACTCCACAAACGTCAATCAGACTAGATTCACAGAATCAAGTGGACATAACCAGTAAAATTATATTTTTTAAGAAAGGCATCCAGGCCTCTCTTAAATTTTAGTAATGAATCAACCATTACAACATTATGTGGCAGAGAGTTCCATAGTCTCACTGCTCTTACAGTAAAGAATCTGTGTCCCTGATTATGAATAAATATCCTTTCCTCTAACTGTAGTGGATGCCCCCCAGTCCTAGGTGTAAAAAGATTATTAGAGATCTCTGTATTGTCCCCTCATATATTTGTACATTGTAATAAGATGGCCCCTAAGCTTTCATTTTTCCAAATTAAATAACCCCAAGTTTAATAACACATCTTGGTATTGCACCCATTCTTGGTTGCTCTTCTCTGCACCGCCCTATGTAAGGGGACCCATTTTGACCTCCAAAGCAGATGTAATTGTGGATTATGATGAGTTATTGGACTGAAAAGGTCTCATATACTGTTCTTCACAAGGACCCTTTGATGTCTGTGCCCACCAGTGGCCTTGGCTGTCTGCAGTGAAATCAGCTGTATGAATGGGGAGCCGGCCACTGCTGCATTCAATTGTTGTCATCCCTCAGAAGAGATAAGTAATAGGTCTCTATGTGAAATCACTATGAAATAACTGGGATCGCAGCACAACTGTCATTTCTTAAGGAGTCACCATCATTTTATTTATTAATTTATTATTATTTTCATAAATCAGTAGCACAAGTAAGATAAGAAACTTTGTAATATATCTCAGAGATACCTGCTTCCTTCTCCTCGTGGACTGATCTTTCACTCTCAATTCACAGATATAATTTACACTTAGTGGCCCACAGTGCGCGGAAGCAAGATGCAGGAAATTCAATAAGAGGCGTGCACCTTTCATTGAATTTGCCGTACCTTACGACCGCTATGTGTGCTGCCAGGAATATACTCCAGTCAGTGACTGGAGTACATTTCTAGCAAAAACAAAATTGCCACTTTTTTCACGTAAATTCTGATGAATTTATCGGGCAGCCATGAGCATGCACCGCTCTGCCCAAGCTCTGTCCACATTCCTCCTACTTGGAAAAAACACAAAACATTTTTTGGAACTAAAAGTTGCATAAAACATTTGTGACATTTTAAGAATTTTGACATCAAAACTCTGTCAAAAACTCCTTGATGACTTTGAGTCCTATTGTGTACAGATTTTGCCATTACTGAACTAGGAGATGACAGTTGGTGCTCATATACTTCTATGGAAAGAGGGAAAAGCTGGAGGCAGACACAGATATTCTACTGCAAGTTCACCTGTAGTGACAGACGATGTCACTGGTCTGTCGGTGATGTCACTTGACCTTTGACTTTGGTCCCTTTGTGATGTCATGTGACCTATAGAATGTGATCCCTTTGTGATGTCATAGAACAGTCATCAGAATGTCGCTGCAGCCTGAATATCGTCCATTTGTTTTCATCACTTAGTGGGTGAAGGCGATTTTTACTTGCGCTTAGCAAATTTTAGTGTTATATAAAATATAATACCGAATAATAGAAGGCCTGTTAGAGGAGTAGTTCCAAGAGCCATCCGAGAGCGCTCCAGAGTGGACAGGACCTTCCTCAGCCCAGAATTTCATCTATGGAGCTGAATATGGAGAGTTTAAGGAAGAGAAAGAGAGAGAGCATAGAAGAGGTGCCAAAAAAAAGGAAAATAGAAACATCAGAGGGTGATAAAGATGGCACCAACCAAAACCTTATCAAGGCTCCAAAGAGACCTGGAAGCCCGATACAGCAGAGTATCGAGAGCAAGAGGAAAAGGGGACAAGCGATGGGGGACAAAGCTGATAATGAATCCAGCGTCTCCCCCAAAGCTGAACCTGAGCTGAATATGGAGAGTTTGAGGAAGAGAAAGGGAGAAAGCATAGATGAGGTGCCAAAAAAAAGGAGAACGGAAACATCAGAGGATGAAAAAGATGGCACCAACCAAAGCCTTATCAAGGCTGCAAAAAGACCTGGAAGCCCGATACAAGAGAGTATCGAGAGCAAGAGGAAAAGGGGAGAAGCGATGGGGGACAAAGCTGATGATGGATCCAGTGGGTCCCCCAAAGCTGACACTGAGCAGCTGTCAGGTGAGTACAGAAATAAGACCCCGAGAGCCAATAGCCCCAATGTAGTAATTGATGGGATTATGAACCTTTAGAATACCCCACCTATAATGATTTTTGTGCCTTTTCTCTTTGATACCGTCTAATATTGTTCTACCCCATGTTGTAATTGCTATAGGAGGCCACATTAGAATTATATAGGAATAATACATCTTATTTCTCCTCTCTCCATCAGGGACAACCCCGGCTGAATCTCCCATCATTGTGACTGGACTGGAGAGCTTCACCTTCCATAAAATCCTTGGAGAGGGCGGATTTGGTAAAGTAAGTATTAGGAATTGTGGTGACGTCTTCCTCATGTATGATGTGGAGTAGTAATATGACCCTAGGAACATCACTGCTTCACATCTTCTCGTCACGTCTCATGGCAGGACGGGCCTTTCCTCCAGTTCTAATGCTTTGTATCCTCCAGGTCATGTTGGCCACACATAAGGCCTCCCAACAACAAGTGGCAGTGAAGATGGTGAAGAAGAGGCTCCTACTTAATATATCAAGAGACGAGATCCTGATAGAACGACAGGTCCTGGAGATGACTAGGAAGAGTCCATTCATTACTCGGGCTTTTGCCACCTTCCAGTCCCAGGTAATCCCTCCATAAGTACTCCTATACGTACCCCTCTATAGTTACCCCTATATATATCACTTGTAAGGCCACATCTGGAATATGGGATTCACTTTTGGGCTCCACATTTTAAAAATGATGTTCAGAAGTTAGAGTCTGTTCAAAGGCAGCAACTAGATTATTGCAAGGAATGGACGACTCCCATATGATGAGAGGTGGAAAAGTTGGATTTTTTTAGCTTATAAAATAAGACTTCTCACAGGAGATCTCATTTATATGTATGAATAAAAAAGACTGGAACATGACTTATTCCTTCCAAAGACAATACTAAGGACTAGGGGCACTCTCTGTGAGTGGAAGAAAGGTAATTACGGCAGCTAAATAGGAAAGGGTTCTTTACAGTTAAAGCATTCACACTGCAATGCCCAACCACAAGAGGTGGCAATGGCTGACACTATCACAACTTTTATATCTGGACTCGATGATTTCCTTAGTGCACAAAACATTGTCGGTTATAAATGATTTAGTTACAAAATGTATAATTGGTGGAGGAAGTTTGAACTACATGAACCAAGGTCTTTTTTCAACCTATGTAGCTATGTGAAAGGCTCACAATCTAACAGCTCTGAGATTTCTATATATTCTATGAATGCCTGTCCATATGGCCATGCAATGTTCTTCTAGGACATTACCATAGTATTACATGTATTATAACATTACCACCAGTGACCCATATCTAGACTATACCAGTAACACCTATTATCTCCCCTGCTTTATCACAGGACTACTTATTCTACGTCATGGAATATCTCAGCAGAGGAGACCTTCTAGACATCATGTCAACCAATGGCCCATTTCCTATTTCAGCCACCAGGTAAGACAGAACATGGATATATGACTTAGGAAAGACTAACTGACGGCTTTGCATTGCTATACTAACCCTAGCCCAAAAAAACACCTTTTCCAATTTCGTAAACTAAAATAAGACACAAAGACTGTGTGACATTGGATGTAAAAGGCCACAACAGCCCCGTTTATTAACAACAAACAATCAGTAACATATCATCCATAAACATAGTAATAACTCCATAAAACCACCAGCAAAGGAGGGGGGGGGGGGTAAGTGAAGAGTCCGGTTGTACATGATTGCAACACCAGCTCCACCACGTGCTCTCAGCCGCACCACACCGGTTCAAGGACATCCAGCCGAGTGTGGCCCAAGCAATGTCCCGCTGGAACCCAGCCAAGCAGGGACCCAAATTAACATATTCTGCTGAGACTCAGCACAACAGGGACCCACCTTAACCAAGTATACCACTGCACCACCAGGGGTAACCCGTTCCTGCACTGGGTTACCCTCCGCTTTTTGTGCAATCCGCCGACTTCAAATACCCCCTCCTTTCTGCCACAGGGAGCTTGTATGATACCTTGTAAGTGCGAGTCCCGCCACCAAAGATCAACCAGGGCCTTCACTATGGCCTCCCAAGTACGCCAATATCTCAATGGCAATACCAAATGGGCTCAAATGAACTCCATTGAACCTCACAACTCACCAGATAGAGACTCCAAAACCCAGTGCCGCACCACTGCTCCACCCATATGCACCGCACCATCAAAAACCCTGTGGTAGTTTTTTAAAAAACGTGCCCTGTCACCCAACTGTGCATACCTCCAGAACAAGTGAGCCACTATATCCGACCACACAAGCACAATACCCGGGCGGGAAGACAAGGGCCCAAGGCAGACAAGCTTGATGTCCTAGATCAAGTCCCTGGACACCCTGGTCCAAGAACTTCTCACCCATGTGTAGTACCAAAACATCCGGTGGTCCATCCAACCTACGTGATAGCACCAGTCCTCAAATACCCACTTCAGGGCCATTACCATACACTAAAGTTTCCCCTCCTCCCTGGCGACATTGAACTGCTGTCCATCAAGGCAAGCACTGGCCTGAAGGGAATTATTTAATTTTACCAACGTGCTAAAACGCCCCCACCCCAAAAGGGGAAGTTCCAAATACATAAAGTAACAGGACACACCTCCGACTTCGGGGTACAAACCAAACGACCTATATGCCACATAACGTTTGCCATACCATACATAGCTAGCCAACTGAACCCAACAAATTGTACGCACCTTAAGAGCCCCCCAGACCCCAGACCAGCAGCCACTACCGCTGCCCCACTCCAAAGATGAGAAACGAAATTCTCACCCATTCTGACACTATAATGCAGATCCAACGACACCCCCTAAACTGAAAGGAAGGCAACCCTGATTTTTCCTGAAGTCCCAAAGGAATCCGGACGCACCCCTCACTACACCAGACTCAGTGACACCATAACCCTGGACCTTCCGACAAACCCTGCACCAACCAAGTGTCCAACGCCAACCACTTCCCTGAAACTCGGCATTCAACCGCTGAAAGCAACACCAGACCCTATACACAACGCCGCTTGTATCCACAAACTGCAATTATATTATGGCCTCTGGCCAACCTATCACCCACTCCCCGATCCTAAAGTTCCACCGCCAGGGAGGCTAACACGATTGGCACCGCGAACACATTCCCAGACCAAAATGCCCCCTGGCAAATCTGTCTAGGGACGATTCCAGATGTCTGCAGGTACCGAATGACCACCCACCCCACAGACCTGCCATATACATCTACACTACAACAGACCTCCCCCTGACCAATCCCATTGCCCCACAACCCCTATAACTCCACCTCACAATTTTCCCCCGCACAAAATGCACTACACCTTAACCCCTTGCTATCCCTGAGGTCTAGCATCCCTCTTTAGTTATGCAAAGAATAACAAAGTTTATTGATGCACAAAAATACAAGACACACAACAGAAAAAAATGGACATAATATATAACCATTAAAAACACCATAAATATGGGGAAAATAACCCTTGAAATGGGACAGAGAGATGGCTAAATAGCCATAGGGTATGAATAGCCTAAGCCAATGAAGGATGTATCCTATAGGCTGTATCATGCATAAGTATATCATGTATAAACATCAACCAATGATGGATTAAATCATGCATGAGAACATCAAAGAAGTCAAGAATTGTTGTATTATGCCAAAAATCACAATTGTGCAAAAACTCAATAGGCTATAATAGATATTTCCTGGAAATATAAACTGATATAGTCAGTAAAATACAAATGTGACAATAACAATAGTCACTGAAAGCCAGGCAGTGCTTTATGTAAAAGCACTACATGTCCCAGGAAAAGGGGAATCCCCATAAAGATAAGCCCCCATACCAGTGACTATTGTTTCAGTGACTACTGTTATTGTCACATTTGTATTTTACTGACTATATCAGTTTATATTTCCATGAAATATCCATTATAGCCTGTTGGGTTTTTGCACAATTGTGATTTTTGGCATAATACAACAATTCATGACTTCTTTGATGTCCTCATGCATGATATGAGCCTACAGGATACATCCATCATTGGCTAATGTTTATACATGATATACTTATGCATGATACAGCCTATAGGATACATCCTTCATTGGCTTATGCGGGCGTCACACAGGGCGATATGTCGTGCGATCGCATAAGCGATCGCACCCGCCCCCGTCGTTTGTGCACCACGGGAAATTAGTTGCCCATGGCTCACAAAGTCGTTTAACCACCGTCACATGTACTTATCTGCCAGACGACCTCGCTGTGGGCGGCGAACATCCACTTCCTGAAGTGGGAGGGACGTTCAGCGTCACAGCGACGTCACACAGCGGCCGGCCAATAGAAGCGGAGGAGCGGAGATGAGCGGGACGTAAACATCCCGCCCACCTCCTTCCTTCCGCATTGACGGACGCAGATAAGCTGTGTTCATCGTTCCCGGAGTGTCACACGGAGCGATGTGTGCTGCCCCGGGAACGATGAACAAGAGGCGCAGAGAAGAATAAACGACTTTTTGAAACTGAGCGACATGTCCACGAGCAACGATAAGGTGAGTATTTTTCCTCGTTCACCGTTGCTCGTAGCTGTCACACGCTACGATATATCAAACAATGCCGGATGTGCGTCACTTACGACGTGACCCCGCCGACATATCGCCCGATATCTCGTCCCGTGTGACACCCGCATTAGCCTATTCATACCCTATGGCTATTTAACCATCTCTCTGTCCCATTTCAAGGGTTATTTTACCCATATTTATGGTGTTTTTAATGGTTTTATATTACGGCAATTTTTTTTTTTATGTATCTTGTCTTTTTGTACATCAATAAACTTTGTTATTCTTTGGACAATTAAGTACTCTGGTCCTCCTGTTTTAGGTATATGCTATTGAGCAGGGGTGGGGAACCTTTTTACTGTCGGGGGCCATTTGGAATTTCCTACTAACCTTTGGGGGCCGCACAAAATTATCAACTTGAAAAGTACCCTGGTATATTTGGTCAAACGATTAATTAACTCACCCCTAGTGTGGTGGCTGGAGCTTCTTCTTTGGTGCGGCTGTGATGTTCGGTGATATTGATCATCTTGTTTCTCACAGCTGCTTTTCCAGATTTGTCTCGGTATGGAGATGCTGGAGGCATACACATCACAGGAGACGCTGGGGCCCATAAATTACAGGAGACATAGGGAGTACACATCACAGGAAGGGCTGGGGATATATGTCACAGGAGGGGCTGAGGCGTATACATCACAGGAGGGGCTGGGCCATATACATCACTAGGGGGGCATGGACAGCCCTGGCGATGGCACAGACATGACTGGGGACAATGACAACACTAGGTGGCAGCACGGACAACACTAGCTGGCAGCACAGACAGCACTAGGTGGCAGCACAGACAGCACTAGGTGGCAGCACAAATTGCACTCGGAGGCAGCACGGACTGCACTAGGAGGCAGCACGGACTGCACTAGGAGGCAGCACGGACAGCAATAGGGAGCAGCACGGACAGCAATAGGGAGCAGCATGGACAGCACAAGATGGCATCACTAGGGAGACACAGACAGGACTGGGGGAGCATAGACATCACCAGGAGGGCACGGACTGGGGGGCATAGACAGCAGTGGAGAGTATAGAGGACTGGAGGGTACACAGTACTGAGGGGTGGCACACAGCACTTGGGAGCACGGACAGCATAAGGGGGCACAGACAGCACTGACCGTGGCATGGACAGCACTGGTGGCAGCATGGACAGCATTAGGTGGTGCGGACAGCACTGGGGGACATGCTATAAAGAAAAAGACATGGATCGCACATCCCACAAAAATACGATGATCATTGTATTTTTGTGGGATGTGCGATCCATGTCTTTTTCTTCATAGCATGTTATACAGCACTGGGGGAGCATAGACATCACCCAGGGGGTACAGACAGCACTAGGGGGGCATGGACAGCAGTGAAGGGGTTACACAGCACTGAGGTGGTACACAGTATACTAGGGGGTACACAGCACTGGGGGTGTAACGGGGTGCCAGGGGCGCCTCGGGGATTGTAGTCGTGGCCCCTTTTTCTATCAGGCTTACCCCCGGCTTCGCCGTCACTTTTGGGACAGGGGATTGTTCTGTGGGTCAGAGTGTGGTGGAAAAGAGCATACTGTCAGCCGCAGGAAGACTCCTCAGGCAGGGATCAGATAAACCAAATGACATCTTTATTGCACGAAGTTTCAAAGACAGCTCAATGCACTGATTTTGTAGCACACGGTCACAATTCCTGTCCGGGGAAATCTTTCCTTGTTGTCTCCTCTAGTGGGGATGTGCCCGGCTACTCCACTTCACCTAGGCTCCCACTCCGGCTATCACAGACTGGACCCACACTAATTCTGCTTCACCCTTGAGGACACTTCTCTCCTTCCCTCCGTTCTTCCTGTCCACTCAGCTCCACACTCTGCCCCTGGCTGTTCCTTCTCCCCCGTCCCGGAATCAACTGCCTTCAACACACACACACTCCCTTTCCCCCTAAGCTGCCGGCTCCTCCTCCCTCCTGTACAGTTTCTATGGGAACAGCCGTCCCACCCGGCCACAAGGGGAAACCCACTAAAACAGTGCAATTACAATAAAACATCAACATAAAACATCAACAGCTTTGTCTACCCCAGCGGGGGTATCTTCAGGGGGAAACACTGCACCTCTTTGTAAGGGGTCTGCCCACCCCTTACAGGGGTACACACTGTTCTAGGGGGTACACAACACTGGGAGGTACACACAGCATTAGGGGGTACACACTGTACTAGGGGGTACACAGCACTGGGGATACACACAGCATTAGGGGTACACACTGTACTAGGGGGTACACAGCATTAGGGGGTACACACTGCACTAGGGGGTACACAGCACTGAGCGGGGGGGCAGCGATGGGTTGAGCACTCACAGTACTGGGGTGGGGAAGGAGTCACACACAGCACAACACAGGTCCGGGAGGCTGGTAAATCTACTGCAGCTCTTCTGTGACTTTATCGCAGCGTGCTGCTTACCCCGCCCACCAGAGCACACTAGCACAGGTCGTGGTTAAGCCTAGAATGTATGGGCTGCAGTCAGGTCCTGGAAGTCAGGATCTGGATAGAGCCCATACATTCTAGCATCTACTCTCAGGTCATCAGGCAGTGGGATTTAAAGGGCCAGCAGCCGGGAAAAGCGCGGCTGCCGCCAGAGCACAGCGGTCCCCGGGAATGTACCCGGGGGCTGCATACAAAGTCGCCACGGGCCGCATTTGGCCCGCGGGCGGAGGTTCCCCACCCCTGCTATAGAGTAAGTGCTAGGCACAGTTAGACCCCATTGTGGGCTTCCGTGACCTCAATTTGTATAGTCATGGTTATGAGGTAAATTTTTACTCCTTAGCTATGTTGCCGTCCCTTGAGCCCTTTCGGGACAACCAGTCCAGGCTGTCTTTACATGAAGATGATGGTTGTCAGGCTCAAATGGCTTTACGTCATTATTCGCCTCAGTTTAGTTTCATGAAATGATGGTTATTGATCATTTTCTGTTGTTTTATTTCTCATTAGATTTCTTGCTGCTGAGCTGATCTGTGGGCTGCAGTTTCTCCACTCCAGGGGCATCATACACAGGTAGGTGCAGTACGTCTTCTCTGTAGACCTGGTATATATACTCTTATACCCTCATCCTAATACCCCCTGTAGACACTTGATATCCCTAATACGTTATCAGCCCGGCTAATATAATAATTGCATTATGATATTTTTTAAACTCTTTCCAGAGACATAAAACCGGACAACATTTTACTGGACAGCACCGGTCACTTGAAGATCGCTGATTTCGGTCTTGCAGTGATGAACATCTTTGGCGATACAAACATTTCAGGTTGGGCCGGGACTCGTTTATACATGGCTCCTGAGGTGAGGAATCATCTACATGTCCCTGAGGGATCACTGATATACAAGGCTGGACATCTCCATGTCTTCTGCTAGTTGGACAATGTTCTTATTGTCTTTTTCATGTCTTTACAGATTCTTCAAAACAAGCCCTACAACACGGCAGTGGACTGGTTCTCTGCTGGTCTGGTGATATACGTGATGGCTACTGGCAGACATCCATTCTATCGAGGGAAAATTGGTAGGGCCCTTAAAGCAATAATCAATGATGATCCTGTCTTCCCAAATGAAATGGACCCCCAACTCAAAGCCATCATTAATGGGGTGAGTATAAAGACACATCTCAGTAATACAGCGAATATATGTAATGAAATACACAATGGAGGATGACTGGAGACTCAATAATCATCTTCATTATATGTTCCCAGCTCTTGGATAAGTCAGCAGAAAGTCGACAGAAATTTGTGGAGAACATCAGATATCATCCATTCTTTATGGAGATCAACTGGACAGATATAGAGGAAGCCACAGCGTGTCCTTCATTCCAGCTAACCCCTGTAAGTAAATGACCCAGAGAAGATGGTGGCAGTAGTACATTTCTGTTGTTTCTTCTTTATGAACGCTCTCACTCTTGTATCTTCTTTCCGCAGCCACCAGTGATGACATCTGATACAATGAAAGACGTCCTGTGCTTTACTGAAGCTAACAATACACCAATAGCCGAAACAGGTCAAAACCTGTTCTGTGGATTCACATTTGCCAATGAAGGATGGAAAGTCATAGAATCAATACCAAAACCTATAACATCTAATCGAAGGCCTGTAAAACCCCATCGGAGGTGAGTCAGTGTAAATGGGACGGGGATAGGGGGACTTTTTGAGGCCCATCTCTTATCCTATGAATCTGTTAGCAGAGTATAATGTGGAAAGCTCTTACTGACTGCCGCTTACACGTTATCCCTTTAGGACAGTCCCAATTCATGTGTCTTATTGCGACATAAGGATTCTTGCTAACCTATTATCTCTCCCGACAGGACATTTGGCACTATTGTGAAGGACGCCTTCCACAGGATCTGGAGGAGGATAAAACCCTGGAAGTGAACAGCCTGAGAACTGCTGTTCACCCGTTTCTATTCCATCAGCACTAGGAGTGTCCTGAGGGCCGTGACCTGCAGTGTAGCCATATCCACTCCTCTGCCCTGCCATAATCAGGGCTAGGGGTTATTGCTGCATCTGCAGTGTCTGAATACAAGAAGAAGCTGGAGACCATGAAAATCCTACCAGGAGTCACTAATATGACCGCGGACCAGCATTTCTGGATGACATGTTGCCTGTGCCCCCAGGGAAGGGCACTTATCCTTAGGCCATGGTTCCCTGGAGGTTTCCCCCACAGGGGGTTTTTCCTCTCCTGAGTGCCGATGGATAAACACAACAATGGCAACTTGTAGTCCTTTGCCCTCGGTGGAGCTCACACCACTAGTGGCAGAGAGGAACCTAAAAGGACATTTACCAGCAATAAACAAAACCATTCACCATCATGTGCTAGTAGTAGTAGCAATTTATTTTATATGTTCATGGATAAGTATTTTACATCCCCCCCTTAAGAGCACAGGGTGCATGTAATGTGGTGATACCACGTATCCACTTTTCATTGGTTCAATTTTGGGTTACATCACACATTTTGGTCAATTTTTAATCTGTTTTTGGAGGGGTGAAGGAAGGAAGAAATGCTTTCCTGCTGTTTAGGGTGGATTTTCATTTGGGCAAAAGAAATAATATATAAATGTTATAGTTTCAAGTGGTTACAGGTACAGAAATCCCAATTATTATAGATAAAAGTGTAAAGTGCAGGTACACGTCACGGCTGAGCTGAGTATCGGATACTATTCTTGGCAACAGTTTTGAAAAATGTCTCCTATTATTGTGTTTATTCATACAAGCTCAACCAGGGTGTAAAACCTTAGTATAAACCCACCTTCACTCCTCAGATTTCCATACAATACACCCCTCCAATCCAAAGGTGACACTTCCACTGGCTACCAGGTATATGGCTTTGGCTACTGCCCTCTGTTCAGCTTCTTCCATTAGTGTACATGTATGGACCTCTGGATCGGCCACCACCGTCTCCTGCAGGATGATCGGTCCGGGGGAGCTGCCGTCCTATACAATAAAGTGCAGATGGATTTGCTTAGTATAATAAGGCATTACATCCTGACAGTAATAAGCTGATAATCTCTTGACCCTGACTTCAGTCCAGCCAAAAATACAGCCATGGCAGTCCTGGGGCCTTTGTTTCTCATCAGAGTTCTGCAATTGCATTAGATCCCAGTCTAACCACCTAGAAGCCGCGGCTAGTATAGGTAGCAGCATCTAGGGGTTAATAAAGTAGCGCTATCTTGCTATGTCGTCTATGTACCCACTGCTGTACAGCAGCGAGCACAGGGATCCGAAGCACTACTATCAGACAGGTAAAGCAGCTGATGTTTATAGATGGCGGCTCACACTTACAGTCTCAATCATTGCTCAATAGGCAAATGGGAAAAAATAATAGAAAAGATTGTGATGGATTCTGTTACTGCACAAAGTGTAAAGTGCAGCACCTCCTACCCACACTAATTCTATATAGCAGCCTGCAATGCCCTGAACATGAGGGAAGCGACATAGTGAATCAGAAGAACTATACTACATTTCTGTCACGCACAGACCAGGGGATGTCCGGCGCACGGCGCATCAGACGTACAACTACTTTCCAGTGCACCACGAAACTCACCGGGGACACTTTAACAGCGGTGGGCACAGCAGTCAGGGAGTGGGAGGATGGATACCTCCTCTACTCATCTGGCTGACCCTGCCCTCCCTAGCTAGCCCTATATAGGTTCCTTCACCCCGTCACCAAGCAGGATATCTAATGCCCTTGCAAAGCCCTGAGCTTACCCTCACTAATGAGATGGCCGGCGAGCAACACTAGTCCCACCGCTGCACTAGTCAAGTTCTTGGCTGAAGTCAGAAACCAGGACTACAGCCTACACCGCTTCAGACAGCAACGGCTCCAGCAGCTCCTTCCACCTCAACGCTAAGTGTCAGATTGAGGATTCAGTATAACCCGCGTACTCTACAGGAAGGTGTGACCATACATAGGGGATAAGAGTGGTCACAAACCGGAAGCACCAGAGGAAAGGAATCAGACACTACTGGCAATGAAAACTGACATTAACCCTTGATACACATAAAAGAAAGAAAACACATTTAATCTCCAGAGTCTCACAAGCCAAAGTGAGACTCGGAGCCCAAACCTGGTAAATAATGGAAGAGAAAAAAGCGTACTACGAAAATGGGATCGCCACATAAAGATATAAATACAAAGCAAATTTTTATTAGAGCAAAAAAGCCCTCATCGAATGAACCAAACATTAAAAAAAGGACATTTTTGTGTACTCACCATAAAATGTCTTCCTTGGAGCCTTTCATTGGAGGACACAGACAGTGGGTTATATGGTGTCTCCAGGGGAGGCTTGACACTAGATTTGCAAAAGTGTTAGCTCCTCCTCCTACAGCATATAACCCCGGCTAGGCAGGAAACTAGCTCAGTTTGGTGTAAAAGCTGTAGGAGAAGGACAACCAAAACCACAAGGGCGGGAGCTGTGTCCCCCAATGAAAGGCTCCAAGGAAGACATTTTACGGTGAGTACACAAAAATGTCCTTTCCTTTCTCGCCTTTTCATTGGGGGACACAGACAGTGGGACGTCCCAAAGCAGTCCCTGGGTGGGAACTGAACTATTAACAGTGTATAACGTCAGACTAAGCGCTGACTAACAACTGCAACTGCAGTGAACTCATATCAACACTGTCAAGAAACCGAGCAGTGGCCACTTATAAATGGGCCACTGCTGCCTGAAGGACTTGTCTTCCAAGAGCAGCATCCGCAGAGGCATGCGTATGCACTCTGTAGAATTTTGTAAACGTGTGCACACTGGACCAGGTAGCGGCCTTGCAAAGTTGGGCCGCCGAGGCCTGATGGCGGATAGCCCAGGAGGCACCCACTGCTCGTGTAGAGTGGGCCCGCACAGATTGAGGGGGAATGGCACCTCGTGCTTTGTATGCCTCACAGATGGCAGTCCTGATCCATCGAGAAATCGTGGATTTAGATGCCGGGTTGCCCTTCTTGTGTCCTACTGGGAGGACGAAAAGGGCATCGGACTTGCGCAACAGCGCTGTTCTGGAGATGTAGATCCGCAGAGCCCTGACAAGATCGAGATTGTGAAGGGCTTTCTCAAAAGGAGTGGACCGGGGCCGGGCAGAATGACGGCAACACAATGTCCTCGTTCAGGTGGAAAGAGGATACGACCTTCAGAAGGAAGGCGGGGGAAGGCCGAAGAACCAACTTATCATGATGGAATATCAGGTAAGGTGAGCGACAGGACAGAGCTGCCAGTTCGGACACTTGCCTGATAGAGGTGATAGCGACTAAAAAGGCAACTTTCCAAGATAGTCGTTGAAGAGAGATTTCTCTCAGAGGTTCGAAGGGAGGAAGTTGAAGAACTCCTAGAAGCAGATTCAGATCCCAGGGATCTAAGGGTTGGCGATAAGGAGGGACCAAATGCGCTACCCCTTGAAGAAAGGTACGGACCTGAGGGCGAGAAGCCAGCTGCTTCTTGAAAAAAATCGACAAGGCAGAAACTTGTCCTTTAAGGGTACTGAGAGCAAGACCCGAGTCCAGACCGTCTTGCAGAAAGGCAAGAACATTAGGGATTGAAAAGGTCAGGGGTGACCGACCACGACGGTCACACCAGGTAAGATAGGTCTTCCAGGTCCTGTGGTAAATGCTGGCGGAGGAAGGCTTCCGAGCATTAAGCATAGTATGAACTACCCTGGAAGAAAACCCCGATCTGGCTAGAATCAGGGATTCAAGCGCCACGCTGTCAAATGCAGCTGTGCCGTATTCTGGTGGAATATTGGCCCTTGCGAGAGAAGATCCGGGCGGTCGGGAAGACGCCAGGGAGTGTTGCTGAGAAGTTGGAGGAGCTCTGGGTACCAGGCCCTCCTGGGCCAGTCCGGGGCCACGAGGATCACCGGAATTCCCTCCGCTTTGATTTTCTTGATTACTCTCGAAATGAGAGGAAACGGAGGGAAGATGTAGGGTTGAAGATTCTGAAGGGCCAGAAATATGGCTCTGATCTCCAGAACATTGATGTGCAGAGAGCGCTCGGAAGGAGACCAGTGTCCCTGAACAGTGTGGTGGAGAAACACCGCCCCCCAGCCTATCAGGCTGGCATCCGTCATGACAACCTGCCAGTGGACTGGGCGGAAGGACTTCCCTTGAGATAGGGATGAGGCTTGAGTCCACCAGACGAGGGAGCTGAGCGCAGACCGAGACAGGCGGACTGACCGGTCCAGGGAAGCTGGATTCTTGTCCCAGGAGGATAGAAGATCCAGTAGTAGAGGGCACAGATGGAATTGGGCAAAGGACACGGCTTCCATGACCGCCACCATTTTGCCTAACACTCTCATTCCGTTCCGAAGGGATGTGTGACAGCGATAGCGGAGGGATTGGGCAGCCCGAATCAGGGAAGCCCTCTTGTCCTCTGGAAGGAAAACCCGGGACTGAGCCGTGTCTATCAGCATACCTAGGAAGGTGATGCGCTGATGGGGAATGAGGGATGACTTGTTGAAATTGACAAGCCACCCTAGCCTTGACAGGGTGTCTAGGCAAATCTGCACGCTTTCTGAGCAAACGTGAGGAGAGCTCCCTTTGACCAGAAGGTCGTCCAAGTAGGGAATGACCAGGATTCCTCTGGGGTGTAAAATGGAGATGACGGCCGCCATGACCTTTGTGAAGACCCGAGGCGCAGTAGCTAGTCCAAAGGGAAGGGCCCTGAATTGGAAATGACGGTGTCCTACGGCAAAGCAAAGGAACCGTTGATGAGAGACACATATGGGAATGTGTAAATAGGCATCTTGAACGTCTATGGAAGCTAGGAATTCTCCAGGTTACATGGCGGCTAGCACTGCTCTCAGAGATTCCATTCGGAAAGTACGAATGCGTACGAATTTGTTCAGCCGTTTGAGGTCCATGATAGGGCGGACAGAGCCATCTTTTTTGGGAACGACAAAAAGGTTTGAATAGAAACCTTTGCCGCGCTGTTCCAGGGGCACTGGAATGATAACGTTTGCCTTTTGTAAAGAAGCTATGGCCTGAATTAAGGCCTGGTTTTGCGTCTTGGACTTTGGGAGACGAGCACGCAGAAACCTGGTGGCCGGCAGGGAATGGAAATCGATCTTGTAACCCGAGGTGACGATTTCTCGAACCCAGGCATCGTGAGTGTGTTCTAGCAAGATATCCCGGAAAAGCAGAAGCCGTCCTCCCACAGGAGTCGGATCTGCGGGATACCTGGCGTCATGCTGAGGGGGCCTGTACAGATCGAGGTCCCTTGGATTTGGGCTGCTTGGAGTGGGAAAGCCAAGAAGAGCCCCTTGAGGGACCGGATCCTTGATCTGAGCGTTGGGACGGTCCTTGGGCCGATGGCTTTTGGGGAGCCGGCCGAAAGGACTGCCTGCGCCAGGAAGATTTTTTGAAATTTCTGGCTACAGGCCGCTTTTGTGGTAGAATGGTACTTTTACCACCAGTCGCCTCAGATATGAGCTTGTCCAGGGATTCACCAAATAGACGAAGACCCTGGAAGGGAAGTGTGGACAGGGACTTTTTGGAGGCACTGTCCGCATTCCAGATTTTTAGCCACAGAACCCTGTGGGCGAAGACAGCATTGGCTGACCAGCTGGCTGCATCTAGAGAGCCGTGAAGAAGATAATTAGAGGTGAGAGAGAACAAATCAAGAATCTCAAGAGCCTCCGGAGGAATATTGCAAGGGCGGAGCAACTTGCGCAAGTTCCTACTCCACACGCTCATAGCTCTAGCCACCCATGTTATGGCAAACAGGGGGCGTAGAAAGGAGCCCGAAGCCTGAAAAATAGACTTGACCGCAGCATCAACTGCGCGGTCAGACGAGTCCTTAAGAGACGCGTTGTCTGAAACAGACATAACCGTGTGTTTAGCCAGTCTGGATACTGGCGGATCCACCACGGGGGGTACCGACCAGGGTTTAACCATTTCCGGGGGAAAGGGATAAGCGAATGAAGAGGAGGATTTTTTATTAAACTTCCTATCAGGGTGATCCCACCGTTTAGATACGATTTGATGAAAAATCGGATCCTGGGCAAAGGACTTAGGCGGCTTCTTGGCTCGCTTGATTGCCGGCTGAGAAGTCGGGTCCGAGGGCTGATCAGAAATCGACAGAGAGTGATTGACAGCCGCTCTCAGAGTGTCTTCCATATGCCTAGACTCAGAAGGGACATCTGAATCAGAGTCAGAGTCTCGGGAATCGTGACTACTAAAGGTCACGGAGTCTGAGTCAGACTGACCATCGTGTGAGTCAGATGAGGCGGAGCGGTCGCAATGGCGCCTTTTCGAGACAGCCTTTTTACGTACTGGGGATGATATACCAGACGAAGGCGGGCTCCTCTGAGGGAGCTGAGCCGGGGGGAGGCTGTGGGAGCCTGTGGAAGGCTGAGATATCTGAGCGGCCAGGTCATCTAACCTTTTAGACATCAGAAGAGCCCATGCAGGGATAGCCTACTCAGATGGGGGTGCTGCCTGAATGGCGGCCGGGGCCGAACCCACAGATTGCACGACCCCCTGGTCCGGCAACGCCTGTTGTGACATTGTAGTAGGGGCATCGCAGCCTCGGCAGAGTGGATAGCTTCGCCCATTGGGAAATGAGCTTCCACAGGTGGTGCAAGCATAGTACAGGTCCATAGAGGATGCCTGGGAAGCTTTATCACCCTTGCGGTTTTTACGCATGTCAGCAACAAACGTATAATTATACTGTGAGCCTTTAGCAGTATTACACTACTTTGGGTGAGGAGCTAGTAGCAGTATTAGAAAGGGACTGCTATACAGAGCTGGTATATACCAATAGTAAAGTGGCACACACTGCCAAACAGTCAGTATATACCTGCAAGCACAGGTAGTATATACCGCTGAAGCTGATATACACCGCCAGCCAGCAGGCACACACCGCTAGGAAGACAGCGATATACCACTGAACAGAGCGGTATATAGTGCTGCAGAGTTGCAGAGCCAAGGAGGCGATCTCACCCGTGTCTGCTCCCCATATGTAATGGCGTCCAGTGTTCTCTGGCAGCATGGAGGGGAGAGACGGCCCACTAGAGGGAGCGGCTTCTAGAGCAGTGGAGGGGGCGTTGCTAAACATGCAGGCCGACGCCGGGAGCTAAATTAATGATGCTTCCCCGGGATCACGGCCTGCATCGCCCCACCGGCGCCTTCTCATGCGGCGGTCTGGATGCAGGGGACTGACTCGTCGTCTCCCTACCTGCTCTTGCTCCGTCTGAAGACGCGTCGGTCCTGGGATGCGGGGATCTCGGGGACGCATGTTCGGCTCACGGCTAGCAGGTACTCAGTTCTGCCTAGCCCTCTGGAGCTACCTCTGTGAGGTGCTTCCAGGGAGCCTAGAGGGGTACGCAGACCCGACCACTTGGGCGCGAGGGAAGACTGACGGCTTTTGCACGCCAGGTTTCCTCTGCCCGTACACGGGGGGAACGGGGGTGGCAAGGCACCCTGGTATTGCCCCTATCAAAAATAGAATGACTAAGAAAAGAAAAACAAAATAAAAAGTAAAAATAAGCTGGGCTGAGGCACTCCGGTAGAGCTCAGTCCAGACATGTCAGCCTCCCTGCTGACACTAAAAAGAACTGAGCTAGTTTCCTGCCTAGCTGGGGTATATGCTGTGGGAGGAGGAGCTAACACTTTTGCAAATCTAGTGTCAAGCCTCCCCTGGAGACACCATATAACCCACTGTCTATGTCCCCCAATGAAAAGGCGAGAAAGGAATTACATGAGTATAACAAGACACCCTGATTCCCTCCCCGCAAGAAATATGTCATTATATCCTGAGTATACCAAAAATCTAAATGATACATAGGAAAATGGTTAATAACACTTAGGGCCCAGAAAAATAGAAAAACCTCAAAAAGGTGCAAGTAAAATATACAAATGGCAAGTAATGCTGATAATAACCGTTAAAGAGCTCAAAAAGACCTTCTATATATTATAGCCTGGTGTAGATTTCTCAAGAGCCAGCTTGAATGGCCTTTTCTTAAGAATCCTATCAACGCTGTGGTTAGCCCTGTTGCTTGTGCACCTTTTTCTACCACACTTTTTCCTTCCACTCAACTTTCCTTTAAAGATAATGTGTCGTATTTTTTTTTTTTTTCTATTAAGAACAGTGATTATGGAATCAATTATTTTTAATACAAAATTAAATTCACTGTTTATTTAGTTTTTATTAAATTCTATTTTTACTGAAACTTTGGGGGCTGCCATCGTGGAGTAACAACACTTACCTCATTTATGGCAGCTATCAGTGCATTGGGTGTGATAGTCGTTCTCCGACCCTATTCTGTAACACTGAGAACTCTCTGCTGTGAGCTGAACATGCTCCCTAGGCTGTCCTGATCACAGCAGACAGCAGAGGGAGGAGATTGCCGCCATCTTTGTGGAGCCCACAGCGTATGCGGTGTTCTGCACTTTCCCCCTGTCACCTGCTCGGGATGAGGTGAGTACCGGTACCGGGCAGCAGTGGTTGCACCGTAACAGATCCTGGCGTGCTGCTCGCCACCTCTCCCCCGCCGCTCAACGCCCACTCCACCGCGTGTGCTCACCTCGGGCCTCCGCTCCTAGCAGCTCCTCGCTGCTGTGTGCTGTGATCACTGACAGGAAGAACAGACACCAGGTTGACAGGACAGGCTGCTGGTGGCGTAGGTCTGAGGTGAGTGTATGCAGCTGGGAGCGGTGATCGCAGTGTGACATCTCTAGTGTAGTGCCGCTCAGGCTGCAGATCACTGGCCAGCAGCACCGTATATGGGGGCACAGTATAAAGTAGGACATGGCATACAGTGGGGCACGGTATACAGTGGGACACGGCATACAGTGGGACATGACATACAGTGGGACATGGCATACAGTGGGGCACAGTATACAGTGGGACACGGCATACAGTGGGACATGGCATACAGTGGGGCACGGTATACAGTGGGACACGGCATACAGTGGGACATGGCATACAGTGGGACATGGCATACAGTGGGACATGGCATACAGTGGGGTGCAGAATACAGTGGGGCGCAGGATACAGTGAGGCACTATGTCAGCTTTCCTTAGTGACACTTTACACATATTAGGATCTCTTTTACGGTCCCCAATAAAATGACTCCGCACTGTGATCCCAAACTTCATCCTCCCTTATCCTTTTGGAAACTCAGAATGGGAGGGGTAGGTGACATCACACACAGGAGAGCAGATTCTGCCCACATTTACTGCAGTTGTAATGTGACCTAGTTGTGCAGTAGGATTTCAGCAGCTGCTCCCCCTAGTGTGTAAGAGTGGAAAATATCAAACTTTTGACTTCCGGGTCCTGCACTTGCATGGAAGGCAGCTTGTGAGGAGAGCTCCTGCTTCTTTATCAAGACCCCTGCAGTCCCAGCACACAAACCAGCTGATTAGAGGTCGGAAAGAGGAGATAAGATAGTGTGCATGCCCCTCAGACATAATGGAGAGGTATGTACACAAGAACAGGACTGCAGGAGAAAGATCCCCCTTTACCCAGAGGCAGACCGTGTCTGATGCCCTGAAGCAAATGCAGGAAGTCATCTCACAGCAATCAGAAAGACTGGTTACAGTGGAGAACAAGATCAGCACTGTGGAGGATGAGTTGGGAGAGGTGCAGGCCGAGCTACAAAGAGTCACCAGGCTGAACCAGTAGGTTGCAGATAAAATTGATGATCTGGAGAATCGCTCCAGACGAAACAACTTAAGAATCATTGGGCTCCCAGAAACTATCACCCCTCATCAGCTAATGAGGATATGCATGGAGGACATACCTCACGCTCTGGGGATTGCTGATACACTTAAGGCTGAAAGGGCACACAGAGTGGGACCCCCAGCCCAGCACACAAGTGCAAACACACCTTCAAGACCCAGGCCAGTGATTGTCAGATATTTGAACTTTGTGGATAAAACTAACATCTTACAAGCATTTCGGAAGAAGACATCCCCCACGGTGGTAAGGGGACATAGGATTCTGATATTCTGATATTCAGTGACTATTCGGCAGAGGTCACGAAGAAAAGAAGAGCCTTCAGCGATGTCTGCACTGAGATTTTCAGAAAGAAGATAAAATTCCCGGCCATCCTTAAAATCTTTGCCCCAGGAGGAGGTACAGAGACATTCACGACCCCTGATCAGGCAAGGAGTTATGTGGACAAGACTTTTGCAAAACCGTTGCCCCTGGCAAAGAGTGGGGATGCTACTCCCCAGAGGGGGTGAGGACATAAAATAGCCCATACAGGGGCAAAATTGCTGATGATTAATGTGGAGTATTGATGCTGTTTGTAAAGGAGCGATGGGGGAGGGGGATTTGTATGGGGGTCTGGAGTTCATGATGTGGGCCTGAAAGCGTTAACTCTACCATAACCAAGACACCCCCAGTCCCTCTCCTGTCTTGCCCAACCCATTTATTATCCCATCACCCAAACACACCCCCCTCCCACACATAACTGCCCCCCTCTATCCCCATAACCACACTCCTCTCCCACTCCCTCCAAGTACACTCCCCCACCCACAAACTACTTTCCACCCCCTACCGCCCACACCCCCTTTGCCACCCACAAGCAGACCCCCTCCTGCCCCCTACGGGCAACACACTTTCTCCCACCCACAAACTACCTCCCACCCCATTCGTCCCAATCAACTCCCCCATCCCATTCACACCTCCCCACATTTATGACCCTTCTCCTTCCCATAACCATCCTCTTGACCCCTTCTCCATTCTTCACTCCTTTCTTTCTCTTGTTTCTTTTTTCTTTCTTTTCTTTTCCTTCATCTCTCCTGGGAATCAGCCTCTCTATACTGCGTCGAGGTTCAACCTACTCTCAGTCCTCAGGGTTTGGGGATACTTGTATATATTTCTGAAGCTATGTTTAGCATGCCTTTAAGTGAAGTGTGGAAGCTGAAGAAAGCGAAAATATTTTGAGTAGCGAAAGACGGATCAGTAGGAGTCCCTACATACATGCGGGAAAAAAGTGAAGTCCGCAACTGTGTTTTCCTACAAAGGATATAGGATAGCGGTGTTATTTTGTTGGTTTAATTGACTTTTTTTTTTTTGCACCAACAGAGAGAGACGCGGTGGACAGGTTTTAAGAGGGTTTTAGTTAAGATAGGATAAGAAGTAAGATTTCAAGTAATATATAAGGATGCGAATTCTGTCTTGGAACGTGAAAGGCCTGCAGTCGCCACACAAAAGACGAATGATATTGAGGCACTTAAAGAAGCTTAAAGTAGACATTGCCCTACTTCAGGAGACTCGTTTAAAAATTCAGATATTACCAGAATGTGCAAAATGTGGGTGGGAGAAGTGATGGGATCCTCAGCCCAAAATAATAAAGCAGGTGTGTTAATACTACTCCATAAGCAGGCAAATTGTAAGGTAATAACACAGGAAAATGATGGAGATGGGAGAATACAAAAAGCTTTGCTTGATACCCCATGTGGACGACTCAAAATCTATAATGTATATGCACCAAATGAGAGTAGTAAGATTTTCTTCCAGGAGCTGGAGAGGCAGGTTTTGGAGGACCCTGAGAGGAACATAATAATAGGAGGGGATCTCAATACGGTAATGAACGTCAAAGAAGATAGGTCGGGCACAGGACACAAACGCATGGTAGCCAGGACACATGACAAGGTGCTGAATGCGTTCACAGAACATACTAGCGTAATAGATGCTTGGCGAAACTCACACCCGGCATACCGAGAGTAAACTCTTTTCTCCCATGTCCATAGCACATGGTCCAGAATAGATTATTTTCTACTAACACAGGGTCTACTAAACAAAATGAGGAGGATCGACATACAAGATCTGGTGATATCAGATCACGCCCCATTACTCCTAGACTTAGAAGAAACCTACACCAATGGAACAGACATACTGTGGAGATTCCCTTCACACTTCGCCCAAGACGAGAACTTCCAAAAACTGGTGAAAATGTGGTGGCAGGAATATACATGGGATAATAAGGAGCATGAGGAGAACTCCCATTTATACTGGGACGCAGCTAAGGCAGTACTAAAGGGAAGAATAATGGGATATGTGAAAGCATTGCGAAACAAAACAACTAAGGCTGGTTTCACACTACGTCTTTTTAACATCCGTCCTTAACGTTATTTTAGCGGACAAGCGGATCCAGTGCAAATGCGTTTTCATTTCAATGCATTTGCAATGGACTCGCGTTAACATCCGTTCACCTGCGTTTGCCTGCGTTATAGTGAGGATCCAGTGACTTGCAGTTTTTTAACATGTTTCAAAAACGCTACTTGTAGCGTTTTTGAGCTCCGTCCAAATACTGCAAATTGCTGGATCCTGACTATAACGCACGCAAACGCAGGTGAACGCTGGCGTGCTGATAGACAGGATCCTGCTTTTGTACTGAGCATGCCCAGAAAGTACTGAGCATGCCCAGAACCAGTCTCGCGTGATCTGTCTATCTCTCTACTCCCTCCCTCACCCTCTCTCTCTCTATCTATGTCTTTCCCCCTTCCTCTCTCTCCCACCTGAGAGCTGCGGACACTCGTAACCAAGGTAAATATCGCGTAACCACTTCTCTTAGTTACCCGATGTTTACGTTGGTTACGCGTGCAGGCAGCCCTGCTCCTAGCAGCTGCAGACACTCGTAACCAAGATAAATATCGGGTATCCAAGGCCGATGTTTACCTTGGTTACCAGCGTCTGCAGCTGTCAGAAGCCTCCTCCCAGTCTAGTTCCCCTCACTCCCGATCACATGACTCCAATGCCCGCCCCTAAACATCCAGTGCAGGATCCTGCAAAATAACATATGCGTTTGCATACGTTATTTGCTGTAAAAGCAGGATCCGTACTTCCGCTAAAAAAACGTTTTCAGCGGATGTTAAAAAGACGTAGTGTGAAACTAGCCTAAAGCATTCACTGAAGCCAGCAGAAGGACCAGAGAAGCATGCACAAACTACATTAATAATCCATCTATTGGTAATAGGAACAAGTGGATAAAAGAGAAAGAAGAATTTGACTTGTGGGTGGACAGGGCAGAGAGGATGAGGGGCCAGAGAATTGCATCACATTATTTTAGATTCGGGAACAAGGCAGATTCGCTTCTGGCACGAATGGCAAAGGGAATAACTCCTTTAACATCTATAACTCATTTCAGGGACCCATCTGGGGCTAGTCACAATGATCCAAAGAAAGTCAATGAAATATTTGGAGAATTCTACAAAAAACTGTATGAACAAGGGCCAGCAAATGACACAGAAGGCAGCAACTTCCTAAACAATCTGTCATTACCCACAATTACGGAATCGGACAGGGAAATGTTAAATGCCCCAATAAAAGAGGAGGAAGTGAGAACAGTTGTGAAAAACCTTAAAAATAACAAGGCCCCAGGCCCCGATGGAATGACGGGGGAATTTTATAAAATACTATGGGAAGATGTTATGCCCACTTTAGTAAAAGGTTTCATTTAAATTCTTTATTTTGAAGCCAAACTCGTAACAAGACAAAGTATCTCCTGCCCCCACGGAGCAGCAGATATTATTACAGATATAACAATAATAAGTGTTCAAACAGTCAGCCCACATGAACAGATCCCAGCCCCACTACTACTCGAGTCTGGCCCATTTTACACCTTTTATAAGCCGACCCAACTTAATGAGGATAAAGAGAAGAGCAGAGAAAGAAAGAGCAAGGCATGGAGAAAATTTAAAGCAGGTGGGAAGAGAGAAATAGAAAGGGAGTAGAGGGGGAAAAGAGTAAGAGGGGGGGCAGCGGAGTGGGGATAAGAGAGGAGGGAAGGGGGAAAGAAAAGAGAAAGTGAAAAGAGAGGAAAAAAAAAAAAGGGGAGGGGGGGTGGAGGTTTCTCCCAGAGGGTTACTACTCCTGTGGAGCAGAGAACAGGCCAGCGTACTCCGCCGAATAGGTGAACTCCAACCATGGAAACCAAGTCCTATAAAAGTCTTCCTGACGATCATTAAGAGAGGATGTCAGGTCCTCCATATGCATCAGGTCGTTAATCCTTGAAACCCACTGTGCCAGTGTGGGGGGGGTAGTAGACTTCCAGCCAAGCGGTACGCAAGACCTGGCGGCCATGACCAAAAATCTGAGCAATGATCGCCTGTATTTAGAGACCGGGAGTTCGGATAACTGTAGAATAAACAGCTCTGGACCCAGTGTCTCAGTTGTGCCGGTCACCCGTCTGATTACCTCCCCCACCTCCGACCAAAACCGCTGCAGAGAAGGACAGGACCAGAAAATGTGCACAAAATCACCCTCCCCCGAGCCGCATCTCCAACAGGCAGGGTCAACTGAGGGAAACATTCTATGGAGTCTGGTCGGGACCCTGTACCACCTAAGGATCAGTTTGTAATTAGCTTCCAACAGTCTGGAACTGATCGAAGTTTTATGTGCCAGCAGAAGAATGTTGTTTCTTTGTGAGCCAGATAAAACAATCCCCAGGTCCCTCTCCCACTGCAGTAGGTAGGCCGGGGGGGGGGGGGGGGCGAAACCTCCCGGATCTGATAGCATATTGTATGTCAGGGAGAGTGAATGTCGTAGGACACCCTCTCCCAGGCACAACCTTTCGAATCCCGTAAGGGGTCCGGCATACTGAGTGAAGCGGGGGAGGGAGTACATGAAGTGCCTCAACTGCAAAGCCCTCCATCTCCCCAAGGGACTCGGAGGCAAGAGGCCCTGGATATCCGCTAGAGATGGCCAGTCCCCCTCTCTTCCCAGGTGGCAAGCTCTGAATCTGCCCCCCTGAACCCAGTCCCTAAAGACAGGGTCCGAGAGACCAGGACGGAAATCCGGATCACCTAGTATGGGTGACATGGGGGAAGGCACTGGCAAGAGGAGACGTCTGACCTCGCCTCTCGAACAGCATTCCAGAGTGGCGCCAATAGTGGGATGAGATCTCAAAGTAGTCGGGGAAAGGTTCAAAAGCCAGGGGGTGGCCGGGAGATGTATCTCCGAAAAGCTCTGTTCTAGGGCCACCCACGGCTTTGTTCTAGAGTGGCGGCACCAGTCCAGCACCCTAACCATATGTGTGGCCCAGTAGTATTTTTTAAGGTCTGGAATACCCAGGCCTCCCCTGCTCTTAGGTCTGAACAAGAGAGAATGGGAAAATCTCGCAGGTTTGTTAGCCCAGATAAATTTGGTATGTAGTGAGGCCAATTCCTTGAAGAAAGAGCTAGGGATCCTAATCGGCAGGGACTGAAAGAGATACAAGAGTCGTGGTAAGATATTCATCTTCAATATTGGAGAAGCAGCAAGCTCATTTGCATATTTCCAGTGCATTCTGGGAAGAGAAGAAGAGAAGAAGAGTCGCCGTAAGCTGATCGATTGCTGGGACTTGCCGGGTCTCGCTGTTTGAGGACTTTCGCCTATCATACGCTACATCAGCAATATGGAAGAGAAGAAAATCCACATGGTCACCTGCAACACATGCTACATGTTTACGGATCTGCCGCACAAAAAATCCAACTTCACCTGTCAAAAGTGCAAACTTGTTGCCCTCTTATAGGAAAAGGTGCAGGGACTGGAAGAAAGAATAGCAACTTTGAAGCTAATTAAAGAACATGAGGACTTCTTGGACGAGGCAGAAGCAATTTCTCAGAAAGAAACTTTTTTAAGGGGTACCTCAAATCAATATTCTATCAGAAAAATACCCATTCACTTTGAGTGACAAAGAGGGATTTTTTATATAAAAATTAATTACTTTATTTGGATATTTAAAAAGGGGGGGGGTCCTTTGACCCAAACATACAGTACATCAGAACATGAAAAACAGTAATACATATAACAAAAGACAATAGGTAGTCTCACCCACTTCAATAGGAACAAATAAAGACGTTTTTTTAGGTGGATAACCATCAATAATTACACCTGGGAAGGGGTCAGTACTCAGAGAGACGGAAGAATCTATATTCTCTCCCTAGTCTTCCCCTCAAAAATTGTCCTTACCTAACAATGGAGCACATCCTAAGTTATACGATGCCCCCATTCCTTGGCGGCTTGCCCTTAGCAGACCCTTCTCTATCCCTCTTGAATAATAATAATACAAACGTCTCAAAAAATGGTGAGTACCACCATTATCTCTGGCACATCCACATTAACAGGGGTTACATTAATGATAGCAAACAGTAGTTATGAGAGGGAAAATATCCTTCAATGATCTTCCTCAGCAACTTGCTTAGAGAAATAACCCTATACTCCTGAGATATATAAGCTCATAAATATCAATAATTCAAAAATGGAATTAATCCACTTATCTCAAGATCTGTCTTCTAGGTGCCTAGAGACCAAAAATTTCTTTAAACCGAGTCCATGTGATTACATTTCATCTTCACATGACTTCGTCAGGTCTTGCCCATCATGATCTTTTAACCAGAGTCCATGTAATTTTATTTCAGTTTTTCAGGAGCTCATTTAATATCTCTCATCTCATCTCTACGCGTTTCGCTCCATACATAGTAGACGACAGAGCTCATCAGGAGATTTTTTTTCATTTTTCAAAGAAGCATAATAGCCTGTTATAACAAAATCAATATCAGAGTCGAAAAAATCATAATCCTTTTAGTCCAAAAACCAATAGTACATATAGTAGGAGAAGAAGATAATCCCCAGCAGGACAACCCCCATTTTCTTGAAAAAATGCATATAAAACCGACATATTAACTCATGTTTAGACATACCAGTAATAGATGTAAATCATTTACCTTAGGTGTTCAAGCCTCCAGGGTCAGAGCGGTGTGACACACCATTGCTCTGATGCTGGGGCTTAAATAGTGTGGAACCCTCCCTTTTCCATCCACATGACCTACTCCTGGTCACTCTATTGGACGAGGGTCACACAGGTAATAAACATTAAAATCGATAAGTCGGTCTATCAATAACTAGTATAAACATTTTTTAGCTAAATCGCTACAAACGCAAGCTTTCTTAATATTAGCAGATTTCATCTAGTGCTTTTAATTGAACAAAGTCAGGGAGACTCGCTATGTACACGGCGCCTGCGCGTTAGCGCCAGCCGAACCAGGAAGTTCCAGGTGGAACGCTCAATGCGTTCCACCTACTGCGCATGCGCCAAAGTAAAAGGCCACTGCGCATGCGTCCAGACGTCTAATACGCCGTAAACCCAATGCACTACCCACATCCGGACCAGGAAATCCTTAGTGAAACGCACAGTGCGCTTCACCTGCTACCCATGCGCTAAAGTTAGAGGCCACTACGCATGCGTCCGGGAATCTAATAGCGCTAACAACCCAGCGTTTTTATTTATATTAGAAATATAGAGGCAGCCAGTCCCCAATAATGACGCTATCTAATATTAAGTCCTAGATGAGTATTAGAGAACAATAATATTTGTATCTACCGATACTCTATTTTCCGGGTATAATACATCTTTTTTTCTCTCTCGGCCGCTGCACTACCACAAAACGTCCACCAGAGGTCGGCAGTGTACATAATCAATTCCTTACTAGAAAATACAATAAACTATTAATAATATCAGATATTTCTTAGCTAATCAATTTTTGTAGATACTTGCATAAAGTTTTTTTGGGTTATTTTATTTACATTTTTAGGGGGTGTAATATGGCCCTGCTAGGGGAAAAACTTCAAAGAATGATATTTATTAATTTTCAAGAGATTGATTAAAAATACTATGGGGTGACCTTTCCGGTCAATAACAACCCAGGCAGATTTTAATTGAGAAGGCCATCCTTAGCCGCTGTGCCGTAGACAAATAACCTCTCCTCCATGCACCACCACAACTACAAAAAACAATTAAAAACCAGCTGTTCGTTCAGACCCTCGGGATTAGTGGATCTGAACCGGTATATCCATTTGCATTCCTTCTGAAGTAGAACTCTATTCCAATCTCCTTTTCTAGGTGAGGGGGGCACTTGTTCAATTGCCGAAAACTTAATGCTTTCCAGATCTCCTCCATGGGCTGACCTAACATGTCTAGATACTGGGGTGTCTCTTACATTCCGGATATCCCCCAGATGTTCCCCTATCCGTTTGCGAAACTCTCTTTTGGTTTTGCCTATGTAATTAAGGGGACAGTTGCAGGTGATCAGGTAAATAACTCCTGTTGACCCGCAGTGGTATACCATACCAGTGGTGACACTCACTACTTCCTTCTTCTGTGCAACCCACTGAGTACTGACCCCTTCCCAGGTGTAATTATTGATGGTTATCCACCTAAAAAAAGTCTTTATTTGTTCCTATTGAAGTGGGTGAGACTACCTATTGTCTTTTGTTATATGTATTACTGTTTTTCATGTTCTGATGTACTGTATGTTTGGGTCAAAGGACCCCCCCCCTTTTTAAATATCCAAATAAAGTAATTAATTTTTATATAAAAAATCCCTCTTTGTCACTCAAAGTGAATGGGTATTTTTCTGATAGAACGAGGCAGAAGCAACCATTCAGGATATGGAAAGTGAGAAAAGCTTCAGAACACATACAGAGGCTGAAAAGTGGACACATGTGACCAAAAGAAGCCAGCGTATCAAGTGGTCGTCACCACCCACACAGCTTAGCAACCAATATGAAGCCCTCATGCTGGAGAACGAAATGGCACAGCTCAGGATGATACCATATCTACAGGAGAAGACACAGTATCATCAAAAGAACTTACTTTGTCAACAAAAGCAGAAACAAAAGACACTCAAAAGCACTCAGGAGCAACAAGCAGTGCGTCTAGAAAGAAAAGAAGAGTGGTAGTTATGGGCGACTCACTACTGAGGCACGGAGGCAACTATCTGCAGGCCGGACATAACCGCACGAGAAGTATGCTGCCTCCCGAGAGCTAAAATCAAGGATGTGGCCAACAGGATACCAACTATCCTCCGATCCAAGGACGAATACCCGTTCCTATTGATACAGGTAGGAACAAACGACACGGCAAGAAATGATCTACCAACTATTTGTGAAGACTTTGAAATTCTGGGGAAGAAAATAAAGGAACGGAACGTACAGGTTGTTTTCTCATCAATCCTCCCAGTCGATGGCCATGGTGTCAGAAGATGGAATAGGATACTAGATTTGAACAACTGGCTACAACGATGGTGCAGGCAGCAAGGATTTGGATTCTTGGACCATGGAGTGAATTACCTCTATGATGGACTTCTCGCAAGAGACGGGATACACCTCACAAAACCTGTGAAACACACGTTCGCCAGAAGGCTTGCCACACTCATCAGGAGGGCATTACACTAGAAGAAGAGGGGATGGGAGAAAAAACAGCAGACAAGAACATGCAGCAGAAGGACAAACTAATCAAGGATACTAGATGCCGTAAAGAGGACCCAAGACAGGATACTAAGAAGGAAGCTAAGAAAAGGGGAGCAAAACTTCTTTCCTGCATGCTGACCAATGCAAGAAGCCTGACCAATAAGATGGAAGAACTGGAGCTGGTAATGTATGAGGAGAAATACGACATAGTAGGAATAACTGAGACATGGTTAGATGACAGTTATGACTGGGCGGCTAACCTGCAAGGATATGAACTGTTTAGGAGGGATCGTAAAAAAAGGAAAGGGGGTGGAGTTTGTCTATATATAAAGTCCAGTTTAAAGCCCAGACTAAGAGAAGATATCCAAGAGGGAAATGAAGAGGTGGAGTCTCTATGGGTGGAGATACAAGGAGGGAAAACTAATAAAAATCCTCATAGGGGTTTGTTATAAGACACCAAATATAACAGAAACTACTGAAAATGTATTATTGAAACAAAAAGACAAAGCAGCAAATCACAATGAGGTGATTATTATGGGGGACTTCAACTACCCCGATATAGACTGGGAAACTGAAACCTGCGTATCTCAGAAAGGAAACCGGCTTCTGTCAGTAACTAAGGATAATTATCTGTCCCAACTTGTGCCGGGCCCAACTAGAGGGGCAGCCCTTCTGGACTTAATTTTAAGCAACAGGCCAGATAGAAAAACAGACGTACGAGTGGATGGGCACCTAGGGAATAGTGACCACAATATAATACAATTCCACTTGTCCTTCAGTAAGGTGCCTTGGAGGGGGGTTACAAAAACGCTGAATTTCAGGAAAGCAAAGTTTGATCAGCTTAGAGAAGACCTTCGCCAAATTGATTGGGACAATGTCCTCAAAAATGGGAGCACAGAAAATAAGTGGGAAATTTTTAAATCGGTATTAAACACCCACTGCGAGCGAGCCATACCATACGGAAATAAAAGGGCTAGGAACAGGAGAAAACCAATGTGGCTAAATAAGGATGTAAAAGGGGCAATGAATAATAAGAAAAAGGCATTTAAAAAGCTAAAAGAAGAAGGCAGCGAAGAAGCATTAAAAATATATAGAGAAAAAAATAAAATGTGTCAAAAACAAATACATTTAGCAAAAGTAGAAACTGAGAGACTCATTGCTAAGGAAAGCAAAACAAAGCCCAAACTAGTCTTTAATTATATAAACAGCAAAAAGATTAAAATTGATGGTGTTGGCCCTTTAAAGAACAATGAGGGTAAAATCATAGAAAGCGATGTGGGAAAAGCAAATGTTTTAAATACTGTTTTCTCAACTGTGTTCACACAGGAAAAGCATATGCCATGGGAAATGCAAAGTGATCATGTAAACGCTTCATTAAGTATGACCTGCCTAACCCAGGAAGAAGTGCAGAACCGACTTAGTAACATTAAAATTGACAAATTACCAGGCCCTGATGGCATTCACCCTCGGGTATTAAGGGAGTTAAGTAATGTGATAGACAGGCCTCTATTCCTTATATTTAAAGACTCTATAGAAACTGGGTCTGTTCCACTGGATTGGCGGCTAGCAAATGAGGTACCAATATTCAAAAAAGGGTGTAAAAGGGAACCTGGAAACTATAGGCCGGTAAGCTTAACATCTGTTGTGGGTAAAATGTTTGAAGGGTTTTTAAGGGATACTATTATGGAATGTCTCAAGGTTAATAATTGTTTAACTCCATATCAACATGGATTTATGAAGGATCGCTCCTGTCAAACTAACCTGATCAGCTTCTATGAGGATGTAAGCTCTCACATGGACCGAGGAGAATCATTGGATGTCATTTATCTTGACTTCGGTAAAGCATTTGACACTGTCCCACATAAAAGACTGCTAAGTAAAATGAGAAAGCTTGGGCTCGGGGAAAATGTGTGTAGATGGGTAGGTAGCTGGCTTAGTGGTAGAAAACAAAGAGTGGTTATTAATGGCGCATACTCAGATTGGGCCAGGGTTACTAGTGGGGTGCCACAGGGGTCTGTATTGGGCCCCCTACTATTTAATATAGTTATTAATGATCTGGTGGATGGTTTACAGAGTAAAATATCAGTATTTGCAGATGATACAAAACTATGTAAGGTAGTTAACACAAAGGAGGACAGTTTGCAACTACAGATGGATTTGAGTAAATTGGAGAATTGGGCTGAAAAATGGCAAATGAGGTTTAACACAGATAAGTGTAAGATTATGGACATGGGAAGGAGAAACAGATGCTACGATTACTTACTAAATGGGAAACTGCTGGGGAAATCAGACATGGAAAAAGACTTAGGCATCTTAGTCAATAAGAAGCTAAATTGGAGTGCCCAGTGTCAGGCAGCAGCCACCAAAGCAAATAGGGTGATGGGATGCATTAGAAGAGGTCTGGGGGCACGAGATGAAAACATCATTCTCCCTCTACAAATTACTCGTCAGACCACACTTGGAGTATTGTGTGCAATTTTGGGCGCCGGTGCTCAAGAAAGACATTACTGAACTTGAAAGGGTTCAGAGGCGGGCTACTAAAATAATAAATGGAGTGGGTGCATTACAATACACGGAAAGGTTATCAAAATTAGGTCTATTTACTCTAGAAAAGAGAAGACTTAGGGAGACCTAATAAACATGTACAAATATATCAGAGGGCCATATAGAGATCTCTCCCATGATCTGTTTGTACCCAGGACTATGACAAGAACAAGGGGGCATTCTCTTCGATTGGAGGAAAGAAAATTCCTACATCAGCATAGAAGAGGGTTCTTCACGGTAAGAGCAGTGAGGCTCTGGAACTCTCTTCCTGAGGAAGTGGTGATGGCCAACTCACTGAATGAATTTAAGAGAGGAATGGATGCTTTTCTTGATAGCAAAAGTATAGAAGGTTATAAATAGCATAATCTTACAGGTAGATAGAAGAGCGACCAAGATTATTAGAGGAATGGGTGGGCTGCAATACCAAGACAAGTTATTAAACTTGGGGTTATTTAGTTTGGAAAAACAAAGGCTTAGGGGGGATCTAATCACAATGTATAAACATATGAGGGGACAGTACAGAGACCTTTCCAAAGATCTCTTTACACCTAGGCCTGCGACTGGAACACGGGAGCATCCGCTACGTCTTGAGGAAAGAAGGTTTAATCATAATCACAGACGAGGATTCTTTACTGTACGAGCAGTGAGACTATGGAACCCTCTGCCGCATGATGTTGTAATGAGTGATTCACTACTAACAGTTAAGCAGAGCATGGACGCCTTTCTTGAAAAATATAATATTACCAGTTATGTATATTAGATTTTATGACAGGGTGTTGATCCAGGGAACTAGTCTGATTGCCGTATGTGGAGTCAGGAAGGAATTTGTTTCCCCATTGGAGCTTATTTGACACATTGGGTTTTTTTTGCCTTCCTCTGGATCAACACGCTAGGCTACGGGTTGAACTAGATGGACTTAGAGTCTCCCTTAAACCTTAAAAACTATGAAACTATGAAACTATGAATATTGCACATCTCCCAAACCAGGTGAAGAAGCCCTTCCCCCAATTAGCGCAATCTTTTCTAATGGACTGCAGAAGAGGGAGATAATTCAGCTTGTATATTTAGCTGGTGTCCGCAGCCAACTGAACGCCCAAATACTTCAAAGACTGACTAGCCCACCTAAACTCAAACGCTGATTGTAGCGATGTTACTTGATACGGGGGGAGATACATTTAGGGCCTCCGATTTTGACATGTTAATTCTAAAGTTAGATAGAGAGGAATATGTTTACAACTCACTCAGTAGATTAGGGAGGGAAACCCGAGGGTTGGTAATAAAGAAAAGTAAGTCATCCGCATATGCCGCAATCTTGTAAGTGGAGCCTGAGACTTTAGGGCCCGATATGTTAATGTTGCCTCTAATTCGACTGAGCAGAGGTTCCAGAGTCAAAATGAAAATCAGGGGCGAGAGAGGACAGCCCTGTCTTGTTCCATTGCGAATGGGGAATCTCTCTGAGAGGAGACCGTTCACCCTGACTGCTGCTGAAGGGCTACTGTACAAGGAGCAAATCCAACCAAGCATCATTCTCCCCAACCCCACTGCCCGCAGAACCTCCTCCATGAATATCCAATTAACTCTGTCGAACGCTTTTTCTGCGTCGGTCGACAGAAGCATCAAGGGCAGCCCTTCAGATTTTGCCTTATGGATTAAGTTCAGAGTCTTGGTCGTGTTGTCCCTTGCTTCCCTACCCGTCATAAACTCAGCCTGGTCCGGGTGAATGATCCCCCCCAACAGTGGAGAGAGTCTATCCGATAGTATCCTAGTGAAGAGCTTCAAGTCTGTGTTGAGGAGGGAGATGGGTCGGTAGCTAGAACAAGAAGTAGGGTCTTTGCCCTCTTTAGGGATGACTACTATATTAGCGGCTAGGGCGTCCCTCGGCAGAGGGGTTGTTACAGAATGTGGAATGTGGTTGAATGCTGAGAGAAATGGAGAGGACAGAATGGTTCCCAGCTTTTTGTAATAGAGCAGAGGGAAACCATCCGGGCCAGGGGCCTTACCAGTGGGAGATTTTGTAATTGCGGCCCGATACTCCTCCTCCGAGATGGGCCTTTCAAGGTCGGCCGCAGCCTCAGGTTTGAGGTGCCTCAGGCCGGAGTCCAAGATGTACTTCTGGATACGGTTACGCAGTTCCGTCCTGGCCCTCTCAGACCGTCCCTCATCTATTGAATAGAGAGCGGAATAGAAGTCTTTAAAAGTGGAGGCAATGTCTTTCGGCAGTGTAGCCCACCTGTCCCCCGAAATGTGTACTTTAGAGACGTAGCCTCTCGCTCTCTGAGTCCTCAGGGCTCTAGCCAGGGCCCTGCCACTCTTGTTGCCAAATTCGTAGAAGTGCCGTCTACACTTAGCCAGCACTCCCTTAGCTTTATGGTATAACAGGGACCGGCGCTCTTCCTCCCTCTTCCTGACCAAGTTGGCCCCCACGTCCCCTCCCAAGGACCCCTTATGTATTACCTCCAGCTCTCTTATATCTGCCAGAAGAGATGTGACCCTAGCTTCCCGTTCCCTCTTCAGACGAGCCCCGTGTTTGATGAACAATCCCCTCACCACACATTTGTGCGCCTCACAGACAATGTTGGGGGACACCTCCCCCCCCCCCCCCGCTGCAGTTGAAATATTCCTTCAAGGCCTCACTTATGTCCTGCATTGTTACCGGTTCGTTGAGTAGCGAAGTGTTCAGGATCCACTGACTCTGCCTCCCGATGGAGCAGCCGAGGGATAGAGTTATGGTGATCAGGGCGTGATCAGAGAAAGATATGCACTCGATTGAAGAAGCCACCAGAGAGTGTAGGTCCCCATGTTTAAGGAAAAAGAGGTCCAACCTGGAGTAGCAATCATGCACTGCAGAGTAAAATGAGAAGTCTTTGTCTGATGGGTGCATCAATCGCCAAGTGTCTATCAGTTGATGGTCATGTAATCCCCGTCTCAAGCGACGCAGTGCCATATGTGGCAAACTGCACACCCCTTTAGAGCTATCCCTCAGCGGTTCCAACACAACATTAAAGTCACTCCGAGAACCAAAGTGCCCTCAGAAAATTCTTCTATCTGCTCAAGGTAACGCAACAATGTGGGACATTGACCGGATCTTAGCAAGTAGACCGCCACGAAGGTGAAAGTCTGAGTTGCAATGCGTCCCTTGAGCATCAGAAGCCTTCCCTGGTCATCCGATCGAGAGTCCAACAATTCCAAAGGGAGCGTACTGGACATCAGGATGCTCATGCCCCTAGATCTAGAGTCAGGGGAGGGTGAGTGATGCACTACAGGGTACCTTCTGTCGGCCAGTCTGTACAGTTTAGCTTCACAGTAGTGTGTTTCTTGGAGCAAGGCAACCTGGATTCGGTTTTTCCATAGTAAGTTCAGAAGAATAGACCGTTTCTCCGGATTGTGCAGTCCCTTAACATTCAGTGAGCCCACCCGTAGTTCGGCCTGTCTCTGCTTCGTCATACTCTGTCACGGAACCCTGAAGGGACGAACAACAAACACAAAAAAAAGAAAGAGAAAGGGGGGGAAGCAGGTGAGTGGAAGGGGAGGGTGGAGAGAGTATTGACCAGTAGGGGTGGAGCAAAGACTCTTTAGCAGGGGGGGGAAGAGGGAAAGAGGTGTAGAAGAGAGAGCAGAAAAGTGAAAAAGCAGCTGTTCTGCCGCTCGCAGTACCAAGGACCAGCCCAGAAACTGCTTTGGGAGAGGTAGGGACAAGGACTGACACACGGCCAGAGCGCTGACCCGCGCCCCACTTATTCATACTAAGTGACCCGGACCCCAAACAACAGGGGAGGGTCTGTCAATTAACCTCCCGTGAACCCCCCCACCCAGGACGAGCATATAAGCCCACCCCCCCGCCCGCCCCCCCAAACGACCCAACGCCGAATGAATACAGTTTTCATGAACTTAAGTCAGTGCGCTGTGTCCAATTGGGCTAGCCTTACGGCCCGTACTCTTGCCTCAGGGACGAGGAGGCTTGAGAGCACCTCCAAGCAACCCTCGTCTTGACTCCTCTTCCGACTGCCTAGCCTCCTCTTTGGACGCACCTCCGTCCTATCAGCGCCCGATAGATGCCCCTCAAAGTTCACCACTTTGGGAAGAATGGATGCCCTCCTTCCTTGCCCCGCAGGAGTCTGCGGTTCCCACTCCATCCAGTCCGGGATTGAGCAGTCTGATATTCCCAGAAAAGCATAAAGTTTCGAAAGCTCCGAGTGCCTCCTCAAAGGCAACATGGAGTCCCCCTTGCAGACAATCAAGTGAAAGGGATGGCCCCATCTATACGAGGCATTCGCTTCTTTGATTTTGAGCAGAAGAGGATGAAGCAGTCGTCTCATGTATAGTGTGCGGCTGGAGACATCCGGGAATAACTTCACCACAGCGCCACCTCTACTGAGCCATGTGACCAGGCTCCCTGGAGGATCCTCTCTCTGTCCCCATAATAATGCAATCGACACAGTACGTCTCTGGGGAAGGGAGCAGATCTGGGGCCAGGCCTTGCGACCCTATGAATTCTGTCAAAGAGATAGGTGGCCTCGGGGGGGGGCGAACAGTGACTTGATTGAATATGGATAAGACTTTAGTGCGCAGGAGATCCTGAGGCCATTCCTCCGGTATACCTTTCAGCCTGATGTTATTTCTCCTGCCCCTGTTCTCTTGATCATCTAATAGCAAGGCTAGCTCCCTGATGCGGACATTAGAGATCTCACAGTCTCGTTCAATCCTCTCCATTCTACTCTCTAGGGACTCTTGTGCATGTTCTGTAGCCTCAATTCTGTCTTCTAACACCACCATTTCCTCTCTCAATGTAGCCAGTGCCATCTGCTGGGAGGATTCTATTCTTTCCACCACATCCTCCAAATCTTTTTTGCTAGGGAGGGCCAAGATAAGCTCTCTCAGAGCATGTAAGTCCTCCTGAGGGGGGCCGGGCGCCTGCCATTATGGAAGATTCTGCGTGCCCTAGAGGAGGAGGGGTCCCCTGTGTACAGAGGATCGCGGGGACTCCCAGTTCAGGCGATCCCCCGACTGCTGAGGCCTCTACTTCATCCCCAATGACATGCTGTGAGGCCGGGCTTGCAGTTCCCCCCCTCTTCCATGGCCCTGTACCTGGGTTCGCCACCTCCGGTCCCCCCGCTGAGCTGTTCGCCCGTTTCTCCACCGCACTGGGCTCCCGCGCTGCTGCAGAGGCTGTGGGCGGGCGTCGTGTCGTGTCTGGGGATTCCCCAGCTGGGGAACGCTGCTGCGACGCCGACGCCATCTTATCTTGGGAAGCCGGCGGGGGCTCCCGGCCCGGCGCCGCCAGGAATCTGGAGAGGCTCCCCTGGGGTCTCTGGCCCGCCACGGGGGGAGCGGGGGCGGGAGCGCCGCCCGGTCTTTTCTTGGGAGGCATCCCTGGAGTGAAGGGTCCGCGGGTTGCCGTTTTCTGAAGTCGTGGGCGCAGGAGCTCTGAAGGAAGCTTACTCACGCCACCATGTCCAGGACACGCCCCCCCTTAGTAAACGGTTTCAACTACACTCTCCAAAATAAAATTCTACTACAGTCTGGCCATATGGCGCATATAAAGGTAATACACAAACAAGGAAAAGACCCCATGGAACCTTCATCATACAGGCCCATATCGCTGATAAATCAAGACATTAAAATAATCTCTAAAATCCTGGCTAGCATTGATCCTCCCATCGATAGTAGGACCACATCAAGTGGGGTTCGTTAGAAATAGGTCACCAGTATTCAACATTCGCACAGTGTTGGTGGTACTAGATGGAACAAAAAGACCGGGCCTGATAAAGGGGAACCCTGCGTTGTTGGCCTTAAACGCGGAAAAGGCCTTTGACAATGTAAATTGGCATTGGTTAGGGCTAGTATTAGATAACTTTGGCATAATGGGTACTTTTCGGAACTATATGGAGGCACTTTACGCTACACCTGAAGCTAGAATTTCCACAATGGACTTTCTGTCAAAATCTTTTCAGCTATAGAAGGGGACTAGGCAGGGGTGCCCCCTGTCACCACTTCTGTTTGACTTGGCCCTTGAACCACTAGCCCAATACTTAATAAAATCAGAAGATTTCTCAGGAATCAAGGTGGGGAATAGTGAGATAAAACTAACCTGCTTTGCAGACGATATGCTTTTATTTATGTCAGACCCAGACAACCATCTGAAAAACGTAACAGACAAACTGGCGTACTTTGGCTCCTTTTCAGGCTACAGGATAAATATCAGTAAAAGTCAGATTCTATATTTGACACCCCTGGGAAATAGGCAAGGTGAGGGAATAGAAGCAGCCATAGCCCCCTACTACATCACTTATTTAGGAATTAAAATAGGCAGAGACTCAATGTCATTATATAGACTTAACTATCCACATCTAATTGAAAAAATAACTAAAAAGCTAGACAGGTGGAAAAATCTTTCCCTGTCCCTGTTTGGCAGAGCACATCTGATAAAGATGATCAGCTTCTCCCATTTGCTCTATCCTCTACAAACTATTCCCTTACTGCTGAAACACACCGATATCAACAAGTTACAAAAAGCATTGTAAAATTTTTATGGCAGGAAAGAGACCAAGAGTAGCCTACTCAAAGCTGTGTCTACAGGAAAAAAGATGGAGGGGTACAAATGCCCATGATTAGATTGTACAACTTAGCGGCGCTTGCGAGACATATAAAAGACTGGATCAATGGGACAACCTTCTTTTCTAGCGTTCAGCTGGAGAGGGAGCTAACAAGCCCTTTTAACTTGGTAGCGGTATTACATATGAAGCTAGATAAAATACCAACGTACGTGAAACAGATCTGTTTAATAAAGGACACGGTGGGGGCCTGGAGAGCACTGAGAAAAACTGCATAGACTCCCTTATTGTCTTTCAAAATTTACCCCGTTGTGGGAGGATCCAAATTTTATTCAAGGGTCTCAAAACAAATTATTTCAAGGATGGAAGCAGAGGGGCATATGGAGGTTGGGTGATTTACTGAAAACGGAGGAGAGGAGAGTTCTGAGCTGGGCGGAGGTATCGGAAAAATTTAACATGGAAAATCACCATTACCTACAATATTTACAAATAACAACACATTACACATCAGTGGTAAAAGAGGTCGGGAAGGCTGAGAAGAAGGGGAGTTTTGATGTGTTGATTGGTCAGGAAGCTGGACATGAATCCCTTTCAATCATATACCAACGATTGAGAGATCAAGTACAGGGCCCCTGGAAAGAGCAAATATTTAAAACCTGGGAAACGGCTCTGGGCGATCCGGACATCTATGATAAAATTCTAAGGGGGTTGGAATCTGTTAAGAAAGTAATGATAAACGAGCAATGGAGGGAGATGCAATTTAAGCTACTACACAATGCAATTTACGCCTTTAATATATCACATATCAGCTCACCAGTGCATTTCACAGACCATTGTCCTAAATGTGGACTCCATAAAGCAAACCTGTTTCACTGCATATGGGAATGCCCACTAGTGAGGGGGTATGGGAGGAAGCGGTGGCGTACATATTGAGGATTTGGAAAGTAGTTATACCCGTCACCCCTCAGGCCTGTTTGTTTCACTGTATAGAAGCCCCTACGGAAATTGCCAGAGCAAGTGCTCACATTCCAGGTGTAATACACGTAGTATTGCTTGTAGTTAAGAAATGCCTACTTAGGAACTGGCTGATAAGACAGACACCGAGAAATACAGAAATAGTTCATACCCTAAAAACAATAATGATGTACGACAAACTGGATTCGGAGAAACATAAGGAGAAGTCCACTAAAAGATTCTTCAAAAAGTGGAGAACATTTATTGAGCAAAGCTTCACACAGATGGAAATCACTGAGTTAATTAAAGCATTTGAACACACGTCTTGGTATTGTTTGGAAGACATTGCAGGGACACTAGGGACACTGAAGATGGGGAGCATCCAAAGGACCAACTGAAAGGAACAAATAGGTTAGGTTGTTAAGTTAGAGTAAATTATTGTTAAGATAATTCTATGGAGATGAAATTGTTGTGACAATGAAAAAGAAAATGATGTAACAGAAGCATTGTACGTTCCGGAGACATTTTATGGAATGTAACAACATGTTCTCTTGTTGATGATATGTGCTTGCTGACATCAAATAAAATATGTTTAAAAAATAAATAAATAAATAAATAAACTTTTACAAACATTTTTTATATTCTGCTCAATTAAAAACAAATTATAATATTTAAACAAAACATTAATACTTTACATTTTTTCAGTTATTGAATTTTTCTTTTTTATGACACCTTCCCTTTAATATTCTTGGTTACTGCACTCTGAACAGCCAACTTCTTTAGCAATGACCTTTTGTGTCTTACCCTCCTTGTGGGGTGTGTGAATGACGGCCTTCTGGACATCTGTCAAGTCAGCAATCTTCCCCATGATTGTGTAGCCTACTGAACCAGCCTAAGGGACCATTTTAAATGCTTAGGAAGCCTCTGCAGTTGTTTTGTGGTAATTATTCTAATTTTCTGAGATAACGACGTTTGGGTTTTCATTGGCTGTAAGCCATAATCATCAACATTAATAGAAATAAACACTTGGAATAGGTCCTTGTTATGATTTAGGGACCGAGGAGGATCAAAAAATGCGGAATCCCAAATGGTAACAGAGTGGCTGGAACCTTAACGGATTGCAGACCTAATCCTGACACACAACTAGAAGTAGCCATGGGACGAGCCTACGATGACCTAGTTGTCTCGACACAGCCGGAGAACTAAATATTCTCACAGATAGAGATATAAGAAAGCTAATCTGCATTGGAGCAGTCCCCAAAGATGGATAGATAGCCCACCACATGTAAAGGCTACAGTGATATATAAAAACACAATACAAAGCTAGAAAAGACAGATTCAGCAAAGGTGAGGCCCAAACTATCTTTATAGGAAAGGATAGGAAGGAGCATTGTCTGCAATGGTAAAAACCCTTAAAAAATACCAGCACTTCTGATATGGAAAAATCCTGAAGTCACACAACCTCTACCCCACTGTATCAGCACTCAAATGTTACTGGGATCCAAAAACACTAATACAGATGAGGGACTGAATTAATTCCAAGCATGACAAACCCAATACCTTGCAGAATCATGGAGCTAAGAATACACACACTCCCAGCAGGGAATGATCCCATTCCACCAAGAACTCCCCACAGATAAAATAGGAATTAAGCATTAGTATCAAAGCAGAAAAAAACAACAAGAAAGTGGAAAACAAACAGCAGAGGTACAAAGACCACTTATCTGAGAAAAGTTCTAATAGTGAGCAGGGCTGGTTACAGAATGTCCTTAACACACAGGAGACCATTGAGCACCGGCAATTAACAAGAGAAAACTACTCAGTTATATAGTCCCAATCTGACCCTGATTGCCAGTCCTCTACAGGTGTCTGGATTTCCTTCCACAAATCAACTGCACCGCCAGCACTGACCACAAGAGAGAGCCCCAAACTGGAAAACATATTCACAACAGATCCCTCTGTGTGTAATGACTCTATATATGATATAGATATATATCTGTAATGACCCTCACCTACTGTATCCTCACCCATCCCTTGTAGACTGTGAGCCCTCGCGGGCAGGGACCTCCGTCCTCCTGTACCGGTCTGTGTCTTGTATGGTTTACGATTATTGTACTTATCCCTATTTTGTATACCCCTTTCAAGTGTAAAGCGCCATGGAATAAATGGCACTATAATAATAAATAATAATAATATATAATATATAGGAATAGATCACTCTGTGTGTAATGACTATATAATAAATAGAAATAGATCCCTCTGTGTGTAATGACTCTATATAATATATAGAAATAGATCCCTCTGTGTGTAATGACTATATAATATATAGAAATAGACCCCTCTGTGTATAATGACTCTATATACAGTCCCTGACAGAAGTTCTATCGCTTATCCATGTTATGTAAATAAAAGCTTATAACCTGACTTTAAATTCATCCATTGGTTTCATAAATTACTCTTTTGAAAGCTGAAACCCTCCTAAATTTGGTTTAGGTTATGAAAAAAAAAGTTGCTGCAAAGCTGAAATATTGATCATTTAATGAACACAGAAAGGCCAGATTTTGGCAAGACAAAAGTTTTGTCGCCTTGTCATATCCACCCAATCCAAGTTTACATCCTCACCTGTGCTCACTAAATGAACGGTTAATTAGTGAGTGTGTATAACAAAAAACCCAGCACCCGAGACCTTCAGTTGAACTGCAACTTGACCTTTGACAACATGCCAAAAATCCACCCTGCAACCAAAGCCTTGATTATCAAGAGGCTGAAGACCAGATCCACTGCAGAGGTGGCTGGCACCTTTAATGTGTCTCAGCATCAAATACAAAGAATTAAAAAAAGATTTGAAGAGACTGGAGATGTTTTTGACAAGCCCAGGATTGGCAGACCCCGCAAGACAACTACTCAGGAGGAACGTTTGCTGGTTAGAAAATCCAAAGCCAGACCCTTTTCCACTGCAGCAGAGCTCCAAAAGGCCTGGTCACATCAAGTCCCTGTGTCAACTAGAACAGTTAGTAGGATTCTGTCTTGAAATGGCCTCCATGGTCGAATCAGTGACCAGAAACCAGCACTAAAACAAAAGGCAATTAAAAAACCGTGTGGCATTTGTCAAGTCCCACAGCCTGCTAAACAGATGGATGCTGGAAAAGTGTCAGAAGGTGGATTTCTCTGATGAATCTTCAGTTGAATTACACCACTGCCACCGCAAATACTGCAGGAGACCTACGGGAGCCCGTATGGATCCAGAAAACAGTTAAGTTTGGTGGTGGAAAGATAATGGTCTGGGGTTACATTCAGTAGGGGTGTGTGTGAAACATTTTCAAGGTGGAAGGTAATATCAATAGCCTAACATATCAAAAAGTATTAGCTACCTCTTACATTCCCAATCATAAAAGGGGTCAAATTCTGCAGCAGGATGGTGTCCATCTCATACATCCATCTCTACAATAGAGTTCCTCCTGGCAAAGAAGATCAAGGTGCTCAAGGGCTGGCCAGCCCAGTCACCAGACTTGAACATCATTGAGCATGTTTGGGGTAGGATGAAAGAGGAAGCTTGGAAGACAAAACCAAAGAATCTAGATGAACTCTGGGAGGCATGTAAGACTGCATTCTTTGCTATTCCTGATGACTTCATCAATACATTGTATGACTCATTGTTGAACCACATGGATGGTTCAATGTGTGGGAGGATCGTAGTAGGGAGCGGCAGGACGGTGAGGTAGGTAGCTGGGTGACAGTTAGAAAGGGGGGTAAAGGGAAAAGTGCTAGGAAGGCTAGTCCTGAACTGACACACCCCAATAGGTTTGCAAACTTGGCAGATGAGGGGGATGTCATTACAGGGGTAGCATTGCTGCAGCAAGGCATGACCTCTGAATGCCAGAGGAGTGTCTGCTCCAGTAAGGGGGGGAATAGGAGTGCAGGGCAGGCAAGACAGGTACTGGTAGTGGGGGACTCAATTATTAGGGGGACAGATAGGGCAATCTGTCACAAAGACAGGGATCGCCGAACAGTGTGTTGTCTTCCTGGCGCTCGAGTTCGGCACATCGCTGATCGGGTTGACAGATTACTGGGAGGGGCTGGGGAGGACCCAGCGGTCATTGTACACATTGGCACAAATGACAAAGTTAGAGGTAGGTGGAAGGTCCTTAAAGATGATTTCAGGGAATTAGGTTGTAAGCTTAAAGCATGGACCTCAAAGGTGGTATTTTCGGAAATACTACCTGTGCCACGAGCCACACCAGAGAGGCAAAGAGAGATCAGGGAGGTTAACAGGTGGCTCAGGAATTGGTGTAGGAAAGAGGGTTTTGGGTTCCTGGAGAATTGGGCCAACTTTTCAGTTGGCTACAGATTGTATGCTAGGGATGGGCTGCATCTTAATGGGGAGGGTGCAGCTCTGCTGGGGCAGAAAATGGCTAGAAGGTTGGAGGAGTGTTTAAACTAGGAATGGGGGGCGAGGGTATTCACTTTATAGAAGGGAAATGTAGTGCAGATAGTGACCAGGGCACAAGTAATGAAATTGGGGGTGGTACGGGGGGAAGGATTAGGACAGTCAATACAGTAAGCAGGAATACAGGTACAGAGTCATACGTAACGTGCATGTACACTAATGCCCGAAGCCTCACAAATAAGGTGGAGGAATTAGAATTAATATTGTTGGAAGAAAATTATGATATAGTGGGGATATCAGAGACATGGCTGGATGAGAGCTATGACTGGGCTGTTAATTTACAGGGTTATAGCCTATTCAGGAATGACCGTACAAATAAGCGAGGGGGAGGTGTGTGTCTATATGTAAAATCATCCTTAAAACCCATCCTGCGTGACAACATATGTGAGGATGTGAAGCCCCACAGGTGTAGTGTCGGTGCATTACCTTCAGGGACTCCACTCGGCTGGATCTGGTCACAGGTAGGAGATCTTCTTCTTGTCGTGACGCCACTCTCAGTATTGCGGCCAGTAGGGACCGCCACTGCAGGTTGAGGGTCGCCTGGGGCTGATGGTATGTGCAGTTAGTTGGGATAGCCTCCTGAGAGTGAGGCAAGCCCCAGGGCCCGATGTAGGTGCGTAGTACCACAAGGCGCAGAATAACTCCACACAGGCAGAATGTCTTTCAGGGTTTTTACTCACTTCAGGTGGCAGGGTGAGTAACCCGGGCGTAGCTGGGATGAACCAGGTGGGAACCAGGTATCCTTCAGGCTGACTTTATGAGGGTGACTACCAACTCGCCTTCCTTAGCCCTTGGTGGTTTGGGGTGACCCCGACTTTGAGTCCCTATGGGGGTCACCCAGGGAAGATGCTGCAGCCTCTCTCCCCTTCGTTCGCCGTGTGCTTGTCGCCTGGGCCAGATCACTCCAGCTTCTTGCCTCCTGTGAGCTATGGGCCCTAACTGTGGCTACGTGGCTGCGGCTTTTTGTGGTGTTGTGGCGTGGGCTTTGAGAGCCCCACACCGGCAGGTTTAGCAAAAGAAAGCTGGATCTATCTCCGCTTCGGGATCTGCCGCCCGTTTGGGCCTGGTTCTCCCTAGCAGTCTCCTTACTTCCCACTCCGTGCTCTTCTCTCTAGCTGAGATGGGTTTCGGGTAGCACTCCTAGTTGACCGTTCTCCCCCGTCAGTAGCCACTGCGCGGGCGCTGTTAGACAGCAACAGCCCCACAGGTCTGCTCCTCACTGAGCCCTATGGAGTTCTGCTCTAACTGACTCACTGCCCCTCCTCTCCTGTTCTTGCCTACGCCACCTAGCAACCAGATTCTCTTACCACACCCCTTGAGAGGAGATGGAGGCTTTTGGCCCCCTCCACTATTCCAGTGAAGGTCAAGGCTTTTCCCCCTCCTGGGATCCCCAGGGGTCCTCTCATGGGTACATGTGTGAGAGCTGATTACTATGCGCCTGTGTTCCACACCCCTGTCAGCCTTCTGGATTACCTGTATTGTACTGTCCCCAGCATGGGTGCAGTACTCAGTGGTGCCTGACCAGGTCAGGGGCGCCACATTCCCCCTTAGTTATCACCAGCACGTCCTCGGGCTGCAAGACAACATTTTAAAATGCATAAAACATTAAAACATTGTAAAACTTTTTTAAAAGCACCAGGTACCATACATCACCACCCTCCACCCACAAGTCCGTTAACCCACCCAAAACCCTTTCACGTTGGCCGCGACTTCAGCCACTTCTGGCAGGATGTAGAGGCGGCTTACATGGGCTGGTGGTCTTCAGGGTATACCTGGCCTGGTGGATCCGCGCCTTCAGCCTCTTCTGGCAGGATGCAGAGGCGGCCTCCACAGTTGGTGCTGACCAGGTACCCTCTTTGTGGTGGTGAGCCAAGGCCCCATAAACAGGCGTGCTCTCTGGTTGCAGGTGAGCCAAGGCCCTATATACGGACGGGCTCCTCCTGGTTGCAGACGAGCCAAGCCCCTAAACAGGCTGACTCTGGTGGCGGTGGTGCCCTCTGGTGTAACTATTTACACTGCGAGAGTTTGTGGCTATAGCCAGTTCATAGCCTTAAGGTTTATGGTTTTCTCACAATAGTTTTTGTGGGCACATGCTTAAACGTGAACGTTGCAAAACAAACTTTCCGAACTGGTCAAAACTTGCTGTACTTTACTTGAACTTATGCAGACTCCTCTTCACCAGGGCTTGGGCCTGTAGGGCTGCGGCACCTGTTGCTTTCTTGGCCTCTTTCTTCATCTGTTGTTGTCTCATCTGCAGGTTCCTTGTCTCTGCTTTCTCTATCTTCATCTGTTTCCTTTCCTGTATCTGTTTCTCTTTCCTGTAGCATGGGGTGGCTGTAAGGTTTGCTGGTACATAGTGCTACGTCAAGCGCGTACAGTCCTCTTTCGCCTTGATGCATGGTAAACTGTACTGAATCCCCCATCTTTAGGTTTCTGCCAGGGTGTCCTCTAGGCAGATGAGCGCTCACATCTCTTCTGTTGACAAATATCCCTTCTTTGATACCAGGGGCTACAATGAATCCATATCCACTTTTCAAATTGAAATCCTCCACTACTCCTCTGCAAAGGGGTCCTCTGACCTGGGCTTTGGCTCTTCTCAGGAACCTTTTCTCCTGTAGGTCTCTGGCCGTGACTTCTCTCTGCTCTGGGGATTGTGGTGCAGGGGACAGCGTTGTTCTGTTGCGACGCCTGGTCTTGCGGGCTGGGTTCTGCTGGGCTGTTACCTCAATGCCTGCAGGGCCCCAGGTGAGGTTGCTGGGCTGGTCTTCGTCAGCAGACGGTGTCAAGTCCTCCTCATCCCAACGGGAATAGGGTAACATCTCCGGCTCTGAGTATTGCTCCACTGCCGGTGGCTCCGGAGTCAGCTCCTCAGCTTCCTGGCCTCCTCTCCCCCTTAGTTCTTCTTGGCACTCCTTTGGTGGCAGTGCTGGGGATGGGCTTTCTTCAGCAGGCCCAGGCGGGGGACTCTTTGTCGTGGTTGCTGCAGGGGTTGCTGGAATCCTCTTGGGGGTATGCGGAGGGAGCAGATACCGATCCACCATCTCTTGTGGGAACTGGGCCTCTAGGTCAGCCTTCAGCTTCCAGTATTCGGGGTCCTCTCCTATCAGGGACTTCCTAGCAGGGACCTCTTTGGACTGGGGAGCGGTGTCTGCTCTGGCCTTGCAGGCCGGGGTAAATGGTGATGCAATCTCTTTGCGGGCCGCGCCCTGTATGGCGGCGGCCTGGTCTTGGCGGGCCGCGCCCGGCATGGCGGCGGCCTGGTCTTGGCGGGCCGCGCCCGGCATGGCGGCGGCCTGGTCTTGGCGGGCCGCGCCCTGTTTGGCGGCGGCCTGGTCTTGGCGGGCCGCGCCCTGTATGGCGGCGGCCTGGATCGGCGTCGCAGCTGCGATGGGATCTGTGCAGGCTGGGCTGGGCGTCGCTGCAGGGACCGGGTCTTGGTGGGCCGAGCAGGGCATCGCTGCGGCGGCCGGGGCTTGGCGGGCCGCGCCTGGCGTGGCTGCGGCCTGGTTCAGCACCTCACTTGCGGCGCGGACGAGCGTTGCTGCGGCGGTGGGGTCTCGGCGGGCCGGGCCTAGCAGGGCGGCGGCCTGGGTCAGCGTTACGCCTGCGGCGCGGATGAGGGTCGCGGTGGCAGCCGGTTCTTTGCGGGCCGGACTGGGCGTTGCTGCAGGGACCGGGTCTTGGTGGGCCGAGCAGGGCATCGCTGCGGCCGCTGGGGCTTGGAAGGCCGCACCTGGCGTGGCTGCGGCCTGCTTCAGCGTCGCCGCACCGGACGCCTCTTCGGGGACCGCGGGCGTGGCAGCAGGGGTCGGGGCACTTGCGCTGGCCGGGGCATCACTCGACTCACCCACCGGTGGCAGCATCGGGGTCTGCGTCATCGCCGTCCTGTCTGGCACTCGGCGCGCGGCTCTCCTTTCATAGGCCCGAACCGCCGCGGTCATCTCCAGAAGTTCCATGCGTTCTTCTCGGATCTGCTCCACGACCCGGGTCTCCAGTCGGTCGCAGAACTGGGCCAGCTCCCGATACCACCAGGCAGCGGAGCCCGGTTCTGGATTTCTGCGGTCAGACGCCATTTCTTCTGCGCCCTCTTCTGCACGACTCTCCAGCTGTGGACTCGCCGTTGCCTCTGATAGCAAGCTGTTCAGTTTCTGCTCTGCCTCTTTCAGCAGCTCCTCTCCCAGCAGCAGGCTTGTGGCTTCCTTTCTTCCCCGACGTCTCTGGACGCCTCCGCTCTCTTCACAAGCGAGGTCAGAACTCTGCAGGGGATCTCTGGGTAGCCACACCTCTTCGTGGGCGGTAACTTCTTCCAGCGCGGGCTGCTGTTGTTTTTCAGCGCGCTTTTCATGGTGGCAATATGGCGGCGCTTCCAATTTTTCAAGCGGACCGCCCAGGCACATGGTCACCTGTCTGAACAGGTCTAGTCCTTATCCTGTTCGTGACGCCAGATGTGAAGCCCCACAGGTGTAGTGTCGGTGCATTACCTTCAGGGACTCCACTCGGCTGGATCTGGTCACAGGTAGGAGATCTTCTTCTTGTCGTGACGCCACTCTCAGTATTGCGGCCAGTAGGGACCGCCACTGCAGGTTGAGGGTCGCCTGGGGCTGATGGTATGTGCAGTTAGTTGGGATAGCCTCCTGAGAGTGAGGCAAGCCCCAGGGCCCGATGTAGGTGCGTAGTACCACAAGGCGCAGAATAACTCCACACAGGCAGAATGTCTTTCAGGGTTTTTACTCACTTCAGGTGGCAGGGTGAGTAACCCGGGCGTAGCTGGGATGAACCAGGTGGGAACCAGGTATCCTTCAGGCTGACTTTATGAGGGTGACTACCAACTCGCCTTCCTTAGCCCTTGGTGGTTTGGGGTGACCCCGACTTTGAGTCCCTATGGGGGTCACCCAGGGAAGATGCTGCAGCCTCTCTCCCCTTCGTTCGCCGTGTGCTTGTCGCCTGGGCCAGATCACTCCAGCTTCTTGCCTCCTGTGAGCTATGGGCCCTAACTGTGGCTACGTGGCTGCGGCTTTTTGTGGTGTTGTGGCGTGGGCTTTGAGAGCCCCACACCGGCAGGTTTAGCAAAAGAAAGCTGGATCTATCTCCGCTTCGGGATCTGCCGCCCGTTTGGGCCTGGTTCTCCCTAGCAGTCTCCTTACTTCCCACTCCGTGCTCTTCTCTCTAGCTGAGATGGGTTTCGGGTAGCACTCCTAGTTGACCGTTCTCCCCCGTCAGTAGCCACTGCGCGGGCGCTGTTAGACAGCAACAGCCCCACAGGTCTGCTCCTCACTGAGCCCTATGGAGTTCTGCTCTAACTGACTCACTGCCCCTCCTCTCCTGTTCTTGCCTACGCCACCTAGCAACCAGATTCTCTTACCACACCCCTTGAGAGGAGATGGAGGCTTTTGGCCCCCTCCACTATTCCAGTGAAGGTCAAGGCTTTTCCCCCTCCTGGGATCCCCAGGGGTCCTCTCATGGGTACATGTGTGAGAGCTGATTACTATGCGCCTGTGTTCCACACCCCTGTCAGCCTTCTGGATTACCTGTATTGTACTGTCCCCAGCATGGGTGCAGTACTCAGTGGTGCCTGACCAGGTCAGGGGCGCCACAAGGGTACTGAGAATGTAGAGTCCCTATGGGTGGAGATAAGGGGGGGGAGAATGAATAATAAAATACTGATAGGGGTGTGTTATAAGACGCCGAATAATATGGAAGAGGTAGAGAATCTCCTCATAAAGCAAATTGATAAAGCAACGAGTCTCAGAGAGGTAATTATTATGGGGGACTTTAACTATCCTGATATAAATTGGGGAACAGAAACTTGCAGTTCCAGCAAAGGAAATAGATTTTTGATTACAATGAAAGATAATTACCTTTCACAAATGGTACAGGACCCCACAAGAGGGGGAGCACTACTAGACCTTGTACTAACCAATAGGCCAGACCGCATATCAAATATACAAGTTGGGGGTTACTTGGGGAATAGTGATCACAAAATAATAAGTTTTCATGTATTCTTTAGTAAGATGTATAGTAGAGGGGCTACAAGGACACTAAACTTCAGGAAAGCAAATTTTAAACGGTTGAGAGATGATCTTAGTGCAATAAACTGGGATGATGTACTAAGTAATAAAAGTACACAAAGCAAATGGGAGACTTTTATGAGCATCCTGAATAGGGCTTGTGCAGAAAATATACCCTATGGAAACAAACATGCTAGAAATAGGAGGAAACCCCTATGGCTAAATAGAGCTGTAAGGGAAGCAATAAAAGAAAAACAGAAAGCCTTAAAAGAATTAAAGAGGGTAGGTAGTGATGAGGCATTATATAATTATAGAAAATTAAATAAAATATGTAAAAAGCAAATTAAGTTAGCTAAGTTTGAGACAGAGAGACTCATTGCGAGAGAAAGTAAAAATAATCCTAAAATATTCTTTAACTACATAAACAGTAAAAAACTGAAAAGCGATAGTGTTGGCCCCCTTAAACATAGTCTTGGTGAAATGGTGGAAGGGGATGAGGGTAAAGCCAACCTGCTGAATGACTTTTTTTCTACGGTTTTTATACAAGAAAATGCCATGGCAGATGACATGACCAGTGATACCATAAATTCACCCTTGAATATTACCTGCTTAACCCAGCAGGAAGTACGCCGCCGCCTCGAAATCACTAAGGTTGACAAATCTCCGGGCCCGGATGGCATACACCCCAGAGTACTACAGGAATTGAGTTCTGTGATAGATAGACCATTATTTTTAATCTTCTCAGATTCCTTAATAACAGGGTCGGTACCGCAGGACTGGCGCATAGCAAATGTGGTGCCAATATTCAAAAAGGGGACAAAAACTGAGCCGGGAAATTATAGGCCGATAAGTTTAACCTCTACGGTTGGTAAAATCCTTGAGGGTTTCTTGAGAGATGCTATACTGGAGTATCTCAAGAAAAATAACCTTATGACAGAGTATCAACATGGCTTTATGAGGGATCGATCCTGTCAAACTAATTTGATCAGCTTCTATGAAGAGGTAAGTTCAAGCCTGGACCAGGGAAATGCAGTGGATGTTGTGTATATGGACTTTTCAAAAGCTTTTGATACGGTGCCACACAAAAGGTTGGTACATAAAATGAGAATAATGGGGATAGGGGAAAATATGTGTAACTGGGTTAAAAACTGGCTCAGTGATAGGAAACAAAGGGTGGTTATTAATGGTACGTACTCGGACTGGGTCTCAGTTCATAGTGGGGTACCACAGGGGTCAGTATTGGGCCCGCTTCTTTTCAACATATTTATAAATGACCTTGTTGGGGGCATGCGGAGTAGAATTTCAATATTTGCAGATGATACTAAACTCTGCAGGGTAATCAATACAGAGGAGGATAATTTTATATTACAGGGAGATTTATGTAAATTGCAGGATTGGGCTGAGAAGTGGCAATTGAAGTTTAATGTAGATAAATGTAAGGTCATGCACTTGGGTAGAGGAAATAACATTTATGATTATGTACTTAATTGTAGAACACTGGGTAAAACAGACACAGAAAAAGACTTGGGTGTATGGGTGGATGGTAAACTTCACTTTAGTGGACAGTGTCAGGCAACTGCTGCCAGGGCTAATAAAATAATGGGATGTATTAAAAGAGGTATAAGTGTTCATGAAAAAAATATAGTTCTACCTCTGTACAAGTCACTAGTGCGACCGCACTTAGAATACTGTGTACAATTCTGGTCACCGATATATAAGAAGGACATAGCTGAACTGGAGAGGGTGCAGAGAAGAGCCACCAAGATTATTAGAGGAATGGGTGGGCTGCAATACCAAGACAGGTTATTAAACTTGGAGTTATTTAGTTTGGAAAAACAAAGGCTTAGGGGGGATCTAATCACAATGTATAAATATATGAGGGGACAGTACAGAGACCTTTCCAAAGATCTTTTTACACCTAGGCCTGTGACTGGAACACGGGGGCATCCGCTACGTCTTGAGGAAAGAAGGTTTAATCATAATCACAGACGAGGATTCTTTACTGTACGAGCAGTGAGACTATGGAACTCTCTGCCGCATGATGTTGTAATGAGTGATTCACTACTAACATTTAAGCAGAGCCTGGATGCCTTTCTTGAAAAATTTAATATTACCAGTTATGTATATTAGATTTTATGACAGGGTATTGGTCCAGGGAACTAGTCTGATTGCCGGATGTGGAGTCAGGAAGGAAATTTTTTCCCCATTGGAACTTGTTTGCCACATTGGGGTTTTTTTGCCTTCCTCTGGATCAACATGTTAGGCTACGGGTTGAACTAGATGGACTTAGGGGCACTTTGCACACTACGACATCGCAGGCCGATGCTGCGATGTCTAGTGCGATAGTGCCCGCCCCCGTCGCAGCAGCGATATGTGGTGATAGCTGGCGTAGCGAAAGTTATCGCTACGCCAGCTTCACACACACACTCACCTGCCGTGCGACGTCCCTGTGGCCGGCGACCCGCCTCCTTGTTAAGGGGGCGGGTCGTGCGGCGTCACTGCGACGTCACACGGCAGGTGGCCAATCAGAGCGGAGGGGCGGAGATGAGCAGGATGTAAACATCCTGCCCACCTCCTTCCTTCCGCATATCCTACGGAAGCCGCAGTGAGGCCGGTAGGAGACGTTCCTCGCTCCTGCGACTTCACACACAGCGATGTGTGCTGCCGCAGGAGCGAGGAACAACATCGGACCGTCGCGTCAGCGTAATCATGGATTACGCCGACGCTGCACCGATGATACGATTACGACGCTTCTGCGCTCGTTAATCGTATCATCCAGCCTTTACACACTGCGATGTCGCATGCGATGCCGGAAGTGCGTCATTTTCAATTTGACCCCACCGACATCGCACCTGCGATGTCGCAGTGTGCAAAGTGCCCCTTAGAGTCTCCCTTCAACCTTAAAAACTATGATACTATGATACTATGATGCAGTCCTTCAAGCTTTTGGAAGTCACACAAAATATTAAATATGGCTCTAATAGCACCACAACTTCATTCACCAATGTTATGCAACATATCTTTGTATTAGAAGTTAATTATTTGTTTGAAGTTCCCATTACTTTCTGTGGGCGACAAAACTTTTGTCTTGCCAAAATCTGACCTTTCTGTGTTCATTAAATGATCAATATTTCAGCTTTGCAGCAACTCTATTTTCATAACCTAAACCAAATTTGGGAGGGTTTCAGCTTTCAAAAGAGTAATTTATGAAACCAATGAATGAATTTAAAGTCAGGTTATAATCTTTTATTTACATAACATGGATAAGCGTCAGAACTTCTGTCAGGGAGTGTAATGTACACTGTGTGCAGAATTATTAGGCAAGCTGTACTTTAGAAGATGCTTTTTATTATTGATCAACTTTGTTCTCAGTCAACCCAAAAGACTCATAAATATCAAAGCTTAATATTTTTGGAAGTTGGAGTGGTTTTTTTTTAGATTTGGCTATCTTAGGAGGATATCTGATTGTGCAGGTAACTATTACTGTGCAGAATTATTAGGCAACTTAATAAAAACCAAATATATTCCCATCTTACTTGTTTATTTTCACCAGGTAAACCAATATAACTGCAGAAAATGTAAAAATAAACATTTCTGACATGCAAAAACAAAACCCCCAAAAAATAGTGACCAATATAGCCACCTTTCTTTATTATGACACTCAACAGCCTACCATACATAGATTCTGTCAGTTACTTGATCTGTTTATGATCAACATTGCATGCAGCAGCCATCACAGCCTCCCAGACACTGTTCCGAGAGGTGTACTGTTTTCCCTCCCTGTAGATCTTACATTTTATGAGGGACTACAGGTTATCTATGGGGTTCAGATCAGGTGAACATGAGGGCCATGTCATTATTCTTTAATCTTTTAGACCTTTACTGGCCAGCCACATTGTGGAGTAGTTGGATGCATGTGATGGAGCATTGTCCTGCATGAAAATCATGTTTTTCTTGAACGATACCAACTTCTTCCTGTACCACTGCTTGAAGAAGTTTTCTTCAAGAAACTGGTAGTAGGTCTGGGAGTTGAGCTTCACTCTATCCTCAACCTGAAAAGATCCCACATGTTCATCTTTGATGATACCAGTCCATACCAGTACCCCACCTCCACCTTGCTGGCGTCTGAGTCGGAGTGGAGCTCTCTGCCCTTTACTGATCCAGCCTCTGGTCCATCCAACTGGCCCATCAAGAGTCACTCTCATTTCATCAGTCCATAAAACCTTTGAAACATCAGTCTTAAGATATTTCTTGGCCCAGTCTTGACGTTTTATCTTATGTTTCTTGTTCAAAGGTGGTCGTTTTTCAGCCTTCCTTACCTTGGCCATGTTCCTGAGTATGGCACACCTTGTGCGTTTTGATACTCCAGTAATGTTGCAACTCTGGAATATGGCCAAACTGGTGGCAAATGGCATCTTGGCAGCTTCACGCTTGATTTTCCTCAATTCATGGTCAGTTATTTTGCTCCTTTTTTGCCCAACATGCTTCTTGCGACCCTGTTGGCTATTTTCCATGAAACACTTGATTGTTTGGTGATCACGCTTCAAATGTTTGGCAATTTCAAGACTGCTGCATGCCTCTGCAAGACATCTCACAATTTTGGACTTTTTTTTTAATTCAATAGATTTTTATTAAGATTTTGCACAATACAGGTTCTACAAACGCAACAAACATGCGGACAGTTGAAAAATGTAAAGACAGATAACAGCTGAAAATTCTGCATAGTAGGGTTAGAACACAAAATTACACCATGGGAACCAAGGATAGGGATGAGAAGTAATAAAACAGCAGGTCAATGAGGACTGGAAGGATGAAAATTTGGACACCACCCAGGGGGACCAACGATTCCTAATTTCATTTTTGGTAGACAGGTCAGAGGTCAGAAGGAGTTTGTGTTGGTAATGTTTATTGATTTTTTGGATGATTTCCAATTTTGAGGGGACAGTTTTTTCTCTCCAATGGTCTGCCAGACACCGACGTGCTGCTATTAGAATGTGAGATACAATAGGTCTCAAATCGCCAGGGAACACATGTAAACCAATCCCCAAGACTGCCAACGGACCGCTCAGACTTCCAGCCAGGCCCAAAACTGAGGTAATAATATTAGACACCTCTTCCCAAAAAGGCTGGATGAGCGGGCAATCCCACCATACATGTCCTATGGAACCAACACGTGAGCAGCCCTTCCAGCAGGATTGGGGATAGGATCTACAGAATTTGGAAATCTTCAGCGGGGTGTAGAACCAGTCAAAGTGAACTTTCTTAAGCTGCTCAAGATGATTGATACAGGAGGAATATTTCTGCAGGTCGCCAGAAGCGGACCACCATTGGATCGGGTTGAGGAAAAAGCAAGAGCCGATTCCCAGCGTCCCATATACGCTTGTTTAGGACCATTACCGGGGAAATTAAACACTTTATATACTACCGAGAGACCGTGTTTTTGAGGGGAGGAGGAACTAAAAAAAATCACTGTAAAGGCGAGCAAACAGCTATTATGACAGGATATGGGGAATACACATGATTTTAAAAAGTGCCAAATTTGCAGATACTGGTAGAAATGATTTCTGTGAAGGCCAAATTCATCTATTAGGGCAGAGAAAGGTTTTAACTCCTGAACTTAGAGGATAGCTTTCAAAATCATAATACCATTCCTCACCCAATTGCCTAATGTGAGGCCATTCACATGAAGCTCCAAAGCTCTAATAGAAATAGATTCAAATTTAAGCACCTGATGAGTAGAGACCAGATCAGACCAGTAGGAAAATGCCACTCTCACTGTCCGCAGAGGAAGAGAGGGGGCAAAGGAACCAAGTACCCGCGCCTCCAGTAAGAATCTCAAAATCCCACGAGGGGCTAAGTACTTCTCCATAAGGACCCATATATTAGCACTAGAATCATCAGACCAATCCTTCAATGCCTCCAGAACCGCTGCTTTATGATACAAATAAAAATTCGGGACCCCCATGTGAATAACTATAAAATAAGGTAGACATACCAACCCTAGGTTTCTTCCCCGCCTAAATGAATCTACTCACAACTGCCTGCAAGAGAGAGAAAAACTTCTTAGGAAACCTCAGGGGAAGACAGCGGAATAAATAGATGATTTTAGGTAGGAACATCATCTTAACTATCTGAATGCGCGCCATCCAGGAAAGGGGTAAATGTATTTGGTTTTCTATGTCCTTTTGAATGGAATCAAGCAAAGTATTAAAATTCTGTTTGACAATATTGGAAAGTTTACAGATCTTTAACCCTAGGTACGAAAAGCCATCCTGGGCCCAAGTATACGGGAAAAGTGAGGAGATCCTATTTCTAGCAGATGGTGAGACATTAACTGAGAAGAGAACTGATTTTTCTTTGTTTAACTTATATTATGAGAGCTTAGAAAATTCAAAGAGGGCATTTTTGATCCCTATCAATGATCTTTCTATGTCAGTGCAAGAGAGTATTACATCGTCTGCATAGAGACCGATCTTATGTTCTACAGGGCCTATTTTAACCCCAGAAATTTTCGGGTTGAGCCTAATGGACTCCGCCAGGGGCTCCATGACTAAGGCAAAAATTATAGGAGAGAGAGGGCATCCCTGGCGAGTTCCATTAGTCGGGTCAAATCTATCAGAATAGAAGCCTGCTGTACAGACCGAAGCATTTGTTTTTTTGTATAAGGCCATAATAGCATTCTTTATATTACCAGAGAAACCAAATGTGTCCAAAACGGCGTCCACATAGCCCCAGTGTACCCTGTCAAATGCTTTTTCCGCATCTAGAGACAGGAATACACCGGGGGTACCACTGCACTCAAGAAAATCCATCAAATCAATCACTCTTCTAGTGTCATCTCTATCCTGCCTCCCTGGGACAAATCCCACTTGGTCAGGGGAGACCAGGGCCGGCAAAGCCGAGAGGAGTCTATTAGCCCAGATCTTTGCGTACAACTTCACATCACAGTTCAAAAGAGAGATAGGTCTGAAGTTACCAGGTGAAGTTGGAGGCTTCCCCGGATTAGGAATAGTAGTAATTGACGCAGCCAAACATTCAGGTTGGATGTCAGATGAGTCCCTCCACAGTGAGAACATTCTAACCAAAAATGGAGCCAAAATGTGCGCAAAATGGCAGTAGTAAGAATTAGAAAAACCATCTGGCCCGGGGGCAGAAATTCTCTTAGAGGAATTAATAACCCGAACTACTTCCTCCTCAGTAAGGGGGGCATTAAGAGCAGACAGAGCCATGTGGGAGAGTTTGGGTAAATTTAGTTTAGCAAGGAAAGTGGAAATTTCGCCCTTCGAGGGTTGGTGTGTGTTATGATCTGACTTGAGATTATACAGTTGGGAATAGTATTCTTTAATCTCACTAGCTATGTGTGTTACGGGGGGCTGTCTGATAATAACCGAAAGGAGTATCAGACAGTCAGGGTCCACCGTGCAAAGACTTTGCTGCAGACTATGGCAGAGTGCAATACCTCTGTTAACTCACAGAAGGATATAATAAGTAAGTAAAGCAATTCCTCCCTTACTTGGAGGGTGTGTGGAATGATCTCTGTTAATAATCACAGAGACAAAGGCAATGTGTGCGAAATGGCACCTACCTAGGTCCGCTCTTCTAGTGCTGCAAAAGAGACGAACAGCAGCGTAAGCCGCACAAAGCTCCTACCTGCGTTCGCTCCACTAGTGTGCGAGGACACGAACCCCTAGATATGGCACCTGCCTAGGTCCGCTCTTCTAGTGGTGCAAAAGAGACGAACAGCAGCGTAAGCCGCACAAAGCTCCTACCTCTGTTCGCTCCCCTAGTGTGCGAGGATACGAACAACTGCCAGACGCAGTATAAGGAACGTTACCCTAGCGGCAACGTCCACCTACGAGTAGAATCACAAGGCCCAGCCAGACCATGTGCCTCAGGCACCTGCCTATGTCCGCTCCCCTAAGAGGTAAGGATACGGACAGCAGCCGAAGCTGTAAGGTATAAGAACGCTACCCTGCCGGTAGCGCTCACCTAGCATAGACAGAGGAATGCCTAGAGGAACGCGCACAGAGCGTCTACTCATATGCATGAACCAAGAGGACTGAGCACCATGCGGCGTGTGTCAGGGTCTTATATAGACTCTGTGCCTCATCCAAGATGGAGGACACCAGAGCCAATCCGCTGCCAGAACGACAGGAGTGACGTCATGCTGGCCTATCACCGAGCAAGACGTCACAAGCACATGACCAGCGACCAATCAGCATAGGAGGTGTCAGAGACATGTGACCTCGTGTCAGCGATGATGTCACCCGCACATGTGCAATGGCTCCAAGATTGGACTTAGTCTCCGGCGCTCGCACATGTGCAGTAGCAAGAAATCTGGACTTAGTCTCCAGCGCTCGCACATGTGCAGTAGCAAGAAATCTGGACTTAGTCTCCAGCGCTCGCACATGTGCAGTAGCAAGAAATCTGGACATAGTCTCTAGTGCTCGCAGCAACCGTAACAGTACCTCCCCCTCAAGGGCCCCCCTCCCGGCGACGCAGGTAATCGGCAACTAAGTCGGGAGCATGGACAGCCTCCTCAGGCTCCCAAGAGCGATGTTCCGGGCCATAGCCCTCCCAATCTATCAAGAAGAACCTGCGCCCTCTAACCATCTTAGAACCAACTATGGCTCGTACCTCATAGCTAGAGCGAGAGGAATCAGAGGCAGGAGAGTGCACTTCACGAGCGTGAGGTAAAATAGCCGGCTTTAGCAGTGAGACATGGAATTTGTCATGAATCCTAAGATGGACAGGTAACTTCAATTGATAGACTACAGGATTTACCTGTCGAAGAACCTCATAAGGACCAAGGAAGCGAGGAGCAAATTTGACAGAGCTCACTCTAAGTCTCACGTGTTTTGCAGAGAGCCACACAAAGTCCCCTGGAGAAAAGACAGGAGCCGGGCGACGAAACCGATCGGACACCGTCTTCATACGGTCCTTAGCTGCTTGGATCGACTCTTGAGTCCGATCCCAAACCTCTCTGGCATTAGTTGCCCAGTCGGCCACAAGAGGAGGAGGTGCAGCAGCGGGAAACGGTACCGGTACCCTAGGGTGTTGCCCATTATTGAGTACGAACGGTGTCTGCCCAGTGGCCTCAGCCAGCGAATTGTTAAGGACAAATTCTGCCCAGGGTAGGAGGGAGGACCAGTTATCGTGGTTCTCAGCAACAAAGTGTCGAAGGTATATAATCATAGATTGATTGGTACGTTCAACCAAACCATTAGTCTCCGGATGGTATGCCGAAGAGAGATTCAACTCAATTTGCAGAAGGCTACAAAGATCTCGCCAGAAACGGGAAGTAAATTGCGGGCCTCTATCACAAATGATACGATCTGGCATCCCGTGAAGCCTAAAGACATGCTTGAGGAATAGTTTGGCTAGTACCCTGGAAGATGGGATTCTCGATAACGGTACGAGATGAACCATCCGGGAGAAATGGTCCGTAATGACCCACACAAATCTATGTCCCTGTGAACATGGAAGATCACCCACAAAGTCCATGCCTACCACCTCCCATGGTCTATCTGGCACTGGTAAAGGATGCAAGAGCCCAGCCGGTCTCTGCCGTAATGGACGGTTGCGAGCACACGAGTAGCAGGAACCGACATATCTCTTGACATGGCTGGCTAAGTGTGGCCACCAATACCACCTCTCCAGTAACTCTCGTGGCCGCCTAATACCAAAATGCCCACCCACCTTTGAGGTGTGGGCCCATGACAGTATATCATTCTGTCGATCAGGCGGAACAAAGGTCTTGCCCGGTGGGATTTGGTCTAACGTCACAGGGGAGAGCGTATGAAAAACCCTGGAGGGAAGGATAAGACGAGGTTCGTCAATCTCTTCCTGGGTAGAAAGCATAGAGTGAGACAGGGCGTCTGCCTTGTTATTCTTACTCCCAGACAAATAGTTGATGGAGAAGTGAAAGCGGGAGAAAAACAAGGACCAGCGGGCTTGGCGAGGATTCAGACGCTGAGCGGTTTGTAAGTACGTCAGATTCTTATGGTCTGTATAGACCTGGAAAGGATGTTTCGCTCCTTCCAGCAAGTGACGCCACTCCTCCAAGGCTAATCTCAAGGCGAGCAGTTCCCTATCCCCAATGGTATAGTTTCTCTCTGCCGGTGAAAAGGTTTTAGCAAAGAAGAAACACGGCCTTTTTCTACCTGCACCGTTCTTTTGATACAAGACCGCACCAGCACCCACTGAAGAGGCATCAACCTCTAAGAGGGAGGGCTTACTCTCATCGGGTCTTTGAAGAACGGGAGCAGTTGAAAAGTGTCTTTTTACTGCCTCAAAAGCCTGAGATGTCTCAGTAGACCAGGCTTTGGGATTAGCACCTTTCTTAGTCAAGGCCACCAAAGGGGCCACCAAAGTAGAAAAATGGGGTATGAACTGCCTGTAATAATTTATGAATCCTAAGAAGCGTTGCACCGCCTTCAAGGAATGAGGTTCGGACCATTGCAGGACAGCAGAGAGCTTCGCAGGATCCATAGCCAGACCCTCTTGTGAGATAATGTAACCCAAAAAAGGCAATGAGGACTGCTCGAATACACATTTCTCGAGTTTAGCAAACAATGAGTGCTCCCTTAAACGGGAAAGGACACGAACGACATCCTGACGATGAGTCTCCAGATCAGGAGAAAAAATCAGGATGTCGTCCAGATACACCACTACTGAGGATAACAGTAAATCCCTGAACACATCGTTTACGAAGTCCTGAAATACTGTGGGTGCATTACATAACCCAAAAGGCATGACGAGGTATTCATAGTGACCGTCTCGGGTGTTAAAAGCGGTCTTCCATTCGTCACCCTTTCGAATTCGTACCAAGTTATACGCACCCCGCAGATCCAACTTCGTAAAAACTTGAGCTCCTCTCAGTCTGTCAAAGAGCTCCGAAATTAAAGGTAATGGGTATTTGTTCTTTATTGTGATTGCGTTGAGACCCCTGTAATCTATGCAGGGACGCAAATCACCCTCTTTCTTCCGAACAAAGAAAAACCCAGCTCCCGCGGGAGAGACAGACTTACGAATGAACCCCTTTTCTAAGCTCTCTCTTATATAGGTCGACATGGCCTCCGACTCAGGTATCGACAGGGGGTAAACCCTGCCTTTAGGTGGAACCGAACCTGGGATAAGGTCTATGGCACAGTCATACGGCCTATGGGGTGGAAGAACCTCAGCACCCTGTTTGGAGAACACGTCAGTGAAATCCAAATAGGGTGTAGGCATGGGAGAGAGATCAGTTGATGCAACCGCAACGACCTTAGGTGGTAAGGGAAGACATCGGGACTGACATTTCGAACCCCAACTAATAATGCTGTCAGACTCCCAGTCAATGTGAGGAGCATGAGTACGAAGCCATGGAAGACCCAGAAGGACGTCGTCTATACCCTCAGGCAAAACAAGAAAAGAAATCTCCTCTATGTGACCCTGAGACAGGGAAAGGCGCAAGGGAACTGTCCTCAATGTAATGGAGTCAGACAACATAGTTCCATTAACAACACGGACAGGAATAGGCGCCTCTAACATGATAGAGGGAATATTGTGTCCCTTTACAAATCCTGAGGACACAAAAATCCCGTCAGCTCCGGAATCCACAAAAGCCATAATAGGCCATGTATTCTCAGATAACGAGAGCTGACCTGGGATACAACACTTAGAGGGTGCAGAAGACGTCTCTAGTAACCCCCCTCTAATGGTTACTAGGCCAGGGAGTTTCCCTGACGACTAGGACACTTGTTGGCATAGTGCCCAGCCTGACGACATACGTAACATATAGGAGGACCAGACTTGCGTAGTCTGGAGAACGTATGACCTAACTCCATAGGAGTGGGAGATGTTTCAGATGCTGAGGAAGATGGTAGTGGACCCTCAACAACTGGAATAGCCCGATGCTTAGGGCGTGAGGAAGAGACCTCGAGTCTACGTTCCTTATGGCGTACATCGATCCTCGTTGCTACTGTGATCAAGTCCTCCAGAGAAGCAGGGACCTCACGAGTAGCAAGGGCATCCTTGACATAGCCTGCCAACCCTCTCCAGAAGATAGGAATCAACACCTTCTCTGGCCAATCTAGTTCTGCCACCAGAGTTCTAAAAGCAATGGCATAAGAACTAGTGGATAACGAACCCTGAGATAGATCTAACAGTCTCAGGGCCGCATCATGGGTAACCTGCGGACCCATGAATACCGCCTTAAGAGCATCAAGAAAGTCTTGATGTCTCAGAGTAACCACATCAGAGCGCTCCCATAGGGGAGTCGCCCATTCTAAGGCTTTGTCCTGAAGTAAGGAGATGATAAAGCCTACTCTGGACCTCTCCGTAGAGAAGCGAGAAGAGTTGACCTCTAGGTGTATCTGACACTGACTAATGAAACCACGACATGATCTGGCATCACCAGAATATCTGTTTGGCAGAGCAAGTCGAGGATCATGTGCAGATGTCACCATGGTCTGAGGTTTATCCTCTATACTCTTGAGCCGTGACTCAAGTACTTGTATGTAACGGTGTAACTGCTGATATTCTGCCATAACTGCCAGACCCTTGGCTCAGTCCTAATGTTACGGGGGGCTGTCTGATAATAACCGAAAGGAGTATCAGACAGTCAGGGTCCACCGTGCAAAGACTTTGCTGCAGACTATGGCAGAGTGCAATACCTCTGTTAACTCACAGAAGGATATAATAAGTAAGTAAAGCAATTCCTCCCTTACTTGGAGGGTGTGTGGAATGATCTCTGTTAATAATCACAGAGACAAAGGCAATGTGTGCGAAATGGCACCTACCTAGGTCCGCTCTTCTAGTGCTGCAAAAGAGACGAACAGCAGCGTAAGCCGCACAAAGCTCCTACCTGCGTTCGCTCCACTAGTGTGCGAGGACACGAACCCCTAGATATGGCACCTGCCTAGGTCCGCTCTTCTAGTGGTGCAAAAGAGACGAACAGCAGCGTAAGCCGCACAAAGCTCCTACCTCTGTTCGCTCCCCTAGTGTGCGAGGATACGAACAACTGCCAGACGCAGTATAAGGAACGTTACCCTAGCGGCAACGTCCACCTACGAGTAGAATCACAAGGCCCAGCCAGACCATGTGCCTCAGGCACCTGCCTATGTCCGCTCCCCTAAGAGGTAAGGATACGGACAGCAGCCGAAGCTGTAAGGTATAAGAACGCTACCCTGCCGGTAGCGCTCACCTAGCATAGACAGAGGAATGCCTAGAGGAACGCGCACAGAGCGTCTACTCATATGCATGAACCAAGAAGACTGAGCACCATGCGGCGTGTGTCAGGGTCTTATATAGACTCTGTGCCTCATCCAAGATGGAGGACACCAGAGCCAATCCGCTGCCAGAACGATAGGAGTGACGTCATGCTGGCCTATCACCGAGCAAGACGTCACAAGCACATGACCAGCGACCAATCGGCATAGAAGGTGTCAGAGACATGTGACCTCGTGTCAGCGATGATGTCATCCGCACATGTGCAATGGCTCCAAGATTGGACTTAGTCTCCGGCGCTCGCACATGTGCAGTAGCAAGAAATCTGGACTTAGTCTCCAGCGCTCGCACATGTGCAGTAGCAAGAAATCTGGACATAGTCTCTAGTGCTCGCAGCAACCGTAACAATGTGAGTAGGGTTTAAAACCTTGGACCCATTTTGCTTAAATCAAAAAGGGAATGGCCATCCGAGCCACCCTTTTCTTCACACCACTTGCTGGGACCCTACTGGCTCTATCATCCAAGCTATAGAATTTGGATTTAAGCTTTACATTTTTTTCATAGGAGTACAGCATAAATGATCTCAGTTGATCTCTCAGACCCCTAATAGAGTCAAGGAAAAAGTCAGAGGGGTGGGCCTTGTTTGCCCTTTCAAGAAGTTGGAGTTTAGACAAAAAATCATTGAATGCCTTTAACTTGTTCCTTTTCTCCATTGTTGCAATTTGGATGAGGACACCTCTAGCAAAGGCCTTATGGGCCGCATAGAGAGTTTCATCTGAGACCATTTGATTATCATTAATAGCAAAAATTCTGTCAATTGCCAAGCGATTTCATCGCAGGCATCTTGGTTAGTCAGGATATAATCATTCAGTTTCCATTTAGAAGGGGACCGGGTAGGGCCCTCGTTGGAAATTGTTAACATAATGGGAGCGTGGTCTGACCACGTAATGGGGCCAATATTGATGTGGTCGCAACTAAGCAGTAACGAATCATCTACTAGGATATAATCTATTCTAGAGTACGTATTAAACCTTAGGGAGTGAAAAGAATAGTCTCTCTCTACTGCATGAGCATATTGCCATATATCATGAAAATGAAACTCGCGGATTAGGTGGGCCTTCTCCTTTCTGGCCGGGGCTTGGTGGGAACAGTCTAGTGATATACACATAGGGACATTAAAGTCTCCGCATATCACCAAGGAACCCTTTACCACTCTCCTAAAAGTCTCCAAAAATTAACGTATGAATTTTAGTTGGCCCACATTGGGGGCATACACTGAAGCAATTGTGAATTGTTCATTATTCAATAGAGAGATTAAAATGACATATCTCCCCTCAATATCCTCCACCACCCTCTTAAGCTGGAAGGCTGCAGAGCTTTTAATGAGGATTCCCACACCCGCCCTTTTGTGGTCATTGTTGGCATAAAACTGGTGAGGATAATTAAAATTTTTCATTCTACCATTATCATGAGTTAATAAATGTGACTCTTGAATGCACAAAACATTACTACTCGCCTTCCTGGCCTCTTTCCAGGCCCATGATCTTGTATGCGGAGAATTTAATCCCTTTACATTTATAAACAATACCTTTAAACCCATGGTACGTAAGGCCAGAAGTGGCAGCGATAGCCGAGGACCTGCTTTCTTTGGAGTAATAACCCTGCAGAAAGAAAAAGTGTAAACAGGCAAGACCTATCAATAAATAACATAACATAAAAATTAAAGAGGAACTGAAACACAAGTTGCTCCTCACACATCATGACGGAGCAACACAAGGACTGACAAGCAACAAGAACAGTAAAGGCCGCTTTACACGCTACTACATTGCTAATGCGATGTCGTTGGGGTCACGGAATTTGTGACGCACATCCGGCCGCATTAGCGATGTCGTTGGGTGTGACACCTATGAGCGATTTTGAATCGTCTCAAAAACGTTCAAAATCGCTCATCGGTGACATGTGGGTCCCTTCTCAAATATCGCTGCTGCAGCGTGTACGATGTAGTTCGTCGCTCCTGCAGCAGCACACATCGCTCCTTGTGACGCCGCAGGAACGAGGAACCTCACCTTTACCTACCGCCGCCCGCAATGTGGAAGGAAGGAGGTGGGCGGGATGTTATGTCCCGCTCATCTCCGCCCCTCCGCTTTGATTGGGCGGCCGCTTAGTGACGTCACTGTGACACCACACGGACCACCCCCTTAGAAAGAAGGCGGTTCATCGGTCACAGCGACGTCGCAGAGCAGGTAAGTAGTGTGACGGGTCCAGGCGATGTGTGCCACGGGCTGCGATTTGCACGTCGCACAACCGATGGGGGTGGGTATCCACGCTAGCGAAATCGGTACCGATATCGCAGCGTGGAAAGTGGCCTTTAGAGCGAAAAAAAGACACTCGTGGGCAGAAAACTGCAGATGGGCTTGATACGGCCACAAAATTTAGCAGCCAGCACCCTCTGCAGAAGCAGAAAAAGTCCAGAAAATGGAGATCACGACCCCAAAAGGCGAAAGTTATTGGAACTTCAAGCTTTAAACCATTCAGGGTTAATTCTCTTGTTTTGCGGTGAATCTTTATCCATGGTAGATGGCGGAGGGGGTGGAATATCGCAGTCCTCAAACAACTTCCCAAGTTGCACAGTAGAGAAGCAAACCCGAGTGCTACAATTTTTGCTGACAATGAGCTTGATAGGGAAACCCCAATGATAAAAAATGCCTTTATCCCGTAGGATCTTTGTAAAAGGGGTGAATTCTCTCCTCCTCTCAAGAGTGCCAGCTGAGTGATCTGGGAACACCGAAAGACGAGCAAATCGGTCTGACAGGGAAGGTTTCTTTTTTAATCCCAGTAGGAAGGCCTCCTTTGTTTTATAGAAGTGAATGCGGACAATAGTATCTCTGGGAATCGAAGGGTTAAGTCCTTGAGGCTAAGGGGTGCTTCACACACAGCGAGCTCGCTGCCGAGATCGCTGCTGAGTCACGCTTTTTGTGACGCAGCAGTGACCTCATTAGCGATCTCGCTGTGTGTGACACTGAGCAGCGATCTGGCCCCTGCTGCGAGATCGCTGCTCGTTACACACAGCCCTGGTTCGTTTTCTTCAAAGCCGCTCTCCTGCTGTGACACACAGATCGCTGTGTGTGACAGCAAGAGAGCGACAAATGAAGCGAGCAGGGAGCAGGAGCCGGCGTCTGACAGCTGAGGTACGCTGTATCCAAGATAAACATCGGGTAACCAAGGTGGTTACCCGATATTTACCTTAGTTACCAGCATCTGCAGCTCTCACGCTGCCTGTGCTGCCGGCTCCGGCTCTCTGCACATGTAGCTGCTGTACACATCGGGTTAATTAACCCGATGTGTACAGCAGCTAGGAGAGCAAGGAGCCAGCGCTAAGCAGTGTGCGCGGCTCCCTGCTCTCTGCACATGTAGCTGCATTACACATCGGGTTAATTAACCCGATGTGTACTGTAGCTATGGTAGGAGAGCAAGGAGCCAGCGCTCAGTGTGCGCGGCTCCCTGCTCCCTGCACACACAGCTGTGCGCTGGTAACTAATGTAAACATCGGGTAACCATACCCGATGTTTACCTTAGTTACCAGTCTCCGCAGCTTCCAGACGGCAGCTCCGTGCAAGCGCAGCGTCGCTTGCACGTCGCTGCTGGCTGGGGGCTGTTCACTGGTCGCTGGTGAGATCTGCCTGTTTGACAGCTCAGCAGCGACCATGTAGCGATGCAGCAGCGATCCTGACCAGGTCAGATCGCTGGTCGGATCGCTGCTGCATCGCTAAGTGTGAAGGTACCCTTAGGGAATCTGTGGATCCGGTCCACTAAGATATCTCTCCCTTCTGCTTCAGGCACAACTACTTGAATAAAGTCCTGTAACAGGGGGAGCAAATCTTTATCACGTACTTCTTCTGGTATTCCTCTTATCCTTACATTGTTCCTCCTGGATCTATCCTCCAGGTCCAGCATTTTAGATGTTAACTTGCGAACTTCAGCTTTAAGCTCCTCATGCTCATCTATCAGGGCATTGTGAGAGAGACCCTGTTAATTCCTCCATTTTGTTCTCCAAGTGATCCGTGCGGTTCCCTTTGGCTCCAACTTCCCCCTTCAGCGCTGCTAACATACTCTTTATATCATTTTGCATAGACTTCCTGAAAGCTTCAAAGATGGACTTCATCTCCTCCTTTGTGACAGGCTGGTGATCAGGGCTTACCGTTTCCACAGCGCTCGCAGCCTCCATTGAGCTCTCCTGCTTGAGGTGGAGGAAGTAGCAGAGCGCGCATGCCGTGCAGGCTTTGCAGCATGAGGAGAGGCTGCCGCCATCTTAGAAATCATCTCCAGCCCGGAGCCTCTGGCAAAGAAGTCAGATACCTTTCTGGGAGAGCCCGGTTTTGGACCGCCTCATCTGATCTCAGGGTGATTCTAAGTGCCTGGAGGAAGATTCACCGCTGGAGGAACCACTGGTAAGATGTGTGAGCCGCTTCACTGCCTAATGCCGTCGGAGCTCCTGGATTATGCGACCAGCGCCATGCTCTGCTACGCCACGCCCCCCACTTTATTACTTCTGAGTCTGACAGACTCACAAGTTCTAAATGAAGAACCGACGACATCAACCAGTCGCCCCCCCATTCAAGAAGGGTATAAAATCGCAGTTCTGTCCCCCTATTACACCAGGGAATAATATAGATCTATTCCAAAAATTAGTTTTGAAGGATATAGAAGCCTTGAAATATCCTACTTTTGCCGCAAATTTAACTAGAGGTGAAAAACAAGCTTTAGACACACTTAAATCTTGGGATGACATCATAATCCGCAGGGCGGACAAGGGGGGTGCCACTGTCCTATTATCAAATGAGGCATATATAACAGAAGCTTTAAAACAATTAAATAATAAAGGGGTTTATTTAAATGTACAAAATGATCCAACATAGGCATTTTCTAATAAATTACGAAGTTTACTAAACAAAAATGTAAGTGCAGGGGTTTTATCTAAAAAAAACTGCAAAAAACTTATTTGCTCTTTTTCCCATAAAACCGCACTGGTACTACCTCCCAAAAATTCATAAGGACAGCGCCGCCCCCCCTGGCCGCCCTATTGTGTCAGGAATTGGCTGATTAACAGAGCCACTTTCTCAATACATTGATTGGCTACTCAAAGCCTTTTTGAAATATATTCCATCCTATCTAAGGGATACTGGGGAATTTATCAAAATGATTGAAAATCATCAATGGCAAGAAACCATTCAACTAGCTTCTCTCGATATTGATAATGATAACGACAGCATTGAAACAATTTAATCTAGATACAGATTTAATAACCTTCATAGCCGATGCCTTACATTTTATCCTCCACCACAATGCATTTAAATTTGGCGATAAATGATTCTTGCAATGCAGGGGTACCGCGATGGTTACCCCTGTAGCTTGCAGTTCTGCAAATTTGTTCCTGGCCATGTTAGAAGAGGACTTAATTTATAGCATGTCTAATTCCTTTATAAAATTTATAAGGAAATATGCGAGATATTTGGATGATGCTTTTTTGGTGTGGGATGGGAATGAAGAAGATTAGAGGGCTTTTGTGAATTATCTAAGTGTTACCAACTCTTATAATATGCTCTTCGCATACAATTATGAGGGCAAAGAGCTAGAATTTTTAGATGTCAAATTGACTATTCAAGAGCATAAGTTGGTGAGAGAAATTTATAGGAAGCCGACTGCGGTAAATGCCCTCCTGCACTTCAATAGTACACACTCGTCCCACACCAGAATGGCACTCCCCTATGAACAATTCCTTAGGCTTAAGGGCGCTTTCACGCTACAATATATCTTACGATGTGTCGGCGGGGTCACGTCGTAAGTGACGCACATCTGTCATCGTAAGTTACATTGTAGCATGTAACAGCTACGTGCGATTGCGATTGAGCGGTAAAATGTTAATCGCATGCACGTCGTTCATTTCCTAAAAATTGAACGTCAGGTTGTTCATCGTACCCGGGGTAGCACACATCCAAGTGTGTGACACCCCGGGAATGATGAACAGATCTTGCCTACGTCCAGCGGCTCCCGCCGGCAATGCGGAAGGAAGGAGGTGGGCGGGATGTTTACGTCCCGCTCATCTCCGCCCCTCCGCTTCTATTGGCCGGTTGCCGCGTGACGTCGATGTGACGCCGAATGTCCCTCCCACTCCAGGAAGTGGATGTTCGCCGCCCACATCGAGGTCGTATGGACAGGTAAGTACGTGTGATGGGGGGGCTATTCGTTTGTGTGACACGTTCAACAAATTGAACGTGCCGCACATACAATGGGGGCGGGTACGATCGCATACGATATCGTATGCTTAATTGCAAGGTGTAAAGCAGGCTTAAGAAAGACTACTATTAGTCCAAAAAAACTGCAGGAACAAGCAGGTGAATTGAAAATGCGACTGTTAGGATCCGGAACCATGGAAGATCACAATAGATCATTGGCAAAAAAGGTGACAAGAGCATTGGCAACTAATCTGGCCGCCATCCCCATACTAACCATCAACACTAGAAGTAGCTGAGGGGTGAACTAACATCCTATGCACCGCGAACCCAGCCGGAGAACTAGCTATCCTAAAGGAAGGAAGGATGAATAACTCTCTGCCTCAGAAACAGATCGCAAAAGGTATAGCAAGCCCCCCACATTCAAAGACTACGGTGATATAGGAAAATACAATACACAGATGGATGATAGGATTAGCAAACGTGAGGCCCCACTGACTAAATAGGAAAGGATAGGAAAGGGGCTGATGGTGGCCAGAGAAAAACCCAACAAAAACCTAAATAGTTGATGATGATAGTACAAAAAGATCCTCAGATCGCACGATCTGCAATCCGTCCTATATCAGGCGCTTTTGTCAAACTAATGAACAGAAAACAGGAACAATTACAAATTCAAGAAGCAACAAACACATGGACTTATAGGAGCAAAACTCCAAACATAACTGCAGGGAGCTTCCCAGCAAAGCAACAGAGAGGGAAGATTCTGCATGCAAATAAACTGACAATACCCACAATTATTGAAAACCCAGATAAGAACAAAAGAACAAAAACAACATAAGAAAGAACCAAGCACTTATCTGGGGTAGATGTGGTCTGGAGCAAGAGGAAAAGGCTGGTGAGCTACAGGACAATGATAACCGGCTCAGACTGCCAGGAGGCCAAGGTTTAAATAGGCAGAGAGTTAGCAATGGAAACGCCCATTGCTCCAGCACACCTGGTCTCTGTCCAAACTATTCCTGGCTACAAGAAGGAGCCTCACAACAGCAAAAGCATAACTGAGATTCACAACACGCGACTAAGTGAACGGGGTTACCCTGCGGTGATAATTAAGCAGGCTTATGAAAAAGCAATGTAAAAAAACCTAATAAATAAAAAAATGCAAACTAGTACAACATCAGATCCCTTAAATATTAAAAGATGTGTCATTCATTTCAAATACACATTCCTATTTGATCTGATCAAATCCAGTATCAGAAAAAACTGGCATCTTATTAAAAAAGATCAAGATTTAGCAAGCATAGCATCTAATGACCCCATAGCCTCCTACATAAGAAGTGTGAATTTGAGTGACCTCCAGGTAGAAAATCGTTTTGAAAATATCAGAGCAAAAACCTAGTTGGAAAAAATAGATTATACGGTAATTTGAAACGCGGCAACTGCCCTTTCTGTGTACATCACCTATTAGGAGATTCTATCGAAATCGGGAAAACAATTTTCAGGATCAACGACTTTATCTCCTGTAAACCCAAATACGTTGTGTATGCGATCCTCTGCCCCTGCCATAAGTTTTATATCGGAAAAACTATAAGACCACTATATGTTAGATTCCGAGAGCATTTTAAATCTATTACTTCAGGAGTCGGCTCTCCCCGCTTAATAAAACAAATCAGAGACTGTCATAATAGTAACCCTGATTGTTTAAAATTTGCAGGTATTTTAAGGGTTAAACTCCGTTCAATAGGAGGAGATACCCATAAACTCCTGCTTCAAAAAGAATCTTGAATAATAATGGATCTAGAAGCTCTCGGCCCCCTAGGTCTAGACGAGAAAAATTACCTAGCAGTTTGCAGATTTGCAATATAAAAAATATTTTAGAATAATTTTAACAAGTCCTTTTTTGTGTTGAATGTTTCTGGTAATGTGTATTTTACACCTGTTTTTAATTCACATAATGCCGTGGGATCCACATTTCCCTTTATAGGTGTGGCCTCCCATGGCAGTCACTACAGGACCCCCCGAAGCACACATTGTGCGAAACGGTCAGCCGCCGTCCTACCCCATTTGCCTCCCCTAACCCCCCTATGCTGTACCCGATCCACATGTAACTTAAAAAATAAAAATAAAAATAAAAACACCACGAATGAAGATACGGTGTTGCTGCCTCTTCTACCCTAGATTGGATTTGAGTATATAGACTTCTCTCTTGGATGGTGCACCCGTACACTCCATGGTCTGGTTACGATCCATGCATAGCGACGGATCAGTAGGATTAGCAGTGCCCGGTGAATCTGTTTTTATATACATATATATGTGTTTTTCCAAGAGTGGCAGTGAGACTTTAGGAGGAGGTTTGAGGGGTAGAGGGGGAGCTGGGGTGGAGCCTGGGCGGAGTCCCAAGGGGGCCTGAAAATTTTGCCAGTATGGGGCCCTGAAATTCCTAGTGGCGGCCCTGGGCACGGGATACAATTGGGCACTATGCCAGCTATCCTTAGTGACACTTTACACATATTAGGATCACTTTGCGGTCACTAACAATATGGCTCCGCACTGTGATCCTAAACTTCATCCTTCCTTATCCCTTTGGAAACCCGAAATGGGAGGGGGAGGTGACATCACACACAGGAGAGCAGATTTCACCCACATTTACTGCAGTTGTAATGTGACCTAGTTGTGCAGTAGGATTTCAGCAGCTGCTCCCCCTAGTGTTTAGGAGTGGAAAATATCAAAATTTAAAAAAATATATATATTTTGCTCAATTAAAAACAAATTATAATATTTCAACAAAACATTAAAACATTAAATTTTTTCATACTTTACAATTCTTTCAGTTATTGAAATTTTTTTTTTAACAACACCTTCCCTTTAATATGCTTGTATACAGAACTCTGTGTACAGCCAGCTTCTTTAGCAATGACCTTTTGTGGCTCACCCTCCTTGTAGAGTGTGTCAATGACTGCCTTCTGGACATCTGTCAAGTCAGCAGTCTTCCCCATGATTGTGTAGCCTACTGAACCAGACTAAGGGACCATTTTAAACGCTTGGGAACCATTTGCAGATGTTTTGTGGTAATTATTCTAATTTTCTGAGATAATGACTCTTGAGTTTTTATTGGCTGTAAGCCATAATCATCAACATTAACAGAAATAAACACTTGGAATAGATCACTCCAAGTGTAATGACTATATAATATATAGGAATAGATCTCTCTGTGTGTAATGACACTATATAATACAGTTAGGTCCAGAAATATTTGGACAGTGACACAAGTTTTGTTATTTTAGCTGTTTACAAAAACATGTTCAGAAATACAATTATATATATAATATGGGCTGAAAGTGCACACTCCCAGCTGCAATATGAGAGTTTTCACATCCAAATCGGAGAAAGGGTTTAGGAATCATAGCTCTGTAATGCATAGCCTCCTCTTTTTCAAGGGACCAAAAGTAATTGGACAAGGGACTCTAAGGGCTGCAATTAACTCTGAAGGCGTCTCCCTCGTTAACCTGTAATCAATGAAGTAGTTAAAAGGTCTGGGGTTGATTACAGGTGTGTGGTTTTGCATTTGGAAGCTGTTGCTGTGACCAGACAACATGCGGTCTAAGGAACTCTCAATTGAGGTGAAGCAGAACATCCTGAGGCTGAAAAAAAAGAAAAAAACCATCAGAGAGAAAGCAGACATGCTTGGAGTAGCAAAATCAACAGTCGGGTACATTCTGAGAAAAAAGGAATTGACTGGTGAGCTTGGGAACTCAAAAAGGCCTGGGCGTCCACGGATGACAACAGTGGTGGATGATCGCCGTATACTTTCTTTGGTGAAGAAGAACCCGTTCACAACATCAACTGAAGTCCAGAACACTCTCAGTGAAGTAGGTATATCTGTCTCTAAGTCAACAGTAAAGAGAAGACTCCATGAAAGTAAATACAAAGGGTTCACATCTAGATGCAAACCATTCATCAATTCCAAAAATAGACAGGCCAGAGTTAAATTTGCTGAAAAACACCTCATGAAGCCAGCTCAGTTCTGGAAAAGTATTCTATGGACAGATGAGACAAAGATCAACCTGTACCAGAATGATGGGAAGAAAAAAGTTTGGAGAAGAAAGGGAAAGGCACATGATCCAAGGCACACCACATCCTCTGTAAAACATGGTGGAGGCAACGTGATGGCATGGGCATGCATGGCTTTCAATGGCACTGGGTCACTTGTGTTTATTGATGACAAAACAGCAGACAAGAGTAGCAGGATGAATTCTGAAGTGTACCGGGATATACTTTCAGCCCAGATTCAGCCAAATGCCGCAAAGTTGATCGGACGGCGCTTCATAGTACAGATGGACAATGACCCCAAGCATACAGCCAAAGCTACCCAGGAGTTCATGAGTGCAAAAAAGTGGAACATTCTGCAATGGCCAAGTCAATCACCAGATCTTAACCCAATAGAGCATGCATTTCACTTGCTCAAATCCAGACTTAAGACGGAAAGACCCACAAACAAGCAAGACCTGAAGGCTGCAGCTGTAAAGGCCTGGCAAAGCATTAAGAAGGAGGAAACCCAGCGTTTGGTGATGTCCATGGGTTCCAGACATAAGGCAGTGATTGCCTCCAAAGGATTCGCAACAAAATATTGAAAATAAAAATATTTTGTTTGGGTTTGGTTTATTTGTCCAATTACTTTTGACCTCCTAAAATGTGGAGTGTTTGTAAAGAAATGTGTACAATTCCTACAATTTCAATCAGATATTTTTGTTCAAACCTTCAAATTAAACGTTACAATCTGCACTTGAATTCTGTTGTAGAGATTTCATTTCAAATCCAATGTGGTGGCATGCAGAGCCCAACTCGCGAAAATTGTGTCACTGTCCAAATATTTCTGGACCTAACTGTATATAGAAATAGAACCCTCTGTGTGTGATGACTCTATATAATATATAGGAATAGATCCCTCTGTATGTAATGACTATATAATATATAGGAAAAGATCTCTCTGTGTGTAATGACTATATAATATATAGGAATAAATCCCTCTGTGTGTAATGACAGTAATCTATATATCTAATTGCCTTATTCTGTCTGTCTGTCTGTCTGTCTGTCTCTCTTGCTCCAAAATTGTGTTCTTACGGTGACACAAAGCTGATTGGCCGCTGGGCTCGCCATGGCCCCGCCCCCCCGCACGGATTGGCCGCTCACCCACGCCCCGCCCCCTCACGCAATGCACGCTCGCTCTGGCCCCGCCCCCCGCACGCATTCCCCGAACCGACCGACACGGAGCCACGACTCCCAGGTGAGTACTGTACCCCCGGGAGCCAACATCAGCGTACGCCGCCAACCCAGCCGACACATACCCTCGCATTGCTGGGGCTGGCCGGCGTATGCTAGTGTGGGCTCCCGTGCGAGCGGGGGACGAGATACGCTGGTAACCATGGTAGCATAGTTATCAGCACATCAAGGTCTTGCAGCGGCGGAACATACACACACGCACGCACACACACACACACACACACACACACACACATCAGATCACACTCACTCTCACACACACCTCACACACACATAACATCGCATCCACACACTCACAACATCCTGGGATATCGCTTGCTTCTCGGCGGCGATACTGTGGAGTGAACTTCCAGGACCTGCCGGAGGATCACATGGCCAGAAGCATGTGGTATCTCCGGATGTTGTGAGTGTGAGCGCGTATGTGCAATATCATCAATGTGTGTGTGCGTGAGTGTATGCGATCGGGTGTGTGTGAGTGTATGCGATCGGGTGTGTGTGAGTGTATGCGATCGGGTGTGTGTGAGTGTATGCGATCGGGTGTGTGTGTGCGAACGGATCTGTGTCGGCAGAGGAGCACGGCGTGCTGGAGGAGGCTGGGAGGAGAGAGGCTGATCCTGGGGAAGGCTGAGAGAAGAGAGGCTGATGCTGGGGGAGGCTGAGGCTGGGGTAGGCTGGGAGGAGAGAGGCTGATGCTGGGGACAGAAAAGGCTGATGCTGGGAGGAGAGAGGCTGATGCTGGGAGGAGAGAGGCTGATGCTGGGAGGAGAGAGGCTGATCCTGGGAAAGGCTGGGAGGGGGAGGTTGAGAGAAGAGAGGCTGATGCTGGGGGAGGCTGAGGCTGGGGTAGGCTAGGGGGAGAGAGGCTGATTCTAGGGACAGAAAAGGCTGATGCTGGGAGGAGAGAGGCTGATGCTGGGAGGAGAGAGGCTGATGCTGGGAGCAGAGAGGCTGATGCTGCGGGCAGAGAGGGTGATGCTGCGGGCAGAGAGGCTGATGCTGGTGCAGCATGGGGGATGGAGCACGATGGGGGGTGCGCAGCATGGGGGATGGAGCACGATGGGGAGTGCGCAGCATGGCGGATGGACCATGTTTGGGAGTGGGCAGCATGGGGGATGGAGCACGTTTGGGAGTGCGCAGCATGGCGGATGGACCACGTTTGGGAGTGCGCAGCATGGCGGATGGAGCACGTTTGGGAGTGCGCAGCATGGCGGATGGAGCACGTTTGGGAGTGCGCAGCATGGCGGATGGAGCACGTTTGGGAGTGCGCAGCATGGCGGATGGACCATGTTTGGGAGTGCGCAGCATAGCGGATGGACCACGTTTGGGAGTGCGCAGCATGGCGGATGGACCACGTTTGGAGTGCGCAGCATGGCGGATGGAGCACGTTTGGGAGTGCGCAGCATGGCGGATGGAGCACGTTTGGGAGTGCGCAGCATGGCGGATGGAGCACGTTTGGGAGTGCGCAGCATGGCGGATGGAGCACGTTTGGGAGTGCGCAGCATGGCGGATGGTGCACGATGGGGAGTGCGCAGTATGGCGGATGGAGCACGTTTGGGAGTGCGCAGTATGGCGGATGGAGCACGTTGGGGAGTGCACAGCATGGCGGATGGAGCACGTATGGGAGTGAGCAGCATGGCGGATGGACCACGTTTGGGAGTGCGCAGCATGGCGGATGGAGCACGTTTGGGAGTGCGCAGCATGGCGGATGGAGCACGTTTGGGAGTGCGCAGCATGGCGGATGGAGCACGTTTTGGAGTGCGCAGCATGGCGGATGGAGCACGTTTGGGAGTGCGCAGCATGGCGGATGGAGCACGTTTGGGAGTGCGCAGCATGGCGGATGGAGCACGATGGGGGGTGCGCAGCATGGCGGATGGAGCACGTTTGGGAGTGCGCAGCATGGCGGATGGAGCACGTTTGGGAGTGCGCAGCATGGCGGATGGAGCACGATGGGGAGTGTGCAGCATGGCGGATGGAGCACGTTTGGGAGTGCGCAGCATGGCGGATGGAGCACGTTTGGGAGTGCGCAGCATGGCGGATGGAGCACGTTTGGGAGTGCGCAGCATGGGGGATGCAGCACGATGGGGAGTGTGCAGCATGGCGGATGGAGCACGTTTGGGAGTGCGCAGCATGGCGGATGGAGCACGTTTGGGAGTGCACAGCATGGCGGATGGAGCACGTTTGGGAGTGCGCAGCATGGCGGATGGAGCACGATGGGGAGTGCGCAGCATGGGGGATGGAGCACGATGGGGGGGTGTGCAGCATGGCGGACGGAGCACGATGGGAGGTGCACACCTCCCCCCAACACACACACGCGCACTGCACAACACACACACACACTGGGAACCACACACACCGCCCTACACAGACACCCACACACACAGACAACGCTGCACACACACAACACCCAACACACAAACACCGCGGCACACATAAATATACGCACATACCGCACAACACACACATTGCACAAAACATACCTCCCCCCAAAACACACCACACACACACAAACCGCGCAACACACACACACACACACAACGCTACAGACACACAGCGCTCCACAAACAACGCAACACACGCAACACACATACAACACCGCTCTCACCTCCCGCCACACCCAGACAACACCCAGAACATGTACAGCGCCCTACACAAACACTTGGTAAGTACACACAACAACATCTATATATATATAACAAAAATCATACATGAACTACACAATACGTAAATTCTAGAATACCCGATGCGTAGAATCGGGCCACCTTCTAGTATAATATATAGGAATAGATTTCTCTGTGTGTAATGACTATATAATATATAGGAATAGATCCCTCTGTGTGTAATGACTCTATATAACATATAGGAATAGATCCCTCGGTGTGTAATGTCTATATAATATTTAGGAATAGATCCCTCTGTGTGTGATGACTCTATATAACATATAGGAATAGATCCCTCTGTGTGTGATGACTCTATATAACATATAGGAATAGATCCCTCTGTGTGTGATGACTCTATATAATATATAGGAATAGATCCCTCTGTACGTAATGACTATATAATATATAGGAATAGATCTCTCTGTGTGTAATGACTCTATATAATATATGTGTTTCTCTTTTTGTATTGAATTACTGAAATAAATTACTTTTTTGAGCATATTCTAATTTATTGAGATGCACTTGTATCATTTAGATTTTTTGTATACTCATGTAATTTTTAAATGTTTTTAATGTTTGGTTCATTTGATGAGTTTTTTTCGCTCTAATAAAGATGTACTTTGTATTTCTATCTTTATGTGGTGATCCCATTTTTGTAGTACACTTTTCTTTCTTCCATTATTTACCTTGTCTCTTTGGTACTACTGGAGATCACCATAATTGATTCCTGGGATGGTGCCCTCCGGTCTGTTTTGGTTCAGGGCTCAAACCTGTCACAAGTCTCCAAACAACGAAAGACGTCCGTGACAATTTCTACATAAAGCTATTTGCTAATATTATTATTATTATTACACCTACTACATATTGGGCTAGGATTCTGAAGATGGGAATACCCTTTAAGGTTAAAGGTAGACTTAAGTCTATCGAGTTTAACAAATGATCAAACCTAACATGTTGATCCAGAGAAAGGTAAAAAAAAAACAAAAAAAACATGCGCTAGATAGTAAGCTCCACATTAAAGAAAAAAGATTCCCTCCCGACTCCACAAACATCAATCAGACTAGATTCACAGAATCAAGTGGACATAACCAGTAAAATTATATTTTTTAAGAAAGGCATCCAGGCCTCTCTTAAATTTTAGTAATGAATCAACCATTACAACATTATGTGGCAGAGAGTTCCATAGTCTCACTGCTCTTACAGTAAAGAATCTGTGTCCCTGATTATGAATTAATGTCTTTTCCTCTAACTGTAGTGGATGCCAACCAGGCCTAGGTGTAAAAAGATTATTAGAGATCTCTGTATTGTCCCCTCATATATTTGTACATTGTAATAAGATAGCCCCTAAGCTTTCATTTTTACAAACTAAATAACCCCAACTTTAATAACACATCTTGGTATTGCACTCCACCCATTCTTTTAATAACCTTGGTTGCTCTTCTCTGCACCGCCCTATGTAAGGGGACCCATTTTGACCTCCAAAGCAGATGTAATTGTGGATTATGATGAGTTATTGGACTGAAAAGGTCTCATATACTGTTCTTCACAAGGACCCTTTGATGTCTGTGCCCACCAGTGGCCTTGGCTGTCTGCAGTGAAATCAGCTGATCAGCTGTATGAATGGGGAGCCGGCCACTGCTGCATTCAATTGTTGTCATCCCTCAGAAGAGAGAAGTAATAGGTCTCTATGTGAAATCACTATGAAATAACTGGGATCGCAGCACAACTGTCATTTCTTAAGTAGTCACCATCATTTTATTTATTAATTTATTATTATTTTCATAAATCAGTAGTACAAGTAAGATAAGAAACTTTGTAATATATCTCAGAGATACCTGCTTCCTTCTCCTCGTGGACTGATCTTTCACTCTCAATTCACAGATATAATTTACACTTAGTGGCCCACAGTGCGCGGAAGCAAGATGCAGGAAATTCAATAAGAGGCGTGCACCTTTCATTGAATTTGCCGTACCTTACGACCGCTATGTGTGCTGCCAGGAATATATTCCAGTCAGTGACTGGAGTACATTTCTAGCAAAAACAAAATTGCCACTTTTTTTACGTAAGTTCTGATGAATTTGTCGGGCAGCCGTGATCATGCACCGCTCTGCCCAAGCTCTGTCCACATTCATCCTACTTGGAAAAAACACAAAACATTTGTGGAACTAAAAGTTACATAAAACTTTTGTGACATTTTAAGAATTTTAACATCAAAACTCTGTCAAGAACTCCTTGATGACTTTGAGTCCTATTGTGTACAGATTTTGCCATTACTGAGCTAGGACATGACAGTTGGTGCTCATATGCTTCTATGGAAAGAGGGAAAAGCTGGAGGCAGACACAGATATTCTACTGCAAGTTCACCTGTAGTGACAGACGATGTCACTGGTCTGTCGGTGATGTCACTTGACCTTTGACTTTGGTCCCTTTGTGATGTCATGTGACCTATAGAATGTGATCCCTTTGTGATGTCATAGAACAGTCATCAGAATGTCGCTGCAGCCTGAATATCGTCCATTTGTTTTCATCACTTAGTGGGTGAAGGCGATTTTTACTTGAGCTTAGCAAATTTTAGTGTTATATAAAATATAATACCGAATAATAGAAGGCCTGTTAGAGGAGTAGTTCCAGGAGCCATCCGAGAGCGCTCCAGAGTGGACAGGACCTTCCTCAGCCCAGAATTTCATCTATGGAGCTGAATATGGAGAGTATAAGGAAGAGAAAGAGAGAGAGCATAGAAGAGGTGCCAAAAAAAAGGAAAATAGAAACATCACAGGGTGATAAAGATGGCACGAACCAAAGCCTTTTCAAGGCTCCAAAGAGACCTGGAAGCCCGATACAGCAGAGTATCGAGAGCAAGAGGAAAAGGGGACAAGCGATGGGGGACAAAGCTGATGATGAATCCAGCGTCTCCCCCAAAGCTGAACCTGAGCTGAATATGGAGAGTTTGAGGAAGAGAAAGGGAGAAAGCATAGATGAGGTGCCAAAAAAAAGGAGAACGGAAACATCAGAGGATGAAAAAGATGGCACCAACCAAAGCCTTATCAAGGCTGCAAAAAGACCTGGAAGCCCGATACAAGAGAGTATCGAGAGCAAGAGGAAAAGGGGAGAAGCGATGGGGGACAAAGCTGATGATGGATCCAATGGGTCCCCCAAAGCTGACACTGAGCAGCTGTCAGGTGAGTACAGAAATAAGACCCCGAGAGCCAATAGCCCCAATGTAGTAATTGATGGGATTATGAACCTTTAGAATACCCCACCTATTATGATTCTTGTGCCTTTTCTCTTTGATACCTTCTAATATTGTTCTACCCCATGTTGTAATTGCTATAGGAGGCCACATTAGAATTATACAGGAATAATACATCTTATTTCTCCTCTCTCCATCAGGGACAACCCCGGCTGAATCTCCCATCATTGTGACTGGACTGGAGAGCTTCACCTTCCATAAAATCCTTGGAGAGGGCGGATTTGGTAAAGTAAGTATTAGGAATTGTGGTGACGTCTTCCTCATGTGTGATGTGGAGCAGTAATATGACCCTAGGAACATGACTGCTTCACATCTTCTCGTCACGTCTCATGGCAGGACGGGCCTTTCCTCCAGTTCTAATGCTTTGCATCCTCCAGGTCATGTTGGCCACACATAAGGCCTCCCAACAACAAGTGGCAGTGAAGATGGTGAAGAAGAGGCTCCTACTTAATATATCAAGAGACAAGATCCTGATAGAACGACAGGTCCTGGAGATGACTAGGAAGAGTCCATTCATTACTCGGGCTTTTGCCACCTTCCAGTCCCAGGTAATCCCTCCATAAGTACTGCTATACTTACCCCTCTATAGTTACCCCTATATATATCACTTGTAAGGCCACATCTGGAATATGGGATTCACTTTTGGGCTCCACATTTTAAAAATGATGTTCAGAAATTAGAGTCTGTTCAAAGGCAGCAACTAGATTATTGCAAGGAATGGACGACTCCCATATGATGAGAGGTGGAAAAGTCGGATTTGTTTAGCTTATAAAATAAGACTTCTCACAGGAGATTTCATTTATATGTATGAATACAAAAGACTGGAATATGACTTATTCCTTCCAAAGACAATACTAAGGACTAGGGGCACTCTCTGTGAGTGGAAGAAAGGTGATTATGGCAGCTAAATAGGAAAAAGATCTTTACAGTTAGAGCATTCACACTGGAATGCCAAACCACAAGAGGTAGCAATGGCTGACACTATCACAACTTTTATATCTGGACTCGATGATTTCCTTAGTGCACACAACATTGTCGTTTATAAATGATTTAGTTACAAAATGTATAATTGGTGGAGGAAGTTTGAACTACATGAACCAAGGTCTTTTTTCAACCTATGTAGCTATGTAAAAGGCCCACAATCTAACAGCCCTGAGCCTTCTATATATTCTATGAATGCCTGGCCATTTGGCCATTCAATGTTCTTCTAGGACATTACCATAGTATTACATGTATTATAACATTACCACCAGTGCCCCATATCTAGACTATACCAGTAACACCTATTATCTCCCCTGCTTTATCACAGGACTACTTATTCTACGTCATGGAATATCTCAGCAGAGGAGACCTTCTAGACATCATGTCAACCAATGCCCCATTTCCCATTTCAGCCACCAGGTAAGACAGAACATGGATATATGACTTAGATAAGACTATCTGACGGCTTTGCATTGCTAAACTAGCCCAAAAAAACACCTTTTCCAATTTCGTAAACTAAAATAAGACACAAAGACTGTGTGACATTGAATGTAAAAGGCCACAACAGCCCCGTTTATTAACAACAAACAATCAGTAACATATCTTCCATAAACATAGTAATAACTCCATAAAACTACCAGCAAAGGAGGGGGGGGGTAAGTGAAGAGTCCGGTTCTACATGATTGCAACCCCAGCTCCACCACGTGCCCTCAGCCGCACCACACCGGCTCAAGGACATCCAGCCGAGTGTGGCCCAACCAATGTCCCGCTGGAACCCAGCCAAGCAGGGACCCAAATTAACATATTCTGCTGAGACTCAGCACAACAGGGACCCACCTTAACCAACTATACCATTGCACCACCAGGGGTAACCCGTTCCTGCACTGGGTTACCCTCCGCTTTTTGTGCAATCCACCGACTTCAAATACCCCCCTCCTTTCTGCCACAGCGAGCTTGTATGATACCTTGTAAGTGCGAGTCCCGCCACCAAAGATCAACCAGGTCCTTCACCATGGCCCCCCAAGTACGCCAATATCTCGATGGCAATACCAAATGGGCTCAAATGAACTCCATTGAACCTCACAACTAACCAGATAGAGACTCCAAAACCCAGTGCCGCATCACTGCTCCGCCCCTGTGGTAGTTTTTTAAAAAACGTGCTCTGTCACCCAACTGTGCATACCTCCAGAACAAGTGAGCCACTATATCCGACCACACGAGCACAATACCCGGGCGGGAAGACAAGGGCCCAAGGCAGACAAGCTTGATGTCATGGATCAAGTCCCTGGACACCCTGGTCCAAGAACATCTCACCCATGTGCAGTACCAAAACATCCGGTGGTCCATCCAACCTACGTGATAGCACCAGTCCTCAAATACCCACTTCAGGGCCATTACCATACACTAAAGTTTCCCCTCCTCCCTGGCAACATTGAACTGCTGTCCATCAAGCCAAGCACCGGCCTGAAGGGAATTATTTAATTTTACCAACGTGCTAAAACGCCCCCACCCCAAAAGGGGGGGTTCCAAATACATAAAGTAACAGGACACACCTCCGACTTCGGGGTACAAACCAAACGACCTATATGCCACAAAGTTTGCCATACCATACATAACTAGCCAACTGAGCCCAACCAATTGTACGCACCTTAAGAGCCCCCCAGACCCCAGACCAGCAGCCACTACCGCTGCCCCACTCCAAAGATGAGACACGAACTTCTCACCCATTCTGCCACTATAATGCGGATCCAACGACACCCCCTAACTGAAAGGAAGGCAACCCTGATTTGTCCTGAAGTCCCCTTTTTCCCTGCATAAAATGCACTACACCTTAATCCCTCTTTAGTTATGCAAAGAATAACAAAGTTTATTGATGCACAAAAATACAAGTCACACAAAAGAAAAAAAATGGCCATAATATATAACCATTAAAAACACCATAAATATGGGGAAAATAACCCTTGAAATAGGACAGAGAGATGGCTAAACAGCCATAGGATATGAATAGCCTAAGCCAATGAAGGATGTATTCTATAGGCTGTATCATGCATAAGTATATCATGTATAAACATTTACCAATGATGGATTAAATCATGCATGAGAACATCAAAGAAGTCATGAATTGTTGTATTATGCCAAAAATCACAATTGTGCAAAAACCCAATAGGCTATAATGGATATTTCCTGGAAATATAAACTGATATAGTCAGTAAAATACAAATGTGACAATAACAATAGTCACTGAAAGACAGGCAGTGCTTTATGTAAAAGCACTACATGTCCCAGGAAAAGGGGGATCCCCATAAAGATAAGCCCCCATACCAGTGACTATTGTTTCAGTGATGGCATAATACAACAATTCATGACTTCTTTGATGTTCTCATGCATGATATAAGCCTACAGGATACATCCATCATTGGCTAATGTTTATACATGATATACTTATGCATGATACAGCCTATAGGATACATCCTTCATTGGCTTATTCGGGCGTCACACGGGGCGATATGTCGTGCGATCGCACCCGCCCCCGTCGTTTGTGCGCCACAGGCAATTAGTTGCCCGTGGCTCACAAAGTCGTTTAACCCCCGTCACACGTACTTATCTGCCGGACGACCTCGCTGTGGGCAGCGAACATCCACTTACTGAAGTGGGAGGGACGTTCAGCGTCACAGCGACGTCACACAGCGGCCGCCCAACAGAAGTGGAGGGGCGGAGATGACCGGGACGTAAACATCCTGCCCACCTCCTTCCTTCCGCATTGCCGGACACAGATAAGCTGTGTTCATCGTTACCGGAGTGTGATACGGAGCGATGTGTGCTGCCTCGGGAACGATGAACAAGCGGCGCAGAGAAGAATAAACGACTTTTTGAAACTGAGCAACATGTCAACGAGCAACGATAAGGTGAGTATTTTTCCTCGTTCACCGTCGCTTGTAGCTGTCACACGCTACGATATATCAAACGATGCTGGATGTGCATCACTTACGACGTGACACCGCCGACATATCGCCCAAAATATTGTCCCATGTGACGCCCGTATTAGGCTATTCATACCCTATGGCTATTTAACCATCTCTCTGTCCCATTTCAACTTTGTTATTCTTTGCACAATTAAGTACTCTGGTCCTCCTGTTTTAGGTATATGCTATAGAGCAGGGGTGGGGAACCTTTTTACTGCCGGAGGCCATTTGGAATTTCCTACTAACCTTTGGGGGCCGCACAAAATTATCAACTTGAAAAGTACCCTGGTATATTTGGTCAAACGATGAATTAACTCACCCCTAGTGTGATGGCTGGAGCTGCTTCTTTGGTGCGGCTGTGATGTTCGATGATATTGATCATCTTGTTTCTCAAAGCTGCTGGGGATATATGTCACAGGAGGGGCTGAGGCGTATACATCACAGGAGGGGCTGGGGATATATGCCACAGGAGGGGCTGAGGCGTATACATCACAGGAGGGGCTGGGGATATATGTCACAGGAGGGGCTGAGGCGTATACATCACAGGAGGGGCTGGGGCATATACATCACTAGGGGGGCATGGACAGCCCTGGCGATGGCACAGACACGACTGGGGACAATGACAACACTAGGTGGCAGCACGGACAGCACTAGCTGGCAGCACAGACAGCACTAGGTGGCAGCACAGACAGCACTAGGTGGCAGCACGGACAGCACTAGGTGGCAGCACGGACAGCACTTGGCAACACGGACAGTACTAGGTGGCAGCACAGACAGCACTAGGTGGCAGCACGGACTGCACTCGGAGGCAGCACGGCCTGCACTCGGAGGCAGCACGGCCTGCACTCGGAGGCAGCAAGGCCTGCACTCGGAGGCAGCACGGAGTGCACTTGGAGGCAGCACGGACTGCACTAGGAGGCAGCACGGACTGCACTAGGAGGCAGCACGGACTGCACTAGGAGGAAGCACGGACAGCAATAGGGAGCAGCACGGACAGCACAAGGTGGCATCACTAGGGAGACACAGACAGGACTGGGGAAGCATAGAAATCACCAGGAGGGCACGGACTGGGGGGCATAGACAGCAGTGGTGAATACAGACCACTGGAGGGTACACAGTACTGAGGGGTGGCACACAGCACTGGGGAGCATGGACAGCATACGGGGGCACAGACAGCACTGACCGTGGCATGGACAGCACTGGTGGCAGCATGGACAGCATTAGGTGGTGCGGACAGCACTGGGGGAGCACAGACATCACCCAGGGGGTACAGACAGCACTAGGGAGGCATGGACAGCAGTGAAGGGGTTACACAGCACTGAGGCGGTACACAGTGTACTAGGGGGTACATAGCACTGGGGGTACACACTGTACTAGGGGGTACACAGTACTGGGGGGTACACAGCATTAGGGGGTACACACTGTACTAGGGGTTACAGAACTGGGGGGTACACACAGCATTAAGGGGTACACGCTGTACTAGGGGGTACACAGCACTGGGGGTTCACACAGCATTAGGGGGTACACACTGTACTAGTGGGTACATAGCACTGGGGGTACACACTGCCCTAGGGGGTACACAGCACTGAGCGGGGGTAGCAGCGATGGGTTGAGCACTCACAGTTCTGGGGTGGGGGAGGAGTCACACACACAGCACAACACAGGTCCGGGAGGCTGGTAAATCTACTGCAGCTCTTCTGTGACTTTATCGCAGCGTGCTGCTTACCCCGCCCACCAGAGAACACTAGCACAGGTCGTGGTTAAGCCTAGAATGTATGGGCTGCAGTCAGGTCCTGGAAGTCAGGATCTGGATAGAGCCCATACATTCTAGCATCTACTCTCAGGTCATCAGGCAGTGGGATTTAAAGGGCCAGCAGCCGGGAAAAGCGCGGCTGCCGCCAGAGCACAGCGGTCCCCGGGAATGTGCCCGGGGGCCGCATACAAAGTCGCCACGGGCCGCATATGGCCCGCGGGCCGGAAGTTCTTCTCCCCTGCTATCGAGTAAGTGCTAGGCACAGTTAGACCCCATTGTGGGCTTCCGTGACCTCAAATTTGTATAGTCATTGTTATGAGGTATATTTTTCCTCCTTAGTTATGTTGCCGTCCCTTGAACCCCTTTGGGGCACCCAGTCCAGGCTGTCTTTACATGAAGATGATGGTTGTCAGGCTCAAATGGCTTTACGTCATTATTCGCCTCAGTTTAGTTTCATGAAATGATGGATGTTGATCATTTTCTGTTGTTTTATTTCTCATTAGATTTCTTGCTGCTGAGCTGATCTGTGGGCTGCAGTTTCTCCACTCCAGAGGCATCATACACAGGTAGGTGCAGTACGTCTTCTCTGTAGACCTGGTATATATACTCTTATACCCTCATCCTAATACCCCCTGTAGACATTTGACATCTCAGGCCCTAAAACGTTATCAGCCCGGCTAATATAATAATTGCATTATGGTATTTTTTAAACTCTTTCCAGAGACATAAAACCGGACAACATTTTACTGGACAGCACCGGTCACTTGAAGATCGCTGATTTCGGTCTTGCAGTGATAAACATCTTTGGCGATACCAAGACTTCAGGTTGGGCCGGGACTCGTTTATACATGGCTCCTGAGGTGAGGAATCATCTACATGTCCCTGAGGGATCACTGATATACAAGGCTGGACATCTCCATGTCTTCTGCTGGTTGGACAATGTTCTTATTGTATTTTTCATGTCTTTACAGATTCTTCAAAACAAGCCCTACAACACGGCAGTGGACTGGTTCTCTGCTGGTCTGGTGATATATATGATGGCTACTGGCAGACATCCATTCTATCGAGGGAAAATTGGTAGGGCCCTTAAAGCAATAATCAATGATGATCCTGTCTTCCCAAATGAAATGGACCCCCAACTCAAAGCCATCATTAACGGGGTGAGTATAAAGACACATCTCAGTAATACAGCGAATATATGTAATGAAATACACAATGGAAGATGACTGGAGACTCAATAATCATCTTCATTATATGTTCCCAGCTCTTGGATAAGTCAGCAGAAAGTCGGCAGAAATTTGTGGAGAACATCAGAGATCATCCATTCTTTATGGAGATCAACTGGACAGATATAGAGGAAGCCACAGCGTGCCCTTCATTCCAGCTACCCCCTGTAAGTAAATGACCCAGAGAAGATGGTGGCAGTAGTACATTTCTGTTGTTTCTTCTTTATGAACGCTCTCACTCTTGTATCTTCTTTCCGCAGCCACCAGTGATGACATCTGATACAATGAAAGACGTCCTGTGCTTTACTGAAGCTAACAATACACCAATAGACGAAACAGGTCAAAACCTGTTCTGTGGATTCACATTTGCCAATGAAGGATGGAAGGTCATAGAATCAATACCAAAACCTATAACATCTAATCGAAGGCCTGTAAAACCCCATCGGAGGTGAGTCAGTGTAAATGGGATGGGGATAGGGGGGGACTTTTTGAGGCTCATTTCTTCTCCTATGAATCTGTCAGCAGAGTGTAGTGTGGAAACCTCTTACTGACTGCCGCTTACATCCCTTTAGGACAGTCCCAATTCATGTGTCTTATTGCGACATAAGGATTCTTTCTAACCTATTATCTCTCCCGACAGGACATTTGGCACTATTGTGAAGGACGCCTTCCACAGGATCTGGAGGAGGATAAAACCCTGGAAGTGAACAGCCTGAGAACCGCTGTTCACCCGTTCCTATTCCACCAGCACTAGGAGTGTCCTGAGGGCCGTGACCTGCAGTGTAGCCATATCCACTCCTCTGCCCTGCCATAATCAGGGTTAGGGGTTATTGCTGCATCTGCAGTGTCTGAATACAAGGAGAAGCTGGAGACCATGAAAATCCTACCAGGAGTCACTAATATGACCGCGGACCAGCATTTCTGGATGACATGTTGCCTCGTGCCCCCAGGGAAGGGCACTTATCCTTAGGTCATGGTTCCCTAGAGGTTTCCCCCACAGGGGGTTTTTCCTCTCCTGAGTACCGATGGATAAACACAACAATGGCAACTTGTAGTCCTTTGCCCTCGGTGGAGCTCACATCACTAGTGGCAGAGAGGAACCTAAAAGGACATTTACCAGCAATAAACAAAACCATTCACCATCATGTGCTAGTAGTAGTAGCAATTTATTTTATATGTTCGTGGATAAGTATTTTACATCCCACCCCTTAAGAGCACAGGGTGCATGTAATGTGGTGATAACATGTATCCACTTTTCATTAGTACAATTTTGGGTTACATCAAACTTTTTGGTCAATTTTTAATCTGTTTTTGGAGGGGTGAAGGAAGGAAGAAATGCTTTCCTGCTGTTTAGGGTGGATTTTCATTTGGGCAAAAGAAATAAGATATAAATATTATAGTTTCAAGTGGTTACAGGTACAGAAATCCCAATTATTATAGATAAAAGTGTAAAGTGCAGGTACACGTCACGGCTGAGCTCCTGACTATCGGTTACTATTCTTGGCAACAGTTTTGAAAAATGTCTCCTATTATTGTGTTTATTCATACAAGCTCAGCCAGGGAGTAACACCTCAGTATAAACCCACCTTCACTCCTCAGATTTCCATACTATACACCCGTCGAATCCAAAGGCGACACTTCCATTGGCTACCAGGTGTATGGCTTTGGCTACTGCCCTCTGTTCAGCTTCTTCCATTAGTGTACATGTATGGACCTCTGGATCGGCCACCACCGTCTCCTGCAGGATGATCGGTCCGGTGGAGCTGCCATCCTATACAATAAAGTGCAGATGGATTTGCTTAGTATAATAAGGCATTAGATCCTGACAGTAATAAGCGGATAATCTCTTGACACTGACTTCAGCCCAGCCGAAAATACAGCCATGGCAGTCCTGGGGCCTTTGTTTCTCATCAGAGTTTCGCAATTGCATTAGATCCTAGTCTAACCATTTAGAAGCAGTTGCTAGTATAGGTAGCAGCATCCAGGGGTTAATAAAGTAGCGCTATCTTGGTATGTCGTCTATGTACCCATTGCTATACAGCAGCGAGCACAGGCATGCGCAGCACTACTATCAGACAGGTAAAGCAGCTGCTGTTTATTGATGGCGGCTCACACTTACAGTCTCAATCATTGCTCAATAGACAAATGGGAAAAAATAATAAAAAAAGATTGTGATAGATCCTGTTACTGCACAAAGTGTAAAGTGCAGCACCTCCTACCCACATTAATTCTATATAGCAGCCTGCAATGCCCTGAACATGAGGGAAGCGACATAGTGAATAAGAAGAACTATACTATATTTCTGTCACGCACAGACCAGGGGATGTCCGGCGCACGGCGCAACAGACGCACACGGACCGACTACTGTCCACTGCACCACGAAACTCACCGGGGACACTTTAACAGCAGTGGGCACAGCAGTTAGGGAGTGGGAGGATGGATACCTCCTCTACTCATCTGGCTGACCCTGCACTCTCTAGCTAGCCCTATATGGGTTATTTCACCTGCCGCCAAGCAGGATATCTAATGCCCTTGCAAAGCCCTGAGCTCACACTCACTAGTGAGATGGCCGTCGAGCAACATTAGTCCCACCGCTGCACTAAAACCACAAGAAGGGAAGGAAGACAAACAGAGAAATAAAGAAAGGTTAAACTACAACTTCTTGGCTGCAGTCAGAAACCAGGACTACAGCCTACACCGCTTCAGACAGCAACGGCTCCAGCAGCTCCTTCCACCTCAACGCTAAGTCTCAGATTGAGGATTCAGTAGAACCCGCGTCCTCTACAGGGAGGTGTGACCATATATAGGAGATAAGAGTGGTCACAAACCGTAAGTACCTGAGGAAAGGAATGAGACGCTACTGGCAATGAAAACTGACATTAACCCTTGATACACATAAAAGAAAGAAAACACATTTAACCTCCAGGGTCTCACAAGCCAAAGTGAGACTCGGAGCCCAAGCCTGGTAAATAATGGAAGAGAAAAAAGCGTACTACGAAAATGGGATCACCACATAAAGATATAAATACAAAGTAAATCTTTATTAGAGCGAAAAAAACCCCTCATCAAATGAACAAACATTAAAAACATTTAAAATTCCATGCGTATACTATACCAAAAACCTAAATGATATACAGTGGAACCTTGGTTTACGAGAACAATCCGTTCTGGGATTGTGCTTGTAAACCAAGGTACTCGTCTAGCAAAGGAAAATTTCCCATAGGAAATAATGCAAGCTCAGACAATTCGTTCCACAACTTGTTCAATGCCCCATCCTAGTCCCCTATTGTGCCATTCCACACATGCACAACCACACACAAACACATGCACACACACATACTATGCTCACCTTACCTTCCGTTCCATCACCGGCCTCATAGTTCTTGTAGTTCACTGGTACATGATGTGAATCGAATAACCACTGCGACCGATGCCGGAGCTTCCGCTGCCAGAGCACTGACGTTAGAGGCAGGAGCCGCTTGCCTCTGATTGGCCAGCACGCTGCCTTTGAGTAGCGGCTGACAGCGGAAGTTCCTCCATCGTCGCGATGGTTACCCGATACACATCCTGTATCGGCAAACTACAAGAACAATGAGGCCGGCGATGAAACGGAAGGTAGGGTGAGCATAATATGTGTGTGCGTGTTTGTGCGGACTGCAAGAGCGGGTCAGAGCGCGGTTAAAGTATGGAACCGGAAGTGTGTGCGGTGAGTATTTGCTCATACAGAAAAACTTGGTCATAAACTGAGTTACAAATTTACAGCAAGCTTTGCTCGTATAGTGAAATACTAGCACAACAAGTTACTGGTAAACCGAGGTTCCACTGTACACTGTGTGCAGAATTATTAGGCAAATGAGTATTTTGATCACTTGATAATTTTTATACATGTTGTCATACTCCAAGATGTATAGGCTTGAGAGCCAACTACCAATTAAGTAAATCAGGTGATGTGCATCTCTGTAATGAGGAGGGGTGTGGTGTAATGACATCAACACCCTATATAAGGGGTGCTTAATTATTAGGCAACTTCCTTTCCTTTGGCAAAATGTATCAAAAAGCACAAGGTGTGGCATACTCAGGGACATGGCCAAGGTAAGGAAGGCTGAAAAACCACCACCTTTAAACAAGAAACATAAGATTAAATGTCAAGACTGGGCCAAGAAATATCTTCAGACTGATTTTTCTTTTTGTTTTTGCATGTCAGAAATGTTTATTTCTAAATTCTGTGCAGTTATATTGGTTTACCTTGTGAAAATAAACAAGTGAGATGGGAATATATTTGGATTTTATTAAGTTGCCTAATAATTCTGCACAGTAATAGTTACAAGCACAAACGGATATCAGATGTATTAATAAAAGTGATTATGGAATCAATCATTTTAATACAAAATTAAATTCACTGTTTATTTCGTTTTTATTGAATTATATTTTTACTGAAACACTGGGGGCTGCCATCTTGGAGTAACGACAGTTACTCACCTTATTTATGGCAGCTCTCAGTACATTGGGTGTGATAATCGCTCTACGACCCTATTCTATAACAATGAGGACTCCCTGCTGTGAGTTGGACATACCCCCTGGGCTGTCCAGATCACAGCAGAGGGAGGAGATCACTGCCATCTTTGTGGAGCCCACAGTGTATGCCAGTGGGGCACTATGCCAGCTATATTTAGTGACACTTTACACATATTAAGATCACTTTGCAGTCACTAACAAAATGGCTCCGCACTGTGATCCTAAACTTCATCTTTCCTTACCCTCTGGAAACCCAGAATGGGAGGGAGAGGTGACATCACACTCAGGAGAGCAGATTCCACCCTCTTTTACTGCAGTTATAGGCACTGTATATACCAGAATGTGCCCAGGATGGGGATGTATATAGCAGCAGGGGCCCAGGATGGGACATATATACCAAAATTGGGACATATATACAAAGAAAGGGACATATATATCAGGAGGTGGACATATATATATATATTTCTTCATTCGTGGTATTTTTATTTTTTAAGTTATATGTAGATCGGGTACAGCATAGGGGGGTGAGGGGAGGCAAATGGGGTAGGACGGCGGCTGGCTGTTTTGCATAATGTGTGCTTCGGCGGGTCCTGTAGTGACTGCCATGGGAGGCCACACCTATAAAGGGAAACGTGGATCCCACGGCATTATGTGAATTAAAAACAGGTGTAAAATACACATTACTAGAAACATTAAAAACAAAAAAGGACTTGTCAAAATTCTTCTCTATTTTTTATATTTTTTATATTGCAACTAACGTATGGCTATAAATTATCACCTTTTTAGTCTAGAAACATAGTGAGCAAGAAGAAAACTGCTAGGTCCCTTTCCTTGTCTAGACCTAGGGGACCGAGAGCTTTTAGATCCATTATTATTCGAGATTCTTTTTGAAGCAGGAGTCTATGGATATCTTCTCCTATTGAATGGGGTTTAACCCTTAATATACCTGCAAATTTTAAACAATCAGGGTTACTGTTATGACAGTCTCTGATATGTTTTATTAAGCGGGGAGAGCCGACCCCTGAAGTAATAGATTTAAAATGCTCTCGGAATCTAACATATAGTGGTCTTATAGTTTTTCCGATATAAAAGCTATGGCAGGGGCAGAGGATCGCATACACAACGTATTTGCTTTTTTAATAAGATGCCAGTTTTTTCTGATACTGGATTTGATCAGATCAAATAGGAGTGTGTATTTGAAATTAATGACACATCTTTTAATTTTTAAGGGATCTGATGTTGTAGATTGCATTTTTTTATTTATTAGTTTTTTTGACATTGCCTTTTCATAAGACTGCTTAATTATCACCGCAGGGTAACCCCGTTCACTTAGTCGCGTTTTCAATTCACCTGCTTGTTCCTGCAGTTTTTTCAGACTATTAGTAATCTTTATTAGCCTAAGGAATTGTCCATAGGGGAGTGCCATTCTGGTGTGGGACGAGTGTGCACTATTGAAGTGCATAGGGAGCTCTTTGCCCCCATAATTGTATGTGAAGAGCATATTATAAGAGTTGGTAACACTTAGATAATTCACAAAAGCCCTATAATCTTCTTCTTCATTCCTGTCCCACACCAGAAAAGCATCATCCACATATCTCGCATATATCCTTATAAATTTTAGAAAGGGATTAGACATGCTATAGATTAAGTCCTCTTCTAAGATGGCCAGGAACAAATTTGCAAAACTGCAAGCTACAGGGGTACCCATCGCGGTACCCCTGCATTGCAAGAACCATTTATCGCCAAATTTGAATGCATTGTGGTGGAGGATAAAACGTAAGGCATCGGCTATGAAGGTTATTAAAGATGTCCTTATCAATTTTTGGGAGGTAGTACCAGTGCGATTCTATGGGAAAAAAATACGTTTTCTGCAGTTTTTTTTAGATAAAACGCCTGCACTTACATTTTTGTTTAGTAAACTTCGTAATTTATTAGAAAATGCCCATGTTGGATCATTTTGTAAATTTAAATAAACCCCTTTATTATTTAGTTGTTTTAAAGCTTCTGTTATATATGCCTCCTTTGGTAACAGGACAGTGGCGCCCCCCTTGTCCGCCCTGCGGATTATGATGTCATCCCAAGATTTAAGTGTGTCTAAAGCTCATTTTTTACCTCTAGTTAAATTTGCGGCAAAAGTAGGATATTTCAAGGCTTCTATATCCTTCAAAACTAATTATTGGAATAGGTCTATATTATTCCCTGGTGTAATAGGGGGACAGAACTGCGGTTTTATACCCTTCATGAACGGGGGGCGACTGGTTGATGTCAGGGGGTTTTCACTTAGAACTTGGGGGTTTGTCAGACTCAGAAGTAATAAAGTGTCCCTCTTTATGTCTGCATCATCAGTAGTATTCACTTTGTTGGTATGATCTCATAAAAAATCCCTTTCGGCGCTTCCGGAGGATAAATGGGATATCAGTGCAAGTTTGCAAAAACTTCAAGAACAAGGGTTTATTAATAGGTTCAATAAAAAAACGGACAATTACTGACAACGCGTTTCAGCTAACAAAGCCTTCATCAGGTATAGTCTACATTGCTGGTATTAAGAAAATCTAATTTATAGACTGATCTGTCTATGTGTATGATGTAGGCGGGTATAAGGAACATGTACTTCCAAGAGGTAAATGGTGGTTCTTGTGCTGAAATCCTTATATGGATCGTGTGTAGGGGCAAGCAAATATTGCTGCTATGCATGAATGATACAAATTATGAATGAAAAAGAATAAAAATTCTAATTATTAATAAAGAAAATTTTGGTGTTTAAAATATGCGGTGATATAAAACACATAATAAATTATTCAGATTAAGAACACTTTTTTTTCCCTTTTTGCTCTCTCCCTTCCCCTCCTTTTTCCTTTAGAGAATAGTTTAAAATTCATGCACTTATATAAAAATCACTTCCAGTTATATTGCACTTATAAAAAAGAGACAGACAAGGAAAAAAAAAAATATCCATATACATTTAGACATTCTCTATTCCATCATTCAAACCATCTGGGTATAAGGTTTTCAGCTTAAAAATCCAATAGGACTCCTTCCTATTTAAGTTTTTAAAACTGTCACTATCGTCCTCTGCAATTCTTTCTACAGGGGTCACTTTTATATCAAAAATTTTTTGATTTTGATTAACAGGTGTCTGGAGAGACTATGTTTAAGAAAACCTTTTTTCGCATTGTGCCTGTGGCCATTCATGCGTGACCGCACCGTTTTTGTGGTGCGGCCAACGTACTGAAGACCACAGTCGCAGCTGACCACATAGACTTCATGGTCACTGTCATATGTTAGATGTTCATTAATATTAATCGTCTCTCCTGTGCTATTTGATGTGATACTATTCTGTTTGTGACTAATAATACCACAACAGGAGCATTTTTTTGATCCACATCTGAGAACGCCGGGGGTTTCTGTGTGGAGAATTTTGCTGCGCTAAAAACTGACAAAGGTTTTTTTAAAACAGTCGGTGCAATAATATTCTTCACCGTTATCCCCCTTTTAAACGTAATACCTGGAACTGCTGGTTACCATTTGGTTAAAAATAGATCAATTTTTAAAATGTGCCAATGTTTCTTTAAAAATTGTCCTGATCAAATTACTACCCTGGTTAAATGCAGTTATAAAATTATATTGCCATTTTGTCCCTCTGTGTTCAATTTTTCTTTTGTCATTATTCCCATGTGGATCTACCTGTTCTGTGTTTAACTGAATCAAAGTAGTATTTTCTTTATTTTTTCTTTCCAAACAATCCATCTGGGGTTTTTTTAGGTTTATCTCAAAGGCTTCTGTTACTAATTTTTGGGGATATTTTTTATCCAAAAATGTTTTTGTTAAAATTTTGGATTGTTCAATATAATCTGACTCTAAAGTATTATTCTTCCGAATTTGTCGGTATTGACTAAACGGTATATTCTGCTTCCATTTAGGATAGTGAGCACTACGAAAGTCAAGAAATCCATTTGATTCAGTTTTTTTAAAGAAGGTTTTAGTTATAATTTTGTTGTCTGCATGACTAATTTCAAGGTCTAGATAGTGAATTTTATCCTTACTCATGATATGGGTAAAGGAAATACCCCAACTGTTTTTGTTAAGCTCCTGTATGAGTAAGTTGGCGTCTTCCTCCGAACCCTTCCAGAAAATAATAAGATCATCTATATAGCGTTTGTATAGCAATATATTTTCCTTAAAGATTGTAGTATTCAGGGGCGATGAGGACTCGAATCGCTACATGAAAAGATTAGCGAAACTTGGTGCATTCCGAGTCCCCATCTCGGTGCCGTACCGCTGCAGATATAAATAGTCCTGAAACTCAAAAACATTGTGCTGCAGAATGAATTTTAGCCCCGCTAAAAGAAAGTCTCTTTGTGGAGCTGGCATGTTTGGTATTCCCATTAGATAATGAGAAACCGCCTGGATACCTTTCATATGCTCAATGTTGGAGTATAGAGCGTTAACATCCAGTGTGATAAATAAATATTCCTTTTTCCAATCTAAAGGCCCAATCACACTAAACAACTTACCAGCGATCCCAACAACGATACAACCTGATAGGGATCGCTGGTAAGTTGCTAGGAGGTCGCTGGTGAGATGTCACACTAGCGACGCTCCAGCGATCCCACCAGCAACCTGACCTAGCAGGGATCGCTGGAGCGTCGCTACACGGGTTACTGGTGAGCTGTCACACAGGCAGATCTCACCAGCAACCAGTGACCAGCCCCCAGCCAGCAGCAATGTGTGGAAGGGATGCTGCGCTTGGTAACTAAGGTAAATATTGGGTAACCAACCCGATATTTACCTTGGTTACCAGCGCACACTGCTTAGCGCTGGCTCCCTGCACTCCTATTTACAGTACACATCGGGTTAATTACCCGATGTGTACTGCAGCTATATGTGCAGAGAACAGGGAGCCGCGCACACCGCTTAGCGCTGGCTCCCTGCACTCCTAGCTGCAGGACACATCGGGTTAATTACACGATGTGTACTGTGGCTACGTGTGCAGGGAGCAGGGAGCCGGCACTGACAGTGTGCGAGCGGCGGACGCTGGTAACGAAGGTAAATATCGGGTAACCAAGGTAAGGGCTTCTTGGTTGGCCGATATTTACATTGGATACCAGCGTCCGCAGAAGCCGGCTCCTGCTGCCTGCACATTTAGTTGTTGCTCTGTCGCTGTCACACACAGCGATGTGTGCTTCACAGCGGGAGAGCAACAACTAAAAAATGGTCCAGGACATTCAGCAACAACCAACGACCTCACAGCAGGGGCTTGGTTGTTGCTGGATGTCACACACAGCGACATCACTAGCAACATCGCTCCTACGTCACAAAAGTTGTTACTTAGCAGCGATGTTGCTAGCGATGTTGCTTAGTGTGATGTGGCTTTAAGCTGCTGCGTTCTGTTATTAGCTGGTTGGAATCTCTGAGATATGATGGTAAGTGGGTAACTAGATCTTGCAGGTGTAAATCAATGTAGTGTGATAAATAACTTGTTAAGGACCCTATACCCGAAATTATGGGTCTTCTGGGGGGGGTCTATGTGTTTTTGTGAATTTTTGGTAAGTGGTAAAATGTTGCTCTATTGGGTTTTTTGTTTGTCAAAAAAAGTCTTTCTTTTTTGTTTATGATATTTTTTGTATAAGTTTCATTTATGAGGAAATTATATTCTGCATTGAAAATTTTTGTTGGGTCTGTTTCTAGTTTTTTGTAATACTTTTGATCTGATAATATATTGTATGCCTCAGCCAGATACGTTGTTTTATCCTGAATTACCACCCCCCCTCCTTTGTCAGCTTGTCTGATGACTATACTATTGTTGTTTTTAATTGTCTGAGAGCTCCCTTTTCAGCTTTTGAAATATTCATTTTTATATGACTAGTAGTGTTTATCCCTGCTCTATTTGTAGTGTTAAATTTGTTAGAAGTCATCTTGGATGATAGAAGATGATTAGATTTTTGTTTTAGCTGAATATACCGTTTAGTCAATACCGAATTCGGAAGAATAATACATTGGAGAAGTCTTACAGAAGTCTTTGAGATAAACCTAAAAAAAACAAAACAGATGGATTGTTTGGAAAGAAAAAATAAAGAAAAAGAAAATACTACTTTGATTCAGTTAAACACAGAACAACAGGTAGATCCACATGGGAATAATGACAAAAGAAAAATTGAACACAGAGGGACAAAATGGCAATATACTTTTATAACTGCATTTAACCAGGGTAGTAATTTGATCAGGACAATTTTAAAAATGGTTCCTTATTTAAACAAATGGTTACCAGAGGTTCCAGGTATTATGTTTAAAAGGGGGATAACGGTGAAGAATATTATTGCACCGACTGTTTTAAAAAAACCTTTGTCAGTTTTTAGCGCATCAAAATTCTCCACACAGAAACCCCCGGGCGTTTTCAAATGTGGATCAAAAAAATGCTCCTGTTGTGGTATTATTAGTCACAAACAGAATAGTATCACATCAAATAGCACAGGAGAGATGATTAATATTAATCAACATCTAACATGTGACAGTGACCATGTAGTCTATGTGGTCAGCTGCGACTGTGGTCTTCAGTACGTTGGCCGCACCACACAAACGGTGCGGTCACACATGAATGGCCACAGGCACAATACGAAAAAAGGTTTTCTTAAACTAAAGCCGGCTTTAAACGCTACGACATCGCTCAAGTGATCTCGTTGGGGTCACGGAATTTGTAACGCACATCCGGTCGCTTTAGCAATGCCGCTGCGTGTGACACCTATGAGCGATTTTGCATCGTCGCAAAAACATGCAAAATCGCTCATCGGTGACATGGGGGTCCATTCTTAAATATCGTTACTGCAGCAGTAACGAAGTTGTTCCTCGTTCCTGCGGGAGCACACATCGGTACGTGTGACACCGCAGGAACGGGGAAGCCCTCCTTACCTGTGTCCCGGCCATAATGCGGAAGGAAGGAGGTGGGAGGGATGTTACGTTCTGCTCATCTCCGCCACTCCGCTTCTATTGGGCGGCGGTTCAGTGACGCTGTTGTGACGTCGCTGTGACACTGAACGAACCGCCCCCTTAGAAAGGAGGCGGTTCGCCGGTCACAGCAACATCGCAGGGAAGGTAAGTAGTGTGATGGGTCCGGGCGATGTTGTGCGACACGGGCAGAGATTTGCCCGTGTCGCACAACCGATGGGGGCGGGTACGCACGATGGCAATATCGGTCACGATATCGCAGCATGTAAAGCGGCCTATAGTCTCTCCAGACACCTCTTAATCAAACATCAAAAAAATTTTGATATAAAAGTGACCCCTGTAGAAAGAATTGCAGAGGACGATAGTGACGGTTTTAAAAAATTAAATAGATTTAGGTGCCTTAACACATCCTCCAGGGAATATACTTTTTTTTCAGACTCGCATCATTCTTTTTCACGCATAGATCTCATATTAAGTAATTCCCTCTCTATCACCAAATTCAAGAAAATAGAAATAAATCCTAGAACATTTCCGGACCATTCCTCTGTCCTGTGTGAAGTGATCCTGGGACCCTCTCCTCAAAATAATTTTCTATGGAAATGTACCCCTTTTTGATTAACTCATCAACCTTTAAACCCCAAATTGAAAAACTAATAAAACTATATTTTAAAGAGAATATAACCGATGAAATCTGCCCAACAACAATCTGGAACGCTCATAAGGCAGTAATGAGGGGTAATTTAATCCAAATGGGGGCTATCCAAAAAAGAAAACAAAGAGAAAATATATATAATCTACAGACAGAAATAAGTAAAAAAGAAAGTAAGTTACAAGGATCCCATATTAATTCCCCTACCATTTATAAAAAAATGTTAGATCTTAGGATAGAACTAAAAAAAAGTATTATTTAAAGAGTACGAACGTTTTAATTTTACCATGAATTCAAACTACTACTTATCTGTAAATAAACCCTCCAAACTTATGGCCCGAAAACTGGCACAACTTAGAGTAAAAAGAAGAATTCATCAGATAAAAAAATCAGACGGTCCAATAATAACCCATCCCAAAGAAATTTCGGAAGAGTTTGCCAAATTTTACGCTAAATTATATAATCTAAATAAAGACTCTCATACTCCCCAGCCAAGTGAACTTTTGATTAAAAATTTTCTTGATAAAATTAAACTTCCCCGACTCTCCCAAACTCATCTTGATAACCTCAATGCCCCATTCACTGTAGAAGAAATTAACAAAATAATAAGCGGTCTTAAAAACAAAAAATCTCCGGGGCCAGATGGGTTCACTAATGAATATTACAAATTATATTCCCATATTCTGTCAACCCACTTGACCGAGGTTTTCAACAAAGTAGCAATAATGGGCAAATTTCCAGACGAAATGCTTGAAGCAACGATTTCTGTCTTGCCAAAGCCCAAAGGAGATTTGGACTCTGTAAATAATTACAGACCAATCTCGCTTATAAATTCGGACGTTAAAATATACGCGAAATTGATTGCTGAAAGATTAAAAACTATTTTGCCGGGAATAGTAAACAACGACCAGGTGGGATTTATAGAAGGAAGGCAAGCTCCAGATGGTACAAGAAAAATCTTAAATTTGATTTCTCGTATAAATGAAAAAAAGATACCATCCCTGATTATATCTCTTGATGCAGAAAAAGCCTTCGACAGAATCAATTGGATGTATCTAAAATTAACCCTTCTTAAATTCGGCTTCAACCAACAAATTATTGATACCATCCTGGCCCTATTCTCCAACCCCACCGCAAAAATTTACTCTAATAATCATCTTTCCAGTCCCTTCAAAATATCAAATGGAACCCATCAGGAAAGTCCCTTATCCCCTTTACTATTTATACTAGCTATTGAACCCCTGGCAGAATATATCAGATCTAACCCAGCAATAAAAGGAATTCAAACCGGAGCTCGACATCACAAATTAGGGTTATTCGCTGATGACATAATTCTCACTCTTTCTGACCCGATAAACTCCATAATGGAACTACAAAACACATTGGAATTATTTAGCAAAATTTCATACTATAAACTAAATGCTGAAAAATCGGAAATCCTTCCCTTTTTTCTAAACAATCAGGTCATTAGCAACATAAAAAATCAATCATCTTTTAAGTGGGTAGAGGGGTCCTTGAACTACTTGGGTATTAAAATTACAAATAATTTCCAATCTCTAATAGACATAAACATGAAAGATTTAATTGATAAAGTCCAAAAAGAAGCAACTAATTTACAAAAACATGAAATCACTTGGTTGGGGAGAGTTAACACATTCAAAATGATGATTTTACCAAAGATATTATATTATTTTAGAGCCATTCCCCTCTTAATCCCCCCCTATTACTTGAGTAAATTACAAACCATCCTGAAATGGTATGTCTGGAACTACAAGAGGCTGCGGATTGCTAGGCATGTTTTATTGACACACAAAAAAAGAGGAGGTTACAGTTTACCAAATATATTAAATTATTACAAAACAAACATAATTAGACAAAGCATATACTGGATTCAGAACAATCAATCTCACACATGGATGGATCTGGAACTAGATTATAATAACTATGCATCGCTAGGCCATCTTATTTTACGCCATTTGCAAAATACTAACCTTCCTCTCCCTGTACACCCCATCCTGGCCTCTACTATCGCGATCTGGAAAAACCTTAAGGGAAATAAAAATAAACTGGACACTACTAAATTTGAACAGATAAAAGAGTTTCCTCTTACATTCCTGGCCTATATGGCCAGAGAAAATATTCCCACAAATTGAAGAAAACAGGGTCCAAAAAAGTTAAAAGATTTATATAATGGAATAGACTTTATCACCTTCTTGGATATCAAGATAAAATATAATATCCCAGACAATGACTTCAGGATAATTATTGCTTTACAATCCACCATAAAAAACTTACTAGCCTTCAAACATCCAATTCCAGAAATTGTTAGTATGTTATACAGTAACTTGGATAATAAGCAAATATGGAGCACTAGGAGCATTTACAACAACTTCAACGAAGATATTAGTTTTAAAAAATGGACTACATGATTAAATGGGAACACAGTTTAACCCCTTAAGGACGAAGCCAGTTTTGTCCTTAATGCCCAGGCCATTTTTTGCAATTCTGACCAGTGTCCCTTTATGAGGTTATAACTCTGGAACGCTTCAACGGATCCCAATGATTCTGACATTGTTTTTTCATGACATATTGGACTTCATGATAGTTATAAATTTAGAACGATATTTTTTGCTTTTATTTGTGAAAAAATCGGAAATTTGATGAAAATTTTGAAAATTTTGCAATTTTCAAACTGTTAATTTTTATGCCCTTAACCCAGAGAGTTATGTCACACAAAATAGTTAATAAATAACATTTCCCACATGTCTACTTTACATTAGCGCAATTTCTGAAACAAACGTTTTTGGGGTAAGGAAGTTAGAAGGGGTCAAAGTTCATCTGCAATTTCTCATTTTTCCAACAAAATTCACAAAACCATTTTTTTAGGGACCACATCACATTTGAAGTGACTTTGAGAGGCCTAAGTGACAGAAAATACCTAAAAGTGACACTATTCTCAAAACAGCACCCCTCAAAGTACTCAAAACCACATCCAAGAAGTTTATTAACCCTTCAGGTGCTTCACAGGAACTAAAGCAAAGTGGAATGAAAAAAAGCAAAAAATAAAATTTTACCTACAATGTTGCTCTACCCCAAATTTATTCACTTTTAGAAGAAATAACACAACAAAATAAACCCCAAAACTTGTTACCTACTTTCTTATGAGCGCGCCGATACCCCACATGTGGTCAGAAACCTTTGTTTGGACAAATGGGAGGGCTCGGAACAGAAGGAGCAATATTTGAATTTTGGAAAGCAAATTTGGCTGAAATAGATTGCGGGCACCATGTTGCATTTACAGGTCCGCTAAGGTACCTAAGCAGCAGAAACCCCTCACAAGTGACACCATTTTGGAAACTTGACCCCTCAAGGCTTCTATCTAGGGGTATAGTGAGCATTTTGGACCCACAGGTACTTCACAGATTTTGATAACGTTACATTGTCACATTGAAAATTTTCATTTTTTTTCTCAAAAATGTTGCTTTAGCATCAATTTTTTCACTTTTTCAAGAGGTAATTCCAAAAATTTGACCCCAATGTTTGTTACCCACTTTTTTATGAGCGCGGTGATACCTCACTTGTGGTCTGAAACCTTTGTTTGGAGAAATGGGAGGGCTTGGAACGAAAGGAGCAATATTTGAATTTTGGAAAGGAAATTTTGCTGAAAAAGATTGCGGGCACCATGTCGCATTTGGAGGACCCCTAAGGTACGTAAACAGCAAAAAAAAGCCCCACAAGTGACCCCATATTGGAAACTAGGCCCCTCAAGGAATTTATCTAGATGTTTGGTGAGTACCCTAAACCTCCAGGTGCTTTACAGAAGTTTATAATGTTGAGCCATGAAAATAAAAAAATAAAATTTTACCACAAAATTGTTACTTCAACCAGGTAGCTTTTTTTCACAAGGGTAACAGGAAAAACATCACCATGAAATTTATTGCGCAATTTCTCCTGAGTTTGGTGATATCTTGTACATGGTGGAAATCAACTGTTTGGGCACACTGCAGGGCTCGGAAGAGAAGGAGTGCAATTTGACTGCAAAATTGGCTGGAATCAATAGCGGACGCCATGTTGCATTAGGAGAGCCCCTGAGGTGCCTAAACAGTGGAGGTCCCCCACAAGTGACCCCATTCTGGAAAATAGACCCCTCAAGGAATTTATCTAGATGTTTGGTGAGTACCCTGAACCCCCAGGTGCTTCACAGAAGTTCATAATGTTGAGCTGTGAAAATAAAAAAAATATATTTTTACCACAAAATTGTTACTTCAGCCAGATAGCTTTTTTTTAACAAGAGTACACGGAAAAATATCAGCATAAAATTTATTGTGTAATTTCTCCTGAGTATGCTGATACCTTATGTGTGGTGGAAATTAACTGTTTGGGTGCACAGCAGGGCTTGGAAGGGAAAAAGTGCCATTTGACTGAACAATTGGCTGGAATAATTAGCGGACGCTATGTCGCATTTGGAAAGCCCCTAAGGTGCCTAAACAGTGGAGGTCCCCCACAAGTAACCCCATTCTGGAAACAAGACACCTCAAGGCTTTTATCTAGGTGTATATTGAGCATTTTGAATCCACGAATACTTCAAAGAATTTGATAAGCTTAGGTTGCTATATTGAAATTTTCATTTTTTTCACAAAAATGTTGATTTAGCGACATATTTCTCACTTTTTCAAGAGGCAACAACAAAACGTGTACCCCACAGGTTGTTATCTAATTTCTTGTGAGTGCAGGGATACCCCACATGTGGCCAAAAACCTTTGTTTGGATAAATGGGAGGGCTTGGAATGGAAGGAGCACCATTTGAATTTTGGAAAAGTTGAAGTAAATTGCGCGCACCATGTCACATTAGCAGGGCTCCTTGGGTACCTATACATCAGAAACCCCCCACAAGTGAACTCATTTTGGAAACTGGACCCTCAAGGATTTTATTCAGGAGTATAGTAAGCATTTTGAATCCACAGGTACTTCACAAAAATGTTGCTGTAGCAACAAATTTCTCACTTTTAGGCTATGTGGCCATGATCCAGCGACACGGTATCTAGTACACAGTGTCAGCCTTCCTGCAGAGATGTGAGTGTTGTCCACGGGAGAACGCAGCTGCCCATGCCCACGATTTGGGTTCAGGCTGCTGTGGACTTAAGTTCTATTCTACCTGCAGAGAACACTCTTGTCTCCGCAGCATAAATTGACATGCTGAGGTTCGGGAAGCTGCGCCACAGGTCAGTGTATGCTGCGGAGAAAAGAAACACAGTGGGCATGGGATTTCTAAAAATCCTTCCACTGTGCTTCTACTGCACAACGCAGCGCTATGGATGCAGGGAAAACACTGCGCCCAAAACGCTGCAAACCCTGATTGTGGGCACATAGCCTAAAATGCTACAGTGGATGATTGGATAGATGTCAAACATATATAACGTCCCACCCCCTGCATATTCTAAGCTGGCGCCCTTTAGTGCCTTTCATGTGGCACTAAAGGATGCCTAGCCTTGTATTTAGCCCAAAAAAAAAAAAATAATAATTAAAATAAATGACGTGGGGTCCCCCTATTTTTGATAGCCAGCTAGGGTAAAGCAGACAGCTGTAGCCTGCAAACCAAAGCTGACAGCTTCATCTTCTCTGGTGATTAATTTGGAGGGCTCCCCAAGCTGTTTTTTTTTTTAATTCTTTATAAATAAATAATTAAAAAAAACAAAACAAACGTGGGGTCCCCCCAAATTAGATCACCAGCCAAGGTGAAGCTGACAGCTGGGGTCTGGTATTCTCAGGGTGGGAAGAGCCATGGTTATTGGACTCTTCCCAGCCTAAAAATAGCAGGCCGCAGCTGCCCCAGAAGTGGCGCATCCATTAGATGCGCCAATCCTGGCGCTTCGCCCCAGCTCATCCCGTTGCCCTGATGCGGTGGGAAACGGGGTAATAAATGGGGTTGATACCAGATGTGTAATGTCACCTGGCATCAAGCCCAGCAATTAGTTATGTCACGGCGTCTATTTGATACCAGACATAACTAATTGACAGTAATAAAAAAAAAAATTGACAACAAAAAAAAAAATTATTTGAAAAAACACTCCCCAAAACATTCCCTGATTCACCAGTTTATTGAAAAGAAAAAAAAATCCGCTGTAATCCATTTGGACGTCCCACGGCGCCTCTGGACCTTCTAGAATATGGGGGACACGTTCAGGGAACGTATCCCCCATTTTCTAGGAGTGCAGACCCTCCATTTGAGGAGAGTGGGTGCAAAGAATCTGCACCCACTCTCCCTGGGTCACAGCTGCAGTGTGTCGAGCAGCAGCAGCAGCAGCCAGCGTCTCTGAACACAGGAAGCTGACAGCCGCGCTCTGCACGTGTGTCAGCGTCTGCTGTGAAGGAGCCGGAGGAGGGGGCCGCGGGGGATCAGCGCTCCGACAGGTATGTAGGACACCGGGGAACACCGGGGTGGGGATAGGGGGTGACTTGGCAGGGCCTGGGGAGCAGGTTTCTGTCGTATGTGTTATGGCACATACGACAGAAACCATAGGAACAGTGTGAATGTGACCGGCGCGCTGCTGTGCTCGCCGGTGCGCGCGGCCATCTTGGAATTTCGGGAGGGGGTTGGGGGTCGGCGGGGCACTTTGGGGACACCGGGGGACCGGAGGGAACCGGGAAAGAGATTTATCTCCCATCTGACATGTTTGATCATGCCAGATGGGAGATAAATCATTTTTTACCGGCGCGGTCATTTACTATAACTTGATGATCGGTATATGGTGTATACCGGTCATCACGTGACTGGGGACCGGAAAAACCGGCCTGAATCATGATCTCCAGGGTCTCAGCTACCCCCGGTAGCTGAAACCCCGGAGATTATCTGACGCTGGGGGGCGCTATACACTTATTTCTGCCCGCCGTTTTAAAACGTAACGCGGTCGTAATGGGGTTAAAGCAACAATTTTCTGAAAGGGAATGGGAAAAAGCCCTAAAAGCGACTTATAACTCAAACATTTGTGCTACACTGCACGAATCCTACTATAAACTCCTGAGCAATTGGTACTACTCCCCCTCAAGAATAAGCAAATTCAGCAAAAACCTGTCTCCTCTCTGTTGGAGGGGATGTAACCAAATAGGCGATGTACTCCATATTTTCTGGAAATGCCCAATGGTTAAAACTTTATGGTCTGAAGTTTTTAAATTGCTGAACCGAATTACAAAATCGAATATCTCTATTTCTCCACATATGGCCCTGTTGTCTCTAGGAACTGAAAATATCGATCCATCCCATGTTTCCATCGCCATCCACCTCTTTTTAATTACTAAAAATCTAATAGCAGCAAAATGGAAAACGAAAGAATGCCTAAATATTAATGAAATCATTAACATACTATCCACCCATCATAAGTATGAAGAAAGACATGCAATTATAAACAATACATTTTCCTCCTACCACAAACGCTGGAGTCCATGGATCAGTGACACAATCGGCATTTCCTGATTTAAAGGCAACCTTTCTCCAATGATATTTTAATCTAAGATTTGAATTTTAATTCCCCCCCTTCCCCTTGCTGATTTCCCTTTCTTTCCTTTTCTTTACTTTTCTCCCTTTTCTGTTTTCTCTTCTTTTCTTTAATAGGTCATATAGAGTTAAGAGTTATATTATGTATTTTAAACAATTGTTTGTTAATATTAATAAGCGATCATAACAATATTTTACATGAACTAAATAAGCAGGAATGTTTCCCCAAACTCCTTCCCTATTACCCACTTACCTTATTCTTCCCCTGGTTTCTCCCCTAATAAAATATTCTTACCCCTCTCATCCCTCCCATCTTTTCCTTTTCCCTCATATAAAATAAAATTAGAAGCATTTATACTATATGAGATATATGTATTGAAAGTTTGAAGCCAATTCATAATTCATGAATATTGTTAAATATACTTTCTTCATGCAATAAATCATTATTGAAAACGAAAAAATTAAATAGGAAGGAGTCCTATTGGATTTTTAAGCTGAAAACCTTATACCAAGATGGTTTGAACGATGTGATAGAGAATGTCTAAATGTATATGGATATATTTTTTTTTCTTTGTCTGTCTCTTATTTAGAAGTGCAATATAACTGGAAGTGATTTTTATATAAGTGCATGAATTTTAAACTATTCTCTAAAGGAAAAAGGAGGGGAAGGGAGAGAGCAAAAGGGAAAAAAAAGTGTTCTTAATCTGAATAATTTATTATGTGTTTTATATCACCGCATATTTTAAACACCAAAATGTTCTTTATTAATAATTAGAATTTTTATTCTTTTTCATTCATAATTTGTATCATTCATGCATAGCAGCAATATTTGCTTGCCCCTACACACGATCCATATAAGGATTTCAGCACAAGAACCACCATTTACCTCTTGAGGTTGAGTGATAATCTAATTGGAAGTACACACCCATGTTCCTCATACCCGCCTACATCATACACATAGACAGATCAGTCTATAAATTAGATTTTCTTAATACCAGCAATGTAGACTATACCTAATGAAGGCTTTTGTTAGCTGAAACGCGTTGTCCGTAATTGTCCGTTTTTTATTGACCCTACACTGTGTTCCAAATTATTATGCAAAAAGAGTTTAGGAGGGATAAGGTTAGAAATTTTTTGTTTGTCATTTAAACTCATTGATGGTGATGTCTGTCAGGGCTCTTTATATCACTGAAATCAAGTACAGATACCTGTGCAAATTAGTTTGGCAGGTGTGTCCAAATAAAGCAGCCTACATTCTTTGCCAAAATGGGAAAGAAAAATGATGTGTCGGCTGCTGAGAAGCAACAAATTGTGGAGTATTTAGGTGAAGGCATGACTACAATCAACATTGCCAAGACATTTCATCGTGATCATCGCACAATCAAGAAGTATGTAGCTGATTCACAGCACACACATGTGTGCGTGCTGATAAAGGAAAAATTGAGGACTCTTTCCAACAGGCAATTGCGTCAGGTTAAAAGAGATGAAGCTAAAATTCCTTGTCATAGCAGCAGACAAATTTTTGAAGCTGCTGGTGCCTCCAAACATCCCCCGAACAACAAGATGCAGGGTCCTTCAGAGGTTTGCAGCTGTGTGTAAGCCATCCTGTCGACCACCTCTATCCACTGCACACAAACGGAAACGGCTCCAGTGGGCCAAACGATACATGAAGACTGACTTCCAAACTGTTTTGTTCACCGATGAGTGCCGTGCAATGCTCGATGGTCCAGATAGATGGAGTGGAGGATGGCTAGTTGATGGACACCCATGAAAACACGGAAAAAGGCGCCAACAAGGAGAAGGTGGAGTAATGTTTTGGGCTGGAATAATGGGGAGAGAGATTGTCGGCCCCTCTAGGATCCCTGAAGGGGTAAAGATGAACTCCATAATCTATGTGGAGTTTCTAAAGCAGCACTTCCTGCCATGGTTCAGGAGGAAGAATCGTGCATTCCGCAGCAAGATCATTTTCATGCATGATAATGCACCATCTCATACTGCAAATAACTCATCTGCATCTCTGGCTGCTATGGGCATAAAAGAGGACAAACTTATGGTATGGCCACCATCTTCCCCTGACCTCAACCCCATTGAGAACCTCTGGAGCATCATCAAAAGGAGTGTCTATGATGGCGGGAGGCAGTTCACATCTAAGCAACAGCTCTGGGAGGGTATTCTGTCCACATGCAAAACAATTGAAGCACAAACCATCCAAAAACTGACAAATTCAACAGACGAGAGAGTTCAGAAGCTTCTTTTGAACAAGGGGTCCTATGTGCAAATGTAAGATCACCTAGAATTAAGTTTTGACTTGAAAACTGTTTGATTTCATTTTGTAATAAGCTGATAATGAACATGCATTTTGAGTGCATTTTGAGTGTTTATTATTTTTTAAAATATACTGTTTTCATAGGCAGTTTGATCAAAAACATTTCAATTATACTCGAATAGTAGATGACTGGAAAATAACAATGACTGCAATTCACATAGTTAATTTAGGAAAATATGAGAAAATATTTGTTGCATAATAATTTGGAACACAGTGTATGAATAAACCCTTGTTCTTGAAGTTTTTGCAAACTTGCACTGATATCCCATTTATCCTCCGGAAGCGCCGAAAGGGATTTTTTATTTACTCCATTTCCCACGTGGGAGCACCTGTTCAGGAATCTCATTGTTTTTCCCGAGGATTCGTGCTGCATACTGGAGGATTAATAAAAGAGTTGATCCACTACACGTTGATCATACTAGCGAAAACAGAAGAAATCTGCACGGTGAGTGTAAAAGTCGTACGATCATTGCAATCTGTGTTTACATACATCTACACTTAGATTTGGCGCCCCGTTGTCCTCTTCTTTTTTTCTTTCCTTTATTCCTTGGTATGATTGTGGAGGTCGCCTGAGCTATAGCTTGTTTGTTCAAACGTAATAAGAATATCTGTGTATATAAATAATCAAAATGTAGATGTAGTTGCATAATTATCTGTCTGTCTATGTAGCCATCGCATAGACCCATAATATAATTCTAAGCTGTATAAGTCATGAAGGAGTTAATCAAAGATAATGAAGCCAGAATGTGAAGCTGCAAAAGTGTTATCAGTAATGTTCACACAGAAAGAAGGTACAGAAACAAACTGCGCTGTGAGAAATTAGGGAGTAAAAGTACTCCCTGTTTAGCTTCAAGGTTAGAGATGCAAACTGTATAATTGGATCTATCTAATACACGGGTCAGTTGGTGATGCTGGCTCAAGGAGAACATGTCTTATGTATTCATTGTCTGACACATTGCTATATCGGCACTGGTATGCAGCTAATACGGCACCGTCTCTGGATATCCCAAAGGAAGACTCCATTAGCAGTCTTCGCCCAAATTCCTCCCTTGACAGTTGGCGCACCAGCGTGGGGCTCCTTTCACGGATGCATTACCGACCTGGCAATACCGATGCTTTGGACGTTGTGGACTGAGATCTCTCTCCGCTCCAAGTAGACTGATCATCTCCATCACGCGGGTGAGTGTTACATACTGTGTATTCACTACCGTTGTGGTTGGTTTGGAGAGGAGGGAGTGACGGGCTGTGTGTCCTAGCCGGTGTTAAAAAGGTTACCTGATTGTGACTCAGGGGTAGTGCCCGCTGGAGCTCAGAGCACGATCCCAGCCCTGAGGTGTGGATCGATCGAGAGTGTCACACGGGATCCAGAGGATGGTTGTTAGGGCAGGAAAGATGGTGGTGGCTGAATATAGCTAGCTAGACTCACCCGGTCTGTAACTAAAGACGCGGGGGGGGGGGTTCCTGTGGCTGAAGATAGGGATTAGGACATTAAATTTGATACAGTTGCTCAAGTCCGGAGGGAATACCTTTTGTACCCCTCCTCCATATCACGGGATACCCTTATTACTATATAGCTGAGGGAGTAGCTAGTATAGAGGTGGAGCCTTAAGTTCCGGCCGGGTAACAAGAGATTGTTGATTGATACTGAATTGTTTAACACAATAACGCAGATATTGCTATCAGACGGATATATTGAGGTCAAAGAAGAGGATGAGCGAGGAGATGTTGTGTTTTCCTATAGATCACCCAAGTCTGAAGATGGTTTTAGGGGCACTCAGGAAGGTTGTTTTGTTGCTACTTCGCAGCCTAATTCTGGACAAGCTCTGGAGTTATTCACAGATGCTGCAGTTACTAGATAGCATCCCTTAACCCTTTCCACACCCATACCCCTGGTCCCTCCCATACCTGCAATGCCCTCTCTCCCCTCACCGGCCAGTCTGCCGTCATGCTCCCCAGTTACCAATCCCCTCCCCTTGGATCCCCTTTTCCCCTAGGACACATAGTGAGCCTTACCCCGAACCTGACAAGGAACAGCCCTCATTTAAATATGTCCCTTTAAACCCCATCCAGTCAGCGGCATTAATCCCCTGCCTGCCAGATCCCGAAATAAACCCTATGCGATTTTATAGGAAGATGCTACAGGTCCATCAGTTATACTCAGCTGCTGAGTTTCCAAAGTGGACAACAGTATTGTGCCGCTTTAAAAAGATGGGCTCAAGATCAATTGTTGTATACAAATGCGCCGCTGCAGCCCCCGCCACAGCCCATGCCCCAACAGGGTCCAAACCCCGTATACGTAGCTCCCAATCAACAAAACCAGCAGAGCCAGCAACGAAATTGTTGGCGTTGTGGTCAGCTCGGGCATTTCTGGAGAGGATGCCGTGTCCCACCATCCTAGTCTCCTGTCCAAGGCCCCAAAACCAAAGGCAACCACCCATAAATTTATACCGTGATGGTCAGAATAAATAAGAAGTATTCCAGGGGCCTCTTTCAAATTTATAGTTGACACTGTTGTAGCCAATTCCATTGACTAAGTGTCTGATATAACTCCCGACCATATTTTGCTATTTTTGCCCCAGTAGGAGTTGCAGGTTTGATTTGTTAAATAAATTAAAGGCCGCCATAAATTATGATGGTGAAGGAGGTATTACTCTCACCCTAATTACACTAAATTTTCCAGAAGGGTGTGAAGAGACTTGCCCCCTACGGGCACTCTCTACTGTGATGCTCTCTATGCCATGTGTTAATAAATCTGATGTGGACTATTATAGTCAAAAGGGCCTAATGTTGTGGGTAAACTCCCTTTACATACAGTAATGATCTACCTGAAGCCTGGTGTGCCTTTTCCCAGAGTATCACAGTATCCCTTTAAATCAGTCCCAGGAGATTTCCCAAGATACTGCCCACAGTCCGGGCTGCACCCACGAGTCTGCTCCAACTTTCCCTAATGACACAAAGGGGAGCCCCGGACTGCTTGCCCCCTTGCTGCAGTGATTTCCAGTCCCAAGCCACCCGTTATGTCTGTAGTAAAAGTTATTTACTGTGATTGTAATAAAAGTTCTGTCCATGGCTTTTTTCTTGTATCTGTTTTTCCCACCAGCCATTCTAACATTGCGCACCCTGAAGAAGAGGTGGGGACCATAAACCCGCAGGGATGTGTGGGAGGGTGTACAGTTAGCTGCTGCTTATTACAAGTTGTAGAGAGAAGGGAAAAAAAAAATAAGTAGAGGAGAAAAGAAAAAAAAAATTAGTTTCAGCAGATTTACAAAGCTGTTTGTGTTTTATATACTAACAAGTGCTTTTTCCGGCTGGTGGAGTGGATTTTGTTTAATCCTTAAGCCTGCTTTACACACTTCAATAGATCTTTCAATCCGTCGTCGGGGTCAAGTTGTAAGTGACGCACATCCGGCATCGTTCGTGACGTATTTGCGTGTGAAACCTACATGCGATCGATATTGAACGAAAATACGGTGATCGCATACACGTCGTTTATTCCTCATACATTGGACGTTTGGTAGTACAAAACTAGTGAATTGTAACGTGTGACATCCCTCATACGATTTCGGTGTCTGATGCTATGTGCGCAGGTGTGCGCTCTGCACCGCAGCTTAAAAAAGGTCTGCTTCAGAGCGCAGCTGAAAAGCTGCATTCTGAAGCGCCTCACAATGTCTGTCATTCACTAATCTCTGTCAGTCCGTCACTATCTCTGTCCCTCTCTCTCTCTCCATGTCAGTCTATCCCCCTCTCTCATATACTCACCGATCCCCGATCCCCGGCGCTGCACGGCGTTCACACTGCTCTGGCGGCTTTTACTGTTTTGAAAAAGCCGGCCGCCCATTAAACAATCTCGTATTCCCTGCTTGCCCCGCCCACCGGCGCCTATGATTGGTTACAGTGAGACACGCCCCCACGCTGAGTGACAGGTGTCACACTGCACCCAATCACAGCAGCCGGTGGGCGTGTCTATACTGTGTAGTGAAATAAATAATTAAAAAAAACGGCATGCGGTCCCCCCCAATTTTAAAACCAGCCAGATAAAGCCATACGGCTGAAGGCTGGTATTCTCAGGATGGGGAGCTCCACGTTATGGGGAGCCCCCCACCCTAACAATATCAGCCAACAGCCGCCCAGAATTGCCGCATACATTATATGCGACAGTTCTGGGACTGTACCCGGCTCTTCCCGATTTGCCCTGGTGCGTTGGCAAATCGAGGTAATAAGGAGTTATTGGCAGCCCATAGCTGCCAATAAGTCCTAGATTAATCATGTAAGGCGTCTATGAGACACCCTCTATGATTAATCTGTAAATTACAGTAAATAAACACACACCCGAAAAATCCTTTATTAGAAATAAAAAACACACACACATTCCCTCATTACCAATTTATTACCCACAACAAAGCCCTCCTTGTCCGGCGTAATCCAGGATGATCCAGCGTCGCATCCAGCGCTGCTGCATGGAGGTGACCGGAGCCGCAGCAGACACAGCCGCTCCGGTCACCTCCACGCAGCTAATGAAGACAGCCGTGCGATCAGCTGAGCTGTCACTGAGTTTACACGCGGCCACCGCTGCATCCGTGGAAAAACGGCCCCCTCTTACAGGTGGGCAATCTGATTTTTTCTTTTTGAGTGGACTGAGCTACAAACCGTGAGTGCACGCTACTATTTTTTACCTTCTGTAATCATACTGTCGCACTGAAATCATACCAACAAAGTGAATGTGTCCATAGGGGACTAAGGATGAATAAAAACATATCCGGTTACCAGGATGACACCATCTTCAGAGCAGAATGGGAAAAACTGCAGCAGGAATGCTCTCTACTTTTCTTAGATATTGTCCTTAAGAAAAACAAATTAGGCTAGTTTCACACTTGCGTTGAACGCCATCCGTTGCATTGCTTTGTGTGACAGATGCATCGGATGTGTTGCATATAGTGGCACAACGGATGCAACCAGGTAGTCACAGATAGGCCCTCGCATAACACCGTCCCTCATTAGGAAACACACAGCCAACCAGGAAACCCTAGTCAGCCTCCCTTAGGGACAGATAGACAAACCAGTGGGCGTGACCAGGCAGTTGGGACACGCCCACCCAGGGGTCTAGACAGCCCGGGGCGGGAAAAGCAGCAGTTCAGTCAAGTTCAGTTCAGTTGAGGAGTTCAAGTGAGGAGTTGGAGGAGTGGAGTGCAGGCCTGTGTGTCAGGCCTGAAGCTGACTAACAGGTACCAGGGTAGGAGCCCTGGTGCCTTTGGCTAGGAGGCAGACGGTGATCTCCGTCAGCAGGAGCCGGGAAGACGGCTCGGTGGAACCGAGGTGGACCGGGACAGGGTTGTAGCTCGCCGGTACCGACACGGGAAACCGACTCGGAAACCGGAGCACAAAGGGGGGTACTCGGACCCTGAAGCCAAACATGTCAGATGGGAGATAAATCTCCTTCCCAGTCCCCCAGTGTCGCCAAAGTGCCCCCCCGACCCCCAACCCCCTCCGAAAATCCAAGATGGCGGCGCGCACATTAGCGCGCCGGTAGCATTTACCTTCTTCCTCTGATTTCTGTCGCATGTGCCATGACACATGCGACAGAAAACTCTTCCCCAGGTCCTGCCAGGTTACACCCCATACCCCCACCGGTGTTCCCCGGTGTTTCCCGTACCTTTTACAGCTTTCATCCCCCGCAATTCCTCCTTCACAATAAACACTGGTCACAAGTGCAGAGCAGCTGACAACTCAGCTTCCTGCTTTCAGAAACACTGTCTGGCTGCTCACACACTGCTGCTGTGACACGGGGAGGGTAGGTGCAGATTCTTTGCACCCACTCTCCTCAAATGGAGGATCTGCACTCCTAGAAAATGGGGGAAACATTCCCTGAACGTGCCCCCCATATTCTAGAAGGTCCAGAATCGTCGTGGGAATTCAAAAATGGATTACAGCGGACCTGATTTTTTATCTTTTCAATAAATTAGTGAAAGTGGGAATGTTTTGGAGATTTTTTTTATTAAATAATTTTTTTTTTTTGTCAATTTTTTTTTTATTACTGTTAATTTTAGTTATGTCTGGTATGAGATAGATGCCGTGACATCACTAATTTCTGGGCTTGATGTCAGGTGATATTACACATCTGGTATTAACCCCATTTATTACCCCGTTTGCCACCGCACCAAGTCAACGGGATGAGTTGGGGAGAAGCGCAAGGATTGGCGCATCTAATAGATGCGCCACTTCTGGGGCGGCTGCGGCCTGCTATTTTTAGGCTGGGAAGAGTCCAATAACCACGGTTCTTCCCACCCTGAGAATACCAGACCCCAGCTGTCAGCTTCACCTTGGCTGGTGATCTAATTTGGGGGGACACCACGTTTGTTTTTTTTAATTATTTATTTATAAATAATTAAAAAAAAAAAACACAACAGCTTGGGTAGCCCTCCAAATTGATCACCAGCCAAGGTGAAGCTGTCAGCTGTGGTTTGCAGGCTACAGCTGTCTGCTTTACCCTAGCTGGCTATCAAAAATAGGGGGGACCCCACGTTGTTTACTTTAATTATTTTTTTTGGGGGTAAATACAAGGGTAGAAACCCTTTAGTGCCACATGAAAGGCACTAAAGGGCGCCAGCTTAGAATATGCAGGGGGTGGGACGTTATACATATGTTTGACATCTATCCATTCATCCACTGTAGCATTTTAGGCTGTGTGCCCACAATCAGGGTTTGCAGCGTTTTGGGTGCAGAGTGTTTTTCCTGCGTCCATAACGCTGCGTTGTGCAGTAGAAGCACAGTGGAAGGATTTTTAGAAATCCCATGCCCACTGTGCTTACTCTTGGAAAAAAAAAGCTATCTGGTTGAAATAACAATTTTGTGGAAAAAATTTATTTTTTTTATTTTCCCAGCTCAACATTATAAACTTCTGTAAAGCACCCTGGGGGATCAGGGTACTCACCAAACATCTAGATAAATTCCTTGAGGGGTTTATTTTCCAAAATATGGCGACATGTTGAGAAGCTTCACAGTATAGACACCTCAGGGTCTCTCCTAATGCAACATGGCATCCGCTATTGATTCCAGCCAATTTTGCAGTCAAATGGCACTTCTTCCCTTCCGAGCCCTGCCGTGTGCCCAAACAGTTGATTTCCACCCGATATAAGATATCACCAAACTCAGGAGAAATTGCACAATAACTTTCATGGTGATTTTTTTCCTGTTACCCTGGTGAAAAAAAAGATACCTGGTTGAAGTAACAATTTTGTGGTAAAATTTTATTTTTTTATTTTCATGCCTCAAAGTTATAAACTTCTGTGAAACATCTGGGGGGTTCAGGGTACTCACCAAAAATCTAGATAAATTCCTTGAGGGGCATAGTTTCCAATAGAAGGTCACTTGTGTTTTCTTTTTTTCTGTTTACGTACCTTAGGGGCCCTCCAAATGCGACATTGTGCCCGCAATCTTTTTCAGCTAAATTTCCTTTCCAAAATTCAAATATTGCTCCTTCCGTTCCAAGCTCTCCCATTTCTCCAAACAAAGGTTTCAGACCACATGTGAGGTATCACCGTGCTGATAAGAAAGTGGGTAACAAACATTAGGGTCAATTTTTGGAATTACCTCTTGAAAAAGTGAGAAATTTGATGCTAAAGCAACATTTTTGAGAAAAAAGTGAAAATTTTCAATATGACAACGTAACGTTATCAAAATCTGTGAAAAACCTGTGGGTCCAAAATGCTCACTATGCCCCTAGATAGAAGCCTTGAGAAGTCTAGTTTCCAAAATGGCATCACTTGTGAGGGGTTTCTGCTGTTTAGGTATCTTAGTGAATCTGTAAATACAACATGGTATCCGCAATCTATTCCACATGTGAGGTATCGGCGCGTTCATCAGAAAGTGGGTGACAAGTTTTGGGGTCCATTTTGTTGTGTTATTTCTTCTAAAAGTGAATAAACTTGGGGTAGAGCAACATTTTTAGGTAAAGGTTTATTTTTTGCTTTTTTTCATTCCACATTGCTTTAGTTCCTGTGAAGCACCTGAAGGGTTACTAAACTTCTTGGATGTGGTTTTCAGTACTTTGGGGGGTGCAGTTTATAGAATGGGGTCACTTTTGGGTATTTTCTGTCACCTAGGCAAGTTTTCAAGTCACTTCAAATGTGATGTGGTCCCTAAAAAATGGTTTTGTAAATTTTGATGTAAAAATGAGAAATTGTTGATGAACTTTGAACTCTTCTAACTTCCTAACAAAAAAATTTGTGTTTCCAAAATTGTGCTGATGTAAAGTAGATATGTGGGAAATGTTATTTATTAACTATTTTGTGTCACAGAACTCTCTGGTTTAACGGTATAAAAATTCAAAAGTTAAAAATTGATACATTTTCAAAATGCTTGTCAAAATTCAATTTTTTTCATAAATAAACGCAAAAAATATTGTCCAAAATTTGGAACTAACATGAAGTCCAACATGTAACGAAAAAACAATCTCAGAATCAGTCGGATGAAGCGTTCCAGAGCTATAACCTCATAAAATGACACTGGTCAGAATTACAAAATTTGGTCTGGTCATTAAGGTGAAAATTAGCTCCGTCCCTAAGGGGTTAAATCTTTCTTGGGATGACATCATAGGGTGGACAAGGGTGGACAAGGGGGGCGCCACTGTCCTGTTACCAAAGGAGGCATATATAACAGAAGCTTTAAAATAACTAAATAATAAAGAGGTTTATTTAATTTTACAAAATGATCCAACATGGATATTTTCTAATAAATTACGAAGTTTACTAAACAAAAATGTAAGTGCACGGGTTTTATCTAAAAAAAACTGCAGAAAACTTATTTGCTCTTTTTCCCATAAAACCGCACTGGTACTACCTCCCAAAAATTCGTAAGGACAGCGCCGCCCCCCCCGGCCGCCCTATTGTGTCAGATACTGGCTGATTAACAGAGCCACTTTCTCAATACATTGAATGGCTACTCAAAGCCTTTTTGAAATATATTCCATCCTATCTAAGGGATACTGGGGAATTTATCAAAATGATTGAAAATCATCAATAGCAAGAAACCATTCAACTAGCTTCTCTCAATATTGATAATGATAACGACAGCATTGAAACAATTTAATCAAGATACAGATTTAATAACCTTCATAGCCGATGCCTTACATTTTATACTCCACCACAATGCATTCAAATTTGGTGGGAATTAACTCTTTAGGTGCCGACTTCATATCATTGTCTGAACTCATTTTCTTGCATGCCACTAATTATTGTATTCATAAATTGGAGAATTATTGATACATTTCGTGGATATTTTGTATCTATTTATTAGTACCCTTATAGATCTGTATCAATTGGTATATTATCCCGGAGCTATTGTATTACAACTTGAGGTCTTTGTGATTTATTGTCTGTTTTAAGTGATTTTAAATTGTGTGTTTCTTGATTGACCCAATAAAATATTATTATCATAAATAAAATTTTCTTATCATTATTTATGATGTGCGCCCGGATTATGTGTGCCTTTTTCTCCTTTGTGTACTCTTTCCCTGTCTGTCTGTTTCCCTGTGTCTGTCTGTCTCTTTGTCTGTATCTGTCTCTTTACCTGTCTGTGTCTGTCTCTTAACCTGTCTCTCTCTTTCCCTCTCTGTCTCTTTCCGTTTCAGTCTGTCTCTTTGTCTGTGTCTGTCTCTTTGTGTCTGTCTCTTACCCTGTCTATGTCTATTTCTTACCCTGTCTGTGTCTGCCTCTTTCCCTGTCTGTGTCTGTCTCTTTCCCTGGCTGCATTATGACACGCCAACATTCAATATAAGGGCGTGGCTGCGCATTCTTCTGAAGTTCTGGCTGCACTGTAGCTCCCAGCTCCATTTGCTTTAATGGAGGCAGGTTTTTTGGTGAATACCTGTAAAGAGTGGGGTTAAAATTTCCCCTCAAAACATAGCCTATGACGCTCTCGGGGTCCAGAAGTGTGAGTGTGCAAAATTTTGTGGCTGTAGCTGCGACGGTGCGAATACCAATCCCGGACATACACACACACACACACACATACATACACACATTCAGCTTTATATATTAGATAGAAATAGATCCCTCTGCGTGTAATGACTATGTAATATATAGGAATAGATCCCTCGGTGTGCAATGACTACCGTATTTTTCGGACCATAAGACGCACTTCCCCCCCCCCCAAATGTTGGGGAAAAGTTGGGGGTGCGTCTTATGGTCTGACTATAGGGCTGCGGCCGGGAATGAGGGTTCTGCGGTGGAGCGGGTCATCGGGGGCACGAGCAGGCAGCAGCAGCGCCTGCCGTGACCACGTGGGCCCGCTCATTACATATGCACGCCCATCCCCCGCCCATTTCTCAGCGCAGAAGCCGGCGCTGCCAGGTTGGCGGGATGACGAGCGCGGACGCGCGCATAGCAAAGAGCCAGCCCGCATGATCACCCCTGGCAATTACGGCCTGGAGTGATCATGTGCGGCTGTATTCACTGCCTCCTGCGCGTCATCATCAGCGCGGGGTGCAGTGAATCAGTACACTCACCCATCCCCGTGTGTGGAGCCGTCCCCCTGCAACACGCGATGTCTTCCTGTCTGTGCCGGTCAGCTGATCTGTGCTGGTCAGCTGATCGGCACAGACAGGAAGACATCGCGGTGCTGCAGGGGAACAGCTCCACACACACAGGTCAGCGGCGCAGAGAGGAAGATGATCGGTGCTGCAGAGAGTGAAGAAAAGGTGAGTATAAACGTTTATTTTTTTTTATCTGTGCTATAGGATACAGGCCATATACCAGGATGGTATATGAGCACGATGGGGGCATATAGCAGAATGGGAGTATATGAGCAGGATGGATGGGTGGTATATGAACAGGATGGGGGTATATGAACAGGATGGGGTTATATGAACAGGATGGGGGTATATGAACAGGATGGGGGTATATGAACAGGATGGGGGTATATGAACAGGATGGGAGTATATGAGCAGGATGGATGGGGGAATATGAGCAGGATGGATGGGGGGTATATCAATAGGATGGGGGTATATGAACAGGATGGGGTATATGAACAGGATGGGAGTATATGAGCAGGATGGGGGAATATGAGCAGGATGCTGGTATATGAGCAGCATGGGGGTTTATAGCAGGATCATATACAAGGCAGGAGGATCATTACCAGGATGGGGTACCTTAGTAGAGAATTTGGGGACATTACCCCCATAACAGTGTCAGCAGCAGATCCTCGCCGCATAACAGTATGTCATGACCACATTTTTTTATTTTCCTATTTTCCTCCTCTAAAACCAGGGTGCGTCTTATAGTCCGGGGCGTCTTATAGTCCGAAAAATACGGTATATAACATATAGGAATAGATCCCTCTGTGTGTAATGTCTCTATATAATATGTCTCTCTCTTTTTGTATTGAATTACTGAAATAAATTACTTTTTTGAGCATATTCTAATTTATTGAGATGCACTTGTATCATTTAGATTTTTTGTATACTCATGTCATTTTTAAATGTTTTTAATGTTTGTTCATTTGATGAGGTTTTCTTCGCTCTAATAAAGATGTACTTTGTATTTCTATCTTTATGTGGTGATCCCATTTTTGTAGTACACTTTTCTTTCTTCCATTATTTACCTTGTCTCTTTGGTACTACTGGAGATCACCATAATTGATTCCTGGGATGGTGCCCTCCGGTCTGTTTTGGTTCCAGGCCCAAACCTGTCACAAGTATCCAAACAACGGAAGACGTCCGTGACAATTTCTACATAAAGCTATTTGCTAATATTATTATTATTATTACACCTACTACATATTGGGCTAGGATTCTGAAGATGGGAATACCCCTTTAAGGTTGAAGGTAGACTTAAGTCTATCGAGTTTAACAAATGATCAAACCTAACATGTTGATCCAGAGAAAGGTAAAAAAAAAAAAAACCAAACAACATGCGCCAGATAGTAAGCTCCACATTAGGGGAAAAAGATTCCCTCCCGACTCCACAAACGTCAATCAGACTAGATTCACAGAATCAAGTGGACATAACCAGTAAAATTATATTTTTTAAGAAAGGCATCCAGGCCTCTCTTAAATTTTAGTAATGAATCAACCATTACAACATTATGTGGCAGAGAGTTCCATAGTCTCACTGCTCTTACAGTAAAGAATCTGTGTCCCTGATTATGAATAAATATCCTTTCCTCTAACTGTAGTGGATGCCCCCCAGTCCTAGGTGTAAAAAGATTATTAGAGATCTCTGTATTGTCCCCTCATATATTTGTACATTGTAATAAGATGGCCCCTAAGCTTTCATTTTTCCAAACTAAATAACCCCAACTTTAATAACACATCTTGGCATTGCACTCCACCCATTCTTTTAATAACCTTGGTTGCTATTTTCTATACTAGCTCTATGTAAGGGGACCCTTTTTGACCTCCAAAGCAGATGTAATTGTGGATTATGATGAGTTATTGGACTGAAAAGGTCTCATATACTGTTCTTCACAAGGACCCTTTGATGTCTGTGCCCACCAGTGGCCTTGGCTGTCTGCAGTGAAATCAGCTGTATGAATGGGGAGCCGGCCACTGCTGCATTCAATTGTTGTCATCCCTCAGAAGAGAGAAGTAATAGGTCTCTATGTGAAATCACTATGAAATAACTGGGATCGCAGCACAACTGTCATTTCTTAAGGAGTCACCATCATTTTATTTATTAATTTATTATTATTTTCATAAATCAGTAGTACAAGTAAGATAAGAAACTTTGTAATATATCTCAGAGATACCTGCTTCCTTCTCCTCGTGGACTGATCTTTCACTCTCAATTCACAGATATAATTTACACTTAGTGGCCCACAGTGCGCGGAAGCAAGATGCAGGAAATTCAATAAGAGGCATGCACCTTTCATTGAATTTGCCGTACCTTACGACTGCTATGTGTGCTGCCAGGAATATACTCCAGTCAGTGACTGGAGTACATTTCTAGCAAAAACAAAATTGCCACTTTTTTCACGTAAATTCTGATGAATTTGTCGGGCAGCCATGAGCATGCACCGCTCTGCCCAAGCTCTGTCCACATTCCTCCTACTTTCCTACTTGGAAAAAACACAAAACATTTGTGGAACTAAAAGTTGCATAAAACATTTGTGACATTTTAAGAATTTTGACATCAAAACTCTGTCAAAAACTCCTTGATGACTTTGAGTCCTATTGTGTACAGATTTTGCCATTACTGAACTAGGACATGACAGTTGGTGCTCATATGCTTCTATGGAAAGAGGGAAAAGCTGGAGGCAGACACAGATATTCTACTGCAAGTTCACCAGTAGTGACAGACGATGTCACTGGTCTGTCGGTGATGTCACTTGACCTTTGACTTTGGTCCCTTTGTGATGTCATGTGACCTATAGAATGTGATCCCTTTGTGATGTCATAGAACAGTCATCAGCATGTCGCTGCAGCCTGAATATCGTCCATTTGTTTTCATCACTTAGTGGGTGAAGGCGATTTTTACTTGCGCTTAGCAAATTTTAGTGTTATATAAAATATAATACCGAATAATAGAAGGCCTGTTAGAGGAGTAGTTCCAGGAGCCATCCGAGAGCGCTCCAGAGTGGACAGGACCTTCCTCAGCCCAGAATTTCATCTATGGAGCTGAATATGGAGAGTTTAAGGAAGAGAAAGAGAGAAAGCATAGAAGAGGTGCCAAAAAAAAGGAAAATAGAAACATCAGAGGGTGATAAAGATGGCACCAACCAAAACCTTATCAAGGCTCCAAAGAGACCTGGAAGCCCGATACAGCAGAGTATCGAGAGCAAGAGGAAAAGGGGACAAGCGATGGGGGACAAAGCTGATGATGAATCCAGCGTCTCCCCCAAAGCTGAACCTGAGCTGAATATGGAGAGTTTGAGGAAGAGAAAGGGAGAAAGCATAGATGAGGTGCCAAAAAAAAGGAGAACGGAAACATCAGAGAATGAAAAAGATGGCACCAACCAAAGCCTTATCAAGGCTGCAAAAAGACCTGGAAGCCCGATACAAGAGAGTATCGAGAGCAAGAGGAAAAGGGGAGAAGCGATGGGGGACAAAGCTGATGATGGATCCAGTGGGTCCCCCAAAGCTGACACTGAGCAGCAGTCAGGTGAGTACAGAAATAAGACCCCGAGAGCCAATAGCCCCAATGTAGTAATTGATGGGGTTATGAACCTTTAGAATACCCCACCTATAATGATTTTTGTTCCTTTTCTCTTTGATACCTTCTAATATTGTTCTACCCCATGTTGTAATTGCTATAGGGGGCCACATTAGAATTATATAGGAATAATACATCTTATTTCTCCTCTCTCCATCAGGGACAACCCCAGCTGAATCTCCCATCATTGTGACTGGACTGGAGAGCTTCACCTTCCATAAAATCCTTGGAGAGGGCGGATTTGGTAAAGTAAGTATTAGGAATTGTGGTGACGTCTTCCTCATGTGTGATGTGGAGTAGTAATATGACCCTAGGAACATCACTGCTTCACATCTTCTCATCACGTCTCATGGCAGGATGGGCCTTTCCTCCAGTTCTAATGCTTTGTATCCTCCAGGTCATGTTGGCCACACATAAGGCCTCCCAACAACAAGTGGCAGTGAAGATGGTGAAGAAGAGGCTCCTACTTAATATATCAAGAGACGAGATCCTGATAGAACGACAGGTCCTGGAGATGACTAGGAAGAGTCCATTCATTACTCGGGCTTTTGCCACCTTCCAGTCCCAGGTAATCCCTCCATAAGTACTCCTATACGTACCCCTCTATAGTTACCCCTATATATATCACTTGTAAGGCCACATCTGGAATATGGGATTCACTTTTGGGCTCCACATTTTAAAAATGATGTTCAGAAGTTAGAGTCTGTTCAAAGGCAGCAACTAGATTATTGCAAGGAATGGACGACTCCCATATGATGAGAGGTGGAAAAGTTGGATTTTTTTAGCTTATAAAATAAGACTTCTCAAAGGAGATCTCATTTATATGTATGAATACAAAAGACTGGAACATGACTTATTCCTTCCAAAGACATTACTAAGGACTAGGGGCACTCTCTGTGAGTGGAAGAAAGGTAATTACGGCAGCTAAATAGGAAAGGGTTCTTTACAGTTAGAGCATTCACACTGCAATGCCCAACCACAAGAGGTAGCAATGGCTGACACTATCACAACTTTTATATCTGGACTCGATGATTTCCTTAGTGCACACAACATTGTTGGTTATAAATGATTTAGTTACAAAATGTATAATTGGTGGAGGAAGTTTGAACTACATGAACCAAAATATTTTTTCAACCTATGTAGCTATGTGAAAGGCCCACAATCTAACAGCTCTGAGATTTCTATATATTCTATGAATGCCTGTCCATATGGCCATGCAATGTTCTTCTAGGACATTACCATAGTATTACATGTATTATAACATTACCACCAGTGACCCATATCTAGACTATACCAGTAACACTTATTATCTCCCCTGCTTTATGACAGGACTACTTATTCTACGTCATGGAATATCTCAGCAGAGGAGACCTTCTAGACATCATGTTAACCAATGGCCCATTTCCTATTTCAGCCACCAGGTAAGACAGAACATGCATATATGACTTAGGAAAGACTAACTGACGGCTTTGCATTGCTATACTAACCCTAGCCCAAAAAAAAACCTTTTCCAATTTCGTAAACTAAAATAAGACACAAAGACTGTGTGACATTGAATGTAAAAGGCCACAACAGCCCCGTTTATTAACAACAAACAATCAGTAACATATCATCCATAAACATAGTAATAACTCCATAAAACCTCCAGCAAAGGAGGGGGGGGGGTAAGTGAAGAGTCCGGTTGTACATGATTGCAACACCAGCTCCACCACGTGCTCTCAGCCGCACCACACCGGTTCAAGGACATCCAGCCGAGTGTGGCCCAAGCAATGTCCCGCTGGAACCCAGCCAAGCAGGGACCCAAATTAACATATTCTGCTGAGACTCAGCACAACAGGGACCCACCTTAACCAAGTATACCACTGCACCACCAGGGTTAACCCGTTCCTGCACTGGGTTACCCTCCGCTTTTTGTGCAATCCACCGACTTCAAATACCCCCTCCTTTCTGCCACAGGGAGCTTGTATGATACCTTGTAAGTGCGAGTCCCGCCACCAAAGATCAACCAGGGCCTTCACTATGGCCTCCCAAGTACGCCAATATCTCAATGGCAATACCAAATGGGCTCAAATGAACTCCATTGAACCTCACAACTCACCAGATAGAGACTCCAAAACCCAGTGCCGCACCACTGCTCCGCCCATATGCACCGCACCATCAAAAACCCTGTGGTAGTTTTTTTAAAAAACGTGCCCTGTCACCCAACTGTGCATACCTCCAGAACAAGTGAGCCACTATATCCGACCACATGAGCACAATACCCGGGCGGGAAGACAAGGGCCCAAGGCAGACAAGCTTGATGTCCTGGATCAAGTCCCTGGACACCCTGGTCCAAGAACATCTCACCCATGTGTAGTACCAAAACATCCGGTGGTCCATCCAACCTACGTGATAGCACCAGTCCTCAAATACCCACTTCAGGGCCATTACCATACACTAAAGTTTCCCCTCCTCCGTGGCGATATTGAACAGCTGTCCATCAAGGCAAGCACTGGCCTGAAGGGAATTATTTAATTTTACCAACGTGCTAAAACGCCCCCACCCAAAAAGGGGAAGTTCCAAATACATAAAGTAACAGGACACACCTCCGACTTCGGGGTACAAACCAAACGACCCATATGCCACATAAAGTTTGCCATACCATACATAGCTAGCCAACTGAACCGAACCAATTGTACGCACCTTAAGAGCCCCCCAGACCCCAGACCAGCAGCCACTACCGCTGCCCCACTCCAAAGATGAGACACGAAATTCTCACCCATTCTGCCACTATAATGCAGATCCAACGACACCCCCTAAACTAAAAGGAAGGCAACCCTGATTTGTCCTGAAGTCCCAAAGGAATCCGGACGCACCCCTCACTACACCAGACTCAGTGACACCATAACCCTGGACCTTCCGACAAACCCTGCACCAACCAAGTGTCCAACGCCAACCACTTCCCTGAAACTCGGCATTCAACCGCTGAAAGCAACACCAGACCCTATACACAACGCCGCTTTTATCCACAAACTGCAATTATATCATGGCCTCTGGCCAACCTATCACCCACTCCCCGATCCTAAAGTTCCACCGCCAGGGAGGCTAACACGATTGGCACCGCGAACACATTCCCAGACCAAAATGCCCCCCAGCAAATCTGTCTTGGGACGATTCCAGATGTCTGCAGGTACCGAATGACCACCCACCCCACAGACCTGCCATATACATCTACACTACAACAGACCTCCCCCTGACCAATCCCATTGCCCCACAACCCCTATAACTCCACCTCACAATTTTCCCCCCGCACAAAATGCACTACACCTTAACACCTTGCTATCCCTGAGGTCTAGCATCCCTCTTTAGTTATGCAAAGAATAACAAAGTGTATTGATGCACAAAAATACAAGACACACAACAGAAAAAAATGGACATAATATATAACCATTAAAAACACCATAAATATGGGGAAAATAACCCTTGAAATGGGACAGAGAGATGGCTAAATAGCCATAGGGTATGAATAGCCTAAGCCAATGAAGGATGTATCCTATAGGCTGTATCATGCATAAGTATATCATGTATAAACATCAACCAATGATGGATTAAATCATGCATGAGAACATCAAAGAAGTCATGAATTGTTGTATTATGCCAAAAATCACAATTGTGCAAAAACCCAATAGGCTATAATAGATATTTCCTGGAAATATAAACTGATATAGTCAGTAAAATACAAATGTGACAAAACAATAGTCACTGAAAGCCAGGCAGTGCTTTATGTAAAAGCACTACATGTCCCAGGAAAAGGGGGATCCCCATAAATATAAGCCCCCATACCAGTGACTATTGTTTCAGTGACTATTGTTATTGTCACATTTGTATTTTACTGACTATATCAGTTTATATTTCCATGAAATATCCATTATAGCCTGTTGGGTTTTTGCACAATTGTGATTTTTGGCATAATACAACAATTCATGACTTCTTTGATGTCCTCATGCATGATATGAGCCTACAGGATACATCCATCATTGGCTAATGTTTATACATGATATACTTATGCATGATACAGCCTATAGGATACATCCTTCATTGGCTTATGCGGACGTTTGTGCACCACGGGCAATTAGTTGCCCATGGCTCACAAAGTCGTTTAACCACCGTCACATGTACTTATCTGCCAGACGACTTCGCTGTGGGCGGCGAACATCCACTTCCTGAAGTGGGAAGGACGTTCAGCGTCACAGCGACGTCACACAGCGGCCGGCCAATAGAAGCGGAGGTGCGGAGATGAGCGGGACGTAAACATCCCGCCCACCTCCTTCCTTCCGCATTGCCGGACGCAGATAAGCTGTGTTCATCGTTCCCGGAGTGTCACACGGAGCGATGTGTGCTGCCCCGGGAACGATGAACAAGAGGCGCAGAGAAGAATAAACGACTTTTTGAAACTGAGCGACATGTCCACGAGCAACGATAAGGTGAGTATTTTTCCTCGTTCACCGTCGCTCGTAGCTGTCACACGCTACGATATATCAAACAATGCCGGATGTGCGTCACTTACGACGTGACCCCGCCGACATATCGCCCGATATCTCGTCCCGTGTGACGCCCGCATTAGCCTATTCATACCCTATGGCTATTTAACCATCTCTCTGTCCCATTTCAAGGGTTATTTTACCCATATTTATGGTGTTTTTAATGGTTTTATATTACGGCAATTTTTTTCTTTTATGTGCCTTGTCTTTTTGTACATCAATAAACTTTGTTATTCTTTGCACAATTAAGTACTTTGGTCCTCCTGTTTTAGGTATACGCTACAGAGCAGGGGTGGGGAACCTTTTTACTGCCGGAGGCCATTTGGAATTTCCTACTAACCTTTGGGAGCCGCACAAAATTATCAACTTGAAAAGTACCCTGGTATATTTGGTCAAATGATTAATTAACTCACCCCTAGTGTGGTGGCTGGAGCTTCTTCTTTGGTGCGGCTGAGATGTTCGGTGATATTGATCATCTTGTTTCTCACAGCTGCTTTTCCAGATTTGTCTCGGTATGGAGATGCTGGGGGCATACACATCACAGGAGATGCTGGGGCCCATAAATTACAGGAGACATTGGGAGTACACATCACAGGAAGGGCTGGGGATATATGTCACAGGAGGGGCTGAGGCGTATACATCACAGGAGGGGGTGGGGCATATACATCACTAGGGGGGCATGGACAGCCTTGGCGATGGCACAGACATGACTGGGGACAATGACAACACTAGGTGGCAGCACGGACAACACTAGCTGGCAGCACAGACAGCACTAGGTGGCAGCACAGACAGCACTAGGTGGCAGCACAAATTGCACTTGGAGGCAGCACGGACTGCACTAGGAGGCAGCACGGACTGCACTAGGAGGCAGCACGGACAGCAATAGGGAGCAGCTCGGACAGCAATAGGGAGCAGCATGGACAGCACAAGGTGGCATCACTAGGGAGACACAGACAGGACTGGGGGAGCATAGACATCACCAGGAGGGCACGGACTGGGGGGCATAAACAGCAGTGGAGAGTACAGAGGACTGGAGGGTACACAGTACTGAGGGGTGGCACACAGCACTGGGGAGTACGGACAGCATAAGGGGGCACAGACAGCACTGACCGTGGCATGGACAGCACTGGTGGCAGCATGGACAGCATTAGGTGGTGCGGACAGCACTGGGGGACATGCTATAAAGAAAAAGACATGGATCGCACATCCCACAAAAATACGATGATCATTGTATTTTTGTGGGATGTGCGATCCATGTCTTTTTCTTCATAGCATGTTATACAGCACTGGGGGAGCATAGACATCACCCAGGGGGTACAGACAGCACTAGGGGGCATGGACAGCAGTGAAGGGGTTACACAGCACTGAGGCGGTACACAGTATACTAGGGGGTACACAGCACTGGGGGTACACACTGTTCTAGGGGGTACACAACACTGGGGGGTACACACAGCATTAGGGGGTACACACTGTACTAGGGGGTACACAGCACTGGGGATACACACATCATTAGGGGGTACACAGCACTGGGGGTACACACAGCATTAGGGGTATACACTGTACTAGGGGGTACACAGCACAGGGGGGTACACACAGCATTAGGGGGTACACACTGCACTAGGGGGTACACAGCACTGAGCGGGGGGGCAGCGATGGGTTGAGCACTCACAGTACTGGGGTGGGGAAGGAGTCACACACAGCACAACACAGGTCCGGGAGGCTGGTAAATCTGCTGCAGCTCTTCTGTGACTTTATCGCAGCGTGCTGCTTACCCCGCCCACCAGAGCACACTAGCACAGGTCGTGGTTAAGCCTAGAATGTATGGGTTGCAGTCAGGTCCTGGAAGTCAGGATCTGGATAAAGCCCATACATTCTAGCATCTACTCTCAGGTCATCAGGCAGTGGGATTTAAAGGGCCAGCAGCCGGGAAAAGCGCGGCTGCCGCCAGAGCACAGCGGTCCCCGGGAATGTACCCGGGGGCCGCATACAAAGTCGCCACGGGCCGCATTTGGCCCGCGGGCGGAGGTTCCCCACCCCTGCTATAGAGTAAGTGCTAGGCACAGTTAGACCCCATTGTGGGCTTCCGTGACCTCAATTTGTATAGTCATGGTTATGAGGTATATTTTTCCTCCTTAGCTATGTTGCCGTCCCTTGAGCCCTTTCGGGGCAACCAGTCCAGGCTGTCTTTACATGAAGATGATGGTTGTCAGGCTCAAATGGCTTTACGTCATTATTCGCCTAAGTTTAGTTTCATGAAATGATGGATGTTGATCATTTTCTGTTGTTTTATTTCTCATTAGATTTCTTGCTGCTGAGCTGATCTGTGGGCTGCAGTTTCTCCACTCCAGAGGCATCATACACAGGTAGGTGCAGTACGTCTTCTCTGTAGACCTGGTATATATACTCTTATACCCTCATCCTAATACCCCCTGTAGACACTTGATATCTCAGGCCCTAAAACGTTATCAGCCCAGCTAATATAATAATTGCATTATGATATTTTTTAAACTCTTTCCAGAGACATAAAACCGGACAACATTTTACTGGACAGCACTGGTCACTTGAAGATCGCTGATTTCGGTCTTGCAGTGATGAACATCTTTGGCGATACAAACATTTCAGGTTGGGCCGGGACTCGTTTATACATGGCTCCTGAGGTGAGGAATCATCTACATGTCCCTGAGGGATCACTGATATACAAGGTTGGACATCTCCATGTCTTCTGCTGGTTGGACAATGTTCTTATTGTCTTTTTCATGTCTTTACAGATTCTTCAAAACAAGCCCTACAACACGGCAGTGGACTGGTTCTCTGCTGGTCTGGTGATATACGTGATGGCTACTGGCAAACATCCATTCTATCGAGGGAAAATTGGTAGGGCCCTTAAAGCAATAATCAATGATGATCCTGTCTTCCCAAATGAAATGGACCCCCAACTCAAAGCCATCATTAATGGGGTAAGTATAAAGACACATCTCAGTAATACAGCGAATATATGTAATGAAATACACAATGGAAGATGACTGGAGACTCAATAATCATCTTCATTATATGTTCCCAGCTCTTGGATAAGTCAGCAGAAAGTCGGCAGAAATTTGTGGAGAACATCAGAGATCATCCATTCTTTATGGAGATCAACTGGACAGATATAGAGGAAGCCACAGCGTGTCCTTCATTCCAGCTAACCCCTGTAAGTAAATGACCCAGAGAAGATGGTGGCAGTAGTACATTTCTGTTGTTTCTTCTTTATGAACGCTCTCACTCTTGTATCTTCTTTCCGCAGCCACCAGTGATGATGACATCTGATACAATGAAAGACGTCCTGTGCTTTACTGAAGCTAACAATACACCAATAGCCGAAACAGGTCAAAACCTGTTCTGTGGATTCACATTTGCCAATGAAGGATGGAAGGTCATAGAATCAATACCAAAACCTATAATATCTAATCGAAGGCCTGTAAAACCCCATCGGAGGTGAGTCAGTGTAAATGGGACGGGGATAGGGGGATTTTTTGAGGCTCATTTCTTATCCTATGAATCTGTCAGCAGAGTGTAGTGTGGAAACCTCTTACTGACTGCCGCTTACACGTTATCCCTTTAGGACAGTCCCAATTCATGTGTCTTATTGCGACATAAGGATTCTTTCTAACCTATTATCTCTCCCGACAGGACATTTGGCACTATTGTGAAGGACGCCTTCCACAGGATCTGGAGGAGGATAAAACCCTGGAAGTGAACAGCTTTGAGAACCGCTGTTCACCGACTCCTATTCCACCAGCACTAGGAGTGTCCTGAGGGCCGTGACCTGCAGTGTAGCCATATCCACTCCTCTGCCCTGCCATAATCAGGGCTAGGGGTTATTTCTGCATCTGGAGTGTCTGAATACAAGGAGAAGCTGGAGACCATGAAAATCCTACCAGGAGTCACTAATATGACCGCGGACCAGCATTTCTGGATGACATGTTGCCTCGTGCCCCCAGGGAAGGGCACTTATCCTTAGGTCATGGTTCCCTAGAGGTTTCCCCCACAGGGGGTTTTTTCTCTCCTGAGTACCGATGGATAAACACAACAATGGCAACTTGTAGTCCTTTGCCCTCGGTGGAGCTCACATCACTAGTGGCAGAGAGGAACCTAAAAGGACATTTACCAGCAATAAACAAAACCATTCACCATCATGTGCTAGTAGTAGTAGCAATTTATTTTATATGTTCGTGGATAAGTATTTTACATCCCACCCCTTAAGAGCACAGGGTGCATGTAATGTGGTGATAACACGTATCCACTTTTCATTGGTACAATTTTGGGTTACATCAAACTTTTTGGTCAATTTTTAATCTGTTTTTGGAGGGGTGAAGGAAGGAAGAAATGCTTTCCTGCTGTTTAGGGTGGATTTTCATTTGAGCAAAAGAAATAAGATATAAATGTTATAGTTTCAAGTGGCTACAGGTACAGAAATCCTAATTATTATAGAATAAGGTGTAAAGTGCAGGTACACGTCACGGCTGAGCTCCTGACTATCGGTTACTATTCTTGGCAACAGTTTTGAAAAATGTCTCCTATTATTGTGTTTATTCATACAAGCTCAGCAAGGGAGTAACACCTCAGTATAAACCCACCTTCACTCCTCATATTTCCATACAATACACCCCTCCAATCCAAAGGTGACACTTCCACTGGCTACCAGGTATATGGCTTTGGCTACTGCCCTCTGTTCAGCTTCTTCCATTAGTGTACATGTATGGACCTCTGGATCGGCCACCACCGTCTCCTGCAGGATGATCGGTCCGGGGAAGCTGCCGTCCTATACAATAAAGTGCAGATGGATTTGCTTAGTATAATAAGGCATTAGATCCTGACAGTAATAAGCTGATAATCTCTTGACCCTGACTTCAGCCCAGCCGAAAATACAGCCATGGCAGTCCTGGGGCCTTTGTTTCTCATCAGAGTTCTGCAATTGCATTAGATCCCAGTCTAACCATTTATAAGCCGCGGCTAGTATAGGCAGCAGCATCTAGGGGTAAATAAAGTAGTACTATCTTGGTATGTCGTCTATGTACCCACTGCTGTACAACAGCGAGCACAGGGATCCGCAGCACTACTATCAGACAGGTAAAGCAGCTGATGTTTATAGATGGCGGCTCATACTTACAGTCTCAATCATTGCTCAATAAGCAAATGTGAAAAAATTATAGAAAAGATTGTGATGTATCCTGCACAAAGTGTAAAGTGCAGCACCTCCTACTCACACAAATTCTATATAGCAGCCTGCAATGCCCTGAACATGGAGGGAAGCGACATAGTGAATCAGAAGAACTATACTACTATTCTGTCACGCACAGACCAGAGGATGTCCGGCGCATGGCGCAACAGACACACACGGACCGACTACTGTCCACTGCACCACGAAACTCACCGGGGACACTTTAACAGCAGTGGGCATTGCAGTTAGGGAGTGGGAGGATGGATACCTCCTCTAGTTATCTGGCTGACCCTGCACTCTCTAGCTAGCCCTATATGGGTTCTTTCACCCTGCCGCCAAGCAGGATATCTAATGCCCTTGCAAAGCCCTGAGCTCACCCTCACTAGTGAGATGGCCGGCGAGCAACACTAGTCCCACCACTGCACTAAAACCACAAGAAGGGAAGGAAGACAAACAGAGAAATAAAGAAAGGATAAACTCCAACTTCTTGGCTGCAGTCAGAAACCAGGACTACAGCCTACACCGCTTCAGACAGCAACGGCTCCAGCAGCTCCTTCCACCTCAACGCTAAGTCTCAGACTGAGGATTTAGTATAACCCGCGTCCTCTACAGGGAGGTGTGACCATATATAGGGGATAAGAGTGGTCACAAACCGTAAGTACCTGAGAAAAGGAATCAGATGCTACTGGCAATGAAAGCTGACATTAACCCTTGATACACATAAAAGAAAAAAAAACACATTTAATCTCCAGATTCTCACAAGCCAAAGTGAGACTCGGAGCCCAACCCTAGTAAATAATGGAAGAGAAAAAAGCGTACTACGAAAATGGGATCACCACATAAAGATATAAATACAAAGTAAATCTTTATAAGAGCGAAAAAAACCTCATCAAATGAACCAAACATTAAAAATATTTAAAAATTCCATAAGTATAACAAGACACCCTGATTCCCTTCCCGCAAGAAATATGTCATTATATCCTGAGTATACACCAAAAACCTATATGATATATAGTGGAACCTTGGTTTAAGAGAACAATCCGTTCTGGGAGTGTGCTTGTAAAGCAAGGTACTCGTCTAGCAAAGGAAAATTTCCCATAGGAAATAATGCAAGCTCAGACAATTCGTTCCACAACTTGTTCAATGCCCCATCCTGGTCCCCTTTTGTGCCATTCCACACAAGCACAAGCACACATATGCACACACACATATTATGCTCACCTTACCTTCGGTTCCATCGCCGGCCTCATGGTTCTTGTAGTTCGCTGGTACAGGATGTGAATTGGGTAACCACCGCGACCGATGCCGGAGCTTCCGCTGCCAGAGCGCTGACGTCAGAGGCAGGAGCCGTTTTCCTCTGATTGGCCAGAACGCTGCCTTTGAGTAACGGCTGACAGCGGAAGTTCCTCCATCGTTGCGATGGTTACCCGATACACATCCTGTACCGGCAAACTACAAGAACTATGAGGCCGGCGGTGAAACGGAAGGTAAGGTGAGCCTAATATGTGTGTGCGCGTGCATGTTTGTCTGTGTGTTTGAGCAGACTGCAAGAGCGGGTCAGAGCGCGGTTAAAGTACGGAACCGGAAGTGTGTGCGGTATTTGCTCATACAGCAAAGCTTGCTCGTAAACTGAGTTACAAATTTACAGCAAGCTTTGCTCGTATAGTGAAATACTCGCACAACAAGTTACTGGTAAACCGAGGTTCCACTGTACACTGTGTGCAGAATTATTAGGCAAATGAGTATTTTGATCACTTGATACTTTTTATACATGTTGTCATACTCCAAGCTGTATAGGCTGAGAGCCAACTACCAGTTAAAGGAGTTGTCCGACATAAACTCAAAAATTTTTGTTAAGCTAATCTGTGCTGTATTGTCATATAAAACATCCCTACATTGTTATTTTTTGTTTTCTAACTTTTGTTCCTCTTGAATTATTCCTTTATTCTCTGCAGCTCTTTGTTTACATTTAGCTCCAGAAACCATGACAACTTCCTGTGCTAAACCTGACAGTCAGAGCTGGCACCGCCCGGCCTCAGTGTCCAACCCCACCCCAGTGTCCAGCCTCGCCCCCTGCCCGCCCTCTGCACATACATTCCCTGTCAGTATTCTGCCCCAGCACTGACCTGTTATCACTACAGCATTGCAAATAACAGCCCCACATAGGGCTCTGCACCCCACACCACATCGGGCTCTGCACCCCACACCACATCGGGCTGTGCACACCACACCACATCGGGCTGTGCACACCACACACACATATGGCTCTGCACCGCACACACACATATGGCTCTGCACCGCACACACACATAGGGCTCTGCACCGCAAACACACATATGGCTCTGCACCACACACACACATATGGCTCTGCACCCCACACCACATCGGGCTGTGCACACCACACACACATATGGCTCTGCACCGCACACACATATGGCTCTGCACCGCACACACACATATGGCTCTGCACCGCACACACACATATGGCTCTGCACCACAGACACACATCGGACTCTGCACCGCAGACACACATAGGGCTCTGCACACCACACACACATATGGCTCTGCACACCACACACACATATGGCTCTGCACACCACACACACATATGGCTCTGCACACCACACACACACATATGGCTCTGCACCGCACACACAAATAGGGCTCTGCACACCACACACACATAGGGCTCTGCACCGCACACACACATAGGGCTCTGCACCCCCCACACATATGGCTCTGCACCGCACGCATGCACACACACACGGCGCTCTGTACCGACCCCCCTACCCACATAGGGAACACATGTAGGGAATACATACTCACCCGTACTCGGTCGCCGCCGCTCCTGCACGTTCGTCTGCTGTCTGTGCTCTGGACATATCAGCACAGTAGTGACGTCACCGCTGTCCTGAAATGTCAGACACAGACTGCACGGGCAGTGATGAGAAGCAGCGCTGCGCTCCCTCTCATCAGTGCTTTCAAATATATCGGCATCTGTGATCTGTGATGCCGGTACATTTGAATGTGCGATCCTGAGCAGGGGGCCTGGTGCTGGCGCTGACACCACGGCAGCCGCCGCCAGTCCCCTTCCCCAGGTAACAGACCCCACAGCAGTGCAGGGGGAGGTTGTGGGCAGAGTACGGGGTGTGAGGGAATGTCTGGGAGGGTGCAAGGAAGGGGGGCGGGGACTCACGCACTGTACAGCCCAGCAGGGAGGCGACAAGCTGTTTCCAGATTTGCATGTCAACATGGTCCTGCCATGTTGACATGAAATGACCGGAAGCAGCAAAATCGCGGCAGGAGCGGTCACATGACAACTCTGAGCCTGGGGAGAGGGGCTGACAGCAGGGCAGGTAAGTGCTCTCTATCTACTTACCTGCCCCAATGTAGCCCAATAGGGTAACAATGAAAAAAAGCAAATTAAGCCAGATAACCCCTTTAAGTAAATCAGGTGATGTGCATCTCTGTAATGAGGAGGGGTGCGGTGTAATGACATCAACACCCTATATAAGGTGTGCTTAATTATTAGGCAACTTCCTTTCCTTTGGCAAAATGTATAAAAAAGCACAAGGTGTGCCATACTCAGGGACATGGCCAAGGTAAGGAAGGCTGAAAAACGACCACCTTTAAACAAGAAACATAAGATAAAACGTCAAGACTGGGACAAGAAATATTTTAAGACTGTTTATTTCTAAATTTTGTGCAGTTATATTGGTTTACCTGGTGAAAATAAACAAGTGAGATGAATATATTTGGATTTTATTAAGTTGCCTAATAATTCTGCACAGTAATAGTTACAAGCACAAACAGATATCCTCCTAAGATAGCCAAATATAAAAAAAATTAAAAAAAACAACTTCCAAAGCTTTGATATTTATGAGTCTTTTGGGCTGATTGAGAACATAGTTGTTGATCAATAATAAAAAAAACCCTCTAAAATACAACTTGCCTAATAATTCTGCACACAGTGTATAGGAGTATAGGAAAATGGTTAATAACACTGTGGAAACAGCAAATTCCAGCGGATCACAGGCAGTAGGTAGATTAAAATATTCTCTTTATTTTCACATTAAAAATAGACAGACGGTATCCACAGAGATACAAAAATTCATCCAACGCGTTTCGACATAACGCAGTGTCATAGATTCTTATTCATGGATGTCTTACAAATGATACAATACCTCTATATAGCATACACACACTACCATCTCGCATAAGGTCTAAATCATAATCAAATACCGTATTTTTCGGACTATAAGACGCACTTTTTTTCCCCCAAATGTTGGGGGAAAGTCAGGGGTGCGTCTTATGGTCTGAATGTAGGCCTGCGGGGAATGAGGGTGCTGCAGTGGAGCGGGTCATCGGGGGTACGAGCAGGCTGTAGGAGCGCCTGCCGTGACCACGTGGACCCGCTCATTTAATATGCACGCCAATCCTCCCGCCCATCATCTCTCAGCGCTGAAGTCGGCGCTGACAGGTGGGTGCGAGGATGGGCGGGGGATGCGTGGGGGATGCAGCCTGCCCGCATGATCACCCCTGGCAACTACAGCCTGGAGTGATCATGTGCGGCTGTATTCACTGCCCCCCGCACATCATCAGTGTGGGGTGCAGTGCATCAGTACACTCACCGGCCACGATCCCTGCAGCACCGTGAACCTCCTCCTGTCTGTGCCGGCCGCGGCTGTGTGGAGACTAGCGATGCTCACAGCGATGACGTCATCGCTGTGCGCACATGTCCACACGCAGCCGGCACAGACAGGAGGACATCGTGGTGCTGCAGGGATCATGGCCAGCTCCATCCTCCAGCGTTGCTGCTGGGCTGGCACAGATGGGAGGAGGAGCGATGCTGCAGGGAGTGAGGTAAGGGGTAAGGTGAGTATGAACATTTTTTTTTTTTTATGTGGCATAGGATGTGGGCCGTATAGCAGGATGGGGGTATATGAGCAGGATGGGGGTATATTGTGAGCAGAATAGGGGTATATGAGCAGGATGGGGGTATATTGTGAGCAGGATGGGGGTATATGAGCAGGATGGGGCCATATGCCACGATGGGTTATATAGCAGGATTCGGCCATATGCCAGGATGACGGTATATAGCAGGATGGGGGCTATACCAGGATGAGGGACATATACTGTATATACAAGGCAGAATGATCATTACCAGGCTGGGGTACCTTAGTAGAGAATTTGGGGACATTACCCCCATAATAGTGTCAGCAGCAGATCCTCACCCCATAACAGTGTGTCATGACCAAATTTTTTGCTTAAAATTTTATTTTCCTATTTTCCTCCTCTAAAACCAGGGTGCGTCTTATAGTCTGAAAAACATGGTAATTACCCTACTTCTGTCAAATGCACATGCGTTCAGGGACTGACAAAAACCATCTACCTGCTGAGGAATAAAACTATGAAAAACCGAATTAAAAACAGTCACATGAATATATATCTATTATTAATTATTTTGGATTATCATATCTTGGGGTATGTTAGGCCCTTGAGGAATTCTAGTATTTAACTTGAACATCCAAAAGGATTCACGGTTAAGAACTTTCCGCATAAAATCGCCACCTCTATCCATTTTATTCACTTTTTCTATCGCTCTAAAACTAAATGCTTTAGGTTGCCTCCATGGCATGTAACAAAATGTTTAGTTACCGCTGAAGAACTGCATAAGTTGTTACAATCGATCAGGTATAGTATCCCTTCACTATTACAATTCATATATTTATTAATCTGGTAACTGGCACCCGTTACCAGATTAATAAATATATGAAATGTAATAGTGAAGGGGTTATATACCTGATCGATTGTAACATATGTCATAAGCAGTAGGTGGCTTGCACAGTGGGACCCCTCAAGAACCGCATAAGGCGCCATATTTCTGACATGAATGGGGCAAACGTATGCGGTTCTTCAGCGGTAACTAAACATTTTGTTACATGCCATGGAGGCAACCTAAAGGGATTTCGTTTTAGAGCGATAGAAAAAGTGAATGAAATGGATACAGGTGGAGATTTTCAGCGGAAAGTTCTTAACCGTGAATCCTTTTGGATGTTCAAGTTAAATACTAGAATTCCACAAGGGCTTAACATACGCCAGGATATGATAATCCAATATAATTAATAATAGATAGATATTCATGTGACTATGCTTTTAATTTGTTTTTTCATAGTTTTATTCATCAGCAGGTAGATGGTTTTTTTTCACTCCCTGAACGCAGGTGCATGTGACAGATGTAGAGTAATTGATTGATTGTGATTTAGACCTTATGTGAGATGGGAGTGTGTGTATGCTATATAGAGGTATTGTATCATTTGTAAGATATCCATGAATAAGAATCTATGACACTGCATTATGTCGAAACGCGTTGGGTGAATTTTGGTATCTCTGTGGATACCGTCTGTCTATTTTAAATGTGAAAATAAAGAGGATATTTTAATCTACCTACTGCCTGTGATCCGCTGGAATTTGCTGTTTCTAATTTGGATCTCTAAACCTGGGATGTCTGTGCAGGATCAAGTGGTCTACTCCTTTAAGCCTTGAAACAGGAGCGGTGAGCTGGAAATACGTCTTTCTGCATTTACAAGGTTTCTCCGTGCTCCTGCTTATGTATGAACATTTGTTACTGGCATAAAGGAATTATAGGAATACTCAATTTATTGAGTTGGAAGACCACTCCAACAGGCTGGGCCTTTTGGCTAAGATCTTTAATTGAGAAATACAGGTCGACAGTACTGGTTCCACAGAGTCAGGTAACAACAATATCTCTACATTATATAAATCACTGGAAACGCTAAAAATCAAAGAGATCAATTTATGGCGGAATTCTACTACATTACAATCTTATGTAGATAAAAGTATGATTCCTAGAGGTTTAAGGCTTAATAAGACTGCCACTTCGTCCAATCCTGACCCTTTTATAGCTGAATGGAATTGTTTTTTATCAGCGTGCTCTATAAAGCTTATGGAGCTCCTGATCCGCTATGATAGAGCTGAGATGCATAAAATTTATAAAGCTATGTCTGAGACTAAAAATGAATTAGAACAATATGGACTAACAGAAGAAGTTAATAAATTAAAAGAAAAGATGTACATTGATATAAAAAAAACTGGAAGAGAAAATAGTAGGAATTAAAAAGCAAAAGTTTGAAAGAGATATTAAAGATTACGAGAGTAACAACATTTATTCCTGGAAATATTTTGACCAAAAAAAATTTATCTTAAAATATCAAGGACAAGGAAAGAGAAAAGTCAGCTTTTCAGATATATCTCTAACAACTTCAGGAGAATCCAATGAAGAGAGTACGGACTCCAGAGAAGTTTCTTATGATAACAATTTTCCACCCCTCACATCTATCGCACAAAAAACGCAAGAGGAGGGCGGGGAGGAAGCATAGGAGGAGTAAGAAGCTCTTCGAGATTAAAGAAGAACACCTAACGTGTCCAGTTTAAAATCTGTCCAGCCAAATTCTAGCAGCAGAACAGATTGGAGTTTTATCTAGGGGTTTAGGTTTCTCGCCAGTCAAAAAATTCGATGTCTTTCAGACCATACTAGATATAAATAAACTGACGAGAAACCTCACCCTTAGATGTCACTTCAATCAAAACCAGGAGGCTCATGATAATCCAATGTCTAGATCATGTCTAAATAATTCTGTACAAACTGACAATGTCCCTAATGTTATTGATATTGAAGGTGTACATGGGTTTCATGAATTATTGCATTTATCTTCTCTAAGACAGCCAGAATCAGAAAGCATAGATTGCCAAGTAGCTCGTAATGAGATTTTTTTCTAGACCTAACTATAAATTCTACCCGTTAAAATCAAGACCTGTTGTATTAGATCAATTCCAGAATTTCATTGAAAAGGAGTTGCTGGAGTTAGATCTCCAATCTAACAATAAATGTAGTTGTCGCGGGCGGAGGAGGGGACGCTGCGCTCACCCACTGCTCGGGTCCGGCTGCTGCGGCTGCTGCTCGGTGGTGGCTCGAGCGGTGGGCCCGATCCCGGGGACTCGAGTGGCGTTCCTCGCCCGTGAGTGAAAGGGGGGTTGGTGTGTGGTTTGGGGGATATTGTCCGTGACGCCACCCACGGTTGTGGTGAAGTTGTGACACCACCGCTGCTCTGGACGGGGATCCCGGGAGCGATGGCAGGGAGCAGCTTGGATGTTGGTTCTCCCCTCCGTGGGTAGGGGGTTGGTTGTCCCGGGGCCCCGGTGAGGGTTTTTGGGATGGCAGGTGGGTTACGGGGCCTGGTGAGGTGCAGGGTCGCGGGGGCAGCGCTGTGCCGCACGGCACGGTGGTACTCACTCAGCCAGTAATTCACACAGAGTCTTTGGTCAAACAAACGGCTGGATGGACGGGTCCCACAGGCGGCTGCGGTTGTTCTCCTCCCGGTAGGTTGATGGTGACTGCCTTTCCCTGCACCTGTGTTGTGTTTACGGTTCCAATGGCTTCCCACCGGTAACCCGCTCCCCAGCTTGGATGGATGCTGAGGGAGCCCCTTTTGCCCGCAGGCTCTGGCCCTGGGAACTGTAGCCTTGGCGGTGAATGTGTTTCCCTCTACGGTGTGAGCTGTTGCCTTCAATCAGGTCTTGACTGCTGGGAAACCCCGGAGGTTCCCTTCGCTAACGGATTTGACCGGTTTTACGGCGACTCCTAGCCTGGTCGGGGTCCGTAGGCCCTGCCGAATGGTGCTGGCTTCTCTTCACTCCCCAATCCGGTACTGGCGGGCCACCGCCCGTCCCCGGTCCATACGGTTCACTCCAATCAGCCTCTCCTGCAGACGGTCACCACCGTCTGCCAACCTTGCTGTGCGCCCGGGCCACACACCCGGACACGGTCAGTCTCCTCTACTACCACTTCGCTCTCCAAACTGAACTGAAACTCTTCCTGCCTCCAGGACTGTGAACTCCTTGGTGGGCGGGACCAACTGCCTGGCCCACCCCCTGGTGTGGACATCAGCCCCTGGAAGAAGGCAACAAGGATTTGTGTTTGACTTAGGTGTGCCTAGCCGGGGTGTAGGGTGTGTTAGTGTAGTACCTGTGACGACCTGGCTTGTCCAGGGCGCCACATTCCCCCTTAGTAAAATGCAGACCGTCCGCGGGCTGCCCGTCCATCACCGGTTTTATTTTCACAACTGAAAAAGAGTAAAAACGGTAAAAGCACATATACAAAAACATCATAAACATTTTCAACGGTACGGCTTCCGCTCTTCTCCAACCCAAACAACCTGGCCCTGATGCTGCCCCTAAGAAGCGGGCAACACCCCTTGACCCCAGTCCAGCACCAAGTTGCCCGAGCGGGTTCTGTCTCTTTCAGGGGACCCGTGTCCTTGGGGACCCCTGAACCCCCGGAAGATTGCCACCGGTTACGGTAGTGGCGGGCCTGGGCCATCCCTTTCCTCCAGGCCCATCCTCCCAAATCAGCCTCTCCGGAGGCGGCAACGGTTTCAAGCCAACAAACATTTTTTTTTATTTACATTCCACTAAGTTTGTGGTTGCCCTGCAAGTTCTCGGGCTTGTCCGTAAGCAGTTCCTTACGCAATGGTTGCAGGAAGTCCCTACGGGGACAACAGTGCTTCGTAGCCAACGGGCTACCACAAACAAAACTGTAGGGTCCCAACGGAGACTTGCCGTAGGGTCCCAACGGGGACTGTCAGCTGGGTCCCAGGGGCCATCCACATCACCTGGCTCCGGTACAGCTTCCTCCTGCAGCTTTCCCACAGTCCACCATCGAACAGCACGAGCCCCCAACGCCACCCTCACACAGGGGTGACACTGTCCCACAGGACTCCATTTTCAGCTGCCGATGATGCGGGTACGACTGCTCCTCCAACCGGACTCCTTAGCCTTGAGGGCCATCTGGAACGTCAGCAGAGTCCCAATAGGGACCGACAGCAAGGTAACCGGGAACCGCTACCATGCTCTAACTTTTATTTCTTAATCAGCAATCCCGCGGCGCAGCTGCCTTTGCTGCCGCTCCCGGTGCAGAGCACTTTCTGCTTGCTCCAGTTCAGGCGGTGTGGGGGATGGGCCCAGCTGGAGTCCCCCCGTGCCGGCTACGACCGGTACCTTCGGTAATAAGGGACCCCGCTGTGACATGGCCTGCTCTGCCTCCTGGCAGCTGCATCCCACCATGCCTCAGCCAAGGCCGGGTGTCTGGGAGCGGTCAGCGGGACTTGCGGTGCTGGCTTCTTCCACGGGAGCGATTCCGGGCGGTCACGGACTTGTATTGCAGACCGGTCCACCGGGGCGGATTGGCGGGGTACCGCTACCGGTTGTGATGGTAGCGGGCCTAATGGCGGGGCAGCGGCAGCCAACACGGATAGCGGGGGAGGTAGCAGGGCGAGCGGGCGTAGACCGGTCCCCTCGGCTGCGATGACCGACCCACTAGGGGTGCAGGGGCGTGGGTTACTTACCCGCCTTTCCAGAACTCCCTCCTCCTCGCGTCTCCGTATGGCCGCCACTACCTCCGCCATGTCGGCCTCCCACTCCTCCAAGAGGAGCTGCACCCGGATCTTTAGCCGTTGTTGTAGCTGGGCGGTCCGGACCTCCACCCACGCCGCGGTCCCGGGCGCGGGGGCTATGGTGCTGCGGGACGGTTGATGCATCGCTGCAGCGGCATTTTCCAGGAACAAAAAGATGGCCGCAGGGTCCTGGCGTCCCTGCTTTTATAGCGTCGGGCTACATGCGGCCAGACGCCATCCGTCCCCCTTAGTCTTTTTCCGGCTCCTCCTTCACAGGGGCGGGGTTTTGGTTTTCGCACCTCCACTACTCGGGAAGATGCTCGAGTGGGGACTTTTCGCGCCCAAAATGGCGGCTTCTCAAAATTTTCGGCCGGACACCTCCGGCGGTCACAAGGCGCCCCTCTACCAGACGGCAGAGCGGTAAGATCCTGTTCGTGACGCCAAGTTGTTGTGGGCGGAGGAGGGGACGCTGCGCTCACCCACTGCTCGGGTCCGGCTGCTGCGGCTGCTGCTCGGTGGTGGCTCGAGCGGTGGGCCAGATCCCAGGGACTCGAGCGGCGTTCCTCGCCCGTGAGTGAAAGGGGGGTTGGTGTGTGGTTTGGGGGATATTGTCCGTGACGCCACCCACGGTTGTGGTGAAGTTGTGACACCACCGCTGCTCTGGACGGGGATCCCGGGAGCGATGGCAGGGAGCAGCTTGGATGTTGGTTCTCCCCTCCATGGGTAGGGGGTTGGTTGTCCCGGGGCCCCGGTGAGGGTTTTTGGGATGGCAGGCGGGTTACGGGGCCTGGTGAGGTGGTACTCACTCAGCCAGTAATTCACACAGAGTCTCTGGTCAAACAAACAAACAAATATTGACCTCCATATAAATTGATTATGCTTACTAATGAACAAGCAATGATAGTATTTTTTGAAAAATTTATTTGAGTAATTCAAAGGGATACAAAAAGTGCAACACAAAGTGCAATGTGCATAAAAACATGTGCTGACAGTCAGGGCAGCATATCAGAAAAAGACAGGCTAAAATAATCAGAAACCTTGCAAGGTATGAGTATACAAACAGTGTATATGGTCAGAATTCATACAATATAAGCATGACAATAAACACCCAATTGTATTACAGTAAAACATCAAAAAGCAGCCTAGATAGACACGTATAATGGTCACATAGGACCTGACACAGAGCAGGAGTATATAAAGAATGTATGTAATCCAGGTTCATGCATAATAAGCAGAATAATGAACAACTGAATACAACATGATAAAACTCCAAACTTGGCCTAAATAGGCATGCTTGTCTGGGAGCTACCAAGGGATGGACGTACATACAATGAAAAATACGGTAGCCCACCAGAAACACTCATTTGTAAAACCACAAAGAGGACCTCACCGATGAAGCTGGTGGCGAAACGCGTCTGAGGTGCAGGGCGGCATATCAGGCAGGCTACAACATCTCTTCCTGGTGGGCTATCAGACCTTCTTGGTTTAACCCTTGCATGTCATGGATGATCTTTGTGGTTTTACAAATGAGTGTTTCTGGTGGGCTACCGTATTTTTCATTGTATGTACGTCCATCCCTTGGTAGCTCCCAGACAAGCATGCCTATTTAGGCCAAGTTTGGAGTTTTATCATGTTGTATTCAGTTGTTCATTATTCTGCTTATTATGCATGAACCTGGATTACATACATTCTTTATATACTCCTGCTCTGTGTCAGGTCCTATGTGACCATTATACGTGTCTATCTAGGCTGCTTTTTGATGTTTTACTGTAATACAATTGGGTGTTTATTGTCATGCTTATATTGTATGAATTCTGACCATATACACTGTTTGTATACTCATACCTTGCAAGGTTTCTGATTATTTTAGCCTGTCTTTTTCTGATATGCTGCCCTGACTGTCAGCACATGTTTTTATGCACATTGCACTTTGTGTTGCACTTTTTGTATCCCTTTGAATTACTCAAATAAATTTTTCAAAAAATACTATCATTGCTTGTTCATTAGTAAGCATAATCAATTTATATGGAGGTCAATATAGGTTTTTGTAGTTTATATTTGGTGACTCTCTATGTCTGTAATGACTAAGATGGACTGGAATATTCAGTTTTGTTTTCTCTGGTCAAACAAACGGCTGGATGGATGGGTCCCACAGGCGGCTGCGGTTGTTCTCCTCCCGGTATGTTGATGGTGACTGCCTTTCCCTGCACCTGTGTTGTGTTTACGGTTCCAATGGCTTCCCACCGGTAACCCGCTCCCCAGCTTGGATGGATGCTGAGGGAGCCCCTTTTGCCCGCAGGCTCTGGCCCTGGGAACTGTAGCCTTGGCGGTGACTGTGTTTCCCTCTACGGTGTGAGCTGTTGCCTTCAATCGGGTCTTGACTGCTGGGAAACCCCGGAGGTTCCCTTCGCTAACGGATTTGACCGGTTTTACGGCGACTCCTAGCCTGGTCGGGGTCCGTAGGCCCTGCCGAATGGTGCTGGCTTCTCTTCACTCCCCGATCCGGTACCGGCGGGCCACCGCCTGTCCCCTGTCCGTACGGTTCACTCCAATCAGCCTCTCCTGCAGACGGTCACCACCGTCTGCCACTGCCACTGTGTGCCCGGGCCACACACCCGGACACGGTCAGTCTCCTCTACTACCACTTCGCTCTCCAAACTGAACTGAAACTCTTCCCGCCTCCAGGACTGTGAACTCCTCGGTGGGCGGGACCAACCGCCTGGCGCACCACCTGGTGTGGACATCAGCCCCTGGAGGAAGGCAACAAGGATTTGTGTTTGACTTAGGTGTGCCTAGCCGGGGTGTAGGGTGTGTTGGTGTAGTACCTGTGACGACCTGGCTTGTCCAGGGCGTCACATACTAATTTAACTAAACAGGAAAAACTGGCAATAGACGCACTTAAACAAAAGAAAAATGTAATAGTCAGACCTGCAGATAAAGGGGGAGGAGTTGTGATTCTGGACACAGAATTATATCTCCGTGGTAATCAAGAAAGGCTAAATAATAGCGACATACAGTACAGACCAAAAGTTTGGACACACCTTCGTATTCAAATTTTCTTTATTTTCATGACTCTGAAAATTGTAGATTCACATTAAAGGCATCAAAACTATGAATTAACACATGTGGAATGAAATACTTAACAAAAAAGTTAAGGTTCTTCAAAGTAGCCAGATTTTGCTTTGATTACTGCTTTGCACACTCTTGGCATTCTTTTGATGAGCTTCAAGAGGTAGTCACCGGATATGGTTTTCACTTCACAGGTGTGCCCTGTCAGGTCTAATTAGTGGAATTTCTTGCCTTATAAATGGGGTTGGGACCATCAGTTGTGTTGTGCAGAAGTCTGGTGGATACACAGCTGATAGTCCTACTGAATAGACTGTTTGTATTATGGCAAGAAAAAAGCAGCTAAGTAAAGAAAAACGAATGGCCATCATTACTTTAAGAAATGAAGGACAGTCGGTCCGAAAAATTGGGAAAACTTTGAAAGTGTCCCTAAGTGCAGTGGCAAAAACCATCAAACACTACAAAGAAACTGGCTCACATGAGCACCGCCCCAGGAAAGGAAGACCAAGAGTCACCTCTGCTGTGGAGGATAAGTTTATCCGAGTCACCAGCCTCAAAAATCGCAGGATAACAGCAGCTCAGATTAGAGACCAGTTTAATGCCACACAGAGTTCTATCAGCAGACACATCTCTAGAACAACTGTAAAGAGGAGACTTTGTGCAGCAGGCCTTCATGGTAAAATAGCTGCTAGGAAACCACTGCTAAGGAGAGGCAACAAGCAGAAGAGACTTGTTTGGGCTCAAGAACACAAGGAATGGACATTAGACCAGTGGAAATCTGTGCTTTGGTCTGATAAGTCCAAATTTGAGATCTTTGGATCCAACCACCGTGTCTTTGTGCAACGCAGAAAAGGTGAATGGAGGGACTCTACATGCCTGGTTCCCACCGTGAAGCATGGAGGAGGTGTGATGGTGTGGGGGTGCTTTGCTGGTAACACTGTTGGGGATTTATTCAAAATTGGAGGCATACTGAACCAGAATGGCTACCACAGCATCTTGCAGCGGCATGCTATTCCATCCGGTTTGCGTTTAGTTGGACCATCATTTATTTTTCAACAGGACAATGACCCCAAACACACCTACAGGCTGTGTAAGGGCTATTTGACTAAGAAGGAGAGTGATGGGGTGCTATGCCAGATGACCTGGCCTCCACAGTCACCAGACCTAAACCCAATCGAGATGGTTTGGGGTGAGCTGGACCGCACAGTGAAGGAAAAAGGGCCAACAAGTGCTAAGCATCTCTGGGAACTCCTTAAAGACTGTTGGAAGACCATTTCCCGTGACTACCTCTTGAAGCTCATCAAGGGAATGCCAAGAGTGTGCAAAGCAGTAATCAAAGCAAAAGATGACCTTGAAGAACCTAGAATATAAGACATATTTTCAGTTGTTTCACACTTGTTTGTTAAGTATTTCATTCCACATGTGTTAATTCATAGGTTTTGATGCCTTCAATGTGAATCTACAATTTTCAGAGTCCTGAAAATAAAGAAAACTCTTTGAATGAGAAGATGTCCCCAAAGTTTTGGTCTGTACTGTATATATACCTTTGGTAAATGATTCTACATCTGAATATAAATTAGATCTATATAGACTGTTGGAAGAAGGTGTATATTTGGGCGCAATTAATGAGGATCTACCAAAACATCTATATGTGGAACATCCAATTGTACCAATTTATAATGCACTAGCTGTACTACCCGGCTTCGCCCGGGTTAATAAAACTGTTGATAACAAAATAGAATGTATTAACAAAAATTGATTCTGCACACAAAAACCACAAAACAAATAGAAATGTAATTATTAAAAGGCAAAAACTAAGCTCATAGAAGCATTCACAACATATATTTCAACACCACAGATATTCCACACAGATTTAACTAAATTGGCCAAGTAATGTGCTCCGTCTGTCTCTTTCCCCGTCTGTCTCTTTCTACGTCTGTCTCTTTCCACGTGTCTCTTTCCACGTCTGTCTCTTTCCCCGTCTGTCTCTTTCCCCGTCTGTCTCTTTCCCCGTCTGTCTCTTTACCTGTCTGTCTCTTTCCCTGTCTCTTTCCCTGTGTCTGTCTCTTTGTCTGTCTCTTTACCTGTCTTTTGTCTTTGTCTGTCTCTTTCCCTCTCTTTCCCTGTCTGTTTGTTTCCCTGTGTCTGTCTCTGTCTCTCAGTCTGTGTCTGTCTCTTAACCTGTCTCCCTCTTTCCCTGTCTGTCTCTTTCCCTGTCAGTCTGTCTCTTTGTCTGTCTCTTTGTGTCTGTCTCTTACCCTATGTCTTTTTCTTACCCTGTCTGTGTCTGCCTCTTTCCCTGTCTGTGTCTGTCTCTTTCCCTGGCTGCATTGTGACACGCCAACATTCCACTTAAGGGCGTGGCTGCGCATTCTTCTGATGTTCTGGCTGCACTGTGGCTTCCAGCTCCATTCGCTTTAATGGAGGCAGGTTTTTTGGTGAATAACTGTAAAGCGCGGGGTTAAAATTTCCCCTCAAAACATAGCCTGTGATGCTCTCGGGGTCCAGACGTGTGAGTGTGCAAAATTTTGTGGCTGTAGCTTTGACGGTGCAGATGCCAATCCCAGACATACACACACACACAGCTTTATATATTAGATTGCCAAACATCCACAAAAACAAATTTTCTCCCCTTTTAGACCGATTATTGCAGGCATAGGACCAATAACTGAGAATCTCGGTACCTAGGTGGATTTTTATCTACAACAGCAACATCCTCCTCTGTGCCCTCCCTGCTAACACGCTTGCCCCTCTCCAGTCAATATTTAATTCTGCTGCTCGACTGATCCACCTCTCTCCTCAACACCACCCCGCTTCTCCTCTCTGCAAGTCCCTCCATTGGCTCCCACTCTTCCACCATATCCAATTCAAACTACTAACACTGACCTACAAAGCCATCCATAATCTGTCTCATCCGTATATCTCTGAACTAATATCTCGCTACACTCCATAATGTAATCTCCGTTCCTTCCAAGATCTCCTTCTCTCCTCTCTCATTCACTCTTCATGCAACCGCCTCCAAGACTTCTCCCGAGCATTCCCAGTCTTCTGGAATTCGCTGCCTCAACACGTCAGACTATCAGCTACACTTGCAAGCTTCAAACGGAACTTGAAAACTCATCTGTTCAGAAATGCCTATAATCTACAATGACTTCACTGCTTCACCACCACCAAAGCTGCCGCCCGACCACCGTGCGGAGCTGTTGCCCAACCTACACCCCACCTATTGTCTCCTCCCCAAAAACTTACAGAATGTAAACCCGCAAGGGCAGGGTCCTCTTCCCTCTGTACTAGTGTGTCTACTGTAACTTGTATATGTATTCTGTAAGTAACCCCCTTCTCATGTACAGCGCACCATGGAATTAATGGTGCTCTATAAATAAATAATATTAAAAATAATAACCTTTAGTCCATGATCTACTTGGTTATATCCGCGATACAAGAGCGGTAATTAATGGTTTACAGAATTTGTTGTATCAGCAGGGTAATAATAAAATATAACTTTTAATATTTCTTTCAAAACAGGGGAAATGGGGGGTGTGGCTTGACATGGCCGAGTGAGGACGTGCACCATTCCAGCTCCACAGCACTTCCGGCACAGTCCACCGGCATCAGACTATTAGGATGGGCAAGACTTGCATCAAGCGATCCAGGGCACGCTACCCGCCCGGGGCCACAGAGGGGCGACAACATCATTCCCTACCTGTCAGGAGCGAGGAGCCTGTCAGCCGAAGCTCCCATGCGGCCTGCTCAGGAAACGGAGCCGGAGGACGCGGCTGATATCCGAGCGGCGGGGGAGACAGGAACCTGCCACCATCCGGAGCCAGCCGAGGCCACCGAGGAGAGGGGTGAGTGCCGGGATGCCCCGGGAGAAGCCCTGATCCCAGACCCTGGGGGACACCATGTACGGGAACCGCCATCACAAGATGGCCGACGGAGCCAGCAGAAGGCCGCACTGCCAGAAGGATCCCTGCAGGGAGAAGCACTGGGCGGCTCCTGTGGGGGGGAGGGAGACCCACGGAAAGTGCTGCTTACCCAGGCAGCTCCTATGTGTGACCATATCTCCGCTGGGTCACTGTGATGTTTCTATTTGTCTTAGTTAAAACTGTTATTTAATATTTTTCATGCTTGTCTCTGCTGCCATCTACTGGTCAGACCTTTCGGCTCCTCTGTTTCTTTTGTCCAGCCCATGGTAGTGTCTGATGACCCTCTTGCATCACATCCTGGTGTGTGCATTCCAAACCAGAGTTTGTGAGAACAACATCCCTTATTGGAGCTACTAGGAGCAAAGTCTTCTGACCATGTAGTAGCTTCAGAGGCAAGCATCACTGGAGAATTACAATGCCAAGTACTTGGATTACTGCACTCTGCATGTCCTAACCTTTGGAGAAAATAAACCACCATTGTTTCATCTCAGCATGTGCATGTTTCACTCTGGAGCGCTCTGGTCCTGTCTGCCTCACCTATAGGAAAAATGAAGATGAAATTCTCACAACCTCTCACAACTATGCGCCTTCAATCACCTTTAAGTGGGGACAGAACAGTCAGAAGACTGCTTAAGAGCCCAAAGCAAAAACTTCCTTGAGAGCCCAAATCAGTCAGAAGACTGCTTAAGAGCTTAATACCCCGGCTACAGATCCCTAAGAACCCTGTAACTTTCCATATAATCTGCCTAGCAACAAGCCTTGTGCACTAGTCTTCCTGCAACAGTGCATGCCTGGACAAGCCTAAGGGGAAGCTCTCCCATCTGCCACGTCCTATATCACCTCTGCTTGCATTGTAAAGGGACAGTTTATGCACCTGCTGTTTCCCTCTAGCCATACCATTTCTATAGACTTGCAGTACATTATACCTCATTACTGCACATCGCTGCACTGCGAACCCCAAGTTTTGCTAAAGACACCTTGGGAATCTCATCAGGGAGTCCTTGCAGAGCTGCACAACGATTTTTGGACCCCTATTCAAAAGTCAAGTTTCTTAAAGAGACAGTACACCTTAAATCAAAATGGCCGAAAAAGATCTTGGACAGTTCCCCACTGCTGAAACAGAGAAAATACAATCTGATACTGTCCATAAGGAAGCCCTGAAGGCAGAGCCCACGCTTTCAGCAGACCAAGTTGACCGACCGAAGCGCTCTTCCAAACCCACGATAAAGGCCACTGAAAACTATCACACTATGAAAGATGAGCTATGTGAACACCTGGAAGAACAGGGGAACGAGTCACCTATTACATATCAAGACTTGAATCCTCATCAGGTGATGCCACATGCTTACAAGCCGCTCTGGAACGGCTGAACACAGCTCATGAAAGATACAAGAGACTGTAAACAAGGTACATTACCTTTCTAAAAGACTCTAAAATTGATGAAGCTCTTTCAGACCTGAGCAAGGCAGAAGAGGTAGACAAGGAAAGAGATGCCAAGGTGCAAGATGCCATAGACAAGGCCGAACACCGTATCTCTCACCAGCAAGAAACCAGATCACACTGATCAACCTCATTTAGACGTTCCTCTCGGTCATCCGGGTCATCATCCTCAAGAAGCTCAGCCCTGAGCGACAGGATACTAGAGGCCCGCATAAGAGCAGAGGAATCCAAGGTGAGACGTTCCTTCACAGAAAGAGAAGTAGAGGAAGAAGCCAAAAGGACAGAAGCAGAAGCCCTTGCAAAAGCAGAAGCCGCTAAAGCAGAAGCCCTTGCAAAAGCAGAAGCTGCTAAAGCAGAAGCCAAAAGGGCAAAAGCGGAGGCTCGGATAAAGATTCTTCGGTCACAGATGGAAGAGGAAGTTGCGCTAGCTAAAGTGAGACTACTTGAGCAAGCATTGATCCAAGGTCCTGATCCAGCTCACTCGCCACCACTGGAAGCAGACAATCCAGTTGATCGCACAAGAGACTATGTACTGAATCAGTTACCTGTAGCAACCCCGGTTTGCAGTACCGTCCAAGCCGACAACACCGAAACCTCCAACTTACCTCTACCAGTGCCAGTGCCACCTAAAGCACCCGAGCAAATTAATAACAGTCACCAAGAGGTGCCCTCTCAAACACAGTCACCACGGCAAGATGGCAACCAAGTGTTTCCTGACCCACTTCCACAGCTCAAGCAGCGGTCATCATAATCTACAGAGGCTAAACCACAGCTCAACCCTGCAGCAACGTCATTTTACCCGGGAACGTCTCATCCATTCACGCCAGGCAGCCCATACGCCCCAGGGGCATCACGAGTCGTCGTGGCAACAAGTGGTGAGAAATCAGATATGTCTGAGTTTGCCAGGTTCATGGTGAGCAGAGAGCTAATCCACACTAGTCTCACGAAATTTGATGATCGTGCAGAGAGCTACAGGGCCTGGAAAGCAACTTTCAAGTCAGCCATCGCCAATCTCAACTTCACTGCAGAATAGGAGCTTGACCTCCTGATCAAGTGGTTGGGCCCAGGCTCTACAAACCGTATCAAGAGCCTCAGAACCGTCTATGTGGGACAAGCAGAAGCAGGTCTCGCTGCTGCATGGAAGAGACTGGAACGCACCTTTGGCAGCGCAGAAGCAATAGAGAAAGCCCTATTCAAGAGACTGCAGGACATCCCAAAGATCAACCTTAAAGAAGTCCACAAGCTTCAAGACCTAAGTGATCTGCTCATGGAGCTGGAGCTCGCCAAAAGAGATCCTCGTCTGTCTGGGCTGTGCTACCTGGATACAGCCCATGGAGTGAACCCAATCGTGAAGCTGCCATACAGTCTGCAGAAGAAATGGGCAATGTCAGTCTCAAGGTACAAAAGAATGCATGATGTCACCTTTCCCCCATTTATTCAGCTCTGCAAGTTCATCGACGAGCAGGCCCAGATGAGGAACGACCCCAGCCTCGACTTCCTAGAGTTCAACACTTCGGCAGCTGCAAAATCATCATCAAGGTATGAAGGTGCCATACACAAACGCAGAGACATTAAGAACACTGTGAGTGTTAGGAAGACTGAGCTACCATCACCTGCAGCACGCACAGATAAACAGAACACCATCTCATCACGAGATAAGTCTTTCAATCAAGAATGTCCCATCCATAAAAAACCGCATTAACTGAACAAGTGCGGATGGTTTAGATCCAAAACCCTACAAGAGCGCAAGAAAGTCCTCACAGAGCTTGGGATCTGTTTCAAATGCTGCGCATCACTTGAGCACATGGCCAAGGACTGTAAATCCATCGTCAAGTGTGAGGAGTGTCATAGTGAAAAACACGTTTCAGCCATGCACCCAACCCAGCTAGCTAGAGACACACCGGCTGCAGTCACCACCACTCCCACTCCAAGTCATGGCGGGGAGTCCAAGAATCAGACTGACACCACCACAGCCGTCTCCTGCTCATGCTCAGAGGTACAGTTAGGTCCAGAAATATTTGGACAGTGACACAATTTTCGCGAGTTGGGCTCTGCATGCCACCACATTGGATTTGAAATGAAACCTCTACAACAAAATTCAAGTGCAGATTGTAACGTTTAATTTGAAGGTTTGAACAAAAATATCTGATAGAAATTGTAGGAATTGTACACATTTCTTTACAAACACTCCACATTTTAGGAGGTCAAAAGTAATTGGACAAATAAACCAAACCCAAAAAAAAATTTTTAGTTTCAATATTTTGTTGCGAATCCTTTGGAGGCAATCACTGCCTTAAGTCTGGAACCCATGGACATCACCAAACGCTGGGTTTCCTCCTTCTTAATGCTTTGCCAGGCCTTTATAGCCGCAGCCTTCAGGTCTTGCTTGTTTGTGGGTCTTTCCGTCTTAAGTCTGGATTTGAGCAAGTGAAATGCATGCTCAATTGGGTTAAGATCTGGTGATTGACTTGGCCATTGCAGAATGTTCCACTTTTTTGCACTCATGAACTCCTGAGTAGCTTTGGCTGTATGCTTGGGGTCATTGTCCATCTGTACTATGAAGCGCCGTCCGATCAACTTTGCGGCATTTGGCTGAATCTGGGCTGAAAGTATATCCCGGTATACTTCAGAATTCATCAGGCTACTGTTGTCTGCTGTTATGTCATCAATAAACACAAGTGACCCAGTGCCATTGAAAGCCATGCATGCCCATGCCATCACGTTGCCTCCACCATGTTTTACAGAGGATGTGGTGTGCCTTGGATCATGCGCCGTTCCCTTTCTTCTCCAAACTTTTTTCTTCACATCATTCTGGTACAGGTTGATCTTGGTCTCATCTGTCCATAAAATACTTTTCCAGAACTGAGCTGGCTTCATGAGGTGTTTTTCAGCAAATTTAACTCTGGCCTGTCTATTTTTGGAATTGATGAATGGTTTGCATCTAGATGTGAACCCTTTGTATTTACTTTCATGGAGTCTTCTCTTTACTGTTGACTTAGAGACAGATACACCTACTTCACTGAGAGTGTTCTGGACTTCAGTTGATGTTGTGAACGGGTTCTTCTTCACCAAAGAAAGTATGCGGCGATCATCCACCACTGTTGTCATCCGTGGACGCCCAGGCCTTTTTGAGTTCCCAAGCTCACCAGTCAATTCCTTTTTTCTCAGAATGTACCTGACTGTTGATTTTGCTACTCCAAGCATGTCTGCTATCTCTCTGATGGATTTTTTCTTTTTTTTCAGCCTCACGATGTTCTGCTTCACCTCAATTGAGAGTTCCTTAGACCGCATGTTGTCTGGTCACAGCAACAGCTTCCAAATGCAAAACCACACACCTGTAATCAACCCCAGACCTTTTAACTACTTAATTGATTACAGGTTAACGAGGGAGACGCCTTCAGAGTTAATTGCAGCCCTTAGAGTCCCTTGTCCAATTACTTTTGGTCCCTTGAAAAAGAGGAGGCTATGCATTACAGAGCTATGATTCCTAAACCCTTTCTCCGATTTGGATGTGAAAACTCTCATATTGCAGCTGGGAGTGTGCACTTTCAGCCCATATTATATATATAATTGTATTTCTGAACATGTTTTTGTAAACAGCTAAAATAACAAAACTTGTGTCACTGTCCAAATATTTCTGGATCTAACTGTATGTGGAGAGGGCCAAACACAGCAATGTTGTGCCCGAATATGCCTCATCAAGGTTTATCCCGAGGGACATCCAGAAAAGGCAATGAAGGTGTATGCCATCATAGATGACCAAAGCAACCGGTCCCTAGCAGGAACCAAATTCTTTGAAGCCTTCGGAATTAATGGACCATCAGAACCCTACACCTTGAACACCTGCTCGGGTCGCATATAGACTAGCGGCAGAAGAGCCCAGGGATTCATTGCTTCTCCTATCAATGGGAAGACTGAAATACCTCTACCAACGCTCGTTGAATGTGACCAAATACCCAGCCACAGGAATGAAATTCCTACCCCAGAAGCTGCATTTCATCAACCACACCTAAGACACCTCGCTAGTGTTATCCCACCTCTGGACAATAACGCAGAGATTCTACTCCTGCTCGGCAGAGACAATCTAAGGGTACACAAGGTGCGACAGCAGTGTAATGGGCCTGACTATGCACCATACGCCCAGAGACTGGACTTGGGATGGGTAGTCATAGGAAATGTGTGCGTTGATCGATCAGAAATTGATTCCTTCAAGACTTATGTGCATGGAGATGGGCGCACAACCTGCTTAAAGCCATGTCCTCATCACTATGGAGTGAAAGAGAAGTCTCCAGACACAATACAGCTACCTGACATCGCTTCTTCTCTGCATATCGACAACTTGGGAAGATCAGTGTTTCACACAACCAAGGACGACGATAAAGTAGCCTTGTCAGTAGAGGACAGAGAATTCATCGGAATAATGGACTGTGAGTTTTCTAAAGACAAAACCAACCATTGGGTCTCTCCATTACTCTTCCGATCTACCATGGTAAGACTCCCAAACAACCGAGCTTAAGCTCAGACCAGATTTAACTCTCTTCAGCGTTCTATGAACAGCAAGCTTGCAATGAGAGAACACAGCGTCACCTTTATGGACAAGGAAGTCTGCAACAACCTAGCAGAACCTGTACCAGCTGAACTGAATCCAGCAGATCACACAACTAGACCTACATCTATAAGTTCTTTTGCTAACTCTTCTTGGCTTACAGGTCCAGAGTTCCTGCTGAGACAGTCAGAAGAAGGTGTCCAGGAAGCCTTCAGCATCCTAGATCCAGACAACGATCCAGATGTCCGAGCTGAGCTGAAGTCAATACCCTGGCCACCAGTGCAGAAAAAACTTCCAACCTCGGTTGCCAACGTTTTGAACGTTTCTCCAGCTGGATGAGGCTCGTCAGGACTGTCGCTAGGTTAGTGCACATCGCCAGATGCTATCATACGGACCTTAAAAACAAAGACTGTCATCGCTGGCATGTCTGCCACAAACCCCTTTCTGCTGAGGACATCTCCTATAGCGAGTCCCTCATAATACGCCACCTCCAACAGAGTTAATTCGCCATAGAATGGAAGTGTTTATACAACAAACAGCAGATTCCATTAAGAAGTCCTCTCGCCAATTTAAACCCAGTCATCTACAGTTTCGGCTTACTGAGAGTTGGTGGTTGTTTAAATCAGGCTCATCTTGGAGTTGCAGAACAAAATACTCTCATCATTCCCAACAAACACCATGTTACAGTCTTGCTGATCCGACACCACCATGAAAAGACTGAACACCAAGGCAGGCATATGACAGAAGGTGCTTTACGGTCTGCAGGCCTCTGGATTATTGGAATGAAGAGACGTGTAGCACAAATACTACACGATTGTGTGCACTGTCGTAAAGCGAGAGGAAAACAACTGTACCAACAAATGGCTGACTTGCCTACAGACAGACTTTCTACAGAGCCACCTTTCACCTACGTGGCCCTAGACGTTTTCGGACCATGGATGGTGTCCACACGCAGAACTCGCGGAGGCCAAGCAAACAGCAAGCGGTGGGCTGTGTTATTCACCTGCATGAGTGTTCGAGCCATTCACATTGAGGTGTTAGAGTCCATGGATACCTCCAGCCTAATCAACGCCTTGAGAAGGTTCCTTGCCATCAGAGGACCAGTGAAACAGCTGAGGTCTGACCATGGAAGCAACTTCGTCGGTGCATGTAGAGAACTGAACATCGACACCAAACCTATCCAAGATCAGCTGGCAGAGAAAGGTTGCACCTGGATCTTCAATCCCCCTCACAGTTCTCACATGGGAGGCTCCTGGGAGAGGATGATCAGGATTTCACGCAACATCTTGAACTCCATGCTAATGGACGTCAATTCCTCAAGACTCACACATGAGACTCTAGTCACTCTTTTAGCTGAAGTCTCAGCCATTATCAATTCAAGACCCCGTGTGCCGGTGACCATGGATCCAGAAACACCAACCATATTGACTCCTACTATTCTTATTACCCAAAAAACTGACAACGCGGTAATGCCCAGCGGAGAGTTCACCCACGCGAACACTTATCAAAAACACTGGAAACGGGTTCAATACTTGGCTGACTACTTCTGGAACCGATGGAGGAAGGAATACCTCACCATTCTTCAAGGAAGAAAGAAGTGGCGACATCCCAAGCCGAACCTCAAGGAAGGAGACCTAGTCCTCATGAAAGATCAGACCACAGAAAGGACTGACTGGCCTATGGGACTGATTACTAGGATACTGCCTAGTCAGGACGGCAATGTTCGGAAGGTGGAGCTAAAGGTCATCAGGAAAGGTGAGACGAAGACCTTTGCAAGGCCAATCCACGAACTTGTTCTGCTTTTGCCCATAGAGAGCGTCCCTACAGGATGAACGCTACCGGACCTGAACTTTGAGCCATCCTTCTTGTTTTGGACTCAATTGAGCTTGTTTTTGCATTTAACATGCCTTTCCTTTCAGGTTGTATTATGGACTCAATAGTGAAATCCCCAAAGTGAATTTCAGACGGGGAGTGTGCTGTTTCTATTTGTCTTAGTTAAAACTGTTATTTAATGTTTTTCATGCTTGTCTCTGCTGCCATCTACTGGTCAGACCTTTCGGCTCCTCTGTTTCTTTTGTCCAGCCCATGGGAGTGTCTGATGACCCTCTTGCATCACATCCTGGTGTGTGCATTCCAAACCAGAGTTTGTGAGAACATCCCTTATTGGAGCTACTAGGAGCAAAGTCTTCTGACCACGTAGTAGCTTCAGAGGCAAGCATCACTGGAGAATTACAATGCCAAGTACTTGGATTACTGCACTCTGCATGTCCTAACCTTTGGAGAAAATAAACCACCATTGTTTCATCTCAGCATGTGCATGTTTCACTCTGGAGCGCTCTGGTCCTGTCTGCCTCACTTATAGGAAAAATGAAGGTAAGATTCTCACAACCTCTCACAACTATGCGCCTTCAATCACCTTTAAGTGGGGAGAGAACAGTCATAGTATGGAGGAAGTATTGGAGGGCTAAGTGAGGCCTATATAGATGCACAAGAGGGTACACAAGCTGACAAAAGTCTCCCCTCCCCCCAGCCCACAGAGGACACAGAGGCACCAGCGTGGGCACTTCCGAGGGGGACCCCCACCTCCAGCAACTCACCTCAGTGGTCGTCGGGCTCTTCCTGGGCAGGCAGCCCCCCCCCCGGGCCCACATATACAGCCAGAAATGCTGCACCGTCTTGCTTCGTTGGGCCCTAACCCACACCAGCCTGCTCACCAGCAAACAGCGCTTGTATCTTTGAGGGAGTTACCCCACATGTCCAGTGCACCACAATGGACTTTCTATACAAATCCGTGTGGCCCTTACCAGATGGGACCCCCCATGGCCTCTCCAATGGCCCCGGTGGGAGATGATAGGCCGGCCTCTTTGGCGGATCTCCGCACGCTTCTTCAGGCGATACCTACTAAAAATGATATAATGGCCTTGGCAAACCAGGTGGTGGCGGAGTGCAAACAGGAATTCGCACAATTCCGATCAGACCTTTCGTCTCTCGCCTCCAGAGTTGATGATCTCTCTTCCGCCCAAGATTCTAATACTGCTTCCATACAAATGCTGCAAACCAAATTACAAGATCAATCCAAGCAATTGTTTTCTTTACAACAAAATATTGATGACCTGGAAAATCGAAACAGAAGAAATAATCTCCGTGTAAGGGGCTTGCCCGAATCCATCGCTCCAGCGGACATTCCCTGAGTTTTGATCTCCATTTTCAACAATCTTCTCAAGCGTCCACCGGAAACCAGAATCGAGCTTGATAGAGCTCACAGGGCGCTCTGTCCCATAGATACAGAGGACCCCAGACCAAGGGACATTGTGTGCCGCGTCCACTTCTATGGACTTAAAGAAGCCATCCTGCAGGCGTCCAGAAAGGAATCCAGCCTTACCCATAATGGAAAGCCGATAAGGATCTTACCGGACTTATCCAGACATACCCTGGCCCAAAGAGCGGCCCTTAAAACTCTGCTGGACTCCGTGAAAGAGAGGGGGATCCAGTTCCGGTGGGGCTTTTCCTTTTCCTTGTCGGTCCGCAGAGGTTCTATAAATCATGTCCTGCGTTCCCCGGAGGACTTGCCAGCATTTTTGTCTGGACTGGACTTACCAACTATGATTCTCCCCCTCTGGCCCGACACTCTGCTTCGTCCCTGGCACCCGGGGAGGAGCTCTGGGCCACCCAAGAATCCAACAGCCCGTGTGCAGCTGACGGGCCTGCCGCAGAGGGTGGACCAGCCTGGAGAGAGGAGGCACCCGTGCCCGGGTCCCCAGAGGTCACGAGACCAGACCTGAGCAGACGACTCGTGTCCAACAGAAGGGTGACTGGTGTCTTGGGTATCCTCCTAGTGAGCCCAAACCGTCCTACACCTGGGAGGAAGATTATAGGGAGGGAGACGACCTGAGACCCCCTATGCGGCCCTTGATCGATTAAGGTTTCCTCTCTTAGGTTATTTGCCCAGAAGTTCAAGTATTAATTGTCTAATCGGATGCCGGTGTTTCATATAGTATCATCCGTTTATTAGTGCTTACTGTTTTTTTCCTTTACAGGAGCTGTTCTCATGCTATGCCTTTCCATTTTCTCCCCCACATGGGTCGGGAACCTCTGCCCTGCCAGTTTGTGTTGGGCATGCTCCCATGGTGCGCAATTGAGCGCCTTGAGTTAAGCGCAGAGACTGTCCCTCTGCTTGTTTGTGTGTTCTCTGTTTTCTCATCTTTTGTTTCTTTTCCGCCTTTTCTTTCCTCTGCTCGCTCTAGCCACGGGCACCCTCTGCTGAGGTCGCAAGCCGGTTTATATACGAGTGCAGAACCCCGATTACGTCACAAATGGCAAATTTGAATATCGCCTCTTTCGACGTGAAAGGTTTCAACAAGCCGGAGAAAAGGGCACAGATTCTGTACCACCTCCACAAACGTAAGATACACTTAGCTTGTTTTCAGGAGACCCACTTTAAGACCAACCATTCCCCTAAGATTAAAAACAAATATTACCCTACTTGGTTTTTCGCAAATAATCCAGAGTCACGTTCAAAGGGGTTGGCAATTGCAGTGCATAGATTGCTACCCCATCAAATCCTGGACCTCAAAATAGATGAGTGTGCCCGCTACATTATCCTGTCATTGTCCCTGGGTGACCATATTTTTACGGTTATTAACGCATACGCCCCTAACCAAAATCAGGACCTGTTTGTCACCGGCCTGGTAGATACCGCCCTCCCTCTGGTGAGAGGTACGGTATTTCTGTGTGGGGATTTGAATGTGACACTGGACCCGGCGCTAGATAATTCTAAGTGTAAATCCAGTCTCTCCTATACATTTATCAAGCGGATTAGGAGGTCATTACTACATCTACAATTATTCGATGCGTGGCGAATACAACACCCCTCAGAGAGGGACTACAGTTTTTATTCGCACCCGCAGGATTCTTACAGCCACCTGGACTACATCTTGGTTCGGCATGTTGCGCTGTCCTGGCTCTCATTCACGGGGATCGGAAACATCCTGTGGTCAGATCATGCCCCGGTGTTTTGCTCCATACGTTTCCCCTCCTTGACGAGGACGATGGGGTCGTGGCGGCTGAACGAATCCTTGCTCCTGGACGAGCCCTGTGCCTCAGATATACGTGCTTCTATTTCCAATTTTAGGGTGGATCACATGTTGGACACCACGGCACCCACTCTCAAGTGGGAGGCCCTTAAGTGCGTCCTACGGGGAGTATTAATTAAACATGGTGCGAGGATTAAAAGACTGAGAGCCCAGGCTATAAAGAAGCCCTACAGAAGGTCACAAACTTAGAACTCCTTCACAAGCGGGCACTGAGTGCTCCCACTTTGAGGGCGCTTCTGGGGGCGCGACTGGAGGTTAAGAAATTGATGGATTCAGCATACAGCCATATTATCCAACTAGGTAAAAGTCGATTTTATGAATTTGGGGACAAACCAGGTAGAATGTTAGCCAATACGATATGGGCCAAAAAAGCGACATCTCTTATATCCTGTGTTAAAAATTCCATGGATAAGTTGGTGCATACTACACCCGATATCGCGGGCGCCTTCCACAACTATTATTCTAAGCTCTATAACCTGACCCCACCTCCGGTGGTCCCCGGTGAGGAAAGGCACTCCCCCCCCCTCCCCGTTTAAAAAACTGGCTAGAACCATAATTGATGATTTGGAGGCCCCGTTTGGATTGGAGAAACTTCTGCAAGTCATCCAGGACACACCTGCAAATAAGAGCCCAGGCCCAGATGGCCTGACAGCTAAATTTTATAAAGCCTTTTCGGAACTTCTCGCCCCTCTAATGCTGGAATCCTTTAACTCTATTTCGGAGGTTGTATCCTTTCCGGCTGAATCCACGTTAGCACACATTACGGTCATCCCTAAGACAGGGAAGGATCCGAACACATGTGGGAACTACAGGCCGATTTCCCTACTCAATGTGGACCTCAAATTTTATGCCAAACTTATTGCTAACAGATTGAATCCCCTCCTGCCGGACTTGATACACCCGGACCAGGTGGGCTTTGTCCCTGGAAGAGAAGCCAGGGACAACACCCTGAAAACCCTGGACACCATCCATTATGTTCATATTAAGAAAATGCCACTCATGAGACTGTCACTGGATGCCGAAAAGGCTTTCGACAGAATATCATGGGACTCTCTCTCGCAAACCTTGCACCACTTGGAGCTGGGCCCCAACCTCACTTCTAAAATATTGACACTCTATCGTTCCCCGTCAGCACGTATAAAAATTAATGGTACTCTGTCTGCCCCCTTTACTATACGCAATGGGACTCGACAGGGATGCCCCTGTCCCCCTTATTATACATTCTGGTGATGGAGCATCTGATGGCGGCTCTTCGGACCAGCCCGGACATTCGGGGAATTAAAATAGCGAATAGTGAATATAAATGTTCGGCATTCGCCGATGATCTTCTGATTTATCTTTCCAACATTATGGTTGGGCTCCCGGTGTTGATGTCCGAGCTGGAGCGATTTGGGAAGTGGTCCGGTTTCAAAATTAATCTTGACAAATCAGAGGCTCTGAACGTGACCCTACCCCAGAGTCAGGTTTCTTCGCTGCGGTCCGGTTTTCCCTTCAGATGGCCCTGTGGCGACAGTATTGGTTACCTGGGTATTACTATTCCGTCTGACCTCTCCAGGCTGTTCAACCTTAATTTCCAACAATTTGCTATTAGGCTGGAGAAGGATCTTGCGGCGTGGCATCGGGGGGTCTTGTCTTGGTTTGGCAGGGTTGGTGCACTTAAGATGACTGTACTTCCTAGATTACTATATCTCCTGCAGACGGTGCCCATTCATGTCCCTGCGTCGTTCTGGTGCAAAGTTCAGCAATTATTCATTCAATTTATATGGTCCAAGGGCCGTCCTAGAATTCAGGGAGCGGTTCTGTCCCGCCCGAAGGACGCGGGTGGCCTGGGGCTACCGGACTGTAGGAGGAACCATCTAGCGGCAGCCCATGCGAGGGTTCTTGACCTGTTGCATGGCAGAGGTTCCAAGTTATGGGCAAACATTGCTCACGATGCATGCACCTTGTCAGTACCAACCCTGCCTTGGACATGGCCCTTTTTGAACAAGAACAAACTCATGGTGGTTTATAGTGTGAGGCAGACCTTACGAACCCTGCATGCTCCCGGGGGGAAAAATACTCTGATCCAGCCATTGGGCCCGCTGATGCCAATAACCGATAACCCAAAGTTCCCCCCTGGTGCATCTAATGCCCTTTTCCTGGGCGGTACCAGACAGGCCCCGCTGCGCGTGCTTCACGTGGCACCCCAGGAGACAGTTCTCCCACTCACTCTGGTCTTGGGGGACCGCCCGCTGAGGCCACGCTATCATTTTGAATATGCACAGCTTCAGTACTTCCTTTCATCTGCTAGTCGATCACACAAGCCCACACAACCTATGTCACCCTTTGAAAATCTATGTACCTCGGGTCCCAGCCCCAAACACGCTATTTCGAGCATTTATAAGTTACTGACCATCAATGATTCGGTCCACCTTCCTCCCTTTTGCAGAGCTTGGGAGAATGAGCTTGGACAGGAGTTCTCTAGAGAACAATGGGACCACTGCTTCCATCTATCTCACAAGTCAGCAACTGCCACCAGGTCCCAGGAGACAAGTTCTAAAGTTGTCTCAAGGTAGTATAGGGTCCCCTCCTTGCTCCACAGGTGGTGCCCGGGGGTCCCAGATGTGTGTTGGCGTTGTGGACGGCAGGAGGGTACCATGACCCATATATGGTGGTCATGTACGGTCCTGGCTGCCTTTTGGGACAGTGTCTTGAGAGCGACTCAGGAGATCTCGGGGGTGGCGGTGCCCAGACGACCCGAGGCCGTTCTCCTATATATGTTCTCGCTGCCAAAAAAAATATATAAAACAATCGCTACTCGGGCATCTCCTTCAGGTGGCCAAGACAACAGTCTTGTTATACCTCGCCACTGGAAGACCACCGAGTCGCCTTCTGTGGAGGAATGGATAAGTGAGGTGGACATAATCTACCGGATGGAAAGAATTCTGGCCCAATCTCGTAATGATGTAGAGACCACCGTTACAAAGTGGTTCCATTGGGAATCTTTCCTGACTAGTCCTGGTTTCTGTAACGCGAGGTAGAATGTGATATGCACTCGTGCGAACGAAGTAAGACCTTCCTGAGTGCTCTTTTATTATGGGTCTTGGTCCGGACGGGCAGGGATGTTCGTGGCATACCTCTCTTCTTCTCTATTACTCTCCCCTCCTTCTTCACTCTTTTCTTCTCTCCTCTGTTCCTTTTTTAAGTGATTCCTGCCTCTGATGCAGTGGAATATAGATTGTTGTTATTGAGTGCACCATGATGCTATTCTCTCTACTTTGCATATTAATGAACAATGATTGGAACTGCTTATGTTATGAAAATCAATAAAAATGTTAAATTTGAAAAAAACAGGGAAAATTAACAGACAACATACAAAATGAGTGATGAACCGATACTGAATGTGATTGTCAGAAGCCGCAAGGTCAATCTGACCTGTAACAATAAAGGCAAAAAAAAGCCCCCTAAACAGAAACCAGTAGAGGGGCTCAAGAGGAGGGTTCCAATTAGAGATGAGCGAACCGGTCCCGGTTAGGCTCGAGGTTCGCCGAACGGAGGTCCCGTTCGAGTTCGGCTCGTCGAACGTTCGACGAACCGAACTCGAACTGCATAGGAAACAATGGCAGGCAATCACAAACACAGAAAAACACCTAGAAAACACCCTCAAAGGTGTCCAAAAGGTGACAAACAACTCACAACACAACACAAACACATGGGAAAGTGACAAGGACATATACTCATGCGAAAACAAAACAGCTGGACAAGGAAAAAGAGGAGGACACACAGATATAGGCATGGCACGCCCTTCTAAAATCATGTAAAACACCGCAAGGTGACTCCAAGCGTAGTCTCCCTTTTTTCCAAAAATTGTGCCCCACACACACCCACCCCTTCAGTGGCAGCACTTGTGCCCTAGTTGTACACTTCACAGCTAGATTTGCATCAAGCACATTCCAAAATACGCCGTTCTTATCCGTCCCCAGGATGACACCGGGGTAGGTAGCAAAGTCTTTCCTGATCCCAGCTCTGTTCATCTTGGCTTCTTTTAAAAACACATCAAGCAAGGGTTACTCCAAGCGGAGCCTCCCTTTTTTCCAAAAATTGTGCCCCACACACCCACCCATTCAGTGGCAGCACTTGTGCCCTAGTTGTACACTTCACAGCTAGATTTGCATCAAGCACATTCCAAAATACGCCGTTCTTATCCGTCCCCAGGATGACACCGGGGTAGGTAGCAAAGTCTTTCCTGATCCCAGCTCTGTTCATCTTGGCTTCTTTTAAAAACACATCAAGCAAGGGTTACTCCAAGCGGAGCCTCCCTTTTTTCCAAAAATTGTGCCCCACACACCCACCCATTCAGTGGCAGCACTTGTGCCCTAGTTGTACACTTCACAGCTAGATTTGCATCAAGCACATTCAAAAATACGCCGTTCTTATCCGTCCCCAGGATGACACCGGGGTAGGTAGCAAAGTCTTTCCTGATCCCAGCTCTGTTCATCTTGGCTTCTTTTAAAAACACATCAAGCAAGGGTTACTCCAAGCGGAGCCTCCCTTTTTTCCAAAAATTGTGCCCCACACACCCACCCATTCAGTGGCAGCACTTGTGCCCTAGTTGTACACTTCACAGCTAGATTTGCATCAAGCACATTCCAAAATATGCCGTTCTTATCCGTCCCCAGGATGACACCGGGGTAGGTAGCAAAGTCTTTCCTGATCCCAGCTCTGTTCATCTTGGCTTCTTTTAAAAACACATCAAGCAAGGGTTACTCCAAGCGGAGCCTCCCTTTTTTCCAAAAATTGTGCCCCACACACCCACCCATTCAGTGGCAGCACTTGTGCCCTAGTTGTACACTTCACAGCTAGATTTGCATCAAGCACATTCAAAAATACGCTATTCTTAACCGTCCCCAGGATGACACCGGGGTAGGTAGCAAAGTCTTTGCTGAACCATGACTTGTTCATCTTGGCTTCTTTTAAAAACAATGTAAGCAAGGGTTACTCCAAGCGGAGTCTCCCTTTTTTCCAAAAATTGTGCCCCACACACACCCACCCCTTCAGTGGCAGCACTTGTGCCCTAGTTGTACACTTCACAGCTAGATTTGCATCAAGCACATTCCAAAATACGCCGTTCTTATCCGTCCCCAGGATGACACCGGGGTAGGTAGCAAAGTCTTTCCTGATCCAAGCTCTGTTCATCTTGGCTTCTTTTAAAAACACATCAAGCAAGGGTTACTCCAAGCGGAGCCTCCCTTTTTTCCAAAAATTGTGCCCCACACACCCACCCATTCAGTGGCAGCACTTGTGCCCTAGTTGTACACTTCACAGCTAGATTTGCATCAAGCACATTCAAAAATACGCCGTTCTTATCCGTCCCCAGGATGACACCGGGGTAGGTAGCAAAGTCTTTCCTGATCCCAGCTCTGTTCATCTTGGCTTCTTTTAAAAACACATCAAGCAAGGGTTACTCCAAGCGGAGCCTCCCTTTTTTCCAAAAATTGTGCCCCACACACCCACCCATTCAGTGGCAGCACTTGTGCCCTAGTTGTACACTTCACAGCTAGATTTGCATCAAGCACATTCAAAAATACGCTATTCTTAACCGTCCCCAGGATGACACCGGGGTAGGTAGCAAAGTCTTTGCTGAACCATGACTTGTTCATCTTGGCTTCTTTTAAAAACAATGTAAGCAAGGGTTACTCCAAGCGGAGTCTCCCTTTTTTCCAAAAATTGTGCCCCACACACACCCACCCCTTCAGTGGCAGCACTTGTGCCCTAGTTGTACACTTCACAGCTAGATTTGCATCAAGCACATTCCAAATCCACAAGCATTTACTCTCCCCAGGATGACACAGGGGTAGTAAATTCCTTCTGGATCCATGACTTGTTCATTTTGATGAACGTCAGTCTGTCCACATTGTCACTGGACAGACGCGTGCGCTTATCTGTCAGCACACACCCAGCAGCACTGAAGACACGTTCAGAGACAACGCTGGCAGCTGGACACGACAAAATCTCCAAGGCGTAACTGGATAGCTCTGGCCATTTTTCTAGATTTGAAGCCCAAAATGAGCAAGGCTCCATTTGCAAAGTCATGGCATCGATGTTCATTTGTAGATACTCCTGTATCATCCTCTCCAGCCGTTGACTATGTGTCAGACTTGTTGTCTCTGGTGGCCTTGCAAAGGAGGGTCTAAAAAAATTATGAAAAGATTCCATAAAATTGCTGTTACCAGCACCAGATACGGTCCTACTGGTACGTGTAGACTGTTGAAGATGACGAGACCGTCCCATGTTTGTCAAGTTACAACTGGGAGATTCACTCCCTGCACCTGCACGGTTGTTTGGTGGAAAAGTGGATCTAAAATCGAGTAACAGCTTCTGCTGATACTCCTGCATACGTGCGTCCCTTTCTATGGCTGGAATTATGTCACAAAATTTGGACTTGTACCGGGGATCTAATAGTGTGGCAAGCCAGTAGTCATCATCACTTCTAATTTTGACAATACGAGGGTCATGTTGGAGGTAGTGCAACAAGAAGGCACTCATGTGTCTTGCGCAGCCATGCGGACCAAGTCCACGCTGTGTTTGTGGCATAGAGGTGCTAACCGTTCTTTCTTCCTCTGACATCTCCCCCTAACCTCTTTCAACTGAAATTTGACCAAGGTCTCCCTCATCTGCTGAGGCTTCCATGTCCATGGACAGTTCGTCCTCCATTTCTTCATGTCCTCCTGCACCTTCCTCAACATCTCGCCTGCTACCATGCGCCCTTGTTGATCCCTGTCCCCCATGCTCCCATGCCTGGTGCCTTGGTGATGATGAACGTCTGGACCTTGGTGATGTTGTTGTGTCTTGCGCATATGAATCCTCCTGTAGTTCATCCCCTTCCTGTTGTCCCACCCCCTGACTCCGAATAGTGTTTAGCGTGTGCTCCAGCATGTAAATGACTGGAATCGTCATGCTGATAATGGCATTGTCAGCGCTAAACATATTCGTCGCCATGTCGAAACTGTGCAGAAGGGTGCATAGGTCCTTGATCTGAGAACACTCCATCAGGGTGATCTGCCCCACCTCTGCATCTCGTTGGCCCAGGCTATACGTCATGACTTATTGCACCAGGGCACGGCGGTGCTGCCACAGTCGCTGTAACATGTGGAGAGTTGAATTCCAGCGTGTCGCCACATCGCATTTCAGGCGATGAACCGGCAGGCCGAAAGACTTCTGGAGCGATGCAAGTCGCTCAGCTGCGGCGCTTGAACGGCGGAAGTGAGCAGACAGTTTTCGTGCGCTGTTCAGAAGGCCATCTAGGCCGGGATAGTGTGTTAAAAATTGCTGCACGACAAGGTTCAACACGTGAGCCATACAAGGTACGTGTGTCACCTTGCCCAGGCGAAGGGCCGCACCCAGGTTTGCAGCATTGTCGCACACGGCCTTACCAGGCTGCAGGTTGAGTGGAGACAACCATTTATTAAACTCGGACCGCAGAGCTGACCACAACTCCTCAGCTGTGTGACTCTTATTCCCAAGACATGTCAAGCTAAAGACCGCCTGATGCCGTTGCGCTCTGCTGCCAGCATAGTAATGAGGGGTGCGTGATTCCTTCTGCGCTGTGAGAACGCTGGTGGCCTGACCAGGCAGGCTTGGGGCGGAAGTGGAGGACCCAGATGAGGTGGAGGATGCAGAAGCAGTGGCGGAACTTGGACAGACAGAGGATTGACACACAAGTCGTGGGGACGGCAAGACTTGTGCAGCAGACCCTTCACCATCTATCACCATAGTTACCCAGTGCCCAGTGAGCGACATGTAACGTCCCTGTCCATGCTTACTGGTCCAAGTATCGGTGGTGAAATGCACCCGTTCACACACAGAGTTTCTCAAGGAAGCTGTGATGTTGTGTGCGACATGCTGGTGTAGCGCGGGCACACCTTTCTTCGAGAAGTAGTGGCGACTAGGCATCTGGTACTGGGGCACAGCGACAGACATAAGGTCTCTAAAATCCTGTGTGTCCACTAGGCGGAAAGGCAGCATTTCGGTAGCCAACAGCTTACAGAGGGATAGAGTCAACCTCTTAGCTTTGTCATGGGTCGCAGGAAATGGCCTTTTATTTGTCCACATCTGAGGGACAGAGATCTGGCTGCTGTGTGTAGACGGTGTTGAGTAGGGTGTCCCTGGAAAAATGCAGGTTTGTGAGGAAAGTGCAGGCGGAGACATGATGTTGCCTTCATCCAAAGTTGGTGCTATCGATGTCTGAGAGAGCTGTACACACTCACTTGTTTCCCCTTCCAAAACAACTGACGACCTACCAAGCAAACTGCCTGTTGCGGTTACAGTGGTGGAAGTTGTGGGTGGAAAAACAGGTGTGACAGCTGTCCCCACAGTCCTAGAAGATGACGAGCGCGCGGATGCACTGGAAGGGGCAGGCGGTGGATGGTTCGCTCCGCTAGGCCGCATTGCAGCACGGTGAGCTTCCCACTGGGACATATGATATTTATTCATGTGACGATTCATGGAAGAAGTTGTCAAACTGCTGAGGTTTTGACCTCTACTAAGAGAACCATGACAAATTTTACAGATCACATAATTTGGGCGATCTTTTTCTATGTTAAAAAAGGACCAGGCTAGGCAAGGCTCAGAGGCCATGCGACCTGTTGATCCACCCCGAATAATGCTCAGAGGCAGAGTGGTGGCTGAGGATGCAGTTGTAGACGTGCTACCAGTACTCCGACTCTGTCCAGGAAGGCGCAAGGTAACTTCGTCATCAGTTGCATCCTCCTCCACCACCTCTGTTGACCTCCTCGAGTGCCTGACTGTGGGTTGACAGTAGGTGGGATCTAGAACTTCATCATCAATTGTTGTGTTTGCACTCCCCTCCCCCTCAGACCGAGCCTCTTCTTGCCCTGACCGAATATTTAAGTTGTCATCCCAATCGGGTATCTGAGTCTCATCTTCATCAGTATGTTCCTCATTGTCTATAACCACAGGTGTTACAGTTTGTGACAAAGGGTCAACATTATGCTCCGAAACTTGGTCCTCACAGCCTGAATCAGAGTCACAAAGGTTCTGGGCATCACTGCAGACCATTTCCTGTTCTGTAGTCACTGTAGCTTGGGAGCAGACCTCTGATTCCCAGGCTATAGTGTGACTGAACAGCTCTGCAGACTCAGCCATCTCAGTTCCACCATACTGTGCAGGGCTGATGGAGACTTCAGAGCTGGGAGAAATCAAGTTTGATTGGGATGACAACTCAGAGGACTGGTGTTTTTTGGATGCGGTACTTGAAGTGTCTGAGAGGGCACTTGTTGGACCACTTGAGATCCATTGAAGCATTTTCCTTTTTTGGCCATCATCTACCTTTGTTCCTGTTGTTCGTGTCCGTAAAAAAGGGAGCACATCGGATTGTCCACGGTAAGTAGTAGACATCTTACTTTTGCTGGTAGATGGTCTATCTTCAGCAGATGATAATGGAGCTTTGCCACCTTCCCCACGGACAAAACCTTTTTTGCCTTTTCCACCACGCCTCTTCCCCTTTCCACCAGCATCTGTCATTTTGCCACTCATGTTGATTGCGACAAGATTGTGGACTGAAAATGTGGTAGTAAAAATTGAGAGGTGGTGTAGATTGCAGTGGTGGTCTAGCTTTATTAACAGCAGAATAATACTACGGCCCTTAAACTGGCAGCAAAAATTGCTAGTATAATGGCTTAGTTATAATGAGTTGGAGTGTGCAATGCAGGCAGAGGTGCTGCAAATGTCTTTACACTAGTGGGACTATAGCAAAGTCCAATAGCCACGTTTAGGATGCCACTAGGTACACTGAGTGTTTGCTAGTATAATGGCTTAGTTATAATGAGTTGGAGTGTGCAATGCAGGCAGAGGTGCTGCAAATGTCTTTGCACTAGTGGGACTATAGCAAAGTCCAATAGCCACGTTTAGGATGCCACTAGGTACACTGAGTGTTTGCTAGTATAATGGCTTAGTTATAATGAGTTGGAGTGTGCAATGCAGGCAGAGGTGCTGCAAATGTCTTTGCACTAGTGGGACTATAGCAAAGTCCAATAGCCACGTTTAGGATGCCACTAGGTACACTGAGTGTTTGCTAGTATAATGGCTTAGTTATAATGAGTTGGAGTGTGCAATGCAGGCAGAGGTGCTGCAAATGTCTTTGCACTAGTGGGACTATAGCAAAGTCCAATAGCCACGTTTAGGATGCCACTAGGTACACTGAGTGTTTGCTAGTATAATGGCTTAGTTATAATGAGTTGGAGTGTGCAATGCAGGCAGAGGTGCTGCAAATGTCTTTGCACTAGTGGGACTATAGCAAAGTCCAATAGCCACGTTTAGGATGCCACTAGGTACACTGAGTGTTTGCTAGTATAATGGCTTAGTTATAATGAGTTGGAGTGTGCAATGCAGGCAGAGGTGCTGCAAATGTCTTTGCACTAGTGGGACTATAGCAAAGTCCAATAGCCACGTTTAGGATGCCACTAGGTACACTGAGTGTTTGCTAGTATAATGGCTTAGTTATAATGAGTTGGAGTGTGCAATGCAGGCAGAGGTGCTGCAAATGTCTTTGCACTAGTGGGACTATAGCAAAGTCCAATAGCCACGTTTAGGATGCCACTAGGTACACTGAGTGTTTGCTAGTATAATGGCTTAGTTATAATGAGTTGGAGTGTGCAATGCAGGCAGAGGTGCTGCAAATGTCTTTGCACTAGTGGGACTATAGCAAAGTCCAATAGCCACGTTTAGGATGCCACTAGGTACACTGAGTGTTTGCTAGTATAATGGCTTAGTTATAATGAGTTGGAGTGTGCAATGCAGGCAGAGGTGCTGCAAATGTCTTTGCACTAGTGGGACTATAGCAAAGTCCAATAGCCACGTTTAGGATACCACTAGGTACACTGAGTGTTTGCTAGTATAATGGCTTTGTTATAATGAGTTGGAGTGTGCAATGCAGGCAGAGGTGCTGCAAATGTCTTTGCACTAGTGGGACTATAGCAAAGTCCAATAGCCATGTTTAGGATGCCACTAGGTACACTGAGTGTTTGCTAGTATAATGGCTTAGTTATAATGAGTTGGAGTGTGCAATGCAGGCAGAGGTGCTGCAAATGTCTTTGCACTAGTGGGACTATAGCAAAGTCCAATAGCCACGTTTAGGATGCCACTAGGTACACTGAGTGTTTGCTAGTATAATGGCTTAGTTATAATGAGTTGGAGTGTGCAATGCAGGCAGAGGTGCTGCAAATGTCTTTGCACTAGTGGGACTATAGCAAAGTCCAATAGCCACGTTTAGGATGCCACTAGGTACACTGAGTGTTTGCTAGTATAATGGCTTAGTTATAATGAGTTGGAGTGTGCAATGCAGGCAGAGGTGCTGCAAATGTCTTTGCACTAGTGGGACTATAGCAAAGTCCAATAGCCACGTTTAGGATGCCACTAGGTACACTGAATGTTTGCTAGTATAATGGCTTAGTTATAATGAGTTGCAGTGTGCAATGCAGGCAGAGGTGCTGCAAATGTCTTTGCACTAGTGGGACTATAGCAAAGTCCAATAGCCACGTTTAGGATGCCACTAGGTACACTGAGTGTTTGCTAGTATAATGGCTTAGTTATAATGAGTTGGAGTGTGCAATGCAGGCAGAGGTGCTGCAAATGTCTTTGCACTAGTGGGACTATAGCAAAGTCCAATAGCCACGTTTAGGATGCCACTAGGTACACTGAGTGTTTGCTAGTATAATGGCTTAGTTATAATGAGTTGGAGTGTGCAATGCAGGCAGAGGTGCTGCAAATGTCTTTGCACTAGTGGGACTATAGCAAAGTCCAATAGCCACGTTTAGGATGCCACTAGGTACACTGAGTGTTTGCTAGTATAATGGCTTAGTTATAATGAGTTGGAGTGTGCAGAGGACAGGAGGGTACAGTGCCAGGATTGTGGGGCTCTGGGTAGAGGAAAGGAAGCCTGCCTTTCTATTCCCTCCTAATAGGGAAATGCAGGGAGGAAATCCCTGACCTTTACTACACAGACGCTGTCGCTGTTTTCAGGACCTGTCACCTATGGCTCTCTGACCCTGCCGGTTTGAGCCCTTAAAAGGACTGATAGAAAGTGCTCTCCCTAAGCTGTCTAGTGCTGTGTATGGAGCGCATACAGCTGTATCAGCGATAGGACAAAGGACGGAGCTGCGACAGTGATGTCTGACACCAAAGACGCAGAAGAGATAATGGCGTCCTGGAGGAAAATGTCCGGTTTTATAATGCAGGGACATGGGACATGTGACATGGACATCCTATCACACATGCCGTTGCTTCTCTGGCTAAAAGTCCACTTAGCTGTGTGTGTGTCTGGGATTGGCTGACATGCTGGCCCGCCCCACAAGACGCGCGCGCTTAGGGAAGGAAGACAAGGAAAAAAAAAAAAAAATGGCGATCGCCATTATACAAACAGCAGTGATCTGAAGGCGCTGTTCACGCACACTATACACTGAAATGTCATAATAGTGTGATTCACAGAGTGACTTACACTATTACAGCGGAAACCAAGCTAGGAATTAGCTGTTTTTTTGCTGCTAGAACTGTTCTCGAACGTTTCTAGAACTATCGAGCTTTTGCAAAAAGCTCGAGTTCTAGTTCGATCTAGAACAGGCCCCAAAATCACTCGAGCCTAGAACTGGAGAACCTCGAACCGCGAACCGCGCTCAACTCTAGTTCCAATGAAAACCCTATTATATAAGATATAAAAATGGAATGATCTCACCGGTATCTCTTCATACTATATTTCCAGGTGAAAACAGGATCTCAGAGGGGGAGCCACTTGTACATAGCTACCAAAACCCCCTCAAATGACGATCCATTGGCGCCAGATGGCGTCTACCTCTGCACAAGAGGTGTGTTACTCTTTATTTATATCCAGAAAAGCTCCCCTGATGAGTGCTGTATGACGAAACGCGTAGGGAGACTGGAGTACGCCACCAATGGATTGTCATTTGAGCGGTTTTTGGTATCTATGTACAAGTGGCTCCCCCTTTGAGATCCTTTTTTCACCTGGAAATATAGTATGAAGAGATACCGGTGAGATCATTCCATTTTTTATATCTTATATAATAGGGTTTTCATTGGCACCCTCTTCTTGAGCCCCTTCACTGGTTTTTGTTTAGTGGGCTTTTTTGCCTTTACTGTTACAGGTCAGATTGAACTTGCGGCTTCTGACAATCACATTCAGTATCGGTTCAGCACTAATTTTGCATGTTTTCTGTTAATTTCCCTTGTTTTTAAAGAAATATTAAAAGTTATATTTTATTATTACCCTGCTGATACATCTATTCCCCTTGTTTGGGTAATTGCTCTTGCTACTGATGTTTACAGAATTTGACCTGGCAGGCAGAATATTCATGGTTAACGTGCGATATAGAGAGTCTTTCCCCCTCCCTTCCATACAACATTATTCTAGACAGTTTATCATATTTTTTAATAAATACAGTCCTTATACTAAAGAAATTAAAGAATTTTTATCTACACAATTTTTGGTAACACATAATTATTTTTAATTTAATATAAAAAAAATTCCTGCAAAGACAGGGAGGGCGTATGGGGGGAAATTTCCCCCCTTATTAGCTAATTTGGTAGTCGCAGTGTGGGAAGAAAAAAACATTTAGCGAATCTAATACAGTGGAACCTTGGTTAACAAGAACAATCCGTTCTGGGAGTGTGCTTGTAAACCACGTTACTCGTTCAGCAAAGCAAGATTTCCCATAGGTAATCATTGCAATGCAGACAATTACTTCCACAACTTGTTAAATGTCCCATCCTGGTCTGCTATTGTGCCATTCCACACACGTACAAACACACACAAACACGCATGCACACGCACATATTATGCTCACCTTACCTTCCGTTCCATCGCCGGCCTGCTGGGACTTGCTGCTCGGGCTGTGTATCGGGTAAGCATCGCGACGAGGGAGGAATTTCCGCACCCAGAGCGCTGACGTCAAAGGCAGGAGCCGCTTGCCTCTGATTGGCCAGCGCGCTGCCTTTGAGTAGCGTCTGACAGCCGAAGTTCCTGCCTCGTCGATATGGTTGCCGATACACATTCTAGAGCAGCGAACTACAGGACCCAGGAGGCCGGCAATGGAACAGAAGGTACACATATTATGCTCACCTTAATTTCCGTTCCATCGCCGGCCTCCTGGTTCTTGTAGTTCGCCACGAGGATTCCTGCCTCGTCGCGATGTACCGGCGAACTACAAGACCCAGAAGGCCGGCGATGGTACAGAAGGTAAGGTGAGCATAATACTATATGTGAGTGCGTGCATGTTTGTTTGTGTGTGTTTGTGCGTGCTTGTGTGTGTTTGTGCGGACTGCAAGAGCGGGTTAGAGCACGGTGGATATACGGAACCGGAAGTGTGTGCGGTGAGTATTTTCCTCGTACAGCAAAGCTTTCTCGTAAACCGAGTTACAAATTTACAGAAAGCTTTGCTTGTTAAGCGAAATTCTCGTTAAGTGGGTTACTCGTTAAGCGAGGTTCCACTGTATATACAAAGATATTATTATTATTATTAATGGACGCTATATTGATGATTTGATAGTTGTGTGGAAGGAAGGGGATTTACAGCAGGAACAATTCATTTCATATATGAATAATAATTTATTTAATTAAAAATTTACATCTAGCTCTCATAAATATAAAATTACTTTTCTGGATATTTATTTGATAGGTCATGTAAATAGCGGCAATATTGAAGTGAGCCCATATAGAAAGCCCACAGATAACAATTCTATTTTACACGCCAGCTCTTGCCATCCATTGCATGTAATTAGTAATGTCCCTACAGGTGAATTAATTAGAATCAGAGGAAATTGTAGTGATAATAGAAACTTTATTAAAGAGAAAACTATAGTTTATAATAAACTCCACAATCGGGGATAGCCGATTTGGATATTGGAAAAAGCAGAGAAATATATAGATACAATAGATAGACAAGATTTATTAACTAAAAGTAAAAATAAAAATTCAAATAAATGGCATACACATAAATTTTTCCCAGTCATATTTACTACAAAATTTAGTCCACAATATAAGGATATACGATACGATACGATACACTTTATTGATCCCGTGGGAAATTCTGGTATCACAGCAGCACAACTTAAATCATAACATGAATTACTTAATTGACAAGACAGTAGAGTTGACAGAAGAACATTATACATTAGACTAGGACATACACAGCGGGTGAACTGAAAGTAGAAGAAATAAAGTAGACATTCACCTTGATGATTTAACACTAATGTTATTGTTGTACATTCCCATAGCAGTTGGCACAAATGATTTCCTATATTTTTCCTTCTTACACCTCAGAAAGATTAGCCGGTTACTGAAGGTGCTCTTCTGTCTCATGAATAGCTCATATAGTGGATGTGAATTATTATTCATAATCACCATACACTTTTTCAGAGTTCTTCTCTCCACTACCTCCTCAAAAGAGTCCAGATTGCAGCCAGCAGCGGAGCTTGCCTTCTTGATAAGCTTATTCAGCTTATTAGCATCAGAGACCCGCACACTACTACCCCAGCATATGAGTGCAAAAAAGATGGCACTTGCCACTACAGACTGGTAGAACATTTCTAACATTTTGCTGCACACATTAAAAGACCTCAGTTTCCTTAGGAAATACAATCTGCTCATCCCCTTCTTGTAGACCATCTCTGAGTGGCATCTCCAGTCCAGTTTGCTATCCAGGTGGACCCCCAAATATGTGTAACTCTCCACCTGCTCTACCTCCTGACCAGCAATAGTGATCGGTAAACATTCCATCTTTCTACTGCTATAGTTGGCCACCAACTCCTTAGTTTTCTTAACATTTAGTTGTAGATAGTTACCATGGCACCAATCCACAAAGTTCGACACCACCCTTCTATATTCCTCATCCCCCTGGTCCCCCCTAATACATCCCACAACCACGGAGTCATCCGAGAATTTTTGAAGGTGGCAAAAATCAGATTTATACCGAAAGTCTGATGTATACAGTGTGATTAGAAAGGGCGCTAGCACCGTTCCCTGAGGGGCACCTACACTGCTCAATAATCTGCTAGACACAACTGCTCCCATCTGTACAAACTGTGGCCGATCTGTTAGGTAGTCAGTTATCCAATTTCTCATCCCTTCCTCCACCTTCATATCAGTCATCTTTTTGTGTAGTAAAAGTGGCTGCAGGGTGTTAAATGCACTCAAGAAATCGAAGAACATCGCTCGCACAGTGGTTCCGTCATTCTCCAAAAATGAATGTACAGTATGTAACAGAGAAAGAATAGCATCGTCCACCCCCAATCTATGCCGGTAAGCAAACTGTAGGGGGTCAATAAAAGCTCTCACCCTCGGACTCAAGTGAGCAAGCACTAATCTTTCCAAGGCCTTCATAGCATGAGATGTTAAGGCTACAGGACGATAATCATTTAGGGATGCAGGAGAAGTAGTCTTGGGTACCGGAGCCAGACAGGAAGTTTTCCATAACACTGGTACCCTGTGTTTGTAGACTTCCATTATATAGGTGTGTAAAGACCGTACACAGCTGGTCTGCACACACTTTAAGGACACGTGGACTGAGTCCATCTGGCCCTGCAGCTACAAATAATAAAAAAATATATTCCACTACTTAATCGAAATGCTATATTAGCTAAAATATTGAAAAATATTATAAAATTTGTTCCCAAACGTGCAAAAACATTAGGAAATATTTTTTGCCCTAGTCATTATAGGGATAACGTTAATAAACCAGATAACACCAGGCTTTTACAAAACGGTATTTTTTTAGGTGCGGTCAACATCCATGCAAAGTGTACCAATCTGTAGTGAAAGGTGAATTTTGTTTCATTCTTCACTGGCACCCGTTACCAAATTAATAAATATATGAATTGTAATAGTGAAGGGGTTATATACCTGATCGATTGGAACATATGTCATAAGTAGAGATGAGCGAACCAGCCGCGGTTCGGCTCGAGTTCGGTTCGTCGAACGGAGGTCTCGTTCGAGTTCAGTTCGGCGAACCGAACTCGAACCGCATAGGAAACAATGGCAGGCAATCACAAACACATAAAAACACCTAGAAAACACCCTCAAAAGGTGTCCAAAAGGTGACAAACAACTCACAACACAACACAAACACATGGGAAAGTGACAAGGACATATACTCATGCGAAAACAAAAGAGCCGGACAAGGAAAAAGAGGAGGAGACACAGATATAGGCATGGCACGCCCTTCTAAAATCATGTAAAACACCACAAGGTGACTCCAAGCGGAGTTCTCCCTTTTTTCCAAAAATTGGGCCACACACACACACACCCACCCCTTCAGTGGCAGCACTTGTGCCCCAGTTGTACACTTCACAGCTAGATTTGCATCAAGCACATTCAAAAATACGCCATCCTTTTCCGTCCTCAGGATTGCATCGGGGTAGGTAGCAAAGTCTTTCCTGATCCCAGCTCTGTTCATCTTGGACCATTTTTAAAAACAATGTAAGCAAGGGTTACTCCAAGCGGAGTCTCCCTTTTTTCCAAAAATTGGGCCACACAGACACTCACCCCTTCAGTGGCAGCATTTGTGCCCCAGTTGTACACTTCACAGCTAGATTTGCATCAAGCACATTCAAAAATACGCCATCCTTTTCCGTCCTCAGGATTGCACCGGGGTAGGTAGCAAAGTCTTTGCTGAACCATGACTTGTTCATCTTGGCTCCTTTTAAAAAACACAGCAAGCAAGGGTTACTCCAAGCGGAGTCTCCTTTTTTTTCCAAAAATTGGGCCCCACACACACACACCCATTCAGTGGCAGCACTTGTGCCCCAGTTGTACACTTCACAGCTAGATTTGCATCAAGCACATTCAATAATACGCCATACTTAACCGTCCTCAGGATTGCACAGGGGTAAGTAGCAAAGTCTTTGCTGAACCATGACTTGTTCATCTTGGCTCCTTTTAAAAAACACAGCAAGCAAGGGTTACTCCAAGTGGAGTCTCCCTTTTTTTCCAAAAATTGGGCCCCACACACACCCACCCCTTCAGCGGCAGCACTTGTGCCCCAGTTGTACACTTCACAGCTAGATTTGCATCACGCACATTCAAAAATACGCCATACTTAACCGTTCCCAGGATGACACTGGGGTAGGTAGATAAAGTCTTTGCTGAACCATGACTTGTTCATCTTGGCTCCTTTTAAAAAACACAGCAAGCAAGGGTTACTCCAAGCGGAGTCTCCCTTTTTTTCCAAAAATTGGGCCCCACACACACCCACCCATTCAGTGGCAGCACTTGTGCCCCAGTTGTACACTTCACAGCTAGATTTGCATCAACCACATTCAAAAATACGCCATACTTAACCGTCCCCAGGATGACACCGGGGTAGGTAGCAAAGTCTTTGCTGAACCATGACTTGTTCATCTTGGCTCCTTTTAAAAAACAATGTAAGCAAGGGTTACTCCAAGTGGAGTCTCCCTTTTTTTCCAAAAATTGGGCCCCACACACACCCACCCATTCAGTGGCAGCACTTGTACCCCAGTTGTACACTTCACAGCTAGATTTGCATCAAGCACATTCAAAAATACGCCATACTTAACCGTCCCCAGGATGACACCGGGGTAGGTAGCAAAGTCTTTCCTGATCCCAGCTCTGTTCATCTTGGATCATTTTTAAAAACACAGCAAGCAAGGGTTACTCCAAGCGGAATCCCCTTTTTTTTTCAAAAAATTGGGCCACACAGACACCCCATCAGTGGCAGCACTTGTGCCCTAGTTGCAAACAGGATGTTTTGATTTGCATCAAGCACATTCCAAATCCACAAGCATTTACTCTCCCCAGGATGACACAGGGGTAGTAAATTCCTTGTGGATCCATGACTTGTTCATTTTGATGAACGTTAGTCTGTCCACATTGTCACTGGACAGACGCGTGCGCTTATCTGTCAGCACACACCCAGCAGCACTGAAGACACGTTCAGATACAACGCTGGCAGCTGGACACGACAAAATCTCCAAGGCGTAAGTTGAGAGCTCTGGCCATTTTTCAAGATTTGAAGCCCAAAATGAGCAAGGCTCCATTTGCAAAGTCATGGCATCGATGTTCATTTGGAGATACTCCTGTATCATCCTCTCCAGCCGTTGACTATGTGTCAGACTTGTTGTCTCTGGTGGCCTTGCAAAGGACGGTCTAAAAAAATTATGAAAAGATTCAATAAAATTGCTGTTACCAGCACCAGATACGGTGCTACTGGTACGGGTAGACTGTTGAAGATGGCGAGACCGTCCCATGTTTGTCAAGTTACAACTGGGAGATTCACTCCCTGCACCTGCACGGTTGTTTGGTGGAAAAGCCAAGCTAAGATCGAGTAACAGCTTCTGCTAATACTCCTGCATACGTGCGTCCCTTTCTGAAGCAAGAAGGCGCTCATGTGTCTTGCGCAGCCATGCAAACCAAGTCCACGCTGTGTTTGTGGCATAGAAGTGCTAACCGTTCTTTCTTCCTCTGACATCTCCCCCCAACCTCTTTCAACTGAAATTTGACCAAGGTCTCCCTCATCCGCTGAGTCTTCCATGTCCATGGACAGTTCGTCCTCCATTTCTTCATGTTCTTCTGCACCTTCCTCAACATTTCGCCTGCTACCATGCGCCCTTGTTGATTCCGGTCCCCCATGGTCCCATGCCTGCCGCGTTGGTGATGTTGTTGTGTCTTGCGCATATGAATCCTCCTGTAGTTCCTCCCCTTCCTGTTGTCCTACCCCCTGACTCCGAATAGTGTTTAGCGTGTGCTCCAGCATGTAAATGACTGGAATTGTCATGCTGATAATGGCATTGTTAGCGCTAAACATATTCGTCGCCATGTCGAAACTGTGCAGAAGGGTGCATAGGTCCTTGATCTGAGACCACTCCATCAGGGTGATCTGCCCCACCTCTGCATCTCGTTGGCCCAGGCTATACGTCATGACGTATTGCACCAGGGCTCGGCGGTGCTGCCAGTCGCTGTAACATGTGGAGAGTTGAATTCCAGCGTGTCGCCACATCGCATTTCAGGCAATGAACCAGCAGGCCGAAAGACTTCTGGAGCGATGCAAGTCGCTCAGCTGCGGCGGTTGAACGGCGGAAGTGAGCAGACAGTTTTCGTGCCCTGGTCAGAAGGCCATCTAGGCCGGGATAGTGTGTTAAAAATTGCTGGACAACAAGGTTCAACACGTGAGCCATACAAGGCACGTGTGTCACCTTGTCCAGGCGAAGGGCCGCACCCAGGTTTGCAGCATTGTCGCACACGGCCTTACCAGGCTGCAGGTTGAGTGGAGACAACCATTTATTAAACTCAGTCTGCAGAGCTGCCCACAACTCAGCCGCTGTGTGACTCCTATTTCCAAGACATGTCAAGCTAAAGACCGCCTGATGCCGTTGCTCTCAGCTGCCAGCATAGTAATGAGGGGTACGTGATTCCTTCTGCGCAGTGAGAACACTAGTGGCCTGACCAGGCAGGCGTGGGGTGGAGGTGGAGGACCCAGATGAGGTGGAGGAGGCAGAAGCAGTGGCGGACCTTGGACAGACAGAGGATTGACACACAAGTCGTGGGGACGGCAAGACTTGTGCAGCAGACCCTTCACCATCTATCACCATAGTTACCCAGTGCCCAGTCAGCGACATGTAACATCCCTGTCCATGCTTACTGTTCCAATTATCGGTGGTGAAATGCACCCGTTGACACACAGAGTTTCTCAAGGAAGCGGTGATGTTGTGTGCGACATGCTGGTGTAGCGTGGGCACACCTTTCTTAGAGAAGTAGTGGCAACTGGGCATCTGGTACTGGGGCACAGCAACAGACATAAGGTCTCTAAAATCCTGTGTGTCCACCAGGCGGAAAGGCAGCATTTCGGTAGCCAAGAGCTTACAGAGGGATAAAGTCAACCTCTTAGCTTTGTCATGGGTCGCAGGAAATGGCCTTTTATTTGTCCACATCTGAGGGACAGAGATCTGGCTGCTGTGTGTAGACGGTGTTGAGTAGGGTGTCCCTGGAAAAATGCAGGTTTGTGAGGAAACTGCAGGCGTAGACATGATGTTGCCTTCATCCAATGTTGGTGCTATCGATGTCTGAGAGAGCTGTACACATGCACTTGTTTCCCCTTCCAAACCAACTGACGACCTACCAAGCAAACTACCTGTTGCGGTTACAGTGGTGGAAGTTGTGCGTGGAAAACCAGGTGTGACAGCTGTCCCCACAGTCCTAGAAGATGAAGAGCGCGCGGATGCACTGGAAGGGGCAGGTGGTGGATGGTTCGCTCCGCTAGGCCGCATTGCAGCACGGTGAGCTTCCCACTGGGACATATGATATTTATTCATGTGACGATTCATGGAAGAAGTTGTCAAACTGCTGAGGTTTTGCCCTCTACTAACAGAATCACGACAAATTTTACAGATCACATAATTTGGCCGATCTTTTGCTATGTCAAAAAAAGACAAGGCTAGGCAAGGCTTAGAGGGCATGCGACCTGCTGAGCCCCCCCGACTAGTGCTCAGAGGCAGAGTGGTGGCTGAGGATGCAGTTGTAGACGTGCTACCAGTGCTCCGACTCTGTCCAGGAAGGCGCAAGGTAACTTCGTCGTCGGTTGCATCCTCCTCCACCGCCTCTGTTGACCTCCTCGAGGGCCTGACTGTGGGTTGACAGTAGGTGGGATATAGAACTTCCTCATCAATTGTTGTGTTTGCACTCCCCTCACCCTCAGACAGAGCCTCTTCTTGCCCTGACCGAATATTTAAGTTGTCATCCCAATCTGGTATCTGCTTCTCATCGTCATCAGTATGTTCCTCACTGTCTATAACAACAGGTGTTACAGTTTGTGAAAAAGGGTCAACATTATGCTCAGAAACTTGGTCCTCACGGCCTGAATCAGAGTCACAAAGGTTCTGGGCATCACTGCAGACCATTTCCTGGTCTGTACTCACTGTAGCTTGGGTGCAGACTTCTGATTCCCAGGCTATAGTGTGACTGAACAGCTCTGCAGACTCAGCCATCTCAGTTCCACCATACTGTGCAGGGCGGATGGAGACTTCAGAGCTGGGAGAATGCAAGTGTGATTGGGCTGACAACTCAGAGGACTGGTGTTTTTTGGATGCGATAGTTGAGGTGGCGGAGAGGGCACTTGTTGGACCACTTGAGATCCATTCAAGCATTTTCCTTTTTTGGCCATCATCTACCTTTGCTCCAGTTGTTAGTGTCCGTAAAAAAGGGAGCACATCGGATTGTCCACGGTAAGTAGTAGACATCTTACTTTTGCTGGAAGATGGTCTATCTTCAGCAGATGTTAATGGAGCTTTGCCACCTTCCCCACGGACAAACCCTTTTTTTCCTTTTCCAACACGCCTCTTCCCCTTTCCACCAGCATCTGTCATTTTGCCACTCATTTTGATTGCGACAAGATTGTGCACTTAAAATGTGGTAGTAAAAATTGAGAGGTGGTGTAGATTGCAGCGGTGGTCTATAGTTATTAACAGCAGAATAAACAACAATAACTATCCCTGACAATGCAACTATGGCTCTTAAACTGGCAGCATAGTTTGCTAGTATAATGGCTTAGTAACAATGAGTTTGAGTGTGCAATGCAGGCAGACGTGCTGCAAATATCTTTGCACTAGTGGGACAATACAGAAGTCCAACAGCCACGTTTAGGATGCCACTAAGTTTCCTCAGTGTTTGCTAGTATAATGGCTTAGTAACAATGAGTTTGAGTGTGCAATGCAGGCAGACGTGCTGCAAATATCTTTGCACTAGTGGGACAATACAGAAGTCCAACAGCCACTTTTAGGATGCCACTAAGTTTCCTCAGTGTTTGCTAGTATAATGGCTTAGTAACAATGAGTTTGAGTGTGCAATGCAGGCAGACGTGCTGCAAATATCTTTGCACTAGTGGGACAATACAGAAGTCCAACAGCCACTTTTAGGATGCCACTAAGTTTCCTCAGTGTTTGCTAGTATAATGGCTTAGTAACAATGAGTTTGAGTGTGCAATGCAGGCAGACGTGCTGCAAATATCTTTGCACTAGTGGGACAATACAGAAGTCTAACAGCCACGTTTAGGATGCCACTAAGTTTCCTCAGTGTTTGCTAGTATAATGGCTTAGTAACAATGAGTTTGAGTGTGCAATGCAGGCAGACGTGCTGCAAATATCATTGCACTAGTGGGACAATACAGAAGTCCAACAGCCACGTTTAGGATGCCACTAAGTTTCCTCAGTGTTTGCTAGTATAATGGCTTAGTAACAATGAGTTTGAGTGTGCAATGCAGGCAGACGTGCTTCAAATATCTTTGCACTAGTGGGACAATACAGAAGTCCAACAGCCACTTTTAGGATGCCACTAAGTTTCCTCAGTGTTTGCTAGTATAATGGCTTAGTAACAATGAGTTTGAGTGTGCAAAGGGCAGGAGGGTACAGTGGGAGGGTTATGGGTCTGGGTAGAGGAAAGGAAGCCTCCCTTTCTATCACTGACTGTCACCTATGGCTCTCACCCTGCCGGTATTAGCCCTTACAAGGGCTGAAAAAAACTTCTATCCCTATTCTGTATAGCGCTGTGTATAGAGCGTACACAGCAGTATCGGAGACAGGAGCTACGCCAGCGGTGACTGACACCCAGACGCAGAAGAGATAATGGCGTCCAGACGGGCAGATGCCCGTATTTATAATGCAGGGACATGTGACATGGACATCCTATCACACATGCCATTGCTTCTCTGGCTAAAAGTCCACTTAGCTGTGTGTGTGTCTGGGATTGGCTGACATGCTGGCCCGCCCCACTACACGCGCGCGCTTAGGGAAGGGAGACAAGGTAAAAAAAAAAATGGCGATCGCCATTATCCAAACAGCAGTGATCTGAATGCGCTGTTCCCGCACACTATACACTGAAATTTCATAATAGTGTGAGTCACAGAGTGACTTACACTATTACAGCGGAAAGCCAGCTAGTAATTAGCTTGTCTTTTTGCTGCTAGAACCGTTCTCGAACGTATCTAGAACTATCGAGCTTTAGCAAAAAGCTCGAGTTCTAGTTCGATCTAGAACAGCCCCCAAAATCACTCGAGTCGCGAACTAGAGAACCTCGAACCGTGCTCAACTCTAGTCATAAGCAGTATGTGGGTTGCACAGTGGGACCCCTCAAGAACCGCATAAGGCGCCATATTTCTGGCATGAATGGGGCAAACGTATGCGGTTCTTCAGTGGTAACTAAACATTTTGTTACATGCCATGGAGGCAACCTAAAGGGATTTAGTTTTAGAGCGTTAGAAAAAGTGAATGAAATGGATACAGGTGGAGATTTTCAGCAGAAAGTTCTTAACCGTGAATCCTTTTGGATGTTCAAGTTAAATACTATAATTCCACAAGGGATTAACATACGCTAGGATATGATAATCCATTAATAATAGATATATATTCATGTGACTGTTTTTAATCTGGTTTTTCATAGTTTTATTCATCAGCAGGTAGATGGGTTTTTTTACTCCCTGAACGCATGTGCATATGACAGATGTAAAGTAATTAATTGATTGTGATTTAGACCTTATGCGAGATGGTAGTGTGTGTATGCTATATAGAGGTATTGTATCATTTGTAAGACATCCATGAATAAGAATCTATGACACTGCGTTATGTCGAAACGCGTTGGTAGAATTTTTGTATCTCTGTGGATACCGTCTGTCTATCTTTAATGTGAAAATAAAGAGGATATTTTAATCTACCTACTGCCTGTGATCCGCTGGAATTTGCGGTTTCTAATTTAACAATAGATAATATTCAATGTTTAGCCTCTAAAATGAACAACCATTGAATCAAATATCCAAATTGTGTATGTAAGGATACTATCTCTCTGCTATGTTGCCCAATGAAGCAGCAGCCGAAGCTGTGTGGCTTGGATAGAGTCAAAACAACAAAGCTTCTGTAATAAAAATAATAATATTGAAGATAATTAATTATCAATGCACAAGGGAAAGGATATCCAAAAGAGAAAAAATGAAAGAACAGCTACAAAAAAAAAGGAAAAAAAATACATGTGGAAATAAATAAATCACAAAAAAGCTGTCTCAAAAGATATCCCACCTTGTATGCAGCGTAAGGTAACTAGAGGTCACAAGAACAATTAGATCAGATGTAAGGAGCTAACAAGGCCATGTATGGCCTCAGCCATAGCAGTACAAGCTGTGGAGGGAAGAGGGGCCCTGGCACACGCGTATCGCTGCAGCCTGGTGCAGCTTTCTCAAGGGCCAGCTTGAATGGCCTTTTCTTAACAATCCTACCAACACTGCGGTTATCCCGGTTGCTTGTGCACCTTTTTCTACCACACTTTTTCCTTCCACTCAACTTTCCTTTAGGATAAGGTGTCGCATTTTTTATTTTTGTATTAATAATAGTGATTATGGAATCAATTATTTTTGATACAAAATTAAATTCACTGTTTATTTAGTTTTTAATTAATTCTATTTTTACTGAAACACTGGGGGCTGCCATCTTGGAGTAACGACAGTTACTCACCTTATTTGTGGCAGCTCTCAGTACATTGGGTATGATAATCGCTCTACGACCCTATTCTGTAACACTGAGGACTCCCTGCTGTGAGATGGACATGCCCCTGGGCTGTCCAGATCACGGCAGAGGGAGGAGATCGCCGCCATCTTTGTGGAGCCCACATTGCTGTGTTCTACACTTTCCCCCTGTCACTCGCTCAGGATGGGGTGAGTACCGATGCCGGCCGGCAGCACAGTATATGAGGGGCACAGTATACAGTGGGACATGGCATACAGTGGGGCGCGGGATACAGTGAGGTACTATGCCAGCTATCCTTAGTGACACTTTACACATATTAGGATCACTTTGCGGACACCAACAAAATGGCTCCGCACTGTGATCCTAAACTTCATCCTTCCTTATCCCTTTAGAAACCCAGAATGGGAGGGGGAGGTGACATCACACACAGGAGAGCAGATTCCACCCACATTTACTGCAGTTGTAATGTGACCTAGTTGTGCAGTAGGATTTCAGCATCTGATCCCCCTAGTGTTTAAGAGTAGAAAATATCAAACTATTAAAAAAAAAATATATATATATATATATATATATATATATATATATATATTTTGCTCAATTAAAAACAAATTATAATATTTAAACAAAACATTAAAACATTAATACTTTATATTTTTCAGTTATTGAATTTTTTTTTTTTTGACGACCCCTTTCTTTTAATATGCTTGGATACAACACTCTGAACAGCCAGCTGCTTTAGCAATGACCTTTTGTGGCTCACTCTCCTTGTAGAGTGTGTCAATGACTGCCTTCTGGACATCTGTCAAGTCAGCAGTCTTCCCCATGATTGTGTAGCCTACTGAACAAGACTAAGGGACCCATTTGAACGCTTAGGATGCCCTTGCAGTTGTTTTGTGGTAATTATTCTAATTTTCTGAGATAACGACGTTTGGGTTTTCGTTGGCTGTAAACCATAATCATCAACATTAGCAGAAATAAACACTTGGAATAGATTACTCTGTGTGTAATAACTCTAAATAATATATAGAAATAGATCCTTCTGTGTGTAATAACTATATAATATATAGAAATATATCCCTCATTGAGTAATGACTCTATATAATATATAGGAATAGATCCCTCTGTGTGTAATGACTCTATATAATATATAGGAATAGATCCCTCTGTGTGTAATGACTATATAATATACTAGCTGTACTACCCGACTTCGCCCGGGTTAAAAACTGGTATTAACAAAAAAGAGAATTTTGTTTACTTACCGTAAATTCTTTTTCTTATAGTTCCGTATTGGGAGACCCAGACCATGGGTGTTTAGCTTCTGCCTCCGGAGGACACACAAAGTACTACACTTAAAAGTGTAGCTCCTCCCTCTGAGCTTATACACCCCCTGGAGAACCAGATCTAGCCAGTTTAGTGCAAAAGCTGAAGGAGAATAGCCACCCACAAGTAAAAACAGAGCAAAAAACCGGAACAACCGGAGACTCTGTCCACGACAACAGCCGGTGAAAACACGCGGAACAAGAAATTGCCAACAGGCAACAGGGAGGGAGCTGGGTCTTCCAATACGGAACTAAAAGAAAAAGAATTTACGGTAAGTAAACAAAATTCTCTTTTTCTTTATCATTCCTATGGGAGACCCAGACCATGGGACGTCTCAAAGCAGTCCATGGGTGGGAAATAAACAGAAAAACTAAGAAGTAGGCAGAATCTAACTTCACAAATGGGCGACAGCCGCCTGAAGGATGCGTCTGCCCAAGCTCGCATCTGCCGAAGCATGAGCATGCACGTGGTAGTGCTTTGAAAAGGTATGCAGGCTAGTCCAAGTGGCAGCCTGACAGACTTGTTGAGCCTGGTGCCTGAAAGCCCAAGAGGCACCGACAGCTCTGGTCGAGTGTGCCTTGATCCCCGGCGGGGGAGGCACCTGAGAACACTGGTAGGCGTCCGAAATGGTCGACCTAATCCAACGGGCTAAGGTCGGCTTAGAAGTAGAGAGGCCCTTGCGCCGACCTGTGGTTAGCACAAAAAGAGAGGTGCACCGCCTAAGAGCAGCGGTGCGAGACAGGTAGATCCGGAGAGCACGCACCAGATCCAGAGTATGCAGCGCTTTTTCAAAGCGATGAACAGGAGCCGGCCAAAAGGAAGGTAGGGTAATGTCCTGGTTAAGGTGGAAAGGAGAGACCACCTTAGGAAGAAAGTCCGGAGTCGGACGGAGAACCACCTTGTCTTGATGAAAAACCAAAAAAGGTGACTCCGAAGAGAGCGCAACCAAATCGGAGACTCTCCTGAGGGAAGTTATGGCAACTAGAAAGACCACTTTCTGTGAAAGACGAAACAAAGAAACCTCCCTAAGAGGCTCAAAGGGGGGTTTCTTCAAAACCGTGAGGACCAAGTTAAGGTCCCAGGGATCCAAGGGCCGCCGGTAAGGCGGAATGATGCGAGACGCGCCCTGCATGAAGTTGCAGACCTGAGCCAGCCGGGCGAGACGCCGCTGGAACAGCACTGACAGAGCTGAGACTTGTCCCTTGAGAGAGTTGAGGGACAGTCCCAGCTGCAGACCGGACTGTAGAAAGGACAGAAGGGTCGGCAAGGAAAAAGGCCAAGGAGGATGGCCGGAAGAGCGACACCAGGACAGGAAAATTTTCCAAGTCCTGTGATAGATCTTGGCGGAGGAAGACTTACGGGCCCGAGTCATAGTGGAGATGACTTCAGGAGGGATACCAGAAGCCGTCAAGATCCAGGACTCAAGAGCCACGCCGTCAATTTGAGAGCCGCAGAATTCAGGCGGAAAAATGGACCTTGTGAGAGAAGGTCTGGACGGTCCGGAAAATGCCACGGCACCTCTATGGACAGAAGGAGCAGGTCTGGGTACCAAGCTCGCCTGGGCCAGTCCGGAGCAATGAGGATGACTCGACGGCCCTCCATTCTGATCTTGTGCAGGACTCTGGGCAAGAGAGCTAGAGGGGGAAACACGTAGGACAGACGAAACTGGGACCAGTCTTGAACCAGAGCATCCGCGGCGAATGCCTGAGGATCGTGGGAGCGAGCCACGTAAACGTGAACTTTGTTGTTGTGACGGGATGCCATTAGGTCCACGTCCGGAGTGCCCCATTTGCGGCAGATTGACTGAAAAACTGCTGAGTGCAGGGACCACTCGCCACTGTCCTCGGTTTGACGGCTGAGATAATCTGCCTCCCAGTTTTCCACGCCTGGGATGTGGACTGCGGATATGGTGGACTTGGAGTCCTCCGCCCATTGAAGGATGCGTTGTACCTCCAACATTGCCAGGCAGCTGCGTGTCCCGCCTTGGTGATTGATGTAGGCAACCGCTGTCGCGTTGTCCGACTGGATTCGGATGTGCCTGCCCGCCAGCAGATGGTGAAAAGCTAGGAGAGCCAGAAGCACGGCTCTGGTTTCCAGCACATTGATCAAAAGGGCTGACTCGGACGGAGTCCAAGTGCCCTGCGCTCGGTGGTGAAGACATACCACTCCCCAGCCGGATAGACTGGCATCCGTGGTGAGGATCACCCAGGACGAGGCCAGAAAGGAGTGCCCCTGGGACAGAGAGAGGGGCCGAAGCCACCACTGAAGAGAGCTCCTGGTCTGTGGCGACAGAGCCACTAACCTGTGCAAGGAGGAAGGCCGCTTGTCCCAACAGCGGAGAATGTCCAGCTGCAGGGGACGCAGATGGAACTGGGCAAAGGGAACAGCCTCCATTGACGCCACCATTTGACCCAGCACCTGCATCAGGCGCCTGAGGGAATAACGGCGGGGCCTCAGCAGAGAGCGCACCGCCAGTTGGAGGGACTGCTGTTTGACTAAGGGCAACTTCACAAGTGCCGGCAAAGTCTCGAACTGCATCCCTAGGTATGTGAGACTCTGGGTTGGAGTCAGAGTGGATTTGGGAAGATTGACAAGCCACCCGAATTGGGCTAGAGTGGCGAGAGTGAGCGAGACACTCCGCTGACAGTCCACGCTGGATGAAGCCTTGACTAGAAGGTCGTCCAGGTAAGGGATCACTGCCAACCCCTGTAGGTGCAGGACCGCAATCACTGCTGCCATGACCTTGGTGAATACCCGAGGAGCTGTGGCCAACCCGAAGGGGAGAGCCACGAATTGGAAATGTTCCTCTCCGATTGCAAAACGTAGCCAACGCTGGTGTGAAACTGCAATTGGCACATGCAGATAGGCATCTCTGATGTCGATGGATGCCAGGAAATCCCCTTGGGTCATTGAGGCAATGACTGATCGCAGAGACTCCATGCGAAAATGCCGCACCTGAACATGCTTGTTGAGAAGCTTGAGATCCAGGATGGGCCGAAAGGAACCGTCCTTTTTGGGGACTAGGAAGAGATTTGAGTAGAAACCTCTGAACAGTTCCCGGGCGGGAACCGGTACAATTACTCCGTTGGCCTGCAAGGATGCCACGGCCTGTGAGAAGGCGGCGGCCTTGGAGCAGGGGGGAGTTGAGAGAAAAAATCTGTTTGGCGGGCTGGAAGAGAATTCTATCCTGTAGCCGTGGGAGATGATATCCCTCACCCACTGATCGGAGACGTGTTGAAACCACGCGTCGCCAAAGTGGGAATGCCTGCCACCGACTAAGGACGTTGCTGGCGCGGACAGATAGTCACGAGGAGGCTGCCTTAGCGGCAGCACCTCCTGCGGTCTTTTGTGGACGCGCTTTTGGGCGCCAGTTGGATTTCTGGTCCTTGGCTGAGTTAGTGGACGAAGCCGAGGGCTTAGAGGAGGACCAGTTGGAGGAACGAAAGGAACGAAACCTCGACTGATTCCTGCCCTGGACAGGTTTCCTGGTTTTGGTTTGTGGCATGGAAGTACTCTTCCCGCCAGTAGCTTCCTTAATAATTTCATCCAGCTGTTCACCGAACAGCCGGGACCCAGCAAAAGGGAGTCCAGCAAGGTACTTCTTTGAAGAAGCATCTGCCTTCCACTCTCGAAGCCACAAGATCCTGCGGATAGCGAGGGAATTAGCCGAAGCCACCGCAGTGCGGTGAGAAGCCTCCAGCATGGCAGACATGGCATAGGATGAAAAAGCTGAAGCTTGGGAAGTTAAGGTAACCATTTCGGGCATAGATTCCCTGGCGAGGGAATGCATTCCCTCTAGAGAAGCAGAGATGGCTTTGAGAGCCCACACTGCTGCAAAAGTCGGGGAGAACGAAGCCCCCGCTGCTTCAAATACGGATTTGGCCAGAAGATCAATCTGGCGGTCAGTGGAATCCTTAAGAGAGGTGCCATCAGCCACCGATACAACGGTCCGGGCTGAGAGTCTAGACACCGGGGGGTCTACCTTTGGGGAATGAGCCCACTCCTTGACCACCTCAGGTGGAAAGTGAAAGCGGTCATCAGAACCACGCTTTGGGAAGCATTTGTCAGGACAGGCCCTGGGCTTGGTCACAGCGGCCTGAAAACTGGAGTGGTTAAAGAACACACTCTTTACTCTCTTAGGCGAGGTAAACTGGTGCTTTTCTGCCAGAGAGGGTTGCTCCTCTGATACTGGTGGATTGAGATCCAGTACAGAATTAATGGACGCAATCAAATCACTAATATCTGAGTCACTTTCGGACAGATCAATGGGGTACATGGAGTTAACCTCCGAGCCCCCCGTAAAGGCATCCTCCTCATCCTGCGAGTCAGCTCCTGAATCAGAGCCGCGGGACGAGGAAGGAGAGGGAACCCTGTGTCTCTTCATAGAAGGACGGGGTCTGGGACCAGATGATGAATCCTCTGTGAGCTCCGGTCCTGAGAGACCCCTAGCAGCAGAGGCACCCTGTGAAAGGGGCTGATGCATGTTCAGCAAAGTCCTAGACAGAAGTCCCATGGAGTCAGCAAAAGACTGGGAGATAGACCTAGAAAAGGATTCTACCCAAGCCGGGGGTTCAGCCACAGGAGCAGGAGCAGCCTGAGAGACCACTGGGGGTGAGACTCCAGGCTGAGGCACCGCCAGGTTAGAGCAGGCATCACAATGTGGGAATATGCTCGGTTCAGGCAGCAGGAGCTTACATGCAGTGCATACTGAATACAGCTTTGGAGCCTTGCTCCTCGTGTGAGACATGCTGCTGGAGTGGGGGCTCTGCCAGAGAATGAACCCCAGAGAGTATAATCAGAGGTCCACAACCGGAGACCGGTTGTGGCTTACCAGACCGCTGGAGCGGTGTTGTGTGCCCTCCAGATCCCGAAGCCCGGACCCCCAAGCACAGCAACTCAGCAGAGATGCTGCAGACCAGCGCTGCAATGCAGAGAGAACGCTGAGAAAATGGCCGCCGGAGCGAAGAGGGGGGGCGGGACTTGCTTGAGGAGCGGGATCTGGAGGGCCATAGAGATCTACAGGGGAGGGGACACACACTGCAGTGGGGAGTGTCCCTCCCCTGTGCAGAACGGCCGCCGGGCGGAGCCGAGCCTGTCCCTCTGCATGAGTGACATGCGAGGGCAGTGAAACCGAAAGTAGGCCTCCGGCGAAGCCGGGGCCTAAATTTGAGCGGCGCGGCCGGCACGCAGGCACCATCGGCACGGTTCTCAGGCGACAGCCAGAGAACCCGCCGGAAATGTCATAAAACACAATCAGCACACTCTCCCACAACAATATAGTACAGGGACCCAAAATATATAAACGTCTCAGGTACTTAGCTTGCTGAGACGCAGGGTTCCAAGTCCCTGGGGATGAGTGCTCCGGTCCAGCAGGGTCCTGAAGGGCTGCGGATGGAGACCGGTCTCCTGCCAAGCATGGAGACCGTGCTGGCTCCCACTTCAAGCCAGAGCCCAGGAGGGATGGTGAAGGAGCGCGGCATGTAAGGCTCCAGCCTTGGAATCAACCTTAACAACACCGCCGACACAGTGGGGTGAGAAGGGACATGCCGGGAGTCCAGACTTGGACCCGCTTTTCTTCAAACTCTTTCCAAAAATCAAAAATCAGATGAGAATGCATGTGTGGATGTATGCCTCCTGAACACAAAGCGATAAACTGGCTAGATCTGGTTCTCCAGGGGGTGTATAAGCTCAGAGGGAGGAGCTACACTTTTAAGTGTAGTACTTTGTGTGTCCTCCGGAGGCAGAAGCTAAACACCCATGGTCTGGGTGTCCCATAGGAACGATAAAGAAATAGAATGTATTAACAAAAATATATTCTGCACACAAAGAACACAAAACAAATAGATAGAAATGTAATTATTAAATAGTTTCACTTGGTGAGATGTGTGCTGCGGGTGGTATATGTGTTCATGTACGTGGTAGTTTGTGGTGAATTGTGTGTGTGTGTTCATATCCCCGAGTGTGGTGAGTATCCCATGTCGGGGCCCCACCTTAGCAACTGTACGGTAAATACTCTTTGGCGCCATCGCTCTCATTCTTTAAGTCCCCCTTGTTCACATCTGGCAGCTGTCAATTGGCCCCCAACACTTTTCGTTTCACTTTTTCCCCATTATGTAGATAGGGGCAAAATTGATTGTTAAATTGGAAGGCGCGGGGTTAAAATTTTGCCTCACAACATAGCACCCGGCGCTGTCCGGGATAGTAACTGTCTCTCTGTTTCTCTCCCAATCTCTGTCTGTCTCCCCCTCTGTATATATCTCTCTGTCTCTCTCTCTCTATCTCTCTCTCTTTGTCTATCTATCTCTTTCCCTGTCTGTCTCTTACCCTCTTTCACTGTGTCTGTCTCTTTGTCTGTCTCTTTACCTGTCTTTGTCTGTCTCTTACCCTGTCTGTCTCTTTCTCTTTCTTTCCCTGTCTCTCTGTTTCCGTGTCTGTCTCTGTGTCTGTCTCTTTACCTGTCTGTGTCTGTCTCTTAACCTGTCTCTGTCTTTCCCTGTCTGTCTCTTGTGTCTGTCTCTTACCCTGTCTATGTCTGTTTTTTAACCTTTCTGTGTCTGCCTCTTTCCCTGTCTGTGTCTGTCTCTTTCCCTGGCTGCATTGTGACACGCCAACATTCCATATAAGGGCGTGGCTGCGCATTCTTCTGAAGTTCTGGCTGCACTGTGGCTCCCAGCTCCATTCGTTTTAATGGAGGCAGGTTTTTTGGTGAATAACTGTAAAGCGCGGTGTTACAATTTCCCCTCAAAACATAGCCTATGACACTCTCGGAGTCCAGAAGTGTGAGTGTGCAAAATTTTGTGGCTGTAGCTGTGACGGTGCAGATGCCAATCCCGGACATACATACACACACACACACACACACACATACACACACACACACACACACACACACATTCAGCTTTATATATTAGATAGGAATAGATCCCTCTGTGTGTAATGACTCTATATAATATATAGGAATAGATCCCTCTGTGTGTAATGACTCTATATAATATATAGGAATAGATCCCTCTGTGTGTAATGACTCTATATAATATATGCGTTTCCCTTTTTGTATTGAATTACTGAAATAAATTAACTTTTTGATGATATTCTAATTTATTGAGATGCACTTGTATCATTTAGATTTTGGTATACTCAGGATATAATGACATATTGCTTGCTGGGGGAATAAGGGTGTCTTGTTATACTCATGTAATTTTTAAATTTTTTAATGTTTGTTCATTTAATGAATTCTTTTCGTTCTAATAAAGATTTACTTTGCATTTCTGTCTTTATGTGGTGATCCCATTTGTGTAGTACGCTTTTCTTTCTTCCATTATTTACCTCCATAATTGATTCCTGGGATGGTGCCCTCCTCCGGTCTGTTTTGGTACAGGGCCCAAACCTGTCACAAGTCTCCAAACAACGAAAGACGTCCGTGACAATTTCTACATAAAGCTATTTGCGAACATTATTATTATTATTATACCTACTACACCGTGTGCAGAATTATTAGGCAAGTTGTATTTTAGAGGATTTTTTTAATTATTGATCAACAACTATTTTCTCAATCAATCCAAAAGACTCATAAATATCAAAGCTTAATATTTTTGGAAGTTGGAGTGGGTTCTTTTAGATCTGGATAATCTTAGGAGGATATCTGTTTTTGCAGGTAACTATTACTGCGCAGAATTATTAGGCAACTTAATAAAAACCAAATATATTCCCATCTCACTTGTTTATTTTCACCAGGTAAACCAATATAACTGCACAAAATTTATAAATAAACATTTCTGACATGCAAAAACAAAACCCAAAAAATTAGTTACCAATATAGCCACCTTTCTTTCTGATGAGACTCAGCAGCCTACCATCCATAGATTCTGTCAGTTGCTTGATCTGTTTACAATCAACATTGCGTGCAGCAGCCACCACAGCCTTCAGACACAGTTATTATTATTATTATTTATTTATAGAGCACCATTGATTCCATGGTGCTGTACATGAGAAGGGGGTTACATACAAAATACATGTACAAGTTACAGTAGACAGACTAGTACAGAGGGAAGAGGGCCCTGCCCTTGCGGGCTTACATTCTATAGGATTATGGGGAGGAGACAGTAGGTGGGGTGTAGGTGGGGCGGCAGCTCCGCACGGTGGTGGGGCGGCAGCTCCGCACGGTGGTGGGGCGGCAGCTCCGCACGGTGGTGGGGCGGCAGCTCCGCACGGTGGTGGGGCGGCAGCTCCGCACGGTGGTGGGGCGGCAGCTCCGCACGGTGGTGGGGCGGCAGCTCCGCACGGTGGTGGGGCAGTGAGGTCATTCAAGGTTATAGGCATTTCTGAACAGATGAGTCTTTAGGTTCCGTTTGAAGTTTGCAAGTGCAGTAGATAATCTGACGTGTTGAGGCAGTGAGTTCCAGAAGACTGGGGATGTTCGGGAGAAGTCTTGGAGACGGTTGCATGAGGAGCGAATGAGAGAGGAGGATAGAAGGAGATCTTGGGAGGACCGGAGACAGTTCCCAGAGGTGTACTATTTTTCCTCCCTGTAGAGCTCACATTTTATGAGGGACCACAGGTTCTCTATGGGGTTCAGATCAGGTGAACAAGGGGGCCATGTCATTATTCTTTCCATCTTTAAGACCTTTACTGGCCAGCCACACTGTGGAGTAGTTGGATGCATGTGATGAAGCATTGTCCAGCATAAAAATCATGTTTTTTTTAACGATACCGACTTCTTCCTGTACCACTGCTTGAAGAAGTTGTCTTCCAGAAACTGGCAGTAGGTTTGGGAGTTGAGCTTCACTCCATCCTCAACCTGAAAAGGTCCCACATGTTTATCTTTGATGATACCAGCCCATACCAGTACCCCACCTCCACCTTGCTGGCGTCTGAGTCGGAGTGGAGCTCTCTGCCCTTTACTGATCCAGCCTCTGGCCCATCCATCTGGCCCATCAAGAGTCACTCTCATTTCATCAGTCTATAAAACCTTTGAAAAATTATTCTTAAGATATTTCTTGGCCCAGTCTTGGACATTTCATTTTATGTTTCTTGGTCAGAGGTGGTGGTTTTTCAGCCTTCCTTACCTTGGCCATGTCCCTGAGTAAGGCACACCTTGTGCTTTTTGATACTCCAGTAACGTTGCAGCTCTGAAATATGGCCAAACTAGTGGCAAATGGCATCTTGGCAGCTTTACGCTTGATTTTCCTCAATTCATGGGTAGTTATTTTGCGCCTTGTTTGCCCAACACGCTTCTTGCGACCCTGTTGGCTATTTGCCATAAAATGCTTCATTGTTCGGTGATCACGCTTCAAAAGTTTGTCAATTTCAAGACTGCTACATCCCTCTGCAAGACATCTCACAATTTTGGACTTTTCAGAGCCCGTCAAATCTCTCTTCTGACCCAGTTTGCTAAAGGAAAGGAAGTTGCCTAATAAGTATGTGTGACAACTTGGACTAGTCAGGTCGTCCCAGGTAGTCACACACATACACCACACACCCCCTTCCCCGGACAGGTGACAGCAGCCAACCACAAAAACCTTGTCACCACCCTCCAGGTTTGATGTCCACACCAGGGGGGCGGAGACAGGTGGTTGACTCCGCCCACCGAGGAGTTCACAGGCCTGGAGGCGGGAAAAGACAGTAGTCAGTAAACAGCAGTTGACAGTGGAGGAGAGGAGAGTGAAGTCAAGGGCAGACCTGTGACCAGGCCTGCCACAGACTGCTCAGGTGTCTGGGTCGGAGCCCAGTCACCTTTGGCAAGGACGGCAGACGGTGGTGGCCGCCTGCAGGAGTTGAGACTACAGCCGGTGGAACCGTAAGGACCGAGGTCGGGCGATGGCCCGCCGGTACCGAACCGGGGAACCGATTGGAAACCAAAGCACCAGGAGGGGTACTCAGACCCAGTGCAAAGCCCCGAACGATGGGGCCGAGCCGAATCAACTGATTGCGGACTGGACTTAAGGACCTATCCCACACAAGGCCCGTTAGAAGACAACAGCCCAACGAGACAGGGTAAAGCCACCGCCAAGGCATAGAGACCCAAAGGGCCCGCGTCTGCGGGCAAACGGGTTCCTACGGCAGATACAAGTCGGGGAGTGGACTACCGTTGTCTAGGCATAGGAGTCAAACATCTACATACAGAGGTGCAGGAGAAAGGCGGAAACCACCAACTTGTTCAGGGAGAAGCTGCAGCCGGCTGCGGGCCCCATTCATCAACTTGTTTGGTTTACCAGAGACTCCGGTGTATTGTGTCAGAGTGAGTACACCAGTGCCTTCAGGCCACGCACCGCACCTCACCAGCGTCCAGTACACACCCGCTCCCTCGCCTCAGCACCTCCCTCGGGCCCCCGGGACCCTCGCTCCCCTACCCACGGAGGGGTCAACACCAAGCTGCGCATCACCGTCCCCGGGAGGCCTAGTTAATGGCAGGGGTGGTGTCCATCTATTCACCACAACCCGTGGGTGGCGTCACGAACTTTCATCCCTTACCAAACACCCACCGCGGCCCCTGGCCGTGGAACTCCTCACCCAAGTCCCTGCGTGCAGCGCCAACACCCTTGCAGAGCAATGTGACCCCCGGGTCCGTGAGAGGCTCGAGCCACCACCCACCGTACAATTACGGATCCGAGCGGCTCGGCGGTCACAGCCGAGCCCGCGGGGCGGTACACATCGACTCTTTGGACGTCACGAACAGAATTATTTGCCCATCCATGACCTGGATGACGTGCGCCTTCTTTTGAACCGTGAACAGTTACAAAATTTTGGACTGCCGCCATTTTGCCCGCCATCTTTGGTGCCAAAACGACAACGCCATCATCTTCTTCCCCGAAAAAGGAACGAAGCCGAAGCCTCGCCCCCTGGGAACGCAGGCTGAAGGAGTGACTCCCAAGACCGAAAGCGCAAAGGACAGTGGGTCCCGCGAGACTGCTGTCGAAAAGCCGAGGGAGAGGACGGAGCGGCATGTAACCAGAACTGTAAAGTGCAGGGACGCCAGGACTCTGCAAAACTCCATTCCTGGACACAAGAGCGGCAAGATGTCCCCGCAGGCCGCAACCCCGATGACATCTCACCTGGCCCCGAGCATGGCCGCAACGGTGATGACGTCGGCTCCGGCAGTCCACCCGGCCACAACGGAGGCGGCACCCGACCGGAAGTCTACCCCAGATGCGGCGCCAGCCGCTCCCAGGTACCCCATCCCGGCTGTGGAGCAGCCGGAGTGCACCTGCAGAGAGGAAGAGCAGACCACTGAGCGATGGGGCCCACGGCAGTACGAGAGGCCGGTCGTAGCCGGCGCCAAGGGAATCCGAGTGGGCCTGGCTCCTGAGCAGGAGGCGACGCACGGAACCCGTGCCCCGTACTGGGAGCAGCGGCAGCAGCTGTAGCGGAACATGGACGGCTACCCACAAGTTGAAAGTTTAATGAATGACTGTTTAAGGACTGCACCCTTGTTGATCGTCCTCGTGTTGCGTGCGGAGGCCATCTGGATCCCCAGGTGGAGGGTGACAGGACAGTTTCGTAACGTTTAAAGTGATGTGCCTTCCCTTTAGGGGGATGAAATGTTTTTTTCCATGTAACCTTCTTTGCTTTTCAAAAGCAGTTAAAATAAATAAACGTCAGTGGCCGGACAGCCCGCGGACGGGCTGTATTCAACCAAGTGGGAATGTGACGCCCTGGCAAAACCAGGTAGTCACACAAAAAGAGTTAATCCTCCTTGGCACCAACACAGATATACACCAGCCAATCAGGCCATACTCACCCCCTCCCCAGGAAAATGGGAGGGAGCGAGAGGAGCTTAGGAAGTGCAGAGAGTTATTAGTTTCAGTTTGTGCTGTAGTCAGTGAAGAGTTGACAGGAGAAGCTTGGAGCTCCGTGGAGAAGGTGGTAGTCGGGGTTGGAGCCCTGGACTACCGGACTAGGTGGCAGTGAGGGCCACAGGCGACGGAGATCCGGTCACTGGGAACCTGAGGCGATTGGGATAGGGTTGTAACCCGCCGGTGCTGAGAGGGGGATCCGGTCCAGAGGCCATTCAAGCGGACTAGTCCAGACAAGAGAGAGACAGACAGAGTGTGGAAGGAAGGGCCCCCTGGCTGTATATCTGGGTGTAGGACCCGAAGAAACCCGCCAAAGGTGGCCGGCCACTGGCACCTTGGTTAAAAAGGACTCTGTGTTTATTGACGCCACACATCAGTGCAGCCTCATCCAGCACCACGACTACCAACTGTAAGTTTCTGATTCCCTGCCTCTTAGAGACTGCTCCCTGAAACCCCTCACCATCAACTGGGCCCCGGGACTACACCTCCCCTACCCGTGGAGGGGATCCCATCTTGCTGCCCCGCTCCATCAGCCCCAAGCGCCCCATCACCAGGCAGCGGCGGTGCCACCATCATCCCTAACCGCAACGTGGCGTCACAGACAACTCCCCTGTAAATATCCCCTTTTCAATCGTGGGCGACGGACGGCTGTGCGAGCCCCGGATCCGGCTGCCACTCGAGCCACAGCCACCGCCCGGATCTGAGTGCCTCGAGCGGCCCCCCGGTTGTGATCTGTCCCCCGCCAGCGACATATGCACCTCTTATATAGGGTGTTGATGTCATTGCAGCACACCCCTCCTCATTACAGAGATGCACATCACCTGATTTACTTAATTGGTAGTTGGTTCTCAAGCCTATACAGCTTGGAGTAGGACAACATGTATAAGGTTATGTGCGCACTAGAAATGTGAAGTTTCTCAAGAAAATTTCTTGAGAAACTTCTGGGAGTGAAAGATTTCCGGACCTCCGGAAAAAATTAGATTAGCCGCGGAATAGCCGCGAAATTGCCGCGATTTTCCCGCGGGTGGTTCCCTGCGGATTTTTGCAGGCTGTACTGCCGAAATCCGCAGGGTACCTGCGGAAATAATGGACATGTTCATTTTCTCAAGAAATTTTCTCGAGAAATTCTTCTCAAGGTAATTTCTTGAGAAAAATCCGCACAAGTGCGCACAGCTATTTTTTTTTTTTCATAGAAATTGCTGGGAAATGTCTGCTCAAAGATTGCAGACATTTCTCAAGAAATTTCCGCGGCAAATCCGCGGGTAAATCCGCGGGTAAAAAGGTCTAGTGCGCACAGAGCCTAAAAATTATCATGTGATCAAAATAGTCATTTGCCTCATAATTCTGCACACAGTGTACATATTGGGCTAGAATTCAGAAGATGGGAATACCCCTTTAAGGTTGAAGGTAGACTTAAGTTTATCGAGTTTAACCCATGATCTAACCTAACATGTTGATCCAGGGGAAGGCAAAAAAAACATGCGCCAGATAGTGAGATCCACATTAGGGGAAAAAGATTCCCTCCCGACTCCACAAACAGCAATTAGACTAGATTCCTGGATCAACGCCCTATCACAGAATCTAGTGGACATAACCAGTAATATTATAATTTTTAAGAAAGGCATCCAGGCCTCTCTTAAATTTTAGTAATGAATCAACCATTACAACATTATGTGGCAGAGAGTTCCATAGTCTCACTGCTCTTACAGTAAAGAATATGTGTCCCTGATTATGAATAAATATCCTTTCCTCTAACTGTAGTGGATGCCCCCCAGGCCTAGGTGTAAAAAGATCATTAGAGAGCTCTGTATTGTCCCCTCATATATTTGTAAATTGTAATAAGATCGCCCCTAAGCTTTTATTTTTCCGAACTAAATAACTCCAACTTTAATAACACATCTTGGTATTGCATTCCACCCATTCTTTTAATAACCTTGGTTGCTCTTCTCTGCACCAGCTCTAGGTAATGGGGCCCATTTTGACCTCCAAAGCAGGTGTAATTGTGGATTATGATGAGTTATTGGACTGCAAAGGTCCCATATACTGTTCTTCACAAGGACCTTTTATTGTCTGTGCCCACCAGTGGCCTTGGCTATCTGCAGTGAAATCAGCTGTATGCATGTGGAGCCGGCAACTGCTGCATTCAATTGTTGTCATCCCTCAGAAGAGAGAAGTAATAGATCTCTATGGGAAATCACTATGAAATAACTGGGATCACAGCACAGCTGTCATTTCTTAAACAGTCACCATCATTTTATTTATTAATTTCTTATTCTTTTCATAAATCAGTAGTACAATTGAAGATAAGAAACTTTGTAATATATCTCATCAGAGAAATCATCTTCTTTCTCCTCGTGGACTGATCTTTCACTCTCAATTCACAGATATCATTTACACTCAGTGGCCCACAGTGCGCGGAAGCCAGATGCACCAAATTCAATAAGAGGCGTGCACCTATCATTGAATTTGCCGTACGTTACGACTTCTATGTGTGCTGCCAGGAATATACTCCAGTCAGTGACTGGAGTACATTTCTAGCAAAAACAAAATTGCCACTTTTTTCACGCAAGTTCTGATGAATTTGTCGGGCAGCCATGAGCATGCACCAATCCCCCCAAGCTCTGTCCACATTCCTCCTACTTGGAAAAACACAAAACCTTTCTGGAACGAAGAGTTGCATAAAACATTTGTGACATTTTGGCAAAAACTCCTTGATGACTTTGAATCCAGTGTGTACAGATTTTGCCATTACTGAACTAGGAGATGACACTTGGTGCTCATATACTTCTATGATGGTAAACCTTGAGGGGTTTAAAATGAAAAGGGACACACGCGGCGCCACTCTAAATGTAGTTCAAAAGCATAAAAAATTATTAAGAAATGTGCATAAATTGCACTCACCTTGTTTCAAGTTAGGTCAAACCCAAAGATCCCTTTAGGATCAATCTCCACAATCTCTGTGCTGATCTGTTGCTTACTAGGATTTGATACACTGTGAAATAACCTCCTAAATTGAAGTACCTGAAAAATCTTTCAAATCCAAAAAACGTGGCGCTGCTCCCCAAATGTATTATATCAGAAGAATTTTTATTCGGCTACTATAAAATATTACATAAAATATTACAACGCGTTTCGGCTAAAAATCTTAAAAAAAGATAGCCTTCTTCAGGTAAAATAACATGGTCAGATATTCTACTGCAAGTTCACCTGTAGTGACAGACGATGTCACTGGTCTCTCGGTGATATCAATTGAGCCTTGAGTTTGGTCCCTTTATGATGTCATGTGACCTACAGAATGTGATCCCTTTGTGATGTTATAGAACAGTCATCAGAATGTTGCTGCAGCCTGAATATCGTTCAGTTGTTTTCATCACTTAGTGGTTGAAGGCGATTTTTACTTGCGCTTAGCAAATTTTGGTGTTATATAAAATATAAGACCGAATAATAAAAGGCCTGTTAGAGGAGTAGTTCCAGGAGCCATCCGGGAGAGCTCTAGAGGTGGACAGGACCTTCCTCAGCCCAGAATATTATCTATGGAGCTGAATATGGAGAGTTTGAGGAAGAGAAAGAGATGGAGAGGAGATGAGGTGCCAAAAAAAAGGAAAATAGAAACATCAGAGGATGAAAAAGATGGCACCAACCAAAGCCTTATCAAGGCTGCAAAAAGACCTGGAAGCCCGATACAGGAGAGTATCGAGAGCAAGAGGAAAAGGGGAGAAGCGATGGGGGACAAAGCTGATGATGAATCCAGCGTCTTCCCCAAAGCTGACACTGACCTGAATATGGAGAGTTTGAGGAAGAGAAAGAGAGAGAGCAGAGATGAGGTGCCAAAAAAAAGGAGAACAGAAACATCAGAGGATGAAAAAGATGGCACCAACCAAAGCCTTATCAAGGCTGCAAAAAGACCTGGAAGCCCGATACAGGAGAGTATCGAGAGCAAGAGGAAAAGGGGAGAAGCGATGGGGGACAAAGCTGATGATGGATCCAGTGTGTCCCCCAAAGCTGACACTGAGCAGCTGTCAGGTGAGTGCAGATCTAAGACCCCGAGAGCCAATAGCCCCCAATATAGTAATTGACGGGATTGTGAACCTTTAGAATACCCCACCTATTATGATTTTTGTGCCTTTTCTCTTTGATAAATTCTAATATTGTTCTACCCCATTTTGTAATTGCTATAGGAGGCCACATTAGCATTATATAGGAATAATACATCTTATTTCTCCTCTCTCCATCAGGGACAACCCCGGCTGAATCTCCCATCATTGTGACTGGACTGGAGAGCTTCACCTTCCATAAAATCCTTGGAGAGGGCGGATTTGGTAAAGTAAGTATTAGGAATTGTGGTGACGTCTTCCTCATGTGTGATGTGGAGCAGTAATATGACTCTAGGAACATCACTGCTTCATATCTTCTCGTCATTTATCAAGACAGGACGGGCCTTTCCTCCAGTTCTAATGCTTTGTATCCTCCAGGTCATGTTGGCCACACATAAGGCCTCCCAACAACAAGTAGCAGTGAAGATGGTGAAGAAGAGGCTACTAATTAACAAATCAAGAGACAAGATCCTGATAGAACGACAGGTCCTGGAGATGACTAGGAAGAGTCCATTCTTTACTCGGGCTTTTTCCACTTTCCAGTCACAGGTAATCCTTCCATAAGTACTCCTAAACTTAGATAAGATAAGATATAGAATACCACGCACTAGGGAGTTAGGGGTACTTCTCACATAGTGAGATCGCTGCAAAGTCACGTTTTTTGTGACGCACCAGTGATCTCATTAGCGATCTCGCTGTGTGTGACACTGAGCAGCGACCTCACCCCTGCTGTGAGATCGCTGCTCGTTACACACTGCTCTGGTTCATTTTTTAGACGTTGCTGTCCCGCTGTGAAGCACACATTGCTGTATTTGACAGCGAGAGAGCAACGATCTGAAAGTGCAGGAAGCAGGGAGCCGGCGTCTGGATGCTGCGGAGGCTGTAACCAAGGTAAATATCGGGCAACCAAGGGAAGCGCTTAGCTTGGTTACCCGATATTTACCTTGGTTACAGCGTCCGCCGCTCTCAGGCTGCCAGTGCCGGCTCCCTGCTCCCTGCACACGTAGCCAGACTACACATCGGGTAAATAAACAAACAATACCTACAAGCACGAAAATTCTCGTGCCATGCTTGACATATGGATAAAGCCATATACAGAATTGAAATGAAGAAAAGAGAGAAAAATCTGTACAACAGCTTAATTGCAAAAGATATATAAATTTTATTAAAGTGAAAAAATACATACGACAAAGATAATGATTAAAACTGTAGAGACAAGTGACAGGTATCACCAAAAGGCGCCCTCACCACACACTGATCAGTATAGGCCTGTTCCATATAAATTAGTGGCAATAAACAGCCAAAGGATATCAGCAGGGATAGTCAGTCACAACATGAAAATGCACTGACTACCAAGCATTGATTATACTAAGACAAAAGCATACTGCAAGAGGGTTACTTAACAATGCAAGCGTAGTCAGTGTCATACAATGTCCTGCTGGTATTACCAAGCTCACATACCCAGAGTGTGAAGTGAGAGTCCCAAGCCCCGACCTATATGTTTCGGTGTTGTAATCCTTCTTCCGGGGGACCCTCTTGCAGTATGCTTGACAGCTCATCAGCAACCATGTAGCGACGCACCAGCGATCCTGACCAGGTCTGATCGCTGGTGGGATCGCTGGAGCGTCGCTAAAGTGTGACTGTACCCTTAATGAAACAGTGTTATTAACACTGTTTGAATACCCTGCACCAAGTGTGTCCTGTTTTAGCAGTATTGTATCTGATTCAGTGGATGTGCAGTATTCTATATCTGATCTTATCTAAATTTATTTATTTTAATTAGGTGGTCCACACACAGAACCACTCGATCACCAGCGGCTCCATTGTTCCTGTAGCACCGGTGTTTATTTGATAATTTCCAGTATCTGATTATCTGTGTGTTTTATTAGTCCTAAACTTACCCCTCTATAGCTACCCCTATATAGATCACTTGTAAGGCCACATCTGGAATATGGGATTCACTTTTGGGCTCCACATTTTAAAAAGGATGTTCAGAAGTTAGAGTCTGTTCAAAGACAGAAACTAGATTATTGCAAGGAATGGAGGACTCCCATATGATGAGAGGTGGAAAAGTTGGATTTGTTTAGCTTATAAAATAAGACTACTCACAGGAGATCTCATTTATATGTATAAATACAAAAGACTGGAACATGACTTATTCCTTCCAAAGACAATACTAAGGACCAAGGGCACTCTCTGTGAGTGGAAGAAAGGTGATTCCAGCAGCTAAATAGGAAAGGGTTCTTTACAGTTAGAGCAGTCACACTATGGAATGCCCGACCACAAGAGGTAGCTATGGCTGACACTATCACAACATTTATATATCAGGACTGATAAATGATTTAGTAACAAAAATGTATAATTGGTGGAGGAAGGTTGAACTACATGAACCAAGGTCTTTTTTCAACCTGTGTAGCTATGTAAGAGGCTCACAATCTAACAGCTCTGAGTCTTCTATATATTCTATGAATGCCTGTCTATATGTCCATCTGTGTGCAATGTTCTTCTAGGACATTACCATAGTATTACATGTATTATAACATTACCACCAGTGCCCCATATGTAGACTATACCAGTAACACTTATTATCTCCCCTGCTTTATCACAGGACTACTTATTCTACGTCATGGAATATCTCAGCAGAGGAGACCTTCGAGGCATCATATCAACCAATGCCCCATTTCCCATTTCAGCCACCAGGTAAGACAGAACATGGATATATGACTTAGGAAAGACTAACTGACTGCTTTGCATTGCTATACTAACCCTAGCCCAAAAAAACAACTTTTCCAATTTCATAAACTAAAATAAGACACAAAGACTGTGTGACATTGGATGTAAAAGGCCACAACAGCCCCATTTATTAACAACAAACAATCAGTAACATATCATCCATAAACATAGTAATAACTCCATAAAACCACCAGCAAAGGAGGGGGGGGGTAAGTGAAGAGTCCGATTGTCCATGATTGCAACCCCAGCTCCACCACATGCTCTCAGCCGCACCACACCGGCTCAAGGACATCCAGCCGAGTGTGGCCCAACCAATGTCCCGCTGGAACCCAGCCAAACAGGGACCCACATTAACATGTTCCGCTGTGACTCAGCACAACAGGGACCCACCTTAACCAAGTATACCATTGCACCACCAGGGTTAACCCGTTCCTGCACTGGGTTCCCGCCCGCTCTTTGTGCAATCCACCAACTTCAAACACGACCCTTCTTTCTGCCACAGCGAGCTTGTATGACACCTTGTACGTGCGAGTCTCGCCAACAAAGATCAACCAGGGCTTACACCATGGACCCCCAAGTATGCCAATATCTCGATGGCAATGCCAAATGGGCTCAAATGAATTGCATTGAACCTCACAACTCACCTGATAGAGACTCCAAAACCCAGTGCCGCACCACCGCTCCACCCATATGCACCGCACTATCAAAAACCCTGTGGTAGTTTTTTTAAAAACGTGCCCTGTCACCCAACCATGCATACCTCCAGAACAAGTGAGCCACTATAGCCGACCACACGAGCACAATACCCAGGCGGGAAGACAAGGGCCGAAGGCAGACACGATTGATGTCATAGATCAAGTCCCTGGACGCCCTGGTTCAAGACCATCCCACCCGTGTGCAGTACCAAAACATCCGGTGGTCCGTCCAACCTACGTGATAGCACCAGTCCTCAAATACCCACTTCAGGGCCATTACCATACCCAATCCACTAAAGTTTCCCCTCCTCCCCGGCGACATCGAACTTCTGTCCATCAAGCCAAGCACCGGCCTGAAGGGAACCCCCTAATTTTACCAACGTGCTAAAACGCTCCCACCCCAAAAAGGGGGGGTTCGAAATACACAAAGTAACAGGACACACCTCCGACTTCGGCATAGAAACCAAATGACCCATATGCCACATAAAGTTTGCCATACCATGCACAGCTAGCCAACTGAACCCAACCAATTGTACGCACCTTAAGATCCCCCCAGACCCCGGACCAGCAGCCACTATGGCTGCCCCACTCCAAAGACGAGACACGAACTACTCACCCATTCTGCCACTATAATGCGGGTCCAACGACACCCCCTAACTGAAAGGAAGGCAACCCTGATTTGTCCTGAAGTCCCAAAGGAATCCAGACACACCCCTCACTACACCAGACCCGGTGATACCATAACCCTGGACCTTCCGACAAACCCTGCAGCAACCAAGCGCCCAACGCCAACCACTTCCCTGAAACTTGGCCTTCAACCGCTGAAAGCAACATCAGACGCTATACACAACGCCGCTTGTATCCATAAACTGCAATTATATCATGACCCCTGGCCAACCTACCACCCGATCCCCGATTCTAAAGTTCCACCGCCAGGGAGGCTAACAGGATTGCTACCGCGAACACATTCCCAGACCAAAATGCCCCCCAGCAAATCTGTCTAGGGATGATTCTAGATGCCTGCAGGTACCGAATGACCACTCACCCCACAGGCCTGCCCTATACATCTACACTACAACAGACCTCCCCCTGACCAATCCCATTGCCCCACAACCCCTATAACTCCACCTCAGAATTTTCCCCGCACAAAATGCACTACACCTTAACCCCTTGCTATCCCTGAGGCCTAGCATCCCTCCTTAGTCATGTTGCCCTCCCTTGAGCCCCTTCGGGGCAGCCAGTCCAGTCTGTCTTTAGATGCAGATAATGGTCGTCAGGCTCAAATGGCTTTACGTCATTATTCGCCTCAGTTTAGTTGATGAAATGTTGGATATTGATGGTTTTCTGTTTTTTTATTGGTCATTAGATTTCTTGCTGCTGAGCTGATCTGTGGGCTGCAGTATCTCCACTCCAGAGGCATCATACACAGGTAGGTGCAGCACATCTTCTGCGTAGACCTGGTACATAAACTTTTATACCCTCATCCTAATATCCCCTGTAGACACTTGATATCCCTAATACGTTATCAGCCAGTCTAATATAATAATTGCATTATGGTATTTTTTAAACTCTTTCCAGAGACATAAAACCAGACAACATTTTATTGGACAGCACCGGTCACTTGAAGATCGCTGATTTCGGTGTTGCAGTGATGAACATCTTTGGCGATACAAAGATTTCATCTTGGGCCGGGACTCGTTTATACATGGCTCCTGAGGTGAGGAATTATCTACATGTCCCCGAGGGATCACTGATATATCAGGCTGGGCATCTCCATGTCTTCTACTGGCTGGACAATGTTCTTATTGTATTTTTCATGTCTTCACAGATTCTTCAAAAGAAGCCCTACAACACGGCAGTGGACTGGTTCTCTGCTGGTCTGGTAATATACAAGATGGCTACTGGCAAACATCCATTCTATCGAGGGAAAATTGAAAGGGCCCTTAAAGCAATAATCAATGATGATCCTGTCTTCCCAAATGAAATGGACCCCCAACTCAAAGCCATCATTAAGGGGGTAAGTATAAAGACACATCTTAGTAATACAACGAATATATGTAATGAAATACACAATGAAAATGGAAGACGACTGGAGACTCAATAATCATCTTCATTATATGTTCCCAGCTCTTGGATAAGTCAGCAGAAAGTCGGCAGAAATTTGTGGAGAACATAAGAGAACATCCATTCTTTATGGAGATCAACTGGACAGATATAGAGGAAGCCACAGCGTGCCCTTCATTCCAGCTACCCCCTGTAAGTAAATGACCCAGAGAAGATGGTGGCAGTAGTACATTTCTGTTGTTTCTTCTTTATGAACGCTCTCACTCTTGTATCTTCTTTCCGCAGCCACCAGTGATGACATCTGATACAATGAAAGACGTCCTGTGCTTTACTGAAGCCAACAATCCCCCAATAGCCGAAACAGGTCAAAACCTGTTCTGTGGATTCACATTTGCCAATGACGGATGGAAGGTCATAGAATCAATACCAAAACCTGTAATATCTAATCGAAGGCCTGTAAAACCCCATCGGAGGTGAGTCAGTGTAAAAGGGACGGTGATAGGGGGACTTTTTGAGGCCCATCTCTTATCCTATGAATCTGTCAGCAGAGTGTAGTGTGGAGACCTCTTACTGACTGCTGCTTACACGTTATCCCTTTAGGACAGTCCCAATTCATGTGTCTTATTGTGATATAAGGATTCTTTCTAACCTATTATCTCTCCCGACAGGACATTTGGCAGTATTGTGAAGGATGCCTTCCACAGGATCTGGAGGAGGATAAAACCCTGGAAGTGAACAGCTCGGAGAACCACTGTTCACCCATTCCTATTCCATCAGCACTAGGAGTATCCAGAGGGCCGTGACCTGCAGTGTAGCCATATCCACTCCTCTGCCCTGCCATAATCAGGGCTAGGGGTTATTGCTGCATCTGCAGTGTCTGAATACAAGGAGAAGCTGGAGACCATGAAAATCCTACCAGGAGTCACTAATATGACCGCGGACCAGCATTTCTGGATGACATGTTGCCTCGTGCCCCAGGGAAGGGCACTTATCCTTAGGTCATGGTTCCCTAGAGGTTTCCCCCACAGGGGGTTTTTCCTCTCCTGAGTGCCGATGGATAAAACACAACAATGGCAACTTGTAGTCCTTTGTCCTCGGTGGAGCTCACACCACTAGTGGCAGAGAGGAACCTAAAAGAACATTTACCAGCAATAAACAAAACCATTCACCATCATGTGCTAGTAGTAGTAGATTTATTTTATATCTTCGTGGATAAGTATTTTACATCCCACCCCTTAAGAGCACAGGGTGCATGTAATGTGGTGATAACGCGTATCCACTTTTCATTGGTACAATTTTGGGTTACATCAAACTTTTTGGTCAATTTTTAATCTGTTTTTGGAGGGGTGAAGGAAGGAAGAAATGCTATCCTGCTGTTTAGGGTGGATTTTCATTTGTGCAAAAGAAATAATATATAAATGTTATAGTTTCAAGTGGCTACAGGTACAGAAATCCCAATTATTATAAAATAAGGTGTAAAGTGCAGGTACACGTCACAGCTGAGCTCCTGACTATCGGTCACTCTTCCTGGCAACAGTTTTGAAAAATGTCTTCTATTTCTGTTTTATTAATAAAATCTCAACCAGGGTGTAACACCTCAGTGTAAACTCACCTTCACTCCTCAGATTTCCATACGATACACACGTCCATTCCAAAGGTGACACTTCCATTGGCTACCAGGTGTATGGCTTTGGCTACTGCCCTCTGTTCAGCTTCTTCCATTTTTGTACATGTATGGACCTCTGGATCGGCCACCACAGTCTCCTGCAGGATGATCGGTCCGGGGGAGCTGCCGTCCTATACAATAAAGACCAGATGGGTTTGCTTAGTATAATAGAGCATTAGATCCTGACAGTAATAAGCTGATAATCTATTCACCCTGACTTCAGCCCAGCCGAAAATACAGCCATGGCAGTCCTGGGGCCTTTGTTTCTCATCAGAGTTCTGCAATTGCATTAGATCCCAGTCTAACCATTTATAAGCCGCGGCTAGTATAGGCAGCAGCATCTAGGGGTTAATAAAGTAGCGCTATCTTGGTATGTCGTCTATGTACCCATTGCTATACAGCAGTGAGCACAGGGATGCGCAGCACTACTATCAGACAGGTAAAGCAGCTGCTGTTTATAGAAGGCGGCTCATACTTACAGTCTCAATCATTGCTCAACAATAGGCAAATGGGAAAAAATTATAGAAAAGATTGTGATGGATCCTGTTACTGGACAGAGTGGAAAGTGCAGCACCTGCTAACCGCACTAGCCCTATATAGCAGCCTGCATAGATATGGCCATGTTCAGTCTGCTCCACCGCTGCTTTATGATTCCTACATAGACAGATTTCATTACTTTCACCTCCTCCCAAACTGTGACGTACATGCTCCGATCGCTGCGGTTTACTCCCATGAATGTGACATTTAAGAGGCAAGATATATCAGGGTCAGTTAGCCCCAAATGTAATTATGAAGGGCTGATGGCTTGTCCTGGAGGTGCTGACATCTTGGTAACTCCTGTGAAGTTCTGCCATCGGCTGTGCTGCTTAGGAGGCAATCATTTACACTGTGTACTGCAATACTGTAGCATTGCTGTATATAGCACGAGCCATCAATTCCTGATTCAGAAGACCCTAATGAGACGGAAGAATAAAGCAGAAAAAAAAAGTGCTTTTGAAGATATAAAGAGATAAAACTATGAAAACTTGAGTCGGACTTCCGGATCCGGTCCTGGCTGAGGTGGAGGTGTAAAGGGGAAGCTCCTGCCACCCCTGAAGATTCAGACAGAAAAAAGCCCCCCTGCTTCAGAGACCGGAGCATGAGTGATCCAGCGGGGAAGAGGAGGAAGGGAGCAATGGACAGATACCTTTTGAGGAGTGCCAGAGGCAACGAGGGACCCGGGAGGAGCGGCGACGCTGAAGATATGAGAAGAGCAGAGGAGCTGAACATGGCGCCGGAGAGTCTGCTGGGGGCGGAGCCTGAAGTGCAGGAGAAAGACGTGATGGATCTGTGTGAGAGCATGAGAGCAACGGAGGACGCGGCTGAGCAGAACGATTACAACGGAGCTGGAGACAGGTGGATGCAGGGGTCAAAAGAGGGTGGATCACAGTGGGAGGATGAGGGGGTCATGGAGGGAGAAACAAGAGAGGAAGAAGATGGATGCATGGAGGAGGGGGAGCATGAAGCAAGGAGGGAGGATTCAGCAAGGCAGAAGAGAAGGGAGAGGAGAGTGAGACAACACAACCAAAGAAAAAGTATAACACTACACACCCCTGGCAAAGGAAACATAAAACAAGACCCACTGACATCACATTCCTGCAATACATCAGGGAAGGGAGGCAGAAACTCACTACAGATAAAAAAAAACAAGACAACAGCGCCATCTATTGGCCAAAACAAGCAACCACAGGAGTTTAATGTGGATTATAAAAGACTGGCAATAGAAGTGGCATCTCACCTGTCTAAAGAAATTAAAGTGGCCATTGAGACAGCTATCCAATGTTCATTAGCCGCCATGCAAAAACAACTGAATGACCCCTCCAATAGATTGGCAGAAACAGAACATAGAATATCTAACTCTGAGGAGGTAATTCAGAGCATGCAAGAACAAATAGCAACTTTAGTAAAATCCAATGAATACCTGAAAGATAAGGCAGAAGATCTAGAAAACAGGTCAAGGCGAAACAATCTTCGCATTGTGGGGCTGCCAGAATCGGTATCGATGAGCCAGCTAGACAATATCTGTGAGGTGGAGCTACCACGGGCGCTGGGCATAAAAGCGGACTTTAGAGTAGAAAGAGCCTACAGAGTGGGACCATTAAGGCCGCAGGAGGGGAATAAAGATGAAGGTCAAAATTCAAGTAATAAACCCCCGCCAAGAGCCAGACAAGTGATAGTCAAGTACCTTGACTACAAGCACAAAGAGGAAATTCTGAAGGCTTTCAGAGACCGAAAACGGCCCTTGCAATACCAAGGCAATAGACTGCTGATCTTTGGGGATTATTCTGCTGATGTAGCTAAATGGAGGAAGGAATTCAGCAAAATATGCACATTCCTGTACAACAAAAGAGTAAGATGCCAATTACTCTATCCGGCTATACTAAAGGTCAAGAACTCCAATGGCTCTTTCTCGTATTACAAAGATCACAAGGAAGCGGAAAACGTCCTCATGTCACAACACGACAAAAACCGGTCAGATGAACAGGAGAAAAGTTCCAATGGAGGAGGATATCACAGAAAAGGTTCCCCTACAGGCCCGGGAGGAGAGGGGGGACAATCAAACAGACAAGCACAAACTGAGATCAGCGGAGCAAGGAGCAGAAGTCCAGTTCAGCAGCCTAGTCCTGGGCCAGGTCCCAGGGAACAGCGCTCTGGGAGGCATCGAGACATCTGATGATCCTTGAATCGACTTCTACTGGATATTATTTGCTCCCCTGTTCAAGGAAAGATGCCACGTAGAGAGGAGAGAGCCATCGTGAAGAGGATAGAGAGAGAACTGATTGATCTTCCCACTCTCGGTGTTAAAGAGTGAAAAAAGAGAATTTTGTTTACTTACCGTAAATTCTTTTTCTTATAGTTCCGTATTGGGAGACCCAGACCATGGGTGTTTAGCTTCTGCCTCCGGAGGACACACAAAGTACTACACTTAAAAGTGTAGCTCCTCCCTCTGAGCTTATACACCCCCTGGAGAGCCAGTCCTATCCAGTTTAGTGCAAAAGCTGAAGGAGAATAGCCACCCACAAGTAGAACCGAGCAAGAACCGGAACAACCGGAGACTCTGTCCACGACAACAGCCGGTGATAACACACGGAACAAGAAAATTGCCAACAGGCAACAGGGAGGGAGCTGGGTCTCCCAATACGGAACTATAAGAAAAAGAATTTACGGTAAGTAAACAAAATTCTCTTTTTCTTTATCGTTCCTATGGGAGACCCAGACCATGAGACGTTCCAAAGCTGTCCCTGGGTGGGAATAAACAGAAAAAAACTAAGAAGTAGGCGGAGCCTAACTTCACAAGTGGGCGACAGCCGCCTGAAGGATGCGTCTGCCCAAGCTCGCATCTGCCGAAGCATGAGCATGCACTTGGTAGTGCTTCGAAAAGGTATGCAGGCTAGTCCAAGTGGCAGCCTGACAGACTTGTTGAGCCTGGTGCCTAAAAGCCCAAGAGGCACCGACAGCTCTGGTCGAGTTTGCTTTGATCCAGAGTATGCAGCGCTTTCTCAAAGCGATGAACAGGGGCCGAACAGAAGGAAGCAAGGAAATGTCCTGGTTAAGGTGGAAGGGAGAGACCACCTTAGGAAGAAAGTCCGGAGTCGGACGGAGAACTACCTTGTCTTGGTGAAAAACCAAAAAAGGTGACTCCAAGGAGAGCGCAGCCAAATCAGAGACTCTCCTGAGAGAAGTTATGGCAACTAGAAAGGCCACCTTTTGAGAAAGACGATACAAAGAAACCTCCCTAAGGGGCTCAAAAGGGGGTTTCTGCAATACCGTGAGGACCAAGTTAAGGTCCCAGGGATCCAAGGGCCGCCGATAAGGCGGAATGATGTGAGACGCACCTTGCATGAAGGTGTGGACCTGAGCCAGCCGGGCGAGACGCCGCTGGAACAGCACTGATAGAGCTGAGACTTGTCCCTTGAGAGAGTTGAGGGACAGTCCTAGCTGCAGACCGGACTGTAAAAAAGACAGAAGGGTCAGCAACGAGAATGGCCAAGGAGGATGGCCGGAAGAGCGACCCCAGGACAGGAACATTTTCCAAGTCCTGTGATAGATCTTGACGGAGGAAGACTTACGGGCCCGAGTCATAGTGGAGATGACTTCAGGAGGAATACCAGAAGCCGTCAAAATCCAGGACTCAAGAGCCACGCCATCAATTTGAGTGACACAGAATTCGGGCGGAAAAACGGACCTTGCGAGAGTAGGTCTGGACGGTCCGGAAGATGCCACGGCATCTCTACGGACAGATGGAGCAGGTCCGGATACCAAGCTCGCCTGGGCCAGTCCGGTGCAATGAGGATGACTCGACGGCCCTCCATTGTGATCTTGCGCAGGACTCTGGGCAAGAAAGCTAGAGGGGGAAACACGTAGGACAGACGAAACTGGGACCAATCCTGAACCAGAGCGTCCGCGGCGAAGGCCTGAGGATCGTGGGAGCGAGCCACGTAAACCGGAACCTTGTTGTTGTGACGGGATGCCATTAGGTCCACGTCCGGAGTGCCCCACTTGTGGCAGATTGACTGAAACACTGCCGGATGCAGGGACCACTCGCCACCGTCCACGGATTGACGGCTGAGATAATCTGCCTCCCAGTTTTCTACGCCTGGGATGTGGACTGCGGATATGGTGGACTTGGAGTCCTCCGCCCATTGAAGAATGCGTTGGACCTCCAACATTGCCAGGCGGCTGCGTGTCCCGCCCTGGTGATCGCGTTGTCTGACTGGACTCGAATGTGCCTGCCCGCCAACAGGTGGTGAAAATCTAGGAGAGCTAGAAGCACAGCTCTGGTTTCCAGCACATTGATTGAAAGGGCTGACTCGGACGGAGTCCAAGTGCCCTGTGCTCTGTGGTGGAGATATACCGCTCCCCAGCCGGATAGGCTGGCATCCGTGGTGAGAATCACCCAGGACGGAGTCAGAAAGGAGCGCCCTTGGGACAGGGAGAGGGGCCGAAGCCACCACTGAAGAGAGCTCATGGTCCGTGGCGACAGAGCCACTAACCTGTGTAAGGAGGAAGGCCGCTTGTCCCAACAGCGGAGAATGTCCAGCTGCAGAGGGTGCAGATGGAACTGGGCAAAGGGAACCGCCTCCATGGACGCCACCATTTGACCCAGCACCTGCATCAGGCGCCTGAGGGAATAACGGCGGGGCCTCAGAAGAGAGCGCACCGCTAGCCGGAGAGACTGCTGTTTGACTAAGGGCAACTTCACAAGTGCCGGCAAAGTCTCGAACTGCATCCCTAGGTACGTGAGACTCTGGGTCGGAGTCAGGGTGGATTTGGGAAGATTGACAAGCCACCCGAATTGGGCTAGAGTGGCGAGAGTGAGCGAAACACTCCGCTGACAGTCTGCGCTGGATGGACCCTTGACCAGAAGGTCGTCCAGATAAGGAAGCACTGACAACCCCTGGAGGTGCAGGACCGCAATCACTGCCGCCATGACCTTGGTGAATACCCGAGGGGCCGAGGCTAACCTGAAGGGGAGAGCCACGAATTGGAAATGATCCTATCCTATCGCGAAACGTAACCAACGCTGGTGTGACACTGCGATTGGCACATGTAGATAGGCATCTCTGATGTTGATGGACGCCAGGAAATCCCCTTGGGTCATAGAGGCAATGACTGATCGCAGAGACTCCATGCGAAAATGCCACACCCGGACATGCTTGTTGAGAAGCTTGAGATCCAGGATGGGCCGGAAGGTACCGTCCTTTTTTGGAACTAGGAAGAGGTTTGAGTAAAAACCTACGAACCGTTCTCGAGCAGGAACTGGTACAATCACTCCGTTTGCCTGCAAGGATGCCACGGCCTGTGAGAAGGCGGCGGCCTTGGAGCAGGGGGGAGTTGAGAGAAAAAAATCCGTTTGGCGGGCTGGAAGAGAACTCTATCCTGTAGCCGTGAGATATGATGTCTCTCACCCACTGATCGGAGACTTGCTTTAACCAAGCGTCGCCAAAGTGGGAGAGCCTGCCACCGACTAAGGACGTGGCTGGAGCGGGCCGAGAGTCATGAGGAGGCTGCCTTAGTGGCAGAACCTCCTGCGGACTTCTGCGGACGCGCTTTTGTGCGCCAGTTGGATTTCTGATCCTTAGCTGAGTTAGCGGACGAGGCGGAAGGCTTAGAGGATGACCAGTTGGAGGAACGAAAGGAACGAAACCTCGATTGATTCCTACCCTGGGCGGGTTTCCTGGTCTTGGTTTGTGGCATGGAAGTACTCTTCCCGCCAGTAGCTTCCTTAATGATTTCATCCAGCTGTTCACCAAACAGCCGTGAACCAGCAAAAGGGAGCCCAGCAAGAAACTTCTTGGAAGAAGAATCTGCCTTCCACTCTCGAAGCCACAAAATCCTGCGGATAACAAGAGAATTAGCTGAAGCCACCGCAGTGCGGTGAGCAGCCTCTAGCATTGCAGACATGGCATAAGATGAAAAAGCTGAAGCCTGAGAGGTTAAGGTAACCATCTCCGGCATAGATTCCTTGGTGAGGGAATGCATCTCCTCTAGAGAAGCAGAGATGGCTTTGAGAGCCCACACTGCTGCAAAAGTCGGGGAAAACGTGGCCCCCGCAGCTTCATACACAGATTTGGCCAAAAGGTCAATCTGACGGTCAGTATAATCCTTAAGAGAGGTGCCGTCAGCCACCGACACAACGGTCCGGGCTGAGAGCCTAGACACCGGAGGGTCTACCTTTGGGGAGTGAGACCACTCCTTGAGCACCTCAGGTGGAAATGGAAACCGGTCACCAGAACCACGCTTTGGAAAGCGTTTGTCAGGTCAGGCCCTGGGTTTGGTCACAGCGGTCTGAAAACTGGAGTGGTTAAAGAACACACTCTTCACTCTCTTAGGTGAGGTAAACTGATGTTTTTCTGCCAAAGAGGGTTGCTCCTCTGAGACTGGCAGATTGAGATCCAGCACAGAATTAATAGAAGCAATCAAGTCACTAAGATCTGAGTCACCCTCAGAGAAATCGATGGGATACATAGCCTCCGAGCCACCCGTGAGGGCATCCTCCTCATCTTGCGAGTCAGCTCTTGAGACAGAGCCATGGGATGAGGAGGGGGAGGAAACCCTGCGCCTTCTCTCAGAAGGACGGGGTCTGGGACCAGATGATGAATCCTCCGTGAGCTCCGATGGACGGAGGTCAGAGGAAAGGAATCCTCTGTCAAGAGTATTAGAGGCACCCTGTGAGGAGGGCTGATGCATATTCATCAAAGTCCTGGACAAAAGTCCCATGGACTCAGCAAATGACTGGGATATGGACCTAGAAAAGGACTACCCAGGCCGGGGGTTCAGCCACAGGTGCAGCAGCAGCCTGAGAGACCACTGGGGGTGAGACTCCAGGCTGTGGCACCTCCAAGTTAAAGCAACCATCACAGTGTGGATAAGTGCTCGGCTCAGGCAGCAGAAGCTTACATGCAGTGAATACAGAATAAAGCTTTGGAACCTTGCTCCTTGTGTGAGACATGCTGCTGGAGTGGGGGCTTTGCAGAGAATGAACCCCAGGGAGAATATACAGAGGTCCACAACCGGAGACCGGCTGTGGCTTACCAGACCGCTGGGTGCGGTTGTTGTGTGCCCTCCAGATCCCGAAGCCCGGTCCCCCAGTGCACAGCACCTCAGCAGAGATGCAGAGTGCAGAATGTCCCAGAGCAGAGTAAACTCTGCGTGAGAAATGGCCGCCGGAGCGAGGAGAGGGGGCGGGACTAGGGGGCGTTCATATAGGAGAGCGGGAACTGGAGGGCTATAGAGACCTGCAGGGGAGGAGGGATGCCCCAGCAGTGGGGAGTGTCCCTCCCCTGTGTAGAACGGCCGCCGGGAGGAGCCGAGCCTGTCCCTCTGCATGAGTGACATGCGAGGGCAGGAAAACGAAACTAGGCCTCCGGTGAAGCCGGGGCCTAAATTTAAGCGGCGAGGCCGACAAGCAGGCACCATCGGCGCGGTTCTCAGGCAAAAGCTAGAGAACCCGCCGGAAAAGTCAAAATAATCATATACAGCATACTCTCCCCATACAATAAAGAACCGGGACCCCCAACACATAAACGTCTCAGGTACTTAGCTGCTGAGACGCAGGGCCAGGTCCCTGGGGATGAGTGCTCCGGTCCAACAGGATCCTCAAGGGGCTGTGGATGGAGACTGGACTCCTGCCAGGCATGGAGACCGTGCTGGCTCCCACTTCAAGCCAGAGCCCAGGAGGGATGGTGAAGGAGCGCGGCATGTAAGGCTCCAGCCTTGGAAATCAACCTTAACAACACTGCCGACACAGTGGGGTGAGAAGGGACATGCCGGGAGTCCAGACTTGGACCCGCTTTTCTTCAAACTCTTTCCAAAAATCAAACAAATCAGATGAGAATGCATGTGTGGATGTATGCCTCCTGAACACAAAGCGATAAACTGGATAGGACTGGCTCTCCAGGGGGTGTATAAGCTCAGAGGGAGGAGCTACACTTTTAAGTGTAGTACTTTGTGTGTCCTCCGGAGGCAGAAGCTAAACACCCATGGTCTGGGTCTCCCATAGGAACGATAAAGAAAAAAGGGAATTTTTTTTTTTTCCTCTCTATTCTTCCTCTCTGGCTGTCTGGATTGCTTTTTAGATACAAGCATGATGGACCCGATCTGTTTGACAGAAAGGCCTTACAAATCCAGGACTAGCCCAGCTGACGAACTCTCGTTAAGGTTTTATAATATATAACATAATGCTTTAATCCTTACATAATATTTAAGGTCGTTGTGTTTTACCAGGGGGATAGAGCACAGAACTTGTTTATCAGGGGGGTGACTAGGGAGCCTAATATTTTGGCCATGAAAAGGGGAAGTCACTCACATGGCGAGGAAAGCCGAAAGTCCCTTGAAAGGGAAAACATGTTTTATAGTTGCAGATTTTTTACTTTTCATGCGTTATCTAAGGTTTTATTTACAAGATGGGGAAAAGAAATGTCATCCTGGTGGAGTCAGTTGCGAGAACAATGTGGGTAGCCGTGTTTTTCCTGAAGTAGGGGTCCTGAGGGGTAGCATTGACAAGAGCAGATTACCTAGACAAGCATGGTGCATTTAACAACGTGGAATGTTAAGGGCCTCAGATCACCTAATAAGCGAGCAATGATATTAAGACACTTGAAAAGGCTAAAAACGGATATTGCTCTATTACAAGAAACCCACTTGGGGAGAGAGGATTTTTTCCGTATGAGGAAATACTGGGTAGGTTCAGTGTATGGGGCAGCGGCACAAGGTAGGAAGGCGGGCACACTGATCCTGATAAACAAACAGCTCAATCATGAAGTGGTGGCTCATGAAGAGGACGACCAAGGAAGATGGCAGCATTTAACAATTACTAGTCCAGCGGGAACACTCAGCATATATAATGTTATATATAATTTTAGCTGACAAGGAATCTAACATCATAGTGGCGGGAGACTTCAATACAGTGCCAGACTCAGTGGAGGATAGGAGGGGAGAGGGAGAGTTGGGATCCGGGAACAAAGGTTTAGCTCACAAAGACGTTTCATTAGAAGATGTAGGTCTGAAAGACGTATGGAGATTAACTCACCCGCATGACAGAGAATATACACACTTCTCTCACCCACACGGCAGTTGGTCACGTATAGATCAGATTTGGATGTCTATGGAACTTGTGAATGGAGCACAAAACTGTATGATTGAGAATATAGTGATCTCTGACCACAGTCCGGTGAGAGTGGACCTCAGAGAGAAATTCAAGAGGGGATCAGACATTATTTGGAGATTCCCGTCATTCCTCCTCAGACAGGACAATTTTCACAAGATAATTAAAGAGTGGTGGGAAGAGTTTTCAGAAGATAACAAGGAACACAGGGTGACCCCAGTACTATTCTGGGAAACGGCGAAAGCGGTCTTGAGAGGGCGTGTGGTGGGATATGCGGCCATGATTAAACGGAAGACGAATGAGAGTTACAACTCCCACAGCGAGACAGTGCGGATAGCATATACTAAATATTTGATGGACAGGTCTAGTACGGCAAAAGATAGGTGGTTGGTGGCTAAAAGAGATTTTGATGAGTGGGCAAAAAAAAAGAACAGCTTTTTTGGTCTTACAAGGAAGCTGATCTTCACAAATTTGGCAATAAGGCGGGGAGGATGTTGGCAAACTTAGCAAGGGGTAACAGAAAAATGACAGTAATCTCTAAATTGAAAACAAGGGGTGGGGGGACGACTTCGGATCCCAAGGAAATTAACAGGGTTCTGGGAGACTATTATAGGAAGTTATATGGGTCAGGACATAGCGACATGACTGACGTGCCAGAGTGGCTACGACAATCCCAATTCCCTAGCTTAACGGAAGAGGAAATAGAAGCCCTAAACGCGGACATTACAGAGGAAGAGGTCACAAGAACAATAGAGGAACTCAACACTAATAAGGCACCAGGACCTGATGGTTTCAATAGCGAATTTTATAAAGCACTTAAGGATCTGATTTCACCAGATCTAACCTTAGTTTTTAATGCAATCCTGGGAGGAACAGAAATCCCTAGAAACGCCAACATAGCATACATTAAATTGATACCTAAGGGAACTAAAGATCTGGATGACCCCTCGAGCTACAGGCCCATCTCGCTCATCAACCAGGACTTAAAAATAATGTCCAAAATCATGGCTGACAGATTGGCCATGGTCCTACCCGGGTTAATTTCAGAACATCAGGTAGGGTTTATTAACCGCTTCAGGACCGCTGACGGTATATATACGTCCGCTTCTTCTGGGCTTTGTGCAGAACTGACGTTTATAAACGGTCGGTGGCAGGAGGGGATCGCGCCCCCTGCATGCTGCCATCGCCGGGTTTCCGATGCAGAACAGTAGCTCTGTCCTGAGACATCACCAGGATCTGATTGGATCAGGTCCTGGTGATGTTAACCCTTTGCGATCATCTATCTGCTGTGATCAATAGTGATTACGACACATAGAAGTTTCAGGTACAGAGAGCTGCTTCTTACCTTTCCTGGGTCTCCTGTGTCACGATCACGCAGGACCTAGGGTTGTCATGGCAACCAGAGGTCACATGACTCCAGGTCTCCTATGTACGGTGGCCTGTGAGACCCAGAAAGCAGCAAGATCTGACAGGCGATCTGCACCCTGACACTGCCAGTATAAGGCTATGTGCGCACATTGCCTTTTTTGTGATCACAAAGATGTAGCATTTTTGCTGCGTTTTTTGCTGCGTTTTCTGCTGCGTTTTCCAATGCATTTCATGGGTGAAAAACGCTGGCAAAAATGCAGAAATAATTGACATGTTGCATCTTTGTGGTGGTCACCACAAAAACAAAACTGCACTGTGCGGACAGCAAAAATTACAACTCATAGGGTACTTTCACACTTGCGTTACTCGCAATCCGCCGCTTTGGAAAACAGCGCAAACCGCACTGTTTACCATAGACTTGTATGGACAACGGATTGCGACTATTGTGTCTGCGTTGCATTCGCCAGCCGACGCTGAGTCGTTATTTGGACTGAGCGTCGGCCGGATAGAACGCAGAATGCAACTTTTTTTTAGTGATGAATTGCGTTGTTTCTGTGACCCTGGACTAGTCAGGGCGTCACAGGGTACTGCACACTCTTTACCTCTTAGTGCAGGACTCAACCCCCCCATGGTTCTGGGTTCCCAACCTATGGTACTGCCTCCATCAGCATCCAAATCCCAACCACACCTCACACCACACCCTGTCAGAGACACCAGTGAGCTGCTGAGCTGGAATAGGGCCGCCCACCTAGGGGTCAGGCACACTGGTGGGAGGGAAGCAGAGGAGTCGGCTCCATGGGAGCAAAGGGAGAGGAGTTGAGTGGTAGCTTTCGAGGAGTGAGGAACTGGGGGAGTGTGTGGCTCCCGGGAGAGTAAGAGGTTGGGTTTCAGATGGAGGTCTGGGCTCAGAGGAGTCGGAGACCCGATCGCAGGGGATTGAGGCTAAGTGTGAGGGACCTGGTCTTGGAGGACAGTCAGCAGTCTGAGCCTAATCACCGGTCTGGGACCGAAAGCACGGCGGGGTACAAATTCCCTAGTTCGGGGAGTAGCTTCAAGCAACCCGGCAATTAACCTGCGGAGGATAGTGACTTTATGGACTGTCCCCACGAAGCTCAAAGATCAGGGGCACTAGTGCAACGAGAGGGATAGGGCTTTCCAACCCACGCAGCTCACAGAAATCCCAAGCGTGAGCTCTTGAGAGCACAGCTCCTCAACCAACAGTAGGGAGCGGGGCACGGACAGCTTTATGCCAACGGGCCAACAGAACACTTCTAATTTGTGCACGGAGGCAGGCTCCGGACCACCTGGCAGTACTATAGTGGACAAATACCCTGACAGGCTCCCCCAAGAGGTCAGCGGCACCCAGAGACTTGGTTTACCTTATTGTCAACATCGGCTTTTCATCACCAGTGCTGCCTGAGTGACTACATGGTCCTCCCCTGCTTTCCACTAGCCCTGTGCTCCCCTGCGCCAGTGTCCCAGCATCTAGAGTCCCGGGGCCTTCCCTACCCGTGGAGGGAAACGTCATCTGGCTGCCCCCACTCCATCTTCCCCGGGTACTCCTATCGGCAGCGGCGGTTTTCCCCCATTTACCGCGAAGCCGGCCAGCTTTTGTGATAACCAGCTGATCGCCCGGCGGCCGGCTTTTGTCAGCGATCAGCTGATCAGCCGGCGGCTGGCTTTTAAGAGCGATCAGCTGATCAGCCGGTGGACGGCTTTTGTGAACAATCAGCTGATCTTCATAAAAGCCGGCGGCCGGCTGATCAGCTGATCGCTCAGAAAAGCTGGCCTCCGGCCGATCAAGTGATTGCTCACAAAAGCCGGCCGCCGGGCGATCAGCTGACGGACGGCTTTTGTGAGCAATCAGCTGATTGCCCAGCCAAACAGTAAAAAAACAATAAAAACTATTCCTTTTTTTGCACCATCAGTCACATCAGTTGTGCCACTATCTGCAACGCATCCGTTACATCAGTCACACAACTGATTGTGATGGATGCCACACAACGCAAGTGTGAAAGTAGCCATAGACTTTGCTGAGGAAGGAAAGTCATGCAGTTTTTAGACCAAAAACCCACCCAAAAAACATGCAAAAACGCCGCGAAAAACACAGCGTGCGCACATAGCCTAATGCATTGCTGTGCTGCTGCTACTGCTGCATAGTAATGCATTATACCAGCAATCAGAATAAGAAAAGTGAAAGTCCCATATAAAGACTATGTAAAAAAGTAAAGTAAAAAAAAAAGAAATTTATTTATATAAAAACAAAAATAAGCAGAAAAAAATGCATGTATTTGGCATCACCGTGTCCGGCTCGACCTGATTCATAAAACTGTCACACTATTTAACCCCTTCAGTGAACAGTTTTTTAAAAAATGCATCAAAAAATGATTTTTCATCATACTGCAGAAAAAAAGTGGAATAAAACACAATCAAAAAGTTGAACATAATCCACATCGAGGTCATATGGATGGGTAAGTACGTGTGTCGGGGGTTAATCGTTTGTGTGGCACGTTCAACAAATTGAACATGCCACACATACGATGGGGGCGTTGCAAATCGCATACGATATCGTATGCGAAATTGCAACGTGTAAAGCAGCCTTAAGAGAAATAACGGTGGAACTGCACAACACAAAGCTCAAGAAAAATCTAGGTATGTACTGAAACTGAAATGATAGAAGAGCTGTCAGCTCCTCACCTGCTACCAACGATCTTACTAGCTCTCACGAAGACCGGAATCTTACTTCTATATGCTCACCTGCTACCAAGACATTTTTTATTTGCTGTAATCTGTAGCCAAATAGGTAGGGAAACATCAATTAAAGGCCCCTATATACAAATCTGCATGAAAAAATTGTCCAGTTTTCTCCTTACAGTTGTAATTCAATTTCATGGATCCGAGGAGAGATTCTTTTCAATTAGAATCACAATTCTATGAAAGATCACGAGTTTGTCTCTACATTTCCAGGAATGTTATATATTGTCTTAAGTATTTCAAAAAGTAGAAGAAATCCTAAAATTATTATTTTCAATTCAGTAGATAATCAAGGGCTTGAAAACTGATTGACTTACTATGTAAGGCCCCCTTTACACGTTCGTGATACACGTGCGTGTTTGGTCCGTTTCCGTATATACCGGAGACACGGCCAAACGTGCACCAATGTTATGCAATGTTTGAGGACACACGTGCGTTATTTCATAATGTCCGTGTGTCCGTGTGCGTGCTACGTTTGTGTCTTCGTTTTGCACGGAAGCATGTCCGTTTTCAGCACACAACACGCAGCACGGACCCAATGAAAGTCAATGGGTCTGTGTGCACGTCCGAGTGACACGGACGCATCTCTGTTTGCTCCCTGTACGTTTTGTGCTTTTTTCATGTGATGTCGGTCTTTTTTCTTTTTCTGTTTCGTTCTCTCCCTCAGTCCGTCGGTCGGTCGGTCTCTCTCTATGTCTGTCGGTCGGTCTCTCTGTCTTATCTGTCCCTCTCGCTGTCTGTCGGTCAGTTCCCCCCCTCTCTCATACTTACCGTTCCCCGATTTCCGGCGCGGCGCTGCACTGCTGTTATAAAAGCTCTGGCGGCTTTTCCTCTTTTGAAAAAGCTGCCGCTCATTAATCAATCTCGTATTCCCTGCTTTCCCCGCCCACCGGCAAATATGATTGGTTGCAGTGAGACACGCCCACATGCTGAGTGACAGCTGTCCCCCCCCCTATTTCACTACCAGCCAGATAAAGCCATATGGCTGCAGGCTGGTATTCTCAGGATGGGGAGCCCCACGTTATGGAGAGCCCCCCAGCCTAACAATATCAGCCAGCAGACGCCCAGAATTGCCGCATACATTAGATGCGACAGTTCTGGGACTCTACCCGACTCTTCCCGATTTGCCCTGGTGCGTTGGCAATCGGGGTAATAAGGAGTTAATGGCAGCCCATAGCTGCCACTAAATCCTAGATTAATCATGTCAGGCGTCTCCCCGAGATACCTTCCATGATTAATCAGTAAGTTACAGTTAAAAAACAGACACACCCGAAAAATCCTTTATTAGAATTAAAAAACACTAACAAATTCCCTCCTCACCAATTTATTAACCCCAACAAAGCCCTCCATGTCCGGCGTAATCCACGGACCTCCAGCGTTGCATCCAGCTCTGCTGCATGAAGGTAACAGGAGCAGCAGTATACACCGCCGTTCCTGTCAGCTCCACGCAGCAAATGAGGTGAGTAGTGCAATCAGCTGCGGTCAGTCAGGTAACTCACGGCCACCGCTGGATCCAGCGGTGGCCGCGGGTAACCTCAGTGACAGCTCAGCTCCACGCAGCAAATGAGGTGAGTAGCGCGATTAGCGGTGGCCGTGAGTTACCTGACTGACAGCAGCTGATCGCGCTACTCAACTCATTTGCTGCGTGGAGCTGACAGGAGCGGCGGTGTTTAATCCATGAATCACCCAATATATTTTCGGAGCTCAATTAGAATTGGTATCTAAACTGTCCTCCTCATCATGCTGTTCATATTTGACACTAGGAGGCCAAGATGACAATTAAAAATTTGTCAACAGTACCTCACCGTTGCGACGAGGGACCAGTGAACCTTAGGGCTATTCAGTGATGAAAGTCGATTCCCGCTGAGAACAAGTGATGACCACCAATGATGTTGAAGACATCAAGAATGCTATGCATCAGCCATTGCTGTCACCAGGTGAGCCTTTGGTGGTGGTGTTACAGTGTGGACAGTGTGTATTAGTTTGATAGGGACCCAACAAAAATGAGGTTGCCTTGCCACTGGCTGTTGGGTTCACATAAAAATGGCCAATTTTGTGTGCTAAGTATCTCAATTTTTTTCACAGCAGTATTGCTTGTCTATATTCCCATATTTATTGTTCCACATATCTTAGCACTACAGAGTGCAACTGTCTCCTTTTTGTTACTATGTTTCATGCTCAGTCTGCACCCGTTCACATTAGAAGGGTAGGATGTGCCATACTGTGTGGGAGACTATGGAGACATCATAGTGTGAATGTGAGGGCGCCAGTGGTAGTATTATGCTGTGGATCAGGAGGGACAGGGAGGCATAATAATGGCATCACAATGTGTCGGGAAGCTGGGGGGAATCATAGTGTATGTGGGAGGGACTATGGGGGGATCATACAGTGTGTGGTGAGCTGTGGAACATCATATTCTGACAGTGAGGGTATCAATCTGTTAGTAAGAGCTTTGGGGGTATCATATTGTGTGAGGGATAGAGTTGAGCGCGGTTCGCGGTTCGAGGTTCTCCAGTTCGAGGCTCGAGTGATTTTGGGGGCTGTTCTAGATTGAACTAGAACTCGAGCTTTTTGCAAAAGCTCGATAGTTCTAGATACGTTCGAGAACGGTTCTAGCAGCAAAAAAACCAGCTAATTCCTAGCTGGCTTTCCGCTGTAATAGTGTAAGTCACACTATTATGACATTTCAGTGTATAGTGTGCGGGAACAGTGCATTCAGATCACTGCTGTTTGGATAATGGCGATCGCCATTTTTTATTTTTTTTTTCCTTGTCTTCCTTCCCTAAGCGCGCGCGTGTAGTGGGGCGGGCCAGCATGTCAGCCAATCCCAGACACACACACAGCTAAGTGGACTTTTAGCCTGAGAAGCAACGGCATGTGTGATAGGATGTCCATGTCACATGTCCCTGCATTATAAAACCGGACATTTTCCTCCAGCACGCCATTATCTGCCTTCTGCGTCCTTGGTGTCAGACATCACTGGCGCAGCTCCTATCGCCGATACTGCTGTATACGCTCCATACACAGCGCTGTACAGCATAGGGATAGCACTTTCTATCAGTCCTTTTAAGGGCTCATACCGGCAGGGTCAGAGCCATAGGTGACAGGTCCTGAAAACAGAGTTTAACAGCTACACAAGATGACAGCGTCTGTGTAGCTAAGGTCAGGGATTTCCTCGCTGCATTTCCCCATTAGGAGGGATAGAAAGGCAGGCTTCCTTTCCTCTACCCAGAGCCCCACAACCCTGCCACTGTACCCTCCTGCCCTTTGCACACTCCAACTCATTGTTACTAAGCCATTATACTAGCAAACACTGAGTGTACTTAGTGGCATCCTTAACGTGGCTGTTGGACTGCTGTATTGCCCCAGTAGTGCAAAGATATTTGCAGCACGTCTGCCTGCATTGCACACTCAAACTCATTGTTACTAAGCCATTATACTGGCAAACACTGAGTGAACTTAGTGGCATCCTAAACGTGGCTATTGGACTTCTGTATAGTCCCACTAGTGCAAAGATATTTGCAGCACCTCTGCCTGCATTGCACACTCCAACTCATTATTACTAAGCCATTATACTAGCAAACACTGAGTGAACTTAGTGGCATCCTTAACGTGGCTGTTGGACTGCTGTGTTGCCCCAGTAGTGCAAAGATATTTGCAGCACGTCTGCCTGCATTGCACACTCAAACTCATTGTAGCTAAGCCATTATACTAGCAAACACTGAGTGAACTTAGTGTCATCCTAAACGTGGCTATTGGACTTCTGTATAGTCCCACTAGTGCAAAGATATTTGCAGCACCTCTGCCTGCATTGCACACTCAAACTCATTGTTACTAAGCCATTATACTAGCAAACACTGATTGAACCTAGTGGCATCCTAAACGTGGCTATTGGACTTCTGTATAGTCCCACTAGTGCAAAGATATTTGCAGCACCTCTGCCTGCATTGCACACTGAAACTCATTATAACTAAGCCATTATACTAGCAAACACTGAGTGTACCTAGTGGCATCCTAAACATGGCTATTGGACTTCTGTATAGTCCCACTAGTGCAAAGATATTTGCAGCACCTCTGCCTGCATTGCACACTCAAACTCATTGTTACTAAGCCATTATACTAGCAAACACTGATTGAACCTAGTGGCATCCTAAACTTGGCTATTGGACTTTTGTATAGTCCCACTAGTGCAAAGATATTTGCAGCACCTCTGCCTGCATTGCACACTCAAACTCATTGTTACTAAGCCATTATACTAGCAAACACTGATTGAACCTAGTGGCATCCTAAACTTGGCTATTGGACTTTTGTATAGTCCCACTAGTGCAAAGATATTTGCAGCACCTCTGCCTGCATTGCACACTCAAACTCATTGTTACTAAGCCATTATACTAGCAAACACTGATTGAACCTAGTGGCATCCTAAACGTGGCTATTGGACTTCTGTATAGTCCCACTAGTGCAAAGATATTTGCAGCACCTCTGCCTGCATTGCACACTCAAACTCATTGTTACTAAGCCATTATACTAGCAAACACTGATTGAACCTAGTGGCATCCTAAACGTGGCTATTGGACTTCTGTATAGTCCCACTAGTGCAAAGATATTTGCAGCACCTCTGCCTGCATTGCACACTCAAACTCATTGTTACTAAGCCATTATACTAGCAAACACTGATTGAACCTAGTGGCATCCTAAACGTGGCTATTGGACTTCTGTATAGTCCCACTAGTGCAAAGATATTTGCAGCACCTCTGTGGAGACACGTGGCTCAGTGGGTGCTCTCGTCCACTAAAACCCGCCGCCTTTAGAAAGACAGCGTGGCTCAGGGCTCATCCCAACTGAACGCCGGCCTCCTTAACCGTGGGCGTAACACTACTCAGACAACACAGGGTGAGGGAACCACAATAATTAGACTTTATTGGATCCCCAAACAATTAACGGCACATAACACATAACCAGCAAAACACACAAATGTAACAGGCAACAGAGTCTCACCCTTCCGCTGGCTCACCAGGGATTCAGAATGTCCATGCCTCACAGGTTCCAAGCTGTCTGAGGTCTGCAAAGTCTGTAACAGGTGACTGAACTGTCCCAACCTGAGTGTCCTCCTTAGGTAGTCCTGGTTTGATGTTAAAATCCTGGCAGCCGGAGTCGAATCCCTAGGCTGTGGATATGGTCTCCAACCGGAACCGAAGCCCCTAGATTGAAGCCATAAGATATCCTGATCCTCTAGTCAGCTCCTGAGAGCTTAGACTGGATCCATCAGCATCCATCAACCTTCATCAACCTTCATTTCCCCCTGGTGGCTTAAAGAAGTCCCTTTTATAGCCATAACCTTCCCTTAGGATACACTGCGTCCTCATCGATTGGTTGGACAAGATTGCTTCTCCCATTCGATGAATTTCAAGCTGCATGGATAATGTTCATTTAAATGATGTGCATAGAAAGACTCAGTATATCTACATGGAGTCGGCAAGTCACCGACTAGACAATGGCTACTAAGGTAATTACATTAGCAATACACAACTACAATACAATGGTTACTGGAAATGTCTGGAGAACAATATGTTTGGCTTTCAGTGGCCAACACAATTACATTGAGTCAACAAGAGTCTTGTAAAAACAATAGACAAGCTATCATGCCGTCTGGCTGGATTTTAAGAAACTTTAACCCATGAGAGTCCATGTCGTCACATTCCTCCCCCTTCTTAATATTAGCCAGACATGATAGGCTTCCGATCATCCTTCTCCTCTTGACGGCATTGTCCTTTTTAATGGTGAGGTCAGCAACAGAGGCTTGCATCTATACACCTCCCCCTGATTACCTCCCCCAAGTTGAGTAGCCATATTGTGGACAAGCACTAAGGTGGGGTCCATGAGTTGGGCCTGCACAAATCTCCCACTAGCAATCCTCCCCCAGTCAATAGCCACAGTGTGGTTAGGCTTACTCACGGTTCTTGGCTCAGAAGTGGATGATGGAGACCGGGAATGCAAACCATCCCTGGAAAAGATGTTAGAAAGATCCACATCAGGGTCCTGCTTGGCTTTGAGGTGGGTGGTGGCTGCTTCAAACTGACTGGATAGTCCTTGTCCTAGGTCATTCTCCAAAATGACTGGTGTGAGCAGGTAATTCACAAGCCCCACTTTCACTTCCCTTTGAGTGGTATCCAAAACAACAGGCTTGGTGGTGCCATCTATGAACCCCACTTCAACTTCCTCCTGGCTAGTCCCCGAAACAACAGAAGTGGGGATACCATCCATGAGCCCTACATCAACTTCCTCCTGGTTAGTCCCTGAAACAACAGTTGTGGGGAGGCTGTCCATAAGCTCCATATGGACCGCTTCCTAGTCAGACCCCAAAATAACAGGTGTGGGGAGGCTGTTCACAAGCTCCACCTCGACCTCTCCCTGGTCGGTCCTAAGGTCCAACTGCACACATGCCAGAGGTACGTCTGAGCGCTGGCCCTCAGCCAGGGAGATGGATAATTGGGAATCTGGTAAAGGGTCTTCTGGGGAAACAATAACTGGGCTTACCAGAGTGATGGAAGATCCAATGTCTCGAAGTCCCTGAGCCTGTATATCACCGACCTTGACCGTCTGGATGTGGGGATGGAGGTTGGCTGGTGTACGGTGTCCGACCTGACGTAGGGTGTGGACTGGATAAACCACTTCCTCAGCTATTGGTGTTTCTTGGGAGTAGCATTTCTCAGGTCTCGTTGGTTCATCTCGGCATATGTTGACTGGTTGGAGTGGCAGATGGGCTCCAAGCATGCGGCCTCGGTTTTGGAGACAATCTTTATCTATATGTCCATTGCGCCCACATGTATAACAGCGCCATAGATTGGGCGAGTCACAGGCCCTGATTGTAGTCCTTTGTTTTGGCGCAGCTTCTGCTGGGTAGCGGGACCATCTTTCTCGACCGACTGGTGTTAGCAGTACTGCAGCTGGAATCCCATAAACATATTCCAGAACATAAGCCCTCTCTAATCTTGAGGATCTAGGCCCCAATGCATCCAACAACGCTGTGGCTTGGGACATTTTGGACAAAGTTGATTCCCGATTGTCACTAGATCCATGATGTGGCACATAGTTTAAATCCTCTGGGTCAATATCGGCGGGATCCTCATCGTCCTCTGCATCATTCTGGGCATCCCAACGGACTAATTTCTGGATCAAGGCTGACCGAGTCTCAGCGTTCCAGTAGATAATCTTTCGCCTCTGGCACAGATCCTGTAGCATCCATTTACTGCAGCGGTCGTAACTGCTCTCTTGTCCTTGTCCCATGGCTGAGCTGGTGGGGTTGGACATGGCAGCGTCCAAAACCTGAATGCCTCCCCTATGGCCTGCTGGGTACGCTTATGTGCCTCCCTGGTTGTTGAGCCCTGGACGGTGTCCGAAAACACCAGTCCGCTGCAGCTCCCCTGGGTAAACCAGGCTGAGTAGTATCCCACCGCTGCCACCAGTTTGTGACGGGGTATGCAACAGAGCAGTGAGGGACGCCAGGCCAAGGAACAATCCAAAGGGCTTTATTGGAACCACAAAGATAAAGCAGCAAACATAAATATAAATCCCACGTGGCCGCGGATCTCCAGTCTGTAACAGTCCACACACACAGACCCCAGGATCCAGCCTCAGCTATAGATCCTAGTCCTTCTCCAGCCGAGCTCCAACTAACTGCTCTAACATGTTCTTCTCTCCTGGGATCAGCCCCTTAGGTGGGCACACCTCCCCCTGGCCATTTGATGCATGAATGGACTTTAGACTGCTGGCTCTGTTCTGTTTACCAAGTTGTAGTTTGGAGAAGTCCCATGCTGAGAAGAACAATATATATATGCAACCCCCACCAAATCAATGACAATAGCTACTGCTGAAGCCTGATTGCAATATGATACAGGCTGGGGAAAGGTATGGTCACTTACATCCCAAGACATAGTATTACAGCAAATACAGTGAGAAGGTAAAATACATCATGACAATTCCTTCCCCTCCCAACTTGTGTACGTGCTAGGGACCTCTACAGGTCGCTGGTTAAGTACACGCAGGCATGGCTGACAGGACTCAAGGCTCCTCTTGCCTGGACAGTCCATCTGCATTTTGGTGTTGGCTGCCCCTTCTATATCGTATGGTAAAGTTATAGGGCTGCAGAGCCAGGCTCCATCGCAGTAATCGTCCATTGCCCCCAGAGACTCTGTTCAGCCAGGTGAGGGGATTGTGATCAGTAACCACAGTAAATTCTCGTCCATACAGATACGGCCGTAGTTTCTTAAGGGCCCACACTACAGCCAGACATTCTTTTTCAACAGTTGCATAGGCCACTTCTCGGTCCAGCAGTTTCCTGCTGAGGTAGGCAATGGGGTGTTCGTCCCCAGCTGCATTCACCTGGCTGAGGACAGCTCCCAGTCCATAAGCAGAGGCGTCCGTTTGCACAATAAATCTCCGCTTGTAGTCTGGAGCAGCCAGGACAGGATCGCAGACCAGAGCGTCCTTCAGCCGGTTAAAAGCCTCATCACAGGCTGGAGTCCAGATCACCAGCCAGGGCATTGTTTTCTTGGTCAGGTCGGTAAGAGGCTTGGCCACAGTACTGAAATGAGAAACAAATTTTCGGAAATAACTGGCAGTGCCCAGAAAAGCCATAACTTGTTTCTTAGTTTGGGGTACAGGCCAGTCTCTAATAGCCTGGATTTTGGCAGTCTCAGGACGGAGCTTCCCTCCTCCCACTCTATGCCCTAGGTACTGGACTTCCCCCATCCCCAATTGGCATTTATCGGGTCGAATAGTTAGGCCGGCTGCAAGAATCAGGTCCAAAATAATGGCTACTTGATTCAGATGTTCCTCCCATGTGTGGCTGAAGACGGCGATATCATCCAAGTAGGCACAAGCAAAGTCACCACATCCCCGGAGGATCTGATCCACCATTCTCTGGAAGGTGGCCGGGGCATTTTTCATTCCAAAAGGCATGCTTAGAAATTCATACAGACCAAAGGGGGTTATAAAAGTGGACCGTTCTCTCCCTTCATCCGTTAGAGGGATCTGCCAGTATCCCTTACTGAGATCCAAGGTAGTGACATATCGAGACCCAGCCAGTCGGTCTAGAAATTCGTCAATACGAGGCATTGGGTAAGGATCGCTGACGGTATGGTCGTTTAGTCGCCGATAGTCCACACAAAATCGAGTACTCCCATCCTTCTTGGGTACTAACACCACATGGGAGGCCCAAGGGCTATGGGAGGCCTTGATTACCCCAAGCTGTAACATCTCCTCCAGTTCGTGCTGCATGGTGTTTCGAACTGATTCAGGTACCCGGTAAGGAGCCAGTAATATGGGACGGATGCCCTGAGTGTCCACATGATGTTGGGTGACGGTGGTTCGACCTGGTTGGGATGAGAAAGCAGCCCGTCTCTGTTGAAGCACTTCCAGCATCTGGATTTTCTGTAAGGAGTCCAGGTAATCTCCCAGGGGAACCTGTTCCACAGTGGATGGGGCTCTCGCTGATTCCACGAGATCAGGTAGAGAGTCCTCATCCTCTTGATCATCTTCTGAAGTCAACCGACAGCTTGCTATCATTGGAATGTTCCGGTCATGGTACTCCTTAATCATATTCACATGGACAGTCTTTTGCCTTAGCCCCTGATCATCTAAAGCAAGAAGGTAATTGGTATCATTCAGTTTTCTGAGAACCCGGAAGGGACCCTCCCATGTGGTCTGCAGTTTATTCTGCCGATGGGGAACAATCATTAAGACTTGTTGTCCTTCTACAAACTCCCGATAGCGTGCTTTACGGTCATACCATGTCTTCTGTCTGGTTTGAGCCATACGCAAATGACTCTGGGCAAAACTAGCAAGTTGGGCCAGGGTTTCTCGCAGCTTTAGGACATAAGGGACAACAGGGGTTCCTGTATCTTCAACTTGCCCCTCCCAGTATTCCTTGAGCAGGGTTAAGGGTCCTCGGACCTTTCTTCCATAGAGTAGTTCAAAGGGGGAGAACCCAGTGGACTCCTAGGGAACTTCCCGATAGGCAAACAAGAGATGGGGTAGGTACTTCTCCCAGTCTGAATCTCGGTCCGTGAAGGCTCTCAGCATATTCTTCAGAGTGCCGTTGAATCGTTCACAAAGTCCATTTGTTTGGGGATGATACGGGGTCGTTCGGATCGCTCGTACTCCACAGGTGCGCCACAGACACTGGACCAACTCTGACATAAACTGGGAGCCTTGGTCCGACAAGATCTCACTGGGGAATCCTACTCTGGTAAAAATAATAACCAAGGCCTCGGCCACCTTGGCTGCAGAGATACTTGACAAGGCCACGGCTTCTGGATATCGGGTGGCATAGTCCACAACAGTGAGAATGTACTGCTTTCCAGATTTACTTGGTTTAGCCAGAGGTCCAATGATATCAACAGCTACTCTTTGAAAGGGTTCTTCTATTATAGGGAGCGGTTGCAGGGGTGCCTTTGGGTGATCTCCGGGTCGCCCTCTACGCTGACATATGTCACAAGTTTGGCAGAAATGCGCCACTGCTTGGGAAATCCCTGGCCAATAAAAAGTTTGACTCAATCGTCTCTCGGTGCGGGTTTTGCCTTGATGGCCAGCCGTAGGAATGTCATGAGCCAGGTGTAATAGGGGAATTCTGTACTTCTGAGGAACAATCAGCTGTTTGCTATAAGTCCAGGGCTTATCTAGGGAGTCAGCATTGGCAACCCGATACAGAAGTCCATTTTCTCTGATAATTCTTTCTCCGTTCTCCCCTAGCTGCCCTATTTCAGCTTGGGCTCTAAAACTAGCAAGGGTGGGGTCAGTCTCTACTTCTTGTCTGAACTGAACTTTATCCCAAGTAACATTCATATTATCCCCACAAGAAGAATCACTCACCGGCTGTAATGGCAGTTCTGGTGGCCTCATTTCCATGGATGGGTTGTACACGTCCACATGGGCTGCTCTCTTGGCTTGACTTCTGGTTACCGCACCGACAAAGTGGCAATGAAGATTCCCCACATCATTTCCTAGAAGAACGTCTGCAGGGAGGCCGCTCATCACACCGACCACACATTGTTTTGCCCCAAAGCCATAATCCAGGGTCACACTCGCTCTTGGAATATATCTCTGGGTACCTCCTGCCAGTTCAATGGCAATTCCTGGTCCCTTTTGAATTGCTTGTGGTTGAATTACTCGGGGATCGGCTATGGTGAGGAAAGCCCCAGTGTCACGGAAGCCAACAACTTTTTGGCCATCCAGCACGACCTCCTGTAGATGTTTGTCCTGAAGATCAGAAGAACAGGTGGCTGGAGCTCGCACCCCATAGACTCCGGGTAGGGGAGCCAGGATATCTGAGTCACTTGGCAAGTCATCAGGCACAGAATCCAGCTCTTCTCCTGGTGAAGGTGTCTGTAGATAATGAACAGGCAAAGGCGGTCTGTAGCTGTTCTGTCTCCGAATACATGGACATTGGAATTGCATGTGCCCAGGCTGCCCACACCCATAACATCTGCGCTCTGGGATTCTTCCTCCACGTCGTATTCCCAAAGGTGGAGCATGAGTAATGCGAGGCACAGTCACACGAAGGTCTCCATGAGTTGACGGTTTAGGGTGATGGTGAACATTGGGGCCAGAAGGACCAGGGGCCGCCAGCGTTGGGGGGTTGGTGGTTTTTTTCTCACTGGGTAATAGTTTTTTCCACTGAGGCTTGATGGTGAGAGCCTCATCAGCTAGAGCTGCAGCTTCCTCCACAGTGGCTGGTCTCCTTTCACGCACCCATTCCCGGATCTCAGCGGGGCACTTGAAGTAAAACTGCTCTTTTAGGAGGACCTGGAGGACGGTCTCCAAGGTTAAGGCCTCCTCTGCCTCCAGCCAACGATGCCACAGATGTTTGAGTTTGTGGGCATACATCTTGAAGGACACTTCCTCATCACATGCTAAAGTACGGAACTGAGTCCTGTAAGTGTCTGGCGTTACAGCATAATGTTCTAGAATAGTCTGTTTAATATCCGCATACTCACAGTTCCACCGAGGGTCCATAGCTCTATAGGCTGCAGCAGCTCCACCCTCTAAGAGCCCAACCAGATGCCGGACGCGCTCCCTTTCTGGGACTTCCATTAATCGACACTGATGCTCAAAGTCCTGGAAGAAGCCCTCAATGTCACCAGCAGCCTCATTAAACTGCTTGAAGTCTTTGCGGGACACCCTGGGAAGTTCCCTCATGATGGGTGCTGGGGTTACAGTCTGTCTGGAACCTCTCGCGGCTTCCACAGCGAGCTGCTTATCCAGCAATGCCATCTCCTCCATCCTGCGCTCCTTCTCTTTAGCTCCACGCATGACCTCCATCTTATATTCTATGGTGGTCTCCTCTCCCAGCAAGGCCATCTCCTCCTCGTACCACACAACCCATTGACTTTTTTGGGTATTTACCTCCGGCTCCCGTCTTTGCTCCCCTTGCTGTGGAAATTGTTCCTCAGTGCCATCTTGCAGGCAAGCGTTTTCCAATGCCTCAATTAGTTGCTCCTTAGAGAGTCCTTTGTAGCCGACACCTAATTCACGGGTCTTTGTTTGTAGGCTCACCACAGTCCAGTTCCTGTATCCTGAGGTTCTGGTTTCAGACGTTGATTGGCCGTTGTCCTCCATTTCTTCTGCTCTGATCCCGCCGCTGCCTGTCAGCCATGCCTGCGTGTACTTAACCAGCGACCTGTAGAGGTCCCTAGTACGTACACAAGTTGGGAGGGGAAGGAATTGTCATGATATATTTTACCTTCTCACTGTATTTGCTGTAATACTATGTCTTGGGATGTAAGTGACCATACCTTCCCCCCAGCCTGTATCATATTGCAATCAGGCTTCAGCAGTAGCTATTGTCATTGATTTGGTGGGGGTTGCATATATATATTGTTCTTCTCAGCATGGGACTTCTCCAATCTACAACTTGGTAAACAGAACAGAGCCAGCAGTCTAAAGTCCATTCATGCATTAAATGGCCAGGGGGAGGTGTGCCCACCTAAGGGGCTGATCCCAGGAGAGAAGAACATGTTAGAGCAGTTAGTTGGAGCTCGGCTGGAGAAGGACTAGGATCTATAGCTGAGGCTGGATCATGGGGTCTGTGTGTGTGGACTGTTACAGACTGGAGATCCGAGGCCATGTGGGATTGTGTTTTGTTGTTCACCTGTTGGACTCAAGGAACTCATATAAGGACCATTGCCCTAATTTCCCTGGCATTGGAATACCAGGCGGTGCCCCTGGATCTTTTGTTTTTTTTGTTGTGGACTCCTTGCAGATTTGAAGGATTTATATTTATGTTTGCTGCTTTATCTTTGTGGTTCCAATAAAGCCCTTTGGATTGTTCCTTGGCCTGGCGTCCCTCACTGCTCTGTTGCATACCCCGTCACAACCTCTGCCTGCATTGCACACTCCAACTCATTGTTACTAAGCCATTATACTAGCAAACACTGAGTGAACCTAGTGGCATCCTAAACGTGGCTATTGCACTTCTGTATAGTCCCACTAGTGCAAAGATATTTGCAGCACCTCTGCCTGCATTGCACACTCAAACTCATTGTAGTTAAGCCATTATACTAGCAAACACTGAGTGAACCTAGTGGCATCCTTAACGTGGCTGTTGGACTGCTGTATTGCCCCAGTAGTGCAAAGATATTTGCAGCACCTCTGCCTGCATTGCACACTCAAACTCATTGTTACTTACTAAGACGTTATAATACCAAAAATTGAGTAAACTTAGTGGCATACAAGAAGTGGCTGTTGTACTCCATTAGTGCCCCACTGGTGCCAAGCTATTTCTAGCACCTGTGCAGGACACCCTCCTGCTCTGTTTTTAATAAGCTATAATGATAGCAAAAAATACTGCCATTTAGTGGCATCATAGAACTGGCTGTTGTATTCCATTAGTGCCCCACTGGTGCCAAGCTATTTCTAGCACCTGTGCAGGACACCCTCCTGCTCTGTTTTTAATAAGCTATAATGATAGCAAAAAATACTGCCATTTAGTGGCATCATAGAACTGGCTGTTGTATTCCATTAGTGCCCCACTGGTGCCAAGCTATTTCTAGCACCTGTGCAGGACACCCTCCTGCTCTGTTTTTAATAAGCTATAATGATAGCAAAAAATACTGCCATTTAGTGGCATCATAGAACTGGCTGTTGTATTCCATTAGTGCCCCACTGGTGCCAAGCTATTTCTAGCACCTGTGCAGGACACCCTCCTGCTCTGTTTTTAATAAGCTATAATGATAGCAAAAAATATTGCCATTTAGTGGCATACAAAAAGTGGCTGTTGGACTCCTTTATTGTGCCACTTGTGCCAAGCAATCTCAAGCACCTCTGCATTCTACCCTCATGCACATTTAGCTATGCTAATTTTATAGCAAACTCAGGGAATTCCTTGCTGCATTTGATCATTAGGAGGGATAGAAAGTGAGGCTTCTTTTACTGTCCTGGTACCCACAGAACACGGCCACTGTACCCATCTGTCCACTTTTGCCACGCTATTTAATTTGCCCAAAGAGCTTTTTCTGCCATCCTAAAATTGTCTGGAATACTAAGTTAGTGTTCCTTTGCTGCCAAGCAAGGTACAACACATGTGCATTCTACACTCCTTTCCATTTCTGGAATGCAATTATTAACTGCAGGTAGTCCAGCCAATCTGTGACGAAGGTGCAGGCGTGGATATAATGTAGCCTACATCCAATGATGGTTCTCTCGATGTCTGACAGATCAACAATACCTTCTGTTTCCACTTCCAAAACAAGTGATGACCTGCCAATCACACTCCCTGTTGCGGGTAAAGGAGTGGAAGTTCAGTGTGAAAAACCATGTGTGACTGCTGTCCCCACAGTCACAGAGGATGAAGAGCACGCAGATGCACTTGATGGGGCAGGCGGTGGTTGCACAGGCACGCTAGGCCGCATTGTAGCACAGTGAAATTCAGATTGCGACTTATGCTTCATTTTAAGTTGTGTACAGGGTGGGCTCCCCAGTATGCAGCAAAACCAGGCAACAGGAAAAGGACTCTAGGCAGTTGGGTTGATAAATGATTGTTTAACTTTACCAAAACAAACAATAAGAACCATGCATACAATTTAAATAATTGAACAATCTATTCTGTTGCCTACTACCTGCTAATCCCTCTGTGTAGCAGTAATTGTGTGTTTGTGCGTGTGTGTGTGTGTGTGTGTGTTTGAACACGACTTACCAGTGGCGCATCACAAGACCTTCCAAGTTATCTACCTAAACATAGTCAAAACACATTACCCCCCCTGAATACCCTTGTTAGCTGAAGCCTCACAGATAATGCAGATGATAACAGTGTGAATGCAAACCACACAGCTCTGCAACACGGTCATGGAAATCTTGAAAAGCAACAGTCAATGCAAACATGTGTTGCTGTCCCTCTATGATTTAAACTGTATGTGACAATTTGACAGTGCAGAGGCAGCAAGTCTTATTGTCTATATAGTCGGCCTACCCAGAACAGATATGTGTTTTGCTAATAAAACAAAGTGTTGTGTGCCCGCATTATTGTCTGGGCACAGCCTACCGTACCCGGGTACTCTGATGTCCAGTTGCCAGAAATATAGACTTTACGCTCCTCTCACGGTAAACAGTATAGACAGCACTGTAAGAATGTGGGTCTGTGGCACAGGATGCTGCTCACTGGCATTACGGGGCTCATCATCAAAGTACAACATGACTCCCCTTACAATTGAACGAAGTGTTTCCGCGGTGGCTCCTTGCTGTAACACACACCTTTAGCTTTTCCTTCTGTTCATAGACAGCATCTCCAAGTCCACATCCGAAGAGCAATTTGATATTGCTATAGTGACCAAACAAAGGCAGATCCAAAAAAACAGCAGCCCCTTGTGTGTAGTTTGCAACAATGCATGCAATGGCAAATAAGCATGTTGCATTGACAGTGGCTAAAGCTGACCAATACACCTTCACGCTATCAATTCATATCCATGTGACACTTCATGGAGGAACTACTCAAAGGTGTGAGTTTTTGCCTTCTACTTACAGATTGTTGACAAATCTTACAGATTCCATGACTTGGGTGATCCTTTGCGATGTCCAAAAATTCACAGGCTAGGCAAGGCTTACAGCCCATGCGACCTGCATAGCCAACACGACTTCTGCTCAGAGTCAAAGTTGTGGTCCAGGATTCAGTTGTTGACGTGCTTCCAGTACTTTGTCTCTGGCCAGGAAGACGCAACGTAACCTCGTCGTCAGTAGCATCCTCCTCCACCTCCTCTGCTGACCTCATCGACTGGCTGACTTTGGTTTGACAGTAAGTATTGTCTCCAACCTCATCAATAACCCTGTGTGTTTTCATTCCCCTCGTCCTGAGTCCTCCGAGACAACCTCTTCCTGCCCTGACCGAATAGTAAAGTTGTCATTCCAATCAGGTATCTGTGCTCCTCATCATGTTCCCCATTGTCTCCACCAGGAGGATTTACTTTTTGGAAATGAGGGTGTAGATTAGGCTCAGCAACTTCTTCATCGGGGCCTGGATCCCACTCACAAAGCTTCTGGCCATCTGCGCAGATCATTTCCCCTGTCTCATGGAACTCGCTACCTCAACACGTCAGATTATCTGCTACACCCGTAAGCTTCAAACTGAATCTGAAAACTCATCTGTTCAGAAATGACTATAACCTTCAATGACACCACCACCATACGTACTTGACGCTCAACCTACACCACTCCTACTGTCTCCTCCCAAAAATCCTTTAGAATGTAATCCCGCAAGGGCAGGGCCCTCTTCCCTCTGTACCAGTCTGTCTATAGTTACTTGTATATGTATTCTGTATGTAACCCCCTTCTCATGTACAGCCCCATGGAATCAATGGTGCTCTATAAATCAATAATAAAAATAATAACTTCCTTGTCTGTACTCATTGCAGCTTTGGAGCAGTCCTCTGATTCCCAGGCTATAGTGCGACTGAACAGCTATGCAAACTCAACCATCTCTGTTACCCCATACTCAGCAGGGCTGGTGGAAACTTGAGAGCTGTTAGGAAGCAAGTGCGATTGGATTGACACCACAGAGGAATGGAGTATTTGGGATCTTGAAATTGGGGTGGAAGAGAGGCCACTTTATGGAGCACTTCAGATCCATTGAAGCAGCTGCTGTTTTGGCCTCATCTACATTTGTTAGCGATGGTTGTGTCCGTGAAAAAAAGGATCATATCAGATTATCCATGGGAAGAAGTACACCTGTTCTTTTGGATGGTATTTGTTGTTACAAAACCTGTAACCTGAAGCCTGCTGCGGTTTCATTTGCGCCCAGGCGTCAGCTGCCATTTAGGGCTGTGCCTTGGGTTGTCCAGCTGGCTGCTTTCTCCTCCACGTCTAAGTGTGGAGAGGCAGCTAGTGCACATGCGTGTGCCGATTTACCCCAGCCGCAGCCTAACTACAGTGTTTCGCCTAGTGAGTATGCTCAGCCTGACTGTGCCATTGCTGAGGCTAAGTCTTCATTTCGGGATACAGCGCATGCTCCCACACTTAGTGCGAAAAGCCTCTTTGCACAGGTACTTGCACTCCGTGCCGGGTCTAGGGCCTGTGTTGTGCCTAGACACCATAAAGCTGATAGTCTTTTTTCAGACACTGTATTTCATGATACTGAGCATGCTCAGGCACTTACTGCATCAGAGACTATGTCCGGTAATGAACTCTTTGGCCCTGCCCCTGATGTGGGGGTCCCATATAGACCACAGGGCATCAGGTGTCCTGACGATGTGGCCAGGCCACTCCCAAATGGCTTGCAGAAGCCCGCCCCTATGACTTGTCACCGCATTATTGATGGTCAGACGATGACTGGTGAGGTGTTTGGGTCATGGCAGCCATGAGGTCATCATTGAAATTGCGGTTCCAAATAGGACGCTAGTTATGCCACTCATGACGTGTCACTCTGCTTTTGTCTCCAGGAGGTGCATTGTGGTTCACCCTGGGGCGGACCCAGGTTATAAAAGGGGCTGGAGCCAACAAGGAGGTGCGCAGTCTTCTATTATGCTCCGAAAGAGCACACCTCCATGTGTTGAACCCATTGCGGCTTTAGGCCAGAGGTAGGCAGGGATAGGGTGTCGATGCAGGCCACCACCACAGTTGGTAACGCAGAATGGTTAAGACCAGCTCCTGTCCTACCAGTCCTGCTTGTGCAGCCCAGTGGCATTAACAGGCCTGCTGCTGCTGATGCACCTGCTGTCCACAGGTGTGGCCCCTACGCACACAGTCAGCGTACTCAATGGCACCTGTGTTGTTAACAGGGAGTTCCTGGGCTGGGTGGGCATGTGGACCCTGTGACGCTAACAGGGCTCCCAGTCTCCAGATCTGAATGGCGTCTAACTCAGTTCAGGCTACTATTAGTTTCATAGCCACACAGCTCTGTATCCTCCACCAAACCTTCCAGTTGTCAACCTCTCCTTTTCCATCTGGGAGCACGGTGGACACTGACTGCTGATGGGGATATATACCTTTCTCTTTCTTTTCTTAATAATTTTCGGTATATAGCGGTAACATAGTATATACCACCTTATCCAAATCTGCCAGTCCCACTGTAACAGATGGTGTTTCTTCAGCAAATGTTACTGTTGCTTAACCACCTAATCCATGGACAAAAACATTTTTCCCCTTTCCAACACACCTGTTCCCCTTTCCACCAGCATCTGTCCTTTTTCAACTCATTTTGGTATATGACTAAAAGTGCAACTCTGCAGGGACACCGTACTCAATGCCATCTCAGCACAGCAGCCAGCCCTCGGTCCCTCAGATGTGGACAAGTAAAAGACCATTTCCTCCTATCCATGACAAAGCGTTGAGATTCACTCTGTGCAGCACTGGTGTTTAGTGGAAAAGCAGATCTAAGATTGCGTACCACCTTCTGCAGATACTCCTGTATACGTGCGTCCATTTCTATGGCAGGAATTATTTTGCCAAATTTTGTCTTGTACCGGGGATCTAACAGTGTGGCAACCCAGTAGTCAGGATTACTTTGAATTCGTACAATCCGAGGGTCATGTTGTAGGTAGTGCAGCAAGAAGGCGCTCATGTGTCTTGTGCATCCAGGAGGACCAAGTCCTTGATGTGTTGGTGGCAGAGAGGTGAGAATCGTGCCTCCTTCCTCTGCCCTCTCCCCACAACCTCGCACAACCGAAATGTGAGCAAGCTCTCACTCATCTGCTGAGTCTTCCATGCCCATCGCCAGTTCGTCCTCCATTTCTTCATGGGCTCCTGCACCTTCCTCAACACTTTTTGCTGATACTATGCGCCCTTGTTAATCCCTCTCCCTCACCATGACTGCCGCCTAGGTGCCGCTGACCATCTGGACCTCGTAGATCTTGTTATCCCTTCCGCATATGACTCCTCCTGTACTTCCTCCCCTTCCTCTTGTCCCAACACCTGACTCCGAATAATAATTACAGTGTGCTCCATCATGTAGATGACCAGAATAGTCACGCTGAGAATGGCATCGCCAGTGCTAAACATCTTCGTCGACATTTGTAAACTGTGTAGAAGGGTGCATAGGTCCTTGATCTGACACCACTCCAGGAGCGTGATCTGCACCACCTCTGGATCAAGTTATCCCAGGCTATATGTCATAACGTATTGCAGCAGGGTTCGGCGGTGCTGCCACAAACGCTGCAACATGTGCAGATTCCAATTCCTGCGTGTCGGCACATCACATTTCAGGCGTTTAACCACCAGACCTAAAGACTTCTGTAGCGACGAAAGTTGTTGAGCCGCTGTGTGCGCACGATGGAAGTGAGCACATAGCGAGCGTGCCCGCTGCACAAGGCCATGTAGGCCGGGATGGTGTTTTAAAAATTGCTGGAGAATTAGGTTCAACACGTGAGCCATACAAGGCACATGTGTCACATTGCCCTGACGATGGCCCACAGCCAGGTTTGCATCATTGCCGCACACGGCTGTTAAGTCACCAACGGAGTCCGCTCCGTCAATTTGTACTCCGGTCGCCAGGTGACAACGTGTTCCTTTCATGCATAGTGCTGATGATGGGAGAGGAGTCGATGCCAGCGGCGCAGGTGGACGCAGGTTATGCTCACCCACTGGGCTGCATTACCTTGACAGATGCAGAATCTCTGGCTGAATGTAGCTGGTGGGTATCTCACAGATGAAGTACCATCATTCAGCTACAACCAATGGGAAGACACCACACCCTTTTTTATGCCCATCCTGTCTGCAGACCACTGCCAGACATAGCTATGAACCTCTGGTTACTTTTACCCCCAGTTCAGTTTTATGATTTTGTGTGCTTGTTACCTGACTACTTTTCCTGCTTGCTGTTTATGTACCTTGTTGGCCAATCCGCATTTCACCTCTGCTTGTTTTCTGATTAAGTCCTGGCCGTCCCATTCTGTTCCTGTTCCTCAATTAATGTTTTGACCCTGCCTGACTACTATTCTCTGGAACTGCAGCCTTCCACAGGTATTGATCACCTTGGGCCCTGTGTAATTCCTAATCCCTGTATAGGGGTTAAAGGGTTTCAGGGTTCTAGGGGTCCTGCTTGGTGAGTGGCTTCCCTCTAGCCTATCATTTACAGCCCATCTGAGTGTGTGGATCAAGGAAGGCGTTACACCGTGCTCTCTGCAGAAGGCCATGTGGGCCAGGATAGTGCTTTAAAAATTGCTGGACAACCAGGTTCAACACGTGAGCCACACAAGGCACGTGTGTCACATTGTCACAGCGAAGGGCCGCACCCATGTTTGCATCATTGTCGCACCCGGCCTTCCCTGGCTGCTGGTTGAGTGGAGACAACCATTGATGAAACTCGGTCTCCAGAGCTAACCGTCCACAACTTCTCAGCGGTGTGACTCACATTTCCCATACATTTCAAAGTAAACCTTTGACCGCCAGATGGCATTGAGCTCTGCTGCCAGCATAGTAAGGAGGTGTGTGGTATTCCTTGTGCGCAGTTACAAGGAAGGGTGGCCTGACCACACAGGGTTTGGGCCAAGGTGGAGGACCCACACGAGGTTGAAGAGGCAGAAGCAGTGTATTAACTTCTACATACAGAAGAAGGATTGACACAATTCGTGGGGACGGCAAGACTTGTACAGCAGACCCTTCTCCATCTCTCCCCACAGTAACCCATTGCCCAGTCAGCGACATGTAACGCCCCTGTCCATGCTTACTGGGCCAATTATCTGTGGTGAAATGCACCCTGTCACACAGAGTTTCTCAAGGAATCAGTGATGTTTAGTGCGACATGCTGGTGTAGCACGTGCACGCCTTTGTTGGAGAAGGAGTGGCGCCTGGGCATCAGCTCTTGGGGCACTGCGATGGGCATAAGGTCTCGAAAATCCTCGGTTAAAAAGGTTGGAAAGGCAGCATTTTGGTAGCCAACAGTTTCCAGATGCTGAAAGTCAACCTCTAAGCCATGTCATGCCCTTCTAAAAGCATGTAAAACACAGCGAGAGGACTCCAACCACAGTCTCCCTCGTTTCCACTAACTGGGCCACACACACCCCACTTGACTGGCATCAGTTGACCCCCATTTTTAAGCTTACAAAGATGCTTTGCATGAAGCACTCTCAAAAATACGCGTGCCTTTCACCTCCCCTGGATGACCCAGGGGAAGAAAAGTCCTCTGAGAGCCATGACTTGTTCATCTTGGTTCTTTTTTCAAAAGCGAGGGGACTCCAACCACAGTCTCCCTCGTTTCCACTAACTGGGCCACACACACCCCACTTGACTGGCATCAGTTGACCCCCATTTTCAAGCTTACAAAGATGCTTTGCATGAAGCACTATCAAAAATACGCGTGCCTTTCGCCTCCCCTGGATGACCCAGGGGAAGAAAAGTCCTCTGAGAGCCATGACTTGTTCATCTTGGTTCATTTTTCAAAAGGGAGGGGACTCCAACCACAGTCTCCCTCGTTTCCACTAACTGGGCCACACACACCCCACTTGACTGGCATCAGTTGACCCCCATTTTCAAACTTACAAAGATGCTTTGCATGAAGCACTATCAAAAATACGCATGCCTTTCGCCTCCCCTGGATGACCCAGGGGAAGAAAAGTCCTCTGAGAGCCATGACTTGTTCATCTTGGTTCTTTTTTCAAAAGCGAGGGGACTCCAACCACAGTCTCCCTCGTTTCCACTAACTGGGCCACACACACCCCACTTGACTGGCATCAGTTGACCCCCATTTTCAAGCTTACAAAGATGCTTTGCATGAAGCACTATCAAAAATACGCGTGCCTTTCGCCTCCCCTGGATGACCCAGGGGAAGAAAAGTCCTCTGAGAGCCATGACTTGTTCATCTTGGTTCTTTTTTCAAAAGCGAGGGGACTCCAACCACAGTCTCCCTCGTTTCCACTAACTGGGCCACACACACCCCACTTGACTGGCATCAGTTGACCCCCATTTTCAAGCTTACAAAGATGCTTTGCATGAAGCACTCTCAAAAATACATGTGCCTTTCGCCTCCCCTGGATGACCCAGGGGAAGAAAAGTCCTCTGAGATTCATGACTTGTTCATCTTGGTTCTTTTTTCAAAAGCGAGGGGACTCCAACCACAGTCTCCCTCGTTTCCACTAACTGGGCCACACACACCCCACTTGACTGGCATCAGTTGACCCCCATTTTCAAGCTTACAAAGATGCTTTGCATGAAGCACTCTCAAAAATACGCGTGCCTTTCGCCTCCCCTGTATGACCCAGGGGAAGAAAAGTCCTCTGAGAGCAATGACTTGTTCATCTTGGTTCTTTTTTCAAAAGCGAGGGGACTCCAACCACAGTCTCCCTCGTTTCCACTAACTGGGCCACACACACCCCACTTGACTGGCATCAGTTGACCCCCATTTTCAAGCTTACAAAGATGCTTTGCATGAAGCACTCTCAAAAATACGCGTGCCTTTCGACTCCCCTGGATGACCCAGGGGAAGAAAAGTCCTCTGAGCACGGTGGACACTGACTGCTGATGGGGATATATACCTTTCTCTTTCTTTTCTTAATAATTTTCGGTATATAGCGGTAACATAGTATATACCACCTTATCCAAATCTGCCAGTCCCACTGTAACAGATGGTGTTTCTTCAGCAAATGTTACTGTTGCTTAACCACCAAATCCATGGACAAAAACATTTTTCCCCTTTCCAACACACCTGTTCCCCTTTCCACCAGCATCTGTCCTTTTTCAACTCATTTTGGTATATGACTAAAAGTGCAACTCTGCAGGGACACCGTACTCAATGCCATCTCAGCACAGCAGCCAGCCCTCGGTCCCTCAGATGTGGACAAGTAAAAGACCATTTCCTCCTATCCATGACAAAGCGTTGAGATTCATGACCAGCTGAGGGAGTATTCTCCGGTCGTGATGTCTGTATTACCAAAACCCTTATCCTAAAAATAAACACACGGACTGCATGCGACTTGGTTCAAAAATGGCCACAGCAGCCTTTATTGCCTATTGTTCACAAACTAAGCACCTTAGGGACGCCGTCCAACGGGCGACCCAGAACAACAACACACAGATAACAATAGACAATGCCAATTACATGACCCTCCCGGGGGCAGGCCCAGTCCATAACTACTACTCCCCTTGCCCCTGGCCGCAACACACCGACCCAGAGACGAGGTGCCAATCACCCACGGATTGACACCCCCACACTTTGGCAGAACCCCGTGCCTGCCACATCCCGGAACCGAGAGCCACCATACCCAGACAATGACTCCCGGTCCAGTTACCAGTCACTTCCAACCTCTGGACCAGACCTACCCCCCCGCCGCTGTGACAAATAGCATCCCAACATTCCAAACCACGTCCCCCAGATGACAACACAAAAATGGAGGGTGGGCGGGGATCTCTTGGTGTCCGGAAGAAGAAGAGGAGGTAACCCCCTCCTCTCCCAGACTAAGCCTTTCCCTACTCCTCCTCTTCCTCCCAAGCTAAAACCACCCCTTAATGCCATAATAGGCCTGCCTACCACACTGTCCCTATTAACCCCATCACTCCCTAACTCCCCCTTGGTCATGTCGCCCCTCCTCCCCAAGGGGGGATCCATGGCTTTCTTGACCAGCTGAGGGAGTATTCTCCGGTCGTGATGTCTGTATTACCAAAACCCTTATCCTAAAAATAAACACACGGACTGCATGCGACTTGGTTCAAAAATGGCCACAGCAGCCTTTATTGCCTATTGTTCACAAACTAAGCACCTTAGGGACGCCGTCCAACGGGCGACCCAGAACAACAACACACAGATAACAATAGACAATGCCAATTACATGACCCTCCCGGGGGCAGGCCCAGTCCATAACTACTACTCCCCTTGCCCCTGGCCGCAACACACCGACCCAGAGACGAGGTGCCAATCACCCACGGATTGACACCCCCACACTTTGGCAGAACCCCGTGCCTGCCACATCCCGGAACCGAGAGCCACCATACCCAGACAATGACTCCCGGTCCAGTTACCAGTCACTTCCAACCTCTGGACCAGACCTACCCCCCCGCCGCTGTGACAAATAGCATCCCAACATTCCAAACCACGTCCCCCAGATGACAACACAAAAATGGAGGGTGGGCGGGGATCTCTTGGTGTCCGGAAGAAGAAGAGGAGGTAACCCCCTCCTCTCCCAGACTAAGCCTTTCCCTACTCCTCCTCTTCCTCCCAAGCTAAAACCACCCCTTAATGCCATAATAGGCCTGCCTACCACACTGTCCCTATTAACCCCATCACTCCCTAACTCCCCCTTGGTCATGTCGCCCCTCCTCCCCAAGGGGGGATCCATGGCTTTCTCTCTGTGCAGCACTGGTGTTTAGTGGAAAAGCAGATCTAAGATTGCGTACCACCTTCTGCAGATACTCCTGTATACGTGCGTCCATTTCTATGGCAGGAATTATTTTGCCAAATTTTGTCTTGTACCGGGGATCTAACAGTGTGGCAACCCAGTAGTCAGGATTACTTTGAATTCGTACAATCCGAGGGTCATGTTGTAGGTAGTGCAGCAAGAAGGCGCTCATGTGTCTTGTGCATCCAGGAGGACCAAGTCCTTGATGTGTTGGTGGCAGAGAGGTGAGAATCGTGCCTCCTTCCTCTGCCCTCTCCCCACAACCTCGCACAACCGAAATGTGAGCAAGCTCTCACTCATCTGCTGAGTCTTCCATGCCCATCGCCAGTTCGTCCTCCATTTCTTCATGGGCTCCTGCACCTTCCTCAACACTTTTTGCTGATACTATGCGCCCTTGTTAATCCCTCTCCCTCACCATGACTGCCGCCTAGGTGCCGCTGACCATCTGGACCTCGTAGATCTTGTTATCCCTTCCGCATATGACTCCTCCTGTACTTCCTCCCCTTCCTCTTGTCCCAACACCTGACTCCGAATAATAATTACAGTGTGCTCCATCATGTAGATGACCAGAATAGTCACGCTGAGAATGGCATCGCCAGTGCTAAACATCTTCGTCGACATTTGTAAACTGTGTAGAAGGGTGCATAGGTCCTTGATCTGACACCACTCCAGGAGCGTGATCTGCACCACCTCTGGATCAAGTTATCCCAGGCTATATGTCATAACGTATTGCAGCAGGGTTCGGCGGTGCTGCCACAAACGCTGCAACATGTGCAGATTCCAATTCCTGCGTGTCGGCACATCGCATTTCAGGCGTTTAACCACCAGACCTAAAGACTTCTGTAGCGACGAAAGTTGTTGAGCCGCTGTGTGCGCACGATGGAAGTGAGCACATAGCGAGCGTGCCCGCTGCACAAGGCCATGTAGGCCGGGATGGTGTTTTAAAAATTGCTGGAGAATTAGGTTCAACACGTGAGCCATACAAGGCACATGTGTCACATTGCCCTGACGATAGCCCGCAGCCAGGTTTGCATCATTGCCGCACACGGCTGTTAAGTCACCAATGGAGTCCGCTCCGTCAATTTGCACTCCGGTCGCCAGGTGACAACGTGTTCCTTTCATGCATAGTGCTGATGATGGGAGAGGAGTCGATGCCAGCGGTGCAGGTGGACGCAGGTTATGCTCACCCACTGGGCTGCATTACCTTGACAGATGCAGAATCTCTGGCTGAATGTAGCTGGTGGGTATCTCACAGATGAAGTACCATCATTCAGCTACAACCAATGGGAAGACACCACACCCTTTTTTATGCCCATCCTGTCTGCAGACCACTGCCAGACATAGCTATGAACCTCTGGTTACTTTTACCCCCAGTTCAGTTTTATGATTTTGTGTGCTTGTTACCTGACTACTTTTCCTGCTTGCTGTTTATGTACCTTGTTGGCCAATCCGCATTTCACCTCTGCTTGTTTTCTGATTAAGTCCTGGCCGTCCCATTCTGTTCCTGTTCCTCAATTAATGTTTTGACCCTGCCTGACTACTATTCTCTGGAACTGCAGCCTTCCACAGGTATTGATCACCTTGGGCCCTGTGTAATTCCTAATCCCTGTATAGGGGTTAAAGGGTTTCAGGGTTCTAGGGGTCCTGCTTGGTGAGTGGCTTCCCTCTAGCCTATCATTTACAGCCCATCTGAGTGTGTGGATCAAGGAAGGCGTTACACCGTGCTCTCTGCAGAAGGCCATGTGGGCCAGGATAGTGCTTTAAAAATTGCTGGACAACCAGGTTCAACACGTGAGCCACACAAGGCACGTGTGTCACATTGTCACAGCGAAGGGCCGCACCCATGTTTGCATCATTGTCGCACCCGGCCTTCCCTGGCTGCTGGTTGAGTGGAGACAACCATTGATGAAACTCGGTCTCCAGAGCTAACCGTCCACAACTTCTCAGCGGTGTGACTCACATTTCCCATACATTTCAAAGTAAACCTTTGACCGCCAGATGGCATTGAGCTCTGCTGCCAGCATAGTAAGGAGGTGTGTGGTATTCCTTGTGCGCAGTTACAAGGAAGGGTGGCCTGACCACACAGGGTTTGGGCCAAGGTGGAGGACCCACACGAGGTTGAAGAGGCAGAAGCAGTGTATTAACTTCTACATACAGAAGAAGGATTGACACAATTCGTGGGGACGGCAAGACTTGTACAGCAGACCCTTCTCCATCTCTCCCCACAGTAACCCATTGCCCAGTCAGCGACATGTAACGCCCCTGTCCATGCTTACTGGGCCAATTATCTGTGGTGAAATGCACCCTGTCACACAGAGTTTCTCAAGGAATCAGTGATGTTTAGTGCGACATGCTGGTGTAGCACGTGCACGCCTTTGTTGGAGAAGGAGTGGCGCCTGGGCATCAGCTCTTGGGGCACTGCGATGGGCATAAGGTCTCGAAAATCCTCGGTTAAAAAGGTTGGAAAGGCAGCATTTTGGTAGCCAACAGTTTCCAGATGCTGAAAGTCAACCTCTAAGCCATGTCATGCCCTTCTAAAAGCATGTAAAACACAGCGAGAGGACTCCAACCACAGTCTCCCTCGTTTCCACTAACTGGGCCACACACACCCCACTTGACTGGCATCAGTTGACCCCCATTTTTAAGCTTACAAAGATGCTTTGCATGAAGCACTCTCAAAAATACGGGTGCCTTTCACCTCCCCTGGATGACCCAGGGGAAGAAAAGTCCTCTGAGAGCCATGACTTGTTCATCTTGGTTCTTTTTTCAAAAGCGAGGGGACTCCAACCACAGTCTCCCTCGTTTCCACTAACTGGGCCACACACACCCCACTTGACTGGCATCAGTTGACCCCCATTTTCAAGCTTACAAAGATGCTTTGCATGAAGCACTATCAAAAATACGCGTGCCTTTCGCCTCCCCTGGATGACCCAGGGGAAGAAAAGTCCTCTGAGAGCCATGACTTGTTCATCTTGGTTCATTTTTCAAAAGGGAGGGGACTCCAACCACAGTCTCCCTCGTTTCCACTAACTGGGCCACACACACCCCACTTGACTGGCATCAGTTGACCCCCATTTTCAAACTTACAAAGATGCTTTGCATGAAGCACTATCAAAAATACGCGTGCCTTTCGCCTCCCCTGGATGACCCAGGGGAAGAAAAGTCCTCTGAGAGCCATGACTTGTTCATCTTGGTTCTTTTTTCAAAAGCGAGGGGACTCCAACCACAGTCTCCCTCGTTTCCACTAACTGGGCCACACACACCCCACTTGACTGGCATCAGTTGACCCCCATTTTCAAGCTTACAAAGATGCTTTGCATGAAGCACTATCAAAAATACGCGTGCCTTTCGCCTCCCCTGGATGACCCAGGGGAAGAAAAGTCCTCTGAGAGCCATGACTTGTTCATCTTGGTTCTTTTTTCAAAAGCGAGGGGACTCCAACCACAGTCTCCCTCGTTTCCACTAACTGGGCCACACACACCCCACTTGACTGGCATCAGTTGACCCCCATTTTCAAGCTTACAAAGATGCTTTGCATGAAGCACTCTCAAAAATACATGTGCCTTTCGCCTCCCCTGGATGACCCAGGGGAAGAAAAGTCCTCTGAGAGCCATGACTTGTTCATCTTGGTTCTTTTTTCAAAAGCGAGGGGACTCCAACCACAGTCTCCCTCGTTTCCACTAACTGGGCCACACACACCCCACTTGACTGGCATCAGTTGACCCCCATTTTCAAGCTTACAAAGATGCTTTGCATGAAGCACTCTCAAAAATACGCGTGCCTTTCGCCTCCCCTGTATGACCCAGGGGAAGAAAAGTCCTCTGAGAGCAATGACTTGTTCATCTTGGTTCTTTTTTCAAAAGCGAGGGGACTCCAACCACAGTCTCCCTCGTTTCCACTAACTGGGCCACACACACCCCACTTGACTGGCATCAGTTGACCCCCATTTTCAAGCTTACAAAGATGCTTTGCATGAAGCACTCTCAAAAATACGCGTGCCTTTCGACTCCCCTGGATGACCCAGGGGAAGAAAAGTCCTCTGAGCACGGTGGACACTGACTGCTGATGGGGATATATACCTTTCTCTTTCTTTTCTTAATAATTTTCGGTATATAGCGGTAACATAGTATATACCACCTTATCCAAATCTGCCAGTCCCACTGTAACAGATGGTGTTTCTTCAGCAAATGTTACTGTTGCTTAACCACCAAATCCATGGACAAAAACATTTTTCCCCTTTCCAACACACCTGTTCCCCTTTCCACCAGCATCTGTCCTTTTTCAACTCATTTTGGTATATGACTAAAAGTGCAACTCTGCAGGGACACCGTACTCAATGCCATCTCAGCACAGCAGCCAGCCCTCGGTCCCTCAGATGTGGACAAGTAAAAGACCATTTCCTCCTATCCATGACAAAGCGTTGAGATTCACTCTGTGCAGCACTGGTGTTTAGTGGAAAAGCAGATCTAAGATTGCGTACCACCTTCTGCAGATACTCCTGTATACGTGCGTCCATTTCTATGGCAGGAATTATTTTGCCAAATTTTGTCTTGTACCGGGGATCTAACAGTGTGGCAACCCAGTAGTCAGGATTACTTTGAATTCGTACAATCCGAGGGTCATGTTGTAGGTAGTGCAGCAAGAAGGCGCTCATGTGTCTTGTGCATCCAGGAGGACCAAGTCCTTGATGTGTTGGTGGCAGAGAGGTGAGAATCGTGCCTCCTTCCTCTGCCCTCTCCCCACAACCTCGCACAACCGAAATGTGAGCAAGCTCTCACTCATCTGCTGAGTCTTCCATGCCCATCGCCAGTTCGTCCTCCATTTCTTCATGGGCTCCTGCACCTTCCTCAACACTTTTTGCTGATACTATGCGCCCTTGTTAATCCCTCTCCCTCACCATGACTGCCGCCTAGGTGCCGCTGACCATCTGGACCTCGTAGATCTTGTTATCCCTTCCGCATATGACTCCTCCTGTACTTCCTCCCCTTCCTCTTGTCCCAACACCTGACTCCGAATAATAATTACAGTGTGCTCCATCATGTAGATGACCAGAATAGTCACGCTGAGAATGGCATCGCCAGTGCTAAACATCTTCGTCGACATTTGTAAACTGTGTAGAAGGGTGCATAGGTCCTTGATCTGACACCACTCCAGGAGCGTGATCTGCACCACCTCTGGATCAAGTTATCCCAGGCTATATGTCATAACGTATTGCAGCAGGGTTCGGCGGTGCTGCCACAAACGCTGCAACATGTGCAGATTCCAATTCCTGCGTGTCGGCACATCGCATTTCAGGCGTTTAACCACCAGACCTAAAGACTTCTGTAGCGACGAAAGTTGTTGAGCCGCTGTGTGCGCACGATGGAAGTGAGCACATAGCGAGCGTGCCCGCTGCACAAGGCCATGTAGGCCGGGATGGTGTTTTAAAAATTGCTGGAGAATTAGGTTCAACACGTGAGCCATACAAGGCACATGTGTCACATTGCCCTGACGATGGCCCGCAGCCAGGTTTGCATCATTGCCGCACACGGCTGTTAAGTCACCAATGGAGTCCGCTCCGTCAATTTGTACTCCGGTCGCCAGGTGACAACGTGTTCCTTTCATGCATAGTGCTGATGATGGGAGAGGAGTCGATGCCAGCGGCGCAGGTGGACGCAGGTTATGCTCACCCACTGGGCTGCATTACCTTGACAGATGCAGAATCTCTGGCTGAATGTAGCTGGTGGGTATCTCACAGATGAAGTACCATCATTCAGCTACAACCAATGGGAAGACACCACACCCTTTTTTATGCCCATCCTGTCTGCAGACCACTGCCAGACATAGCTATGAACCTCTGGTTACTTTTACCCCCAGTTCAGTTTTATGATTTTGTGTGCTTGTTACCTGACTACTTTTCCTGCTTGCTGTTTATGTACCTTGTTGGCCAATCCGCATTTCACCTCTGCTTGTTTTCTGATTAAGTCCTGGCCGTCCCATTCTGTTCCTGTTCCTCAATTAATGTTTTGACCCTGCCTGACTACTATTCTCTGGAACTGCAGCCTTCCACAGGTATTGATCACCTTGGGCCCTGTGTAATTCCTAATCCCTGTATAGGGGTTAAAGGGTTTCAGGGTTCTAGGGGTCCTGCTTGGTGAGTGGCTTCCCTCTAGCCTATCATTTACAGCCCATCTGAGTGTGTGGATCAAGGAAGGCGTTACACCGTGCTCTCTGCAGAAGGCCATGTGGGCCAGGATAGTGCTTTAAAAATTGCTGGACAACCAGGTTCAACACGTGAGCCACACAAGGCACGTGTGTCACATTGTCACAGCGAAGGGCCGCACCCATGTTTGCATCATTGTCGCACCCGGCCTTCCCTGGCTGCTGGTTGAGTGGAGACAACCATTGATGAAACTCGGTCTCCAGAGCTAACCGTCCACAACTTCTCAGCGGTGTGACTCACATTTCCCATACATTTCAAAGTAAACCTTTGACCGCCAGATGGCATAGAGCTTTGCTGCCAGCATAGTAAGGAGGTGTGTGGTATTCCTTGTGCGCAGTTACAAGGAAGGGTGGCCTGACCACACAGGGTTTGGGCCAAGGTGGAGGACCCACACGAGGTTGAAGAGGCAGAAGCAGTGTATTAACTTCTACATACAGAAGAAGGATTGACACAATTCGTGGGGACGGCAAGACTTGTACAGCAGACCCTTCTCCATCTCTCCCCACAGTAACCCATTGCCCAGTCAGCGACATGTAACGCCCCTGTCCATGCTTACTGGGCCAATTATCTGTGGTGAAATGCACCCTGTCACACAGAGTTTCTCAAGGAATCAGTGATGTTTAGTGCGACATGCTGGTGTAGCACGTGCACGCCTTTGTTGGAGAAGGAGTGGCGCCTGGGCATCGGCTCTTGGGGCACTGCGATGGGCATAAGGTCTCAAAAATCCTCGGTTAAAAAGGTTGGAAAGGCAGCATTTTGGTAGCCAACAGTTTCCAGATGCTGAAAGTCAACCTCTAAGCCATGTCATGCCCTTCTAAAAGCATGTAAAACACAGCGAGAGGACTCCAACCACAGTCTCCCTCGTTTCCACTAACTGGGCCACACACACCCCACTTGACTGGCATCAGTTGACCCCCATTTTTAAGCTTACAAAGATGCTTTGCATGAAGCACTCTCAAAAATACGCGTGCCTTTCACCTCCCCTGGATGACCCAGGGGAAGAAAAGTCCTCTGAGAGCCATGACTTGTTCATCTTGGTTCTTTTTTCAAAAGCGAGGGGACTCCAACCACAGTCTCCCTCGTTTCCACTAACTGGGCCACACACACCCCACTTGACTGGCATCAGTTGACCCCCATTTTCAAGCTTACAAAGATGCTTTGCATGAAGCACTATCAAAAATACGCGTGCCTTTCGCCTCCCCTGGATGACCCAGGGGAAGAAAAGTCCTCTGAGAGCCATGACTTGTTCATCTTGGTTCATTTTTCAAAAGGGAGGGGACTCCAACCACAGTCTCCCTCGTTTCCACTAACTGGGCCACACACACCCCACTTGACTGGCATCAGTTGACCCCCATTTTCAAACTTACAAAGATGCTTTGCATGAAGCACTATCAAAAATACGCGTGCCTTTCGCCTCCCCTGGATGACCCAGGGGAAGAAAAGTCCTCTGAGAGCCATGACTTGTTCATCTTGGTTCTTTTTTCAAAAGCGAGGGGACTCCAACCACAGTCTCCCTCGTTTCCACTAACTGGGCCACACACACCCCACTTGACTGGCATCAGTTGACCCCCATTTTCAAGCTTACAAAGATGCTTTGCATGAAGCACTATCAAAAATACGCGTGCCTTTCGCCTCCCCTGGATGACCCAGGGGAAGAAAAGTCCTCTGAGAGCCATGACTTGTTCATCTTGGTTCTTTTTTCAAAAGCGAGGGGACTCCAACCACAGTCTCCCTCGTTTCCACTAACTGGGCCACACACACCCCACTTGACTGGCATCAGTTGACCCCCATTTTCAAGCTTACAAAGATGCTTTGCATGAAGCACTCTCAAAAATACATGTGCCTTTCGCCTCCCCTGGATGACCCAGGGGAAGAAAAGTCCTCTGAGAGCCATGACTTGTTCATCTTGGTTCTTTTTTCAAAAGCGAGGGGACTCCAACCACAGTCTCCCTCGTTTCCACTAACTGGGCCACACACACCCCACTTGACTGGCATCAGTTGACCCCCATTTTCAAGCTTACAAAGATGCTTTGCATGAAGCACTCTCAAAAATACGCGTGCCTTTCGCCTCCCCTGTATGACCCAGGGGAAGAAAAGACCTCTGAGAGCAATGACTTGTTCATCTTGGTTCTTTTTTCAAAAGCGAGGGGACTCCAACCACAGTCTCCCTCGTTTCCACTAACTGGGCCACACACACCCCACTTGACTGGCATCAGTTGACCCCCATTTTCAAGCTTACAAAGATGCTTTGCATGAAGCACTCTCAAAAATACGCGTGCCTTTCGACTCCCCTGGATGACCCAGGGGAAGAAAAGTCCTCTGAGAGCCATGACTTGTTCATCTTGGTTCTTTTTTCAAAAGCGAGGGGACTCCAACCACAGTCTCCCTCGTTTCCACTAACTGGGCCACACACACCCCACTTGAGTGGCATCAGTTGACCCCCATTTTCAAGCTTACAAAGATGCTTTGCATGAAGCACTATCAAAAATACATGTGCCTTTCGCCTCCCCTGGATGACCCAGGGGAAGAAAAGTCCTCTGAGAGCCATGACTTGTTCATCTTGGTTCTTTTTTCAAAAGCGAGGGGACTCCAACCACAGTCTCCCTCGTTTCCACTAACTGGGCCACACACACCCCACTTGACTGGCATCAGTTGACCCCCATTTTCAAGCTTACAAAGATGTTTTGCATGAAGCACTATCAAAAATACGCGTGCCTTTCGCCTCCCCTGGATGACCCAGGGCAAGAAAAGTCCTCTGAGAGCCATGACTTGTTCATCTTGGTTCTTTTTTCAAAAGCGAGGGGACTCCAACCACAGTCTCCCTCGTTTCCACTAACTGGGCCACACACACCCCACTTGACTGGCATCAGTTGACCCCCATTTTCAAGCTTACAAAGATGCTTTGCATGAAGCACTCTCAAAAATACGCGTGCCTTTCGCCTCCCCTGGATGACCCAGGGGAAGAAAAGTCCTCTGAGAGCCATGACTTGTTCATCTTGGTTCTTTTTTCAAAAGCGAGGGGACTCCAACCACAGTCTCCCTCGTTTCCACTAACTGGGCCACACACACCCCACTTGACTGGCATCAGTTGACCCCCATTTTCAAGCTTACAAAGATGCTTTGCATGAAGCACTCTCAAAAATATGCGTGCCTTTCGCCTCCCCTGGATGACCCAGGGGAAGAAAAGTCCTCTGAGAGCCATGTCCACATTGTCAGTGGACAGACACGTGTGCTTATCTGCCAGCAGACCCCCAGCAGCACTGAAGACAGGTTCCGAGAGAACGCTGGCTGCAGGACACGACAAGATCCCCAAGGTGTACGTGGCAAGCTCAGGCAATTTATCCAGATTGGAAGCCTAAAATGAGCAGGGCTCAAGTTGCACAGTAATGGCATCGACATTTCCTTGCATATACTCATATATCTGTGTGTCCTCTTTTTCCTTGTCCTGCTCTTTTGTTTTCGCATGAGTATATGTTCTTGTCACTTTCCCATGTGTTTGTGTTGTGTTGTTTGTCACCTGTTGGACACCTTTGAGGGTGTTTTCTAGGTGTTTTTATGTGTTTGTGAATGCCTGCCATTGTTTCCTATGCGGTTCGAGTTCGGTTCGTCCAACGTTCGACGAACCGAACTCGAACGGGACCTCCGTTCGGCGAACCGACCTCGAGCCGAACCGGGACCGGTTCGCTCATCTCTAGTGAGGGACTGTAGAGATATCAGACTATGTGAGGTGACTGTTTATATTTTTCCAAAGGTGCTATTGACATGAATCTATCAACAGATGTCAGTAACAATCCATCCAATCCACACAGGTAAAGAAATCAAAACATAGCTGTCCATAAATGTAGTGATGTGTAATAATGAGAGATGACACAATGAAAAAATATTGATTACATGAAGAAAAAAAGGTGCAGAAGGCCATGGAAATTCATGACACCAGCTTAAATCTATCAGTAATTAGAAAATAATCCTGCAATTTAGTGAAAAATAATATCAGCTGGTTCAACTGATTGCCTATAAAAATGTGCCTCGTCACCAAAGTCCCACACGAGAAACATCTCATGATGGATAAAACTAGTGAGCTATCTCAAGACCTTCGCAACCTTATTGTAGCAAAACATACTGATGGCCAGTGCTTTTTTTTTAAACAGATATTTGCCGGTACACATTTCTGAGGCGAGTTGCTGTCAGGATTGAGGAGCGGGGGGGGGGGGGGTGTGTGTGACGGTGCCAGTGCAGAGAGTGGGCGGTCATCTGAGCACAAGTGTGAGCATGTCTGTTCAGCATATGACCACATCTGTGTGAATCGCATACTTGCAGCTTCATAACCTCCCACCAGAGAATCCTGACAGCGTGTAGTGTGCACACTGTGAGAATTCAGAAGGCTGCAGTTACAGAGTTACCCAGTGGTGGAGTGCAGCATTTGTAGTGACCCAGTGGTGGAGGGAAGCATTTGCAGTCATCCAGTAATGGAGTGCAGCATTTGAGGTCACCCAGTGGTGGGGTGCAGCATTTGTAGTGACCCAGTGGTGGGGTGCAGCATTTGTAGTGTCCCAGTGGTGGGGTGCAGCATTTGTAGTATCCCAGTGGTGGAGGGCAGCATTTGTAGTCACCCAGTAATGGAGTGCTGCATTTGAGGTCACCCAGTGGTGGGGTGCAGTATTTGTAGTGACCCAGTGGTGGGGTGCAGCATTTGTAGTGACCCAGTGGTGGAGGGCAGCATTTGTAGTGACCCAGTGGTGGAGTGCAGCATTTGTAGTGACCCAGTGGTGGAGGGCAGCATTTGTAGTGACCCAGTGGTGGTGTGCAGCATTAGTAGTGACAAAGTGGTGGAGTGCAGCATTTGTAGTAACCCAGTGGTGGGGTGCAGCATTTGTAGTGACCCAGTGGTGGGGTGCAGCATTTGTAGTGACCCAGTGGTGGAGGGCAGCATTTGTAATGACTCAGTAGTGGACTGCAGCATTTGTAGTGACCCAGTGGTGGAGTGCAGCATTAGTAGTGACCCAGTGGTGGAGTGCAGCATTTGTAGTGACCCAGTGGTGGAGGGCAGCATTTGTAGTGACCCAGTGGTGGGGTGCAGCATTTGTAGTGACCCAGTGGTGGAGGGCAGCATTTGTAGTGACCCAGTGGTGGAGGGCAGCGTAGTGACCCAGTGGGGGTGTGCAGCATTAGTAGTGACCCAGTGGTGGAGTGCAGCATTTGTAGTGACCCAGTGGTGGAGTGCAGCATTAGTAGTGACCCAGTGGTGGAGTGCAGCATTTATAGTGACCCAGTGGTGGAGGGCAACATTTGTAGTGACCCAATGGTGGAGTGCAGCATTTGTAGTGACCCAATGGTGGAGTGCAGCATTTGTAGTGACCAAGTGGTGGGGTGCAGCATTTGCAGTCACCCAGTGGTGGGGTGCAGCATTTGCAGTGACCCAGTGGTGGAGTGCAGCATTTGTAGTGACCCGATGGTGGAGTGCAGCATTTGAAGTGACCCAGTGGTGGAGGGCAGCATTTGTAGTGACCCAGTGGTGGAGTGCAGCATTTGTAGTGACCCAGTGGTGGAGGGCAGCATTTGTAGTGACCCAGTGGTGGAGTGCAGCATTTGTAGTGACCCAGTGGTGGAGTGCAGCATTTGTAGTGACCCAGTGGTGGGGTGCAGCACTTGTAGTGACCCAGTGGTGGAGTGCAGCAATTGTAGTGACCCAGTGGTGGAGTGCAGCAATTGTAGTGACCCAGTGGTGGAGTGCAGCATTTGTAGTGACCCAGTGGTGGAGGGCAGCATTTGTAGTGACCCAGTAGTGGACTGCAGCATTTGTAGTGACCCAGTGGTGGGGTGCAGCATTTGTAGTGACCCAGTAATGGAGGGCAGCATTTGTAGTGACCCAGTGGTGGAGGGCAGCGTAGTGACCCAGTGGGGGTGTGCAGCATTAGTAGTAACCCAGTGGTGGAGTGCAGCATTTGTAGTGACCCAGTGGTGGAGTGCAGCATTTGTAGTGACCCAGTGGTGGAGTGCAGCATTTGTAGTGACCCAGTGTTGGAGGGCAGCATTTGTAGTGACCCAGTGGTGGAGTGCAGCATTAGTAGTGACCCAGTGGTGGAGTGCAGCATTTGTAGTGACCCAGTGGTGGAGGGCAACATTTGTAGTGACCCAATGGTGGAGTGCAGCATTTGTAGTGACACAATGGTGGAGTGCAGCATTTGTAGTGACCAACTGGTGGGGTGCAGCATTTGCAGTGACCCAGTGGTGGGGTGCAGTATTTGTAGTGACCCAGTGGTGGAGGGCAGCATTTGTAGTGACCCAGTGGTGGAGTGCAGCATTTGTAGTGACCCAGTGGTGGAGGGCAGCATTTGTAGTGACCCAGTGGTGGAGGGCAGCATTTGTAGTGACCCAGTGGTGGGGTGCAGCATTTGTAGTGACCCAGTGGTGAGGGCAGCAATTGTAGTGACCCAGTGGTGGAGTGCAGCATTTGTAGTTACTCAGTGGTGGAGTGCAGCATTTGTAGTGACCCAGTGGTGGAGGGCAACATTTGTAGTTACCCAGTGGTGGTGTGCAGCATTAGTAGTGACCCAGTGGTGGAGTGCAGCATTTGTAGTAACCCAGTGGTGGAGGGCAGCATTTGTAGTGACCCAGTGGTGGGGTGCAGCATTTGTAGTGACCCAGTGGTGGAGGGCAGCATTTGTAGTGACCCAGTAGTGGAGTGCAGCATTTGTAGTGACCCAGTGGTGGAGTGCAGCATTTGTAGTGACCCAGTGGTGGAGTGCATTTGTAGTGACCCAGTGGTGGAGGGCAGCATTTGTAGTGACCCAGTGGTGGGGTGCAGCATTTGTAGTGACCAGTGGTGGAGAGCAGCATTAGTAGTGACCCAGTGGTGGAGTGCAGCATTTGTAGTGACCAAGTGGTGGGGTGCAGCATTTGCAGTGACCCAGTGGTGGGGTGCAGCATTTCTAGTGACCCAGTGGTGGAGGGCAGCATTTGTAGTGACCCAGTGGTGGAGTGCAGCATTTGTAGTGACCCAGTGGTGGAGGGCAGCATTTGTAGTGACCCAGTGGTGGAGTGCAGCATTTGTAGTGACCCAGTGGTGGAGTGCAGCATTTGTAGTGACCCAGTGGTGGGGTGCAGCACTTGTAGTGACCCAGTGGTGGAGTGCAGCAATTGTAGTGACCCAGTGGTGGAGTGCAGCAATTGTAGTGACCCAGTGGTGGAGTGCAGCATTTGTAGTGACCCAGTGGTGGAGGGCAGCATTTGTAGTGACCCAGTGGTGGAGTGCAGCATTTGTAGTGACCCAGTGGTGGATGGCAGCATTTGTAGTGACCCAGTGGTGGGGTGCAGCATTTGTAGTGACCAAGTGGTGGAGGGCAGCATTTGTAGTGACCCAGTGGTGGAGTGCAGCAATTGTAGTGACCCAGTGGTGGAGGGCAGCATTTGTAGTGACCCAGTGGTGGAGGACAGCATTTGTAGTGACCCAGTGGAGGGCAGCATATGTAGTGACCCAGTGGTGAAGGGCAACATTTGTAGTTACCCAGTGGTGGAGTGCAGCATTTGTAGTGACCCAGTGGTGGAGGGCAGCATTTGTAGTCACCCAGTAATGGAGTGCAGCATTTGAGGTCACCCAGTGGTGGGGTGCAGCATTTGTAGTGACCCAGTGGTGGGGTGCAGCATTTGTAGTGTCCCAGTGGTGGGGTGCAGCATTTGTATTATCCCAGTGGTGGAGGGCAGCATTTGTAGTCACCCAGTAATGGAGTGCAGCATTTGAGGTCACCCAGTGGTGGGGTGCAGCATTTGTAGTGACCCAGTGGTGGAGGGCAGCATTTGTAGTGACCCAGTGGTGGAGTGCAGCATTTGTAGTGACCCAGTGGTGGAGTGCAGCATTTGTAGTGACCCAGTGGTGGGGTGCAGCACTTGTAGTGACCCAGTGGTGGAGTGCAGCAATTGTAGTGACCCAGTGGTGGAGTGCAGCAATTGTAGTGACCCAGTGGTGGAGTGCAGCATTTGTAGTGACCCAGTGGTGGAGGGCAGCATTTGTAGTGACCCAGTGGTGGAGTGCAGCATTTGTAGTGACCCAGTGGTGGAGGGCAGCATTTGTAGTGACCCAGTGGTGGGGTGCAGCATTTGTAGTGACCAAGTGGTGGAGGGCAGCATTTGTAGTGACCCAGTGGTGGAGTGCAGCAATTGTAGTGACCCAGTGGTGGAGGGCAGCATTTGTAGTGACCCAGTGGTGGAGGACAGCATTTGTAGTGACCCAATGGAGGGCAGCATATGTAGTGACCCAGTGGTGGAGGGCAACATTTGTAGTTACCCAGTGGTGGAGTGCAGCATTTGTAGTGACTCAGTGGTGGAGGGCAGCATTTGTAGTCACCCAGTAATGGAGTGCAGCATTTGAGGTCACCCAGTGGTGGGGTGCAGCATTTGTAGTGACCCAGTGGTGGGGTGCAGCATTTGTAGTGACCCAGTGGTGGAGGGCAGCATTTGTAGTGACCCAGTAGTGGAGTGCAGCATTTGTAGTGACCCAGTGGTGGAGTGCAGCATTTGTAGTGACCCAGTGGTGGAGTGCATTTGTAGTGACCCAGTGGTGGAGGGCAGCATTTGTAGTGACCCAGTGGTGGGGTGCAGCATTTGTAGTGACCAGTGGTGGAGAGCAGCATTAGTAGTGACCCAGTGGTGGAGTGCAGCATTTGTAGTGACCAAGTGGTGGGGTGCAGCATTTGCAGTGACCCAGTGGTGGGGTGCAGCATTTGTAGTGACCCAGTGGTGGAGGGCAGCATTTGTAGTGACCCAGTGGTGGAGTGCAGCATTTGTAGTGACCCAGTGGTGGAGGGCAGCATTTGTAGTGACCCAGTGGTGGAGTGCAGCATTTGTAGTGACCCAGTGGTGGAGTGCAGCATTTGTAGTGACCCAGTGGTGGGGTGCAGCACTTGTAGTGACCCAGTGGTGGAGTGCAGCAATTGTAGTGACCCAGTGGTGGAGTGCAGCAATTGTAGTGACCCAGTGGTGGAGTGCAGCATTTGTAGTGACCCAGTGGTGGAGGGCAGCATTTGTAGTGACCCAGTGGTGGAGTGCAGCATTTGTAGTGACCCAGTGGTGGATGGCAGCATTTGTAGTGACCCAGTGGTGGGGTGCAGCATTTGTAGTGACCAAGTGGTGGAGGGCAGCATTTGTAGTGACCCAGTGGTGGAGTGCAGCAATTGTAGTGACCCAGTGGTGGAGGGCAGCATTTGTAGTGACCCAGTGGTGGAGGACAGCATTTGTAGTGACCCAGTGGAGGGCAGCATATGTAGTGACCCAGTGGTGGAGGGCAACATTTGTAGTTACCCAGTGGTGGAGTGCAGCATTTGTAGTGACCCAGTGGTGGAGGGCAGCATTTGTAGTCACCCAGTAATGGAGTGCAGCATTTGAGGTCACCCAGTGGTGGGGTGCAGCATTTGTAGTGACCCAGTGGTGGGGTGCAGCATTTGTAGTGTCCCAGTGGTGGGGTGCAGCATTTGTATTATCCCAGTGGTGGAGGGCAGCATTTGTAGTCACCCAGTAATGGAGTGCAGCATTTGAGGTCACCCAGTGGTGGGGTGCAGCATTTGTAGTGACCCAGTGGTGGAGGGCAGCATTTGTAGTGACCCAGTGGTGGAGTGCAGCATTTGTAGTAACCCAGTGGTGGAGTGCAGCATTTGTAGTGACCCAGTGGTGGGGTGCAGCACTTGTAGTGACCCAGTGGTGGAGTGCAGCAATTGTAGTGACCCAGTGGTGGAGTGCAGCAATTGTAGTGACCCAGTGGTGGAGTGCAGCATTTGTAGTGACCCAGTGGTGGAGGGCAGCATTTGTAGTGACCCAGTGGTGGAGTGCAGCATTTGTAGTGACCCAGTGGTGGAGGGCAGCATTTGTAGTGACCCAGTGGTGGGGTGCAGCATTTGTAGTGACCAAGTGGTGGAGGGCAGCATTTGTAGTGACCCAGTGGTGGAGTGCAGCAATTGTAGTGACCCAGTGGTGGAGGGCAGCATTTGTAGTGACCCAGTGGTGGAGGACAGCATTTGTAGTGACCCAATGGAGGGCAGCATATGTAGTGACCCAGTGGTGGAGGGCAACATTTGTAGTTACCCAGTGGTGGAGTGCAGCATTTGTAGTGACCCAGTGGTGGAGGGCAGCATTTGTAGTCACCCAGTAATGGAGTGCAGCATTTGAGGTCACCCAGTGGTGGGGTGCAGCATTTGTAGTGACCCAGTGGTGGGGTGCAGCATTTGTAGTATCCCAGTGGTGGAGGGCAGCATTTGTAGTCACCCAGTAATGGAGTGCAGGATTTGAGGTCACCCAGTGGTGGGGTGCAGCATTTGTAGTGACCCAGTGGCGGGGTACAGCATTTGTAGTGACCCAGTGGTGGAGGGCAGCATTTGTAGTGACCCAGTGGTGGGGTGCAGCATTTGTAGTGACCCAGTGGTGGAGGGCAGCATTTGTAGTGTCCCAGTGGTGGGGTGCAGCATTTGTAGTGACCCAGTGGTGGAGGGCAGCATTTGTAGTGACCCAGTGGTGGAGTGCAGCATTTGTAGTGACCCAGTGGTGGAGTGCAGCATTTTTAGTGACCAAGTGGTGGGGTGCAGCATTTGCAGTGACCCAGTGGTGGGGTGCAGCATTTGTAGTGACCCAGTGGTGGGGTGCAGCATTTGTAGTGTCCCAGTGGTGGGGTGCAGCATTTGTAGTATCCCAGTGGTGGAGGGCAGCATTTGTAGTCACCCAGTGGTGGGGTACAGCATTTGTAGTGACCCAGTGGTGGAGGGCAGCATTTGTAGTGACCCAATGGTGGGGTGCAGCATTTGTAGTGACCCAGTGGTGGAGGGCAGCATTTGTAGTGACCCAGTGGTGGGGTGCAGCATTTGTAGTGACCCAGTGGTGGAGGGCAGTATTTGTAGTGACCCAGTGGTGGAGTGCAGCATTTTTAGTGACCCAGTGGTGGAGGGCAGCATTTGTAGTGACCCAGTGGTGGTGTGCAGCATTAGCAGTGACCCAGTGGTGGAGTGCAGCATTTGTTGTAACCCAGTGGTGGAGGGCAGCATTTGTAGTGACCCAGTGGTGGGGTGCAGCATTTGTAGTGACCCAGTGGTGGAGGGCAGCATTTGTAGTGACCCAGTAGTGGAGGGCAGCATTTGTAGTGACCCAGTGGTGGAGTGCAGCATTTGTAGTGACCCAGTGGTGGAGTGCATTTGTAGTGACCCAGTGGTGGAGGGCAGCATTTGTAGTGACCCAGTGGTGGGGTGCAGCATTTGTAGTGACCCAGTGGTGGAGGGCAGCATTTGTAGTGACCCAGTGGTGGGGTGCAGCATTTGTAGTGACCCAGTGGTGGAGGGCAGCATTTGTAGTGACCCAGTAGTGGAGGGCAGCATTTGTAGTGACCCAGTGGTGGAGTGCAGCATTTGTAGTGACCCAGTGGTGGAGTGCATTTGTAGTGACCCAGTGGTGGAGGGCAGCATTTGTAGTGACCCAGTGGTGGGGTGCAGCATTTGTAGTGACCCAGTGGTGGAGGGCAGCATTTGTAGTGACCCAGTGGTGGAGTGCAGCATTTGTAGTGACCCAGTGGTGGAGGGCAGCGTAGTGACCCAGTGGTGGTGTGCAGCATTAGTAGTGACTCAGTGGTGGAGTGCAGCATTTGTAGTGACCCAGTGTTGGAGGGCAGCATTTGTAGTGACCCAGTGGTGGAGTGCAGCATTAGTAGTGACCCAGTGGTGGAATGCAGCATTTGTAGTGACCCAGTGGTGGAGGGCAACATTTGTAGTGACCCAATGGTGGAGTGCAGCATTTGTAGTGACCAAGTGGTGGGGTGCAGAATTTGCAGTGACCCAGTGGTGGACTGCAGCATTTGTAGTGACCCAATGGTGGATTGCAGCATTTGTGGTGACCCAGTGGTGGGGTGCAGCATTTGTAGTGACCCAGTGGTGAAGTGCAGCAATTGTAGTGACCCAGTGGTGGAGGGCAGCATTTGTAGTGACCCAGTGGTGGAGGGCAGCATTTGTAGTGACCCAGTGGTGGGGTGCAGCATTTGTAGTGACCAAGTGGTGGAGGGCAGCATTTGTAGTGACCCAGTGGTGGAGTGCAGCAATTGTAGTGACCCAGTGGTGGAGGGCAGCATTTGTAGTGACCCAGTGGTTGAGGACAGCATTTGTAGTGTCCCAGTGGTGGAGTGCAGCATTTGTAGTGACCCAGTGGTGGAGTGCAACATTTGTAGTGACCCAGTGGTGGAGGGCAACATTTGTAGTGACCCAGTGGTGGAGGGCAACATTTGTAGTGACCCAGTGGTGGAGGGCAACATTTGTAGTGACCCAGTGGTGGAGGGCAACATTTGTAGTGACCCAGTGGTGGTGTGCAGCATTTGTAGTGACCCAGTGGTGGAGTGCAGCATTTGTAGTGACCCAGTGGTGGAGTGCAGTATTTGTAGTGACCCAGTGGTGGAGTGCAGCATTTGTAGTGACCCAGTGGTGGAGGGCAGCATTTGTAGTGACCCAGTGGTGGAGGGCAGCATTTGCAGTGACCCAGTGGTGGAGGGCAGCATTTGTAGTGACCCAGTGGTGAGGGCAGCAATTGTAGTGACCCAGTGGTGGAGTGCAGCATTTGTAGTTACTCAGTGGTGGAGTGCAGCATTTGTAGTGACCCAGTGGTGGAGGGCAACATTTATAGTGACCCAGTGGTGGTGTGCAGCATTAGTAGTGACCCAGTGGTGGAGTGCAGCATTTGTAGTAACCCAGTGGTGGAGGGCAGCATTTGTAGTGACCCAGTGGTGGGGTGCAGCATTTGTAGTGACCCAGTGGTGGAGGGCAGCATTTGTAGTGACCCAGTAGTGGAGTGTAGCATTTGTAGTGACCCAGTGGTGGAGTGCAGCATTTGCAGTGACCCAGTGGTGGAGTGCATTTGTACTGACCCAGTGGTGGAGGGCAGCATTTGTAGTGACCCAGTGGTGGGGTGCAGCATTTGTAGTGACCCAGTGGTGGAGGGCAGCATTTGTAGTGACCCAGTGGTGGAGTGCAGCATTTGTAGTGACCCAGTGGTGGAGGGCAGCGTAGTGACCCAGTGGTGGTGTGCAGCATTAGTAGTGACCCAGTAGTGGAGTGCAGCATTTGTAGTGACCCAGTGGTGGAGTGCAGCATTTGTAGTGACCCAGTGGTGGAGTGCAGCATTTGTAGTGACCCAGTGTTGGAGGGCAACATTTGTAGTGACCCAATGGTGGAGTGCAGCATTTGTAGTGACCCAATGGTGGATTGCAGCATTTGTAGTGACCAAGTGGTGGGGTGCAGAATTTGCAGTGACCCAGTGGTGGGGTGCAGCATTTGCAGTGACCCAGTGGTGGAGTGCAGCATTTGTAGTGACCCAATGGTGAAGTGCAGCATTTGTGGTGACCCAGTGGTGGGGTGCAGCATTTGTAGTGACCCAGTGGTGGAGTGCAGCAATTGTAGTGACCCAGTGGTGGAGGGCAGCATTTGTAGTGACCCAGTGGTGGGGTGCAGCATTTGTAGTGACCAAGTGGTGGAGGGCAGCATTTGTAGTGACCCAGTGGTGGAGTGCAGCAATTGTAGTGACCCAGTGGTGGAGGGCAGCATTTGTAGTGACCCAGTGGTTGAGGACAGCATTTGTAGTGTCCCAGTGGTGGAGTGCAGCATTTGTAGAGACCCAGTGGTGGAGTGCAACATTTGTAGTGACCCAGTGGTGGAGGGCAACATTTGTAGTGACCCAGTGGTGGAGGGCAACATTTGTAGTGACCCAGTGGTGGAGGGCAACATTTGTAGTGACCCAGTGGTGGAGGGCAACATTTGTAGTGACCCAGTGGTGGAGGGCAGCATTTGTAGTGACCCAGTGGTGGAGTGCAGCATTTGTAGTGACCTAGTGGTGGAGGGCAGCATTTGTAGTGACCCAGTGGTGGAGGGCAGCATTTGTAGTGACCCAGTGGTGGGGTGCAGCATTTGTAGTGACCCAGTGGTGAGGGCAGCAATTGTAGTGACCCAGTGGTGGAGTGCAGCATTTGTAGTTACTCAGTGGTGGAGTGCAGCATTTGTAGTGACCCAGTGGTGGAGGGCAACATTTGTAGTGACCCAGTGGTGGAGGGCAACATTTGTAGTGACCCAGTGGTGGAGTGCAGCATTTGTAGTGACCCAGTGGTGGGGTGCAGCATTTGTAGTGACCCATTGGTGGAGTGCAGCATTTGTAGTGACCCAGTGGTGGAGTGCAGCATTTGTAGTGACCCAGTGGTGGTGTGCAGTATTTGTAGTGACCCAGTGGTGGAGGGCAGCATTTGTAGTGACCCAGTGGTGGTGTGCAGTATTTGTAGTGACCCAGTGGTGGAGGGCAGCATTTGTAGTGACCCAGTGGTGGAGTGCAGCATTTGTAGTGACCTAGTGGTGGAGGGTGTGGGGCCCCGAGGTTCGGTGTCGGTGCAGCGGTGCATTACCTTCAGGGACTCCACGCGGCTGGATCTTGTCACAGGTAGGAAATCCTCTATTTTGATTGTCGTGACGCCACTCTCAGAATTGCGGTCAGTGGAGACCGCCACTGCAGGTTAGGGGTGCCTGGGGCTGATAGTAGGTGCAGTCAGTTGTAATAGCCTCCTGAGAGTGAGGCATGCCCCAGGGTCCCGTGTAGGTGTGTGGAACCACAAGTCGCAGAATGACTCACACGCACAAGCAGGATGTCTTTCAGGGGTTTTACTCACTGATGGTGGCAGGGTGAGTAACCCGGGCGTAGCTGGGATGAACCAGGCTGGAACCAGGTGTCCTTCAGGCTGACTGGTGAGGGTGGCTACCAACTCGCCTTCCTTAGCCCGTTGTGTTTTGGGGTAACCCCTGCTTGAAGCCCTGCTGGGGTCGCCCAGGGAAGTTGCTGGTGCCTCTCTCCCCTTCTTTTTGGCCCGTTTGCTTGTAGCCTGGACCAGGTCACTCCGGCTGCTTGCCTCCTGTGAGCTATGGGCCCTCACTTTGCTACGTGGCTGCGGACTCTGTGGTGTTGTCTTGGGGGTGTAAAGTGCCCCCTCATGCAGGTTTGGCAAAGGACAGGTGGATCTATCCCTGCACTGGGACCTGTTACCCGTTTGGGCCTGGTATCTCCCTGACAGTCTCCTTACTCTCCACTCCGTTGCTCTCTCTTTAGTCATGGGTGGATTTCGGGCAGCACTACCAGGTGACCGATCTCCCCCGTCGGTAGTCACTGCGCGTACGTTGTCAGAATTGTGTAGAGCTACAGGGTCTGCTTCTGCCCTCCCTGAACTTCACCACTCAACTGTCTTCGGCTCACTCTTCCCTCCTCTCCTGTTCTTGCCTACGTCACCTAGCAACCAGGCTCTCTACCACACCCCTCGAGTGGAGATGGAGGCTTCGCCCCCTCCTGGGATCCCCAGGGGTCCTCTCAAAGGTAAATGTGTGAGACCTGATCACTATGCGCCTGTGTAGTCACACCTCGGTCAGCCTTCTGGATTACCTGTTTTTGTACTGTCCCCAGCATGGGTGCAGTACTCAGTGGTGCCTGACCAGGTCAGGGGCGCCACAGAGGGCAGCATTTGTAGTGACCCAGTGGTGGAGGGCAGCATTTGTAGTGACCCAGTGGTGGGGTGCAGCATTTGTAGTGACCCAGTGGTGAGGGCAGCAATTGTAGTGACCCAGTGGTGGAGTGCAGCATTTGTAGTTACTCAGTGGTGGAGTGCAGCATTTGTAGTGACCCAGTGGTGGAGGGCAACATTTGTAGTGACCCAGTGGTGGAAGGCTGCATTTGTAGTGACCCAGTGGTGGAGGGCAACATTTGTAGTGACCCAGTGGTGGAGGGCAACATTTGTAGTGACCCAGTGGTGGAGTGCAGCATTTGTAGTGACCCAGTGGTGGAGGGCAGCATTTGTAGTGACCCAGTGGTGGAGGGCAGCATTTGTAGTGTCCCAGTGGTGGAGTGCAGCATTTGTAGTGACCCAGTGGTGGAGGGCAGCATTTGTAGTGACCCAGTGGTGAGGTGCAGCATTTGTAGTGACCCAGTGGTGGAGGGCAACATTTGTAGTGACCCAGTGGTGGAGTGCAGCATTTGTAGTGACCCAGTGGTGGGGTGCAGCATTTGTAGTGACCCATTGGCGGAGTGCAGCATTTGTAGTGACCCAGTGGTGGTGTGCAGCATTTGTATTGACCCAGTGGTGGAGGGCAGCATTTGTAGTGACCCAGTGGTGGAGTGCAGCATTTGTAGTGACCCAGACGTTTATTGCTCACACTCGCTGGTCCAGTGCTTTCTATTACTCCCTAGTTATCTCGTAGTTGGTTTACCACTGCAGACAATCCACCTGGCTGACTAATTCTAGTGGGTCAGCTTAATCATAACATACATGGTATGTTAGGAGTTAATATTAAAGGGCTGGCAATGTAATGACACAATTACTGTATTCTAATAAATTGTGGCCACTACTAAGTAAATGTCAGTGTTTGGTAATCTGTGGGGTCTCCATGGGGCTTCAGACGTCTGCTGCCCTAATATTGGTGCCATATCCTAACGATTGCTCATCAATAGTCAAATCTTGGAAAACCCCATTAATGTACAAAGTTTGTCACAAACGTATTAGGGTTGGATTGAGAAAATGGGGAATATACTATGTCTGTCACGCTCTTGAAAACCCCCCTTTTACTAATCCTAATCTCCTCCGTTACGTGTACATTTACATGAGATGATCTGTTTCATGTCCTATAGGGAGGAGACCACTGAACATGAGGTGAAGAAGAGCCGCAGGACCAGGTAAGAGCAGAGATTTACTGAGCAAACCTTCTACATGATTCCTTATTACTGTGTATATCTGACCACACAGAGCGGCCATTAGGGGTTATTTATGTTCCTCATATAGACCCCTATGTGAGATCATTGGGGTATGCTTTTATACTGTGTACACATTCACCTGTTACACCCATCATGCACACAACACTTTATATTCCTCATATTCTTTCTACTCTTTTCTTTTGTCTTCATGCCACGCTTTTGCATTTTGTATGTAAAACCTGCATTGACATTTTCCTATTCTCACTCATATTGTCATCTTAGGATGTTTCCGCTAATGCAGGCCCAATATACTGCTCAGTGTTATCTCAGTTACCATGATGATATGCTGCCACCTTGTGGCCTCTGCTTATATGTCAATTACCCTTACATGTCCACACATCGAATTTCATCAGTGCCCAGCATTATGCATGCACAGATTGTGTCAAGCTGGTTACCGGCTCTCTGTGTTTTCCCATGGTCCCACGCATTGCAAACTCCTTACGACTTTGTGTGTCATGTGACGCAGAAGTCTATGTTCCCCCAGAAGTCGCCAACCAAGCATACGTCACCGTATGTTGCACCCTTATCTCATTGACCACATTCATCTTTTTAAACTCCCCATAACCCATATTTACAGCACTCCCAGAAGGTTAGCCGAAACGTGCATTGTGGTTGGGCCTCCCATGCTTGAGTATCGCACTGTCACCAGACACCCTTTAACACACTATTATGTGGCTTACAATCCACTTTACTATTACCAGGGACCCTTCAGCACACTACCATGGGGCTCATGATCTCCATCTAAATGCACTATCACTTTACTATTACCAGGAACCCTTCAGCACACTACCATGGGGCTCATGATTTCCGCCTGAATGCACTGTCATTTTAGTATTACCACGGACTCTTCAGCACACTGCCATGGGGCTCATGCTCTCCGTCTGAATGCACTATCACTTTACTATTACCAGGGACCCTTCAGCACACTACCATGGGGCTCATGCTCTCCGCCTGAATGCACTGTCATTTTAGTATTACCACGGACTCTTCAGCACACTGCCATGGGGCTCATGCTCTCTGCCTGAATGCACTGTCACTTTACTATTACCAGGGACCCTTCAGCACACTACCATGGGGCTCATGATCTCCGCCTGAATGCACTGTCACTTTACTATTACCAGGAACCCTTCAGCACACTACCATGGGGCTCATGATCTCTGCCTGAATGCACTGTCACTTTACTATTACCAGTGACCCTTCAGCACACTACCATTTAGCTCATGATCTGCGCCTGAATGCACTATCACTTTCCTATTACCAGGGACCCTTCAGCACACTGCCATGGGGCTCATGATCTCCGCCTGAATGCACTGTCATTTTACTATTACCAGGGACCCTTCAGCACACTACCATGGGGCTCATGATCTCTGCCTGAATGCACTGTCACTTTACTATTACCAGGGACCCTTCAGCACACTACCATGGGGCTCATGATCTCCGCCTGAATGCACTGTCACTTTACTATTACCAGGGACCCTTCAGCACACTACCATTTAGCTCATGATCTGCGCCTGAATGCACTGTCACTTTACTATTACCAGGGACCCTTCAGCACACTACCATGGGGCTCATGATCTCCGCCTGAATGCACTGTCACTTTACTATTACCAGGGACCCTTCAGCACACTGCCATGGGGCTCATGATTTCCGCCTGAATGCACTGTCACTTTGCCATGCACTGCTTACTCTTTATCCTCTCTGCAGTGCATCTACTATTTTTGTGACTACTTTACCACAAATAGTATTTCCCAGCTTCATTGCTCTACTTAATTACTGATTATTCACTTTCTTATTTCTTCTGCCTGACGCTCTTTTGCATTATATTGATGGACATAATCTTACTATAACCATATGAATAGTGTCTACTATAGTAAGAATTCAGCAGAACCCCCTCCCCCTGCCCCATGTTTCATGTGCCCTCTGTACATATGTGTACAGTAGGGGGGTGTACTAATATTACTGTATCTCTGGAAATGGAGGATGTTTTTCTTAACACTCGTGTTACGTTGTTTCTATTTTTTAGGCTACAACGTTTTCTGTCCTGGTTTTGTTGCTCTTCCAAAAACTAAAACTGTGAGTATACAAGATTCTTACTGTACATGTATAGCCCCAGGTCTTACCGTCATGTCCAATATTCTGCTTTAAGCTTGTTGTTTTTTTTAACCAATTTATTACAAAGTAGTATAATTCATGGTGGATAATATGGACTCTGAAACAGCTTTCTAAGTCTGCTGTTCTTAGTCTGAATATGGGTGTACAAAAACATTATTCCCCAATGCCAATGTTTTAGACAAATCTTCATAATTATTGTTAATGTACAGACCAGCCCATCTTGAGATTTCTTTCTTCCACTTTTCTGTATATATATTTTTTTTTCTCCTTTAGCCCTAGTTATGTATCGAGCTTAACAGAGCTAAACATAACGTCCTATTCTTCTAACGGCTGCGGGCAGCTGAAGGCGATCCGCGCACATGTCAGCTGATTTGAACAGCTGACATGTGTGCCTCACAGGTACGAGTGGATCTGCTATCCACCCTTGCCTGTTAACCACTTAAATCAAGATGTCAAAATGTGATATTGAGATTTATATCCCGACCGCAGTAAATCTTCACTTACCCGGCCCCATCGGTGGCGCTGTGTGAGCCGATGGTTGTCAAAGTAGCACAGGGTCATGTGATGACTCCTGTAGCTATCATGTCTCACTTCCTGTATCACCCGGCCGAGTGCTGAGTGTGACGGGAGATGAGTATTTCTGGTGATCACAGCTGTGTAGCTCATATCATCAGAAATGAATGAGCGATCAGACTGCTGATCCTTATGGGGACTAGTCAAATAAAAAAAAAGTAAAAAAGAAAAATTTAAAAAACAAAAAAACCTAAAAGTTCAAATCACCCCCCATTCGCCCCACTGAAAATTAAATGGTTAAAAAAATAAAAAATATACACACATTGGGCATTTCTGAACATGAAATACCAAATCTATAAAAATATAAAATCAATTAATCTGATCGGTAAATGGTGTAGCAGCAAAAAAATTACAAACGCCAAAATTATATTTTTTTTGGTCGTCGCAAATTTTGCGCAAAATGCAAAAACAGGAGATCAAAACGTAGCATCTGTGGAAAAAATGGTACCATTAAAAACGTCAGCTTGAGACGCAAAAACAATAAACCATCACTGAGCCAAAGATCCCAAAAAATGAGAACACTACAGGTCTCGGAAAATGGCGCAAAAAAGTGCGTCACGTTTTTTGCACAAACGTCTGGATATTTTTAACCCATTAGATAAAAGTAAACCTACACATGTGTGGCATCTACGAACTCGCACCGACCTAAGGAATCATAGTGACACATCAGTTCTACTATATAGTGTACATGGTGAATAAAATATCCCAAAAACAATCATGCAATCAAACTTATTTTTGCAATTTTTTCTGCACTTGGAAATTTTTTTGCAGTTCTCCAGTACACTATATGGTAAAATTGATGACTTCATCTAAAAGTACAACTCGTCCCACAAAATAACAAGCTTTTATATGGCAAGATTGATGGAAAAATAAAAAAGCTATGGCTGTTGGAAGGAGAGCAAACCCCCCCTCCCCCCAGAAAACGGAAAATTGGCTGGGGGTGAAGGGGTTAAAACATATAACTATATTTAGTGTATGCAGTCCCAATGACCACATAATTGTAAGGACATTTCCTTTAAATCGTGCACATTAAGCCAGTGCATGCAGGAACGGTTCCAACATTAACAGTCATCCTCGTGGTTTTAGGAAATTATGTAATAAATAATTTAATAAGATATAAAAATATAAAATATAAAATAAAGCTTGTCTGTGTCTTAAGAGGGTTGTCCTTTCACATCACAAGACACAGATTAACCATATTTAGTATAGGGCATCTATATCAGATTAGTGGGGGTCACACACCCGGTGCCCCCATTATAAGCTCTGGCTAAATGTAAATCCAATATGCAGCTGAATTCATTGCTCCTAGAAATGCTTATAGCAGACGGTCACTGGGGACAGATCCTGAGGAAGCTCCTCCATATCTTGTCACTGGATTGCCCTGGAATATTATTGTTTGTTATCTCCACTTTATATAGGACTACCATCCGGCAATACCACCGCCTTTACCATCCGGCAATACCACCGCCTTTACCATCCGGCAATACCACCGCCTCTACCATCCGGCAATACTACCGCCTCTACCATCCGGCAATACCACCGCCTTTACCATCTGGCAATATCACCACCTTTACCATCTGGCAATACCACCACCTTTACCATCTGAAGACCACCGCCTTTACCATCTGAAGACCACCGCCTTTACCATCTGGCAATACCACCGCCTTTACCATCCGGCAATACCACCACCTTTACCATCTGGCAATACCACCGCCTTTACCATCTGGCAATACCACCGCCTTTACCATCTGGAAATACCACCGCCTTTACCATCTGGCAATACCACCGCCTATACCATCTGGCAACACCACTGCCTTTACCATCTGGCAATACCACCGCCTTTACCATCAGGCAATACCACCGCCTCTACCATCTGGCAATACCACCGCCTCTACAATCTGGCAATACCACCGCCTTTACCATCTGGCAATACCACCGCCTTTACCATCAGGCAATACCACCGCCTCTACCATCTGGCAATACCACCGCCTCTACCATCTGGCAATACCACCGCCTTTACCATCTGGCAATACCACCGCCTTTACCATGTTATAAAACCACCGCCTCTACCATCTGGCAATACCACCGCCTTTACCATCATCTGGCAATACCACCGCCTTTACCATCTGGCAATACCACCGCCTTTACCATCTGGCAATACCACCGCCTTTACCATCTGGCAATACCATCACCTTTACCATCTGGCAATACCACCACCTTTACCATCTGGTAAAACCACCGCCCTTACCATCTGGCAATACCACCGCCTTTACCATCTGGCAATACCACCGCCTTTACCATCTGGCAATACCACTGCCTTTACCATCTGGTAATACCACCGCCTTTACCATCTGGCAACACCACCGCCTTTACCATCTGGCAACACCACTGCCTTTACCATCTGGCAACACCACCGCCTTTACCATCTGGCAATACCACCGCCTTTACCATCTAATAAAACCACCGCTTTTACCATCTGGCAATAACACTGCCTTTACCATCTGGCAAGACTACCACCTATACCATCTTATAAAACCACCACCTTTACCATCTGGCAATACCACCGCCTTTATTATCTGGCAATACCACCGCCTTTACCATCTTATAAAACCACCGCCTTTACCATCTGGCAAGACTACCACCTATTCCACAAGGCAATACCACTGCCTTTACCATCTGGCAATACCATTGCCTTCACTATCTGGCAATACCACCGCCTTTACCATCTGGCAACACCACCGCCTTTACCATCTGGCAATACCACCGCCTTTACCATCTAATAAAACCACCGCCTTTACCATCTGGCAATACCACCGGATTTACCATCTGGCAATACCACCGCCTTTATTATCTGGCAATACCACCGCCTTTACCATCTGGCAATACCACCGCCTTTACCATCTTATAAAACCACCGCCTTTACCATCTGACAAGACTACCACCTTTTCCACAAGGCAATACCACCGCCTTTACCATCTGGCAATACCTTTGCCTTTACTATCTGGCAATACCATCGCCTTTACCATCTTATAACACCACCGCCTTTACCATCTGGCAAGACCACCGCCTTTACCATCTGGCAGTACCACCGCTTTTACCATCTGGCAATACCACCGCCTTTACTATCTGGCAATACCACCGCCTTTACGATCTGGCAATACCACCGCCTTTACCATCTGAAGACCAACACCTTTATCATGTTTCAATACCACCACCTTTAGTATTCGACAAGACCACCACCTTTACCATCCGGCAAGACCACCGCCTTTACCATCCGGCAAGAGCACCGCCTTTACCATCCGGCAAGACCACCGCCTTACCATCCGGCAACACCACCGCCTTTACCATCCGACAACACAACCGCCTTTACCACCCGGCAACACCACCGCCTTTACCATCTGGCTAGACCACCGCCTTTACCATCCGGCAACACCACCGCCTTTACCATCCGGCAACACCACCGCCTTTACCATTCGGCAACACCACCGCCTTTACCATCCGGCAACACCACCGCCTTTACCATCCGGCAACACCACCGCCTTTACCATCCTGCAACACTACTGCCTTTACCATCTGGCAACACCACCGCCTTTACCATCCGGCAACACTACTGCCTTTACCATCCGGCAACACCACCGCCTTTACCATCCGGCAAGACCACCGTCTTTACCATCTGGCTGGACCACCGCCTTTACCATCTGGCTAGACCACCGCCTTTACCATCCGGCAAGACCACTGCCTTTACCATCTGGCAACAACACCGCCTTACCCATCTGGCTAGACCATCGCCTTTACCATCTGGCTAGATCACCGTCTTTACCACAGGGCAAGACCACCGCCTTTACCATATTTCGAAAGCACCGCCTTTACCATCTGGCAAAACCATCGCCTTTACCATCTGGCAAGACTACCGCCTTTACCATTTGGCAACACCACCGCCTTTACCATCCGGCAACACCACCGCCTTTACCATCCGGCAACACCACCGCCTTTACCATCTGGCAACACCACCGCCTTTACCATCTGGTAACACCACCGCCTTTACTATCTTTTTAAATAAATGCAATTATCCAACTAAGTGAATACATATTTTTTTTCTGTGTGCACACAACATGTTTCTTTTCAATTCAAAACCAATTTGCTGTCAGGTGACTCAATTGGGAAAGAGCAAAAAGGGGCTGTCTGGAAACATTTGGGGTGATCATGCACATGCAGGTGCATCTCAATAAATTATAATCCTCAAAAAATTAATTAATTTCAGTAATTCAATACAAAAAGGGAAATGCATATATTATATAGAGTCGTTACAAACACAGTGATCTATTTCAAGTGTTTATTTCTGCTAATATTGATGATTATGGCTTAGAGCCAACGAAAACCCAAAATTGATTTTGATTCTCATAAAATTAGAATAATTACCACAAAACTCCTGCAAAGGCTTCCTAAGTGTTTAAAATGGTTCCTTAGTCTGGTTCAGTAGGCTACACAATCATGGGGAAGACTGCTGACTTGACTGATGTTCAGAAGGCAGTGATTGATACACTCCACAAGAAGGGTAAGCCACAAAAGGTCATTGCTATAGAAGCTGGCTGTTCACAGACTGCTCTATACAAGCATATTAATGGAAAGTTGAGTGGAAGGAAGAAGTGTGGTAGAAAAAGCTGCACAAGCAACGGGAATAATCTCAGCCTTGATAGGATTGTAATGAAAAGGCCATTCAAAAATTATGGGGAGATTCACAAGAAGTGGACTGCTGCAGGAGTCAGTGCTTCAAGAGCAACCACACACAGACGTATCCAGGACATGGGATACAAGTGTTGTGTGGCGCCCCAGGACCTGGTCGCCACAACAGCATTGCCCTCCCAAAGGGTTAATGCTGAGCCTGGAGGTAATTGGGAGATCCATTGGCCAGCAAGTTTAACATCCAACGCAGTTCTCCCTCCAGCCAGCAGGGGGAGCTCTGAACCTGGGATTCCAGGGAGCATCCCCTTAAGCCTGGTCTGAGGGAGGAAGTAGTGGTCAGTCTGTAGAGAGCAGTGGAAGTGAACAGACGCAGAGTGAGCTGTCCTGTGAATCTGGGGCCTAGAGCTAGAGTAGCTTGGCCCAGTGAAGCAGGAGTAGCTGAGAGGCAGCGGAGAGACTCGGACATCGGAGTCTGTGGCCACCAGGGCTTAAAATACTCCCTGGTAGCCGAATCCGAAGGGCAGGAGAGCTGCAAGCACCTGGCCCACAAACATCCCAAAAGTACAGCTGCAGCATCAAGGCCGGTGTGGATTACAGCAGAGAAGCACCAGAGAGGGAGCCTGCGCAGCCTGCTACAGAGGGAAAGGGACGCACCAACAGTCCCAGCAGCACAGAGGGCCATTGCTGGATTCAGAGAAGCAGGGTCCTATCGTAACAAAGCAAAGTACAGGAGTAGGCCTCATACTCAGCTGGCCAGAAAGATCACCCCAAGTATTTCCAGGCCGACCGGATCCCCATCACCACCTGTAACGGTCTCCCAGGACTGGACTGTTTCCAAAGTAAAGAGGAAAAGGTAAAGAGACTGTTGTTTATGCCTGGTTCTTTCATCGCCTGTCGGCCCTGCACCGTGTTATCCACACAACACCATAGACTTCCACGAGCACCAACTGTGCCCCGGGCATTGCTCCACCTGTGGGGAGCAGTACCACCATTGCTGCCATAACATCATCCCGGAGGCCTCACACAGCAGCGGCGGCTTAATAGCCGCAGACCACAGGTGGCGTCACGAACACAACTTTATTCACCAAGCCACATATTTTACTGACACCCACCAGGGCCACGGAGCCGGGCCCAGCCACCACTGACTACCACCGGACTAGTCCGGCCCGGCACCGGGTGTCCCATAGCCCTGGGGTGGGCGAGTCAATTTTGGCGTCACGAACAGGATTTCGTGCCCGGTCCCACCGGGTACTGTGCGCCTGCAGAAACTGTGCCTGAAAGACTGTGTCACTATTTGAAAACTGCCGCCGCCATTAGCCCCACTGAGCGCAGGAAGAAGGGGGCGTGCCTGACAAAGAGCGCGAAGGGAGCGCGCCATCAGAGCAGAGCGCTGTTAACCCCGCGCGACCCCAAAGGGAGTTTGAAAAGTGAACGGAGCCTGGTAAGGTTCACTAAGGGGGAGGAAGATGTCCGACTCGGAGGGAGGGCAGGTGGCTGCCATAGCCCGAGACGCCGCAGCACCGGCCGAAGCAATCCCAGTCGCCGCCGCTCCAGCCCCCGCTGTAGCGCCGGTAATGCCGATCACAATGCCGTACATCCCGGGAGCAGAATGGCTGCCGCAGTACGCCGGGGAGTCCCATACCTTGAGCGACTTCAGAGAAAGCCTGCACAGCTTGTTCCGGGTGTATCCACTGACTGAGAGCCAGAAGGTGGGCATATTAATGGGGCAGCTAGCCGGCGCAGCCCAGCGTGAAGTGAAGTCCTGGCCTGATACAGATAAAGGGACAGTAACCCAGATACTGGCCAAGCTAAAGAGTACTTTTGACACCCACACCGCAGCAGAAATAAAGATGAGATTCTTTGGGTGCAAACAACGGGCCACAGACAGCATAAGGGACTATGCCTTAAACCTGCAGGAGGCCCTGAAAGCAGTTAAACAGGTGGACCCAGAGAGTGTACGTGAAGAACACAAACTCCTAACTGAGCAGTTCATAGAAGGGCTCCTGTCAGACGCCCACAGGACCCAGCTGCGTATCATGGTCCTGCAGAACCCTGCTCTGGACTTTGCAAAGTTTAAGGACCAGGCCATCCGGGTACTGAGAGAATCTACACCGAATGACCCAGTATCCCTCCGGCCACTTGCTATCACGTACCCCGGGGTGGTGCCTGCAACACCAGCTGCTGCAGGGGCCGAGGCGCAGTCCCTGGAAAAGGATCCCACTGCAGAGCTCAGACAGCAGGTCCGGGAGCTGACCAAAACTGTAGCTGCCCTTGCCAAGACCGTGCAGTCTCTACAAGTGACCCCATCACCTGCAAGAATCGAGTTGGCCTCCAGCCCAGATGACGTCCCATGGATGTGACAGAGGAGGATTCCGCCGACCCGAGGCAGAGACACAGACCGGTATGATTCAACGGGACAACCGATCTGCCGCCGCTGCAGCCAGGCGGGCCACATTGCACGACACTGTCCTTTAAATGGGCCGAGCCTGGGGCCAGGAGCCGACCCCCAGGTGTAAGGAAGCCCGGCTCAACCCCCAGCCGCAGCAAGTATGTGGGAGGACGACCGGTCCTTCCTATTGTGCTGGATGGGATCCCTTTGAATGCTCTCCTGGATACGGGGTCCCAGGTAACAACCATCCCCTATAAACTGTACAAAAGATATTGGGATGATTCAGACATTGACCATGGCCCAGATGATGATTTAACAATTGTGGCCAGTAATGGTCAGCCCTTGCCTCAAATTGGGTACAAAGAAGTAACCATTAAAGTGGGGCGGGTAGAATTGCCATGTCAGGGGATGATAATTGTAGATATTGATCGCAAAGAATCTGACCCACTGCTAACCATTGGTACAAATGTGATAGAAAATTGTATTGCCGAAGTGATAATTTTGTTGCAACAGGCGTCTGAAACTGCCAGCTCCGGGCAGCAGCGTGCCCTACAGAGGGAGATCCGAGCCCTGATGAGGAGGCAGCAGGTAGAGCTGGCCGGAGGAGAAATTGGCAGTGTGAGGGTAAGTGACCCCCTCCCCATTGCAATACCCCCAAGAAGTGAAATGTTGATATGGTGTCGGGCAGCAATAGGCCTCAAGGGTCAGGACTACCATGCCTTGGTAGAACCGGTGTATTCAGACAGTAGGCCTGGAGTCCTGATAGCCAGAGGGGTAGCAGACGTCCGCAAGGGGAGAGTGCCCGTCCGTGTCCTGACTTGTGGGGAGGAGGAAGCCAAATTGCCCCGGTACGCCACTGTAGCAAAACTGTACACCGTCAGCAACAATACCATCAAAGCAGTGGAACCCTTGATCCCGTCCGACCAGGCGGAAGACAATGGCTCCAAGGGGCAGCTGGAAGACTGGTGCCAAAAATTACATTTGGGCACCGACTCCACCCCCTCACACCAAAAGCATGGGGTTTACCGGGTGGTACAGGAGTACGAACGGGTCTTCAGCAAACACCCCCTAGATTTTGGGCAGGTGAAAGGGGTTAAACATCAAATCCCCACGGGTGATCATCATCCCATTAAAGAGAGATACCGCCCTGTACCCCCCGCACAGTATCAGCGTGCCAAAGAAATGTTACGGGAAATGAAGGAGGCTGGGGTTATCAGAGATAGTTGTAGCCCCTGGGCAGCTCCACTAGTGCTCGTAAAGAAAAAAGATGGTACAATGAGAATGTGTGTAGATTACAGGCAAATTAACCGCATTACACATAAAGATGCTTATCCACTGCCCAGAATAGAGGAGTCACTAACAGCCTTAAAGTCAGCTAACTATTTCTCCACCTTGGATCTCCCCAGTGGGTATTGGCAGGTTCCCGTGGCAGAGGCGGACAAGGAGAAGACTGCATTCCCGACACCAATGGGCCTCTGTGAGTTCAACTGTATGCCATTCGGGCTCTGCAACGCCCCTGGGACATTCCAAAGGTTGATGGAGTGCTGCTTGGGCCACCACAACTTTGAAACCGTGCTATTGTACCTGGATGACGTCATAGTCTACTCCAAGACTTATGAAGACCACCTGAGGCACTTAGCAGAAGTGTTTGAGTCTTTGTCGAAATATGGCCTGAAGATAAAGCCGTCCAAATGTCACCTCTTGAAGCCAAAGGTACAGTACCTGGGTCATGTGGTCAGCGCAGAAGGTGTGGCACCTGATCCGGAGAAAGTCACCGTAATCAAGGACTGGCCAAGACCCACCACGGTAAAGGAGGTGCGGCAGTTCCTTGGGCTGGTGGGCTACTACCGAAGGTTCATTGATGGTTTCACCAAGATAGCAGCGCCCCTTCAAGATCTCCTGGTGGGCTAGCCAAAGCAGGCTAAGAAGCAGAGCCCTCCAGTTGAATGGAGCAGCCAACTAGAAACATCCTTTGTCCAGCTGAAAGGGGCTCTCACGGGAGAAGAAATTCTGGCCTACCCTGACTACAGCCAGCCGTTTGTACTGTATACAGATGCCAGCAACGTGGGACTGGGAGCAGTTCTGTCCCAGGTGCAGGGAGGCAGAGAGAGGGTGATAGCGTACGCCAGTAGGAAGCTTCGGCCCACAGAAAGGAATCCAGAAAACTACAGTTCCTTCAAGCTGGAGTTCCTCGCTATTGTTTGGGCAGTGACTGAACGCTTCAAGCACTATCTGGCGTCGGCCAAGTTTACCATCTTCACGGACAACAATCCGTTGACACACCTGGCAACAGCCAAGTTAGGTGCGTTGGAACAGCGATGGATGGCCCGGCTGTCTAACTTTGACTTTACCATCAAGTATCGGGCTGGCAAGAAGAATAACAATGCTGATGCGCTGTCCAGAATGCCTCACTTACCCGAATCTGGAGAAGACCTGGATGAACTCGAAGAGATAGAGTTACCAGCTTTCCATCATCAGGGTGTTTCCCAGTGTGAGCATGCTGTGGGAGTGAAGCGCTCGAGCCAGTACGAGGTCTCGGTCAACCCATTACTCCACCATAATTGGGAAGAGACACAGAACGGTGACCCGGCTGTGCGATTGGTCAAAGAAAAGCTAGCACAAGCTGAGACTCATCTTGGCCCAGATGCTCCAGAAGAAGCCCAGCAGTTGTGGAAGGAGAGGGGACGACTGTTCACCTACCAAGGCAAGCTCTGCAAGAGATATGTCAACTGGCGAATGAATGAACTTGTCTGGCAGATAGTGGTCCCACAGAGGGATGCTCCAATGGTCCTAGCAGCTTATCATGATAACGCAGGACACTTCGGGTGGAAGAAGTTGGAGACCCTACTCCGTGATCGGTTCTACTGGGTGCACATGAGAAAGACAGTCGAGAAGTGGTGCCGAGACTGTGGTCCGTGTAATCTGAGGCGGAAAGATGATGCCAGCCAGAGGTCTCCCCTACAGCCAATTGTCACGAAGCAGCCCCTGGAGTTGGTGGCCCTGGACCACGTGAAGTTAACACCAAGCCGGTCAGGCTATGTGTACGCCCTCACCATTGTGGACCATTACTCGCGTTTCCTGGTAGTAGTGCCCGTGAAGGACCAGACAGCCAGAACAGCAGCGAGAGCGTTTCAGGCCTACTTTTGTCGACCTCACGGTTACCCTGAAAGGGTACTGACTGATCAAGGTCCTGCATTCGAGGCAGAAGTGTTCCAAGAGTTCTGTAACATGTATGGTTGTAAGAAAATCAGAACCACACCGTACCACCCCCAAACCAATGGATTGTGCGAGAAGATGAACCATGTGGTTATTGATATGCTCAAGACTCTACCTTTGGAAGAAAGAAACCAATGGCCAGAAAAGTTACCAGATCTGGTAGACTTGTACAACCATATCCCGGTAAATTCGACCAACTGCAGCCCTGCTTACCTGATGCGAGCCAGACCTGGCAAGTTACCTGTAGACTTTGAGATGGGGACTGTGTCACCTGAGGCGGTTCAGGAAATAGAGGATTGGGATACAGAGCGGCAGCAGCGGTACCGTAAGGTCCAGGAATGCGTAGAGAGGAGCCTGTCTCAAGCAAGAACGAGACAAGAGCAGCATTACAATCAAACAGCCCCAGCAACTCCCTTAGCACCTGGAGAACAAGTCCTCAAGAAGAAGCGGAGGACGCATAAATTGGATGATCAGTGGGAAAACGAGCCCTACACCATTATCCCCTCCAACTTTGACAATAGTAAGGTATGCCTCATAAGCAAGGATGAAGGCAAGACCTATCAAGCAATTTCTCGAGACCGCCTGAAAGCGTGCCCTGAACGGTGCAGAACCCAAAAAGGAGTAGTAGAAGTACAAGAAAGTCCACAAAGTCAAGAAAAAGAGGAAGAGATGATCCAAACAATCCTTGGAAAATTCCCCAAAACTTGGACCCGAATAAACAATGCCATAGTGGTACCAGTCTTGACGTTCCCGCAGTTGGTCGAGCCAGAAACAGAAGAGGTTCCAGATCCACCTAAAGAACCGGCCGCTCCAACACGAGGTGACACGCCAGCAGTGGAACAGGAGGTTCACCCCTCTGCCAGTGGTGAACCTGCCGTACCCTTGGCGAATCTGAGATCCCGTAGGCAACCGACACGTATCCCTGTCAGGGTTAGGCCTACCAATCACACGGGGGGGCAGACACTTTAAGTAGTCAGGGACAAACCCCAGAGCTACGCCGGTCCCAACGTAGCACTCGGGGACAGCCCCCTCCAAGGTATAGAATATAGAAAGTAAAATACCTAACAGAATGTAAATAGTTATGTGAAATGTCTGTAATGTTGTGTATAAAATGCTTTTTGTCTTAGGTGATTAAGTAAATGGACAATTGGGCCACTGGACTATGGGTGGCCAACACCTAAATTGTTCATAGTTAGCACCAGTGTGCTCAACACCCCTGAAGAAAAACCCGTCCGGCGTGCATAGAGTGGGGTCATCAACGCTCTGACGCACGCCCAGAGCCTACGTTGGGGGTTTGATCGCGGCGGGTCCCCCATGGAGCAGTGTAATGGACACCCGGCGAGGAGCCACACTGGACTCTTATAGTAGTGTTTAAGTTTGTAACGTTTAAGTAATGCGCCTCCCATAATGGGATGAAATGTTGTAACATGTTATGTTTGTTTCCACAGTCCGGGAGTACTGAATTTAACTAAGGGGGAGTGTGGCGCCCCAGGACCTGGTCGCCACAACAGCATTGCCCTCCCAAAGGGTTAGTGCTGAGCCTGGAGGTAATTGGGAGATCCATTGGCCAGCAAGTTTAACACCCAACGCAGTTCTCCCTCCGGCCAGCAGGGGGAGCTCTGAACCTGGGATTCCAGGGAGCATCCCCTTAAGCCTGGTCTGAGGGAGGAAGTAGTGGTCAGTCTGTAGAGAGCAGTGGAAGTGAACAGACGCAGAGTGAGCTGTCCTGTGAATCTGGGGCCTAGAGCTAGAGTAGCTTGGCCCAGTGAAGCAGGAGTAGCTGAGAGGCAGCGGAGAGACTCGGACATCGGAGTCTGTGGCCACCAGGGCTTAAAATACTCCCTGGTAGCCGAATCCGAAGGGCAGGAGAGCTGCAAGCACCTGGCCCACAAACATCCCAAAAGTACAGCTGCAGCATCAAGGCCGGTGTGGATTACAGCAGAGAAGCACCAGAGAGGGAGCCTGCGCAGCCTGCTACAGAGGGAAAGGGACGCACCGGGCCCATATATTATTCTGGCACAGGGCCCATATATTATTCTGGCACAGGGCCCATATATTATTCTTGCACAGGGCCCATATATTATTCTGGCACCGGGCCCATATATTATTCTTGCACAGGGCTCATATATTATTCTGGCCTAGGGTCCATATATTATTCTGGCACAGGGCCCATATATTATTCTGGCACCGGGGCCATATATTATTCTGGCACAGGGCCCATATATTATTCTGGCACAGGGCCCATCTATTATTCTGGCACAGGGCCCATATATTATTCTGGCACAGGGCCCATATATTATTCTGGCACAGGGCCCATATATTATTCTTGCACGGAGCCCATATATTATTCTAGCACAGGGCCCATATATTATTCTTGCACAGGGCCCATATATTATTCTTGCAAAGGGCCCATATATTATTCCTGCACAGGGCCCTTATATTATTCTTGCAAAGGGACCATATATTATTCTTGCACAGGGCCCATATATTATTCTGGCACAGGGCCCATATATTATTCTGGCATAGGGTCCATATATTATTCTGGCACAGGGCCCATATATTATTCTGGCACAGGGCCCATATATTATTCTGGCACCGGGCCCATATATTATTCTTGCACAGGGCTCATATATTATTCTTGCACAGGGTCTATATATTATTCTGGCACAGGGTCCATAAATTATTCTGGCACAGAGCCCATATATTAATCTGGCACAGAGCCCATATATTATTCTTGCACAGGGCCTATATATTATTCTTGCACAGGGCCCATATATTATTCTTGCACAGGGCCCATATATTATTCTTGCACAGGGCCCATATATTATTCTTGCACAGGGCTCATATATTATTCTGGCACCGGGCCCATATATTATTCTTGCACAGGGCTCATATATTATTCTTGCACAGGGTCTATATATTATTCTGGCACAGGGTCCATAAATTATTCTGGCACAGAGCCCATATATTAATCTGGCACAGAGCCCATATATTATTCTTGCACAGGGCCTATAAATTATTCTTGCACAGGGCCCATATATTATTCTTGCACAGGGCCCATATATTATTCTTGCACAGGGCCCATATATTATTCTGGCACCGGGCCCATATATTATTCTTGCACAGGGCACATATATTATTCTTGCACAGGGCTCATATATTATTCTTGCACAGGGTCTATATATTATTCTGGCACCGGGCCCATATATTATTCTTGCACAGGGTCCATATATTATTCTTGCACAGGATCCATATATTATTCTGGCACAGAGCCCATATATTATTCTGGCACAGTGCCCATATATTATTCTTGCACAGGGCCCATATATTATTCTGCCACAGGGCCCATATATTATTCTGGCACAGGGCCCATATATTATTCTTGCACAGGGCCCATATATTATTCTAGCACAGGGCCCATATATTATTCTTGCACAGGGCCCATATATTATTCTGGCACAGGGCCCATATATTATTCTTGCACAGGGCCCATATATTATTCTGGCACAGGGCTCATATATTATTCTTGCACAGGGCCCATATATTATTCTAGCACAGGGCCCATATATTATTCTTGCACAGGGCCATATATTATTCTAGCACAGGGCCCATATATTATTCTTGCACAGGGCCCATATATTATTCTGGCACCGGGGCCATATATTATTCTGGCACAGGGCCCATATATTATTCTGGCACAGGGCCCATATATTATTCTGGCACAGCGCCCATATATTATTCTGGCACAGGGCCCATATATTATTCTGGCACAGGGCCCATATATTATTCTTGCACGGAGCCCATATATTATTCTAGCACAGGGCCCATATATTATTCTTGCAAAGTGCCCATATATTATTCTGGCAGAGGGCTCATATATTATTCTTGCACAGGGCCCATATATTATTCTTGCACAGGGCCCATATATTTTTCTTGCACAGGGCCCATATATTATTCTTGCACAGGGCCCATATATTATTCTTGCACAGGGCCCATATATTATTCTGGCACAGGGCCTATATATTATTCTGGCACAGCATCCATATATTATTCTTGCACAGGGCTCATATATTACATATATTATTCTGGGCCCACATATTATTTTTGCACAGGGCCCATATATTATTCTTGCACAGGGCCCATATATTATTCTGGCAGAGGGCTCATATATTATTCTTGCACAGGGCCCATATATTATTCTTGCACAGGGCCCATATATTTTTCTTGCACAGGGCCCATATATTATTCTTGCACAGGGCCCATATATTATTCTTGCACAGGGCCCATATATTATTCTGGCACAGGGCCTATATATTATTCTGGCACAGCATCCATATATTATTCTGGCACAGGGCCCATATATTATTCTGGCCCAGGGCCCATATATTATTCTTGCACAGGGCCCATATATTATTCTTACACAGGGCCCACATATAATTCTTGCACAGGGCCCTTATACTATTCTGGCACAGGGCCCATATATTATTCTTGCACAGGGCCCATATATTATTCTTGCATAGGGCCCATATATTATTCTGGCACAGGGCCCATATATTATTATTGCACAGGGCCCATATATTATTTTGGCACAGGGCCCATATATTATTCTGGCACAGGGCCCATATATTATTCTGGCACAGGGCCTATATATTATTCTTGCACAGGGCCCATATATTATTCTTGCACAGGGCCCATATATTATTCCTGCACAGGGCCCATATATTATTCTTGCAAAGGGACCATATATTATTCTTGCACAGGGCCCATATATTATTCTGGCACAGGGCCCATATATTATTCTGGCATAGGGTCCATATATTATTCTGGCACAGGGCCCATATATTATTCTGGCACAGGGCCCATATATTATTCTGGTACAGGGCCCATATATTATTCTTGCACAGGGCCCATATATTATTCTTGCACAGGGCCCATATATTATTCTGGCACCGGGCCCATATATTATTCTTGCACAGGGCTCATATATTATTCTTGCAAAGGGTCTATATATTATTCTGGCACAGGGTCCATAAATTATTCTGGCACAGAGCCCATATATTAATCTGGCACAGAGCCCATATATTATTCTTGCACAGGGCCTATATATTATTCTTGCACAGGGCCCATATATTATTCTTGCACAGGGCCCATATATTATTCTTGCACAGGGCCCATATATTATTCTTGCACAGGGCCCATATATTATCATTGCACAGGGCCCATATATTATTCTGGCACAGGGCCCATATATTATTCCTGCACAGGGCCCATATATTATTCTTGCACAGGGACCATATATTATTCTTGCACAGGACCCATATATTATTCTGGCACAGGGCCCATATATTATTCTGGCACAGGGTCCATATATTATTCTGGCACAGGGCCCATATATTATTCTTGCACAGGGCCCATATATTATTCTAGCAGAGGGTCCATATAGTATTCTTGCACAGGGCCCATATATTATTCTGGCACAGGGCCCATATATTATTCTTGCACAGGGCCCATATATTATTCTGGCACAGGGCTCATATATTATTCTTGCACAGGGCCCATATTTTATTCTAGCACAGGGCCCATATATTATTCTTGCACAGGGCCCATAAATTATTCTAGCACAGGGCCCATATATTTTTCTTGCACAGGGCCCATATATTATTCTGGCACATGGCCCATATATTATTCTTGCACAGGGCCCATATATTATTCTGGCACAGGGCTCATATATTATTCTTGCACAGGGCCCATATAATATTCTTGCACAGGGCCCATATATTATTCTGGCATAGGGCTCATATATTATTCTTGCACAGGGCCCATATATTATTCTTGCACAGGGCCCATATATTATTCTGGCACAGGGCCCATATATTATTCTTGCACAGGGCCTATATATTATTCCTGCACAGGGCCCATATATTATTCTGGCACAAGGCCCATATATTATTCTTGGACAGGGCCTATATATTATTCTTGCACAGGGCCCATATATTATTCTTGCACAGAGCCCATATATTATTTTTGCACAGGGCCCACATATTATTCTGGCACAGGGCCCATATATTATTCTGGCACAGGGCCCATATATTATTCTGGCACAGGGCCCATATATTATTCTTGCACAGGGCCCATATATTATTCTGGCACCGGGCCCATATATTATTCTTGCACAGGGCTCATATATTATTCTGGCCTAGGGTCCATATATTATTCTGGCACAGGGCCCATATATTATTCTGGCACCGGGGCCATATATTATTCTGGCACAGGGCCCATATATTATTCTGGCACAGGGCCCATATATTATTCTGGCACAGGGCCCATATATTATTCTGGCACAGGGCCCATATATTATTCTGGCACAGGGCCCATATATTATTCCTGCACAGGGCCCATATATTATTCTTGCACAGGGACCATATATTATTCTTGCACAGGACCCATATATTATTCTGGCACAGGGCCCATATATTATTCTGGCACAGGGTCCATATATTATTCTGGCACAGGGCCCATATATTATTCTTGCACAGGGCCCATATATTATTCTAGCAGAGAGTCCATATAGTATTCTTGCACAGGGCCCATATATTATTCTGGCACAGGGCCCATATATTATTCTTGCACAGGGCCCATATATTATTCTGGCACAGGGCTCATATATTATTCTTGCACAGGGCCCATATTTTATTCTAGCACAGGGCCCATATATTATTCTTGCACAGGGCCCATAAATTATTCTAGCACAGGGCCCATATATTTTTCTTGCACAGGGCCCATATATTATTCTGGCACATGGCCCATATATTATTCTTGCACAGGGCCCATATATTATTCTGGCACAGGGCTCATATATTATTCTTGCACAGGGCCCATATAATATTCTTGCACAGGGCCCATATATTATTCTGGCACAGGGCTCATATATTATTCTTGCACAGGGCCCATATATTATTCTTGCACAGGGCCCATATATTATTCTGGCACAGGGCCCATATATTATTCTTGCACAGGGCCTATATATTATTCCTGCACAGGGCCCATATATTATTCTGGCACAAGGCCCATATATTATTCTTGGACAGGGCCTATATATTATTCTTGCACAGGGCCCATATATTATTCTTGCACAGAGCCCATATATTATTTTTGCACAGGGCCCACATATTATTCTGGCACAGGGCCCATATATTATTCTGGCACAGGGCCCATATATTATTCTGGCACAGGGCCCATATATTATTCTTGCACAGGGCCCATATATTATTCTGGCACCGGGCCCATATATTATTCTTGCACAGGGCTCATATATTATTCTGGCCTAGGGTCCATATATTATTCTGGCACAGGGCCCATATATTATTCTGGCACCGGGGCCATATATTATTCTGGCACAGGGCCCATATATTATTCTGGCACAGGGCCCATATATTATTCTGGCACAGGGCCCATATATTATTCTGGCACAGGGCCCATATATTATTCTGGCACAGGGCCCATATATTATTCTTGCACGAAGCCCATATATTATTCTAGCACAGGGCCCATATATTATTCTTGCACAGGGCCCATAAATTATTCTGGCAGAGGGCTCATATATTATTCTTGCACAGGGCCCATATATTATTCTTGCAAAGGGCCCATATATTTTTCTTGCACAGGGCCCATATATTATTCTTGCACAGGGCCCATATATTATTCTTGCACAGGGCCCATATATTATTCTGGCACAGGGCCTATATATTATTCTGGCACAGCATCCATATATTATTCTTGCACAGGGCTCATATATTACATACATTATTCTGGGCTCATATATTATTTTTGCACAGGGCCTATATATTATTCTGGCACAGCATCCATATATTATTCTGGCACAGGGCCCATATATTATTCTGGCCCAGGGCCCATATATTATTCTTGCACAGGGCCCATATATTATTATTGCACAGGGCCCAGGGCCCACATATAATTCTTGCACAGGGCCCTTATACTATTCTGGCACAGGGCCCATATATTTTTCTTGCACAGGGCCCATATATTATTCTGGCACAGGGCTCATATATTATTCATGCACAGGGCCCATATATTATTCTAGCACAGGGCCCATATATTTTTCTTGCACAGGGCCCAAATTATATTCTGGCACAGGGCCCATATATTATTCTTGCACAGGGCCCATATATTATTCTGGCACAGGGCTCATATATTATTCTTGCACAGGGCCCATATATTATTCTTGCACAGGGCCCATATATTATTCTGGCACAGGGCCCATATATTATTCTTGCACAGGGCCTATATATTATTCCTGCACAGGGCCCATATATTATTCTGGCACAAGGCCCATATATTATTCTTGGACAGGGCCTATATATTATTCTTGCAAAGGGCCCATATATTATTCTTGCACAGAGCCCATATATTATTTTTGCACAGGGCCCACATATTATTCTGGCACAGGGCCCATATATTGTTCTGGCACAGGGCCCATATATTATTCTGGCACAGGGCCCATATATTATTCTTGCACAGGGCCCATGTATTATTCTTGCACAGGGCTCATATATTATTCTTGCACAGGGACCATATATTATTCTTGCACAGGGCCCATATATTATTCTGGCACAGGGCCCATATATTATTCTGGCACAGAGCCCATATATTATTCTGGCACAGTGCCCATATATTATTCTTGCACAGGGCCCATATATTATTCTGGCACAAGGCCCATATAGTATTCTGGCACAGGGCCCATATATTATTCTGGCACAGGGCCCATATATTATTCTAGCACAGGGCCCATATATTATTCTTGCACAGGGCCCATATATTATTCTAGCACAGGGCCCATATATTATTCTTGCACAGGGCCCATATATTATTCTTGCACAGGGCCCATAAAATATTCTAGCACAGGGCCCATATATTTTTCTTGCACAGGGCCCATATATTATTCTAGCACAGGGCCCATATATTATTCTTGCACAGGGCCCATATATTATTCTGGCACAGGGCTCATATATTATTCTTGCACAGGGCCCATATAATATTCTTGCACAGGGCCCATATATTATTCTAGCACAGGGCCCATATATTATTCTTGCACAGAGTCCATATATGATTCTTGCACAGGGCCCATATATTATTCTGGCACAGGGCCCATATATTATTCTTGCACAGGGCCCATATATTATTCTAGCACAGGGCCCATATATTATTCTGGCACAGGGCCCATATATTATTCTGGCACCGGGCCCATATATTAATCTGGCACAAGGCCCATATATTATTCTTGGACAGGGCCTATATATTATTCTTGCACAGGGCCCATATATTATTCTTGCACAGAGCCCATATATTATTTTTGCACAGGGCCCACATATTATTCTGGCACAGGGCCCATATATTGTTCTGGCACAGGGCCCATATATTGTTCTGGCACAGGGCCCATATATTATTCTGGCACAGGGCCCATATATTATTCTTGCACAGGGCCCATATATTATTCTTGCACAGGGCTCATATATTATTCTTGCACAGGGACCATATATTATTCTTGCACAGGGCCCATATATTATTCTGGCACAGGGCCCATATATTATTCTGGCACAGAGCCCATATATTATTCTGGCACAGTGCCCATATATTATTCTTGCACAGGGCCCATATATTATTCTGGCACAGGGCCTATATATTATTCTGGCACAGCATCCATATATTATTCTTGCACAGGGCTCATATATTACATATATTATTCTGGGCCCATATATTATTTTTGCACAGGGCCTATATATTATTCTGGCACAGCATCCATATATTATTCTGGCACAGGGCCCATATATTATTCTGGCCCAGGGCCCATATATTATTCTTGCACAGGGCCCATATATTATTCTTGCACAGGGCCCACATATAATTCTTGCACAGGGCCTATATATTATTCTTGCACAGGGCCCATATATTATTCTTGCACAGGGCCCATATATTATTCCTGCACAGGGCCCATATATTATTCTTGCAAAGGGACCATATATTATTCTTGCACAGGGCCCATATATTATTTTGGCACAGGGCCCATATATTATTCTGGCACAGGGCCCATATATCATTCTGGCACAGGGCCTATATATTATTCTTGCACAGGGCCCATATATTATTCTTGCACAGGGCCCATATATTATTCCTGCACAGGGCCCATATATTATTCTTGCAAAGGGACCATATATTATTCTTGCACAGGGCCCATATATTATTCTGGCACAGGGCACATATATTATTCTGGCATAGGGTCCATATATTATTCTGGCACAGGGCCCATATATTATTCTGGCACAGGGCCCATATATTATTCTGGTACAGGGCCCATATATTATTCTTGCACAGGGCCCATATATTATTCTTGCACAGGGCCCATATATTATTCTGGCACCGGGCCCATATATTATTCTTGCACAGGGCTCATATATTATTCTTGCACAGGGTCTATATATTATTCTGGCACAGGGTCCATAAATTATTCTGGCACAGAGCCCATATATTAATCTGGCACAGAGCCCATATATTATTCTTGCACAGGGCCTATATATTATTCTTGCACAGGGCCCATATATTATTCTTGCACAGGGCCCATATATTATTCTTGCACAGGGCCTATATATTATTCTTGCACAGGGCCCATATATTATTCTGGCACCGGGCCCATATATTATTCTTGCACAGGGCTCATATATTATTCTTGCACAGGGTCTATATATTATTCTGGCACAGGGTCCATAAATTATTCTGGCACAGAGCCCATATATTAATCTGGCACAGAGCCCATATATTATTCTTGCACAGGGCCTATAAATTATTCTTGCACAGGGCCCATATATTATTCTTGCACAGGGCCCATATATTATTCTGGCACAGGGCCCATATATTATTCTGGCACAGGGTCCATATATTATTCTGGCACAGGGCCCATATATTATTCTTGCACAGCGCCCATATATTATTCTAGCACAGGGCCCATATAGTATTCTTGCACAGGGCCCATATATTATTCTGGCACAGGGCCCATATATTATTCTTGCACAGGGCCCATATATTATTCTGGCACAGGGCTCATATATTATTCTTGCACAGGGCCCATATATTATTCTAGCACAGGGCCCATATATTATTCTTGCACAGGGCCCATATATTATTCTAGCACAGGGCCCATATATTATTCTTGCACAGTGCCCATATATTATTCTGGCACAGGGCCCATATATTATTCTTGCACAGGGCCCATATATTATTCTGGCACAGGGCCCATATATTATTCTAGCACAGGGCCCATATATTATTCTTGCACAGAGCCTATATATTATTCCTGCACAGGGCCCATATATTATTCTGGCACAGGGCCCATATATTATTCTTGGACAGGGCCTATATATTATTCTTGCACAGGGCCCATATATTATTCTTGCACAGAGCCCATATATTATTTTTGCACAGGGCCCACATATTATTCTGGCACAGGGCCCACATATTATTCAGGCACAGGGCCCATATATTATTCTGGCACAGGGCCCATATATTTTTCTGGCACAGGGCCCATATATTATTCTGGCACAGGGCCCATATATTATTCTGGAACAGGGCCCATATATTATTCTGGCACAGGGCCCATATATTATTTTTGCACAGGGCCCATATATTATTCTTGCACAGGGCCCATATATTATTCTTGCACAGGGCCTATATATTATTCTTGCACAGGGCCTATATATTATTCTGGCACAGGGCCCATATATTTTTCTTGCACAGGGCCCATATATTATTCTGGCACAGGGCTCATATATTATCCTTGCACAGGGCCCATATTTTATTCTAGCACAGGGCCCATATATTATTCTATCACAGGGCCCATATATTTTTCTTGCACAGGGCCCATATTATATTCTGGCACAGGGCCCATATATTATTCTTGCACAGGGCCCATATATTATTCTGGCACAGGGCTCATATATTATTCTTGCACAGGGCCCATATATTATTCTTGCACAGGGCCCATATATTATTCTGGCATAGGGCCCATATATTATTCTTGCACAGGGCCTATATATTATTCCTGCACAGGGCCCATATATTATTCTGGCACAAGGCCCATATATTATTCTTGGACAGGGCCTATATATTATTCTTGCACAGGGCCCATATATTATTCTTGCACAGAGCCCATATATTATTTTTGCACAGGGCCCACATATTATTCTGGTACAGGGCCCATATATTGTTCTGGCACAGGGCCCATATATTATTCTGGCACAGGGCCCATATATTATTCTTGCACAGGGCCCATATATTATTCTTGCACAGGGCTCATATGTTATTCTTGCACAGGGACCATATATTATTCTTGCACAGGGCCCATATATTATTCTGGCACAAGGCCCATATATTATTCTGGCACAGAGCCCATATATTATTCTGGCACAGTGCCCTTATATTATTCTTGCACAGGGCCCATATATTATTCTGGCACAGGGCCCATATAGTATTCTGGCACAGGGCCCATATATTATTCTGGCACAGGGCCCATATATTATTCTAGCACAGGGCCCATATATTATTCTTGCACAGGGCCCATATATTATTCTAGCACAGGGCCCATATATTATTCTTGCACAGGGCCCATATATTATTCTTGCACAGGGCCCATAAATTATTCTAGCACAGGGCCCATATATTTTTCTTGCACAGGGCCCATATATTATTCTAGCACAGGGCCCATATATTTTTCTTGCACAGGGCCCATATATTATTCTTGCACAGGGTCCATATATTATTCTTGCACAGGGTCCATATATTATTCTTGTACAGGGCCCATATATTATTCTGGCACAGGGCTCATATATTATTCTTGCACAGGGCCCATATTTTATTCTAGCACAGGGCCCATATATTATTCTTGCACAGGGCCCATATATTATTCTAGCACAGGGCCCATATATTTTTCTTGCACAGGACCCATATATTATTCTGGCACAGGGCCCATATATTATTCTTGCACAGGGCCCATATATTATTCTGGCACAGGGCTCATATATTATTCTTGCACAGGGCCCATATATTATTCTTGCACAGGGCCCATATATTATTCTAGCACAGGGCCCATATATTATTCTTGCACAGGGTCCATATATTATTCTTGCACAGGGCCCATATATTATTCTGGCACAGGGCCCATATATTATTCTTGCACAGGGCCCATATATTATTCTAGCACAGGGCCCATATATTATTCTTGCACAGGGTCCATATATTATTCTTGCACAGGGCCCATATATTATTCTGGCACAGGGCCCATATATTATTCTTGCACAGGGCCCATATATTATTCTTGCACAGGGCCCATATATTATTCTTGCACAGGGCCCATATACTATTCTTGCACAGGGCCCATATATTATTCTTGCACATGGCCCATATATTATTCTGGCACAGGGCCCATATATTATTCTGGCACAGCATCCATATATTATTCTGGCACAGGGCCCATATATTATTCTGGCACAGGGCCCATATATTATTCTGGCACAGGGCCCATATATTATTCTGGCACAGGGCTCATATATTATTCTTGCACAGGGCCCATATATTATTCTGGCACAGGCACCATATATTATTCTAGCACAGGGCCCATATATTATTCTTGCACAGGGTCCATATATTATTCTTGCACAGGGCCCATATATTATTCTGGCACAGGCACCATATATTATTCTAGCACAGGGCCCATATATTATTCTTGCACAGGGTCCATATATTATTCTTGCACAGGGCCCATATATTATTCTGGCACAGGGCCCATATATTATTCTTGCACAGGGCCCATATATTATTCTAGCACAGGGCCCATATATTATTCTGGCACAGGGCCCATATATTATTCTGGCACAGGGTCCATATATTATTCTTGCACAGGGCCCATATATTATTCTTGCACAGAGCCCATATATTATTTTTGCACAGGGCCCACATATTATTCTGGTACAGGGCCCATATATTGTTCTGGCACAGGGCCCATATATTATTCTGGCACAGGGCCCATATATTATTCTTGCACAGGGCCCATATATTATTCTTGCACAGGGCTCATATATTATTCTTGCACAGGGACCATATATTATTCTTGCACAGGGCCCATATATTATTCTGGCACAAGGCCCATATATTATTCTGGCACAGAGCCCATATATTATTCTGGCACAGTGCCCTTATATTATTCTTGCACAGGGCCCATATATTATTCTGGCACAGGGCCCATATAGTATTCTGGCACAGGGCCCATATATTATTCTGGCACAGGGCCCATATATTATTCTAGCACAGGGCCCATATATTATTCTTGCACAGGGCCCATATATTATTCTAGCACAGGGCCCATATATTATTCTTGCACAGGGCCCATATATTATTCTTGCACAGGGCCCATAAATTATTCTAGCACAGGGCCCATATATTTTTCTTGCACAGGGCCCATATATTATTCTAGCACAGGGCCCATATATTATTCTTGCACAGGGCCCATATATTATTCTGGCACAGGGCCCATATATTATTCTGGCACAGAGCCCATATATTATTCTGGCACAGTGCCTATATATTATCCTTGCACAGGGCCCATATATTATTCTGGCACAGGGCCCATATAGTATTCTGGCACAGGGCCCATATATTATTCTGGCACAGGGCCCATATATTATTCTAGCACAGGGCCCATATATTATTCTTGCACAGGGCCCATATGTTATTCTAGCACAGGGCCCATATATTATTCTTGCACAGGGCCCATATATTATTCTTGCACAGGGCCCATAAATTATTCTAGCACAGGGCCCATATATTTTTCTTGCACAGGGCCCATATATTATTCTAGCACAGGGCCCATATATTATTCTTGCACAGGGCCCATATATTATTCTGGCACAGGGCTCATATATTATTCTTGCACAGGGCCCATATATTATTCTAGCACAGGGCCCATATATTATTCTTGCACAGAGTCCATATATGATTCTTGCACAGGGCCCATATATTATTCTGGCACAGGGCCCATATATTATTCTTGCACAGGGCCCATATATTATTCTAGCACAGGGCCCATATATTATTCTGGCACAGGGCCCATATATTATTCTGGCACAGGGCCCATATATTATTCTGGCACCGGGCCCATATATTATTCTGGCACAGGGTCTATATATTATTCTGGCACCGGGCCCATATATTATTCTGGCACAGCATCCATATATTATTCTGGCACAGGGCCCATATATTATTCTGGCACAGGGCCCATATATTATTCTGGCACAGGGCCCATATATTATTCTGGCACAGGGCCCATATATTATTCTGGCACAGGGTCCATATATTATTCTGGCACAGGCACCATATATTATTCTAGCACAGGGCCCATATATTATTCTTGCACAGGGTCCATATATTATTCTTGCACAGGGCCAATATATTATTCTGGCACAGGCACCATATATTATTCTAGCACAGGGCCCATATATTATTCTTGCACAGGGTCCATATATTATTCTTGCACAGGGCCCATATATTATTCTGGCACAGGGCCCATATATTATTCTTGCACAGGGCCCATATATTATTCTAGCACAGGGCCCATATATTATTCTGGCACAGGGCCCATATATTATTCTGGCACAGGGTCCATATATTATTCTTGCACAGGGCCCATATATTATTCTAGCACAGGGCCCATATAGTATTCTTGCACAGGGCCCATATATTATTCTTGCACAGGGACCATATATTATTCTTGCACAGGGTCCATATATTATTCTTGTACAGGGCCCATATATTATTCTGGCACAGGGCTCATATATTATTCTTGCACAGGGCCCATATTTTATTCTAGCACAGGGCCCATATATTATTCTTGCACAGGGCCCATATATTATTCTAGCACAGGGCCCATATATTTTTCTTGCACAGGACCCATATATTATTCTGGCACAGGGCCCATATATTATTCTTGCACAGGGCCCATATATTATTCTGGCACAGGGCTCATATATTATTCTTGCACAGGGCCCATATATTATTCTTGCACAGGGCCCATATATTATTCTAGCACAGGGCCCATATATTATTCTTGCACAGGGTCCATATATTATTCTTGCACAGGGCCCATATATTATTCTGGCACAGGGCCCATATATAATATTCTTGCACAGGGCCCATATATTATTCTAGCACAGGGCCCATATATTATTCTTGCACAGGGCCCATATACTATTCTTGCACAGGGCCCATATATTATTCTTGCACATGGCCCATATATTATTCTGGCACAGGGCCCATATATTATTCTGGCACAGCATCCATATATTATTCTGGCACAGGGCCCATATATTATTCTGGCACAGGGCCCATATATTATTCTGGCACAGGGCCCATATATTATTCTGGCACAGGGCTCATATATTATTCTTGCACAGGGCCCATATATTATTCTGGCACAGGCACCATATATTATTCTAGCACAGGGCCCATATATTATTCTTGCACAGGGTCCATATATTATTCTTGCACAGGGCCCATATATTATTCTGGCACAGGCACCATATATTATTCTAGCACAGGGCCCATATATTATTCTTGCACAGGGTCCATATATTATTCTTGCACAGGGCCCATATATTATTCTGGCACAGGGCCCATATATTATTCTTGCACAGGGCCCATATATTATTCTAGCACAGGGCCCATATATTATTCTGGCACAGGGCCCATATATTATTCTGGCACAGGGTCCATATATTATTCTTGCACAGGGCCCATATATTATTCTTGCACAGAGCCCATATATTATTTTTGCACAGGGCCCACATATTATTCTGGTACAGGGCCCATATATTGTTCTGGCACAGGGCCCATATATTATTCTGGCACAGGGCCCATATATTATTCTTGCACAGGGCCCATATATTATTCTTGCACAGGGCTCATATATTATTCTTGCACAGGGACCATATATTATTCTTGCACAGGGCCCATATATTATTCTGGCACAAGGCCCATATATTATTCTGGCACAGAGCCCATATATTATTCTGGCACAGTGCCCTTATATTATTCTTGCACAGGGCCCATATATTATTCTGGCACAGGGCCCATATAGTATTCTGGCACAGGGCCCATATATTATTCTGGCACAGGGCCCATATATTATTCTAGCACAGGGCCCATATATTATTCTTGCACAGGGCCCATATATTATTCTAGCACAGGGCCCATATATTATTCTTGCACAGGGCCCATATATTATTCTTGCACAGGGCCCATAAATTATTCTAGCACAGGGCCCATATACTTTTCTTGCACAGGGCCCATATATTATTCTAGCACAGGGCCCATATATTATTCTTGCACAGGGCCCATATATTATTCTGGCACAGGGCTCATATATTATTCTTGCACAGGGCCCATATAATATTCTTGCACAGGGCCCATATATTATTCTAGCACAGGGCCCATATATTATTCTTGCACAGAGTCCATATATGATTCTTGCACAGGGCCCATATATTATTCTGGCACAGGGCCCATATATTATTCTTGCACAGGGCCCATATATTATTCTAGCACAGGGCCCATATATTATTCTGGCACAGGGCCCATATATTATTCTGGCACCGAACCCATATATTATTCTGGCACAAGGCCCATATATTATTCTTGGACAGTGCCTATATATTATTCTTGCACAGGGCCCATATATTATTCTTGCACAGAGCCCATATATTATTTTTGCACAGGGCCCACATATTATTCTGGCACAGGGCCCATATATTGTTCTGGCACAGGGCCCATATATTATTCTGGCACAGGGCCCATATATTATTCTTGCACAGGGCCCATATATTATTCGTGCACAGGGCTCATATATTATTCTTGCACAGGGACCATATATTATTCTTGCACAGGGACCATATATTATTCTTGCACAGGGCCCATATATTATTCTGGCACAGGGCCCATATATTATTCTGGCACAGAGCCCATATATTATTCTGGCACAGTGCCTATATATTATCCTTGCACAGGGCCCATATATTATTCTGGCACAGGGCCCATATAGTATTCTGGCACAGGGCCCATATATTATTCTGGCACAGGGCCCATATATTATTCTAGCACAGGGCCCATATATTATTCTTGCACAGGGCCCATATGTTATTCTAGCACAGGGCCCATATATTATTCTTGCACAGGGCCCATATATTATTCTTGCACAGGGCCCATAAATTATTCTAGCACAGGGCCCATATATTTTTCTTGCACAGGGCCCATATATTATTCTAGCACAGGGCCCATATATTATTCTTGCACAGGGCCCATATATTATTCTGGCACAGGGCTCATATATTATTCTTGCACAGGGCCCATATATTATTCTAGCACAGGGCCCATATATTATTCTTGCACAGAGTCCATATATGATTCTTGCACAGGGCCCATATATTATTCTGGCACAGGGCCCATATATTATTCTTGCACAGGGCCCATATATTATTCTAGCACAGGGCCCATATATTATTCTGGCACAGGGCCCATATATTATTCTGGCACAGGGCCCATATATTATTCTGGCACCGGGCCCATATATTATTCTGGCACAGGGTCTATATATTATTCTGGCACCGGGCCCATATATTATTCTGGCACAGCATCCATATATTATTCTGGCACAGGGCCCATATATTATTCTGGCACAGGGCCCATATATTATTCTGGCACAGGGCCCATATATTATTCTGGCACAGGGTCTATATATTATTCTGGCACCGGGCCCATATATTATTCTGGCACAGCATCCATATATTATTCTGGCACAGGGCCCATATATTATTCTGGCACAGGGCCCATATATTATTCTGGCACAGGGTCCATATATTATTCTTGCACAGGGCCCATATATTATTCTAGCACAGGGCCCATATAGTATTCTTGCACAGGGCCCATATATTATTCTTGCACAGGGTCCATATATTATTCTTGCACAGGGTCCATATATTATTCTTGTACAGGGCCCATATATTATTCTGGCACAGGGCTCATATATTATTCTTGCACAGGGCCCATATTTTATTCTAGCACAGGGCCCATATATTATTCTTGCACAGGGCCCATATATTATTCTAGCACAGGGCCCATATATTTTTCTTGCACAGGACCCATATATTATTCTGGCACAGGGCCCATATATTATTCTTGCACAGGGCCCATATATTATTCTGGCACAGGGCTCATATATTATTCTTGCACAGGGCCCATATATTATTCTTGCACAGGGCCCATATATTATTCTAGCACAGGGCCCATATATTATTCTTGCACAGGGTCCATATATTATTCTTGCACAGGGCCCATATATTATTCTGGCACAGGGCCCATATATTATTCTTGCACAGGGCCCATATATTATTCTAGCACAGGGCCCATATATTATTCTTGCACAGGGCCCATATACTATTCTTGCACAGGGCCCATATATTATTCTTGCACATGGCCCATATATTATTCTGGCACAGGGCCCATATATTATTCTGGCACAGCATCCATATATTATTCTGGCACAGGGCCCATATATTATTCTGGCACAGGGCCCATATATTATTCTGGCACAGGGCCCATATATTATTCTGGCACAGGGCTCATATATTATTCTTGCACAGGGCCCATATATTATTCTGGCACAGGCACCATATATTATTCTAGCACAGGGCCCATATATTATTCTTGCACAGGGTCCATATATTATTCTTGCACAGGGCCCATATATTATTCTGGCACAGGGCCCATATATTATTCTTGCACAGGGCCCATATATTATTCTAGCACAGGGCCCATATATTATTCTGGCACAGGGCCCATATATTATTCTGGCACAGGGTCCATATATTATTCTTGCACAGTGCCCATATATTATTCTAGCACAGGGCCCATATAGTATTCTTGCACAGGGCCCATATATTATTCTTGCACAGGGCACATATATTATTCTTGCACAGGGCCCATATATTATTCTGGCACAGGGCTCATATATTATTCTTGCACAGGGCCCATATTTTATTCTAGCACAGGGCCCATATATTATTCTTGCACAGGGCCCATATATTATTCTAGCACAGGGCCCATATATTTTTCTTGCACAGGGCCCATATATTATTCTGGCACAGGGCCCATATATTATTCTTGCACAGGGCCCATATATTATTCTGGCACAGGGCTCATATATTATTCTTGCACAGGGCCCATATATTATTCTTGCACAGGGCCCATATATTATTCTAGCACAGGGCCCATATATTATTCTTGCACAGGGTCCATATAGTATTCTTGCACAGGGCCCATATATTATTCTGGCACAGGGCCCATATATTATTCTTGCACAGGGCCCATATATTATTCTAGCACAGGGCCCATATATTATTCTTGCACAGGGCCCATATATTATTGTAGCACAGGGCCCATATATTATTCTGGCACAGGGCCCATATATTATTCTGGCACAGGGTCCATATATTATTCTTGCACAGGGCCCATATATTATTCTAGCACAGGGCCCATATAGTATTCTTGCACAGGGCCCATATATTATTCTTGCACAGGGTCCATATATTATTCTTGCACAGGGTCCATATATTATTCTTGTACAGGGCCCATATATTATTCTGGCACAGGGCTCATATATTATTCTTGCACAGGGCCCATATTTTATTCTAGCACAGGGCCCATATATTATTCTTGCACAGGGCCCATATATTATTCTAGCACAGGGCCCATATATTTTTCTTGCACAGGACCCATATATTATTCTGGCACAGGGCCCATATATTATTCTTGCACAGGGCCCATATATTATTCTGGCACAGGGCTCATATATTATTCTTGCACAGGGCCCATATATTATTCTTGCACAGGGCCCATATATTATTCTAGCACAGGGCCCATATATTATTCTTGCACAGGGTCCATATATTATTCTTGCACAGGGCCCATATATTATTCTGGCACAGGGCCCATATATTATTCTTGCACAGGGCCCATATATTATTCTAGCACAGGGCCCATATATTATTCTGGCACCGGGCCCATATATTATTCTGGCACAGGGCCCATATATTATTCTTGCACAGGGCCCATATATTATTCTTGCACAGGGCCCATATATTATTCTTGCACAGGGCCCATATACTATTCTTGCACAGGGCCCATATATTATTCTTGCACATGGCCCATATATTATTCTGGCACAGGGCCCATATATTATTCTGGCACAGGGCCCATATATTATTCTGGCACAGGGCCCATATATTATTCTAGCACAGGGCCCATATATTATTCTTCCACAGTGCCCATATATTATTCTTGCACAGGGCCCATATATTATTTTAGCACAGGGCTCATATATTATTCTTGCACAGGGCGCATATATTATTTTAGCACAGAGCCCATATATTATTCTTGCACAGGGCCCATATATTATTCTAGCACAGGGCCCATATATTATTCTTGCACAGGGCCCATATATTATTCTGGCACAGGGCCCATATATTATTCTTGCACCGAGCCCATATATTATTCTTGCACAGGGCTCATATATTATTCCTGCACAGGGCCCATATATTATTCTTGCAAAGGGACCATATATTATTCTTGCACAGGGCCCATATATTATTCTTGCACAGGGCTCATATATTATTCTTGCACAGGGTCTATATATTATTCTGGCACAGGGTCCATAAATTATTCTGGCACAGAGCCCATACATTAATCTGGCACAGAGCCCATATATTATTCTTGCACAGGGCCTATATATTATTCTTGCACAGGGCCCATATATTATTCTTGCACAGGGCCCATATATTATTCTTGCACAGGGCCCATATATTATTCTTGCACAGGGCCCATATATTATTCTTGCACAGGGCCCATATATTATTCTGGCACAGGGCCCATATATTATTCCTGCACAGGGCCCATATATTATTCTTGCACAGGGACCATATACCGTATTATTCTTGCACAGGGCCCATATATTATTCTGGCACAGGGCCCATATATTATTCTGGCACAGGATCCATATATTATTCTGGCACAGAGCCCATATATTATTCTTGCACAGGGCCCATATATTATTCTAGCAGAGTGTCCATATAGTATTCTTGCACAGGGCCCATATATTATTCTGGCACAGGGCCCATATATTATTCTTGCACAGGGCCCATATATTATTCTGGCACAGGGCTCATATATTATTCTTGCACAGGGCCCATATTTTATTCTAGCACAGGGCCCATATATTATTCTTGCACAGGGCCCATAAATTATTCTAGCACAGGGCCCATATATTTTTCTTGCACAGGGCCCATATATTATTCTGGCACAGGGCCCATATATTATTCTTGCACAGGGCCCATATATTATTCTGGCACAGGGCTCATATATTATTCTTGCACAGGGCACATATAATATTCTTGCACAGGGCCCATATATTATTCTATCACAGGGCCCATATATTATTCTTGCACAGAGTCAATATATGATTCTTGCACAGGGCCCATATATTATTCTGGCACAGGGCCCATATATTATTCTTGCACAGGGCCCATATATTATTCTTGCACAGGGCCCATATATTATTCTGGCACAGGGCCCATATATTATTCTGGCACAGGGCCCATATATTATTCTGGCACCGGGCCCATATATTATTCTGGCACAGGGCCCATATATTATTCTTGCACAGGGCCCATATATTATTCTTGCACAGGGCTTATATATTATTCTTGCACAGGGTCTATATATTATTCTGGCACCGGGCCCATATATTATTCTGGCACAGCATCCATATATTATTCTGGCACAGGGCCCATATATTATTCTGGCACAGGGCCCATATATTATTCTGGCACAGGGCCCATATATTATTCTGGCACAGGGCTCATATATTATTCTTGCACAGGGCCCATATATTATTCTGGCACAGGCACCATATATTATTCTAGCACAGGGCCCATATATTATTCTTGCACAGGGTCCATATATTATTCTTGCACAGGGCCCATATATTATTCTGGCACAGGCACCATATATTATTCTAGCACAGGGCCCATATATTATTCTTGCACAGGGTCCATATATTATTCTTGCACAGGGCCCATATATTATTCTGGCACAGGGCCCATATATTATTCTTGCACAGGGCCAATATATTATTCTAGCACAGGGCCCATATATTATTCTGGCACAGGGCCCATATATTATTCTGGCACAGGGTCCATATATTATTCTTGCACAGTGCCCATATATTATTCTAGCACAGGGCCCATATAGTATTCTTGCACAGGGCCCATATATTATTCTTGCACAGGGCACATATATTATTCTTGCACAGGGCCCATATATTATTCTGGCACAGGGCTCATATATTATTCTTGCACAGGGCCCATATTTTATTCTAGCACAGGGCCCATATATTATTCTTGCACAGGGCCCATATATTATTCTAGCACAGGGCCCATATATTTTTCTTGCACAGGGCCCATATATTATTCTGGCACAGGGCCCATATATTATTCTTGCACAGGGCCCATATATTATTCTGGCACAGGGCTCATATATTATTCTTGCACAGGGCCCATATATTATTCTTGCACAGGGCCCATATATTATTCTAGCACAGGGCCCATATATTATTCTTGCACAGGGTCCATATATTATTCTTGCACAGGGCCCATATATTATTCTGGCACAGGGCCCATATATTATTCTTGCACAGGGCCCATATATTATTCTAGCACAGGGCCCATATATTATTCTGGCACAGGGCCCATATATTATTCTGGCACGGGGCCATATATTATTCTGGCACCGGGCCCATATATTATTCTGGCACAGGGCCCATATATTATTCTTGCACAGGGCCCATATATTATTCTTGCACAGGGCCCATATATTATTCTTGCACAGGGCCCATATACAATTCTTGCACAGGGCCCATATATTATTCTTGCTCATGGCCCATATATTATTCTGGCACAGGGCCCATATATTATTCTGGCACAGGGCCCATATATTATTCTGGCACAGGGCCCATATTTTATTCTAGCACAGGGCCCATATATTATTCTTCCACAGTGCCCATATATTATTCTTGCACAGGGCCCATATATTATTTTAGCACAGGGCTCATATATTATTCTTGCACAGGGCGCATATATTATTTTAGCACAGAGCCCATACATTATTCTTGCACAGGGCCCATATATTATCCTAGCAAAGGGCCCATATATTATTCTTGCACAGGGCCCATATATTATTCTGGCACAGGGCCCATATATTATTCTTGCACATAGCCCATATATTATTCTAGCACAGGGCCCATATATTATTCTGGCACCGGGCCCATATATTATTCTTGCACAGGGCTTATATATTATTCTTGCACAGGGTCTATATATTATTCTGGCACCGGGCCCATATATTATTCTTGCACAGGGCCCATATATTATTCTTGCACAGGGCCCATATATTTTTCTTTCACAGGGCCCATATATTATTCTTGCACAGGGCCCATATATTATTCTTGCACAGGGCCCATATATTATTCTTGCACAAGGGCCCATATATTATTCTGGCACAGGGCCCATATATTATTCTGGCACAGGGCCCATATTTTATTCTGGCACAGGGCCCATATATTATTCTGGCACAGGGCCCATATATTATTCTTGCACGGAGCCCATATATTATTCTAGCACAGGGCCCATATATTATTCTTGCACAGAGCCCATATATTATTCTGGCACAGGGCTCATATATTATTCTTGCACAGCCATATATTATTCTTGCACAGGGCCCATATATTATTCTTGCACAGGGCCCATATATTATTCTTGCACAGGGCCTATATATTATTCTGGCACAGCATCCATATATTATTCTTGCACAGGGCTCATATTTTACATATATTATTCTGGCACAGGGCCCATATATTATTTTTGCACAGGGCCTATATATTATTCTGGCACAGCATCCATATATTATTCTGGCACAGGGCCCATATATTATTCTGGCCCAGGGCCAATATATTATTCTTGCACAGGGCCTATATATTATTCTTGCACAGGGCCCACATATAATTCTTGCACAGGGCCCATATACTATTCTGGCACAGGGCCCATATATTATTCTTGCACAGGGCCCATATATTATTCTTGCACAGGGCCCATATATTATTCTTGCACAGGGCCCATATATTATTCTAGCACAGGGCCCATATATTATTCTTGCACAGGGTCCATATATTATTCTTGCACAGGGCCCATGTATTATTCTGGCACAGGGCCCATATATTATTCTTGCACAGGGCCCATATATTATTCTAGCACAGGGCCCATATATTATTCTGGCACAGGGCCCATATATTATTCTGGCACAGGGCCCATATATTATTCTGGCACCGGGCCCATATATTATTCTGGCACAGGGCCCATATATTATTCTTGCACAGGGCCCATATATTATTCTTGCACAGGGCCCATATATTATTCTTGCACAGGGCCCATATACTATTCTTGCACAGGGCCCATATATTATTCTTGCACAGGGCCCATATATTATTCTGGCACAGGGCCCATATATTATTCTGGCACAGGGCCCATATATTATTCTGGCACAGGGCCCATATATTATTCTAGCACATGGCCCATATATTATTCTTCCACAGGGCCCATATATTATTCTTGCACAGGGCCCATATATTATTTTAGCACAGGGCTCATATATTATTCTTGCACAGGGCCCATATATTATTTTAGCACAGAGCCCATATATTATTCTTGCACAGGGCCCATATATTATTCTAGCACAGGGCCCATATATTATTCTGGCACAGGGCCCATATATTATTCTGGCACAGGGCCCATATATTATTCTGGCACAGGGCCCATATATTATTCTGGCACAGGGCCCATATATTATTCTTGCACAGGGCCCATATATTATTCTGGTACAGGGCCCATATATTATTCTGGCACAGGGCCCATATATTATTCTTGCACAGGGCCCATATATTATTCTTGCACGGAGCTCATATATTATTCTAGCACAGGGCCCATATATTATTCTTGCACAGGACCCATATATTATTCTGGCACAGGGCTCATATATTATTCTTGCACAGGGCCCATATATTATTCTTGCACAGGGCCCATATATTTTTCTTGCACAGGGCCCATATAATATTCTTGCACAGGGCCCATATATTATTCTTGCACAGGGCCCATATATTATTCTGGCACAGGGCCTATATATTATTCTGGCACAGCATCCATATATTATTCTTGCACAGGGCTCATATATTACATATATTATTCTGGCAAAGAGACCATATATTATTTTTGCACATGGCCTATATATTATTCTGGCACAGCATCCATATATTATTCTGGCACAGGGCCCATATATTATTCTGGCCCAGGGCCCATATATTATTCTTGCACAGGGCCCATATATTATTCTTGCACAGGGCCCATATACTATTCTGGCACAGGGCCCATATATTATTCTTGCACAGGGCCCATATATTATTTTAGCACACGGCTCATATATTATTCTTGCACAGGGCCCATATATTATTTTAGCACAGAGCCCATATATTATTCTTGCACAGGGCCCATATATTATTCTAGCACAGGGCCCATATATTATTCTTGCAAAGGGCCCATATATTATTCTGGCACAGGGCCCATATATTATTCTTGCACAGAGCCCATATATTATTCTAGCACAGGGCCCATACATTATTCTGGCACCGGGCCCATATATTATTCTTGAACAGGGCTTATATATTATTCTTGCACAGGGTCTATATATTATTCTGGCACCGGGCCCATATATTATTCTGGCACAGGGCCCATATATTATTCTGGCACCGGGCCCATATATTATTCTGGCACAGGGCCCATATATTATTCTTGCACAGGGCCCATATATTATTCTTGCACAGGGCCCATATATTATTCTTGCACAGGGCCCATATACTATTCTTGCACAGGGCCCATATATTATTCTTGCACATGGCCCATATATTATTCTGGCACAGGGCCCATATATTATTCTGGCACAGGGCCCATATATTATTCTGGCACAGGGCCCATATATTATTCTGGCACAGGGCCCATATATTATTCTGGCACAGGGCCCATATATTATTCTTGCACGGAGCCCATATATTATTCTAGCACAGGGCCCATATATTATTCTTGCACAGGGCCCATATATTATTCTGGCACAGGGCTCATATATTATTCTTGCACAGGGCCCATATATTATTCTGGCACAGGGCCTATATATTATTCTGGCACAGCATCCATATATTATTCTTGCACAGGGCTCATATTTTACATATATTATTCTGGCACAGGGCCCATATATTATTTTTGCACAGGGCCTATATATTATTCTGGCACAGCATCCATATATTATTCTGGCACAGGGCCCATATATTATTCTGGCCCAGGGCCAATATATTATTCTTGCACAGGGCCTATATATTATTCTTGCACAGGGCCCACATATAATTCTTGCACAGGGCCCATATACTATTCTGGCACAGGACCCATATATTATTCTTGCACAGGGCCCATATATTATTCTTGCACAGGGCCCGTATATTATTCTTGCACAGGGCCCATATATTATTCTAGCACAGGGCCCATATATTATTCTTGCACAGGGTCCATATATTATTCTTGCACAGGGCCCATATATTATTCTGGCACAGGGCCCATATATTATTCTAGCACAGGGCCCATATATTATTCTGGCACAGGGCCCATATATTATTCTGGCACAGGGCCCATATATTATTCTGGCACAGGGCCCATATATTATTCTGGCACAGGGCCCATATATTATTCTGGCACAGGGCCCATATATTATTCTTCCACAGGGCCCATATATTATTCTGGTACAGGGCCCATATATTATTCTGGCACAGAGCCCATATATTATTCTTGCACAGGGCCCATATATTATTCTTGCACGGAGCTCATATATTATTCTAGCACAGGGCCCATATATTATTCTTGCACAGGACCCATATATTATTCTGGCACAGGGCTCATATATTATTCTTGCACAGGGCCCATATATTATTCTTGCACAGGGCCCATATATTTTTCTTGCACAGGGCCCATATAATATTCTTGCACAGGGCCCATATATTATTCTTGCACAGGGCCCATATATTATTCTGGCACAGGGCCTATATATTATTCTGGCACAGCATCTATATATTATTCTTGCACAGGGCTCATATATTACATATATTATTCTGGCAAAGAGACCATATATTATTTTTGCACATGGCCTATATATTATTCTGGCACAGCATCCATATATTATTCTGGCACAGGGCCCATATATTATTCTGGCCCAGGGCCCATATATTATTCTTGCACAGGGCCCATATATTATTCTTGCACAGGGCCCACATATAATTCTTGCACAGGGCCCATATACTATTCTGGCACAGGGCCCATATATTATTCTTGCACAGGGCCCATATATTATTCTTGCACAGGGCCCATATATTATTCTGGCACAGGGCCCATATACTATTCTGGCACAGGACCCATATATTATTCTTGCACAGGGCCCATATATTATTCTTGCACAGGGCCCGTATATTATTCTTGCACAGGGCCCATATATTATTCTAGCACAGGGCCCATATATTATTCTTGCACAGGGTCCATATATTATTCTTGCACAGGGCCCATATATTATTCTGGCACAGGGCCCATATATTATTCTAGCACAGGGCCCATATATTATTCTGGCACAGGGCCCATATATTATTCTGGCACAGGGCCCATATATTATTCTGGCACAGGGCCCATATATTATTCTGGCACAGGGCCCATATATTATTCTTGCACAGGGCCCATATATTATTCTGGTACAGGGCCCATATATTATTCTGGCACAGGGCCCATATATTATTCTTGCACAGGGCCCATATATTATTCTTGCACGGAGCTCATATATTATTCTAGCACAGGGCCCATATATTATTCTTGCACAGGACCCATATATTATTCTGGCACAGGGCTCATATATTATTCTTGCACAGGGCCCATATATTATTCTTGCACAGGGCCCATATATTTTTCTTGCACAGGGCCCATATAATATTCTTGCACAGGGCCCATATATTATTCTTGCACAGGGCCCATATATTATTCTGGCACAGGGCCTATATATTATTCTGGCACAGCATCCATATATTATTCTTGCACAGGGCTCATATATTACATATATTATTCTGGCAAAGAGACCATATATTATTTTTGCACATGGTCTATATATTATTCTGGCACAGCATCCATATATTATTCTGGCACAGGGCCCATATATTATTCTGGCCCAGGGCCCATATATTATTCTTGCACAGGGCCCATATATTATTCTTGCACAGGGCCCACATATAATTCTTGCACAGGGCCCATATACTATTCTGGCACAGGGCCCATATATTATTCTTGCACAGGGCCCATATATTATTCTTGCACAGGGCCCATATATTATTCTGGCACAGGGCCCATATATTATTCTTGCACAGGGCCCATATATTATTCTGGCACAGGGCCCATATATTATTCTTGCACAGGGCCCATAAATTATTCTAGCACAGGGCCCATATATTTTTCTTGCACAGGGCCCATATATTATTCTGGCACAGGGCCCATATATTATTCCTGCACAGGGCCCATATATTATTCTTGCACAGGGACCATATATTATTCTGGCACAGGGCTCATATATTATTCTTGCACAGGGCCCATATATTATTCTTGCACAGGGCCCATATATTATTCTTGCACAGGGCCCATATATTATTCTTGCACAGGGCCCATATATTATTCTTGCACAGGGCCCATATATTATTCTGGCACAGGGCCCATATATTATTCCTGCACAGGGCCCATATATTATTCTTGCACAGGGCCCATATATTAATCTGGCACAGAGCCAATATATTATTCTTGCACAGGGCATATATATTATTCTTGCACAGGGCCCACATATAATTCTTGCACAGGGCCCATATACTATTCTGGCACAGGGCCCATATATTATTCTTGCACAGGGCCCATATATTATTCTTGCACAGGGCCCATATATTATTCTGGCACAGGGCCCATATATTATTATTGCACAGGGCCCATATATTATTTTGGCACAGGGCCCATATTTTATTCTGGCACAGGGCCCATATATTATTCTGGCACAGGGCCTATATATTATTCTTGCACAGGGCCCATATATTATTCTTGCACAGGGCCCATATATTATTCCTGCACAGGGCCCATATATTATTCTTGCACAGGGCCCATATATTATTCTGGCACAGGGCCCATATATTATTCTGGCACAGGGTCCATAAATTATTCTGGCACAGAGCCCATATATTAATCTGGCACAGAGCCCATATATTATTCTTGCACAGGGCATATATATTATTCTTGCACAGGGCCCACATATAATTCTTGCACAGGGCCCATATACTATTCTGGCACTAGGCCCATATATTATTCTGGCACAGGGCCCATATATTATTCTGGCACAGGGCCCAAATATTATTATTGCACAGGGCCCATATATTATTCTGGCACAGGGTCCATAAATTATTCTGGCACAGAGCCCATATATTAATCTGGCACAGAGCCCATATATTATTCTTGCACAGGGCATATATATTATTCTTGCACAGGGCCCACATATAATTCTTGCACAGGGCCCATATACTATTCTGGCACAGGGCCCATATATTACTCTTGCACAGGGCCCATATATTATTCTGGCACAGGGCCCATATATTATTCTTGCACAGGGCCCATATATTACTCTTGCACAGGGCCCATATATTATTCTTGCACAGGGCCCATATATTATTCTGGCACAGGGCCCATATATTATTCTTGCACAGGGCCCATATATTACTCTTGCACAGGGCCCATATATTATTCTTGCACAGGGCCCATATATTATTCTGGCACAGGGCCCATATATTATTCTGGCACAGGGCCTATATATTATTCTTGCACAGGGCCCATATATTATTCTTGCACAGGGCCCATATATTATTCCTGCACAGGGCCCATATATTATTCTTGCACAGGGCCCATATATTATTCTGGCACAGGGCCCATATATTATTCTGGCACAGGGTCCATATATTATTCTGGCACAGGGCCCATATATTTTTCCGGCACAGGGCCCATATATTATTCTTGCACAGGGCCCATATATTATTCTTGCACAGGGCCCATATATTATTCTGGCACCGGGCCCATATATTATTCTTGCACAGGGCTCATTCATTATTCTTGCACAGGGTCTATATATTATTCTGGCACAGGGTCCATAAATTATTCTGGCACAGAGCCCATATATTAATCTGGCACAGAGCCCATATATTATTCTTGCACAGGGCCTATATATTATTCTTGCACAGGGCCCATATATTATTCTTGCACAGGGCCCATATATTATTCTTGCACAGGGCCCATATATTATTCTTTCACAGGGCCCATATATTATTCTTGCACAGGGCCCATATATTATTCTGGCACAGGGCCCATATATTATTCCTGCACAGGGCCCATATATTATTCTTCACAGGGACCATATATTATTCTTGCACAGGGCCCATATATTATTCTGGCACAGGGCCCATATATTATTCTAGCACAGGGCCCATATATTATTCTGGCACAGGGTCCATATATTATTCTGGCACAGGGTCCATATATTATTCAGGGCCCATATATTATTCTGGCACAGGGCCCATATATTATTCTTGCACAGGGCCCATATATTATTCTGGCACAGGGCTCATATATTATTCTTGCACAGGGCCCATATTTTATTCTAGCACAGGGCCCATATATTATTCTTGCACAGGGCCCATATATTATTCTACCACAGGGCCCATATATTTTTCTTGCACAGGGCCCATATATTATTCTTGCACAGGGCCCATATATTATTCTTGCACAGGGCCCATATATTATTCTTGCACAGGGCCCATATATTATTCTTGCACAGGGCCCATATATTATTCTGGCACAGGGCCCATATATTATTCCTGCACAGGGCCCATATATTATTCTTGCACAGGGCCCATATATTAATCTGGCACAGAGCCAATATATTATTCTTGCACAGGGCATATATATTATTCTTGCACAGGGCCCACATATAATTCTTGCACAGGGCCCATATACTATTCTGGCACAGGGCCCATATATTATTCTTGCACAGGGCCCATATATTATTCTTGCACAGGGCCCATATATTATTCTTGCACAGGGCCCATATATTATTATTGCACAGGGCCCATATATTATTTTGGCACAGGGCCCATATTTTATTCTGGCACAGGGCCCATATATTATTCTGGCACAGGGCCTATATATTATTCTTGCACAGGGCCCATATATTATTCTTGCACAGGGCCCATATATTATTCCTGCACAGGGCCCATATATTATTCTTGCACAGGGCCCAAATATTATTATTGCACAGGGCCCATATATTATTCTGGCACAGGGTCCATAAATTATTCTGGCACAGAGCCCATATATTAATCTGGCACAGAGCCCATATATTATTCTTGCACAGGGCATATATATTATTCTTGCACAGGGCCCACATATAATTCTTGCACAGGGCCCATATACTATTCTGGCACAGGGCCCATATATTACTCTTGCACAGGGCCCATATATTATTCTGGCACAGGGCCCATATATTATTCTTGCACAGGGCCCATATATTACTCTTGCACAGGGCCCATATATTATTCTTGCACAGGGCCCATATATTATTCTGGCACAGGGCCCATATATTATTCTTGCACAGGGCCCATATATTACTCTTGCACAGGGCCCATATATTATTCTTGCACAGGGCCCATATATTATTCTGGCACAGGGCCCATATATTATTCTGGCACAGGGCCTATATATTATTCTTGCACAGGGCCCATATATTATTCTTGCACAGGGCCCATATATTATTCCTGCACAGGGCCCATATATTATTCTTGCACAGGGCCCATATATTATTCTGGCACAGGGCCCATATATTATTCTGGCACAGGGTCCATATATTATTCTGGCACAGGGCCCATATATTTTTCCGGCACAGGGCCCATATATTATTCTTGCACAGGGCCCATATATTATTCTTGCACAGGGCCCATATATTATTCTGGCACCGGGCCCATATATTATTCTTGCACAGGGCTCATTCATTATTCTTGCACAGGGTCTATATATTATTCTGGCACAGGGTCCATAAATTATTCTGGCACAGAGCCCATATATTAATCTGGCACAGAGCCCATATATTATTCTTGCACAGGGCCTATATATTATTCTTGCACAGGGCCCATATATTATTCTTGCACAGGGCCCATATATTATTCTTGCACAGGGCCCATATATTATTCTTGCACAGGGCCCATATATTATTCTTGCACAGGGCCCATATATTATTCTGGCACAGGGCCCATATATTATTCCTGCACAGGGCCCATATATTATTCTTCACAGGGACCATATATTATTCTTGCACAGGGCCCATATATTATTCTGGCACAGGGCCCATATATTATTCTAGCACAGGGCCCATATATTATTCTGGCACAGGGTCCATATATTATTCTGGCACAGGGTCCATATATTATTCAGGGCCCATATATTATTCTGGCACAGGGCCCATATATTATTCTTGCACAGGGCCCATATATTATTCTGGCACAGGGCTCATATATTATTCTTGCACAGGGCCCATATTTTATTCTAGCACAGGGCCCATATATTATTCTTGCACAGGGCCCATATATTATTCTACCACAGGGCCCATATATTTTTCTTGCACAGGGCCCATATATTATTCTTGCACAGGGCCCATATATTATTCTTGCACAGGGCCCATATATTATTCTTGCACAGGGCCCATATATTATTCTTGCACAGGGCCCATATATTATTCTGGCACAGGGCCCATATATTATTCCTGCACAGGGCCCATATATTATTCTTGCACAGGGCCCATATATTAATCTGGCACAGAGCCAATATATTATTCTTGCACAGGGCATATATATTATTCTTGCACAGGGCCCACATATAATTCTTGCACAGGGCCCATATACTATTCTGGCACAGGGCCCATATATTATTCTTGCACAGGGCCCATATATTATTCTTGCACAGGGCCCATATATTATTCTTGCACAGGGCCCATATATTATTATTGCACAGGGCCCATATATTATTTTGGCACAGGGCCCATATTTTATTCTGGCACAGGGCCCATATATTATTCTGGCACAGGGCCTATATATTATTCTTGCACAGGGCCCATATATTATTCTTGCACAGGGCCCATATATTATTCCTGCACAGGGCCCATATATTATTCTTGCACAGGGCCCATATATTATTCTGGCACAGGGCCCATATATTATTCTGGCACAGGGTCCATAAATTATTCTGGCACAGAGCCCATATATTAATCTGGCACAGAGCCCATATATTATTCTTGCACAGGGCATATATATTATTCTTGCACAGGGCCCACATATAATTCTTGCACAGGGCCCATATACTATTCTGGCACAGGGCCCATATATTATTCTGGCACAGGGCCCATATATTATTCTGGCACAGGGCCCAAATATTATTATTGCACAGGGCCCATATATTATTCTGGCACAGGGTCCATAAATTATTCTGGCACAGAGCCCATATATTAATCTGGCACAGAGCCCATATATTATTCTTGCACAGGGCATATATATTATTCTTGCACAGGGCCCACATATAATTCTTGCACAGGGCCCATATACTATTCTGGCACAGGGCCCATATATTACTCTTGCACAGGGCCCATATATTATTCTGGCACAGGGCCCATATATTATTCTTGCACAGGGCCCATATATTACTCTTGCACAGGGCCCATATATTATTCTTGCACAGGGCCCATATATTATTCTGGCACAGGGCCCATATATTATTCTTGCACAGGGCCCATATATTACTCTTGCACAGGGCCCATATATTATTCTTGCACAGGGCCCATATATTATTCTGGCACAGGGCCCATATATTATTCTGGCACAGGGCCTATATATTATTCTTGCACAGGGCCCATATATTATTCTTGCACAGGGCCCATATATTATTCCTGCACAGGGCCCATATATTATTCTTGCACAGGGCCCATATATTATTCTGGCACAGGGCCCATATATTATTCTGGCACAGGGTCCATATATTATTCTGGCACAGGGCCCATATATTTTTCCGGCACAGGGCCCATATATTATTCTTGCACAGGGCCCATATATTATTCTTGCACAGGGCCCATATATTATTCTGGCACCGGGCCCATATATTATTCTTGCACAGGGCTCATTCATTATTCTTGCACAGGGTCTATATATTATTCTGGCACAGGGTCCATAAATTATTCTGGCACAGAGCCCATATATTAATCTGGCACAGAGCCCATATATTATTCTTGCACAGGGCCTATATATTATTCTTGCACAGGGCCCATATATTATTCTTGCACAGGGCCCATATATTATTCTTGCACAGGGCCCATATATTATTCTTGCACAGGGCCCATATATTATTCTTGCACAGGGCCCATATATTATTCTGGCACAGGGCCCATATATTATTCCTGCACAGGGCCCATATATTATTCTTCACAGGGACCATATATTATTCTTGCACAGGGCCCATATATTATTCTGGCACAGGGCCCATATATTATTCTAGCACAGGGCCCATATATTATTCTGGCACAGGGTCCATATATTATTCTGGCACAGGGTCCATATATTATTCTTGCACAGGGCCCATATATTATTCTGGCACAGGGCCCATATATTATTCTTGCACAGGGCCCATATATTATTCTGGCACAGGGCTCATATATTATTCTTGCACAGGGCCCATATTTTATTCTAGCACAGGGCCCATATATTATTCTTGCACAGGGCCCATATATTATTCTACCACAGGGCCCATATATTTTTCTTGCACAGGGCCCATATATTATTCTGGCACAGGGCCCATATATTATTCTTGCACAGGGCCCATATATTATTCTGGCACAGGGCTCATATATTATTCTTGCACAGGGCCCATATATTATTCTTGCACAGGGCCCATATATGATTCTTGCACAGGGCCCATATATTATTCTTGCACAGGGCCCATATATTATTCTTGCACAGGGCCCATATATTATTCTGGCACAGGGCCCATATATTATTCCTGCACAGGGCCCATATACTATTCTTGCACAGGGCTCATATATTATTCTTGCACAGGGCCCATATATTATTCTTGCACAGGGCCTATATATCATTCTTGCACAGGGCCCATATATTATTCTTGCACAGGGCCCATATATTATTCTTGCACATGGCCCATATATTATTCTTGCACAGGGCCCATATATTATTCTTGCACAGGGCCCATATATTATTCTGGCACAGGACCTATATATTATTCCTGCACAGGGCCCATATATTATTCTTGCACAGGGACCATATATTATTCTTGCACAGGGCCCATATATTATTCTGGCATAGGGCCCATATATTATTCTGGCACAGGGTCCATATATTATTCTGGAACAGTGCCCATATATTATTCTTGCACAGGGCCCATATATTATTCTAGCACAGGGCCCATATATTATTCTTGCACATGGCCCATATATTATTCTGGCACAGGGCCCATATATTATTCTTGCACAGGGCCCATATATTATTCTGGCACAGGGCCCATATATTATTCTGGCACAGGGCCCATATATTATTCTGGCACCGGGCCCATATATTATTCTGGCACAGGGCCCATATATTATTCTTGCACAGGGCCCATATATTATTCTTGCACAGGGCCCATATATTATTCTTGCTCAGGGCCCATATACTATTCTTGCACAGGGCCCATATATTATTCTTGCACAGGGCCCATATATTATTCTGGCACAGGGCCCATATATTATTCTGGCACATGGCCCATATATTATTCTGACACAGGGCTCATATATTATTCTAGCACAGGGCCCATATATTATTCTTCCACAGGGCCCATATATTATTCTTGCACAGGGCCCATATATTATTTTAGCACAGGGCTCATATATTATTCTTGCACAGGGCCCATATATTATTTTAGCACAGAGCCCATATATTATTCTTGCACAGGGCCCATATATTATTCTAGCACAGGGCCCATATATTATTCTTGCACAGGGCCCATTTATTATTCTTACACAGGGCCCATATATTATTCTTGCACAGAGCCCATATATTATTCTAGTACAGGGCCCATATATTATTCTGGCACCGGGCACATATATTATTCTTGCACAGGGCTTATATATTATTCTTGCACAGGGTCTATATATTATTCTGGCACCGGGCCCATATATTATTCTGGCACAGCATCCATATATTATTCTGGCACAGGGCCCATATATTATTCTGGCACAGGACCCATATATTATTCTGGCACAGGGCCCATATATTATTCTGGCACAGGGCCCATATATTATTCTTGCACGGAGCCCATATATTATTCTAGCACAGGGCCCATATATTATTCTTGCACAGGGCCCATATATTATTCTGGCACAGGGCTCATATATTATTCTTGCACAGGGCCCATATATTATTCTTGCACAGGGCCCATATATTATTCTGGCACAGGGCCCATATATTATTCTAGCACAGGGCCCATATATTATTCTTGCACAGGGCCCATATATTATTCTTGCACAGGGCCCATATATTTTTCTTGCACAGGGCCCATATATTATTCTTGCACAGGACCCATATATTATTCTTGCACAGGGCCCATATATTATTCTGGCACAGGGCCTATATATTATTCTGGCACAGCATCCATATATTATTCTTGCACAGGGCTCATATATTACATATATTATTCTGGCACAGGGCCCATATATTATTTTTGCACAGGGCCTATATATTATTCTGGCACAGCATCCATATATTATTCTGGCACAGGGCCCATATATTATTCTGGCCCAGGGCCCATATATTATTCTTGCACAGGGCCCACATATAATTCTTGCACAGGGCCCATATACTATTCTGGCACAGGGCCCATATATTATTCTTGCACAGGGCCCATATATTATTCTTGCACAGGGCCCATATATTATTCTGGCACAGGGCCCATATATTATTATTGCACAGGGCCCATATATTATTTTGGCACAGGGCCCATATATTATTCTGGCACAGGGCCCATATATTATTCTGGCAAAGGGCCTATATATTATTCTTGCACAGGGCCCATATATTATTCTTGCACAAGGCCCATATATTATTCCTGCACAGGGCCCATATATTATTCTTGCAAAGGGACCATATATTATTCTTGCACAGGGCCCATATATTATTCTGGCACAGGGCCCATATATTATTCTGGCACAGGGTCCATATATTATTCTGGCATAGGGCCCATATATTATTCTTGCACAGGGCCCATATATTATTCTGGCACAGGGCCCATATATTATTCTTGCACAGGGCCCATATATTATTCTTGCACAGGGCCCATATATTATTCTTGCACAGGGCCCATATATTATTCTTGCACAGGGCCCATATATTATTCTTGCACAGGGCTTATATATTATTCTGGCACAGGGTCTATATATTATTCTGGCACCGGGCCCATATATTATTCTGGCACAGGGCCCATATATTATTCTGGCACAGGGCCCATATATTATTCTGGCACAGGGCCCATATATTATTCTGGCACAGGGCCCATATATTATTCTTCCACGGAGCCCATATATTATTCTAGCACAGGGCCCATATATTATTCTTGCACAGGGCCCATATATTATTCTGGCACAGGGCTCATATATTATTCTTGCACAGGGCCCATATATTATTCTTGCACAGGGCCCATATATTATTCTTGCACAGGGCCCATATATTTTTCTTGCACAGGGCCCATATATTATTCTTGCACAGGGCCCATATATTATTCTTGCACAGGGCCCATATATTATTCTGGCACAGGGCCTATATATTATTCTGGCACAGCATCCATATATTATTCTTGCACAGGGCTCATATATTACATATATTATTCTGGCACAGGGCCCATATATTATTTTTGCACAGGGCCTATATATTATTCTGGCACAGCATCCATATATTATTCTGGCACAGGGCCCATATATTATTCTGGCCCAGGGCCCATATATTATTCTTGCACAGGGCCCACATATAATTCTTGCACAGGGCCCATATACTATTCTGGCACAGGGCCCATATATTATTCTTGCACAGGGCCCATATATTATTCTTGCACAGGGCCCATATATTATTCTGGCACAGGGCCCATATATTATTATTGCACAGGGCCCATATATTATTTTGGCACAGGGCCCATATATTATTCTGGCACAGGGCCCATATATTATTCTGGCAAAGGGCCTATATATTATTCTTGCACAGGGCCCATATATTATTCTTGCACAGGGACCATATATTATTCTTGCACAGGGCCCATATATTATTCTGGCACAGGGCCCATATATTATTCTGGCACAGGGTCCATATATTATTCTGGCAAAGGGCCTATATATTATTCCTGCACAGGGCCCATATATTATTCTTGCAAAGGGACCATATATTATTCTTGCACAGGGCCCATATATTATTCTGGCACAGGGCCCATATATTATTCTGGCACAGGGTCCATATATTATTCTGGCACAGGGCCCATATATTATTCTGGCACAGGGCCCATATATTATTCTGGCACAGGGCCCATATATTATTCTTGTACAGGGACCATATATTATTCTGGCACAGGGCCCATATATTATTCTGGCACAGGGCCCATATATTATTCTGGCACAGGGTCTATATATTATTCTGGCACAGGGTCCATAAATTATTCTTGCACAGAGCCCATATATTAATCTGGCACAGAGCCCATATATTATTCTTGCACTGGGCCTATATATTATTCTTGCACAGGGCCCATATATTATTCTTGCACAGGGCCCATATATTATTCTTGCACAGGGCCCATATATTATTCTTGCACAGGGCCCATATATTATTCTGGCACAGGGCCCATATATTATTCCTGCACAGGGCCCATATATTATTCTTGCACAGTGACCATATATTATTCTTGCACAGGGCCCATATATTATTCTGGCACAGGGCCCATATATTATTCTGGCACAGGGTCCATATATTATTCTGGCACAGGGCCCATATATTATTCTTGCACAGGGCCCATATATTATTCTAGCACAGGGCTCATATATTATTCTTGCACAGGGCCCATATTTTATTCTAGCATAGGGCCCATATATTAATCTTGCACAGGGCCCATATATTATTCTAGCACAGGGCCCATATATTTGTCTTGCACAGGGCCCATATATTATTCTGGCACAGGGCCCATATATTATTCTTGCACAGGGCCCATATATTATTCTTGCACAGGTCCCATATATTATTCTTGCACAGGGCCCATATTATATTCTGGCACAGGGCCCATATTTTATTCCTGCACAGGGCCCATATATTATTCTTGCACAGGGCCTATATATTATTCTTGCACAGGGCCCATATATTATTCTGGCACAGGGCCCATATATTATTCTTGCACAGGGCCCATATATTATCCTTGCACAGGGCCCATATATTATTCTGGCACAGGGCCCATATATTATTCTGGCACAGGGCTCATATATTATTCTTGCACAGGGCCCATATTTTATTCTAGCACAGGGCCCATATATTATTCTTGCACAGGGCCCATATATTATCCTTGCACAGGGCCCATATATTATTCTGGCACAGGGCCCATATATTATTCTGGCACAGGGCTCATATATTATTCTTGCACAGGGCCCATATTTTATTCTAGCACAGGGCCCATATATTATTCTTGCACAGGGCCCATATATTATTCTAGCACAGGGCCCATATATTTTTCTTGCACAGGGCCCATATATTATTCTGGCACAGGGCCCATATATTATTCTTGCACAGGGCCCATATATTATTCTGGCACAGGGCTCATATATTATTCTTGCACAGGGCCCATATATTATTCTTGCACAGGGCCCATATATTATTCTAGCACAGGGCCCATATATTATTCTTGCACAGGGTCCATATATTATTCTTGGACAGGGCCCATATATCATTCTTGCACAGGGCCCATATATTATTCTTGCACAGGGCCCATATATTATTTTGGCACAGGGCCCATATATTATTCTGGCACAGGGCCCATATATTATTCTGGCACAGGGCCTATATATTATTTTTGCACAGGGCCCATATATTATTCTTGCACAGGGCCATATATTATTCCTGCACAGGGCCCATATATTATTCTTGCACAGGGCCCATATATTATTCTGGCACAGGGCCCATATATTATTCTGGCACAGGGTCCATAAATTATTCTGGCACAGAGCCCATATATTAATCTGGCACAGAGCCCATATATTATTCTTGCACAGGGCATATATATTATTCTTGCACAGGGCCCACATATAATTCTTGCACAGGGCCCATATACTATTCTGGCACAGGGCCCATATATTATTCTGGCACAGGGCCCATATATTATTCTGGCACAGGGCCCAAATATTATTATTGCACAGGGCCCATATATTATTCTGGCACAGGGTCCATAAATTATTCTGGCACAGAGCCCATATATTAATCTGGCACAGAGCCCATATATTATTCTTGCACAGGGCATATATATTATTCTTGCACAGGGCCCACATATAATTCTTGCACAGGGCCCATATACTATTCTGGCACAGGGCCCATATATTACTCTTGCACAGGGCCCATATATTATTCTTGCACAGGGCCCATCTATTACTCTTGCACAGGGCCCATATATTATTCTTGCACAGGGCCCATATATTATTCTGGCACAGGGCCCATATATTATTCTTGCACAGGGCCCATATATTACTCTTGCACAGGGCCCATATATTATTCTTGCACAGGGCCCATATATTATTCTGGCACAGGGCCCATATATTATTCTGGCACAGGGCCTATATATTATTCTTGCACAGGGCCCATATATTATTCTTGCACAGGGCCCATATATTATTCCTGCACAGGGCCCATATATTATTCTTGCACAGGGCCCATATATTATTCTGGCACAGGGCCCATATATTATTCTGGCACAGGGTCCATATATTATTCTGGCACAGGGCCCATATATTTTTCCGGCACAGGGCCCATATATTATTCTTGCACAGGGCCCATATATTATTCTTGCACAGGGCCCATATATTATTCTGGCACCGGGCCCATATATTATTCTTGCACAGGGCTCATTCATTATTCTTGCACAGGGTCTATATATTATTCTGGCACAGGGTCCATAAATTATTCTGGCACAGAGCCCATATATTAATCTGGCACAGAGCCCATATATTATTCTTGCACAGGGCCTATATATTATTCTTGCACAGGGCCCATATATTATTCTTGCACAGGGCCCATATATTATTCTTGCACAGGGCCCATATATTATTCTTGCACAGGGCCCATATATTATTCTTGCACAGGGCCCATATATTATTCTGGCACAGGGCCCATATATTATTCCTGCACAGGGCCCATATATTATTCTTCACAGGGACCATATATTATTCTTGCACAGGGCCCATATATTATTCTGGCACAGGGCCCATATATTATTCTAGCACAGGGCCCATATATTATTCTGGCACAGGGTCCATATATTATTCTGGCACAGGGTCCATATATTATTCTTGCACAGGGCCCATATATTATTCTGGCACAGGGCCCATATATTATTCTTGCACAGGGCCCATATATTATTCTGGCACAGGGCTCATATATTATTCTTGCACAGGGCCCATATTTTATTCTAGCACAGGGCCCATATATTATTCTTGCACAGGGCCCATATATTATTCTACCACAGGGCCCATATATTTTTCTTGCACAGGGCCCATATATTATTCTGGCACAGGGCCCATATATTATTCTTGCACAGGGCCCATATATTATTCTGGCACAGGGCCCATATATTATTCTTGCACAGGGCCTATATATCATTCTTGCACAGGGCCCATATATTATTCTTGCACAGGGCCCATATATTATTCTTGCACAGGGCCCATATATTATTCTTGCACAGGGCCCATATATTATTCTTGCACAGGGCCCATATATTATTCTGGCACAGGGCCTATATATTATTCCTGCACAGGGCCCATATATTATTCTTGCACAGGGACCATATATTATTCTTGCACAGGGCCCATATATTATTCTGGCATAGGGCCCATATATTATTCTGGCACAGGGTCCATATATTATTCTGGCACAGGGCCCATATATTATTCTTGCACAGGGCCCATATATTATTCTAGCACAGGGCCCATATATTATTCTTGCACAGGGCCCATATATTATTCTGGCACAGGGCCCATATATTATTCTTGCACAGGGCCTATATATTATTCTGGCACAGGGCCCATATATTATTCTTGCACAGGGCCCATATATTATTCTGGCACAGGGCCCATATATTATTCTTGCACAGGGCCTATATATCATTCTTGCACAGGGCCCATATATTATTCTTGCACAGGGCCCATATATTATTCTTGCACAGGGCCCATATATTATTCTTGCACAGGGCCCATATATTATTCTTGCACAGGGCCCATATATTATTCTGGCACAGGGCCTATATATTATTCCTGCACAGGGCCCATATATTATTCTTGCACAGGGACCATATATTATTCTTGCACAGGGCCCATATATTATTCTTGCACAGGGCCCATATATTATTCTGGCACAGGGCCCATATATTATTCTGGCACAGGGCCCATATATTATTCTGGCACAGGGCCCATATATTATTCTGGCACCGGGCCCATATATTATTCTGGCACAGGGCCCATATATTATTCTTGCACAGGGCCCATATATTATTCTTGCACAGGGCCCATATATTATTCTTGCTCAGGGCCCATATACTATTCTTGCACAGGGCCCATATATTATTCTTGCACAGGGCCCATATATTATTCTAGCACAGGGCCCATATATTATTCTGGCACAGGGCCCATATATTATTCTGGCACAGGGCCCATATATTATTCTGGCACCGGGCCCATATATTATTCTGGCACAGGGCCCATATATTATTCTTGCACAGGGCCCATATATTATTCTTGCACAGGGCCCATATATTATTCTTGCTCAGGGCCCATATACTATTCTTGCACAGGGCCCATATATTATTCTTGCACAGGGCTCATATATTATTCTTGCACAGGGTCTATATATTATTCTGGCACAGGGTCCATAAATTATTCTGGCACAGAGCCCATACATTAATCTGGCACAGAGCCCATATATTATTCTTGCACAGGGCCTATATATTATTCTTGCACAGGGCCCATATATTATTCTTGCACAGGGCCCATATATTATTCTTGCACAGGGCCCATATATTATTCTTGCACAGGGCCCATATATTATTCTTGCACAGGGCCCATATATTATTCTGGCACAGGGCCCATATATTATTCCTGCACAGGGCCCATATATTATTCTTGCACAGGGACCATATACCGTATTATTCTTGCACAGGGCCCATATATTTTTCTTGCACAGGGCCCATATTTTATTCTAGCACAGGGCCCATATATTATTCTTGCACAGGGCCCATAAATTATTCTAGCACAGGGCCCATATATTTTTCTTGCACAGGGCCCATATATTATTCTGGCACAGGGCCCATATATTATTCTTGCACAGGGCCCATATATTATTCTGGCACAGGGCTCATATATTATTCTTGCACAGGGCCCATATAATATTCTTGCACCGGGCCCATATATTATTCTAGCACAGGGCCCATATATTATTCTTGCACAGAGTCAATATATGATTCTTGCACAGGGCCCATATATTATTCTGGCACAGGGCCCATATATTATTCTTGCACAGGGCCCATATATTATTCTTGCACAGGGCCCATATATTATTCTGGCACAGGGCCCATATATTATTCTGGCACAGGGCCCATATATTATTCTGGCACCGGGCCCATATATTATTCTGGCACAGGGCCCATATATTATTCTTGCACAGGGCCCATATATTATTCTTGCACAGGGCTTATATATTATTCTTGCACAGGGTCTATATATTATTCTGGCACCGGGCCCATATATTATTCTGGCACAGCATCCATATATTATTCTGGCACAGGGCCCATATATTATTCTGGCACAGGGCCCATATATTATTCTTGCACAGGGCCCATAAATTATTCTAGCACAGGGCCCATATATTTTTCTTGCACAGGGCCCATATATTATTCTAGCACAGGGCCCATATATTATTCTTGCACAGGGCCCATATATTATTCTGGCACAGGGCTCATATATTATTCTTGCACAGGGCCCATATATTATTCTAGCACAGGGCCCATATATTATTCTTGCACAGAGTCCATATATGATTCTTGCACAGGGCCCATATATTATTCTGGCACAGGGCCCATATATTATTCTTGCACAGGGCCCATATATTATTCTAGCACAGGGCCCATATATTATTCTGGCACAGGGCCCATATATTATTCTGGCACAGGGCCCATATATTATTCTGGCACCGGGCCCATATATTATTCTGGCACAGGGCCCATATATTATTCTTGCACAGGGCCCATATATTATTCTTGCACAGGGCTTATATATTATTCTTGCACAGGGTCTATATATTATTCTGGCACCGGGCCCATATATTATTCTGGCACAGCATCCATATATTATTCTGGCACAGGGCCCATATATTATTCTGGCACAGGGCCCATATATTATTCTGGCACAGGGCCCATATATTATTCTGGCACAGGGCCCATATATTATTCTGGCACAGGGTCCATATATTATTCTGGCACAGGCACCATATATTATTCTAGCACAGGGCCCATATATTATTCTTGCACAGGGTCCATATATTATTCTTGCACAGGGCCCATATATTATTCTGGCACAGGCACCATATATTATTCTAGCACAGGGCCCATATATTATTCTGGCACAGGGTCCATATATTATTCTTGCACAGGGCCCATATATTATTCTGGCACAGGGCCCATATATTATTCTTGCACAGGGCCCATATATTATTCTAGCACAGGGCCCATATATTATTCTGGCACAGGGCCCATATATTATTCTGGCACAGGGTCCATATATTATTCTTGCACAGGGCCCATATATTATTCTAGCACAGGGCCCATATAGTATTCTTGCACAGGGCCCATATATTATTCTTGCACAGGGTCCATATATTATTCTTGCACAGGGTCCATATATTATTCTTGTACAGGGCCCATATATTATTCTGGCACAGGGCTCATATATTATTCTGGCACAGGGCCCATATATTATTCTTGCACAGAGCCCATATATTATTCTTGCACAGGGCCCATATATTATTCTGGCACAGGGCCCATATATTATTCTTGCACAGGGCCCATATATTATTCCTGCACAGGGCCCATATATTATTCTTGCAAAGGGACCATATATTATTCTTGCACAGGGCCCATATATTATTCTGGCACAGGGCCCATATATTATTCTGGCATAGGGTCCATATATAATTCTGGCACAGGGCCCATATATTATTCTGGCACAGGGCCCATATATTATTCTGGTACATGGCCCATATATTATTCTTGCACAGGGCCCATATATTATTCTTGCACAGGGCCCATATATTATTCTGGCATCGGGCCCATATATTATTCTTGCACAGGGCTCATATATTATTCTTGCACAGGGTCTATATATTATTCTGGCACAGGGTCCATAAATTATTCTGGCACAGAGCCCATACATTAATCTGGCACAGAGCCCATATATTATTCTTGCACAGGGCCTATATATTATTCTTGCACAGGGCCCATATATTATTCTTGCACAGGGCCCATATATTATTTTTGCACAGGGCCCATATATTATTCTTGCACAGGGCCCATATATTATTCTTGCACAGGGCCCATATATTATTCTGGCACAGGGCCCATATATTATTCCTGCACAGGGCCCATATATTATTCTTGCACAGGGACCATATACCGTATTATTCTTGCACAGGGCCCATATATTATTCTGGCACAGGGCCCATATATTATTCTGGCACAGGGTCCATATATTATTCTGGCACAGGGCCCATATATTATTCTTGCACAGGGCCCATATATTATTCTAGCAGAGGGTCCATATAGTATTCTTGCACAGGGCCCATATATTATTCTGGCACAGGGCCCATATATTATTCTTGCACAGGGCCCATATATTATTCTGGCACAGGGCTCATATATATTTTTCTTGCACAGGGCCCATATTTTATTCTAGCACAGGGCCCATATATTATTCTTGCACAGGGCCCATAAATTATTCTAGCACAGGGCCCATATATTTTTCTTGCACAGGGCCCATATATTATTCTGGCACAGGGCCCATATATTATTCTTGCACAGGGCCCATATATTATTCTGGCACAGGGCTCATATATTATTCTTGCACAGGGCCCATATAGTATTCTTGCACAGGGCCCATATATTATTCTAGCACAGGGCCCATATATTATTCTTGCACAGAGTCAATATATGATTCTTGCACAGGGCCCATATATTATTCTGGCACAGGGCCCATATATTATTCTTGCACAGGGCCCATATATTATTCTTGCACAGGGCCCATATATTATTCTGGCACAGGGCCCATATATTATTCTGGCACAGGGCCCATATATTATTCTGGCACCGGGCCCATATATTATTCTGGCACAGGGCCCATATATTATTCTTGCACAGGGCCCATATATTATTCTTGCACAGGGCTTATATATTATTCTTGCACAGGGTCTATATATTATTCTGGCACCGGGCCCATATATTATTCTGGCACAGCATCCATATATTATTCTGGCACAGGGCCCATATATTATTCTGGCACAGGGCCCATATATTATTCTGGCACAGGGCCCATATATTATTCTGGCACAGGGCTCATATATTATTCTTGCACAGGGCCCATATATTATTCTGGCACAGGCACCATATATTATTCTAGCACAGGGCCCATATATTATTCTTGCACAGGGTCCATATATTATTCTTGCACAGGGCCCATATATTATTCTGGCACAGGCACCATATATTATTCTAGCACAGGGCCCATATATTATTCTTGCACAGGGTCCATATATTATTCTTGCACAGGGCCCATATATTATTCTGGCACAGGGCCCATATATTATTCTTGCACAGGGCCCATATATTATTCTAGCACAGGGCCCATATATTATTCTGGCACAGGGCCCATATATTATTCTGGCACAGGGTCCATATATTATTCTTGCACAGGGCCCATATATTATTCTAGCACAGGGCCCATATAGTATTCTTGCACAGGGCCCATATATTATTCTTGCACAGGGCACATATATTATTCTTGCACAGGGCCCATATATTATTCTTGCACAGGGCCCATATATTATTCTGGCACAGGGCTCATATATTATTCTTGCACAGGGCCCATATTTTATTCTAGCACAGGGCCCATATATTATTCTTGCACAGGGCCCATATATTATTCTAGCACAGGGCCCATATATTTTTCTTGCACAGGGCCCATATATTATTCTGGCACAGGGCCCATATATTATTCTTGCACAGGGCCCATATATTATTCTGGCACAGGGCTCATATATTATTCTTGCACAGGGCCCATATATTATTCTTGCACAGGGCCCATATATTATTCTAGCACAGGGCCCATATATTATTCTTGCACAGGGTCCATATATTATTCTTGCACAGGGCCCATATATTATTCTGGCACAGGGCCCATATATTATTCTTGCACAGGGCCCATATATTATTCTAGCACAGGGCCCATATATTATTCTGGCACAGGGCCCATATATTATTCTGGCACAGGGCCCATATATTATTCTGGCACCGGGCCCATATATTATTCTGGCACAGGGCCCATATATTATTCTTGCACAGGGCCCATATATTATTCTTGCACAGGGCCCATATATTATTCTTGCACAGGGCCCATATACAATTCTTGCACAGGGCCCATATATTATTCTTGCTCATGGCCCATATATTATTCTGGCACAGGGCCCATATATTATTCTGGCACAGGGCCCATATATTATTCTGGCACAGGGCCCATATTTTATTCTAGCACAGGGCCCATATATTATTCTTCCACAGTGCCCATATATTATTCTTGCACAGGGCCCATATATTATTTTAGCACAGGGCTCATATATTATTCTTGCACAGGGCGCATATATTATTCTTGCACAGGGCCCATATATTATTCTTGCACAGGGCCCATATATTATTCTAGCACAGGGCCCATATATTATTCTTGCACAGGGCCCATATATTATTCTGGCACAGGGCCCATATATTATTCTTGCACAGAGCCCATATATTATTCTAGCACAGGGCCCATATATTATTCTGGCACCGGGCCCATATATTATTCTTCCACAGGGCTTATATATTATTCTTGCACAGGGTCTATATATTATTCTGGCACCGGGCCCATATATTATTCTTGCACAGGGCCCATATATTATTCTTGCACAGGGCCCATATATTTTTCTTTCACAGGGCCCATATATTATTCTTGCACAGGGCCCATATATTATTCTTGCACAGGGCCCATATATTATTCTGGCACAGGGCCTATATATTTTTCTGGCACAGTATCCATATATTATTCTTGCACAGGGCTCATATATTACATATATTATTCTGGCACAGGGCCCATATATTATTTTTGCACAGGGCCTATATATTATTCTGGCACAGCATCCATATATTATTCTGGCACAGGGCCCATATATTATTCTTGCACAGGGCCCATATATTATTCTGGCACCGGGCCCATATATTATTCTTGCACAGGGCTCATATATTATTCTGGCCTAGGGTCCATATATTATTCTGGCACAGGGCCCATATATTATTCTTGCACAGGGCCTATATATTATTCTAGCAAAGGGCCCACATATAATTCTTGCACAGGGCCCATATACTATTCTGGCACAGGGCCCATATATTATTCTTGCACAGGGCCCATATATTATTCTTGCACAGGGCCCATATATTATTCTTGCACAGGGCCCATATATTATACTAGCACAGGGCCCATATATTATTCTTGCACAGGGTCCATATATTATTCTTGCACAGGGCCCATATATTATTCCTGCACAGGGCCCATATATTATTCTTGCACAGGGCCCATATATTATTCTAGCACAGGGCCCATATATTATTCTGGCACAGGGCCCATATATTATTCTGGCACAGGGCCCATATATTATTCTGGCACCGGGCCCATATATTATTCTGGCACAGGGCCCATATATTATTCTTGCACAGGGCCCATATATTATTTTTGCACAGGGCCCATATACTATTCTTGCACAGGGCCCATATATTATTCTGGCACAGGGCCCATATATTATTCTAGCACAGGGCCCATATATTATTCTGGCACAGGGCCCATATATTATTCTTGCACGGAGCCCATATATTATTCTAGCACAGGGCCCATATATTATTCTTGCACAGGGCCCATATATTATTCTGGCACAGGGCTCATATATTATTCTTGCACAGCCATATATTATTCTTGCACAGGGCCCATATATTATTCTTGCACAGGGCCCATATATTATTCTGGCACAGGGCCCATATATTATTCTGGCACAGGGCCCATATTTTATTCTGGCACAGGGCCCATATATTATTCTGGCACAGGGCCCATATATTATTCTTGCACGGAGCCCATATATTATTCTAGCACAGGGCCCATATATTATTCTTGCACAGAGCCCATATATTATTCTGGCACAGGGCTCATATATTATTCTTGCACAGCCATATATTATTCTTGCACAGGACCCATATATTATTCTTGCACAGGGCCCATATATTATTCTGGCACAGGGCCTATATATTATTCTGGCACAGCATCCATATATTATTCTTGCACAGGGCTCATATTTTACATATATTATTCTGGCACAGGGCCTATATATTATTTTTGCACAGGGCCTATATATTATTCTGGCACAGCATCCATATATTATTCTGGCACAGGGCCCATATATTATTCTGGCCCAGGGCCAATATATTATTCTTGCACAGGGCCTATATATTATTCTTGCACAGGGCCCACATATAATTCTTGCACAGGGCCCATATACTATTCTGGCACAGGGCCCATATATTATTCTTGCACAGGGCCCATATATTATTCTTGCACAGGGCCCATATATTATTCTTGCACAGGGCCCATATATTATTCTAGCACAGGGCCCATATATTATTCTTGCACAGGGTCCATATATTATTCTTGCACAGGGCCCATGTATTATTCTGGCACAGGGCCCATATATTATTCTTGCACAGGGCCCATATATTATTCTAGCACAGGGCCCATATATTATTCTGGCACAGGGCCCATATATTATTCTGGCACAGGGCCCATATATTATTCTGGCACCGGGCCCATATATTATTCTGGCACAGGGCCCATATATTATTCTTGCACAGGGCCCATATATTATTCTTGCACAGGGCCCATATATTATTCTTGCACAGGGCCCATATAATATTCTTGCACAGGGCCCATATATTATTCTTGCACAGGGCCCATATATTATTCTGGCACAGGGCCCATATATTATTCTGGCACAGGGCCCATATATTATTCTGGCACAGGGCCCATATATTATTCTAGCACATGGCCCATATATTATTCTTCCACAGGGCCCATATATTATTCTTGCACAGGGCCCATATATTATTTTAGCACAGGGCTCATATATTATTCTTGCACAGGGCCCATATATTATTTTAGCACAGAGCCCATATATTATTCTTGCACAGGGCCCATATATTATTCTAGCACAGGGCCCATATATTATTCTTGCACAGGGCCCATATATTATTCTGGCACAGGGCCCATATATTATTCTTGCACAGAGCCCATATATTATTCTAGCACAGGGCCCATACATTATTCTGGCACCGGGCCCATATATTATTCTTGAACAGGGCTTATATATTATTCTTGCACAGGGTCTATATATTATTCTGGCACCGGGCCCATATATTATTCTGGCACAGGGCCCATATATTATTCTGGCACCGGGCCCATATATTATTCTGGCACAGGGCCCATATATTATTCTTGCACAGGGCCCATATATTATTCTTGCACAGGGCCCATATATTATTCTTGCACAGGGCCCATATACTATTCTTGCACAGGGCCCATATATTATTCTTGCACATGGCCCATATATTATTCTGGCACAGGGCCCATATATTATTCTGGCACAGGACCCATATATTATTCTGGCACCGGGCCCATATATTATTCTGGCAAAGGGCCCATATATTATTCTTGCACAGGGCCCATATATTATTGTTGCACAGGGCCCATATATTATTCTTGCACAGGGCCCATATATTATTCTTGCACATGGCCCATATATTATTCTGGCACAGGGCCCATATATTATTCTGGCACAGGGCCCATATATTATTCTGGCACAGGGCCCATATATTATTCTGGCACAGGGCCCATATATTATTCTTGCACGGAGCCCATATATTTTTCTAGCACAGGGCCCATATATTATTCTTGCACAGGGCCCATATATTATTCTGGCACAGGGCTCATATATTATTCTTGCACAGGGCCCATATATTATTCTGGCACAGGGCCTATATATTATTCTGGCACAGCATCCATATATTATTCTTGCACAGGGCTCATATTTTACATATATTATTCTGGCACAGGGCCCATATATTATTTTTGCACAGGGCCTATATATTATTCTGGCACAGCATCCATATATTATTCTGGCACAGGGCCCATATATTATTCTGGCCCAGGGCCAATATATTATTCTTGCACAGGGCCTATATATTATTCTTGCACAGGGCCCACATATAATTCTTGCACAGGGCCCATATACTATTCTGGCACAGGGCCCATATATTTTTCTTGCACAGGGCCCATATATTATTCTTGCACAGGGCCCGTATATTATTCTTGCACAGGGCCCATATATTATTCTAGCACAGGGCCCATATATTATTCTTGCACAGGGTTCATATATTATTCTTGCACAGGGCCCATATATTATTCTGGCACAGGGCCCATATATTATTCTTGCACAGGGCCCATATATTATTCTAGCACAGGGCCCATATATTATTCTGGCACAGGGCCCATATATTATTCTGGCACAGGGCCCATATATTATTCTGGCACAGGGCCCATATATTATTCTGGCACAGGGCCCATATATTATTCTTGTACAGGGCCCATATATTATTCTGGCACAGGGCCCATATATTATTCTGGCACAGGGCCCATATATTATTCTTGCACAGGGCCCATATATTATTCTTGCACGGAGCCCATATATTATTCTAGCACAGGGCCCATATATTATTCTTGCACAGGACCCATATATTATTCTGGCACAGGGCTCATATATTATTCTTGCACAGGGCCCATATATTATTCTTGCACAGGGCCCATATATTTTTCTTGCACAGGGCCCATATAATATTCTTGCACAGGGCCCATATATTATTCTTGCACAGGGCCCATATATTATTCTGGCACAGGGCCTATATATTATTCTGGCACAGCATCCATATATTATTCTTGCACAGGGCTCATATATTACATATATTATTCTGGCACAGAGCCCATATATTATTTTTGCACATGGCCTATATATTATTCTGGCACAGCATCCATATATTATTCTGGCACAGGGCCCATATATTATTCTGGCCCAGGGCCCATATATTATTCTTGCACAGGGCCCATATATTATTCTTGCACAGGGCCCACATATAATTCTTGCACAGGGCCCATATACTATTCTGGCACAGGGCCCATATATTATTCTTGCACAGGGCCCATATATTATTCTTGCACAGGGCCCATATGTTATTCTGGCACAGGGCCCATATATTATTATTGCACAGGGCCCATATATTATTTTGGCACAGGGCCCATATATTATTCTGGCACAGGGCCCATATATTATTCTGGCACAGGGCCTATATATTATTCTTGCACAGGGCCCATATATTATTCTTGCACAGGGCCCATATATTATTCCTGCACAGGGCCCATATATTATTCTTGCAAAGGGACCATATATTATTCTTGCACAGGGCCCATATATTATTCTGGCACAGGGCCCATATATTATTCTAGCACAGGGTCCATATATTATTCTGGCACAGGGCCCATATATTATTCTGGCACACGGCCCATATATTATTCTGGCACAGGGCCCATATATTTTTCTTGCACAGGACCCATATATTATTCTTGCACAGGGCCCATATATTATTCTGGCACCGGGCCCATATATTATTCTTGCACAGGGCTCATATATTATTCTTGCACAGGGTCTATATATTATTCTGGCACAGGGTCCATAAATTGTTCTGGCACAGAGCCCATATATTAATCTGGCACAGAGCCCATATATTTTTCTTGCACAGGGCCTATATATTATTCTTGCACAGGGCCCATATATTATTCTTGCACAGGGCCCATATATTATTCTTGCACAGGGCCCATATATTATTCTTGCACAGGGCCCATATATTATTCTTGCACAGGGCCCATATATTATTCCTGCACACGGCCCATATATTATTCTTGCACAGGGACCATATATTATTCTTGCACAGGGCCCATATATTATTCTGGCACAGGGTCCATATATTATTCTGGCACAGGGCCCATATATTATTCTTGCACAGGGTCCATATATTATTCTAGCACAGGGCCCATATATTATTCTTGCACAGGGCCCATATATTATTCTGGCACAGGCCCATATATTATTCTTGCACAGGGCCCATATATTATTCTGGCACAGGGCTCACAGGGCCCATATATTATTCCTGCACAGGGCCCATATATTATTCTTGCACAGGGACCATATATTATTCTGGCACAGGGCTCATATATTATTCTTGCACAGGGCCCATATATTATTCTTGCACAGGGCCCATATATTATTCTTGCACAGGGCCCATATATTATTCTTGCACAGGGCCCATATATTATTCTTGCACAGGGCCCATATATTATTCTGGCACAGGGCCCATATATTATTCCTGCACAGGGCCCATATATTATTCTTGCACAGGGACCATATATTATTCTGGCACAGGGTCCATAAATTATTCTGGCACAGAGCCCATATATTAATCTGACACAGAGCCAATATATTATTCTTGCACAGGGCATATATATTATTCTTGCACAGGGCCCACATATAATTCTTGCACAGGGCCCATATACTATTCTGGCACAGGGCCCATATATTATTCTTGCACAGGGCCCATATATTATTCTTGCACAGGGCCCATATATTATTCTGGCACAGGGCCCATATATTATTATTGCACAGGGCCCATATATTATTTTGGCACAGGGCCCATATATTATTCTGGCACAGGGCCCATATATTATTCTGGCACAGGGCCTATATATTATTCTTGCACAGGGCCCATATATTATTCTTGCACAGGGCCCATATATTATTCCTGCACAGGGCACATATATTATTCTTGCACAGGGCCCATATATTATTCTGGCACAGGGCCCATATATTATTCTGGCACAGGGTCCATAAATTATTCTGGCACAGAGCCCATATATTAATCTGGCACATAGCCCATATATTATTCTTGCACAGGGCATATATATTATTCTTGCACAGGGCCCACATATAATTCTTGCACAGGGCCCATATACTATTCTGGCACAGGGCCCATATATTATTCTGGCACAGGGCCCATATATTATTCTGGCACAGGGCCCAAATATTATTATTGCACAGGGCCCATATATTATTCTGGCACAGGGTCCATAAAATATTCTGGCACAGAGCCCATATATTAATCTAGCACAGAGCCCATATATTATTCTTGCACAGGGCATATATATTATTCTTGCACAGGGCCCACATATAATTCTTGCACAGGGCCCATATACTATTCTGGCACAGGGCACATATATTACTCTTGCACAGGGCCCATATATTATTCTTGCACAGGGTCCATATATTATTCTGGCACAGGGCCCATATATTATTCTTGCACAGGGCCCATATATTACTCTTGCACAGGGCCCATATATTATTCTGGCACAGGGCCCATATATTATTCTGGCACAGGGCCTATATATTATTCTTGCACAGGGCCCATATATTATTCTTGCACAGGGCCCATATATTATTCCTGCACAGGGCCCATATATTATTCTTGCACAGGGCCCATATATTATTCTGGCACAGGGCCCATATATTATTCCTGCACAGGGCCCATATATTATTCTTGCACAGGGACCATATATTATTCTTGCACAGGGCCCATATATTATTCTGGCACAGGGCCCATATATTATTCTAGCACAGGGCCCATATATTATTCTGGCACAGGGTCCATATATTATTCTGGCACAGGGTCCATATATTATTCTTGCACAGGGCCCATATATTATTCTGGCACAGGGCCCATATATTATTCTTGCACAGGGCCCATATATTATTCTGGCACAGGGCTCATATATTATTCTTGCACAGGGCCCATATTTTATTCTAGCACAGGGCCCATATATTATTCTTGCACAGGGCCCATATATTATTCTACCACAGGGCCCATATATTTTTCTTGCACAGGGCCCATATATTATTCTGGCACAGGGCCCATATATTATTCTTGCACAGGGCCCATATATTATTCTTGCACAGGGCTCATATATTATTCTTGCACAGGGCCCATATATTATTCTTGCACAGGGCCCATATATGATTCTTGCACAGGGCCCATATATTATTCTTGCACAGGGCCCATATATTATTCTTGCACAGGGCCCATATATTATTCTGGCACAGGGCCCATATATTATTCCTGCACAGGGCCCATATACTATTCTTGCACAGGGCTCATATATTATTCTTGCACAGGGCCCATATATTATTCTTGCACAGGGCCTATATATCATTCTTGCACAGGGCCCATATATTATTCTTGCACAGGGCCCATATATTATTCTTGCACAGGGCCCATATATTATTCTTGCACAGGGCCCATATATTATTCTTGCACAGGGCCCATATACTATTCTTGCACAGGGCCCATATATTATTCTTGCACAGGGCCCATATATTATTCTGGCACAGGGCCCATATATTATTCTGGCACATGGCCCATATATTATTCTGACACAGGGCTCATATATTATTCTAGCACAGGGCCCATATATTATTCTTCCACAGGGCCCATATATTATTCTTGCACAGGGCCCATATATTATTTTAGCACAGGGCTCATATATTATTCTTGCACAGGGCCCATATATTATTTTAGCACAGAGCCCATATATTATTCTTGCACAGGGCCCATATAGTATTCTAGCACAGGGCCCATATATTATTCTTGCACAGGGCCCATTTACTATTCTGTCACAGGGCCCATATATTATTCTTGCACAGAACCCATATATTATTCTAGTACAGGGCCCATATATTATTCTGGCACCGGGCACATATATTATTCTTGCACAGGGCTTATATATTATTCTTGCACAGGGTCTATATATTATTCTGGCACCGGGCCCATATATTATTCTGGCACAGCATCCATATATTATTCTGGCACAGGGCCTATATATTATTCTGGCACAGGGCCCATATATTATTCTGGCACAGGGCCCATATATTATTCTGGCACAGGGCCCATATATTATTCTTGCACGGAGCCCATATATTATTCTAGCACAGGGCCCATATATTATTCTTGCACAGGGCCCATATATTATTCTGGCACAGGGCTCATATATTATTCTTGCACAGGGCCCATATATTATTCTTGCACAGGGCCCATATATTATTCTTGCACAGGGCCCATATATTTTTCTTGCACAGGGCCCATATATTATTCTTGCACAGGACCCATATATTATTCTTGCACAGGGCCCATATATTATTCTGGCACAGGGCCTATATATTATTCTGGCACAGCATCCATATATTATTCTTGCACAGGGCTCATATATTATTCTGGCACAGGGCCCATATATTATTTTTGCACAGGGCCTATATATTATTCTGGCACAGCATCCATATATTATTCTGGCACAGGGCCCATATATTATTCTGGCCCAGGGCCCATATATTATTCTTGCACAGGGCCCACATATAATTCTTGCACAGGGCCCATATACTATTCTGGCACAGGGCCCATATATTATTCTTGCACAGGGCCCATATATTATTCTTGCACAGGGCCCATATATTATTCTGGCACAGGGCCCATATATTATTATTGCACAGGGCCCATATATTATTTTGGCACAGGGCCCATATATTATTCTGGCACAGGGCCCATATATTATTCTGGCAAAGGGCCTATATATTATTCTTGCACAGGGCCCATATATTATTCTTGCACAAGGCCCATATATTATTCCTGCACAGGGCCCATATATTATTCTTGCAAAGGGACCATATATTATTCTTGCACAGGGCCCATATATTATTCTGGCACAGGGCCCATATATTATTCAGGCAAAGGGTCCATATATTATTCTGGCATAGGGCCCATATATTATTCTTGCACAGGGCCAATATATTATTCTGGCACAGGGCCCATATATTATTCTTGCACAGGGCCCATATATTATTCTTGCACAGGGCCCATATATTATTCTTGCACAGGGCCCATATATTATTCTTGCACAGGGCCCATATATTATTCTTGCACAGAGCCCATATATTATTATGGCACAGGGCCCATATATTATTCTTGCACAGAGCCCATATATTATTCTAGCACAGGGCCCATATATTATTCTGGCACCGGGCCCATATATTATTCTTGCACAGGGCTTATATATTATTCTTGCACAGGGTCTATATATTATTCTGGCACCGGGCCCATATATTATTCTGGCACAGCATCCATATATTATTCTGGCACAGGGCCCATATATTATTCTGGCACAGGGCCCATATATTATTCTGGCACAGGGCCCATATATTATTCTGGCACAGGGCCCATATATTATTCTTCCACGGAGCCCATATATTATTCTAGCACAGGGCCCATATATTATTCTTGCACAGGGCCCATATATTATTCTGGCACAGGGCTCATATATTATTCTTGCACAGGGCCCATATATTATTCTTGCACAGGGCCCATATATTATTCTTGCACAGGGCCCATATATTTTTCTTGCACAGGGCCCATATATTATTCTTGCACAGGGCCCATATATTATTCTTGCACAGGGCCCATATATTATTCTAGCACAGGGCCCATATATTATTCTTGCACAGGGTCCATATATTATTCTTGGACAGGGCCTATATATTATTCTGGCACAGCATCCATATATTATTCTTGCACAGGGCTCATATATTACATATATTATTCTGGCACAGGGCCCATATATTATTTTTGCACAGGGCCTATATATTATTCTGGCACAGCATCCATATATTATTCTGGCACAGGGCCCATATATTATTCTGGCCCAGGGCCCATATATTATTCTTGCACAGGGCCCACATATAATTCTTGCACAGGGCCCATATACTATTCTGGCACAGGGCCCATATATTATTCTTGCACAGGGCCCATATATTATTCTTGCACAGGGCCCATATATTATTCTGGCACAGGGCCCATATATTATTATTGCACAGGGCCCATATATTATTTTGGCACAGGGCCCATATATTATTCTGGCACAGGGCCCATATATTATTCTGGCAAAGGGCCTATATATTATTCTTGCACAGGGCCCATATATTATTCTTGCACAGGGACCATATATTATTCTTGCACAGGGCCCATATATTATTCTTGCACAGGGCCCATATATTATTCTTGCACAGGGCCCATATATTATTCTGGCACAGGGCCTATATATTATTCCTGCACAGGGCCCATATATTATTCTTGCACAGGGACCATATATTATTCTTGCACAGGGCCCATATATTATTCTGGCATAGGGCCCATATATTATTCTGGCACAGGGTCCATATATTATTCTGGCACAGGGCCCATATATTATTCTTGCACAGGGCCCATATATTATTCTAGCACAGGGCCCATATATTATTCTTGCACAGGGCCCATATATTATTCTGGCACAGGGCCCATATATTATTCTTGCACAGGGCCCATATATTATTCTGGCACAGGGCCCATATATTATTCTTGCACAGGGCCCATATATTATTCTAGCACAGGGCCCATATATTATTCTGGCACAGGGCCCATATATTATTCTGGCACAGGGCCCATATATTATTCTGGCACCGGGCCCATATATTATTCTGGCACAGGGCCCATATATTATTCTTGCACAGGGCCCATATATTATTCTTGCACAGGGCCCATATACTATTCTTGCACAGGGCCCATATATTATTCTTGCACAGGGCCCATATATTATTCTGGCACAGGGCCCATATATTATTCTGGCACATGGCCCATATATTATTCTGACACAGGGCTCATATATTATTCTAGCACAGGGCCCATATATTATTCTTCCACAGGGCCCATATATTATTCTTGCACAGGGCCCATATATTATTTTAGCACAGGGCTCATATATTATTCTTGCACAGGGCCCATATATTATTTTAGCACAGAGCCCATATATTATTCTTGCACAGGGCCCATATATTATTCTAGCACAGGGCCCATATATTATTCTTGCACAGGGCCCATTTACTATTCTGGCACAGGGCCCATATATTATTCTTGCACAGAACCCATATATTATTCTAGTACAGGGCCCATATATTATTCTGGCACCGGGCACATATATTATTCTTGCACAGGGCTTATATATTATTCTTGCACAGGGTCTATATATTATTCTGGCACCGGGCCCATATATTATTCTGGCACAGCATCCATATATTATTCTGGCACAGGGCCTATATATTATTCTGGCACAGGGCCCATATATTATTCTGGCACAGGGCCCATATATTATTCTGGCACAGGGCCCATATATTATTCTTGCACGGAGCCCATATATTATTCTAGCACAGGGCCCATATATTATTCTTGCACAGGGCCCATATATTATTCTGGCACAGGGCTCATATATTATTCTTGCACAGGGCCCATATATTATTCTTGCACAGGGCCCATATATTATTCTTGCACAGGGCCCATATATTTTTCTTGCACAGGGCCCATATATTATTCTTGCACAGGACCCATATATTATTCTTGCACAGGGCCCATATATTATTCTGGCACAGGGCCTATATATTATTCTGGCACAGCATCCATATATTATTCTTGCACAGGGCTCATATATTATTCTGGCACAGGGCCCATATATTATTTTTGCACAGGGCCTATATATTATTCTGGCACAGCATCCATATATTATTCTGGCACAGGGCCCATATATTATTCTGGCCCAGGGCCCATATATTATTCTTGCACAGGGCCCACATATAATTCTTGCACAGGGCCCATATACTATTCTGGCACAGGGCCCATATATTATTCTTGCACAGGGCCCATATATTATTCTTGCACAGGGCCCATATATTATTCTTGCACAGGGCCCATATATTATTATTGCACAGGGCCCATATATTATTTTGGCACAGGGCCCATATATTATTCTGGCACAGGGCCCATATATTATTCTGGCAAAGGGCCTATATATTATTCTTGCACAGGGCCCATATATTATTCTTGCACAAGGCCCATATATTATTCCTGCACAGGGCCCATATATTATTCTTGCAAAGGGACCATATATTATTCTTGCACAGGGCCCATATATTATTCTGGCACAGGGCCCATATATTATTCAGGCAAAGGGTCCATATATTATTCTGGCATAGGGCCCATATATTATTCTTGCACAGGGCCAATATATTATTCTGGCACAGGGCCCATATATTATTCTTGCACAGGGCCCATATATTATTCTTGCACAGGGCCCATATATTATTCTTGCACAGGGCCCATATATTATTCTTGCACAGGGCCCATATATTATTCTTGCACAGAGCCCATATATTATTATGGCACAGGGCCCATATATTATTCTTGCACAGAGCCCATATATTATTCTAGCACAGGGCCCATATATTATTCTGGCACCGGGCCCATATATTATTCTTGCACAGGGCTTATATATTATTCTTGCACAGGGTCTATATATTATTCTGGCACCGGGCCCATATATTATTCTGGCACAGCATCCATATATTATTCTGGCACAGGGCCCATATATTATTCTGGCACAGGGCCCATATATTATTCTGGCACAGGGCCCATATATTATTCTGGCACAGGGCCCATATATTATTCTTCCACGGAGCCCATATATTATTCTAGCACAGGGCCCATATATTATTCTTGCACAGGGCCCATATATTATTCTGGCACAGGGCTCATATATTATTCTTGCACAGGGCCCATATATTATTCTTGCACAGGGCCCATATATTATTCTTGCACAGGGCCCATATATTTTTCTTGCACAGGGCCCATATATTATTCTTGCACAGGGCCCATATATTATTCTTGCACAGGGCCCATATATTATTCTAGCACAGGGCCCATATATTATTCTTGCACAGGGTCCATATATTATTCTTGGACAGGGCCTATATATTATTCTGGCACAGCATCCATATATTATTCTTGCACAGGGCTCATATATTACATATATTATTCTGGCACAGGGCCCATATATTATTTTTGCACAGGGCCTATATATTATTCTGGCACAGCATCCATATATTATTCTGGCACAGGGCCCATATATTATTCTGGCCCAGGGCCCATATATTATTCTTGCACAGGGCCCACATATAATTCTTGCACAGGGCCCATATACTATTCTGGCACAGGGCCCATATATTATTCTTGCACAGGGCCCATATATTATTCTTGCACAGGGCCCATATATTATTCTGGCACAGGGCCCATATATTATTATTGCACAGGGCCCATATATTATTTTGGCACAGGGCCCATATATTATTCTGGCACAGGGCCCATATATTATTCTGGCAAAGGGCCTATATATTATTCTTGCACTGGGCCCATATATTATTCTTGCACAGGGACCATATATTATTCTTGCACAGGGCCCATATATTATTCTTGCACAGGGCCCATATATTATTCTTGCACAGGGCCCATATATTATTCTGGCACAGGGCCTATATATTATTCCTGCACAGGGCCCATATATTATTCTTGCACAGGGACCATATATTATTCTTGCACAGGGCCCATATATTATTCTGGCATAGGGCCCATATATTATTCTGGCACAGGGTCCATATATTATTCTGGCACAGGGCCCATATATTATTCTTGCACAGGGCCCATATATTATTCTAGCACAGGGCCCATATATTATTCTTGCACAGGGCCCATATATTATTCTGGCACAGGGCCCATATATTATTCTTGCACAGGGCCCATATATTATTCTGGCACAGGGCCCATATATTATTCTTGCACAGGGCCCATATATTATTCTAGCACAGGGCCCATATATTATTCTGGCACAGGGCCCATATATTATTCTGGCACAGGGCCCATATATTATTCTGGCACCGGGCCCATATATTATTCTGGCACAGGGCCCATATATTATTCTTGCACAGGGCCCATATATTATTCTTGCACAGGGCCCATATACTATTCTTGCACAGGGCCCATATATTATTCTTGCACAGGGCCCATATATTATTCTGGCACAGGGCCCATATATTATTCTGGCACATGGCCCATATATTATTCTGACACAGGGCTCATATATTATTCTAGCACAGGGCCCATATATTATTCTTCCACAGGGCCCATATATTATTCTTGCACAGGGCCCATATATTATTTTAGCACAGGGCTCATATATTATTCTTGCACAGGGCCCATATATTATTTTAGCACAGAGCCCATATATTATTCTTGCACAGGGCCCATATATTATTCTAGCACAGGGCCCATATATTATTCTTGCACAGGGCCCATTTACTATTCTGGCACAGGGCCCATATATTATTCTTGCACAGAACCCATATATTATTCTAGTACAGGGCCCATATATTATTCTGGCACCGGGCACATATATTATTCTTGCACAGGGCTTATATATTATTCTTGCACAGGGTCTATATATTATTCTGGCACCGGGCCCATATATTATTCTGGCACAGCATCCATATATTATTCTGGCACAGGGCCCATATATTATTCTGGCACAGGGCCCATATATTATTCTGGCACAGGGCCCATATATTATTCTGGCACAGGGCCCATATATTATTCTTGCACGGAGCCCATATATTATTCTAGCACAGGGCCCATATATTATTCTTGCACAGGGCCCATATATTATTCTGGCAGAGGGCTCATATATTATTCTTGCACAGGGCCCATATATTATTCTTGCACAGGGCCCATATATTATTCTTGCACAGGGCCCATATATTTTTCTTGCACAGGGCCCATATATTATTCTTGCACAGGACCCATATATTATTCTTGCACAGGGCCCATATATTATTCTGGCACAGGGCCTATATATTATTCTGGCACAGCATCCATATATTATTCTTGCACAGGGCTCATATATTACATATATTATTCTGGCACAGGGCCCATATATTATTTTTGCACAGGGCCTATATATTATTCTGGCACAGCATCCATATATTATTCTGGCACAGGGCCCATATATTATTCTGGCCCAGGGCCCATATATTATTCTTGCACAGGGCCCACATATAATTCTTGCACAGGGCCCATATACTATTCTGGCACAGGGCCCATATATTATTCTTGCACAGGGCCCATATATTATTCTTGCACAGGGCCCATATATTATTCTGGCACAGGGCCCATATATTATTATTGCACAGGGCCCATATATTATTTTGGCACAGGGCCCATATATTATTCTGGCACAGGGCCCATATATTATTATGGCAAAGGGCCTATATATTATTCTTGCACAGGGCCCATATATTATTCTTGCACAAGGCCCATATATTATTCCTGCACAGGGCCCATATATTATTCTTGCAAAGGGACCATATATTATTCTTGCACAGGGCCCATATATTATTCTGGCACAGGGCCCATATATTATTCTGGCACAGGGTCCATATATTATTCTGGCATAGGGCCCATATATTATTCTTGCACAGGGCCCACATATATTTTTCTGGCACAGGGCCCATATATTATTCTTGCACAGGGCCCATATATTATTCTTGCACAGGGCCCATATATTATTCTTGCACAGGGCCCATATATTATTCTTGCACAGGGCCCATATATTATTCTTGCACAGAGCCCATATATTATTCTGGCACAGGGCCCATATATTATTCTTGCACAGAGCCCATATATTATTCTAGCACAGGGCCCATATATTATTCTGGCACCGGGCCCATATATTATTCTTGCACAGGGCTTATATATTATTCTTGCACAGGGTCTATATATTATTCTGGCACCGGGCCCATATATTATTCTGGCACAGCATCCATATATTATTCTGGCACAGGGCCCATATATTATTCTGGCACAGGGCCCATATATTATTCTGACACAGGGCCCATATATTATTCTTGCACAGGGCCCATATATTATTCTGGCACAGGGCCTATATATTATTCTGGCACAGGGCCCATATATTATTCTTGCACAGGGCCCATATATTATTCTGGCACAGGGCCCATATATTATTCTGGCACAGGGCCCATATATTATTCTGGCACAGGGCCCATATATTATTCTTGCACAGGGCCCATATATTATTCTGGCACAGGGCCCATATATTATTCTGGCACAGGGCCCATATATTATTCTTGCACAGGGCCCATATATTATTCTTGCACAGGGCCCATATATTATTCTGGTACAGGGCCCATATATTATTCTGGCACAGGGCCCATATATTATTCTTGCACAGGGCCCATATATTATTCTGGCACAGGGCCCATATATTATTCTGGCACAGGGCCCATATATTATTCTTGCACAGGGCCCATATATTATTCTTGCACAGGGTCCATATATTATTCTGGCACAGGGCCCATATATTATTCTGGCACAGGGCCCATATATTATTCTCTCACAGGGCCCATATATTATTCTTGTACATGGCCCATACATTATTCTTGTACATGGCCCATATATTATTTTTGCACAGGGCCCATATGTTATTCTTGCACAGGGCCCATATATTATTCTTGCACAGGGCCCATATATTATTCTTGCAAAGGGCCCATATATTATTCTTGCACAGGGCCCATATATTATTCTTGCACAGGGCCCATATATTATTCTGGCACAGGGTCCATATATTATTCTGGCGCAGGGTCCATATATTATTCTGGCACAGGGCCCATATATTATTCTGGCACAGGGCCCATATATTTTTCTGGCACAGGGCCCATATATTATTCTTGCACAGGGCCCATATATTATTCTTGCACAGGGCCCATATATTATTCTGGCACAGGGCCTATATATTATTCTGGCACAGGGCCCATACATTATTCTTGCACGGGGCCCATATATTATTCTGGCACAGGGCCCATATATTATTCTGGCACAGGGCCCATATAATATTCTTGCACAAGGCCCATATATTATTCTGGCACAGGGCCCATATATTATTCTGGCACAGGGCCCATATATTATTCTGGCACAGGGCCCATATATTATTCTTGCACAGGGCCCATATATTATTCTGGCACAGGGCCCATATATTATTCTGGCACAGGGCCCATATATTATTCTGGCACAGGGCCCATATATTATTCTGGCACAGGGCCCATATATTATTCTCTCACAGGGCCCATATATTATTCTTGTACATGGCCCATATATTATTCTTGTACATGGCCCATATATTATTTTTGCACAGGGCCCATATGTTATTCTTGCACAGGGCCCATATATTATTCTTGCACAGGGCCCGTATATTATTCTTGCACAGGGCCCATATATTATTCTTGCACAGGGCCCGTATATTATTCTTGCACAGGGCCCATATATTATTCTGGCACAGGGTCCACATATTATTCTGGCACAGGGCCCATATATTATTCTAGCACAGGGCACATATATTATTCTTGCACAGGGCCCATATATTATTCTTGCACAGGGCCCATATATTATTTTAGCACAGGGCCCATATATTATTCTAGCACAGGGCCCATATATTATTCTTGCACAGGGCCTATATATTATTTTAGCACAGAGCCCATATATTATTCTTGCACAGGGCCCATATATTATTCTGGCACAGGGCCCATATATTATTCTGGCACAGGGCCCATATATTATTCTTGCACAGGGCCCATATATTATTCTTGCACAGGGCCCATATATTATTCTGGCACAGGGCCCATATATTATTCTGGAACAGGGCCCATATATTATTCTTGCACAGGGCCCATATATTATTCTGGCACAGGGCCCATATATTATTCTGGCACAGGGCCCATATATTATTCTTGCACAGGGCCCATATATTATTCTTGCACAGGGTCCATATATTATTCTGGCACAGGGCCCATATATTATTCTGGCACAGGGCCCATATAATATTCTCTCACAGGGCCCATATATTATTCTTGTACATGGCCCATACATTATTCTTGTACATGGCCCATATATTATTTTTGCACAGGGCCCATATGTTATTCTTGCACAGGGCCCATATATTATTCTTGCACAGAGCCCATATATTATACTTGCAAAGGGCCCATATATTATTCTTGCACAGGGCCCATATATTATTCTTGCACAGGGCCCATATATTATTCTTGCACAGGGCCCATATATTATTCTGGCACAGGGCCTATATATTATTCTGGCACAGGGCCCATACATTATTCTTGCACGGGGCCCATATATTATTCTGGCACAGGGCCCATATATTATTCTGGCACAGGGCCCATATAATATTCTTGCACAGGGCCCATATATTATTCTGGCACAGGGCCCATATATTATTCTGGCACAGGGCCCATATATTATTCTGGCACAGGGCCCATATATTATTCTTGCACAGGGCCCATATATTATTCTGGCACAGGGCCCATATATTATTCTGGCACAGGGCCCATATATTATTCTTGCACAGGGCCCATATATTATTTTAGCACAGGGCCCATATATTATTCTAGCACAGGGCCCATATATTATTCTTGCACAGGGCCTATATATTATTTTAGCACAGAGCCCATATATTATTCTTGCACAGGGCCCATATATTATTCTTGCACAGGGCCCATATATTATTCTTGCACAGGGCCCATATATTATTCTGGCACAGGGCCCATATATTATTCTGGAACAGGGCCCATATATTATTCTTGCACAGGGCCCATATATTATTCTGGCACAGGGCCCATATATTATTCTGGCACAGGGCCCATATATTATTCTTGCACAGGGCCCATATATTATTCTTGCACAGGGTCCATATATTATTCTGGCACAGGGCCCATATATTATTCTGGCACAGGGCCCATATAATATTCTCTCACAGGGCCCATATATTATTCTTGTACATGGCCCATACATTATTCTTGTACATGGCCCATATATTATTTTTGCACAGGGCCCATATGTTATTCTTGCACAGGGCCCATATATTATTCTTGCACAGAGCCCATATATTATTCTTGCAAAGGGCCCATATATTATTCTGGCACAGGGCCCATATATTATTCTTGCACAGGGCCCATATATTATTCTTGCACAGGGCCCATATATTATTCTGGCACAGGGCCTATATATTATTCTGGCACAGGGCCCATACATTATTCTTGCACGGGGCCCATATATTATTCTGGCACAGGGCCCATATATTATTCTGGCACAGGGCCCATATAATATTCTTGCACAGGGCCCATATATTATTCTGGCACAGGGCCCATATATTATTCTGGCACAGGGCCCATATATTATTCTGGCACAGGGCCCATATATTATTCTTGCACAGGGCCCATATATTATTCTGGCACAGGGCCCATATATTATTCTGGCACAGGGCCCATATATTATTCTTGTACAGGGCCCATATATTATTTTAGCACAGGGCCCATATATTATTCTAGCACAGGGCCCATATATTATTCTTGCACAGGGCCTATATATTATTTTAGCACAGAGCCCATATATTATTCTTGCACAGGGCCCATATATTATTCTGGCACAGGGCCCATATATTATTCTGGCACAGGGCGCATATATTATTCTTGCACAGGGCCCATATATTATTCTTGCACAGGGCCCATATATTATTCTGGCACAGGGCCCATATATTATTCTGGAACAGGGCCCATATATTATTCTTGCACAGGGCCCATATATTATTCTGGCACAGGGCCCATATATTATTCTGGCACAGGGCCCATATATTATTCTTGCACAGGGCCCATATATTATTCTTGCACAGGGTCCATATATTATTCTGGCACAGGGCCCATATATTATTCTGGCACAGGGCCCATATAATATTCTCTCACAGGGCCCATATATTATTCTTGTACATGGCCCATACATTATTCTTGTACATGGCCCATATATTATTTTTGCACAGGGCCCATATGTTATTCTTGCACAGGGCCCATATATTATTCTTGCACAGAGCCCATATATTATTCTTGCAAAGGGCCCATATATTATTCTTGCACAGGGCCCATATATTATTCTTGCACAGGGCCCATATATTATTCTGGCACAGGGTCCATATATTATTCTGGCGCAGGGTCCATATATTATTCTGGCACAGGGCCCATATATTATTCTGGCACAGGGCCCATATATTGTTCTGGCACAGGGCCCATATATTATTCTTGCACAGGGCCCATATATTATTCTTGCACAGGGCCCATATATTATTCTGGCACAGGGCCTATATATTATTCTGGCACAGGGCCCATACATTATTCTTGCACGGGGCCCATATATTATTCTGGCACAGGGCCCATATATTATTCTGGCACAGGGCCCATATAATATTCTTGCACAGGGCCCATATATTATTCTGGCACAGGGCCCATATATTATTCTGGCACAGGGCCCATATATTATTCTGGCACAGGGCCCATATACAGTTAGGTCCAGAAATATTTGGACAGTGACACAAGTTTTGTTATTTTAGCTGTTTACAAAAACATGTTCAGAAATACAATTATATATATAATATGGGCTGAAAGTGCACACTCCCAGCTGCAATATGAGAGTTTTCACATCCAAATCGGAGAAAGGGTTTAGGAATCATAGCTCTGTAATGCATAGCCTCCTCTTTTTCAAGGGACCAAAAGTAATTGGACAAGGGACTCTAAGGGCTGCAATTAACTCTGAAGGCATCTCCCTCGTTAACCTGTAATCAATGAAGTAGTTAAAAGGTCTGGGGTTGACTACAGGTGTGTGGTTTTGCATTTGGAAGCTGTTGCTGTGACCAGACAACATGCGGTCTAAGGAACTCTCAATTGAGGTGAAGCAGAACATCCTGAGGCTGAAAAAAAAGAAAAAATCCATCAGAGAGATAGCAGACATGCTTGGAGTAGCAAAATCAACAGTCGGGTACATTCTGAGAAAAAAGGAATTGACTGGTGAGCTTGGGAACTCAAAAAGGCCTGGGCGTCCACGGATGACAACAGTGGTGGATGATCGCCGCATACTTTCTATGGTGAAGAAGAACCCATTCACAACATCAACTGAAGTCCAGGACACTCTCAGTGAAGTAGGTGTATCTGTCTCTAAGTCAACAGTAAAGAGAAGACTCCATGAAAGTAAATACAAAGGGTTCACATCTAGATGCAAACCATTCATCAATTCCAAAAATAGACAGGCCAGAGTTAAATTTGCTGAAAAACACCTCATGAAGCCAGTTCAGTTCTGGAAAAGTATTCTATGGACAGATGAGACAAAGATCAACCTGTACCAGAATGATGGGAAGAAAAAAGTTTGGAGAAGAAAGGGAATGGCACATGATCCAAGGCACACCACATCCTCTGTAAAACATGGTGGAGGCAACGTGATGGCATGGGCATGCATGGCTTTCAATGGCACTGGGTCACTTGTGTTTATTGATGACATAACAGCAGACAAGAGTAGCCGGATGAATTCTGAAGTGTACCGGGATATACTTTCAGCCCAGATTCAGCCAAATGCCGCAAAGTTGATCGGACGGCGCTTCATAGTACAGATGGACAATGACCCCAAGCATACAGCCAAAGCTACCCAGGAGTTCAGGAGTGCAAAAAAGTGGAACATTCTGCAATGGCCAAGTCAATCACCAGATCTTAACCCAATTGAGCATGCATTTCACTTGCTCAAATCCAGACTTAAGACGGAAAGACCCACAAACAAGCAAGACCTGAAGGCTGCAGCTGCAAAGGCCTGGCAAAGCATTAAGAAGGAGGAAACCCAGCGTTTGGTGATGTCCATGGGTTCCAGACTTAAGGCAGTGATTGCCTCCAAAGGATTCGCAACAAAATATTGAAAATAAAAATATTTTGTTTGGGTTTGGTTTATTTGTCCAATTACTTTTGACCTCCTAAAATGTGGAGTGTTTATAAAGAAATGTGTACAATTCCTACAATTTCTATCAGATATTTTTGTTCAAACCTTCAAATTAAACGTTACAATCTGCACTTGAATTCTGTTGTAGAGGTTTCATTTCAAATCCAATGTGGTGGCATGCAGAGCCTAACTCGCGAAAATTGTGTCACTGTCCAAATATTTCTGGACCTAACTGTATTATTATCTCACAGGGCCCATATATTATTCTTGTACATGGCCCATATATTATTCTTGTACATGGCCCATATATTATTTTTGCACAGGGCCCATATGTTATTCTTGCACAGGGCCCATATATTATTCTTGCACAGGGCCCGTATATTATTCTTACACAGGGCCCATATATTATTCTTGCACAGGGCCCATATATTATTCCTGCACAGGGCCCATATATTATTCTGGCACAGGGCCCATATATTATTCTAGCACAGGGCACATATATTATTCTTGCACAGGGCCCATATATTATTCTTGCACAGGGCCCATATATTATTTTAGCACAGGGCCCATATATTATTCTAGCACAGGGCCCATATATTATTCTTGCACAGGGCCTATATATTATTTTAGCACAGAGCCCATATATTATTCTTGCACAGGGGCCATATATTATTCTGGCACAGGGCCCATATATTATTCTGGCACAGGGCCCATATATTATTCTTGCACAGGGCCCATATATTATTCTTGCAGAGGCCCCATATATTATTCTGGCGCAGGGTCCATATATTATTCTGGTGCAGGGCCCATATATTATTCTGGCACAGGGCCCATATATTATTCTTGCACAGGGCCCATATATTATTCTGGCACAGGGCCCATATATTATTCTGGCACAGGGCCCATATATTATTCTTGCACAGGGCCCATATATTATTCTTGCACAGGGCCCATATATTATTCTGGCACAGGGCCCATATATTATTCTTGCACAGGCCCCATATATTATTCTGGCGCAGGGTCCATATATTATTCTGGTGCAGGGCCCATATATTATTCTGGCACAGAGCCCATATATTATTCTTGCACAGGGCCCATATATTATTCTGGCACAGGGCCCATATATTATTCTGGCACAGGGCCCATATATTATTCTGGCACAGGGCCCATATATTATTCTGGCACAGGGCCCATATAATATTCTTGCACAGGGCCCATATATTATTCTGGCACAGGGCCCATATATTATTCTGGCACAGGGCCCATATATTATTCTGGCACATGGCCCATATATTATTCTGGCACAGGGCCCATATATTATTCTTGCACAGGGCCCATATATTATTCTGGCACAGGGCCCATATATTATTCTGGCACAGGGCCCATATATTATTCTTGCACAGGGCCCATATATTATTCTTGCACAGGGCCCATATATTATTCTTGCACAGGGTCCATATATTATTCTGGCACAGGGCCCATATATTATTCTGGCACAGGGCCCATATATTATTCTCTCACAGGGTCCATATATTATTCTTGCACAGTGCCCATATATTATTCTTGCACAGGGCCCATATATTATTTTTGTACAGGGCCCATATGTTATTCTTGCACAGGGCCCATATATTATTCTTGCACAGGGCCCATATATTATTGTTGCACAGGGCCCATATATTATTCTTGCACAGGGCCCATATATTATTTTTGCACAGGGCCCATATATTATTTTTGCACAGGGCCCATATGTTATTCTTGCACAGGGCCCATATGTTATTCTTGCACAGGGCCCATATATTATTGTTGCACAGGGCCCGTATATTATTCTTGCACAGGGCCCATATATTATTTTTGCACAGGGCCCATATATTATTCTTGCACAGGGACCATGTATTATTCTGGCACAGGCCCCATATATTATTCTGGTACAGGGCCCATATATTATCCTGGCACAGGGCCCATATATTATTCTGGCACAGGCCCCATATATTATTCTGGCATAGAGCCCATATATTATTCTGGCACAGGGCCCATATATTATTCTTGCACAGGGCCCATATATTATTCTGGCACAGGCCCCATATATTATTCTTGCACAGGGCCCATATGTTATTCTTGCACAGGGCCCATATATAATTTTTCCACAGGGCCCATATATTATTTTTGCACAGGGCCCATATGTTATTCTTGCACAGGGCCCATATATTATTCTTGCACAGGGCCCATATATTATTCTTGCACAGGGCCCATATATTATTCTGGCACAGGGCCCATATATTATTCTGGCACAGGGCCCATATATTACTCTGGCACAGGGCCCATATATTATTCTGGCACAGGGCCCATATATTATTCTTGCACAGGGCCCATATATTATTCTGGCACAGGCCCCATATATTATTCTTGCACAGGGCCCATATATTATTCTTGCACAGGGCCCATATATAATTTTTCCACATGACCCATATATTTTTTTTGCACAGGGCCCATATGTTATTCTTGCACAGGGCCCATATATTATTCTTGCACAGGGCCCATATATTATTCTTGCACAGGGCCCATATATTATTCTGGCACAGGGCCCATATATTATTCTGGCACAGGGCCCATATATTATTCTGGCACAGGGCCTATATATTATTCTGGCACAGGGCCCATATATTATTCTTGCACAGGGCCCATATATTATTCTGGCACAGGGCCCATATATTATTCTGGCACAGGGCCCATATATTATTCTTGCACAGGGCCCGTATATTATTCTTGCACAGGGTCCATATATTATTCTGGCACAGGGCCCATATATTATTCTGGCACAGGGCCCATATATTATTCTGGCACAGGGCCCATATATTATTCTGGCACAGGGCCCATATATTATTCTGGCACAGGGCCCATATAATATTCTTGCACAGGGCCCATATATTATTCTGGCACAGGGCCCATATATTATTCTGGCACAGGGCCCATATATTATTCTGGCACATGGCCCATATATTATTCTGGCACAGGGCCCATATATTATTCTTGCACAGGGCCCATATATTATTCTGGCACAGGGCCCATATATTATTCTGGCACAGGGCCCATATATTATTCTTGCACAGGGCCCATATATTATTCTTGCACAGGGCCCATATATTATTCTTGCACAGGGTCCATATATTATTCTGGCACAGGGCCCATATATTATTCTGGCACAGGGCCCATATATTATTCTCTCACAGGGTCCATATATTATTCTTGCACAGTGCCCATATATTATTCTTGCACAGGGCCCATATATTATTTTTGTACAGGGCCCATATGTTATTCTTGCACAGGGCCCATATATTATTCTTGCACAGGGCCCATATATTATTGTTGCACAGGGCCCATATATTATTCTTGCACAGGGCCCATATATTATTGTTGCACAGGGCCCATATATTATTCTTGCACAGGGCCCATATATTATTCTTGCACAGGGCCCATATATTATTGTTGCACAGGGCCCATATATTATTCTTGCACAGGGCCCATATATTATTTTTGCACAGGGCCCATATATTATTTTTGCACAGGGCCCATATGTTATTCTTGCACAGGGCCCATATGTTATTCTTGCACAGGGCCCATATATTATTCTTGCACAGGGCCCATATATTATTCTTGCACAGGGCCCATATATTATTCTTGCACAGGGTCCATATATTATTCTGGCACAGGGCCCATATATTATTCTGGCACACTTCCCATATATTATTCTGGCACACTTCCCATATACTATTCTGGCACTATGTCTCAACCATGCCCGCAACTTGGAAACTATGATCCCCCAGTGCTCTGCACACATTAAAAAAAAAAACAACAAACTTCCTTCTGATGCCCCGGTGTCCTACTCCGACACTGGTAACTGACTGTCATTCACACCCACTTACAGTGTTGTCAATTGGATTATGGGTGTGGGGAGCTGTGAATATTCATAGCCTTAATTGGCTCATACAGGTGAATGCACGCCCCTGAACGCACATAAAGCTGAAACAGATGCTGAGGTCGGGGCCCCTGCACCAAACTTTCTATATCTCCTATATGTGGAATTGAGGAATTGACAGATATAAACCTATAACGTCACATGTTGACCAAACAAATCCGTCCTGCCAGATAAACGTATCCATCATACTAACTATGGCTTTTGTGTCTCTAACATAGCTTGGTATTTTTCTAGCAGCAGTTGTAGGTAGTGGAACACCCACTCCCCTAACCTCTCTCCCAAAGATCCTTCGCCAGTGGCTATATATATTTTTTATCTAGAAACATATCTTAATTATGATCCAGTCATTAAAATTATTCTAGTTGATTCAGTTCAATTTTTACTGAATCATAATTATTTTTCATTTAACAGCAGATTTTTTTCTACAAAAACTGGATTTAGTATCGGGGTCAAGTTCACCCCATCCATGGCTAGTATAATTATAGCGAGATGGGAGGAATTGGCATTCTATGACTCTATTACTCCATATAGGTGACACACACTGACGCTCAAAAAAGGGACAGAAAGGTGGCTGTGGATAAATAAATTCTAAGAAATGTATTCAATTAACTTGGAAACTTGAATTATAAGGATGCTGCAGGTAGTGGACAGGGTCCGCGTGAGCACCGGCCAAAGGAAAGCCAGGGGAAGTAAGATAGAATTTAGGGATTACCGCACTATCCTATGGGGGAAAAACTCAAATGTAAAGTTACCTGCAGATGGTGCTTGGATAAAGGTGGCTTTACACGCTGCGACATCGCTAGCCGATGCTAGCGATGGCGAGCGTGATAGCACCCGCCCCTATAATTATGACGATATGTGAAGATTGCTGCCGTAGCGAACATTATCGCTACGGCAGCGTCACACGTACTTACCTGCTCGGTGACGTTGCTGTGACCGGCGAACCGCCTCCTTTCTAAGGGGGCGGTTCGCTCGGCGTCACAGCGACGTCACTAAGCGGCCGCCCAATCAAAGCGGAGGGGCGGAGATGAGGGGGACGAACATCCCGCCTACCTCCTTCCTTCCTCATTGCTGGCGTGTGGCAGGTAAGGAGAGCTTTCTCGGCGTCACACGTAGCGATGTGTGCTGCCGCAGGGACGAGGATCAACTTCGCCCACGTGACAGCAGCGATAATTGGGAGAGGACCCCCATGTCAACGAGGAGCGATTTTGGACGTTTTTGCAACGATCCAAAATCGCTCCTAGGAGTCACACACAACGAGATCGCTATAGCGACCGGATGTGCGTCACAAAATCCGTGACCCCAACGAGATCGCTGTAGGAATCTCGTAGCGTGTAAAGCCCGCTTAAGTGTCTCACGCTGCGGTCAATACTGTATATGTACAGATCTGTGGAAAATAAAGAGACCACTTCAAAATTTTCAGTTTTTCAGTTTTTTCTCTTTGTAGGTATATTTATGAGTAAACTGTAAATTGTTGTTTTATTCTATGAATTAGAAGTTCGCTTGGCAGTAACAATATAGAACCTCACATGTGATGATATACTTGCAATGCGTATAATCCCAGGCTCCTGCTATATCTGGCTGTTTCCCATAATCACCTTATATAGGACACTGAATACAATACCCAGGTCCTATCCTGCTCACTTCACATCTATAGGACAAACAGGAATCTAACCTATAACCCTGCTTTCCATATGCATATGCAAATTAGTGATATATTGTGACCAAGGTCCAGGAGGACCCAATTGTCAATTGCTCAATTGTTGCTATTATATTAAAATCCACGTTTGTTTTACATCAAATTGACTTGCCTTCTTGTTAATTTGTTCTTAAAAAGAGTGTGCAGTGTTATACCTACACTAGTATTATAAAATAAATCATTAAAAAAATGACGTAGCGCTCCGCTGTATTTTTTTATTTTCAGTGCAGATAAAGCGGACGTCTACGGGCTGCCATCCCCATCTGCCTGGCTTTACCTTGGCTTCCAATCAAAATACATGAAGCCCATTAAATTTTTTGTAATTATTTAAAAAATAATAAAAAAAATGAGTGGGCTCCCGCTGAATTTTTATTGCCAGTCAGGTAAAACCAGGCAGCTGGGATTCTCCACAGCCTGCAGCCGCCACTGGAAATGGCGCATTGCTTTTAGCGCCATTTCCAGGCACTTTACCCGGCTCATCCAGTGGTCCTGGAGGCGGTGGCACGCTGGACAATAAAGGGGTTAATACTAGCTTTGTATTTTCAGATGGTACTAAGCCCAAAATTCATGGTGTCACGCCAGATTAGACATGGCCACCATGAATTTCTAGGAAACAGTAAAAAAAAAACACAACACAGAGAAAAAATTTTTTTAGTGGAATTGAAACAAAAAAACATTTAGAGACTCCATCTTTATTGTAAAAAAACTTCTTAGTCTGACATAGTCCACAGGGAGGACATATTCAACCCTACTTCATCACTTTGTAAAGACAAGCAGCTCTACAGAGAGAGAAGCAGAAAAATCATTGTCAGCTCTGCTACATCGCTCTGTACAGAGCAAGAAGCAGGCTGACAGTGAGGATATGATTCCACCTTCCTGATTCCAGGACCTTCGATGACGTCATAGTCATGTGACCAATCTGCCAGCCAATGTCTGAACAACATTCACACCAGACTGGTCACATGGCTATGACATCATTGAAGGTCCTGTAAGTCAGTGCTGGTTACCGGGTGGCACAGCAATGATCAGACGCGGAAGCAGAAGCGGCCGGGAGACAGAGTCTGCAGGACACGTAGCGGGACCTGTAAGTATAATGACAATGTTTATTATTAACTATATTCATTATTTTACAGCCCCCCCGCCCCATCCCATAACTGTAAAGTCCAAGATCGGTCGGAAGTTTGCGGTATCTCGATGCCGATCTTTACAAAACGATAGGGCGAGGCTCTCGATCCCGACCATCGGGGGGATTGCCCATCACTATTCTCGACATCTCATATTCATATCCAGTGTCCCAGAGTTATATTTTTATTGCACTATACCAATGGCTGCTGCCGGCCAAGCAGATGCATGGAGGTGACGTCACACAGCTATGAGACCCCCCCATTAACAATCTGTAAGTAGAAAGAAATAAAACACAAAACCCAGAAAAAATCCTTTATTTGAAATAAAATATAAAAATACACCTTCTTTTTCCCCTTTATTAACCTCAAAAACACCCAGTTCCGACCAAATCCACACAAGGTCCCACGACGATTCCTGCTCTGCTACATACATACTGAAGGCACAGCACGTGGGCACAAAACACGTTCACATGCTGTGGCCTTCAGACAGAGACTGAGCCGCAAGGATGAGCTGTGACGTCACTCAGTTTATTTGCAGTCATAGCTGGAGATTCCCATGGTTCTCCACCTGTGAACACAGGTAACCTGATCTTAGGTGACCTCAATAAACTCAATGACCTCACCTCAGGTGAGGTCACTGAGTTCACAGACCTCAATCTCCTGGCAGAAAACCACATTTTTTTGGCAAAAGATGCAGATTTGGTCCTGAAATTTATATACCATATTCCTACACCTAATCTGCATCTTCTGGAAAAAAAAAATAAATCACATAAAAGACACATGCGTTATATGTGGTTGTGATTCCAGCAAATGCAGATTTGGTGAAGCAATAAAAGTAAATCAAAATAGAGATAAGATTGTACAAATATTCACAATATCTAGCAGCAGTATCACCAGGAGTCAGTTTGGGGAATAAAAGAAGAAACCTCACAGCTATCGCAGCTAGAATGCAGTTTTATCAGGGGCACTTTAATCCCACAGTTGGGCTGTTGCTATTCGTTGCCATGAGACAGTGAGTCCACGCACTAGTCGGTGGAGGCAGCGGTTGGAGCGTGTGTAAGGTGAGCCTCCGTTCTCATGGCAGGCTCTCCTCTAATTTTCTCCTGGCCACTGATGGAGTTCGAATTATATTCTTCCTACCATGCTGAAGCAGCAGGCACCGTCTCAGGTCACCTGCAAACCTTCCACCACAGCAGAGGTCATGGCTGTTTCCACACAAGGAAGCAGTTCTCCCAGGAGCCCCAAAGTAACCTCCACCTGGCCGGCAGCCGGAGCCAAGAGAGGCAACGAAGTGTCAGGTAAGAGACACCAATGCCGGTAACGGAAAGACTGCAAATGATTGACGATCGGCACGGGAGAAGAGGCGTGTCTGTGCTTGGCTCAGGCCCAGTGGTCACAGACTACTAAAGGCCTCTGAACCAAGAGCCTCCTACCTAGGATTAGATTGTTTGAGAAGCCACAAGTAGTGAATTGTTTGCATGATGAAGTGTAAAGCATGGTGGTGCTCGTTTTAGTCATCTGCATCCTATTCAAATATATATGTTATAATATGATTTTATATTCTAATAAAAATGTAATGTTTAAAAAAAAAATGACGCATGGGGATCCCCCGTGTGTGGTGCGAGGAGCGTGGTGACCGTTGATGCACGGGGTCCCCCCATGTGGGGTGGCGTGAAGAGCGGGGGTGGCCCTTAATGCACGAGGCCCCTCTTGGTTGGGCAAGGGTGGCCCTTCTCACATGGGGCCCCCCGGGGGTGGCACGGGTAGTGAAGGTGGCCCTTGATGCACGAGGCCCCCCATGCATGGCACAGGCGTGGCCCTTGATGCACGGGGCCCCCTGTGGGTGGCACGGGGAGAGGGGTGGTTCTTGACGCTCGGAGACCTCCCATGGGGGTGCGGAAGTGGCACTTGACGCACGGGCCTCTCCCTTAGGAAGAGCGGGGGTGGCCCTTGACGCATGGGGCCCCCGTGGGTTGCGTGGAGAACGGGGCTGGCCCTTGACGCACAGGGACCCCCGTGGGTGGCACAGGGTGTGGGGGTTGTCCTTGATGCACGGGCCACCCCCGTGGGAGGCACGGGGTGCAGGGTTGGCCATTGACACATGGGTCCTCCTGTGGTTGGCGCGAGGAGTGGGGTTGGCCATTGATGCACGGGGGCCCCTGTGGGTTGTGCGAGCAGGGCTGGCCCTTGACATATGGGGATCCCCCATGGGTGGCGCGAGGAGCAGGGGTGGCCTTTGACGCACAAGGTTCCCCCGTAGGGGGAGCGGGGGTGGCCCTTGATGCATGGGGCCCTTCCTTGATGTACGGTGAGCGGGGGTGGCCCTTGACGCATAGGGCCCCCCGTGGGTGGAGCGGCGGTGGCTTTTCACGCAAAGAGCCCCCTGTGGGTGGTGCGGTGAGTGAGAGTGGCCCTTGACACACGGGGCCCCCCTGTGAGTGGCGCGGGTAGCGGGGGTGCCCTTTATGCATAGGGCGCCCCTGTGGGTGGGTGGTCCGGGGGTGGCCCTTGATGTAGAGGAGGGCCCCCCTGTAGGGGGAGCTGGGGTGGCCCTTGACTCACGGTGCCTCCCGTGGGTGGCACAAGGAGAAATAAAGATTGTTTTGAATTTTGTTTATAACTCCGGCAAAAATTATCCATAAACTGAGGTTTCCATGAAAAGATCAGGGAAGACCTTTTTCTAGCATTGGACATCCAGGAGATAGCAATGCTATATTTGCTGAAAGAGGGACATGGGCCAAAGCCGCTCTGCAGCATTGGGGACGAGAACGGCTAGGGGCAGTTTTACCATCTGCATGGTTCCAAGCCTGTAATGTCCAAGGAAAAGTGATATACTGAACAGTTTTACTCAGGACAAAATTGACACAATCTTTGCTTCTGTATCTGAATCTGTAAAGCTCATATTAGCAGCATGGTTCACCCCACTGTCCTAAAAGTATTTTTAACTAAATTATGTCTTTACAGGCCGGCCAATAATTGCCCATAGACTGAGGTCTTCTCAGAGAGCTCAGAGTTGACCTTCTTCTACCAATGCTGTCACTGCTAGGAGAGAGACGGGCCAGAGCTCCTAGTCGTCGTATGGGACAAGAACACAATGAGAGAAGCAGATTTCCTCTAAGGCTTGTTCCTGTGGAACCCTCCAGAACAGCGGAAGACAACAGCTGGGATGATTGCGATTTTGCAAGTGGATCTACAGCAGCCATTGCTGAATTTTCATTTCAGTCCCCAAATCCAAATGGGTGTCATCTCCCAGCATAACAACAGGAGAAACCAGTAGGGATGATGACTATCAATCAAGTGGATCTGCAGGCACTACTGTTTTTCTATTTTGACCATCAAATTTCATCTTCCAGCCACAGACCCATGCAGTTTCTAAGTTCAAGATAGTGGTGATGATAGTGATGATGGGTATCAAGGAAGTGGATCTGTAGCCACCAACAAAGAATTTACATTCCGTCCACCAGAACCATTCCCAGCTAGCCACAGATTCAGGGAGATTGCAGCTGATAGATTCCCTGAATATCCTCATCCTGAAAACAGTCCACCGAACAACCTCATTCAGCTGCAATGAATGGGAGTGATGATGCCACAGGAGCAGCCACTCGCTCCAGCGCCACAAAATCCGCCTATGGATGAAAGATTGCGTTCCCAGGCCAGCAGAACGCTACAAAAAAAACAGCAGCGCAGGAGGAGGCTGAGTCTTGTGTAATTTGTATGACCCAGTACAAGATGGGGGAGAAGATTGCAGTCCTCCCATGCAAACACAGATTCCACCAGTGTTGTATCTTAACTTGGCTGCACTCGAGCCCTAGTTGCCCCCAGTTGTCAAAATTGCATCTAATGAGTCATCAAAATGAACCGATAGGTTCAAGACTTCACCTGACCTGTTGACCCCATAACTGGGGCAGACAACAGAAGAGACCATCTGAAATTCCATTAAAACATTGAGGAATGGGATCAGGACGACCAACAGTTTATGTAAGAATGTATTGAAATTTGCTTTCAGTTTCCAGTGTATTTGTATCTACTTTATAACATGTATCCATAGATGTGGTATAATAAACTTATTCTTCATCTTTACAGGAGATTTCCAGGATGATTCACAGATACCGCATCTGTTTAATAAGGACCGCGATCCACCATATGCAGTGATCTGAGAACTTCAGCTCCAGACCGGATGTTGCCACATATTCCATCCATTATCAGAATAATTCTAATAAATACATACCATTCTCTATCTTTTAGTCCGATTGTTACTTTTAATATAAATATCTTTGGAACATAATGTAAGGAGCATATCATAATAACAAAAAAAAGAAAGACACACATAGCAATAGCTATATACGTAGCGGTCTCATTAGACCTTAATGCTAGAGGGGGCTAAAGGCATATCTACAACATAAGACACCAACATGGTAGGAACGCGCCGTGTTACAAGAATATAACATACATCATATTTAAAGAGACCCTGTCAGGAACAAAAAACAAAACAATATTTATCTGCGGTTTCAGTGCTATTCTGTGGATACATACCATTTTTAATACACAGTGGGTACGGAAAGTATTCAGACCCCTTTAAAGTTTTCACTCTGTTTCGGTGCAGACATTTGGTAAATTCAAAAAGTTCATTTTTTTCTTATTAATGCACACTCTGCATCCCAACTTGACAGAAAAAAACAGAAATGTAGACATTTTTGCAAATTTATTAAACAAGAAAAACTGAAATATACTGAAATATATAATTGTAGCTGCTATACTATGTGCTATTTTGTTTTGTTTTTGTCTGGACAAGCCCCCACCTGGGTATAAAGTGCTGCGGAATATGTTGGCGCTATAAAAATAAACTTTATTATTATTATTATTGATTTCATCCTATATCATGACATACTATTGATCCAGGGAAAGAAGAAAAGATAAAATAAAAACTGAAGCAGATAATTCTAATAGTCCCTTATTCCTATTACTTATTACTACTCCCCATATACAGCAATCAGTCTACTTCACTGGCTCAACGTCCTGTTAGGAGAAGTTATTGGTAATAACCTGTGGTATTATTTTATTTTTATTCTGAATCAAACTCTACAATATCTTATGGCAGAGTTCTATAGCTTCACTCATAGCCTCACTGCTCTCACTGTAGAGAATTCATGGTCTCACTGCTCTCAAAGTAAGGAATTAGTCTCAGTGATTAGAAGAAACCTTCTTTCCTCTAGATTTAGAGGATGTCCCCTTGGTACTATTGCAGATTAAGTTGACAAATGTCATGCATTTGCACTTTGCAGTGGGATCACCTTTTAGGCCTTTGCTTTTACAAGCTGAGTGAGCCCAGGTGTGATAACCTGTCCTAGTTACCCTCATTTTTTTTAAATAGTATGTCTGTACTAGTGACTTGTACAGAGGCAATTGCAAACCCATTGCTTTGTGGATATTCTCCATTTCTGTTTATGCAGTGTCTCCCTTTTGAGAATTGGTTCTTTCTACCGGCTCTGAGCTGGATCGAGGTCCTGTAGTAGGAGCCTCCGATATAACAATTCAGTTCTATGAGAACTCCCCATTACTAATCTGTAAGTAAAATAAAACACAAAACCCAGAAAAAAATCCTGTATTTGAAATAAAACACAAAAATACACCTTCTTTCTCTCCTTTATTAACCTCAAAAACACCCAGTTCCGACCAAATCCACACGAGGTCAAATGACGATTCCTGCTCTGCTATATACATATTGAAGGAACAATGCATGGGCACAGAACATGTACACATGCTATGGCCTTCAGATAGAGACTGAGCCGCAAGGAAGAGCTGTGACGTCACTCAGTTTATTTGCAGTCACAGTTGGAGGTTCCCATGGTTCTTCACCTGTGACCACAGGTAACCTGACCTTAGGTGACCTCAATAAACTCAATGACCTCACCTTAAGTGAGGACACTGAGTTCACAGACCTGCATATATTTGCAGAAAACCATGGGTTTTTTTTTCCAAAAGATGAAGATTTGGTGCTGAAATGTATATACCATAATCCTACACCTAATCTCCAGTTTCTGGCAAAAAAAAAAAATCACATTAAAGATGCATGCATTATATGTGGTTGTGATGCCAGCAGATGTAGATTTGGTGAAGGAATATGGTGTATAAATTTTAGCACCAAATCTGCATCTCTTGGCAAAAAATGTACAAAAATGGTTTTGACGGCATTTCAGTGCGGTTTTCTGCCATTCTATTCCATTCTATACAGATGAGGCTTTGATCATTTGAAATTAAAACCAGATAAGGACAAGAGAAGGCCATTGGGGGGACATTGGGTACAGTCCCAGTCAGTGAGTTCAAAGGTGCTTTTGTATCCAGAATTTTGCCATAACTGGGCAGATATCTGCAGCCAGAGCCCCAGCGATGGTATATTTATCATGGGTCTCAGCAACTGTATCTGTAGGTAGATGAAAAATATTGTTCATCAGACTGCCCCTTCAATACTATTCCACCTATTAATACAGAGCTTGACACTGCAAGAAAAATGTAGTAAGATACTTAATACTGTACCTGGTGTACCTATAGCCCTCCAAAAATATGATACATATAAAAGCCCCCAACACCAGTGTCATCACGCCTTCCTACTGTTTCCCTCCCTATTATCCTGTAGAATATAAGCTTGCAAGGGCAGGCCCACTCCCCTCTTTACCAGTCTGTTACTGCTATTTGTTTACGGTCATTTATATCTGTACTTTGTATGTAACCTCTTAATAATTAAACACTCCATACTCACAAATTATGCCTTATATTTAAAGCGATAAACCAACCTTCATGATTTCATGTCTTATCCTTAGGATGAGCCGTTATCATATTCGCATGTGTCACTGGGTCCTTCTCCGATATCACACAATCAACAAAGTGGGAGATGAGTGAACAATCCGAAGATCCTTTATTCCATGCAAATCAGAATTTCCATAAAATAATCCACCACGCATAGAATAAATAGTCCATTAATGGGATAAATGTCCCAGGGGGATAGTCACACTCCTCCAGCTGTTGTGAACGTCGTCTGTGTGGGTGCTGTTTTGAAGCTCCCTCTGGTAGCCAGGAATTGTAGTGGAGCTGAATCTGAGCCAGTGACTCAGACAGGTGTCGGTGTTAATTGGGAATTAGGGAAGTCCTATTGCAGACAAGTCTGGTCTATATTGGAGAGCACTTTTTGCCCGGCTGACGCCAGTTATAATTGTATATTCCTTGGTCTCTGTTCCTGGCCTGGGGATTTGTCCTTCCCTGTATCCCTGAGCAAGACTTCTGCAGATAAGTTTTCAGTTTTTGCCTTGCTTTCTGGTTTACACCTTTGGGTGTTGTTTTTCCTTGTTTTGCTTTGTGTCTGTTTTGTTGCAGGTGAAGTTTTGTTTCAATTGTGTTGTGAGCATGGGGGTGTCCCCTGTGTTAGTTCTCCTGCAGGAAAAGAAATGTTATCCCTGTCTGGTTTGATTATTTGCTCTTCTGTATTTTTGTGTTCTTTTTAGGTATTTTGTTATTCCATTATGTACAGGAGTACCTGACATAGTGGGGGTGAGGTCGTATGACCTCCAGGGCCATTTTACTGTCAGGAGTTTGTTACTTTTCCACAGGGATTTTGTACTGACCACAATCAGTTCCTTTCCTTTTCTTTGTATCAAGCTAGTTGGGCCTCGCCTTTGCTAGTTCTATTTTTCCAATCTGAGTATTGTGTTTTCCTATATCACCGTGATCTTTGTATGTGAGGGACTACCTACTCTTTTTGGGACTACGCTGAGGCAAGATAGACATCTTCATTCATTCTGTGAGGCATAGCTAGTTTCTCAGGCTGTGGCGTGGCATCTAGGTTTTTAGAAACACTCCACGGCTACTTCTAGTGTAGTCTGACAGTCAGGGGTGTTGTGAATACGTTTTTCAGTTCGGAGCTCCCTCTTGTGGTCAATGCTGGCAGTGCAGTTGATGGGTGGCTAGACCATATATGACAAGCTTCCCCCCCCATTCCCCTTTTGTGTCTCCCCTATTTCCTCATAGAATGTAAGTTTACGAGCAGGGCCCTCAGTCCTCCTGGTATCTTAATTTTGTTATTTTGTTTTGTCTCATATTGGCTGTACATGTCCTCTCTTAATTGTAAAGCGCTGCGGAATATGTTGGCGCTATAGAAATAAAACTTATTATTTTATTATTATGTGTGGAATGGAAGCGACACACTTACAGAGGACTGGCAATCAGGGTCAGATTGGGCTATTTAACTTAGTAGCTTTCTCTTGTTACTTGGCGGTGGTCAATTGCTCCTGTGTGTCCAGGACATTCTGCAACCAGCTCTGCGCAGTTCCAGAACTTTCCTCAGATAAGTGGTCTTGTACCTCTGCTATTTGTTTACAACCTTTTGTTGTTGTTCAGCTTTGATACTATGCATGATTCCTAATTTGTCTGTGTGGAGTTTGTGGTGGAATGGGATCATTCCCTGCTGGGAATGTCTGAATACTTAGCTCCATGATTCTGCAAGATTTGTGTTTTGTCATGCTTGGTATTATTCAGTCCCTCATCTGTATCATTTTTTTTTTAGATCCCAGTAACATCTGAGTGCTGGTACAGTGGGGGAGAGGTTTAGTAACCTCAAGATTATTCCATATCAGTAGTGCTGGTATTTATTAGGGTTTTTACGGCTGCAGACAGTTGCTCTTTCCTATCCTTTTCTATAAAGATAGTTTGGGCCTCACCTTTGCTGAAATCTGTCCTTTCTGGCTTTTTATTGTGTTTTTCTATATCACCGTAGCCTTTACATGTGGAGGGCTATCTATCTCTCTTTGGGGACTAGTCCGAGGCAGATTAGCTTTCTTATATTTCTATCTGTGAGATTATTCAGTTCTCTGGCTTTGTCGAGGCGTCAAGGTCATCGTAGGCACGCCCCACGGCTACTGTTAGTTGTGTGTCAGGATTAGGTCTGCAGTCAATTAAGTTTCCAGCCACTCTGTTACCTTTTTGGGATTCCGCATTATTTGATCCTCCCCGGTCCCTGAATCATAACACAGGGGATTGCGGTCAGTCCAGGTTCCAACTACTCCTGTTTCTTGGTGTTTTTTCACCAATGAGGGTTTTTTGTAATATTCCACTGTTACCGGATCATAACAGCCAACAGTCCTTTTCCAGGGGAATCAGGTTTTCTCCAAGTCTCTCTGGGGTGCTAACCATCAGCTTCTCTTCCAGAGGATAAATCTTCCTCCTTCTCTCTTGTCCTTCTCAGCCAGAATGCCTATCCTTTGGTAAGCAGACATAAAGGGGCCTTCAAACCCCCACTCCCAAACCTAGAGACGGAGGCACTACAGGGGGTGATTCCCAGTATTTGGAGAGCTGGGGAGTAAAGAATGGACAGTCAGGAAATGTTTAGGAAATGAGGGTTTAACAAAAGGCAAGCAAATGGTAACTATGCTAAGTTAATTAAATTGCAGACAAGACAAGGAATACACAGAATTAATGGAGCAACGCTCCTAAAATTGAGCATACACAAAATGATACACAACCCCCCCATATCACACCATCACAGTGCTCTAGCTCGGACGGTTAACGACGATGGGGATTAGGCTTATTGCCGCAGTCTGGCATGGCCTTTAAGGGAGGTGTCTAAAGAGCTGCAGGTGTGGACCAAAGTCACAATCATGCTGATAATTGATTAAACACTGCCCCCAAATAGTGCACTGGATGTGTTCACATTGTTAGAATCCAAGCAACTGCAGACCCAAACCCCTTCCACCAACACTGTTGCTACCCAGACTATTCAACAGGCAACCCCACAAACACCATCACCACCACCAAGACACCCAACCACTGGATACCATGAAAGCCCCTATGACCACCAACCTAACGTCCAAAGGTTAGGATGGAGTCACCAACACCATCCTTATCATATGGGATCCATGGCCCACCATCACATACCTTCTCTTATTATCCCGCAACTCCTTATCATAGCCGTCACAACACTACCCCCAGTCCTACACCCCCCTTCCCTTCTCCATCCTGGGATTATAATTTATAAATTGTTAATTAATTTTTTTTCCATGGTTCAAAGAAAGTGAACTTTTTTTTTCTATTAAGTTTAGTACAATTTATACCCAGGTTTGAAGTTTTTTGTATTTCATTTTTTACTGTTGAACAATAAAAACAGTGTTGTGTTGTAACATTTATTGATGAACATTCTTTTTGGTTGAAGTGCTTTTAACACAAAACTCACATGATGGTTTTCAAATCAAACAAGCTGAGGGTCAAAGCTTAAGGCCCAAACAAAATTTTCCTGCCATGGTATTTGCCCCCTCAGGTGACAAAAAATAGTCACAAAAAAGCTCACGCACTCTCAGGCCAGATGTGTCACGGCGTCTGGGAGAAGCCGGTGTAATGCCAGCGTGACACAGGATGATCTATCGTGCGATCGTACGAGCGATCGTACCCGTCCCCGTCATTTGTGCATCACGGGCAATTAGTTGCTCGTGGCGCACAAAGTCATTAACCCCCTGTCACACGCACTTACCTCCCGGGCGACGTCGCTGTGGGGGGCGAACATCCTCTTCCTGAAGGGGGAGGGAAGTTCGGCGTCACAGCGACGTCACACGGCAACTGGCCAATAGAAGCGGAGGGTCACACGGAGCGATGTGTGCTGCCACGGGAACGATGAGCAACCGGTGCACAGAAGGAGGAACGACATTATGAAAATGAACGACGTGACAACGAGCAACGATAAGGTGAGTATTTTTGCTGGTTCACAGTCGTTCGGAGGTGTCATACGGTACGATATCTCTGACGATGCCGGATGTGCGTCACTAACGATGTGACCCCGACGACATATCGCCCGATATGTCATACCGTGTGACGCCGGCATTACACTAGGCATGTTGGTGACACATTCTCCCTATGCATCATACAAGTCATGGATTCAGCAGCAATTATGGAGTATAACACATGCCAGAATGACACTATTGACATTTTGTTCACTCAATTGGAGGGCACTGTTCAAGACCCTCCATTTAGCGCACAAACTGCCAAAGGTGCACTGCGAAAGACGGTGTGCCCTACATAGCCTATAGTTAAAGATCAAACAACGGTGGTTCAGATCACGACGGGGATAAGGCTTCATTAAATTGTTGATGAGTTGAAAGGCCCCATCTTCCACAATCACAAATGCAACAGGTTCAGCTCTGAAGACGGAGTAACAGGCCAGATTAACCCCCTCCCCAGGGTAAACCCAGGGTTAAAGTGGCCTAGGCAAGATTATACCTCAGGTACATTATTGCTTGGCCAAACTATACCCCAGGGTATAAACTGGCCTGGCCTAGACCAGATTATAATCCTCCAGGCTAGAATAAACCCCGGGATTAAAGTGGCCCAGGTCAGATTATACACTGGGTATATTATGGCCTAGGCCAAACTATACCCTGTGGTGTAGTCTGGCCAAGGCCATAATATACCCAGGTCTATATGTGTCGCCCTGGGCAAGCCAGGGGACACAGGTACACACCACCACACCCTACATCCCAGGTAGGAACATCTAAGCTAACCAAAAATCCTTGTTGCCTTCCTCCAGAGACTGATGATTCACACCAGGGGGTGGGCCAGGCGGTTGGCCCACCCCCAACCGAATCCGTCAGTGAAGGGGACGTAGATCCCCCAACAACCAAGTCCCGATTGAAGGCAACAGCCCAGCCACTGTAAAAGAGACACCGCCACCGCCAAGGCACCAGTTTCTTAGGGCCAGCGCCTGCGGGCAAAGAGTAGAGCTCCCCCGGTCCAGCTTGAAGCCGTGGAGCAGGTTACCGGTGGGGACCCATCGCAACCAACAAGTACACAAAGGTGCTAGGAAAAGGGATATCACCGTCACCTACCGGGAGAGCAAGAGCAGCCGTCCGTGGGACCGTCTTACCAGCCGTTTGGTTTACCGTAGAAACTGTGTCAACGTCTCAGGCTGAGTGAGTACCACAGTGCCGCAAGGCACAGCGCTGCCCCCGCGTCCCTGTGCCCACCAGGCCCAGCACCTCCCAAACCATCACCGGGCCCCGGGATCACCAACCCCTACCCACGGAGGGGCAACACAACACCTGGCTGCTCCGCATCACCATCCCCGGGATCCCCCGTATTGAGCAGCGGTGGTGAAATCACCACAACCGTGGGTGGCGTCACGGACAATAAACAATTCCCACACCCAACAAATCCCTTTCACTCACGGGCGAGGAGTGCCGCTCGAGAAACCCCCGGGATCCGGCCTACAGCTCGAGCCACCACTGAGCAGCGGCCGCCGGACCCGAGCAGAAGGGGGTGACCGTGGTGTGCTGACACCCTCCTCCCCGCCCGCGACAACTTGGCGCAGTGAACAGGATCTTACCGCTCTGCCGTCTGGTAGAGGTGCGCCTTGTTACCGCCGGAGGTATCCGGCAGAAAAATATCAGAAGCCGCCATCTTTGGCGTGAAAAGTTCCCGCTCGAGCGTCTTCTCGAGTAGTAGAGGCGCGAAGGCCAAAACCCCGCCCCGAGAGAGGAGGGGCCGAAAAGAGCTAAGGGGGACGCGATGGCGGCTGGACGCATGTAGCTGCAGCTATAAAAGCAGGGACGCCAGGACTCTGCAGCAATACTGGGTTCCTGGAAGGCACGATTGCCGAGATGTACGATCCAAATCCCAACGAGGAAGCCCCCGCGCCAGGCACGGCGACGTGGTTGAGGGACCGGACCGTCCCGCTGAGTAACCGTCTGCAGGCTCATATGCAACTCCTCCTGGAGGAGTGGGAGACCGACATGGCGGACGTGGTGGCTGCTATGTGGAGACGCGAGGCAGAAGAGGATTTGGAGGAGCGGGTAAGCGACCCACGCCCCTGTATTCCTGAGGGATCGGCCGTTGGAGCTGAGGGGCCCGGCCGGCTTCCGCTCACCCTACCTCTCTCCCTGCTACCCGTAATAGCTGCTGCCGCCCCACCATTAGGCCCGCTACCTGCCCAACCGGTAGCGATACCCTGCCCAGCCGCTCCGGCGGACCAGCCGGCTGCAGACGTCCGGGACGTCCCTGAAGTACACCAGGGGGAACCGCTGGAACCGCGGCCCCTTAACAGCATGGTGCCAGAAGTCCCAGCAGTGACTGTGCCAGACCCTGAACCTGGAACCGTGGCCTGGATGAAGGCCCGGGTGATTCAATTTCACCGGCGTCAGCAGGAGCAGATCTTCCGGATGATGGAGCAGTGGACCAACGAGGTGGAGGAGCTGATTACAACTGCCCCGATGTACGGAGGGGAAATGGATGTAGCAGAGTCGACTGGTGACCCACGTTCCTATGTCCTACCAGGACCGGCCGCTGCGGCTGAGGGGCCCGGCCTAGTCTCGGCCTATGCGTCACCCTTGCCGTTACTGATGGGGCGCCTCAGTGTAGGCTCGCCTGATCTGCTGCTCCGTGCTACCGCAGAAGGGTCTGAAATGCTGGATGCTGGAGGCCAGGAGGCTGCGACAGCTGGCGGCAACCCGCCTGACGCAGGAACATGAGATGACGACTCCCGCCCTAGTCCCGGGTCTGCTGCTGAGTTTGAAGAGGCAAGTGAGCGGTCCCGCTATGTAGGAGACCCCGTGGTTGTCCATGCCCCGCGTACCGGTGGAAATGGGTACCGGGTGCCCCTGTCACCGCAGGCATGTCAGTGCATGTTTGATGTGCTGGTGGCAGAGGATGGGCCCGCCTCAGCAGAAAAGTACGAGTAGGGCAGTGGATGCCCGTGGCACCATCCCCGTTGGGACCACCACTTTGTTTGTTTAAAAGTTTTGAAAGAATGATAAGAAAAGATGATTACCGAAGTTTCACCTGATTTACCATGATTTGCAACCGGCTGGAGCCGGCACCGTTGTCCCCGTGGGGACCGTTTAAAGTTTTGCATGGAGGACTTTCCATGGACAAGCCCGTGAACTTGCAGGGCAACCACAAACGTTAGTGGCTTGTAAATATGTTGTTTACCGTTACCGTTTTCCGCAATGCCGCCTCCGGAGAGGCAGGTTGGAGGGAGGGCCCTGAGCAGAGCAGGCTGGGGCCCAGCCACCAAAGGAACCGGTGGCTACCCTCTGGAGGGAAGGACAGATCCCGCTCGGGTAACTTGTGCTGGACTGTGGGTCAAGGGGTGCTGCCTGGGCTTTAGGGGCAGCATCAGGGCCAGGTTGCTTGGGTGGGAGAGAGCGGAAACCGTAACCGTAAACCGTTATGCAACGTTTAAAAAAAATGTGCCTCCCGTTAAGGGAAGAGTTATTAAAAATGTACATATGTTACTTTACCATAGCATTTTGCTAAGGGGGAATGTGTCGCCCTGGGCAAGCCAGGGGACACAGGTCACACACCACCACACCCTACATCCCAGGTAGGAACATCTAAGCTAACCAAAAATCCTTGTTGCCTTCCTCCAGAGACTGATGATTCACACCAGGGGGTGGGCCAGGCGGTTGGCTCCGCCCACCGAGGAGTTCACAGTTCTGGAGGCGGGAGAAACCAGGCAGATTAGCTCAGAGGGAGCTTGAGTGAGGAGCTAAGTGGAGGAGTAAACAAGTAGTGAAGGAAGTAAAGTGGTAAAGGAGGAAAGCGAGAGTGGTGACAGAACAGAAAGAGTGTGCAAAAGCCTGAAGTAGTCCAGCTGTGTGCAGGACAGGTCAGCAAGGTCAGCAACGGCGGTGACTGTCTGGAGGGGGACCGTTTGGAAGTTCCTGGAAGGACCCCGTAGGCTGTGTGCCCGGCGGTCTGGAGCAGTGTTCCGAAGGACAGTCAGCACCAGGGCAGGGGCCTCTCGGACCCCGGCAAGGCTTGGAGTCGCCATAATTTGCCGAATCCGTCAGTGAAGGGGACGTAGATCCCCCAACAACCAAGTCCCGATTGAAGGCAACAGCCCAGCCACTGTAAAAGAGACACCGCCACCGCCAAGGCACCAGTTTCTTAGGGCCAGCGCCTGCGGGCAAAGAGTAGAGCTCCCCCGGTCCAGCTTGAAGCCGGGGAGCGGGTTACCGGTGGGGACCCATCGCAACCAACAAGTACACAAAGGTGCTAGGAAAAGGGATATCACCGTCACCTACCGGGAGAGCAAGAGCAGCCGTCCGTGGGACCGTCTTACCAGCCGTTTGGTTTACCGTAAAAACTGTGTCAACGTCTCAGGCTGAGTGAGTACCACAGTGCCGCTGCCCCCGCGTCCCTGTGCCCACCAGGCCCAGCACCTCCCAAACCATCACCGGGCCCCGGGATCACCAACCCCTACCCACGGAGGGGCAACACAACACCTGGCTGCTCCGCATCACCATCCCCGGGATCCCCCGTATTGAGCAGCGGTGGTGAAATCACCACAACCGTGGGTGGCGTCACGGACAATAAACAATTCCCACACCCAACAAATCCCTTTCACTCACGGGCGAGGAGTGCCGCTCGAGAAACCCCCGGGATCCGGCCTACAGCTCGAGCCACCACTGAGCAGCGGCCGCCGGACCCGAGCAGAAGGGGGTGAGCGTGGTGTGCTGACACCCTCCTCCCCGCCCGCGACATATACTTCTCAGGGCCAGAATATTGGTGTGTTTTTGCTGCTGTAGTGCTACAGTATATATAGATGCACATACGCAAACCATATACTGGTTAGGTGCTAGTGTATACTACTTTCTAAGACATACATAAACATGCTAAACATGCGGATTTGCTGCTGATTTTTCCCCTTTAGAAAATCAACAGCAAGTCTGGTACATGAGAATGTACCCAAAGTCAGGGCTACACTCAGGGGATGTCCGCACGCTGCGTTCTTGAAAAATGCACCTTCTGGCAGACTTTGACAACTGTGAACACTGAGTTTGACAAAAAAAACGCGGTGAAAATGCATGCATTTTTGATGCATTTTCGATGCGTTTTTGTCAGTGCATTTTTTAAAAGGAGAAATAAAATATGATAGAATAGGATAACTGATAGATAGCTAGAATAGATGGATAGATAGAAATAACATATAGAATAGATAGAGAGAACGTATAGAAAAGAAAGAAAGAAGTAACAGGTAGAATAGATAGCAAGAAATAACAGAATAGCTTGATAGATTGTTCATTTTTGTTTGTTTATTTTTTACCACCATGCTGACCGGCAGACACTTGCACTGCTTTCCCCGCCCACTGGCCATTCTGGCGCCTGTGATTGGTTGCAGTCAACTGACATGCTGACACTCAGGGTGGGGGCGCGTCTAACTTCAACCAATTACACGCGCCGGTGGGCGGGCAAAACAATGAATATTGAATTGTCGGCTCCGGAAGGTAACAGCGTGACCCGGAAGGAGTGTGCCGCCACGACAGCGCCTCAGTGAGTATGCAACGCTCGCTCCTACCCCCCATCCCCTCCACAAACGTTTTTAACCTCCGGATTTAGGTCCCCATTGACTTATATGGGCACCGAATTCCGGAGCGGATCGGACTCTTTTTGAAATCTGGCAGTGATCCGCTGGTCCCGGATTTTTGGGCGTTCGATCAGCTCTGGGCGGCGCTGTACATGACCTCACCAGCATCATGCTAGTACCCACCCATAATCTCATGCCTGAGCAAATACATCCCGGTCGCGTGCGAGAAGGATAGTTTGTGCACAGGCCCGCGATAGTGGCCTACGATAACGGCGCATGTGCAAGACTTCGGCACAGCGTGGAGGATGATGGGACCGTCGTCATCAATTCAAATCAACACAGGGGACGGCGTACAGCGGCAGGAGGGGGGAACAAAGGAGAAAGAGAGACCGCCCTTTAGGCCCTAGTAAAATATTTACATACGAAAAGGTAATATTTATAAAGTTGTTTTTGCAGTCTGAAAAGGGGGCCAGATACAAGGCACACCTTCATAGAATGCAGCCGAGGAGCTGCAGAAGGTGGTAGTTTTAGTTGCATACGGAAAAATCTGGTGACAGGTTCCCTTTAAGTCATTCTTGAGTAGATCACTCAATGGTACTCATAAGCGTGAAATCAGCTGTATGTCATAGCATATTTATGTATGCTAGAAAAATCTGATCTACAGCAGCAAAAACACACCAATATTCTGGGCTGGAAGGGTATAGCCTAGCCTAGGCTACTTTACACCTCGTGGGGTATATTCTGGCCTGGAGGAGCATAACCTGGCCTAAGCCACTTTAACCTCGGGTGGGTATAGTCTGGGCAGGTGGCTAATCTGGCCAGTTACACTGGGACGTTTTCACGTTGATTTTGCTACTATTTATCCACATGCACGACAATCTACAGGAGTGCCGATGCTTCATACATCTTTTATTATAAACCTCATGCTAGTCTGAGCTGTCAATCATCAAAAGCTTGGAGGCAGAGGATTTTATTTTTATGTTGTCCTTATAATAATTACTTAATTTTTGGGCTGTTGAAAGATGCAATTTTTGCCTCAGGCAACATGCAAGCCAGAATGGACCCTGGTTATACAGTATGTCCATATATACTCACAGTCTCTAATAAAGTGGCCATTCAGTGTATATACACTCATACTTATGGATAAATCTATAGCCGCTAAGAAAAAAATATTGGTGAAAGAATATGTCCGAAAGCAAGACAAGACAGAAGTCACAGCAGAGGACAAAGCAGATTTTGATGTAATTCTCAGAAGCAAAGAGCAGAGAGGCTCAGACATCAGTGCTATGAAGCGGTTTAATAGAAACAGAAATATTCCAATGGACCAAGAAACACCCATTAAATGGAATGGATGAAGGTGATGAAGGAGTATATTACCACTCTTACACTGCATTACATGTATATTTACACAGGTTTAGGCAATAAAACATTTAATGGGAGTGCTACTTTACACCAGGGTAATATAATACTGCTGTATTAGGTATAATACTGTGAGACTTGTCCCTCTGCACACACCCGTCCTAGTCCTCTCCGCACACACCGATCTGTTATGATTCAGTGGATCAGAAAAATGACAAAAACTCGGAAACCTAAAAAATAACCAGAGTGGCTGGAACCTCAACAGACTGCAACAGACACAATTAGAAGTAGCCGTGAGGTGTGCCTACGATGACCTGGTTGCCTCGACACAGCCGGAGAACTAAATTTTCTTACAGGGAGAAATATTAGAAAAGCTAATCGGCCTCGGAGCAGTTCCCAAAGATATAGATAGCCCCTCACGTGTAAAGACTATGGTGATATAGGAAAACACAACTAGCGAACAGATTCAGCAAAGACGAGGCCCAAACTATCTGTATAGGAAAGGATAGGAAAGAACACTGACTGCAGTCGTAAAACCCTAGTATATACCAGCACACCTGATATGGAAAAATACTGAGCCTACACAGGCTCTCCACCACTATATTTGTACTCTGGTGTTACTGGGATCCAAGAAAAACACTGATATAGAGGAGGGACTGAATTTAGTAGCAAGCATGACAAAACAAAATACATAGCAGAACATGGAGCAAGGTACACAAATAATCCCAGCAGGGAATGATCCAACTCCACCAAGAACTCCACACAGGCAAAATAACAAGAAAGTGGAAACCATAAGCAAAGGTACAAAGACAAACTTATCTGAGAGTTCTGGTAGACACAGAAAAAAGGGCTGCTTTCAGATTGTCCTTAGCACACAGGAGATACATTGAGCAACAGCAAGGAACAGGAGAAAACTACTCAGCTATATAGGCCCAATCCGAATGGCCTTATTGCCAATACTCCTCAGCTGTCTGGTTCCCACCCAGCAAGTCAACTGTACCACCAGCACGGACCACAAAAGGGAACCCCAAAAAGGAATCCAATTCAAATGTATTCACAACACTGATCCTTGTCCCCTCTGCATACACCGCTCCTTGTCCCCTCCGCACACACCGCTCCTTGTCCCCTCCACATACATCGGTCCTTGTCCCCTCCACACACATCGGTCCTTGTCCCTCCACGCACTCTGATCCTTGTCCCTTTGCACACACTGATACTTGTCCCCTCCGCATACACCGATCCTTGTCCCTCCGCGTACATCGCTTCTTGTCCCCTTCGCGCACATCGGTCCTTGTCCCCTTCGTGCACACCGATCCTTGATGATAGACAACAGCGTTCCTTAAAGACAGCACCTTGACGGGTGATATAGAAAACCGTACTTATTCAACTAAGCTTGAATAGTAATTCTAAGAAATATGATATGTTATAAGATATTCTGTTTGTGAAGATTCTTTCTCCTAGATATTCCCCTGTAACCTGTGAGTGATATTATTGAAGTATAAAAATCCCAGCAACTCAGCCATGAAGTGAAGACCACCAGAGTAGGGGCCCGAGTGCTGAAGAGCAGAGGGCAAAAAAGTTATCAATGCTCCATAACCGCAAAGTTAAAACCTCCTCTGATATTAACATCAGCATGAAAATTGTGCCCTGGGAGCTGCTTCATAGATTGGATTTTCATGGCTGAGCATTCAAGCCTTATATCACCAAGCACAATGGCAAGTGTTGAATGGAGTCGAGTAAATCAGCTGCCCCTGGACTCTGGAGTAGGGGAAACGTGCTCTGTGGGGTGACGGATCCCATTTCTCTATCTGGCAGTTGATGGAGTAATCTGTTTTTTGTGACTGCCAGGAGAATGTTACTGGCCTGACAGTATTGTGCCAGCTGTATAATTTGGTGGGAGAGAGATAGGGTTGTTCTTCAGGGCTCGACCTTGGTACGTTAGTCCCAGTGAAGGGAAATCTTAATTTGTCAGCATAGAAGACATTAAGGACAAATGTATGTGTCGTGGGCGGAGGAGGGGAAGCCGCGCTCTCCCACTGCTCGGGTCCGGCTGCCGCGGCTGCTGCGGCCTGCCGCTGCTCGGTGGCTCGAGCGATGGGCCGGATCCCGGGGACTCGAGCGGCGCTCCTCGCCCGTGAGTGAAAGGGGATTGGGATTTTGGGATTGTTTATTGTCCGTGACGCCACCCACGGTTGTGGTGATTTGTTGACACCACCGCTGCTCTGTATGGGGATCCCGGGAGGGATGGTATGGAGCAGCCAGTTGTTGTGTTGCCCCTCCGTGGGTAGGGGTTGGTGATCCCGGGGCCCAGTGATGAGGTGGGAGATGCTGTTAGGGCCAGGTGGACGGGCAGACCCAGGAGGTGGATCCACTGGGCCGAACTCCTTGATGATGGTAAGGGGTCCGGTAGCTGGAGCACTACAGGTAGCAGGACAGTCCGTGTACAAGAGGAGAATGCAGAAGTCCCTGGGACCACGGAGTCACTGATGGTAGTCCGGGTGACGGAGCTCAGGTTCGGAAGCCGAGATGTTGTCAGGCGGAGTACGGAACCGATGGAGCGAGAAGACGGGTCACCGCAGGGATCAGAGATGGAACGGACTGTCAGGATGGCAGATAGGCAGCGTTCGGGGTTCGGGATTCGGCAGGACCGGATGGCGAGGCAGGATCGGCTCTAGAAGAGAGAGAGGTGAGTATCTCACAGGAACACAAGGAGACCTGACTCCTAGCTTGGGAAACACGAAGAACAGGCCCCGCCCACTTGGACACTTAACCCCTTTATACTCTGTACCTGTGTGCCCAATTTCCTGTTAGTGGACGCTGGCCCTTTAAGAAAGGGTCAATGACCGCGCGCGCGCCCTAATGCGCATGCGCGAGGCCCGGGTGCCAGAAGCCAGGGCAGGGAGCGGTGAGGAGGAAGCAGCAGAGCCGGGCTGGGGCTGAGAAGCCGACGGGCGCCGGGAGCGGGGACCAGGACGCCTGGTAACCGCAGGCAATGGAGGCTGGAGACCGGGGAGCGGCGGAGACCGGACAGAAGAACCGGGGAGCGATGCAGGGAAGCCGGGGAGCGTGGCAGGTGAGCCGGGGAGCAGAGCAGGGGACCCGGGGAGCGTGACAGTACCCCCCCCCCACGCCCCCCTCCCCGCAACCGGGACAGAAAGGCACGGATCAAAGGAGTACCCACATTCTCCCGGGGGTTCCCAGGACCTATCCTCAGGACCATAGCCTGCCCAGTCCACCAGGAAGAACTGTCGGCCCCGTACAGTTTTCATGGCCACGATATCCCTTACCGCATAGATGTCGTCATCGGCAATAGGAGGAGGAGCCGAACTGGCAGCAGCAGAGAAGGGACCAAGGACAACCGGCTTGAGCAGGGAGACGTGGAAGGAGTTGGGTATCTTCATCGTGGCCGGGAGCTGCAGCTTGTAGGAGACCTCATTGATCTTGCTGAGGACTTTAAACGGCCCGATGTAGCGAGGTCCCAGCTTGTAGGATGGTAGCTTCAATCGGACGTACTTGGAAGTAAGCCAGACGAGATCTCCTGGAGAGAAACACGGAGGGTCCAGATGCCTCTTGTCTGCGTGTCTCTTCATCCGCAGGGAAGCACGTCCAAGGGACGCCGTAACAGAGTCCCAAATGGTTGCAAAGTCACGGGCTACAGCATCAGCAGCAGGGACATCCGAGGAAGAGGATACAGGCAATGGGACGGAAGGCTGAAGTCCATAAACGACATGGAAGGGAGAGCTGGAGGAGGACTCACTGACGTGGTGGTTATGGGAGAATTCAGCCCAAGGAAGAAGCGTGAACCAGTCGTCATGATGGGCGTTGACGTAGTGACGTAAGAAGGAGGTCAAGATCTGATTGACCCGTTCCACTTGGCCGTTCGACTGAGGATGGTAGGCTGAAGAAAAGTCCAGAGTCACTCCCAGATGTTTGCAGAGAGCCCTCCAGAAGCGGGAGGTGAACTGAGTTCCTCTTTCGGACACAATGTGAGATGGAAAGCCATGCAAGCGGAAGATGTGTTGTACATAGGCGTCAGCGAGTTCCTGGGCAGAGGGCAGTCCAGCCATAGGGACGAAATGAGCCATTTTAGAGAACCGATCCACCACGACCCATATGACTGTGTGTCCGGAGGACAATGGCAAGTCCGTAATAAAGTCCATCGCAATGTGTTGCCACGGTACTGAGGGTATAGGCAGAGGCAGGAGACGGCCATATGGCAGATGTTTGGGCGTCTTATTCCTGGCACAAGAGGAGCAGGCTGAGACAAAAGAAGCGACGTCCGTGCGAAGGGATGGCCACCAGTAATGACGTACAATCGTACTCCATGTTCTCTTCTGACCAGCATGACCGGCTATTTTCGAGGCATGGCCCCAGTGTAACACTTTTTGCCTGTCAGTCTCAGAGACATAGGTCTTCCCGGGCGGTATTTGGGCCAGAGTGACAGGAGTCACCGGAATGATCTTACTAGGGCAGATGATGGGCTGGGATGTCTCCTCCTCCTGCTCCATGGGCATGAAAGACCTGGACAAGGCATCTGCGCGTACATTCTTGTCCGCGGGTCGGAAATGGAGCTGGAAATCAAATCTGGCAAAGAACAAGGACCACCTGGCTTGCCGTGGGTTCAGTCGCTGAGCAGACCGCAGGTATTCCAGGTTCTTGTGGTCCGTGTAAATAATAACGGGGTACACTGCTCCTTCCAGAAGGTAGCGCCATTCCTCCAGAGCCAGTTCGACTGCCAATAGTTCTCGGTCACCGATGGTGTAGTTGCGTTCAGGCGCTGAGAAGCTCTTGGAGAAGAAACCGCAAGTCACCATCTTCCCGGAGGAGGACTTCTGCATGAGCACTGCTCCGGCTCCCGAGGAGGAGGCATCCACCTCCAAGGTGAACTGTCGGTTTAACTCCGGACGGTGGAGCACAGGAGAGGAGGCAAATGCCCGCTTCAGAGAGCCAAACGCGGCGTCGGCCTCAGGTGACCAGTCCTTTGGATTAGCCCCCTTCTTGGTCAAGGCGGAGAGAGGAGCAGTCAGAGCAGAGAAGTGAGGGATGAACTGGCGGTAATAGTTGGCGAATCCCAGAAAGCGTTGGATTGCCTTTAGTCCAGAAGGAGGAGGCCAGTTGAGAATGAAAGAGACCTTCTTTGGATCCATCTGCAGTCCGGTATCGGAGATGATGTAACCCAGGAAGGGAAGAGAAGACTGCTCGAAGACACACTTCTCGTACTTGGCGTACAGACGATTCTCCCTCAGTCGTCGTAGTACCAGCTGCATGTTCTCTCTGTGGGTCTGGAGGTCCGGAGAAAAGACCAGGATGTCATCAAGATACACCACCACACAGATGTAAAAAAGGTCCCGGAACACGTCGTTCACCAATTCCTGAAAGACTGCTGGTGCGTTACACAGGCCGAAGGGCATCACACAGTATTCATAGTGCCCATCGCGAGTATTGAACGCGGTCTTCCATTCGTCCCCAGAGCGGATGCGGACCAGGTTGTAGGCACCCCGAAGATCCAACTTGGTGAACACACGAGCTCCTCTAAGCCGATCAAACAATTCGGGGATGAGCGGCAGAGGGTACTTGTTTTTCACAGTGATTTGGTTTAATCCCCGGTAGTCTATGCATGGGCGTAGGTCACCTTCTTTCTTCTTAACGAAGAAGAAGCCTGCTCCAGCAGGAGAGGAGGATCTCCGAATGAATCCCCTTGCCAGGCTCTCTGTGATGTAAGTAGACATGGCCCTTGTTTCGGCTGGAGACAGCGGATATATCCGTCCTCGAGGTGGTGTAGTTCCCGGGAGCAGGTCGATGGCACAATCGTAAGGACGATGTGGCGGAAGTACCTCTGATTCCTTTTTGTCGAAGACATCCGCGAAGGACCAATAGGCCGAGGGCAGTCCCGGTAGGGACTCTGGAACCGGAGGTCGTCGGATGGGTTGTATGGTCTTCAGACAGTTCTCATGGCAAGGAGAGCCCCATCGGGTGATTTCACCGGTGCCCCAGCTGACTGATGGTTCGTGTGTCCGTAACCAGAGAAGTCCCAGCAGGATTTGATGGGACATGTGTGGAAGGACATAGAGAGCGATGTTCTCGGTGTGCAGGGCACCGATACGCAGTTCGACCGGCCTGGTGATCCAGGAGATGGTGTCAGAGAGGGGTCTCCCATCCACAGAGGCAATCACGAGGGGTTTGTCGAGTGGAGTAACAGGCACCTGGTACTTGTCCACCGTGGCCTGCTGGATGAAATTGCCTGCTGCCCCAGAATCGAGGTACGCCTCAGCCGTGAACCGCGTCTCTCCCGTTGTCACTTGCACAGTCCAGGTAACCGGGTCTGAGAGAGTCCCAGCACCTAGGGTGGCCTCTCCTACCAACCCTAGGCTTTGGAGTTTCCCGGCCTTTCTGGACAGGAGCGTAGCAGGTGTGTGCCCTCTCCGCAGTAGAAGCAGAGGCCCTTGGCGAGCCGCTCTGCTCGGCGTTGTTCAGACTGCCGCACACGGTCGATCTGCATGGGCTCGTGGACGGAGACACCAGATGCCGTTGACTGAAGTACGGCGGGCTTCTGCGGAGGAGAGGAATGCCGTACCGGACGTCTCTCACGGGACACCTCTTTGGATCGCTCCTGAAAGCGAATGTCCACTCGAGTCGCTAGGGTAATCAGGACATCCAGGGTGGACGGTACGTCACGACCAGCCAGCTCATCTTTAATTCGACCCGAGAGTCCTTCCCAGAAGGCGGCGGTTAGAGCCTCGTTGTTCCACCCGAGTTCCGAAGCCAAGGTGCGAAAACGTATGGCGTATTGACCCACCGTCAGAGTCCCCTGACGTAACCGGAGAAGAGATGAGGCAGACGCGGAGGCGTGTCCGGGCTCGTCAAAGGTGCCACGAAATGCCTGCAGGAACTCCTGGATGTTCGTGGTCACAGGATCCTCCTTCTCCCACAAGGGGTTCATCCACGCCAGTGCCTCACCCTCTAGATGGGACATGATAAACGCGACCTTGGCTTGGTCGGAGGCAAACAAATGCGGCAGCTGCGTGAAATGGAGGGAGCATTGGTTTATGAATCCCCTGCAGGTCTTGGGATCTCCGGCGTACCGGGGTGGTGAGGCCAAACGAAGTCTGGAAGCATCCGAAGAGGCTGCCACGGGGGCTGGAGCCGTGGATTGTCTAGTGGAAGCCCGAGATGCTGAAGATGTAACTGACGCTTGTAGCGTGTTCAGGCGGGCGTCCACAGAAGACATGAATTGCAGCATGCGGGTCTGAGTCTCACGCTGGCGTGTGAGTTCCTCCTGCAGGGCTGCTAGTGCTTCAGCGGGATCCATGGCCTGTTCTTACTGTTAGGGCCAGGTGGACGGGCAGACCCAGGAGGTGGATCCACTGGGCCGAACTCCTTGATGATGGTAAGGGGTCCGGTAGCTGGAGCACTACAGGTAGCAGGACAGTCCGTGTACAAGAGGAGAATGCAGAAGTCCCTGGGACCATGGAGTCACTGATGGTAGTCCGGGTGACGGAGCTCAGGTTCGGAAGCCGAGATGTTGTCAGGCGGAGTCCGGAACCGATGGAGCGAGAAGACGGGTCACCGCAGGGATCAGAGATGGAACGGACTGTCAGGATGGCAGATAGGCAGCGTTCGGGGTTCGGGATTCGGCAGGACCGGATGGCGAGGCAGGATCGGCTCTAGAAGAGAGAGAGGTGAGTATCTCACAGGAACACAAGGAGACCTGACTCCTAGCTTGGGAAACACGAAGAACAGGCCCCGCCCACTTGGACACTTAACCCCTTTATACCCTGTACCTGTGTGCCCAATTTCCTGTTAGTGGACGCTGGCCCTTTAAGAAAGGGTCAATGACCGCGCGCGCGCCCTAATGCGCATGCGCGAGGCCCGGGTGCCAGAAGCCAGGGCAGGGAGCGGTGAGGAGGAAGCAGCAGAGCCGGGCTGGGGCTGAGAAGCCGACGGGCGCTGGGAGCGGGGACCAGGACGCCTGGGAACCGCAGGCAATGGAGGCTGGAGACCGGGGAGCGGCGGAGACCGGACAGAAGAACCGGGGAGCAACGCAGGGAAGCCGGGGAGCGTGGCAGGTGAGCCGGGGAGCAGAGCAGGGGACCCGGGGAGCGTGACAGATGCAGGGCTTGGTGGGCGCAGGGACGCGGGGGCAGCGCTGTGGCTTGCGGCACTGTGGTACTCACTCAGCCTGAGACGATGACACAGTTCTCGGTAAAACACATGGCTGGAAAGACGGTTCCCACGGACGGCTGCACTTGCTTTCCCCAGTAGGTGACGGTGACAGTCCCTCTGTCCTGCACCTAAGTTGATAAAGGTTGCGATGGGTTCCCACCGGTAACCCGCTCCCCGGCTTGGATATGGGCCGGAGGAGCCCTACTTTGCCCGCAGGCGCTGGCCCTGAGAAACTGGTGCCCTGGCGGTGGCGGTGTCTCTCTGTTACGGTTGGACTGTTGCCTTCAATCGGGACTTGGTTGTTAGGAGACAGACGTCCCCTTCACTGACGGATTTGGCAAATTATGGCGACTCCTAGCCTTGCCGGGATCCGAAAGGCCCCTGCCCTGGTGCTGACTGTTCTTCGTATACTGCTCCAGACCGCCGGGCCACCACCTGTCCGCGGTCCTTCCAGCAACCTCCGAGCAGTCCCCCTGCAGACTATCACCGCCGTCTGCTGACCTTGCTGACACTGTCCGGGGCACACACCTGGACCAACTTCAGGCTTTACTACTGTCACTTTTCTGTCACTTCAGCTTTTCTCTTTAGCTCCACTACTGCTTCCTTCTACTTCACTCCCCTAACTCCACTCCTCCTCAGACCCTAGTCTGGCTTCAACTTCCACTCCTTCCACTTCCTCCTCCAAACTCTATCTGCCTGGTTCTTCCCGCCTCCAGGGCTGTGAACTCCTCGGTGGGCGGAGCCAACCGCCTGGCCCACCCCCTGGTGTGAACATCAGCCCCTGGAGGAAGGCAACAAGGATTTTGGTAGCCTTGGTGTTCCTAACTGGGGTGTAGGGTGTGGTGGTGTGATGACCTGTGACCCCTGGCTTGCCCAGGGCGTCACATATGTCTCCAACTTTGTGGTAACAGATGGGGAAGACCCTTTGTCTTTCCTAGCATGACTGTGCCCCAAGCACAAAGCAAGGTCCATAAAGCCATGGTTGGGTGAGTTTGACCAACTGCATCCCTAATCTAAACACCATCTAACACCTTTCAGATTAATTAGAATGGAGATTGCAAGCCAGGACCACCCATCCAACATCACTGTCTGACTTCATAAATGCTCCCACAGGCACCTTCCAAATCTTGCAGAATGGGATCAACTCCAGTGTAATGGCGATGGATATAGAATGGAATGTCATCAAATTCTCTAACCCTATACTTATCACTGAATAGTGTATATGTATAAAAACTGATTTATTTGTTATAATGTACTCATCGTATTATTTCTATATATTTATAAACCTCCATAGACTTTATTATACATCATTATCATGAATATCATTGGCTGCAGGGCTTGAGCTCAGCATTCTAGTATGTTATAAACCCCCATAGACTTTATTATACATCATTATCATGAATCTCATTGGCTGCAGGGCTTGTTCTCAGCATTCTAGAATGTTATAAACCTCCATTGACTTTATTATACATCATTATCATGAATCTCATTGGCTGCAGGGCTTGTTCTCAGCATTCTAGAATGCTATAAACCCCCATAGACTTTATTATACATCATTATCATGAATCTCATTGGCTGCAGGGCTTGTTCTCAGCATTCTAGAATGTTATGACATCACAGATTCATCACCATGGTCACCTCTGCCTGGATATTATGACATCATGAAGGATATATAAGGGACCGCCCACCCAGACTTTCTTTGAGGGTTATAGAAGGAGTATAGAGAGTGAGTGTATTTGTCTTATGCTCCTGTACTTTTCTTATTATTTCCCATTTCCTCTCTATATACCTTTGTGATTTCCTATAACAATCTTCCTCTGCTTCCCAATTCTCATATCCCACACATTTTTTTGATGAGAAAACCTTATATTTGTTAATTAGCCAGTAGTTCTGCAATATTGACTATTGATGTAATTGGAGTAATAAGGAAATCTCTATTTATCCCATTCAGGATTTTGCGATACATAAGAGAGAATGAGCAGAAATCTGACACCACGTTATGTAAGTATGAAATAATAGAGTCATGTAATGCAGAACAGTGATAGCAATGTTATCTCTATGCAGATCTGTAACCATGAATTCTATTGTGAGATGTCCGTTTTCTTATGCACATGATGGGCAGGCGGCAGTTATCCTGTCACTGTGGGAAAACACAGAGTGACAGCCCCGTGCTGACAGCAGTCACCAACAGCTGACCGGCACGGGAAGAGGTGCAGGGACCAATCACACCGGACCCAGCTCTCCCATCGCTGTGATTGGATAGTGAATGTAACTATCCAATCACAGCATGTATCCAATGCGGGAAACAGCAGCGCAGCTCCGATTCTCATCAGTGACTGCGCTGATGTCAGAGAAATAAAGTGTAAATCCCCCAGTGTCCCCGTCTCCTTGTCATTCCTCCCATCTCCTGTCATTAGTGATATACTGTATATATAAAGTGTAAATCCCCCAGTGTCCCCGTCTCCTTGTCATTCCTCCCATCTCCTGTCATTAGTGATATACTGTATATATAAAGTGTAAATCCCCCAGTGTCCCCGTCTCCTTGTCATTCCTCCCATCTCCTGTCATTAGTGATATACTGTATATATAAAGTGTAAATCCCCCAGTGTCCCCGTCTCCTTGTCATTCCTCCCATCTCCTGTCATTAGTGATATACTGTATATATAAAGTGTAAATCCCCCAGTGTCCCCGTCTCCTTGTCATTCCTCCCATCTCCTGTCATTAGTGATATACTGTATATATAAAGTGTAAATCCCCCAGTGTCCCCGTCTCCTTGTCATTCCTCCCATCTCCTGTCATTAGTGATATACTGTATATATAAAGTGTAAATCCCCCAGTGCCCCCGTCTCCTTGTCATTCCTCCCATCTCCTGTCATTAGTGATATACTGTATATATAAAGTGTAAATCCCCCCGTGTCCCCGTCTCCTTGTCATTCCTCCCATCTCCTGTCATTAGTGATATACTGTATATATAAAGTGTAAATCCCCCAGTGTCCTCGTCTCCTTGTCATTCCTCCCATCTCCTGTCATTAGTGATATACTGTATATATAAAGTGTAAATCACCCAGTGTCCCCGTCTCCTTGTCATTCCTCCCATCTCCTGTCATTAGTGATATACTGTATATATAAAGTGTAAATCCCCCAGTGTCCCCGTCTCCTTGTCATTCCTCCCATCTCCTGTCATTAGTGATATACTGTATATATAAAGTGTAAATCCCCCAGTGTCCCCGTCTCCTTGTCATTCCTCCCATCGCCTGTCATTAGTGATATACTGTATATATAAAGTGTAAATCACCCAGTGCCCCCGTCTCCTTGTCATTTCTCCCATCTCCTGTCATTAGTGATATACTGTATATATAAAGTGTAAATCCCCCAGTGTCCCCGTCTCCTTGTCATTCCTCCCATCTCCTGTCATTAGTGATATACTGTATATATAAAGTGTAAATCCCCCAGTGTCCCCGTCTCCTTGTCATTCCTCCCATCTCCTGTCATTAGTGATATACTGTATATATAAAGTGTAAATCCCCCAGTGTCCCCGTCTCCTTGTCATTCCTACCATCTCCTGTCATTAGTGATATACTGTATATATAAAGTGTAAATCCCCCAGTGTCCTCGTCTCCTTGTCATTCCTCCCATCTCCTGTCATTAGTGATATACTGTATATGTCGCGGGCGGGGAGGAGGGTGTCAGCACACCGCGCTCACCCCTTCTGCTCGGGTCCGGCAGTTGCTCCTGGTGGCTCGAGCCGTGGGCCGGATCCCGGGGTGTCTCGAGCGACACTCCTCGCCCGTGAGTGAAAAGGGGGTGTTTGTTGGGGTATAGTTCGTGACGCCACCCACGGTTGTGGTGATTGCACCACCGCTGCTTTGGATGGGGATCCCGGGGATGGTGATGGGAGCAGCCAGGTGTTGTGTTGCCCCTCCGTGGGTAGGGGTTGGTGATCCCGGGGCCCAGTGGGGTGCAGGGACGCAGGGGCAGCGCTGTGCCTTGCGGCACTGAGGTACTCACTCAGCCAGTAAACACGACACAGTTCTCGGTAAACAAACGGCTGGTTGGACGGGTCCCTCGGACGGTTCACGGTGCTGCGGTTCCCTGCAGTTAGCGGTGACGGTCTCTTCCCTGCACCTTTGAAATGTCTTGTGGTATCGGTGGATTCCCTCCGGTTACCCGCTCCCCGGCTGCAATCTGGGCCGGAGGAGCTCTACACTTTGCCCGCAGGCGCCGGCCCTGGGAAACTGGTGCCTTGGCGGTGGCGGTGTTTCCCCGTTGTGGTTGGACCTTTGCCGTCAATCAGGACTTGCTTGTTGGGAGATCTACGTCCCCTTCACTAACGGATTAACAATTTACAGCGACTCCAAGCCTTGCTGGGATCCGAAAGCCCCTGCTCTGGTACTGACTGCCCTTTGTATACTGCTCCAGGCCCTGGATACACACAGCCTCCACGGCCCTTCCAGCAACCTCCAGACAGTCCCACTGCAGATCTTCACCGCTGTCTGCTGACCTTGCTGTTCTGGCCCTACACAAAGCTGGGCTCTCAGGCTTTCTTTCCTTCTGTCACTTTACTGGCTTCTCTCCTTTACACTTCTCTACTTTCACCACTTTCACTTCTCTGTTTACTCTAGCCCTCTGCTAGGCTTCACTCTGTCTTCACTCTTGCCCTCCCTGGGCTCAACTCTGTTGTTACTCCTTCCACTTCCTCCTCCTGGACTCAACTCCTGAGCTCCTCTGCACTCTAGCCCTGCCTGGGCTAATCTTCTGTTCACTCTTTCATGTCCCTAGCTGGACTGCCTGGTTTACTTCATGCCTCCAGAGTTGTGAGCTCCTAGGTGGGCGGAGCCAACCGCCTGGCCCACCCCCTGGTGTGCATCATCAACCTCTGGAGGAAGGCAACAAGGATTTGTAGGTTAGCTGGTGTACCTGCAGGGAATGTGGGGTGCGTGTGTGTTGTTATCTGTGTCCCCTGGCTTGCCCAGGGCGACACATTCCCCCTTAGCAAAACGCAGACCGTCCTCGGGCTGCCCGTCCAACACCGGTTTTATTTTCCTTTTTGTTTTTCTGAAAAGGTAAAACGGTATAACATTATCAACGGTAAATAATATACATTTTTAATCACAACTCTTCCCAAGACGGGAGGCACATTTACTTAAACGTTTCAACGGTATACGGTCACGGTTTCCGCTCTCTCCCACCCAAGCAACCTGGCCCTGATGCTGCCCCTAAAACCCAGGCAGCACCCCTTGACCCACAGTCCAGCACAAGTTACCCGAGCGGGATCTGTCCTTGCCCTCCAGAGGGTGGCCACCGGTTCCTTTGGTGGCTGGGCCCTGGCCTGCTCTGCTCAGGGCCCTCCCTCCAACCTGCCTCTCCGGAGGCGGCATTGCGGAAACGGTAACGGTACCCAACATATTTACAAGCCACTAACGTTTGTGGTTGCCCTGCAGAGTTCACGGGCTTGTCCATGGATAGTTCCCATGCATTTTAAACGGTCCCCACGGGGACAACGGTGCCGGCTCCGGCCGGTTCAATCAAGCAGACAATCAGGTGACAAACTCGGTCATTTTCATTTTTATCATTTCAAACTTTTCAAACAAGCAGGTGGTCCCAACGGGGACTGTGCAGCGGCACTCCGCTGCCTTTTGCGGCTCAGCAGTCCATTCTCACTCGTGGGGCTCTAGTGCCACCTTCACATGGTGCACCGCTCTGGACCCCAATGGTAGCTCGCTGCAGGCGATCTTCTTCCATATACATGCGGGCATGCACATCCGCTCTACACCCCTCTCGGGCATCGATCTCTCTGCGCAGCTGCTGTTGCCGCCGCTCCCAGCCGGGAGTACTTTCTGTTTGCTCCGGTTCAGCGTGTGCGGGGGACGGACCCAGCCAGAGTCCCTCCGTGTCGGCTACGACCGGCACCTTCAGTAATGAGGGACCCCGCTGTGACATGGCCTCCTCTGCCTCCTGGCAGATGCATCCCCGCCGTGCCTCTGGTGCATCTTTGCTGACGGGCTCAGCCTTTGGCTTCTTCCATAGAAGCGGTTCAGGGTGGTCATGATCTTCTGCTGCAGGTCTGTCCGCCGGGGCGGATTGGCAGGGTACCGCTACCGGTGGTGGTGGTAGCGGGCCTAGTGGCGGGGCAGCAGCAGCTAACGTGGGTAGCGGGAGAGGCAGCAGGGTGAACGGGTGTAGGCCGGGCCCCTCAGCCGCAGCGGCCGATCCCTCGGGAATACAGGGACGTGGGTCTCTTACCCGTTCCTCCAAATCTTCCTCCACCTCGCATCTCCACACAGCAGCCACCACTTCCACCATGTCGGCCTCCCACTCCTCCAGGAGGAGCTGCATGCGGACCTGCAGACGGCTGCTCAGCTGGGTGGTCCGGACTTCCACCCACGCCGCCATGCCGGGCGCGGGGACCACGGTGTTGTTGGTCGGACTCAGCATCTTTAGCAGCGGCCTCTTCCAGGAACCAGTAAATGGCCGCAGGGTCCTGGCGTCCCTGCTTCCAGAGCCGCGCTCACATGCGGCCAGCCGCCATTTCGTCCCCCTTAGCTCTTTCCGGCCCCTCCTCTCTCGGGGCGGGGTTTTGGCCTTCGCGCCTCTACTGCTCGAGAAGACGCTCGAGCGGGAACTTTTCGCGCCAAAGATGGCGGCTTCTGAAATTTTTCTGCCGGATGCCTCCGGCGGTAACAAGGCGCACCTCTACCTGACGGCAGAGCGGTAAGATCCTGTTCGTGACGCCAAGTTGTCGCGGGCGGGGAGGAGGGTGTCAGCACACCGCGCTCACCCCTTCTGCTCGGGTCCGACAGTTGCTCCTGGTGGCTCGAGCCGTGGGCCGGATCCCGGGGTGTCTCGAGTGACACTCCTCGCCCGTGAGTGAAAAGGGGGTGTTTGTTGGGGTATAGTTCGTGACGCCACCCACGGTTGTGGTGATTGCACCACCGCTGCTTTGGATGGGGATCCCGGGGATGGTGATGGGAGCAGCCAGGTGTTGTGTTGCCCCTCCGTGGGTAGGGGTTGGTGATCCCGGGGCCCAGTGGGGTGCAGGGGCGCAGGGGCAGCGCTGTGCCTTGCGGCACTGAGGTACTCACTCAGCCAGTAAACACGACACAGTTCTCGGTAAACAAACGGCTGGTTGGACGGATCCCTCGGACGGTTCACGGTGCTGCGGTTCCCTGCAGTTAGCGGTGACGGTCTCTTCCCTGCACCTTTGAAATGTCTTGTGGTATCGGTGGATTCCCTCCGGTTACCCGCTCCCCGGCTGCAATCTGGGCCGGAGGAGCTCTACACTTTGCCCGCAGGCGCCGGCCCTGGGAAACTGGTGCCTTGGCGGTGGCGGTGTTTCCCCGTTGTGGTTGGACCTTTGCCGTCAATCAGGACTTGCTTGTTGGGAGATCTACGTCCCCTTCACTAACGGATTTAGCAATTTACAGCGACTCCAAGCCTTGCTGGGATCCGAAAGCCCCTGCTCTGGTACTGACTGCCCTTTGTATACTGCTCCAGGCCCTGGATACACACAGCCTCCACGGCCCTTCCAGCAACCTCCAGACAGTCCCACTGCAGATCTTCACCGCTGTCTGCTGACCTTGCTGTTCTGGCCCTACACAAAGCTGGGCTCTCAGGCTTTCTTTCCTTCTGTCACTTTACTGGCTTCTCTCCTTTACACTTCTCTACTTTCACCACTTTCACTTCTCTGTTTACTCTAGCCCTCTGCTAGGCTTCACTCTGTCTTCACTCTTGCCCTCCCTGGGCTCAACTCTGTTGTTACTCCTTCCACTTCCTCCTCCTGGACTCAACTCCTGAGCTCCTCTGCACTCTAGCCCTGCCTGGGCTAATCTTCTGTTCACTCTTTCATGTCCCTAGCTGGACTGCCTGGTTTACTTCCTGCCTCCAGAGTTGTGAGCTCCTAGGTGGGCGGAGCCAACCGCCTGGCCCACCCCCTGGTGTGCATCATCAACCTCTGGAGGAAGGCAACAAGGATTTGTAGGTTAGCTGGTGTACCTGCAGGGAATGTGGGGTGCGTGTGTGTTGTTATCTGTGTCCCCTGGCTTGCCCAGGGCGACACATATATATAAAGTGTAAATCCCCCAGTGTCCCCGTCTCCTTGTCATTCCTCCCATCTCCTGTCATTAGTGATATACTGTATATATAAAGTGTAAATCCCCCAGTGTCCCCGTCTCCTTGTCATTCCTCCCATCTCCTGTCATTAGTGATATACTGTATATATAAAGTGTAAATCCCCCAGTGTCCCCGTCTCCTTGTCATTCCTCCCATCTCCTGTCATTAGTGATATACTGTATATATAAAGTGTAAATCCCCCAGTGTCCCCGTCTCCTTGTCATTCCTCCCATCTCCTGTGATTAGTGATATACTGTATATATAAAGTGTAAATCCCCCAGTGTCCCCGTCTCCTTGTCATTCCTCCCATCTCCTGTCATTAGTGATATACTGTATATATAAAGTGTAAATCCCCCAGTGTCGCCGTCTCCTTGTCATTCCTGCCATCTCCTGTCATTAGTGATATACCGTATATATAAAGTGTAAATCCCCCAGTGTCCCCGTCTCCTTGTCATTCCTCCCATCTCCTATCATTAGTGATATGCTGTATATATAAAGTGTAAATCCCCCAGTGTCCCCGTCTCCTTGTCATTCCTCCCATCTCCTGTCATTAGTGATATACTGTATATATAAAGTGTAAATCCCCAGTGTCCCCGTCTCCTTGTCATTCCTCCCATCTCCTGTCATTAGTGATATACTGTATATATAAAGTGTAAATCCCCCAGTGTCCCCGTCTCCTTATCATTCCTCCCATCTCCTGTCATTAGTGATATACTGTATATATAAAGTGTAAATCCCCCAGTGTCCCCGTCTCCTTGTCATTCCTCCCATCTCCTGTCATTAGTGATATACTGTATATATAAAGTGTAAATCCCCCAGTGTCCCCGTCTCCTTGTCATTCCTCCCATCTCCTATCATTAGTGATATACTGTATATATAAAGTGTAAATCCCCCAGTGTCCCCGTCTCCTTGTCATTCCTCCCATCTCCTGTCATTAGTGATATACTGTATATATAAAGTGTAAATCCCCAGTGTCCCCGTCTCCTTGTCATTCCTCCCATCTCCTGTCATTAGTGATATACTGTATATATAAAGTGTAAATCCCCCAGTGTCCCCGTCTCCTTATCATTCCTCCCATCTCCTGTCATTAGTGATATACTGTATATATAAAGTGTAAATCCCCAGTGTCCCCGTCTCCTTGTCATTCCTCCCATCTCCTGTCATTAGTGATATACTGTATATATAAAGTGTAAATCCCCCAGTGTCCCCGTCTCCTTGTCATTCCTCCCATCTCCTGTGATTAGTGATATACTGTATATATAAAGTGTAAATCCCCCAGTGTCCCCGTCTCCTTGTCACTCCTCCCATCTCCTGTCATTAGTGATATACTGTATATATAAAGTGTAAATCCCCCAGTGTCCCCGTCTCCTTGTCACTCCTCCCATCTCCTGTCATTAGTGATATACTGTATATATAAAGTGTAAATCCCCCAGTGTCCCCGTCTCCTTGTCATTCCTCCCATCTCCTATGATTAGTGATATACTGTATATATAAAGTGTAAATCACCCAGTGTCCCGTCTCCTTGTCATTCCTCCCATCTCCTGTCATTAGTGATATACTGTATATATAAAATGTAAATCCCCCAGTGTCCCCGTCTCCTTGTCATTCCTCCCATCTCCTATGATTAGTGATATACTGTATATATAAAGTGTAAATCCCCCAGTGTCCCCGTCTCCTTGTCATTCCTCCCATCTCCTGTCATTAGTGATATACTGTATATATAAAGTGTAAATCACCCAGTGTCCCTGTCTCCTTGTCATTCCTCCCATCTCCTGTCATTAGATATACTGTATATATAAAGTGTAAATCCCCCAGTGTCCCCGTCTCCTTGTCACTCCTCCCATCTCCTGTCATTAGTGATATACTGTATATATAAAGTGTAAATCCCCCAGTGTCGCCGTCTCCTTGTCATTCCTCCCATCTCCTGTCATTAGTGATATACTGTATATATAAAGTGTAAATCCCCCAGTGTCGCCGTCTCCTTGTCATTCCTCCCATCTCCTGTCATTAGTGATATAATGTATATATAAAGTGTAAATCCCCCAGTGTCCTCGTCTCCTTGTCATTCCTCCCATCTCCTGTCATTAGTGATATACTGTATATATAAAGTGTAAATCCCCCAGTGTCCCCGTCTCCTTGTCATTCCTCCCATCTCCTGTCATTAGTGATAGATGTGAAGCCCCACAGGTGTTGTATCGGTGCATACCTTCAGGGACTCCACGTAGCTGGTGCTGGTCACAGGTAGGGAATCTTCGGTTTTGATCGTGACGCCACTCTCAGTATTGCGGTCAGTGGGGACCGCCACTGCAGGTTAGGGGACGCCTGGGGCTGATGGTGGGTGCAGTCAGTGTATTAGCCCCCTGAGAGTGAGGCAAGCCCCAGGCCCCGGTGTATGGGTGTGGGACCACAGGTCGCAGAATGACTCAAACACAGTCCAAAAGTCTTTCAATGTGTTTACTCACTGTTTGGAGGTCACGGTGAGATGCCCAGGCGACACTGTGATAACCAGGTGGAACCAGGAATTCCAGGAGGCCGTTCCGAGGGTAGCTGTCCACTCGCCTTCCTTGCACTCTTTCTGTTTTAGGAGGGTCCTTTGCTTGAAGCGTGGTAGGACCCCTCCAGGGAAGCTGTTACCACCCTGCTCCCCTCTCTCTGGCTCGTCTGCCGGCAGCGTGGCCTTGGTGGGATGGCTTCTGGCCCTGTCCCCTTATGAGCCTGCTGATTGCTGCTTGGCCCGAGCGCTGTGTAGTAGTGGTGAGGGCATGGAGTATCCCCACCTGTAGATTGAGCAGCTCTGACTGGTTTGCTGCCTGTACTGGGGATCTAGTTCCCCTTGGGTGCTCGGATACCGGGATCTCCGTACTCAGCCACCCCTCTCTCTCTGGATGCTTTTCAGGCCGACCCACGGTACTCCGTTCTCCTCCGTTTTCAGCTACAGCACTCCTCAGGACCTGTCTGCACGAGAGCTTCTCTGCTCCCTTCCATACCCTACAACTTCTTCCTCTCGACTCCTCTCACTTCCTCTCTCTCTCTGCCCTGCTTCCTAGCAACCAGCCCCTGAACACACCCCTAGCTGGGAATTGAAAGTTAACCCCTTACTGGCTACCCAAGGGTCCCCTCTGGTGATGTGGGAGGCCTGGTCACTATATGTTTGTGTGTGCACCTCATCCTGGCCTTTGGAGATTACCTGGAAGCATTGCTCCCGCATGGGTGCAATACTCTGTGGTGCCTGACCAGGTCAGGGGCGCCACATTCCCCCTTAGTTATCATCAGCACGTCCTCGGGCTGCAAAGACAAGAGAAAGAAAAAAGGTAAATACAAACTTTTCCCACACAGGGGCAATTATTTACATTTAAACATGCCAGGTACCATTCCACCACCAACCACCCACATGTCCGAACCCACCCAAAAACCTCCAGGAGGTAGGTCACCGGTCCTTTTGGTAACCAGGTCTGGGCCATCACATTCCCCAGACCTTTCCTCCAATCTTCCTCTCCTGAGGAGAGTGGTGTAAGGTAGGCCCCATAAACAGGCGTACCCGCTTCCGAGTGTTGGAGGGCAGGCCCCATAAACAGGCGTGCCCCCTTGTTGGTGCAGAGCCATGCCCCTCAACAGGCAGACTCTGTGGTTGATACCAAGGAGGCAACTTTTTACAATGCAAAGTTTGTGGTTAAAGCCAGTTCATAACCAGTGGTCTATCATTTTAAGGAGGTCTCACAATAGTCCTTGTGGGCACGTTTCGCTTAAACGTTGCTTAACTATAACAGGTTAAACATTACTTTTCATACCGTTACTTTGAACTAAACTGTATTTTCTCTATAGCATAATGGGAGCTGACCAAAGTTGCTGCGGGTTGATCTACGCAGTACTATACTGTCATCTGTCTGAGGTTGTGTCCTCCCACCCGATGTATGTGTCTCAATGTGAATACTGGGTGTACTGGGTACTGATACCAATGCGTGGTTTTCTGCTTCAGCTACATTTGGCACTTCTAGGTTCTGAACAGGTGCTTCTAGGTCTCTTACTTCTCTAGATTGAGTGAATGTAATGACTGGAATAACAACTGCTCCATTGTATTGAGGCCAACTTGCTGGAAAATCTCCAAGCGCAGTATGGATCATCCTTTCTTTTGGTTCTTGAACTGGCAAAGGGTTGGGACTTTCTTCAGGGGTTCTTAGTTGTTCAGGACATTTCTTTAGGCGATCTCTAGAAACGACAGCTGTTGTTTTTCCTCCATCTTTGCTGATAAGGCATGTCTTTTCATTGCTAAGCGTTGATGGTAACACAGTATAGGGTTCTTCTTCCCAGTGATTGTCAAGTTTATGACGCCTTCTCTTTCCCTTGAGAACTATATCTCCTGGCATCAAAGGAACAGCAGGTGTTTTTCGATTGTAGGCCTTTTCTTGTTTCTCACGCTGCTGAGTCAGGCTTCGCTCCACACACTCTTGTACTTTCTTGTATTGGGCTTGGCGGTTGGAATCCCAATCAGCACCTTGTTGATGGTCTTCAGGGGTCTCAACTCCCATTTCCAGATCTACTGGCAATCTCCCTGATCTGGCCCTCATCAGGTATGCCGGTGTGCAGTTCGTGGAACTCACAGGGATGTTGTTATACATGTCCACTAGATCGGGTAGTTTTTCTGGCCACTGACTTCGTTCCTCCAATGGGAGCGTCTTCAGAAGATCGAGAATGATGTGGTTCATCTTCTCACACATGCCATTGGTCTGAGGATGGTATGGCGTAGTACGGATCTTCTGGCAGCCGTACAGGTTACAAAACTCCTTAAACACTTCAGCTTCAAAGGCTGGTCCTTGGTCAGTGAGCACTTGATCTGGATAGTCATGTGGTCGACAGAAGTGTGTCTGGAAAGCTTTGGCTGCAGTTTGACCTGTCAAGTCCTTGACTGGTACTACCACCAGGAATCTGGAGTAGTGGTCAACCATAGTGAGAGCGTAGTTGTAGCCTTGTCTGCTGGGTGCCAACTTTACATGGTCCAGGGCCACGATCTCCAGAGGCCGTTTAGTTTGGATGGGCTGGAGTGGTGCTCTCTGGCGGTGCTGGTCTTTTCTTCTAAGATTGCAAGGCCCGCAGTTTCGACACCACTTCTCTAGGGCAGATCTCATGCCCACCCAGTAGAATCTTACTTTAAGTAGGGCCTCCAGTTTCTTCCAACCAAAGTGGCCTGCACCATTGTGATAGGCTTCTAGCACCATCCTCGTATCCTTCTGTGGTACAATCACTTGCCACACCTTCTCATGCGTCCTCGGGTCAATGATGCTCCTGTAAAGTTTGTCTTGATAGATGAATAATCGACCCCTCTCCTTCCATAGGTACTGTGCCTCAGGTGGGGCTCCTTTGTCAAGGCTGGCGCCAGGCTGGCTGATCAGTTTCTTTACCAAGCCTACCGCTGGATCATTTTCCTGGGTCTCCTTCCAGTTGTAGTGAGGTAGTGGGTTCAGGGTCACCTCTTGGCGGTTGGCACGCGACTGCCGACACTGTTTTGCTCCATGGCGATGGAACGCTGGCAGCTCAATCTCTTCAAGATCATCTTCATCTTCACCCTCGTCTGCTAGGTGAGGCATCCTAGACAGAGCATAAGCGTTGCCGTTCTTGCGGCCAGCTCGATACTTGACAGTAAAGTCATAATTCGCCAGTCGGGCTACCCAACGCTGCTCCATGGCACCCAATTTAGCAGTATCCAAGTGAGTCAGGGGGTTGTTGTCCGTGAAGACAGTGAATTTGGTGGCTGCCAGGTAGTGCTTGAACCGCTCTGTGATAGCCCATACCATGGCCAGGAACTCTAGCTTGAATGAGCTATAATTCTCCGGGTTTCTTTCAGTAGGCCTGAGCTTCCTGCTGGCGTAAGCAATCACACGCTCTTTGCCTCCCTGCACCTGTGAAAGCACTGCTCCCAGTCCCACATTACTGGCATCTGTGTACAGTACGAATGGCAGACCGTAGTCAGGGTAGGCTAGGATCTCTTCACCCGTCAAGGCCCCTTTCATTTGTCTGAAGGAGTGTTCTTCTGCTTCTCCCCAGTGAAATGGCGGGCCGGAGATCTTTCCTTTCTTCTTTGGGTGGCCTACCAGGAGCTCTTGCAAAGGCGCTGCCATTTTCGTGTAGCCCTTGATGAACCTTCTGTAGTAGCCTACCAAGCCGAGGAACTGACGTACCTCCCGGACGGTAGTAGGTGTGGGCCATTCCTGGATGACTGTGACCTTCTCTGGGTCCGGTGCTACTCCTTCTGCACTGACCACGTGACCTAGGTACTGGACCTTTGGCTTCAGTAAATGGCACTTGGATGGTTTCAGCTTCATTCCATATCGGGATAGTGCTTCAAAGACTTCAGCCAGGTGTTTCAGGTGGTCCTCGTAGGTCTTGGAGTACACGATGACATCATCCAGGTAGAGCAGGACGGTTTCAAAGTTGAGGTGCCCTAGGCAGCATTCCATAAGCCTCTGGAAGGTCCCGGGGGCATTGCAGAGTCCAAATGGCATGCTGTTGAACTCACAGAGGCCCATTGGGGTGGTGAAGGCCGTCTTCTCCCGATCTTCTTCTGCTACAGATACTTGCCAGTAGCCACTAGTAAGATCTAGGGTAGAAAAGTAGTTAGAGGCTTTCAAGGCAGCGAGGGATTCCTCTATCCTTGGCAAAGGGTAGGCATCCTTGTGTGTTATCTGATTTATCCGTCTGTAATCCACACACATCCTCATCGTGCCATCCTTCTTTCTTACCAGGACCAGGGGAGCCGCCCAGGGGCTACAACTGTCCCTTATGACGCCTGCCTCCTTCATGTCCTTCAGCATGTCCTTTGTGCGCTGGTAATGGGCTGGTGGAATAGGCCTATGTCTTTCCTTAATGGGAGGATGACTGCCTGTGGGTATGTGATGTTGCACCCCTTTGATCCTACCGAAGTCTAGTGGGTTTTTACTAAAGACCTGCTCATATTCCTGCACGACCCTGTAAACCCCATGTTTCTGGTAGTCGGGTGTAGAGTCAGTCCCCACGTGTAGTTTCTGGCACCAATCCTCTAACTGCTTTTGGGAGGTCTCACCCTCTTTTGAGTCAGCTTGTGTCAGGGGACCTACAGGTGTTATGGCGTCATCTGAGCATGTAAACAGTTTGGCTATGGTAGCGTACCTTGGTAGTCTGGCTTCCTCCTCCCCACAGTTCAACACTCGTACAGGCACTCGTCCCTTGTGTACATCAACTACCCCCCTGGCTGTCAGAATCGTGGGCCAGTGGTCTGAATGAGTGGGCTCTAGTACAGCCTGGTAATCTTGTCCTCTGAGACCTACCGCTGCTCTACACCACATCATCATTTCACTCCGTGGGGGTATCACAATGGGGTTTGCATCCATCACCCGTACACTACCAATCTCACCGCCAGTCTGTTTTACCTGTTGCTTCCTCAGAATGATTCGGATCTCCTTTTGCAAGGCTCTTTGCGACCTGCCGTCAGCACCTTCAACAATCTGGTGAAGCAACAACAACACTTCCCCTAGGCAATTTTCTATGACATTAGTGCCTAAAATCATTTGCGGGTTCCTTTCTCTAACATCAGTGTCCACAACAATCAGTCCTTGTCCCTTCATTTCCTGCCTTCCCACCTTTATGGTTACCTCTTTGACCCCGATCTGGTCTATAGGCTGTCCGTTGGCAGCATAGATGGTGAGGGAGGGGTCCGGTGGTCGGAGATCGTCGTCCGACCAAAACCTCCGATAAAGGACATGCGGGATCGTGGTGACCTGAGAGCCGGTGTCCAATAATGCCGGGGTAGGGATCCCGTCCAAGACGATGGACAGGACAGGACGTCCACCCACGTACTGATCATAGCAGCGACTTGGGCCTGATCTTCTTAATCCTGAGGACTGGCCCTCGGCCCCAGGTTTGACTCGTTTAAAGGACAGGCCCTTGCATAGTGACCTGCCTTCTGGCAACGACGACAGATGGGTTGTCCAGCTGAGTCATAGCGATCACTGCTCCTGCCTCGAGTTGGGGGACCCCTTCTCCTCCGCATCCAAGGGACGTCCTCTGGGTTGTCGGCTAGCAGGATCTGATGAGGGACTTTGGTCTCTGAGGGCAACTGCATTGCTTTCAGGATTTGTGCGACGTCCTTAGTGAGCTGCTGCACTTGGGAGGATAGCGTACTTATGGTCTCTGCTGGCGCGTTGAGTCCTTTTGCAGTCATCAGGGCCTGCGTGGAGGATTCCGCTCCTGCAGCCGTGGAACTGGCAGGGTCTGTGTCCACAGGGGGTTGGAGTGCTTTCACTGCCCGGTCTTTCAGAATGGCAAAGTCCACGTCGGGGTGTTCTAGGGACCACAGCTTCATCTGCTTCCCATCCTCAGGAGAGCGCAGGCCCCGCAGGAATTGTTCCTTCATCATCCGGTTTCCTTCCTGGTCACTGACAGGGTCCACCAGCTTGAGAGCCCGTAGTGCAGCCTGCAGCCTGAGGGCATAGTCTCTTATACTATCTTGGGGCTTCTGACGGCAGTGATAGAAGTCCGTTCTCAGCTCTCCCTCCGTGCGGTGTTCAAAAGCAGCTGCTAGTTTGGCAAAGATGGTCTCAACAGAGCTCCGGTCATCATTGGCCCAGGACTCAGCTTCCAATTCTGCTGCTCCAGTCAATTGTCCCAGCACCACAGCGGCCCTCTGTTTACCAGTCATCGCGTGCATGTCTAGCAGGGTGTTGATCTTTTTCTTAAACCCGGTCAGCGTGTCTATTTTACCGGCGTATTGAGGCAGCCATTGCGCCCCTGGGGCATACAACAAGGACACTGGCATTATGGGGGCGACTTCGGCCGGCGCAGCTGCGACCGCGGCACCGGCACCAGGCGCTGCGGCGTCCAGCGCGACAGGGGCTGGCATCGCTTGGGCTGCGTCGCCCTGACCAGGGGCATTACCTCCTGCAGCGTCCATTTTTCTTCAGAAATCCCCGCGCTCCCTTTCCACTTCCTGGGTCAGAACGCTCTCTGAATTGTGGGAATTCTGGGGGCGGCCACACCTCTTCGTGGGCGGTGCTCTTCTCCCTCGCGCGGGCTGCAGCGCGCGCTTTTGAAGATGGCAATATGGCGGCGGTTCAATTTTTGCGGTCGGACCTCTGAGGCACACGGTCACCTGTCTGAACAGGTCTAGTCCTTATCCTGTTCGTGACGCCAGATGTGAAGCCCCACAGGTGTTGTATCGGTGCATACCTTCAGGGACTCCACGTAGCTGGTGCTGGTCACAGGTAGGGAATCTTCGGTTTTGATCGTGACGCCACTCTCAGTATTGCGGTCAGTGGGGACCGCCACTGCAGGTTAGGGGACGCCTGGGGCTGATGGTGGGTGCAGTCAGTGTATTAGCCCCCTGAGAGTGAGGCAAGCCCCAGGCCCCGGTGTATGGGTGTGGGACCACAGGTCGCAGAATGACTCAAACACAGTCCAAAAGTCTTTCAATGTGTTTACTCACTGTTTGGAGGTCACGGTGAGATGCCCAGGCGACACTGTGATAACCAGGTGGAACCAGGAATTCCAGGAGGCCGTTCCGAGGGTAGCTGTCCACTCGCCTTCCTTGCACTCTTTCTGTTTTAGGAGGGTCCTTTGCTTGAAGCGTGGTAGGACCCCTCCAGGGAAGCTGTTACCACCCTGCTCCCCTCTCTCTGGCTCGTCTGCCGGCAGCGTGGCCTTGGTGGGATGGCTTCTGGCCCTGTCCCCTTATGGGCCTGCTGATTGCTGCTTGGCCCGAGCGCTGTGTAGTAGTGGTGAGGGCATGGAGTATCCCCACCTGTAGATTGAGCAGCTCTGACTGGTTTGCTGCCTGTACTGGGGATCTAGTTCCCCTTGGGTGCTCGGATACCGGGATCTCCGTACTCAGCCACCCCTCTCTCTCTGGATGCTTTTCAGGCCGACCCACGGTACTCCGTTCTCCTCCGTTTTCAGCTACAGCACTCCTCAGGACCTGTCTGCACGAGAGCTTCTCTGCTCCCTTCCATACCCTACAACTTCTTCCTCTCGACTCCTCTCACTTCCTCTCTCTCTCTGCCCTGCTTCCTAGCAACCAGCCCCTGAACACACCCCTAGCTGGGAATTGAAAGTTAACCCCTTACTGGCTACCCAAGGGTCCCCTCTGGTGATGTGGGAGGCCTGGTCACTATATGTTTGTGTGTGCACCTCATCCTGGCCTTTGGAGATTACCTGGAAGCATTGCTCCCGCATGGGTGCAATACTCTGTGGTGCCTGACCAGGTCAGGGGCGCCACATATACTGTATATATAAACTGTAAATCCCCAGTGTCCCCGTCTCCTTGTCATTCCTCCCATCTCCTGTCATTAGTGATATACTGTATATATAAAGTGTAAATCCCCCAGTGTCCCCGTCTCCTTGTCATTCCTCCCATCTCCTGTCATTAGTGATATACTGTATATATAAAGTGTAAATCCCCCAGTGTCCCCGTCTCCTTGTCATTCCTCCCATCTCCTGTCATTAGTGATATACTGTATATATAAAGTGTAAATCCCCCAGTGTCGCCGTCTCCTTGTCATTCCTCCCATCTCCTGTCATTAGTGATATAATGTATATATAAAGTGTAAATCCCCCAGTGTCCTCGTCTCCTTGTCATTCCTCCCATCTCCTGTCATTAGTGATATACTGTATATATAAAGTGTAAATCCCCCAGTGTCCCCGTCTCCTTGTCATTCCTCCCATCTCCTGTCATTAGTGATATACTGTATATATAAACTGTAAATCCCCAGTGTCCCCGTCTCCTTGTCATTCCTCCCATCTCCTGTCATTAGTGATATACTGTATATATAAAGTGTAAATCCCCCAGTGTCCCCGTCTCCTTGTCATTCCTCCCATCTCCTGTCATTAGTGATATACTGTATATATAAAGTGTAAATCCCCCAGTGTCCCCGTCTCCTTGTCATTCCTCCCATCTCCTGTGATTAGTGATATACTGTATATATAAAGTGTAAATCCCCCAGTGTCCCCGTCTCCTTGTCACTCCTCCCATCTCCTGTCATTAGTGATATACTGTATATATAAAGTGTAAATCCCCCAGTGTCCCCGTCTCCTTGTCATTCCTCCCATCTCCTGTCATTAGTGATATATTGTATATATAAAGTGTAAATCCCCCAGTGTCTCCGTCTCCTTGTCATTCCTCCCATCTCCTGTCATTAGTGATATACTGTATATATAAAGTGTAAATCCCCCAGTGTCCCCGTCTCCTTGTCACTCCTCCCATCTCCTGTCATTAGTGATATACTGTATATATAAAGTGTAAATCCCCCAGTGTCCCCGTCTCCTTGTCATTCCTCCCATCTCCTGTGATTAGTGATATACTGTATATATAAAGTGTAAATCCCCCAGTGTCCCCGTCTCCTTGTCACTCCTCCCATCTCCTGTCATTAGTGATATACTGTATATATAAAGTGTAAATCCCCCAGTGTCCCCGTCTCCTTGTCATTCCTCCCATCTCCTGTCATTAGTGATATACTGTATATATAAAGTGTAAATCCCCCAGTGTCCCCGTCTCCTTGTAATTCCTCCCATCTCCTATGATTAGTGATATACTGTATATATAAAGTGTAAATCCCCCAGTGTCCCCGTCTCCTTGTCATTCCTCCCATCTCCTGTCATTAGTGATATACTGTATATATAAAATGTAAATCCCCCAGTGTCCCCGTCTCCTTGTCATTCCTCCCATCTCCTATGATTAGTGATATACTGTATATATAAAGTGTAAATCCCCCAGTGTCCCCGTCTCCTTGTCATTCCTCCCATCTCCTGTCATTAGTGATATACTGTATATATAAAGTGTAAATCCCCCAGTGTCCCCGTCTCCTTGTCATTCCTCCCATCTCCTGTCATTAGTGATATACTGTATATATAAAGTGTAAATCCCCCAGTGTCCCCGTCTCCTTGTCATTCCTCCCATCTCCTGTGATTAGTGATATACTGTATATATAAAGTGTAAATCCCCCAGTGTCCCCGTCTCCTTGTCATTCCTCCCATCTCCTGTCATTAGTGATATAATGTATATATAAAGTGTAAATCCCCCAGTGTCTCCGTCTCCTTGTCATTCCTCCCATCTCCTGTCATTAGTGATATACTGTATATATAAAGTGTAAATCCCCCAGTGTCCCCGTCTCCTTGTCATTCCTCCCATCTCCTGTCATTAGTGATATACGGTATATATAAAGTGTAAATCCCCCAGTGTCCCCGTCTCTTTGTCATTCCTCCCATCTCCTGTCATTAGCGATATACTCTATATATATTTCTATCCTTTCACTTTTTTTCACTGTAATTTGTCCTTCTGTCCATCCATCATTAGGTAGCTTTAGTTAGGTGTGGGGCGTTAGGGGGGAAATTAGTTTAGAAATAGTTAGCTAGGGTCAGCATTAGGGCATGGGAATTAGTGTGACGCCCTGGACTAGCCAGGTAATCACAGACATAACACCATACACACCCCCTCTCCTGGATAGTCACACCAGTGAAACAAAAACCCTTGTTGCCTCCCTCCAGGGCCTGATGTCCACACCAGGTGGGGCGGAGTCATTCCTCCCATCTCCTGTCATTAGTGATATACTGTATATATAAAGTGTAAATCCCCCAGTGTCCCCGTCTCCTTGTCATTCCTCCCATCTCCTATGATTAGTGATATACTGTATATATAAAGTGTAAATCACCCAGTGTCCCGTCTCCTTGTCATTCCTCCCATCTCCTGTCATTAGTGATATACTGTATATATAAAATGTAAATCCCCCAGTGTCCCCGTCTCCTTGTCATTCCTCCCATCTCCTATGATTAGTGATATACTGTATATATAAAGTGTAAATCCCCCAGTGTCCCCGTCTCCTTGTCATTCCTCCCATCTCCTGTCATTAGTGATATACTGTATATATAAAGTGTAAATCCCCCAGTGTCCCCGTCTCCTTGTCATTCCTCCCATCTCCTGTCATTAGTGATATACTGTATATATAAAGTGTAAATCCCCCAGTGTCCCCGTCTCCTTGTCATTCCTCCCATCTCCTGTCATTAGTGATATACTGTATATATAAAGTGTAAATCCCCCAGTGTCCCCGTCTCCTTGTCATTCCTCCCATCTCCTGTGATTAGTGATATACTGTATATATAAAGTGTAAATCCCCCAGTGTCCCCGTCTCCTTGTCATTCCTCCCATCTCCTGTCATTAGTGATATAATGTATATATAAAGTGTAAATCCCCCAGTGTCCCCGTCTCCTTGTCATTCCTCCCATCTCCTGTCATTAGTGATATACTGTATATATAAAGTGTAAATCCCCCAGTGTCCCCGTCTCCTTGTCATTCCTCCCATCTCCTGTCATTAGTGATATACTGTATATATAAAGTGTAAATCCCCCAGTGTCCTCGTTTCCTTGTCATTCCTCCCATCTCCTGTCATTAGTGATATACTGTATATATAAAGTGTAAATCCCCCAGTGTCCCCGTCTCCTTGTCATTCCTCCCATCTCCTGTCATTAGTGATATACTGTATATATAAAGTGTAAATCCCCAGTGTCCCCGTCTCCTTGTCATTCCTCCCATCTCCTGTCATTAGTGATATACTGTATATATAAAGTGTAAATCCCCCAGTGTCCCCGTCTCCTTGTCATTCCTCCCATCTCCTGTCATTAGTGATATACTGTATATATAAAGTGTAAATCACCCAGTGTCCCCGTCTCCTTGTCATTCCTCCCATCTCCTGTCATTAGTGATATACTGTATATATAAAGTGTAAATCCCCCAGTGTCCCCGTCTCCTTGTCATTCCTCCCATCTCCTATGATTAGTGATATACTGTATATATAAAGTGTAAATCACCCAGTGTCCCGTCTCCTTGTCATTCCTCCCATCTCCTGTCATTAGTGATATACTGTATATATAAAGTGTAAATCCCCCAGTGTCCCCGTCTCCTTGTCATTCCTCCCATCTCCTGTCATTAGTGATATACTGTATATATAAAGTGTAAATCCCCCAGTGTCCCCGTCTCCTTGTCATTCCTCCCATCTCCTGTCATTAGTGATATATTGTATATATAAAGTGTAAATCCCCCAGTGTCCCCGTCTCCTTGTCATTCCTCCCATCTCCTGTCATTAGTGATATACTGTATATATAAAGTGTAAATCCCCCAGTGTCCCCGTCTCCTTGTCATTCCTCCCATCTCCTGTCATTAGTGATATACTGTATATATAAAGTGTAAATCCCCCAGTGTCCCCGTCTCCTTGTCATTCCTCCCATCTCCTGTCATTAGTGATATACTGTATATATAAAGTGTAAATCCCCCAGTGTCCCCGTCTCCTTGTCATTCCTCCCATCTCCTATGATTAGTGATATACTGTATATATAAAGTGTAAATCACCCAGTGTCCCGTCTCCTTGTCATTCCTCCCATCTCCTGTCATTAGTGATATACTGTATATATAAAATGTAAATCCCCCAGTGTCCCCGTCTCCTTGTCATTCCTCCCATCTCCTATGATTAGTGATATACTGTATATATAAAGTGTAAATCCCCCAGTGTCCCCGTCTCCTTGTCATTCCTCCCATCTCCTGTCATTAGTGATATACTGTATATATAAAGTGTAAATCACCCAGTGTCCCCGTCTCCTTGTCATTCCTCCCATCTCCTGTCATTAGTGATATAATGTATATATAAAGTGTAAATCCCCCAGTGTCCTCGTCTCCTTGTCATTCCTCCCATCTCCTGTCATTAGTGATATACTGTATATATAAAGTGTAAATCCCCCAGTGTCCCCGTCTCCTTGTCATTCCTCCCATCTCCTGTCATTAGTGATATACTGTATATATAAAGTGTAAATCCCCAGTGTCCCCGTCTCCTTGTCATTCCTCCCATCTCCTGTCATTAGTGATATACTGTATATATAAAGTGTAAATCCCCCAGTGTCCCCGTCTCCTTGTCATTCCTCCCATCTCCTGTGATTAGTGATATACTGTATATATAAAGTGTAAATCCCCCAGTGTCCCCGTCTCCTTGTCACTCCTCCCATCTCCTGTCATTAGTGATATACTGTATATATAAAGTGTAAATCCCCCAATGTCCCCGTCTCCTTGTCATTCCTCCCATCTCCTATGATTAGTGATATACTGTATATATAAAGTGTAAATCACCCAGTGTCCCGTCTCCTTGTCATTCCTCCCATCTCCTGTCATTAGTGATATACTGTATATATAAAATGTAAATCCCCCAGTGTCCCCGTCTCCTTGTCATTCCTCCCATCTCCTATGATTAGTGATATACTGTATATATAAAGTGTAAATCCCCCAGTGTCCCCGTCTCCTTGTCATTCCTCCCATCTCCTGTCATTAGTGATATACTGTATATATAAAGTGTAAATCACCCAGTGTCCCCGTCTCCTTGTCATTCCTCCCATCTCCTGTCATTAGTGATATAATGTATATATAAAGTGTAAATCCCCCAGTGTCCTCGTCTCCTTGTCATTCCTCCCATCTCCTGTCATTAGTGATATACTGTATATATAAAGTGTAAATCCCCCAGTGTCCCCGTCTCCTTGTCATTCCTCCCATCTCCTGTCATTAGTGATATACTGTATATATAAACTGTAAATCCCCAGTGTCCCCGTCTCCTTGTCATTCCTCCCATCTCCTGTCATTAGTGATATACTGTATATATAAAGTGTAAATCCCCCAGTGTCCCCGTCTCCTTGTCATTCCTCCCATCTCCTGTCATTAGTGATATACTGTATATATAAAGTGTAAATCCCCCAGTGTCCCCGTCTCCTTGTCATTCCTCCCATCTCCTGTGATTAGTGATATACTGTATATATAAAGTGTAAATCCCCCAGTGTCCCCGTCTCCTTGTCACTCCTCCCATCTCCTGTCATTAGTGATATACTGTATATATAAAGTGTAAATCCCCCAGTGTCCCCGTCTCCTTGTCATTCCTCCCATCTCCTGTCATTAGTGATATATTGTATATATAAAGTGTAAATCCCCCAGTGTCTCCGTCTCCTTGTCATTCCTCCCATCTCCTGTCATTAGTGATATACTGTATATATAAAGTGTAAATCCCCCAGTGTCCCCGTCTCCTTGTCACTCCTCCCATCTCCTGTCATTAGTGATATACTGTATATATAAAGTGTAAATCCCCCAGTGTCCCCGTCTCCTTGTCATTCCTCCCATCTCCTGTGATTAGTGATATACTGTATATATAAAGTGTAAATCCCCCAGTGTCCCCGTCTCCTTGTCACTCCTCCCATCTCCTGTCATTAGTGATATACTGTATATATAAAGTGTAAATCCCCCAGTGTCCCCGTCTCCTTGTCATTCCTCCCATCTCCTGTCATTAGTGATATACTGTATATATAAAGTGTAAATCCCCCAGTGTCCCCGTCTCCTTGTCATTCCTCCCATCTCCTGTCATTAGTGATATACTGTATATATAAAGTGTAAATCCCCCAGTGTCCCCGTCTCCTTGTCATTCCTCCCATCTCCTATGATTAGTGATATACTGTATATATAAAGTGTAAATCCCCCAGTGTCCCCGTCTCCTTGTCATTCCTCCCATCTCCTGTCATTAGTGATATACTGTATATATAAAATGTAAATCCCCCAGTGTCCCCGTCTCCTTGTCATTCCTCCCATCTCCTATGATTAGTGATATACTGTATATATAAAGTGTAAATCCCCCAGTGTCCCCGTCTCCTTGTCATTCCTCCCATCTCCTGTCATTAGTGATATACTGTATATATAAAGTGTAAATCCCCCAGTGTCCCCGTCTCCTTGTCATTCCTCCCATCTCCTGTCATTAGTGATATACTGTATATATAAAGTGTAAATCCCCCAGTGTCCCCGTCTCCTTGTCATTCCTCCCATCTCCTGTGATTAGTGATATACTGTATATATAAAGTGTAAATCCCCCAGTGTCCCCGTCTCCTTGTCATTCCTCCCATCTCCTGTCATTAGTGATATAATGTATATATAAAGTGTAAATCCCCCAGTGTCCCCGTCTCCTTGTCATTCCTCCCATCTCCTGTCATTAGTGATATACTGTATATATAAAGTGTAAATCCCCCAGTGTCCCCGTCTCCTTGTCATTCCTCCCATCTCCTGTCATTAGTGATATACTGTATATATAAAGTGTAAATCCCCCAGTGTCCTCGTTTCCTTGTCATTCCTCCCATCTCCTGTCATTAGTGATATACTGTATATATAAAGTGTAAATCCCCCAGTGTCCCCGTCTCCTTGTCATTCCTCCCATCTCCTATCATTAGTGATATACTGTATATATAAAGTGTAAATCCCCCAGTGTCCCCGTCTCCTTGTCATTCCTCCCATCTCCTGTCATTAGTGATATCCTGTATATATAAAGTGTAAATCACCCAGTGTCCCCGTCTCCTTGTCATTCCTCCCATCTCCTGTCATTAGTGATATACGGTATATATAAAGTGTAAATCCCCCAGTGTCCCCGTCTCTTTGTCATTCCTCCCATCTCCTGTCATTAGCGATATACTCTATATATATTTCTATCCTTTCACTTTTTTTCACTGTAATTTGTCCTTCTGTCCATCCATCATTAGGTAGCTTTAGTTAGGTGTGGGGCGTTAGGGGGGAAATTAGTTTAGAAATAGTTAGCTAGGGTCAGCATTAGGGCATGGGAATTAGTGTGACGCCCTGGACTAGCCAGGTAATCACAGACATAACACCATACACACCCCCTCTCCTGGATAGTCACACCAGTGAAACAAAAACCCTTGTTGCCTCCCTCCAGGGCCTGATGTCCACACCAGGTGGGGCGGAGACAGGCGGTTGGCCCTACCCACCGAGGAGTTCACAGGTCTGGAGGCGGGAAAAGTGTCAGATTCATTTTGGAGGTGAAAATGTGAGGAGTAGAAACTGCAAGTGTCTGGGTCGGAGCCCAGGCACTGACAGCAAGGTTGGCAGACGGTGGTGGCCGTCTGCAGGAGTTAGTGGATCTCTGCGGAACCGTCGGACCGGGGTCGGGCGGTGGCCCGCCGGTACCGAACCGAGGAGTGGAGTGAAGCTAAGCACAAAGGCAGGGCCATCGGATCCCGACTAGGCTTGGAGCCGCCGACAACGGTCAAATACGAGTGTGACCGGAACCCCAGGTGTTTCCTAACAACTAAGACCCGAAAGAAGGCAACGGTCCACAATGTGAGGAAACACAGCCACCGCCATAGGCTAGAGATCCAAGGGCCAGCGCCTGCGGGCAAAACGGGCTCCTTCGGTACCTATACGCCTGGGAGCGGACTACCGGTGGGCAACCACAGGAGTCAGAACATTCTAACAAGGTGCAGGGAAAGACAGCCACCATCACCCTGTCCGGGGAGAGCACAAACACTGCAGCCGGCTGCGGGACCTGTCTATCCAGCCGTTTGGTTTACCAGAGACTCTGTGCATCTGTTTCTGAGTGAGCACCACAGTGCCATCCGGCACCCTGCACCCCAGCTACTCTGCCTCCCCATATCACCATCCGGGCCCCGGGATCCCCAACCCCTCTACCCACGGAGGGGGAAGCAACATCCTAGCTGCTTCCTACCATCGCTCCCGGGATCCCCGTCATCAGCAGCGGTGGTGCCCATTATCACCACGAACCATGGGTGGCGTCACGAACTATCTTCCCAAACAAACCACCCCGTTTTCACTCGTGGGCGAGGAGCGCTGCTCGAGTCCCCGGGTCCGGCCCACCGCTCGAGCCACCGAGCAGCAGCAGCCCCGGACCCGAAAGTAGAGAGCGCAGCCCCTCCGCCCTCAACAACTTGGCGTCTGTGAACAGGATTAGAACCAATCTACCTACCGGTAGAAGTGCGCCTTGCAGTCCCCGCCGGCGGCGTCCGGCCGAAAAATTTGAAGTGCCGCCATCTTTGGCGCGAAGATTTCCCGCTCGAGCGTCTTTCCCGAGCATGGAAGGCGCAAAAGTGAAGCCCCGCCCCCAAAGAGGAAGTGCCAGAAAGAACCAAGGAAGATCAGGTGAGAGCCTGCCTCATGTAACCGAAGGCATAAGAAGCGGGGACGCCAGGACCCTGAAACTTTCCCATTCCTGGAGGCCGAGCAAGCAGGATGTCTGTTCCGTACAGCAGGCCCACGCCCGGAACAGCGGCGTGGGTGGAAGCCCGGGTGGCGCAGTTAAGCCGCAGGCTGCAGACCCGGCTCCAGCTCCTCGTACAAGAATGGAAGGCTGGAATGGTGGAAGTGGTGGTGGCCGTGCGGGCCCGTGAGGCGGAAGCAGAGTTGGAGGAGCGGGTGAGTGACCCACGCCCCTGTGTCCCGGAGGGACCGGTTGCTGCGGCTGAGGGGCCCGGTCTGCCCTCGCTCAGCCTGCTGCATCCCCCGCTGCCCGCATTGGTCGTCACCGCCGTCGGCCCGTTGCTCCCAAACCCGGCAACAGATGACCCCGTTCCCGCCCGCGAAGATCCACCCGCAGGCGCTGCCCGCGAACAACAGCTTGCCCGGCCAGCACCAACCCTGCTCCCTTGGAAGGTGCCTGCTCCCCAAAGGGAGCCATCCGACTCGGATGTGGCCACACCCGAAAAAAAACTCCGGCAGTCCGCCCGGCCAGCACAGAGGTGGACGATGGCCCGCCCCAGGCCCGGAAGGTGACACTGACCGCCCCCAAGTTCCAGGCCTCGGCTGAGGCTGCGGAGGGTTGCCGCTGCAGGGCAGCAATGCAGGCCGCGACACAGCAGTGCTCCCCAACCCAGATGGTGCCGGTCGTGGCCCGCATCGGGGGGTGCCTGCTGGGCCCGACCCCCGCGCTAAAGGAGCCGCCATGTTGGGAGCGGCAGCCGAACCCGATGGGCCGGGAGATAGAGGCCCGGGAGAAGGAAAAGGCTGCTACGTTGGCACGCGCTATCGAGGCAAAGGACGCTCTCTGAAAAGTCCCTCCCGAAGCACGGTGCCCGACCTTCGAAAGCCAAGTCCGGCAGTTCTGCCCCCGGCGTGGATGGGGGTTTATTTATGAGCCAAGCCTGGAGGTCGAGGCGTTCTTCTCCCGGCGAGATGTGCACAGCCAGCTGCCCCTGGGACATCCGGAACGTGACCTACGTGCAGGTGAGTTAGTCACCTACACCTGCCACCTGGGAGAGAGAGGCTGGTTCGCCCTGGACGTTCAGAGAAGGGTGAGCCGCAGTGATCCCGAGCAGCCCCGGTCGCCTCCTCCGTCGTACAGTCCCAAGGTGGATCCGGAGGAAGCGTATGACGACGGTGACCTCAAATAATGGCAACGGTCTACCGTTTCAACCCAGTTGTCCCCGAGCCACCGAGCAGCAGCCCCGGACTCGAGCGTAGCGAGCGCGGCCCCTCCGCTCACGACATTAGCGCTAGGCACAGGTTTAGGGACTTTGTGTTTATATAAATATATATACATATATAGTAAAAATAAAAAATATAATAAAATAAAGTTTATCTATCTATGATTCTATCTATCTACACATTTGTACACTGCAGGCTCATATTTTGGAGACCAGGGGAGGGTGGGGGGAGAGTTACCTTGTGAGCGAGAGTTGTCCCCGGTCACCATTTTCTCTCACAAGTATCTACACCAAAAAAGGCCGACTCCATAAGTGGTGCAGAATACAATATACAGATGGAGGTAAGAGGGAAATCATTTCCCCGTGTGACCCATGTCCTGATAATCCTGGCCTCTGCATATGGCGTCCATCACACATCAGTGCTTCCCGCACGTGGGGCGACTGTATTTACACAAACTGGAGACATGTCCACACTCATACTCATTAAAATCTATGATGATGGTCACACCTCGGTGTTTTCACATGGATCGTGTGTCTGTGTGAACCACGTGTGTCTGTGTCATCCACACCAAGACACGTCCGTTTTATCTCGGCAGCATGGATCACATGGACCCATACAAGTCAACGGTCAGTGAAAAACACGTCCAGCACACGGATAATATACATGTGACACTGACCAGAATTAAATGCACTCAATGAATTACTAATTTTTGTGTGTTAAAGATGGGCAAAGGGATAAATAATAGATAGATGATAGATACAGTGGCATGCAAAAGTTTGGACACCCCTTGTCAAAATTACAGTTACTGTGAACAGTTCAGCAAGTTGTAGACGTAATGAGAAGATATAAGGTAAATACTCCATCTCTATCCCGTAAAAAACAAAGTTGTTCATCGAACCTCCATGGACTTCAACACAATGTTTGGCTGCTCCTGAAGGACAATTGTTGGCATTGTTAATACGTTGGATGTGCTCAGAGATTCTTTCTCAATGGTCGGCTTTTGCATCCTATATATGTGACATTGTATAAGTTACAGTGAATGGCATAAACCCCATGCTCACTATACAGGTAATAACTGAGTATATTCTGTGTCATCCATTTTCTGGGTTCTTCTTGTAATCCTGCACATGTTGCGTTTCTCACCAGCGCATTTCCACAATCCCTTCACTGGAAGCCAATTGTTGGTTTCCCTGGATCTCTTGTGAATAGTAGGTGACAAGATGTGACCCAGGGGGCCGCCTTTCTTTGCCACAAGCTACATCCCTTGTATAACACCTGATTAAATGTGTCATCCTGATAAAAGACTGGAACATATTTTAACCTCTTCACCCCTGGGCGATTTTCCTTTACTGTTTTGCTCTCCTTCTTCCGAGAGCGATAACTTTTTTATTTTTTCATCAATATTGCCATATACAGTTAGGTCCAGAAATATTTGGACAGTGACACAATTTTCGCGAGTTGGGCTCTGCATGCCACCACATTGGATTTGAAATGAAATCTCTACAACAGAATTCAAGTGCAGATTGTAACGTTTAATTTGAAGGTTTGAACAAAAATATCTGATAGAAATTGTAGGAATTGTACACATTTCTTTACAAACACTCCACATTTTAGGAGGTCAAAAGTAATTGGACAAATAAACCAAACCCAAACAAAATATTTTTATTTTCAATATTTTGTTGCGAATCCTTTGGAGGCAATCACTGCCTTAAGTCTGGAACCCATGGACATCACCAAACGCTGGGTTTCCTCCTTCTTAATGCTTTGCCAGGCCTTTACAGCCACAGCCTTCAGGTCTTGCTTGTTTGTGGGTCTTTCCATCTTAAGTCTGGATTTGAGCAAGTGAAATGCATGCTCAATTGGGTTAAGATCTGGTGATTGACTTGGCCATTGCAGAATGTTCCACTTTTTTGCACTCATGAACTCCTGGGTAGCTTTGGCTGTATGCTTGGGGTCATTGTCCATCTGTACTATGAAGCGCCGTCCGATCAACTTTGCGGCATTTGGCTGAATCTGGGCTGAAAGTATATCCCGGTACACTTCAGAATTCATCCGGCTACTCTTGTCTGCTGTTATGTCATCAATAAACACAAGTGACCCAGTGCCATTGAAAGCCATGCATGCCCATGCCATCACGTTGCCTCCACCATGTTTTACAGAGGATGTGGTGTGCCTTGGATCATGTGCCGTTCCCTTTCTTCTCCAAACTTTTTTCTTCCCATCATTCTGGTACAGGTTGATCTTGGTCTCATCTGTCCATAGAATACTTTTCCAGAACTGAGCTGGCTTCATGAGGTGTTTTTCAGCAAATTTAACTCTGGCCTGTCTATTTTTGGAATTGATGAATGGTTTGCATCTAGATGTGAACCCTTTGTATTTACTTTCATGGAGTCTTCTCTTTACTGTTGACTTAGAGACAGATACACCTTCTTCACTGAGAGTGTTCTGGACTTCAGTTGATGTTGTGAACGGGTTCTTCTTCACCAAAGAAAGTATGCGGCGATCATCCACCACTGTTGTCATCCGTGGACGCCCAGGCCTTTTTGAGTTCCCAAGCTCACCAGTCAATTCCTTTTTTCTCAGAATGTACCCGACTGTTGATTTTGCTACTCCAAGCATGTCTGCTATCTCTCTGATGGATTTTTTCTTTTTTTTCAGCCTCAGGATGTTCTGCTTCACCTCAATTGAGAGTTCCTTAGACCGCATGTTGTCTGGTCACAGCAACAACTTCCAAATGCAAAACCACACACCTGTAATCAACCCCAGACCTTTTAACTACTTCATTGATTACAGGTTAACGAGGGAGACGCCTTCAGAGTTAATTGCAGCCCTTAGAGTCCCTTGTCCAATTACTTTTGGTCCCTTGAAAAAGAGGAGGCTATGCATAACAGAGCTATGATTCCTAAACCCTTTCTCCGATTTGGATGTGAAAACTCTCATATTGCAGCTGGGAGTGTGCACTTTCAGCCCATATTATATATATAATTGTATTTCTGAACATGTTTTTGTAAACAGCTAAAATAACAAAACTTGTGTCACTGTCCAAATATTTCTGGACCTAACTGTATAGGGCTTATGTTTTGCGGGACAAGTTGTACTTTTGAATGCAACCATTAGTTTTACCATATAGTGTACTGGAAAATGGGAAAAAAATTCCAAATGTGGAGAAATACTAAAAAAAGTGAAATTCCACAATGGTTTTACGCACCGTGTTCAGTATATGGGAAAACTGATGCGTCTGTATGATGGAAATTCGAAGATACCAAACATGTATACTTTTATCTAAGTGGTGAAAAACATATTAGAGACCCGTGGAGTTCAGGTCGATTCACAGGTTCTTACCAGAACACAGGTCTTCTCTCTCGGTTTGTCTCCCACCACCACCACATGGGCCCTACCGCATCTTTGGTCAGTGTCACATCTGCATGCTTAATCCTCTTTGGCTGCCCCCCTGGCTGATTGCAGGGCCGCCATCAGGGCATTACTACTGTAACTCCTGTTTGGACCTGATGAGCAGAAGCCAGGAGGGGGGCCCGGCTGCTGACAGCCCGGGCCCCTCCCTTTTCATCCCTTTGCTCATTGGGACCCAGAGGCAGGGGGCGGGACCGTTCACGTCACCACAATTCAGGGCCGGCCTGGCAGTACAGGCGGCCAATTAGCATGCATGCAGTCATGTAGTCTGCACGCATGCAGTCTGCACACAGCCCTCCTTGGCCGTCTATATAACCATGTGTCCGCAGGTGCAACAGGTGGCAGTGTCAGGAAGGAGAATTCAGGCAGGCGTGGCAGGCGGCAGCAGCAAGTTCGCATTGAGTAAACGCGGGTGTGGCCGGAAATTTTTTAGTGGTATTGTCATGGGCTGCTCAGTGGGACCATTCCTGGCTGTGCCCCTCCTCACCTCCTCCTGGCTAACTGTGCCCCTCCTGGCTAACTGTGCCCCTCCCGGCTGGCTGTGCCCCTCCTCACGGCTGGCTGTGCCCCTCCTCACCTCGAGGCTGGCTGTGCCCCTCCTCACCATATACTCCAGGCTTGCTGTGCTACTACTCACGATATCCTCCGGTTTGTCTGTAATCCTCCTCACCACCTCCTCCTGTCTGTCTGTGCCCCTCTTCACCACCTTCTTCTGGCTGGCTGTGCCCCTCCTCACCACCTCCTCCTGGCTGGCTGTGCCCCTCTTCACCACCTCCTCCTGGCTGGCTGTGCCCCTCCTCACCACTTTATCCTGGCTGGCTGTGCCCTCATCACCACTTTATCCTGGTTGGCTGTGCCCCTCCTCACCACTTTATCCTGGCTGGCTGTGCCCCTCCTCACCACTTTATCCTGGCTGGCTGTGCCCCTCCTCACCACTTTATCCTGGTTGGCTGTGCCCCTCCTCACCACTTTATCCTGGCTGGCTGTGCCCCTCCTCACCACTTTATCCTGGCTGGCTGTGCCCCTCCTCACCACTTTATCCTGGCTGGCTGTGCCCCACCTCATCACTTCATCCTAGCTGGCTGTGCCCCTCCTCACCACTTCATCCTGGCTGGCTGTGTCCCTCCTCACCACTTCCTCCTGGCTGGCTCTGTCCCTCCTCACCACTTCCTGCTGGCTGGCTGTGCCCCTCCTCACCACTTCCTCCTGGCTGGCTGTGTCCCTCCTCACCACTTCCTGCTGGCTGGCTGTGCTCCTCCTCACCACTTCCTCCTGGCTGGCTGTGTCCCTCCTCTCCTCTTCCTGCTGGCTGGCTGTGCTCCTCCTCACCACTTCCTGCTGGCTGGCTGTGCCCCTCCTCACCACTTCCTAGCTGGCTGTGCCCCTCTTCATCACCTCCTCCTGTCTGGCTGAGCCCCTTAAATTCCTAGTGGCGGCACCTTGATGTCATCAGACCTCACTTATATTCTGACTGGCATATCTAAGATAACTACACCAGCATTACCCATACTTTAGATAGGGGCGCTCTTCCATCCATGCTCCCATCTCGTGCACACCGCCTCTTTATGGGCCATAGTCACATTGCTTACTGTGTATTATGTTGTGTTGACATTCTCTGATCATTTTTATCGATATTATGCTTCAATTGTAATTCATGATTGTTGTATATTAACACTATCGTGCCTCTTGAGAGTATAACTAATTGATTCAGTTTACCTGTGGTTATTTGTCATTGTTCCCTGGGAATTGTTTTGTAACTATGTATATACACATTGTGTGGTTTTAATTGATTTTATGGATTTTTGGTATATATAAAGTTTGTTCATATAATATCATTATATTGGTTGTGCTTTCTAGCATATGCAGAGTCCCTTTTTTTCCCTTGTCGGCTTATTTTTTGCGTCTTGAGCTGACGTTTTTAATGATACCATCTTTGTGTAGATGGGATGTTTTGATTGCCTGTTATTGTATTTTAAAGAAATGTTAGGGAGACCAAAAACATAATTTTGGTGTTTGAAATTTTTTCTTGCCACGCCGTGTACAGATCAGATTCATTGATTTGATATATTGATAGATCGGGCATTTCTGAACGCGGCGATACCAAATATGTGTATATTTTTTATTTTATTTTTAACTTTTTTATTTTCAATGGGGGGAATCGACTGGCAGAAAAAAACGTTATCTTAGAGAGGAGTTCAGTATGATTGCGCTAAATTCCCGACCGCCGCATGGTCTGAATTACACAAGGGACACAACGTACATTTACTGATGAACTGTCAGTGATTTGTCTGTGATGCTGTTTTCATCACTAGTATAATGCATTGTCCTCTATGACTAAGGGCTTACAGCCAGAAACGCGTCACAGAAATGAGACATTTATAAATATAGTATAAAGTTAAAGATGACACAATTCCTTTCTATTTTAGGCAATAAAAAAATAATTTTCATCTTTTACAATTTAAAAATTCCAAAAAGGAACATGGGTTGATGCAAAGGTTTGGACACCCTTGGAGATTTAAAACAAATGAGATGCATCACTATTATAAATCAAAGATATGACAACGGGGGTGCACTATGCTTGTAACAATGTAGTAAGAAAGGGGAGAAGAGACAAAGCATATCACAGCACACCACCATAGAATATACCATTTTATTAGAAAAAAAGCACACACTATTAAATAAAAACAATTGCCTGTGATGCAACACATTAGCCACCAATGATCAAGACCCATATTTATAGTAATGTAATACAAATCACTTCCACAAGGCACAGTCCATATGGCCCTGAGCCTGAGGGTAAAGTATACAGGCCCTGTGAAGATTATATAACAACTATCTGTACTATCCGGCTTCGCCCGGCTTAATAACTGTTGTTAACAAAATAGAATGTATTAACAAAAATGTATTGTGCACACAAAAACCACAAAACAAATAGATAGAAATGTAATTCTTAAAAGGCAAAAACTAAGCTAATAGAAGCATTTCACAACATATATTTCAACACCACAGATATTCCACACAGATTTAACTAAATTGGCCAAGTAATGTGCTCCGTCTGTCTCTTTTCCCATCTGTCTCTTTCCCCGTCTGACTCTTTTCCCGTCTGACTCTTTCCCCGTCTGTCTCTTTCCCCGTCTCCCTGTCTTGGTCTGTCTCTTTTTTTGTCTGTCTCTATCTCTCTGTTTCTTTCCCCATCTGTCTCTTTCTAGGTCTGTCTCTTTCCCAGGTCTGTCTCTTTCCCCATCTGTCTCCCCGTCTCTTTGTGTCTTTTCCTGTCTGTCTCTTTCCCTGTCTGCCTGTCTCTGTCTGTCTCTTTCCTTGTCTGTCTCTATTTCTCTGTCTTTTTCCCCGTCTGTCTCTATCAATGTCTGTGTCTTTCCCCATCTATCTTTGTCTGTCTCTCTGGCTGTCTCCTCCTTCCCTGTTTGCCTGTCTCTGTCCCTGTCTGCATGTCTGTCTGTCTCTTTCCCCGCCTGTCTCTTTCCAGGTCTGTCTCTTTCACCGTCTGTCTCTCTTTGTCTCTTTCACCGTCTGTCTCTGTCTGTCTCTTTCACCGTCTGTCTCTTTCACCGTCTGTCTCTTTCCAGGTCTGTCTCTTTCCAGGTCTACAAATCAGAGTGAAGAGGGGGTTAATGCCGCGCATCAGCCAAAATGAAGATGTAGCACGTTGATGTTATAAACGTATTATTTTATTCCATCGGTCTACGCGTTTCGAGGATATACCTCTTCTTCAGGACCAGTGCATCAACATAGATACTATTTTGGCTGATGCGCGGCATTAACCCCCTCTTCACTCTGATTTGTATGCACATCCACGTGGGGCTGCAGCAGACGCCATCATCCTATGCTTTATCAGTGGTTGTGACTATCACAACCTTTTCAGGTGAGTGTATTTTTCCTGATCTACCTCACTGATCTGTTGGTATTACACTATCAGCGCTCCTTCTTTTTCAGTTTATTCTTTCCAGGTCTGTCTCTTTCACCGTCTGTCTCTCTTTGTCTCTTTCACCGTCTGTCTCTGTCTGTCTCTTTCACCGTCTGTCTCTTTCACCGTCTGTCTCTTTCCAGGTCTGTCTCTTTCACCATCTGTCTCTTTCACCGTCTGTCTCTCTCTGTCTCTTTCCCTTTCTGTCTTTGTCTGTCTCTCTCTGTCTCTCTCTATCCGTCTCCCCACCGACATCTTATTACCTCACATATAAGCTTCTTATACTATGAATGTCTTTTGTTCCTATAGCAACCAATCACAGCTCCTACTAATAACCTGTAGTTCCATGCTCCATTTATCTTAATGGAGGCATGTTTTTTGGAGAGTAACTGTAAAGTGCGGGGTTAAATGTTCCTGTCAAAACATAGTCTACGACGTTCCCTGGGTCACATGAGGTGTCTGTGCAAAATTTCGTGATTGTAAATGCGACGGTGCGGATACACTTTTCGTTTCACTTTTTCGCCATTATGTAGATAGGGGCAAAATTGATTGGTAAATTGGAACACGTGGGAGTTAAAATTTCGCCTCACAACATAGCCTATGACGCTCTCGGGGTCCAGACATGTAAGTGTGGAAAATGTTGTGGCTGTAGCTGCGACGGTGCAGATGCCAATCCCGGACATACACACACACACACACACACAAACACACACACACACACACACACACACACACACACTCACACCTTTATATATTAGATGATGTAAAATGATGATGGAAACTGAAATAGAGACACTCTTTAAAGATAGGAAAATATAGGTGACCACCTGATGTCTGATCCCTTTAAGAGAGGGCACAATAGGGGCCCATGAAGTGAGTGATAACACAGTCATGTTGGAGAGATTAGAACAACAGTTAAGGCCCAGTCACACTAAACAACTTACCAGCAATCCCAACAATGATACAACCTGATAGGGATCGCTGGTAAGCTGCTAGGAGGTCGCTGGTGAGATGTCACACTAAGCAACGCTCCAGCGATCCCACCAGCAACCTGACCTGGCAGGGATCGCTGGAGCGTCACTACACGTGGAAGCATGCTGCGCTTGCTAACAAAGGTAAATATCGGGTAACCAACCCGATATTTACCTTGGTTACCAGCGCACACCACTTAGCGCTGGCTCCCTGCACACCTAGCCACAGTACACATCGGGTTAATTACCCGATGTGTACTCTGCTATGTGTGCAGGCAGCCGGCTTCTGCGGACGCTGGTAACCACGGTAAACATCGGGTAACCAAGAAGCCCTTCCCTTGGTTACCCGATATTTACCTTCGTTACCAGCGTCCGCCGCTCTCACACTGCCAGTGCCTGCTCCCTATTCCCTGCACACATAGCCACAGTACACATCGGGTTAATTACCTGATGTGTAGTCTGGCTACGTGTGCAGTGAGCAGGGAGTCGGCATTGACAGCTGAGAGTGGCAGAGGCTGGTAACGAAGGTAAATATCGGGTAACCAAGGTAAGGGCTTCTTGGTTACCCGCTGTTTACCATGGTTACCAGCGTCCGCAGAAGCCGGCTCCTGCTACCTGCACATTTAGTTGTTGCTTTGTCGCTGTCACACACAGCGATGTGTGCTTCACAGCGGGAGAGCAACAAGTAAAAAATGGCCCAGGACATTCAGCAACAACCAACGACCTCACAGCAGGGGCCAGGTTTTTGCTGGATGTCACACTAAGCAACATCCCTAGCAAGTTGTGCCTCAGCAGCGATGTTGCTAGCGATGTTGCTTAGTGTGACGTGGCCTTTAGGTCACACTTGAAAAAAAATCAATAAGTGACCAATTGTTATCTCATCCCTTTAAGAAAAAACACAATGAGAGTTCATGAGTTTAAATGATTGCACACCATAATGCTATCCTCCAATGCGTGTCGCCGCAGGCACGAGCGCCTTCATCAGGGAGAGGCATAGATACATGCAGTGTGCACAACCATTTATAGTGAAACTCTAATTATCTAAATGTCATACCAGTGTGTGGAAGCCACGGAGACCCATGTGTTTCTCATAATCGGTAACCACCAAACGAGAGACCGGAAATGACAGCGAGCCAGGCCATCATTCAGGGAGTAAGAGACTTAGAGCAAAGTGCGCATGCGCTTACAATCTCAGGGCATATTTGCCATTGCTCACTCAATGGAGCTTTCTAAAAAGTGATCATGAGTGCGCATGCGCTCACGATCGCGGTACATGCTGACTGTTTAGAGACAGCACAGCGCTACACCCTCTATGTATGACAGCGCATGCGTGTGTCTTGCCACTAGCATTTCACTAGGCCGTGTCATCATGGGATTATAACGGAGACAGTCCTGTGCCAGTCAATATAGCAAACCATTCGTCATCCTCACTAATTCTCTTGCTCTCTGAATGATGGCCTGGCTCTCCATGATATCCAGTCTCTCGTTTGCCGGTTACTGATCACGAGGAACACATGGTACGCCGTGGCCTCCCACACATAGTATGCCATTTAGATCATTAGAGTTTCCCAGTTGGTTGTGAGACAAAGACAGATAAATAGGGCACGATATCCCACCTTGGCTATGATATTTAGGGTATGGGACAGAGGTAGGTTTCTTTTGAAGATAAATGGGCCTACGGAGTTCTGGCCACTGTGGCGGAACCCGGATTTGCCAGAAATTAAAAAATTAGTGGGGTTCAGAGGATGGGAAGATAAAGGGAACCATTTAGTGTCACAAGTACTACAAAATAATATTCTTAAGAGTTTTGAGCAATTGAGAACGGAGTGTCACCTCCCGCATGTCTTCTTTTATCAATACTTACAGCTGAGGCACGAACTGGAAAGACAGGGGAGGACAAATCCGGTGACAGTGACACATAATCAAACATTACATATGCTACTTACATCTGAGTCCTCTAAAGGACTTATTTCTGAACTATACAAAAGATTACTACTTGCCCATCTGGAGACATACCCACTGACTGTTAAAAGTAAATGGGAACGGGAGGTTGGTCTCCTGACGGAAGACCAGTGGTCCGACATTCTAGAACAGATCCCTAAAGTGGTGGTCTCTGAGTGCCAAAGGCTTTCTCAAATATATCTCATCCACAGGGTATATAAAACTCCCAGCCTATTATTCAGGATGGGACTTAGACCAAATGCACAATGTGTTAGGTGTGGACAGGATGATGCCCATTTGATGCATGTTATGTGGGAGTGTGGACACATTGGTGATTTCTGGAACCAAACCCTGGGACCCATAGACCAAATATATCATATCACAATACAGCCGTCACCTCGTTTACGTTTGTTGAGGGAGGGAGGAGTAGACCCGGACTCTCCAACAGCCCTGGGAATAGCCCGTATCCTGTACCAAGCAAGGAAGATACTGGCATACCATTGGTTAGATCCTCTACCACCAACATTATCAGAGCATAAAAATAAACTAAATAACGTCATTAGATTGGAAAGGGGAGTTTATTTAAAGAGAAAAACACAGAAAGTTTTACAAAATCTGGTAGCCATGGATGGAGTCGCCGGGTCTCGCCTCTGGGGCACTACTGCAGGATGCAATGCTGGACCAGTTACTGTTGTGCTTGCAGTGAATGGAACGTTTGGGGAGTAAAACTTAAAACTAGTGTTTTACGTGGCGAAGTGGGCTTTGAGTGGCGCTGTGGGAGGGGCCGGAAGGGTGTGATTGATGACTAAACGGGGAGAGAGGCAAGCGGGTATGGAAATATGATGCGGAGCGACACGGCTGATGGAGGAGGCTTTTCTATTAGACTGAGGTATTATTGCATAATTTAACTTTTGTTTATCTGTGGAGCCAGGTTGTTTGTAGGCTCAATTTATATAACTGATCTAAGAATCCTTTTTTCTTTTTTTTTATATACAGAGGAAGAACCTGATTTATAGACAACATATGTTTTTTCAATGTACGCTTTTACTAGTTATATAAGATGCAATATATTTTCTCTGTATTGATTCTTAGTTGTTTAATAAAAAAGATCTGATTTAAAAAAAAGATCATTAGAGTTTCACTATAAATGGTTATGCACACTGCATGCATGTATGTATGCCTCTCCTGATGAAGCCACCGGTGCCTGATGACACGTGTTGGAGGATAGCATTATGCCACCCACATCCCATCCCTTATCACTCCTTTGGAATCTAAGTATATTTATTTCTTAGGGATTTCTTAGGGATTCCTGTCAGCAGGTAGTTCCCCTGATGGGTCTACGATCAATAGGTATACCTTCCCCTGTGATGGTTCACTAAATTCAACTGACGACCTTTCAGCATGACCCCTCTTAAAGGGATCAGACAACAACTGGTCACTTGTATGTTTACAATTGTTTGAGAGTGACTTCACTTTGATTTCTCATCATACTCATTACTGTTGGCCATTAATTCCAACTGATGGGCTCTTATTGTGCCCTCTCTTAAAGGGATCAGACAATAACTGGTCACCCCTATGTTTTCAAGAAAAAAACACATAGAACTATATAAAAAAGAAAAACCTACCAGAGGTGCCAGAGCAAATGATGTATGCACAAACAGAATGTGGTAGACCCTGCTCTTGAAGGCAGCCACAGACCAGGTGCAAGATGCTGATGTCACAGCCACTCAACCCATTCAAGCTGAAGGGGAGGGGCGGCTGCTTAGCAAAAAACTAGCACACTAATAAGGCTTGCACTGAGAGCCCATCATATAGATAGGTGTGATGCACAGTGTCTGAACTGTGACCTATAGATGACGCCAGAAACCCCGGTCAGGTGGGCTAATCAGCACTATATAAGTGCATCTCATGCAGATAAGCGAGATGCACAGTGTCTGAATTGTGGCCTATAAATGACGCGCAACACTAGGCCAGGCGGGTCAGTTAGTACTGACCGCCTTCAAGAGGAGGGTCTACCACATTCTGTTTGTGCATACATCATCTGGTCTGGCACCTCTAGTAGGTCTTTCACCCCTATGTTTACAACTGTTTGAGAGTTATTCTATTTTGGTCTGTATGGGGTTTATTACTGCGGCACAATCATTTAAACCCATGAGCTCTCATTGTGTTTTTTCTTAAAGGGGTCAGAGAACAATTGGTCACTTACTCATTTTTGTTTAAGTGTGACCTAACTTTTGTTCTGATCTCTCCAACATGACTGTTATTGGGCCGCCCCTGCGTCAGCAGCCTGCCGCCGCTGCTCGGAATCGGATCCGCGGTTGCTCGAGGGGTCTCTGGACCCGGGGGTCGGGGTCGCGCGGCTACTCGGAATAAAAAGGAGGTTATTTACAGGGGATTGTATGGACAGTTCGTGACGCCACCCATGGCGCGAGGTAAGATGGAGTACCACTGCTGCAATGGGGCTGACCCGGTGGCGATGGTGTGGGCAACCAGATGTTTAACCCCTCCACGGGTAGGGAAAATGCGCCGGGACTCAGTATAGGTGAACGGGAGGTGCCGTTGGGACGGTTAGGGATCACTTAAGTACTCACTCAGTCCAATAACGCTGACACCGACAACCGTGGTAAACCAAAGTTCTTGATATCGCTGCAGCAGGGAAGGAGCACGCCTGGATCTCGTGCCCGTTGGTGTTGTTTGTTAGCCTGTGGCCTTTTCCGTGGCACCTTACTCCTAACTGGTCCCTTTAGCATAGAACTATCGGGTCACGCTCACGAGTGTGGCTAACAGGGTGAGCTTGCTCTCAGGGTTCACGCTTGGGATTTTCTGGACTATGCATTGGGAAAGTCCTATCCCCCTCGTTACGCTAGTACCCCGATTTTGGAGCCGGTGGAGAACGGATCTTGAAGGCTCCGTCCTCGTCGGGTAAATTGCCAGGACAGCTGAAGCTCCTTCCTTACCTAGGGTCCACGTACCCCGTTGTGCCCTGGCCCCTGCCCGGTGATGGCACAAGGCCGCCGGCTGTCCTCCTCGACAGTCCATGCCCCTTGTCACAATCCCCTGTAACCGGGGTCCAGCTCCTACCAGGCCCAGACCAACGTCTGCCACCTAGTAGTACCAAGGAGCCCGGTTCCTGACCTCTCCTCTTGAGAGTCACTTCACAACTGACTTGTGACCTCTCCACTTGAGAGTCACTCCTCAACTAACTGTCTCCTAACACTCCTGACCTCCCCTTAGCCAACCCCCCAAGTGGGCGACCCTATTCCCTTCAGGTCAGCCACTGGTGTGTCTGGTGGGTGTGGTGCAGAGTGTTCCTAGGATTTTGATTAGCTTGTTCTTGGCAACACCAAAGATCAGGGACCCGTAACCAAGGAGGAGGTGGATACTATGCAGAAGGGCAGATTGCACAAAACCCTGTGACGACCTGATAGGCCAGGGCATCACAGACCGCTCCTGAGATCATCGCCAAATAACAGAACACAAAAGCAAATATAAATTTACAGCCAAAAAAGTGACCAATCCGCCACAAATTTGCTGGAAATAGAAAACAAAGATGCCGTCCTGAGTTGTGCGCAGATGCCAGGCACTGATTATGAAGGATATGAATGCGTCATGGTGCATAGACTAACTCTCTGCCCATACAGAATATATTTATATATACAGTCAGGGCCAGAAATATTTGGACAGTGACACAAGTTTTGTTATTTTAGCTGTTTACAAAAACATGTTCAGAAATACAATTATATATATAATATGGGCTGAAAGTGCACACTCCCAGCTGCAATATGAGAGTTTTCACATCCAAATCGGAGAAAGGGTTTAGGAATCATAGCTCTGTAATGCATAGCCTCCTCTTTTTCAAGGGACCAAAAGTAATTGGACAAGGGACTCTAAGGGCTGCAATTAACTCTGAAGGCGTCTCCCTCGTTAACCTGTAGTCAATGAAGTAGTTAAAAGGTCTGGGGTTGATTACAGGTGTGTGGTTTTGCATTTGGAAGCTGTTGCTGTGACCAGACAACATGCGGTGTAAGGAACTCTCAATTGAGGTGAAGCAGAACATCCTGAGGCTGAAAAAAAAGAAAAAATCCATCAGAGAGATAGCAGACATGCTTGGAGTAGCAAAATCAACAGTCGGGTACATTCTGAGAAAAAAGGAATTGACTGGTGAGCTTGGGAACTCAAAAAGGCCTGGGCGTCCACGGATGACAACAGTGGTGGATGATCGCCGCATACTTTCTTTGGTGAAGAAGAACCCGTTCACAACATCAACTGAAGTCCAGAACACTCTCAGTGAAGTAAGTGTATCTGTCTCTAAGTCAACAGTAAAGAGAAGACTCCATGAAAGTAAATACAAAGGGTTCACATCTAGATGCAAACCATTCATCAATTCCAAAAATAGACAGGCCAGAGTTAAATTTGCTGAAAAACACCTCATGAAGCCAGCTCAGTTCTGGAAAAGTATTCTATGGACAGATGAGACAAAGATCAACCTGTACCAGAATGATGGGAAGAAAAAAGTTTGGAGAAGAAAGGGAATGGCACATGATCCAAGGCACACCACATCCTCTGTAAAACATGGTGGAGGCAACGTGATGGCATGGGCATGCATGGCTTTCAATGGCACTGGGTCACTTGTGTTTATTGATGACATAACAACAGGCAAGAGTAGCCGGATGAATTCTGAAGTGTACCGGGATATACTTTCAGCCCAGATTCAGCCAAATGCCGCAAAGTTGATCGGACGGCGCTTCATAGTACAGATGGACAATGACCCCAAGCATACAGCCAAAGCTACCCAGGAGTTCATGAGTGCAAAAAAGTGGAACATTCTGCAATGGCCAAGTCAATCACCAGATCTTAACCCAATTGAGCATGCATTTCACTTGCTCAAATCCAGACTTAAGACGGAAAGACCCACAAACAAGCAAGACCTGAAGGCTGCGGCTGTAAAGGCCTGGCAAAGCATTAAGAAGGAGGAAACCCAGCGTTTGGTGATGTCCATGGGTTCCAGACTTAAGGCAGTGATTGCCTCCAAAGGATTCGCAACAAAATATTGAAAATAAAAATATTTTGTTTGGGTTTGGTTTATTTGTCCAATTACTTTTGACCTCCTAAAATGTGGAGTGTTTGGAAAGAAATGTGTACAATTCCTACAATTTCTTTCAGATATTTTTGTTCAAACCTTCAAATTAAACGTTACAATCTGCACTTGAATTCTGTTGTAGAGGTTTCATTTCAAATCCAATGTGGTGGCATGCAGAGCCCAACTCGCGAAAATTGGGTCACTGTCGAAATATTTCTGGACCTAACTGTACCTATAGTATAATAAATCTCTCATTATCCAGTGTAATAACAGCCTGTGAGTGTGTGATGTACAATGTAATGAAATGTTTCATAGACTTTATACACTTCTCTGTTTTATTATTACAGCTGGCAGACAGGAACAACCGATGTAAGTATTCTCATTCTCACACCCAGTTATAGATTCAATCTCAGACCAGAATATTGTGGAAAATACATAGGAAGACTGAAAAACACAAATTCCTCCCATTATACAGTACCTTGTAGCAATACTCATCACATGCCACAAGCAGGGGATCCAGCACGAAACCAATCGGAATCACAGTGGTGCTCAGCGAAACGTGACCCAGGTGCAGAGGAACATAGGTACTTCAGCGCAGAAGGTATTCTACGACACTCATTTCCAAATCATTTTGTTATTGCAACATATTAAAATTCACCTTTCAATGGAGGCCAAGGCACATGTGCGAGGAGGGGTGGACAAAGTGCAGACAAGTGTAGATTCACTCACACCATGGACCGTTGCCTCTACAGACCCATAGAAGCACAATCACGCAAAACGGTCCATCGTGTGACTGAATCTGCACTTTGTCCTTCCACACACCTACCTTGACCTCCATTGAAAGGTGAATTTTAATATGTCACAATAAAAGATTTTATTCACTGGAAGGGAGTGCTGTGGATTTCTATCTGTGCTGAAGTACTGATCACATGAGTCTTTACAATAAATCCTCTAGTGCACAGTAACCTAGAAATCACAGGGTCCTAAAACAAAAGTTCCAATGGTGCCCACTCAGTATGACGTCCCCCACACCTCCTAAACCGTGTAATAGAGCCACACAGTCCCTCACTCAGCATGATGCCCCTACAGCTCCTAAACCGTGTGATAGCGCCACAGTCCCTCACTCAGCATGATACTCCCACAGCTCCTAAACCATGTAATAGCGCCACAGTCTCTCACTCAGTATGACACCCCCACAGCTCCTAAACCGTGTGATAGCACCACAGTCCCTCACTCCGCATGATACTCCCACAGCTCCTAAACCATGTAATAGCACCACAGTCCCTCACTCAGTATGACACCCCCACAGCTCCTAAACCGTGTGATAGCACCACAGTCCCTCACTCAGCATGATGCCCCTACAGCTCCTAAACCATGTAACAGCGCCACAGTCCCTCACTCAGTATGACGCCCCCACAGCTCCTAAACCATGTGATAGCGCCACAGTCCCTCACTCAGCATGATGCCCCCACAGCTCCTTAACCATGTAATAGCGCCACAGTCCCTCACTCAGTATAACGCCACCACAAGTCTAAACAAATAGGTGCTCTTCACCTAGCTGCGCTCCCCCTGCACCCTGCTCTGTGCAGCATGGGGACTGAGGTTCCGCACAATTGGCGGGGGGGTAATGAGGGAAGATGGAACCGATCCCCCACTCATGGGCCACGTGGTCGGCCACTGTGGAGGGAATGCTCCTGTTCTCCAGGAGATGAGAAGAAAACTGTTGTGTGAATATTGCCTAATAACTCATACAGCGAAACTGAGCGACATTTATTAATTGCTTTAGTAAAACTAATTCTAAACTGTTTGTTTTTCAGCTGCAGGCATCCAGCGCAGGTAAGAGTCTTTATTGTCAGTATGTAATCTTAATATACCGTGTTTTTCCAAAAATAAGACACAATCTTATACTTTTTTGCCCTCCAAAAAAGCAGTAGGGCTTATTTTTGGAGGAGGCCTTATTCTTGGAGAAATACTGTTGGGGGGTAAGTTTACCCCCCAAAAAGCAGACCCCCCCACTTCCCAGGAGACTCATACTTACCAGACCCTAACATCTTCGTGGCTCTCAGGTCCTTCTGTGATCTCTGGTGGGTGCTGCACGCCGTCCTCCCCTGCTGCTGGCTGAAACACAGCAGATCACTGACACACTGCAGATCGCTGATCACACACACACACACACACACACACACACACACACACCACATCCAGTGTTAAAGAATGCTTGCGGCCGCAGGAAATCATGGGAGGAAATCACGATTTTCCGCAGGTCCTGTTGCAGCAGGTCCTTGCGCTCCACTGCACAGCCTCTCAGGATTCTGCCGGCGAGAAGAGATTAATGTCGCTGGATGTGGAGAGTATTTGTGTGATCTGATGTGTGTGTATGTTTGTGTGTGAGATCGGATGTTTGTGTGTGCGATCTGATTGCGTGTGAGATTAGATGTGTGTGGGGGTGCGATCACAGCAAGTTTTGCCGCTCGGCATCTGGCGAGTATGATTGAAACTTATCAAGGTGACTGTTCAAGATGTGAATCTTAACGCTCATGTTACATCCAATGTCACGGGAAACCAACCGCATCCTTTGAATCAGAAGTTCATAGTTTTCTGCTTTTATGTTGCCAAGGAAGTTCTTTGTAACTGCCACAAAAGACTGTCATGCTTCTTTCTCCTCCTTACTCATCTTCTTGGCAAATTTGTCGTCACATATGAGGGTTTGAATTTGAGGTCCATCGAATACACCTGCTTTTATGTTCTTGAAAGACAAATTAAAAAAAAAACAAAAAACATATGATCCTGTCTCGATCAACTACAGGTTCATTTACAATATCTTGCATCTCTACTTCCAGAGCTTCACATTTCAGCCACTCCTTCTTTGTCCAGTGTTTCTCGCAAGCTTGGTTGTCCCACAAACACAGAACACAAGGATACTTTGTGAAACCTCTGTTGTCCTAGCAGGAGATTTACCATTTTAGGATCTAGACAAATGATCGAATTATGCTCCTCATACTTCAGTAAGTCGAGGACAATTCTTATGTCATTATAATTTTCTCACACAGGAGTTGAATAACCAATTGGAATAGTTGCATAAACATTACCGTTATGTAGGAGAACACATTTCAGACACCGTTTACAGCTGTCAAGAAATAGCCGCCATTCTGTTGTTCTGTAAGTGGTAACACCTAGCTGACTGAGAAGACTACTGAGATCATGACAAAAAACCAAAGTGTTTGTCTTCGTAAAAAAAGTGCACAAAAAGTTGTTCACGCTTCCTGAAATGGGATACTTTAGCTGACCAGTGAAGTACATTCTTTTTTGAAGCCTGGTGGCTAATAACTCAGCTGCTTTCTTTGATAGGCCCAAATCTCTTACTAAATTATTCAATTCTGGTTGGGTAAACTGCTGAGGGGTTAATGACTGCTTGGCATCAGAAGAAGACCCTTCAGATTCTACATTCGTTTCCTCATGTTTCTTATAAAAACATTTGATCGCCATGTTCACTTTCTTCATCCTTACAAGAAATAAAACTATTGAAAACTGGAATAGGGAGTGTCTCAGAGTGTGGGATAGGTCGTATCGCTGAAGGAATATTAAGATATGCGATCATATGCCGTTTTTTTTTGCCGATGCCCTTTGTATGGATCAGACAGAAATAACTGACACTGCTGTGGTCCTTAGGTTCACGCCAAACCAATGCATGCCATAAACTGTAACAAAAAGAAATTTAAATTGCCAAAACACTAGAGCATGCACCAAAATATGGATTTCAGATTTGGAATCAGAGATGCAGAAATATATAGAAAAAGTTCTATAAACTCACGCAACAGAAAATAAAAATAAAAAAATGTTGCCCAGTGTAATGTAGAGTGGTGGAGCGCATACGTGTACTCCGCTCCATCCTATAGCGGCATTTCAGAGCTGGAGGTTCTAGCGGACAGATTCCCAGCAATCAGTAGAGCACTCCCTATACTGTGGAGAGGGGAGAACTACTGTGCCGCCCCCTGCTCGGCAGCCGAGCCGCTCGGGTCCGGACCTTCAGTGGGTGGCTCGAGGGTCTCCGGACCCGGGGGTCCTGCGGTCACTTCGATCAGAAAGGGGTTGGCGGTGTGGGGATGTAGGTGTACGGCCGGAGCCGTGTTTAAGTTCGTGACGCCACCCACGGTATGTGGTGAAGGTGGACACCACCGCTGCAGTTACGGGGCACCCGGGGGAGATGTTGCGCAGCAAGTTGTAGGGATGGTGGCCCCGGGACCCGTTGATGGAGTTGGGCGGTGCAGGGAGATGGGCGGCCGGAGGGCACTGATGTGCTCACTATTAGTAAACACATGAGTCTCTGATAAACCAAGGTGGGTGCCCGCAGCCGGCTGCAGTCTGGTCCCCCACCCAGTTGGTGGTCTCTGCACCTGTTTTGTGATGGTGGACTACCTGCGCTTGCAACTTCAGGAGTCTGCTCCCCGGCTTGTAAACAAGAAAGCCGCGGAGACACCATCACATGTTTCTCAACGCTGCCAGGAAACTAGCCAGGTCTTTCACCGGGAAGGAACAACCACGGGAAGGGCAGTCTCCAGTCAAGGAAACTGCCTATGCCAAAACATGGTATCCATCCACAGACAGCTGTTTCGGGGTATTTGCCCCTCATCAGTGTGGAGTAGGAATCTGGCTAGTGGGAGCAATGCCTAGTAGAAGACTACATAAGCAAGGATGGTTGACCTTAGGGAGATCAACATCCACACCGCGGAGACACCATCACGTGTTTCTCAACGCAGTGATTCTAGAGCAATGCCCCCTGGGAAATATGCAAACAAGAAAGCCGCGGAGACACCATTACATGTTTCTCAATGCTCCCCGGCTTGTGGTTTCCTGAGGAGCCCTTTGCCCGCAGACGCTGGCCCGTGGGATCTCTCTGCCGTGGCGGTGGCTTTCTATCCCCCTCGTTGGGCTGTTGCCTTCAGTCGGGACTTTGGGTGGGACAGGGCCTATAGTCCTGGCTGCAATCAGTTAATTAGCTAGCCCCCAGTAGCTTCTGGACCTAGCTTCAGGGTCTGAGTACCCCCCTTTGTGCTCCGGTTTCCGAGTCGGTTCCCCGGGTCGGTACCGGCGGGCCACTACCCTGCCCCGGTCCACCACGGTTCCACCGAGCCGTCTTCCCGGCTCCTGCAGACAGAGGCCTCCGTCTGCCTTCTAGCCAAAGGTACCCGGGCTCCTACCCTGGCACCTGTCAGTCTGCTACAGGCCTGTCACACAGGCCTGACCTCCTCCACTGAACTCTCAAACTGATCTACTGTTTTTTCCTGGCTCAGGCCATCCGGACTCCTCTGTGGGCATGTCCAACCGCCTGGCTCCGCCCCCTGGTGTGTCCATCAAGCACTGAGGGGGGTGACTAGGGTTTAAATGTTTGGCTGCTGTCACCTTGTTAGGAGACTGGTGTAATGCGGGGCCCTATCTGTGACTACCTGGCCCGGCCAGGGCGTCACACTACTATGGGATATCACTTAGTAGTTCAAATCAATTACTGGTGTTACAAAAAGTTCTAGTATAACCCTTGCTTAACCCCTTCACGACCACGGGCAGTAAAGTTACGTCCTATTTTAACGTGACTTATCGATCAGGGATGTAACTTTACTGCCTTAAGTTCATTTGAATGCTGTGGCCATAGCAACGGCTTTCAAATGATGTCCCCTGCTGTTTCTTACAGCAGGGGACCTTTGCTTGATCCCAGGGGGGGCATCGCCACCCCCCATCGACGATCGTTGTGATTGGCTGTTGAAATCTGAACCGCCAACCACATCGTTCGCACTGATTGCGGCTAAAACAATGCCTGAATCAGTGAGATTCTGTGAGATCCTGCTATGAGGTGCTGCAGCAGCTGGAGCAGATCATAGCTGGAGCTCAACCACGGCGCCCCCCAGCCCCTGCAGCACTGATTTGAGCGATCGTGCTATGACGCGCAATCGCTCCAATCAGTGTGCAGTGGGGCGGTCTGATCTGCAGTTGACCACCCTCCCCAGGCCTGTGTTGGTCTGAAGAGCCCATCCCAGCATGTCTGCAGCGTGCACTGGCTGGTACTTGTAGTACCGCGCCGCTGCTGCTGCCGCACCATCGCCGCTCCATGTGAGTATTGCTCCCCCTGATGGCCCCTGCACGCTCCCATGATGGCCCCTGCGGGCTCCCGTGGTGGCCCCTACGCGCTCCCGTGATGGCCCCTGCCCGTGCCCGCCCCACACCCCGATTTGCCCCCCGACATCCCGATCTGCTCCCTCCGCGATCTGCCTGCCTTCCCCGTGATCTCTATTCTGCTTCCTTGCTTCTGGAGCTGCTTCTCCGGTCTCCCCCACCCCCTCTCCATCTGCTCTCTCTCTCCTACGTCCTCTTACCTGTCTTCACCGGGTCATCCGAGGTTTTCACTGGCCCGATCACATCTGCCTCCATCGCTGGGTCCTTCCTGGGTCTTCTGATAAGCAGAACAACCTCCTGCCTGCTGCTCCTGTAAAGCTGTCCATCTCGCTGCCTTCTATTCCTCCTGCAGTTCCTCTGGTTAGTGATCCTCCTGCTAATCCTCTGGGTCCTGTGAGTATAACTTTTTTTTTTTTTTCTGTATTCCTTGTCCATTTTTATACCTCATCCGTCTGTGCGTCCCGCCGAGCGCTGATCAGGGATGCAGATAACGTATCTGCATCCGTGGTCAATTTTCGGTGGGACTTTTTTTTTTTTTGTCCATATCTTGCGTTGTTTTTTTGCATCTCATCCGTGTGTATGTCCTGCAGCGGCCGAGCGCTGATCAGGGATGCACATAACAGATCGGTATCCCTGCTCAATTTTTGGGGTGACTTTTTTTTTCCATATTCCCGACGCTTTTTGTATCGCATCCGACCGTTCGTCCCGCCGAGCGCTGATCAGGAATGCACATAACGGATCGGTATCCCTGTTCAATTTTTGTTGTGACTTTTTATTTTCCCGTATCCCGGACGCTTTTTGTATCTTGTCTGACTGTGCGTCCTGCAGCGGCCGAACAGTGCACTGCGTCTCTGTGTTTGAAAAGTCAAATGGCGTTCCTGCTCTTCCGAGCCCTGCCGTGCGCCCAAACAATTACTTTCAACCACATATGAGGTATCTGCGTACTCGGGAAAAATTGCACAATAAATTTTATGATGCATTTTTTCTTGGTACCGTAGTAAAAAAAAAAACTACCTGGTTGAAGCAAAAATTTTGTGGTAAAAAAAATAATAATTTTCACAGTTCAACGTTATCAACTTCTGTGGAGCCCCTGGGGGTACAAGGGGCTCACCAAACATCTAGATAAATTCCTTGAGGGGTCTAGTTCCAAAATCGGGTCATTTGTGGGGGAGCTCCACTGTTTAGGCACCATAGGGGGTCTCCAAACGTGACATGGCGTTCGCTAATGATTACAACCAATTTTGCTGTCAAATGGTGCTCCTTCTCATTTGATCCCCGCCATGCACCCAAACAATTACTTTCCACCACATATGAGGTATCGTCGTACTCACGAGAAATTACAAAATACGGTTTATAGTGCATTTTTTCCCTGATACCCTTGTGAAAAAAAAGCTACCTGTTTCAAGTAACAGTTTTGTGGTAAAAAAAAATTGTATTCATGGCTCAACATTATCAACTTCTGTGGAGCCCCTTGGGGCTCGCTAAACATCTAGATAAATTCCTTGAGGGGTCTAGTTTCCAAAATGAGTTCACTTGTGGGGGAGCACCATTGTTTAGGCACCTCAGCGGGGTCTCCAAATGCAACATTACGTCAGCTAATGATTCCAACCAATTTTTCTGTCAAATGGCGCTCCTTCTCATTTGAGCCCCACCATGCACCCAAACAATTACTTTCCACCACATATGAGGTATCGTCGTACTCAGGAAAAAATGCACGATAAATTTTATGGTGCATTTTTTCCTGAAACTTTTGTGAAAAAAAAAGTGCTCACCAAACATCTAGAAAAAATATTTGAGGGCTATAGTTTCCAAAATGAGGTCACTTGTGGGGGAGCTCCATTGTTTAGGCACCTCAAGGGGTCTCCAAACCCGACATGGCGTCCGCTAATGAGTCCAGCCAATTTTGCACTCAAAAATTTAAATGGCGCTCCTTGCCTTCCGAGCCCTGCCGTGTGCCCAAACATTTGATTTCCACGACATATTAGGTATCTGCGTACTCAGGAGAAAATGCACAATACATTTTATGGTGCATTTTTTCCTGTGAAAAAAAGCTACCTAGTTGAAGCAACAGTTTTGTGGTAACAAATTTTTTTCTTCTTTTCATGGCTCAACGTTATAAACTTTTGTGAAACCTCCAGGGGTTTAAACTGCGCACCAAACATCTAGAAAAATTATTTGAGGGCTCTAGTTTCCAAAATGGGCTCATTTGTGGGGGAGCTCCATTGTTTAGGCACCTAAGGGGGTCTTCAAACCCAACATGGCGTCCGTTAATGAGTCCAGCTAATTTTGCACTCAAAAATTCAAATGGCGCTCCTTCCCTTCCGACCTCTGCCGTGCACCCAAACAATTGATTTTTACCACATATGGGGTATCAGCGTACTCAGGAGAAAATGCACAATAAATTGTATGGTGCTTTTTCTCTTTTCTCCCTTGTGAAAATGAAAATTTTATGGCTAAAGTAACATTTTTGTGTTAAAAAGAAAAATTTCATTTTTTCCTTCCACATTGCTTTGTTTCCTGTGAAGCACCTAAAGGGTTAATAAACTTCTTGGATGTGGTTTTGAGCAGAGTGAGGGGTGCAGTTTTTAGAATGGGGTCACGTTTGCGTATTTTCTGTCACGTCGGCATCTCAAAGTCACTTCAAATGTGATGTGGTCCCTAAAAAATATTATTTTGTTAACTTTGTTGGAAAAATGAGAATTTGCTGATGAACTTTGACCCCTTCTAACATCCTAACGAAAAAAAATGTTTCGCAAATAGCGCTGATGTAAAGTACACAAGTAGGAAATTTAATTTAATAACTATTTTGTGTGACATATCTCTCAGATTTATAAGCATACATTTTCAAAGTTTGAAAATTTCCGAAATTTTTACAAATAAACGCAAAAAATATCGGCCTAAATTTACCACTGACATGAAGTACAATATGTCGCGAAAAAACAATGTCAGAATCGCCAGGATCCGTTGAAGCGTTCCAGAGTTATAACCTGTCAAAGTGACACTGGTCAGAATTGCAAAAAATGGCCCGGTCATTAGGGTGTTTTAGTGGCCGGGGGTGAAGGGGTTAACAGATACTGATATATTTTCCATGTATTATAGGCTGGACATGACTAATATATTGGAAAAAAAATTTATTGACTGTAGAGAGAAGATCCTAATGATGTAAGTAAAAAAATGTAATACGAGCAAATTTTATAACTTATACAGTGTGTCCACCCATATCCTGTCCACCGCCATTAACTTGAGAACGGCGGCAGCTATTGGCATAGAAGTGGTGTCTAGGTATAGTAAATTATCCATGCGCTATGTAATGAAACTACCTATAGCGCCACCTGGTGGAAAACAACGGAGTGAACATTTTTATTTCGAAAACGGAACGAGATAGAGAAAAAAAGGGGAATTACAAAGTTGTAGGGCATCATCAATAAAATACAAATCGACACCTTGCATACAGAAATGCTGTGATATGAAATCCATATTAAATAGCACAAACCCGCTGATATATTCCCTTTAACAGTGGAATATAGGAAATGTAGAAATGTTGGCAAAGCAAGTACCTAGGATGGAGGGAGAAGGGGATGAATTTAGCCAAATTGATTACGGTCACTAATGCTGATGAACAGTGTAATAATTACTGGCATTTGTAGATTCAATATGACATTTATTTCCCATCTACAATAGAGAGAATGACATCCGTATTGTAGGGAACCTTATTCGAGAGGACACAATGGAGCTGAAGAAAGTACACCAGACTATGTAAGTACTGAGATATTGGCCCCTGAGGAGCCCAGCATTATGTAAGGGTGTAACGCGTGGGGCCAGCAGCCGGCTCCCGGTCTCTCTTCTGCTTGTACGGACAAGTGCCATTTATACCCTTGCACTTTCAGGTATATTTTGTTAATCGTCCTGTGATTTAGGGATCATCTACTATTATTTTGTACATTTACTCATGTATTCCTCCATGTTTGTTCATATTATTTTCTACTGTTCTGATTATTGACAGGTGTCATTTCTACCATTTATTCTATTGCACATGCTCCATATGTATGGAATACCTTTGCTGAGCATGCTTTAGAGAGAGTACCGGGTAGCTGTGCACTGCACTCTTCACTTTCAGGGTTTTTAGGTGTTTTTTAATCTTGATGTTGTAATAAAAAGTCACTTGCTTATTATATAGTTTTCTTGGTTTGACACAATTCTCTTTGCCCATATAACTATTGCAAGTGCTTATTGCTGTTAATGTTGATGATTATAACTTACCACGACTTTCTTTTATAATTCTAAATCCTGCTAAAAGGTTATCTTTACATAATAATGAATATTAATTTTACCCAACTATACGGTGGTTATAAGACACACGCACACACGCACGCACGTACGCACACACACACGCACGCACGCACACACACACACACACACACACCTGATTAATGCCTAGATGTAAATACATTAATGGGAATCAGTCACCAGGTTGTTGTCACCCCATGTGAGAGTGATGAGTCACTTACAGAGCTTATTGCTGCAGTTTTGATAACATCCCATCCCTGTTTTATCTTCTGCAGATTCTCTGAATACTGAGCTTTGTAAGGTCCCATACACACAACTGATTGGCAGCTTTCTGCCTATACAGTGTACACAGAAAGCTGTCAATCAGTGGTAGGGGGTGGAGCTATAGAAAGCTCATAAATATGGAGGACTACAAGGCAGCAGGTTTACTAGTCCTCAGGGAAAATTTACTGCTAATAAAACAGTCAATTTATCAAAACTAAAGGAAGCAGCCCAGTAAGTGACACATCGCTGTAATCAGAGTCTCTGTCTCCTGACTTTGCTGCTCTTACATTAGGTGTCAATAACCCGGTGACAGATTCTCTGTAAACCAGATAGATGTATGGATTGTAATACAGTATTACACTGTGTGCAGAATTATTAGGCAAATGAGTATTTTGATCACATGATACTTTTTATACATGTTGTCCTACTCCAAGCTGTATAGGCTTGAGAGTCAACAACCAATGAAGTAAATCAGGTGATGTGCACCTCTGTAATGAGGAGGGGTGTGGTGTAATGACATCAACCTCGATATAGTAGAAAAAAAAGGGTTTTCAGCTCACCAGTTTGTTGTGAATTCGGCTGGATGAAAGCTCCTGGACAGTGCTCAGTAGAACAAGGGAGGCTGTAGACAATCAAAGTGAAGAGGTACTCCGGCACAAAATGTCCATGCAGACAGAAATTGTTAAAGATTAAAAAAATTATGACTAAAGACCCAGCGTCTGAAACGCGTCAATCATAGGAAATTTTATTCTCGCCATGTTTTTTATCTATTAGGAATTAAAGATGTTTTTTTAATCTTTAACAATTTTTGTCTGCATGGACGTTTTGTGCCGGAGTACCTCCTCACTTAGGTAATGACATCAACACCCTATATAAGGGGTGCTTAATTATTAGGCAACTTCCTTTCCTTTGGCAAAATGGGTCAGAAGAGAGATTTGACGGGCTCTGAAAAGTCCAAAATTGTGAGATGTCTTGCAGAGGGATGCAGCAGTCTTCAAATTGCAAAACCTTTGAAGCATGATCACTGAACAATCAAGGGTTTCATGGCAAATAGCCAACAGGGTCACAAGAAGCGTGTTGGGCAAAAAAGGCGCAAAATAACTGCCCATGAATTGAGGAAAATCAAGCGTGAAGCTGCCAAGATGACATTTGCCACCAGTTTGGCCATATTTCAGAGCTGCATCGTTACTGGAGTATCAAAAAGCACAAGGTGTGCCATACTCAGGGACATGGCCAAGGTAAGGAAGGCTGAAAAACGACCACCTTTGAACAAGAAACATAAGATAAAACGTCAAGACTGGGCCAAGAAATATCTTAAGACTATTTTTCAAAGGTTTTATGGACTGATGAAATGAGAGTGACTCTTGATGGGCCAGATGGATGGGCCAGAGGCTGGATCAGTAAAGGCCAGAGAGCTCCACTCCGACTCAGACGCCAGCAAGGTGGAGGTGGGGTACTGGTATGGGCTGGTATCATCAAAGATGAACTTGTGGGACCTTTTCGGGTTGAGGATGGAGTGAAGCTCAACTCTGAGACCTACTGTCAGTTTCTGGTAGACAACTTCTTCAAGCAGTGGTACAGGAAGGAGGTGGTATCGTTCAAGAAAAACATGATTTTCATGCAGGACAATGCTCCATCACATGCATCCAACTACTCCACAGCATGGCTGGCCAGTAAAGGTCTAAAAGATGAAAAATAATGACATGGCCCCCTTGTTCACCTGATCTGAACCCCATAGAGAAACTGTGGTCCCTCAAAATGTAAGATCTACAGGGATGGAAAACAGGAGACCTCTCGGAACAGTGTCTGGGAGGCTGTGGTGGCTGCTGCACGCAATGTTGATCATATACAGATCAAGCAACTGACAGAATCTATGGATGGTAGGCTGTTGAGTGTCATGAGAAAGAAAGGTGGCTATATTGGTCACTAATTTTTTGGGGGTTTGTTTTTGCATGACAGAAATGTTTATTTCTAAATTTTGTGCAGTTATATTGGTTTACTTGGTGAAAATAAAAAAGTGAGATGGGAATATATTTGGTCTTTATTAATAAAACTGGAGGACAAAGTGGATACTGATGCAAAAAAATGTTTTGGTTTTTTTTGTATTTATTAAATAGGAAGCTAAAAAAAGGTAAATAGATATATAGTGGAGAATTTAGTGAAGACAATGGGTTACTGGCACATATATGTAGAAAGGTTACAGGTGGTAAATGGACGGTTACATAACAACCACTAACAATGGAATAGAAAAAAATCAATAGCATATACCAAGTGAATGGATGGAATCCAATAGAAGCAGTAACGATCCAGATAAAAAACATACCCAGTAAACCTTGTTCCAAAAGTGGAAAGTTAAAGTGCCAGTAGTGCAAAAGAAGGTCTGGGACCCCCCTAGGATGGGTAACGCGCGTTTCGCGTATCTTAAGTTGCACGCTTCATCAGACCATGAGAGAGGGTGAAAAATCCTCCGTTTAAGGACCTTATAAATCAACCGTGTGACTAATCACATGGTATATACCATCCAATGAATGGTGACAGAGACTGCGCATGCGCAGTCGGAGCAGGCCCCAGGGAGCGCACACACGGCGTCAAGAAAAGTGTGCATGAGAGGGGGCGGCGCAACGCCTCATAGGAAGCCCCAGGTCAGGCACGCCGTTACCATAGAGACACCGCCCAGCACACCAGGACGCCAAACGCAGGCCGCGCATGCGCACAGCACACCAGACATGTCAGGAGGAAAATCCGGAGACATATAGAGTTACAATGTAAACTGCCAACGTGGAAACAAAGAGGAACAAATCTATGGACCATATAACAATATAGTAAGCATGATCTTATAAGACAAATACAATCATGAACAGTATATATTTTAGTCCAATGAAGTGATCTTAGATGTCCGTGGCAATTTCATCTTTATCCCAAAATAGCTGAACAAAAAATCCAGGGGATAGACATTGTTCATGTCGGGAGTAGTAACCGTGTAACTAATCACATGGTATATACCGACCAATGAATGGTGACAGAGACGGCTCATGCGAAGTCGGCGCAGGCCACAGGGAGCGTACGCATGGCAGAGAATCCAGGCAGACAATAGGTGGCTGTACACCGGTCAAATAGCGGAGAGAAGAACTAGAAAAAGAAAATAATAATATAAATAAAAAAGTTAAAGACTAATTTTTATTTTTATTAAAATATATGCACGCCTATTATGGTAAAAACATAAACAGGCATACATACAAAAAGAGAAGGGGGGAGAGGAACAGGAAAACTACGGAAAAGGGGCAAAGCTAAGGGACTCATTCAGGCCAACTGGGATCATAGAACTCAGAATGGTAATCCATTTGGCTTCTCTCTGAGCAAGGATTTTTTTAATATTACCGCCTCTACTCCCGACATGAACAATGTCTATCCCCTGGATTTTTTGTTCAGTTATTTTGGGATAAAGATGAAATTGCCACGGACATCTAAGATCACTTCATTGGACTAAAATATATACTGTTCATGATTGTATTTGTCTTATAAGATCATGCTTACTATATTGTTATATGGTCCATAGATTTGTTCCTCTTTGTTTCCACGTTGGCAGTTTACATTGTAACTCTATGTCTCCGGATTTTCCTCCTGACATGTCTGGTGTGCTGTGCGCATGCGCGGCCTGCGTTTGGCGTCCTGGTGTGCTGGGCGGTGTCTCTATGGTAACGGCGTGCCTGACCTGGGGCTTCCTATGAGGCGTTGCGCCGCCCCCTCTCATGCACACTTTGCTTGACGCCGTGTGTGCGCTCCCTGGGGCCTGCTCCGACTGCGCATGCGCAGTCTCTGTCACCATTCATTGGATGGTATATACCATGTGATTAGTCACACGGTTGATTTATAAGGTCCTTAAACGGAGGATTTTTCACCCTCTCTCATGGTCTGATGAAGCGTGCAACTTAAGATACGCGAAACGCGCGTTACCCATCCTAGGGGGGCCCCAGACCTTCTTTTGCACTACTGGCACTTTTACTTTCCACTTTTGGAACAAGGTTTACTGGGTATGTTTTTTATCTGGATCGTTACTGCTTCTATTGGATTCCATCCATTCACTTGGTATATGCTATTGATTTCTTTCTATTCCATCGTTAGTGGTTGTTATGTAACTGGCCATTTACCACCTGTAACCTTTCTACATATATGTGCCTGTAACCCATTGTCTTCACTAAATTCTCCACTGTACTATCTATTTACCTTTTTTTACCTTTCTATTTAATAAATACCACAAAAAAAACAAACATTTCTTTTGCATCAGTATCCACTTTGTCCTCCAGTTTTATTATTGAATTTGTGGTTTGCAAAAATCTCCCATGGGTTACCTGGCAAGTTTCTCCGTGGTTTTTTCCTACTTTAATTTAACCAGTTTTTTGAGATTGTACACTTATGGATTGCTTTTGTATTCTTGTTTTTTATTAAGTTGCCTAATAATTCTGCACAGTAATAGTTACCTGCACAAACAGATATCCTCCTAAGATAGCCAAATCTAAAAAAACACACTCAACTTCCAGAAATATTAAGCTTTTATATTTATGAGTGTTTTGGGTTGATTGAGAACATAGTTGTTGATCAATAATAAAAAAATACTCTAAAATACAACTTGCCTAATAATTCTGCACACGGTGTATAGTGTGCAATGAATGAGTCAGGATACGAGATCTCATGTATTAAACTGTTTTCTATTACAGATCTGAATTTAAATTCATGAGACCACCCAACTGGTGCCCAGATATTGAGTATGTATATTATATCAGTGCCTATAGTAATATATGTAAATAGTGATGGTAAAGGTCGGGGTCCATACTGAACACAGTGTTCGGGCACATGATCCCGGACACGCGCTTTCTAGGAAGCTCGTGTTACAGTTTGGGTCCAGTTTGGGTCCAGGGGCTGTAAAAAAAGCACATTAATAAAAAACATCATGATTATACTTACCGATCCCGCAACGCGTCCTCCAGACTCTGTTGGTGGTGGCACACTGTGTAATAAAGGGGTAAAGGGGTTAATATTAGCTTTGTATTCTCAGCCAGTACTAAGCCTGAAGTTCATGGTGTCATGTAAATTAGATATGGCCACCATGAATTTCTAGTAAACAGTTAAATAAAAATAAAAATAAAAAAACACACAACACATTGAATTTTTTTTTTTGATTAGAAATAAAGCAAACAAACATAGAGACTCCATCTTTATTATAAAACAAATCCTTAGTCCGATGTAGTCTACAGGGAGAGCCATGTCAGCTCTGTACAGACAAGTGTCTCTGCAGAGCGAGAAGTAGGCTGACCGTGAGGATATGATTCCATTGTGTATGACTCCTGCGAGTCTCACATCGGTATCACCCGGCACCGCGCACACTCTCCTGATAGGAGCGCCTCAGCTGCATGGATATACATGCAGCCGACCTGCTCCTGTCAGGAGAGTGTGCGCTGTGGCAGGTGATACCGATGTGACACAATGACAGTCAAAGTTCAATCGAGTCCATGGCTCATGGACTAGGGTGAACCCTGACGTCACCGCGAACACAGCCGAAAACAGCCAAAGACTGCCAAGTGACGAGCAATGCAGTGAATACCACCGGAAGTTAATGACTGGACTCGGAAGCAGAAGTGGCTGGGAAACAGCGGCCCATATAATATTCTGACACAAAGCCCATATATTATTCTGGCACAGGGCCCATATATTATTCTGGCACAGGGCCCATATAATATTCTGGCACAGGGCCCATATATTATTCTGGCACAGGGCCCATATATTATTCTGGCACAGGGCACATATATTATTCTGGCACAGGCCCCATATATTATTCTTGTACAGGGCCCATATATTATTCTGGCACAGGGCCCATATATTATTCTTGCACAGGGCCCATATATTATTCTTGCACAAGGCCCATATATTATTCCTGCACAGGGCCCATATATTATTCTTGCACACGGCCCATATTTTATTCTTGTACAGGGCCCATATAATATTCTTGCACAAGGCCCATATATTATTCTTGCACAAGGCCCATATATTATTCTGGCACAGGGCCCATATATTATTCTGGCACAGGGCCCATATATTATTCTGGCACAGGGCCCATATATTATTCTGGCACAGGCCCCATATATTATTCTTGTACAGGGCCCATATATTATTCTGGCACAGGGCCCATATATTATTCTTGCACAGGGCCCATATATTATTCTTGCACAGGGCCCATATATTATTCTGGCACAGGGCCCATATATTATTCTTGCACAGGGCCCATATATTATTCTGGCACAGGGCCCATATATTATTCTGGCACAGGGCCCATATATTATTCTGGCACAGGGCCCATATATTATTCTTGCACAGGGCCCATATAATATTCTTGCACAGGGCCCATATAATATTCTTGCACAGGGCCCATATATTATTCTGGCACAGGGCCCATATATTATTCTGGCACAGGGCCCATATATTATTCTTGCACAGGGCCCATATAATATTCTTGCACAGGGCCCATATATTATTCTTGCACAGGGCCCATATAATATTCTTGCACAGGGCCCATATAATATTCTTGCACAGGGCCCATATATTATTCTTGCACAGGGCCCATATATTATTCTTGCACAGGGCCCATATATTATTCTGGCACAGGGCCCATATATTATTCTGGCACAGGGCCCATATATTATTCTGGCACAGGGCCCATATATTATTCTGGCACAGGGCCCATATATTATTCTGGCACAGGGCCCATATATTATTCTGGCACAGGGCCCATATATTATTCTTGCACAGGGCCCATATATTATTCTTGCACAGGGCCCATATATTATTCTGGTACAGGGCCCATATAATATTCTTGCACAGGGCCCATATAATATTCTTGCACAGGGCCCATATATTATTCTTGCACAGGGCCCATATATTATTCTGGCACAGGGCCCATATAATATTCTTGCACAGGGCCCATATAATATTCTTGCACAGGGCCCATATAATATTCTGGCACAGGGCCCATATATTATTCTGGCACAGGGCCCATATATTATTCTTGCACAGGGCCCATATAATATTCTTGCACAGGGCCCATATAATATTCTTGCACAAGGCCCATATATTATTCTGGCACAGGGCCCATATATTATTCTGGCACAGGGCCCATATATTATTCTTGCACAGGGCCCATATATTATTCTTGCACAGGGCCCATATATTATTCTTGCACAGGGCCCATATAATATTCTTGCACAGGGCCCATATAATATTCTTGCACAGGGCCCATATAATATTCTTGCACAGGGCCCATATATTATTCTTGCACAGGGCCCATATATTATTCTGGCACAGGGCCCATATAATATTCTTGCACAGGGCCCATATAATATTCTTGCACAGGGCCCATATAATATTCTGGCACAGGGCCCATATATTATTCTGGCACAGGGCCCATATATTATTCTTGCACAGGGCCCATATAATATTCTTGCACAGGGCCCATATAATATTCTTGCACAAGGCCCATATATTATTCTGGCACAGGGCCCATATATTATTCTGGCACAGGGCCCATATATTATTCTTGCACAGGGCCCATATATTATTCTGGCACAGGGCCCATATATTATTCTGGCACAGGGCCCATATAATATTCTTGCACAGGGCCCATATATTATTCTGGCACAGGCCCATATATTATTCTTGCACAGGGCTCATATATTATTCTGGCACAGGGCCCATATATTATTCTTGCACAGGGCCCATATATTATTCTTGCACAGCGCCCTCTTCTGTCTGTGTCTGATCCTCACATTAATGCTCATTATAAATCCTAATATCTACATTCAGAAATGTAAATTCTTATATTTAGGCCAGAGCTACACTGAGACTTGTAGTGCTACCGATTCATCTTTATCTACTAGGTGATGGCTGAAGCTAATAACATTACATGTAACATATTTATTTTAAGTACAGTTGTAGTGTAAAGGGGTTGGTCACAGCTCAGCGGGGGTCCGACTGCTGGGTCTTCCAGCCATCTAGAGAACAGGGCTCTGAAATTCAGTGTATAAGTTGCCATGTGTGTACTGTACATGAGGAATAACACTATTTCTGGCCATAAGATCACTTGTGTCCTGTATGTTTCACCAGTGTCCTCCTCTCTACTTTTCAGTTGTCTCTGATCTAGTGGGAAGAGACTAGCTGTTATGGGGTCTCCTATACACAGAAACAGGGGGATTCCTGATGTGTTTTCTCTGCTTTACACGTTTAGAAGTAGCAGCAGCATGAAGCACAGTATACAGCAGCACTCAGCAGTGTAGCTGTGCAGTCAGCTCCTGGATAGGTTTAGCTATTCTCTACCTGCAGCATGATATTTCCATGTCTCTTCCTGTTTCCTCTCCCTGCTCCTCACTCCTCCTCCCTCTCCATAGACTATAATGGGCTGTGTAATCATGCACTACACACAGCTGCAGTCCATTTTGCTTTGACTAAGATGGATTTTAATAGTTTTTTTTTCAGAGTTGTTGGTTGGTTCGGGATGTGGGGGGAGTAGAAGTGGCTCATAAATGGATAAGATATATTATGAAGCTTCTTATATTGGCTTGTACTATTGAGTTTGTGACCATTTAACACAAGTTATTGTATTTTCCTTGCCCAATAGTGAGTTCATCACCGAGAGAGAACTTATGCAGAAATCAGAAATGATCATGTATGGGATCATCAAAATGTAAGTCCAGAGAATTACTGATCTATAGATTCCATAATGATATAGATGTTTCCTGATCTCTGATTCATTGTATTCAGGTACAGATAATTTAGAACCTGTCCACACATGATATACATCTACTACACAGATAGCTGCACCTTAAGGTCCAGTCACACTAAGCAACTTACCAGCGATCCCAACAACGATAGGGATCGCTGGTAAGTTGCTAGGAGGTTGCTGGTGAGATGTCACACTGCTACGCTCCAGCCATCCCACCAGCAACCTGACCTGGCAGGGATCGCTGGAGCGTCGCTACACGAGTTGCTGGTGAGCTCACCAGCAACCAGTGACCAGCCCCCAGCGCCGCGTGGAAGATGCTGCGCTTGGTAACTAAGGTAACTATCGGGTAACCAACCCGATATTTACCTTGGTTACCACCGCACGGAGCTACACGTGCAGAGAGCAGGGAGCAGCGCACACTGAGCGCTGGCTCCCTGCTCTCCTAGTTACAGCACACATCGGGTTAATTACCCGATGTGTACTGCAGCTACATGTGCACAGAGCAGGAGCCGGCACTGACAGTGAGAGCGGCGGAGGCTGGTAACAAAGGTAAATATCGGGTAACCAAGGACAGGGCTTCTTGGTTACCCGATGTTTACTGTGGTTACCAGCCTCCGCAGAAGCCGGCCCCTGCTGCCTGCACATTTAGTTGTTGCTCTGTCGCTGTCACACACAGCGATCTGTGCTTCACAGCGGGAGAGCAACAACTAAAAAATGGCCCAGGACATTCAGCAACAACCAACGACCTCACAGCAGGGGCCAGGTTGTTGCTGGATGTCACACACAGCAACATCACTAGCAACGTCACAAAAGTTGTTCGTTAGCAGCGATGTTGCTAGCGATGTTGCTTAGTGTGACGAGGCCTTTACTGGGAGCCGCTCATGTATCAGTTCTCATTTACAGAAATGCCAAAGTGTTTATGGGTTACACACATTAGAGGAATTGTAATCTGACTTGTTACATACAGGTGAGAAGAAAAGAAAAATGAGGACACTGTGGTAAAGTGAATGGTGTCATTCAAGAATAAAACGCACTACAAAAAAAATCAAGCCCTCAAATGACATTGTCAGCCAAAAATAAAAGGATGTTGGAAATAAGACAGTAAAAAATAAAGGCTCAAAGACAAACAATTCCCAATCATTAAATAATTCTGGTTAGACATATATATGAAAAGTAAATAATATGGTGGCAGATGAGCGGTGAAGCCTATTTATGCCGCCAGCCTTCTAGGCTTCTTCTGTCCCTATACAATTAGCGCCCTCTAGTGGTAGCTTAACAGAGACAAACTTTATCATTTGTGTGATGTAGATGGAAAATGTTGGCAAAGTATTGGAGATGGAGGGTCGGGGCGAAATTTGTCCACTAATTGTCCTCACATTGCTAATAGTTATACATTTACCTATGAGCTGATGATAAATGTTCCATGTACAACAGGAGGAACATCAAACAAAACTTATTATGCCATCTAGAGGAAAAGAAGAAAGAACTGGCCTCCATGGAGAAATATTTGTAAGTGCAGAGGTTACTTTTATAAAGTTTACATTACATAATGTCACGTTTCCATATTTCTGATTGCTTTTATCAGGTAGAGATGATATCAGACATGTCTGCACATACGATATATCTGTCCACACTGATAGTGGCATTTAGTGTGTGAGGTTATGTCTCACTTTGGGAGGTTTCTAGGACATAGTGTATGGATTAGATGAATTGTATTTATTTTACTGTCTACACTTGGGAAACATAAAACATGGCCCAGCATTATTATATGGCGTCTTTAGAATGACACAACTTATAATCATAAGCAAATATACTTTCTTTAGCATAATTCATGTCTAGGATGCTGGATCTGGGAACGGTCTCAGGAGGTCGGCACATGCCCAATCTGTGTACTCATAGGTTTGGTTGAACATATTAGTGGAGTAGGGAGCCGCCATCTTCCTGCACCACCACAGACTATGCTCTTTGCCCCGTCTAAGGTTTGGTGCAGCAGACATGATGATGTGAGTACACGGTGCCTGCAGCGCAAGCCACACACAGCACAGACTAGAGCAGGCCTATAGATTTATACTTATCATGGGAACAAGGTCATGTAGGGGTTTATTTAGCCAGCCCACTTTTCTGAGTGTTGTGGGGTGGGGTAATGGGGAGGGCATTTTGAGACATTGTACAAAGGGCATAACAATAGTAATTGCAGAAAGCACTTTCAGCTGAAATGTATTGTGGCGCAGAGACCCTTTGGCTCCCTGCACCACGATATGTGTCACCAGCCAATCACATAGCAGTGACATTATGCGTCACCATAGCAAAAACTGTATATAGAGGGCTGTATGTGGGTCAAACTATATATAAAGAGGCTGTGTGCAGGTCATAGGGTGTGTAGGGGGCTGTGAGACTGTAAATAAAGGGCCTGTTTGGTGGTGAGACTGGGAGGTTAAGTGGGGCTCTTTCTACATATAGGTGGCTATGTGGGAGCGCCTTCTGTATATGGGGGCTCCTTCTGTATATATGGGTCTATGTGGGGGCTCCTTCTCTATATAGGGACTCCTAATGTATATAGGGTGCTATGTGGGGGCTCCTTCTCTACATAGGGGCTCCTTCTGTATGTAGGGGACTCCTGATGTCTCTAGAGGGCTGTGTGGCGGACGCCTACTGTCGATAGGGGAGCTGTTGTTGGGCTCCTGCTGCCAATAGGGGTTGTGTGTGTGGGGCTCCTGCTGTCCATAAGGGGCTGATTAATATTAAGTGATACAATTATTATGTTAATATTGTGCAGAATTAATTTCAGTCTATTGGTTTACCCTCCACAACAGCAATGGTCTCATGTGGTCCCTCGATAAAATGAATTGTCCACCCCTGCTATACACTATACACAGCAGCTCTGTACACAGTATATATTGTCACTGGTAGAGATGAGTGGACCATGGATATTTGGGTTTGTCGAATTCGGACGAACTTAAAAAAAAAAAACTTGACCCTGGACGCCGAACCCCATACAAGTTAATGGAGATCCGCATTTCTGTGCTGAAAAAATGGCTGTAAAATGGACATAGTAAGGGCTCTGGGCCTGCAAAAGGAAGCAAAATGGGGGTAATAGCAGGACAGTTATACATACCATGTTTCTCAGAACATAACAGTAAGACTATTTTCTGGGCCATGTTCTAACCCGCTATATAAACTACTTAAACATTCACGGCTTTCCCTGCCCACCCTCTGTACAAACATCTGTGATTGGTTGCAGACTGCTATACATGCCCCCACCCTCTGTGTCAGCGTCTGTGGCTGTAGACCAGTTTGCTGTATTGTAGTGTAAAAAAAAAAATAATGTTTAAAATTGGCGTGGGCTCCCATCCTATTTTTGATAGCCAAGACTAGTAATACAGACAAATACAGACAGCAACCCCCAGCGGTCTGCTTTACTTTGGCTGGTTATCAAACATAGAGGGGATTCCATGCCCATTGTAATTATTTAAATAAATAAATACATAAATAATAATAATAATAATAATGTATAAAAAAAAGGCATGGGAATTGGATACCCTCTATTTTATAACCATTCAAGGTAAAGCAGCCCACTGGGGGTTGCAGCCCATTGTTTTACCTGAGCTGGCTATCAAAAATATGGCGGGAGCCCATGGTTTTTTTTTTTACTATTATTATTATTATTATTATTGTTGTCTTGTTTTCACAGTGGTGCGCCAGCCAATCACAGCCATGCTAATACTTGACATGACTGTGATGGGGCTGGAAGAGCCCACACTGGAAAAGCTTGCTGATTGGATGCTCTGCAGCTTTTCAACAAGCTATATTCAGATGACAAACTCGAACAGGAACTAGATGTACAGGTACCCGAACTTTAGAGTCTGGGTTTGCTTATCCTTAGTTACTGGTGATCTCTGTATTACCTGTATAGTATTCACTATGTACAGCGCTCCTATGTATAGTGGTGGTAATATTAGTGTTATTATTGTAGTATTGTAATTTTAATTCATTATCAGTATTGTATTATTCGTTCACTATGTGATGGTAATATGTGGTCTGGTCATGGTGTGGTGGTATTTTTGGGTCACTGTGGTGATTATTTGTGGTCCGCTCATGGTGTGGCGGTATTTCTCCCTTGGTTGTGGTATTATTGGTCTTGGTATAGTGGATTGTGTTATGTATGAAGGTCATTTGTACTCTCATATTAATTAGGAGAAGATTATTTATTTCTATTAGAGATTAAATACTTGGAAGTGTAATCCTCTCTGTCCTGTGACTATTACTCAGCAACAGAGATGCACTTACAGTGTTCTCTGGTGAAAACAAGTAATCACCTCTCCACGGGATAATTGATACCTTATTGATTAATGGGGGGTCCGACTGCTGGGACCGCACAATTCGTCAGCATGGGGAACTTTTATCCCCATTAGACTGACACTCATGTTTGACTTGACCACTGATCCATTAACTCCCTCAGTGGCTGTGAGCGCCGCACTTGGTTTTTTATAGACGCCCCAAAGAGGATTAATGGTGCTGCGGTCAGACATCTGAGCTACCTCTGCATTCTATAATGGGGATAAAGTGCACTGTCAGGGATAAAAGTTCAGACAAAGCCTATTAATAAGTTTACACCAATCTCGTGGATCCTGTGTGTCAATGATAACTTGTTTTCACAATAGAATCATTTTATTACAAATTACCATAATTGTGCATCCCAGTTATGGTCTGGGCACAGTAGATGTGCAGGAGCTGCCTGTATTTTACTGTGGATGCTCCACTATAAAGGGGAGAACGAATAACAGGTATTTGTATATAGTGGTAGTGTGGGCCCCTAGAGGCAACGGCTTCTATGGGCCCCAGACACCTCAGTCCCATCATGATGGCGCCCCCTGCAGTCACACTGCACCCTGAATGGTGCGATCTCTGATATGTCACCAGATCATTGCAGGTCTGAGGTCACTGTGATACAGTCACTGTTGTGACATCTTTGTAATTGCTTTTCTTTTTTCTACTTCTTCAACAGATGGATCCACAAAATGCAGAACACTCCCCAAGCTTGGACAAGATCCCATGAGAACATCGAGTACGTATGTTACTTCTGGCCATAAAATACTAAAGGACAAGTCTAGTATGTTATACAAGGTTAGGTTTTCACGTGACCCAATGGTGGAGGACAGCATTTGTAGTGACCCAGTGGTGGAGTGCAGCATTTGTAGTGACCCAGTGGTGGGGTGCAGCATTTGTAGTGACCCAGTGGTGGAGTGCAGTATTTGTAGTGACCCAGTGGTGGGGTGCAGCATTTGTAGTGACCCAGTGGTGGAGGGCAGCATTTGTAGTGACCCAGTGGTGGAGTGCAGCATTTGTAGTGACCCAGTGGTGGGGTGCAGCATTTGTAGTGACCCAGTGGTGGTGTGCAGCATTTGTAGTGACCCAGTGGTGGTGTGCAGCATTTGTAGTGACCCAGTGGTGGAGGGCAGCATTTGTAGTGATCCAGTGGTGGAGGGCAGCATTTGTAGTGACCCAGTGGTGGGGTGCAGCATTTGTAGTGACCCAGTGGTGGAGTGCAGCATTTGTAGTGACCCAGTGGTGGAGGGCAGCATTTGTAGTGACCCAGTGGTGGGGTGCAGCATCTGTAGTGACCCAGTGGTGGAGGACAGCATTTGTAGTGACCCAGTGGTGGAGTGCAGCATTTGTAGTGACCCAGTGGTGGGGTGCAGCATTTGTAATGACCCAGTGGTGGAGGGCAGCATTTGTAGTGACCCAGTGGTGGAGTGCAGCATTTGAGGTTACCCAGTGGTGGAGGGCAGCATTTGTAGTTACCCAGTGGTGGAGGGCAGCATTTGTAGTGACCCAGTGGTGGAGGGCGGCATTTGTAGTGACCCAGTGGTGGAGGGCAGCATTTGTAGTGACCCAGTGGTGGAGGGCAACATTTGTAGTGACCCAGTGCTGGAGTGCAGCATTTGTAGTGACCCAGTGCTGGAGTGCAGCATTTGTAGTGACCCAGTGCTGGAGTGCAGCATTTGTAGTGACCCAGTGCTGGAGTGCAGCATTTGTAGTGACCCAGTGGTGGAGTGCAGCATTTGTAGTGACCCAGTGGTGGAGGGCAGCATTTGTAGTGGCACAGTGGTGGGGTGCAGCATTGGTAGTGGCCCAGTGGTGGAGTGCAGCATTTGTAGTGACACAGTGGTGGAGTGCAGCATTTATAGTGACCCAGTGGTGGAGGGCAGCATAGGTAGTGACCCAGTGGTGGTGTGCAGCATTTGTAGTGACCCAGTGGTGGAGTGCAGCATTTGTAGTGACCCAGTGCTGGAGTGCAGCATTTGTAGTGACCCAGTGGTGGAGGGCAGCATTTGTAGTGACCCAGTGGTGGAGTGCAGCATTTATAGTGACCCAGTGGTGGAGGGCAGCATTTATAGTGACCCAGTGGTGGAGGGCAGCATTTGTAGTGACCCAGTGGTGGAGGGCAGCATTTGTAGTGACCCAGTGGTGGAGGGCAGCATTTGTAGTGACTCAGTGGTGGAGTGTAGCATTTGTAGTAATCCAGTGGTGGAGTGCAGCATTTGTAGTGACCCAGTGGTGGAGGGCAGCATTTGTAGTGACCCAGTGGTGGAAAGCAGCATTTGTAGTGACCCAGTAGTGGAGGGCAGCATTTGTAGTGACCCAGTGGTGGAGGGCAACATTTGTAGTGACCCAGTGGTGGAGGGCAGCATTTGTAGTGACTCAGTGGTGGAGTGTAGCATTTGTAGTAACCCAGTGGTGGAGGGCAGCATTTGTAGTAATCCAGTGGTGGAGGGCAGCATTTGTAGTAATCCAGTGGTGGAGGGCAGCATTTGTAGTGACCCAGTGGTGGAGGGCAGCATTTGTAGTGACCCAGTGGTGGAGGGCAGCATTTGTAGTGACCCAGTGGTGGAGTGCAGCATTTGTAGTAACCCAGTGGTGGAGGGCAGCATTTGTAGTGACCCAGTGGTGGAAGGCAGCATTTGTAGTGACCCAGTGGTGGAGGGCAGCATTTGTAGTGACCCAGTGGTGGAGTGCAGCATTTGTAGTGACCCAGTGGTGGAGTGCAGCATTAGTAGTGACCCAGTTGTGGAGGGCAGCATTTCTAGTGACCCAGTGGTGGAGTGCAGCATTTGTAGTGGCCCAGTGGTGGAGTGCAGCATTTGTAGTGACCCAGTGGTGGAGGGCAGCATTTGTAGTGACCCAGTGGTGGAGTGCAGCATTTGTAGTGACCCAGTGGTGGAGTGCAGCATTAGTAGTGACCCAGTTGTGGAGGGCAGCATTTCTAGTGACCCAGTGGTGGAGTGCAGCATTTGTAGTGGCCCAGTGGTGGAGTGCAGCATTTGTAGTGGCCCAGTGGTGGAGGGCAGCATTTGTAGTGACCCAGGGGTGGAGGGCAGCATTGGTAGTGGCCCAGTGGTGGAGGGCAGCATTTGTAGTGACCCAGTGGTGGAGGGCAGCATTTGTAGTGACCCAGTGGTGGAGTGCAGCATTTGTAGTGACCCAGTGGTGGAGTGCAGCATTTGTAGTGACCCAGTGGTGGAGGGCAGCATTTGTAGTGACCCAGTGGTGGAGGGCAGCATTTGTAGTGACCCAGTTGTGGAGTGCAGCATTTGTAGTGACCCAGTGGTGGTGTGCAGCATTTGTAGTGACCCAGTGGTGGTGTGCAGCATTTGTAGTGACCCAGTGGTGGAGGGCAGCATTTGTAGTGACCCAGTGGTGGAGTGCAGCATTTGTAGTGACCCAGACGTTTATTGCTCACACCCGCTGGTCCCGTGCTTTCTATTACTCCCTAGTTATCTCGTAGTTGGTTTACCACTGCAGACAATCCAGCTGGCTGACTAATTCTACTGGGTCAGCTTAATAATAACATACATGGTATGTTAGGAGTTAATATTAAAGGGCCGGCAATGTAATGACACAATTACTGTATTCTAATAAATTGTGGCCACTACTTAGTAAATGTCAGTGTTTGGTAATCTGTGGGGTCTCCATGGGGCTTCAGACGTCTGCTGCCCTAATATTGGTGCCATATCCTAATGATTGCTCATCAATAGTCAAATCTTGGAAAACCCCATTAATGTACAAAGTTTGTCACAAACGTATTAGGGTTGGATTGAGAAAATGGGGAATATACTATGTCTGTCATGCTCTTGAAAATCCCCCTTTTACTAATCCTAATCTCCTCCGTTACGTGTACATTTACATGATATGATCTGTTTCATGTCCTATAGGGAGGAGACCACTGAACATGAGGTGAAGAAGAAGAAGAAGAGCCGCAGGACCAGGTAAGAGCAGAGATTTACTGAGCAAACCTTCTACATGATTCCTTATTACTGTGTATATCTGACCACACAGAGCGGCCATTAGGGGTTATTTATGCCCCTCATATAGACCCCTTTGTGAGATCATTGGGGTATGCTTTTATACTGTGCACACATTCACCTGTTACACCCATCATGCACACAACACTTTATATTCCTCATATTCTTTCTACTCTTTTCTTTTGTCTTCATGCCACGCTTTTGCATTTTGTATGTAAAACCTGCATTGACATTTTCCTATTCTCACTCTTATTGTCGTCTTGAGGATGTTTCCGCTAATGCAGGCCCAATATACTGCTCAGTGTTATCTCAGTTACCATGATGATATGCTGCCACCTTGTGGCCTCTGCTTATATGTCATTTACCCTTACATGTCCACACATCGAATTTCATCAGTGCCCAGCATTATGCATGCCCAGGTTGTGTTAAGCTGGCTCCCGGCTCTCTGTGTTTTCCCATGGTCCTACGCATCGCAAACTCCTTACGACTTTGTGTGTCATGTGACGCAGAAGTCTATGTTCCCCCGGAAGTCGCCACACAAGCATACGTCACCGTATGTTGCACCCTTATCTCATTGACCACATTCATCTTTTTAAACTCCCCATAACCCATATTTACAGCACTCCCAGAAGGTTAGCCGAAATGTGCATTGTGGTTGGGTGTCCCATGCTTGAGTATCGCACTGTCACCAGACACCCTTTAACACACTATTATGTGGCTTACAATCCACTTTACTATTACCAGGGACCCTTCAGCACACTACCATGGGGTCATGATCTCCGCCTGAATGCACTGTCACTTTAGTATTTCCAGGAACGCTTCAGCACACTACCATGGGGCTCATGATCTCCATCTGAATGCACTGACACTTTACTATTACCAGGGACCCTTCAGCACACTACCATGGGGCTCATGCTCTTGTTTCGCCCGGGGACCAGGGGTACTCAGATCCGGGCCAGAGAGTCACTTCTGTGGGTATCACGATGGCGTGACCCGGTCTGTGATCCCAGGCTCCACAGTAAAAGGGGATTTGGGTAAGGGAGATTGTCCGTGACGCCACCCACGGCTGTGGTGATTGTGGAACACCACCGCTGCTCTGGACGATGTTATTTCTCCCCTCCGTGGGTAGGGGGTTGGTAGTCCCGGGGCCCGGTGATGGGGTAAGCAGGGAGCAGGGCGCAGTGCTGCAGTGTGGTGCCCGAGGGCACGGGTGTACTCACAAGAAAGTCACACGGAGTCACTGGTGAACTAAGAATTGCCGGTGTCCGCGGCCTCTGGTACGGGGTGTTAGTGTCCCACACACGGTGCAGCAGCCCTTGTTGTTCCTTTCCCTGCAGCAAAGTGCCTTTTTCTCCTCTCTCTTCCTCTTTCTCCTCAGCCGGGAACGGGGAATCCTCTCCCCTGTAGTGATCCAGGTACCCAGGTACCGAGGGGCCACCGCCCAGCTCCGGCTACCTGTTCTGGCCCCTTCCTCACTACGGCCTGCCCCGGCCCTCTTGGAGAACGCTTCACTCCCAGCCTGGGAGCCAAGCTCCAGACCTCTGTCCTGTCTGCCTCCACACACTCTCTGCTCCAGCCCCTCCCCTCTCCTCTGCTTTTCCCTTACACTGGGGGCTGTGCTTGTCTGGCTGCACCGGTGTGAGATCATATTACCAAGGAGGATTAACTCTTTATGTGACAACCTGGCTGTGCCAGGGCGTCACACACCCCCTTGGTAAAACACGGCCCGTCCTCGGGCCGGCTAGGCACCGACATTTTATTAAACTGGAAAAGAATAAAACATTTTAAACATTTTCACACATGCATTTTCAATAATAGCAACGTAACGAGTCCTTTTGTCACCCACCCAAACAACCTAGCCTTGGTGCTGCCCCTAAAACCCAGGCAGCACCCCTTGACCCCAGTCCAGGAACAGCCCCAAATTGGTCAACGGGACCGGTACTTCGCTGCCGTTGCGGCCGGGCGGACTGCCGGAGCCGTCGTCATCTCCGTCGCGGCCGGGCGGACTGCCGGGGCCGGTGGCATGGTGGTAACAAAGGTGAGGCCTGGGGAACCCAGGTCTGGGTCCTCCCCAACAGGCGCTGCGGGCTCCGCTACCCGTAACAGGGGTAACGGGTCGGTGCATCGCTGCGGCGGCCTCTCCAGGAACCAAATGTTGGCAGAGTCCTGGCGTCCCTGCCTGTACAGTCCTTGTCACATAAGCTGCGGTTCCTTCTTTCTGCTCCCCCTTGGTACTCGGGAGCAGTCCTTCCAGCAGCTTTTAAAGTTACTCTTTTCGCTTCCGGTCCTCCGGAGCTTCACTTCCGCCTGCGTTCTCAGGGGGCGGAGCCTCTTTTTCGCGCCCACCGCTCGGAGAAGAAGGCGCCAAGTTGTTGTTTTTGGCGCCTAAAATGGCGGCTAAAATGGCGGATTTCAAGATTTTTGCAGCGGATCACCGCTGACAGTCCAGAATAAGGCGCACTTCCTCCAGGTAACTGGATGGGTTCGATCCTGTTCGTGACGCCAAATGTTTCGCCCGGGGACCAGGGGTACTCAGATCCGGGCCACAGAGTCACTTCTGTGGGTATCACGATGGCGTGACCCGGTCTGTGATCCCAGGCTCCACAGTAAAAGGGGATTTGGGTAAGGGAGATTGTCCGTGACGCCACCCACGGCTGTGGTGATTGTGGAACACCACCGCTGCTCTGGACGGGGATCCCGGGAGCGATGGTATGGAGCAGCTAGATGTTATTTCTCCCCTCCGTGGGTAGGGGGTTGGTAGTCCCGGGGCCCGGTGATGGGGTAAGCAGGGAGCAGGGCACAGTGCTGCAGTGTGGTGCCCGAGGGCACGGGTGTACTCACAAGAAAGTCACACGGAGTCACTGGTGAACTAAGAATTGCCGGTGTCCGCGGCCTCTGGTACGGGGTGTTAGTGTCCCACACACGGTGCAGCAGCCCTTGTTGTTCCTTTCCCTGCAGCAAAGTGCCTTTTTCTCCTCTCTCTTCCTCTTTCACCTCAGCCGGGAACGGGGAATCCTCTCCCCTGTAGTGATCCAGGTACCCAGGTACCGAGGGGCCACCGCCCAGCTCCGGCTACCTGTTCTGGCCCCTTCCTCACTACGGCCTGCCCCGGCCCTCTTGGAGAACGCTTCACTCCCAGCCTGGGAGCCAAGCTCCAGACCTCTGTCCTGTCTGCCTCCACACACTCTCTGCTCCAGCCCCTCCCCTCTCCTCTGCTTTTCCCTTACACTGGGGGCTGTGCTTGTCTGGCTGCACCGGTGTGAGATCATATTACCAAGGAGGATTAACTCTTTATGTGACAACCTGGCTGTGCCAGGGCGTCACACTCTCTGCCTGAATGCACTGTCACTTTACTATTACCAGGGACCCTTCAGCACAGTACCATGGAGCTCATGATCTCCGCCTGAATACACTGTCACTTTACTATTACCAGGGACCCTTCAGCATACTACCATGGAGCTCATGATCTCCATCTAAATGCACTGACACTTTACTATTACCAGGGACCCTTCAGCATACTACCATGGAGCTCATGATCTCCATCTAAATGCACTGACACTTTACTATTACCAGGGACCCTTCAGCATACTACCATGGAGCTCATGATCTCCATCTAAATGCACTGACACTTTACTATTACCAGGGACCCTTCAGCACACTACCATGGAGCTCATGCTCTCCATCTAAATGCACTGACACTTTACTATTACCAGGGACCCTTCAGCATACTACCATGGAGCTCATGATCTCCATCTAAATGCACTGACACTTTACTATTACCAGGGACCCTTCAGCACACTACCATGGAGCTCATGATCTCCATCTAAATGCACTGACACTTTACTATTACCAGGAACCCTTCAGCACACTACCATGGAGCTCATGATCTCCATCTAAATGCACTGACACTTTACTATTACCAGGGACCCTTCAGCACACTACCATGGGGCTCATGATCTCCGTCTGAATGCACTGTCATTTTACTATTACCAGGGACCCTTCAGCTCACTACCATGGGGCTCATGATCTCCGCCTGAATGCACTGTCACTTTACTATTACCAGGGACCCTTCAGCACACTACCACGGGGCTCATGATCTCCGCCTGAATGCACTGTCACTTTACTATTACCAGGAACCCTTCAGCACACTACCATGGGGCTCATGCTCTCCGTCTGAATGCACTGTCATTTTACTATTATTAGGGACCCTTCAGCACACTACCATGGGGCTCATGATCTCCGCCTGAATGCACTGTCACTTTCCTATTACCAGGGACCCTTCAGCACACTGCCATGGGGCTCATGATCTCCGCCTGAATGCACTGTCACTTTACTATTACCAGGGACCCTTCAGCACACTACCATGGGGCTCATGCTCTCCGTCTGAATGCACTGTCATTTCACTATTATTAGGGACCCTTCAGCACACTAACATGGGGCTCATGATCTCCGCCTGAATGCACTGTCACTTTACTATTACCAGGGACCCTTCAGCACACTACCATGGGGCTCATAATCTCCGCCTGAATGCACTGTCACTTTACTATTACCAGGGACCCTTCAGCACACTACCATGGGGCTCATGCTCTCCGTCTGAATGCACTGTCATTTTACTATTACCAGGGACCCTTCAGCACACTACCATGGGGCTCATGCTCTCCGTCTGAATGCACTGTCACTTTACTATTACCAGGGACCCTTCAGCACACTACCATGGGGCTCATGATCTCCACCTGAATGCACTGTCACTTTCCTATTACCAGGGACCCTTCAGCACACTACCATGGGGCTCATGATCTCCGCCTGAATGCACTGTCACTTTGCCATGCACTGCTTACTCTTTATCATCTCTGCAGTGCATCTACTATTTTTGTGACTACTTTACCACAAATAGTATTTTCCAGCTTCATTGCTCTACTTAATTACTGATTATTCACTTTCTTATTTCTTCTGCTTGACGCTCTTTTGCATTATATTGATGGACATAATCTTACTATAACCATATGAATAGTGTGTACTATAGTAAGAATTCAGCAGAACCCCCTCCCCCTGCCCCATGTTTCATGTTCCCTCTGTACATATGTGTACAGTAGGGGGGTGTACTAATATTACTGTATCTCTGGAAATGGAGGATGTTTTTCTTAACACTCGTGTTACGTTGTTTCTCTTTTTTAGGCTACAACGCATTCTGTCCTGGTTTTGTTGCTCTTCCAAAAACTAAAACTGTGAGTATACAAGATTCTTTCTGTACATGTATAGCCCCAGGTCTTACCGTCATGTCCAATATTCTGCTTTTAGCTTGTTGTTTTTTTTTACCAATTTATTACAAAGTAGTATAATTCCTGGTGGACAATATGGACTCTGAAACAGCTTTCTAAGTCTGCTGTTCTTAGTCTGAATATGGGCGTACAAAAACATTATTCCCCAATGCCAATGTTTTACACAAATCTGCATAATTATTGTTAATGTACAGACCAGCCCATCTTGAGATTTCTTTCTTCCACTTTTCTGTATATATATATTTTTTTCAACTTTAGCCCTAGTTATGTATCGAGCTTAACAGAGCTAAACATAACGTCCTATTCTTCTAACGGCTGCGGGCAGCTGCCGGCGATCCGCGCACATGTCAGCTGATTTGAACAGCTGACATGTGTGCCTCACAGGTACGAGTGGATCTGCTATCCACCCTTGCCTGTTAACCACTTAAATCAAGATGTCAAAATGTGATATTGAAATTTATATCCCGACCGCAGTAAATCTTCACTTACCCGGCCCCATCGGTGGCGCTGTGTGAGCCGATGGTTGTCAAAGTAGCACAGGGTCATGTGATGACTCCTGTAGCTATCATGTCTCACTTCCTGTTTCACCCGGCCGAGTGCTGAGTGTGACGGGAGATGATTATTTCTGGTGATCACAGCTGTTTAGCTCAGATCATCAGAAATGAATGAGTGATCAGACTGCTGATCCTTATGGGGTCTAGTCAAATAAACAAAAAAGTAAAAAAGAAAAGTTTAAAAAACATAAAAAAACCTAAAAGTTCAAATCACCCCCCATTCGCCCCATTGAAAATTAAATAGTTAAAAAATAAAAAATATACACAGATTTAGTATTTTCATGTTCAGAAATGCCCGATCTATAAAAATATAAAATCAATTAATCTGATCGGTAAATGGTGTAGCAGCAAAAAAAATCCAAACGCCAAAATTATATTTTTTTTGGTGGCCGCAAATTTTGCGCAAAATACAAAAACAGGAGATCAAAACGTAACATCTGTGGAAAAAATGGTACCATTAAAAATGTCAGCTTGAGACGCAAAAACAATAAACCATCACTGAGCCAAAGATCCCAAAAAATGAGAACACTACAGGTCTCGGAAAATGGCGCAAAAAAGTGTGTCACGTTTTTTGCACAAACGTCTGGATATTTTTAACCCATTAGATAAAAGTAAACCTACACATGTTTGGCATCTACGAACTCGCACCGACCTAAGGAATCATAGTGACACATCAGTTCTACTATATAGTGAACATGGTGAATAAAATATCCCAAAAACAATCATGCAATCAAACTTATTTTTGCAATTTTTCTGCACTTGGAATTTTTTTGCAGTTCTCCAGTACACTATATGGTAAAATTGATAACTTCAACTAAAAGTACAACTCGTCCCACAAAAAACAAGCTCTTATATGGCAAGATTGATGGAAAAATAAAAAAGCTATGGCTGTTGGAAGGAGAGCAAATCCTCCCCCCCCCCCCCCCCCCGGAAAACCGAAAATTGGCTGGGGGTGAAGGGGTTAAAACATATAAATATATTTAGTGTATGCAGTCCCAATGACCACATAATTGTAAGGACATTTCCTTTAAATCGTGCACATTAAGCCAGTGCACGCAGGAACGGTTCCAACATTAAAAGTCATCCTCGTGGTTTTAGGAAATTATGTAATAAATAATTTAATTAGACATAAAAATATAAAATAAAGCTTGTCTGTGTCTTAAAAGGGTTGTCCTTTCACATCACAAGACAGATTAACCATATTTAGTATAGGGCATCTATATCAGATTAGTGGGGGTCACACACCCGGTGCCCCCATTATAAGCTCTGGCTAAATGTAAATCCAATATGCAGCTGAATTCATTGCTCCTAGAAATGCTTATAGCAGACGGTCACTGGGGACAGATCCTGAGGAAAGTCCTCCATATCTTGTCACTGGATTGCCCTGGAATATTATTGTTTGTTATCTCCACTTTATATAGGACTACCATCCGGCAATACCACCGCCTCTACCATCCGGCAATACCACCGCCTCTACCATCTGGCAATACCACCGCCTTTACCATCCGGCAATACCACCGCCTTTACCATCTGGCAATACCACCGCCTCTACCATCTGGCAATACCACCGCCTCTACCATCCGGCAATACCACCGCCTTTACCATCCGGCAATACCACCGCCTTTACCATCCGGCAATACCACCGCCTCTACCATCTGGCAATACCACCGCCTCTACCATCCGGCAATACCACCGCCTTTACCATCTGGCAATACCACCGCCTTTACCATCCGGCAATACCACCGCCTTTACCATCTGGCAATACCACCACCTTTACCATCTGAAGACCACCGCCTTTACCATCTGGCAATACCACCGCCTTTACCATCTGGCAATACCACCGTCTCTACCATCTGGCAATACCACCGCCTCAACCAACCGACAATACCACCGCCTTTACCATCTGGCAATACCACCGCCTTTACCATCTGGCAAAACCACCGCCTTTACCATCAGGCAATACCACCGCCTTTACCATCTGGCAATACCACCGCCTCTACCATCTGGCAATACCACCGCCTCTACCAACCGGCAATACCACCGCCTTTACCATCTGGCAATACCACCGCCTTTATCATCCGGCAATACCACCGCCTTTACCATCCGGCAATACCACCGCCTTTATCATCCGGCAATACCACCGCCTTTACCATCCGGCAATACCACCGCCTTTACCATCCGGCAATACCACCGCCTTTATCATCCGGCAATACCACCGCCTTTACCATCTGGCAATACCACCACCTTTATCATCCGGCAATACCACCGCCTTTACCATCTGGCAATACCACCGCCTCTACCAACCGGCAATACCACCGCCTTTACCATCTGGCAATACCACCGCCTCTACCATCTGGCAATACCACCGCCTTTACCATCTGGCAATACCACCGCCTCTACCATCTGGCAATACCACCGCCTCTACCATCTGGCAATACCACCGCCTCTACCATCTGGCAATACCACCGCCTCTACCAACCGGCAATACCACCGCCTTTACCATCTGGCAATACCACCGCCTTTACCATCTAGCAACACCACCGCCTTTACCATCCGGCAACACCACCGCCTTTACCATCCGGCAACACCACCGCCTTTACCATCCGGCAACACCACCGCCTTTACCATCTGGCAACACCACCGCCTTTACCATCAGGCAACACCCACGCCTTTACCATCTGGCAACACCCACGCCTTTACCATCTGGCAACACCACCGCCTTTACCATCTTTTTAAATAAATGCAATTATCCAACTAAGTGAATACATATTTTTTTTCTGTGTGCACACAACATGTTTCTTTTCAATTCAAAAGCAATTTGCTGTCAGGTGACTCAATTGGGAAAGAGCAAAAAGGGGCTGTCTCGAAACATCAGGGGTGATCATGCACATGCAGGTGCATCTCAATAAATTATAATCCTCAAAAAATTAATTCATTTCAGTAATTCAATACAAAAAGGGAAATGCATATATCATATAGAGTCATTACAAACACAGTGATCTATTTCAAGTGTTTATTTCTGCTAATATTGATGATTATGGCTTAGAGCCAACGAAAACCCAAAATTGATTTTGATTCTCATAAAATTAGAATAATTACCACAAAACACCTGCAAAGGCTTCCTAAGTGTTTAAAATGGTTCCTTAGTCTGGTTCAGTAGGCTGCACAATCATGGGGAAGACTGATGACTTGACCGATGTTCAGAAGGCAGTGATTGACACACTCCACAAGGAGGGTAAGCCACAAAAGGTCATTGCTATAGAAGCTGGCTGTTCACAGAGTGCTCTATACAAGCATATTAATGGAAAGTTGAGTGGAAGGAAGAAGTGTGGTAGAAAAAGCTGCACAACCAACCGGGATAATCTCAGCCTTGATAGGATTGTTAAAACAAGGCCATTCAAAAATTTAGGGGAGATTCACAAGAAGTGGACTGCTGCAGGAGTCAGTGCTTCAAGAGCAACCACACACAGACATACCCAGGACATGGGATACAAGAGTTGCATTCCTTGTGTCAAGCCACTCCTGACCAATAGACAACATCAGAAGTGTCTTACATGGACTAAGGAGAAAAAGAACTGGACTGTTGCTCAGTGGTCCAAGGTGTTGTTTTCAGATGAAAGTAAATTTTGCATTTCATTTGGAAATGAAGGTCCCAGAGTCTGGAGGAAGAGTGGAGAGGCCACAATCCAAGGTGCTTGAGGTCTAGTGTGAAGTTTCCACAGTGATAGTTTGGGGAGCCATGTCATCTGCTGGTGTAGGTCCACTGTGTTTTATCAAGACTATAGTCAGCGCAGCCGTCTACCAGGAAATCTTAAAGCACTTCATACTTCCCTCTGCCAACAAGCTTTTTGGAGATGGAAATTTCATTTTCCAGCAGGACTTGGCACCTGTCCACACTGCCAAAAGTACCAATACCTGATTTAATAACCACAGTATCACGGTGCTTGATTGGCTAGCAAAGTCGCCTGACCTAAACCCCATAAAGAATATATGGGGTATTGTCAAGAGAAAGATGAGAGACAGCAGACCCAACAATACAGACGAGCTGAAGGCTGCTATCAAAGCAACCTGGGCTTTCATAACACCTCAGCAGTGCCACAGGCTGATTGCCTCCATGCCACGCCGCATTAATGCAGTAATTCATGCAAAAAGAGCCCCGACCAAGTATTGAGTGCATTTACTGTACCGACTATTCAGTAGGAACCAACATTTCTGAGTTTAAAATCATTTTTTCAGTTGGTCATATATAATATTCTAATTTTCTGAGATAATGACTTTTGGGTTTTCATTGGCTGTAAGCCATAATTATCAACATTAACAGAAATAAACACTTGAAATAGATCACTCTGTGTGTAATGACTCTATATAATATACAGTGGGTACAGAAAATATTCAGACCCCTTTACATTTTTCACCCTTTGTTTCATTGCAGCCATTTGGTAAGTTCAAAAAAGTTCATTTTTTTTCTCATTAATGTACACTCAGCACCCCATCTTGTTGGAAAAAATACAGAAATGTACAAATTTTTGCAAATTTATTAAACAAGAAAAACTGAAATATCACATGGTTATAAGTATTCAGACCCTTTGCTCAGACACTCATATTTAAGTCACATGATTTCCATTTCCTTGTGATCCTCCTTGAAATGGTTCTACTCCTTCAATGGAGTCCAGCTGTGTTTAATTAAACTGATAGGACTTGATTTGGAAAGGCACACACCTGTCTATATAAGACTTCACAGCTCACAGTGCATGTCAAACCAAATGAGAATCATGAGGTCAAAGGAACTGCCCAAGGAGCTCAGAGACAGAATTGTGGCAAGGCACAGATCTGGCCAAGGTTACAAAAGAATTTCTGTAGTAGTCAAGGTTCCTAAGAGCACAGTGGCCTCTATAATCCTTAAATGGAAGATTGGGACCACTCTTCCTAGACCTGGCCATCCAGCCAAACTGAGCAATCATGGGAGAAGAGCCTTGGTGATAGAGGTAAAGAAGAACCTCAAGATCACTGTGGTTGAGCTCCAGAGATGCAGTAGAGAGATGGGAGAAAGTTCTACAAAGTCAACTATTACTGCAGTCTTCCACCAGTCGGGCCTTTATGGCAGAGTGGCCCGACGGAAGCCTATCCATGCAATACATATGAAAGCCTGCATAGAGTTTGCAAAAAAAACACATGAAGGACTCCCAGACTATGAGAAATAAGATTCTCTGGTGTGATGAGACAAAGATAGAACTTTTTGGTGATAATTTTAAGCGGTATGTGTGGAGAAAACCAGGCACTGCTCATCACCTGCCCAATACAATCCCAACAGTGAAACATGGTGGTGGCAGCATCATGCTATGGGGGTGTTTTTCAGCTGCAGGGACAGAACGACTGGTTGCAATTGAAGGAAAGATGAATGCGGCCAAGTACAGAGATATCCTGGAAGAAAACCTCTTCCAGATTGCTCTGGACTTCAGACTTGGCCAAAGGTTCACCTTCCAACAAGACAATGACCCTAAGCACACAGCTAAAATAACAAAGAAGTGGCTTCAGAACCAATCTGTGACCATTCTTGACTGGCCCAGCCAGAGCCTTGACCTAAACCCAATTGTGCATCTCTGGAGAGAACTGAAAATGGCTGTCCACCAACGTTCACCATCCAACCTGACGGAAATGGAGAGGTTCTGCAAGGAAAAATGGCAGAGGATACCCAAATCCAGGTGTGATAAACTTTCATTACCAAGAAAACTCATGGCTGTACTAGTTTAAAGGAGGGTGCTTCTAGTCAATACTGAGCAAAGGGTCTGAATACTTATGACCATGTGATATTTCAGTTTTTCTGGTTTAATAAATTTGCAAAAATTTCTACATTTCTGTTTTTTTTCTGTCAAGATGGGGTGCAGAGTTTACATTAATGAGAAAAAAAAGAACCTTTTTGAATTTACCAAATGGCTACAATGAGACAAAGTGAAAAATTTAACCCCTTAACCACCACGGACAGTAATATTACGTCCTAGCAGTCATAGTGTTACTGCCCGCGCTCTGCTACTGTCAGCTTGCCACGATTGGTGCACATCTCAGCTGATTTTAACAGCTGAGATGTGTGCCTGCTAGGCACGAGCAGAATCGCTATCTGCTCGTGCTGTTTAACCCCTTAAATGGCGCTGTCAATATGTGCCAGTGCCATTATAACGGCATCGGCCGTAAACATTTACTTACCAGCCGATATCGGAAGACACGTGACGTGATCACGTGACTTCCAGTGGTTGCCATGGTAGCACAGGGTCATGTGATGACTCCTGTAGCTCACATGAATTACTTTCGGTTTCACCCGGCCCGGAGCTGAGTGAGACAGAAAATGAGCATATCTGCTGTTTACAGCTGTATAGCTGTGATCAGCAGATATGGCAGAGCGATCGGATTGTTGATCCATATAGCTCCCTAGGGGGACTAGTAAAATAAAATAAAAAAAGTTAAAGAAAAAAAAAACCTAAAAGTTTAAATCACCCCCCCCTTTCGCCCCATTGAAAATTAGAGGGTTAAAAAATAAAAAATATACACACATTTGGTATTGCCACGTTCAGAAACACCTGATCTATCAAAATATAAAATCAATTGATCTGATTTTTAAACGGCGTAGCGGCAAAAAAATTCCAAATGACAAAATTACGTTTTTTGGTCGCCACAAAATTTGCGCAAAATGCAATAACAGGCGATCAAAACATAGCATCTGCGCAAAAATGGTACAGCTAACAACGGCAGCCTGAGAAGCAAAAAATAAGCAATCAATGAGCCATAGATCCCAAAAAATGAGAATGCTATGGGTCACGGAATATGGCGTAAAACGTACGCCACTTTTTTCGGACAAACTTCTGATTTTTTTTAACCCCTTATATAAAAGTAAACCTATTCATGTTTGGTGTATACGAACTTGGACTAACCTCAGGCATCACACCCACACATCAGTTTTACCATATAGTGAACACAGTGAATAAAATATCTCAAAAACAATAGTGCTATCGCACTTTTTTTGTAATTTTTTCACATTTGGAATTTTTGTTGCCGTTTTCCGGTATACCACATGCTAAAACTCATGGTTTGATTTAAAAGTACAGATCGTTCTGCAAAAAATGAGCTCTCACATGACCATATTGACTGAAAAATAAAAAAAGTTACGTCTCTTGGAAAAAGAATGGCGGAAAAAAAAACGGAAAGCGAAAAATCGGCCGGTCGTGAAGGGGTTAAAGGGATCTGAATACTTTCCATGCCCACTGTATGTGTTTCACTTTTTGTATTGAATTACTGAAATAAATTCATGTTTTGATGATATTCTAAGTTATTGAGATGTACCTGTATCTCACCAAGTTGTCAGGAACTAGGAGTCTGCTCCATCCAATCATCAGGATAATATATGACTCGCCCACACCAGGGCTTTGGGACACCCGTTGTCGGGCCGGACTAGTCCGGGGGGTAGTCAGTGGTGGCGGGGCCCGACTCCGTGACCCTGGCGGGGTCAACTAATATGGCAGTGGTGGGGATGATAATCTATAATAGAGTTTGTAGGTTATTCGTGACGCCACCTGTGGAATGCGGCTATGGAGCCGCCGCTGCTGAATGGGACCTCCAGGGCTGAATGGGACCTCCGGGGCTGATGGACTAGCAGCTGGGATGGTTCTGCTCCCCACAGGTGGAGCGGTACCCCGGGGCAACCGTTGGTGCTTGGTAAAGTCTATGGTGCTTGGAAAGGGTGCAGGGCTAATCAGGACAGTGAAAAGAACCGACACAAACAACAGTCTCTTTACCTTCTTTTCTTTTACTGTGCAACAATTCAGTCCTGAGAAACCATCACAGGTGGTGAAGGGGATCCGGCCGGCCTGGAAGTAACTGGGGTGATCTCCTAGGTCAGTCGAGTATTGAGGCCTACTCCCTGTTCTTCCTTCACTTCTACAGAACCGTGCACTTTGAGTTTAGCAATGGCCCTCTTGCTGCTGGGACCGGTGGTTTGTCCCTTTCTCCTAGGATAGGCTGCGCAGGCCCTCTCTGATGCTTCCCTGCTGTGGTCCACACCGGGCCCTGGTGATGCAGCTGTACCTTCGGATTGTTTTGGGGGCCAGGAGACCTACAGTCCTCCTGCCCTTCGGATTCGGCTACCAGGTAAGGGTTTTACACCCTGGCAACCACAGACTCCGATGTCTAATCTTCACTGTGTTCTTCTGAGGCTAACCGGTTCTGACCAGTTCTCCCCTGGACTCTTCTCTCTGTGCCTCATTACGGTTCCTGTTTTCCTGGGTTGAGCTAGCCTAGCTCCAAATCCCAACTCACAAGACCGCACTACTCACTGCTTAGCTCCTCTCTCCTTGAACTTCCCTAACAGACTAACTAACTCCTCCCCCAGGCTTAAGGAAGTGCTCCCTGGAACTCCAGGTTTAGAGCTCCCTCTGCTGGCCTGAGAGAGGAACAGTGTTGGATGTTGGTACTTACTGGCCAATAGACTTCCCCAATTACCTCCAGGCTCAGCATTAACCGTTTGGAGGGGCAACACTGTTGTGGCAACCAGATCCTGGGGCGCCACATATACAACTGACTGACAATTGATGGACGAGAATACGGCTGCTTTTACTACTAGATTGATTATAGGGCGCTTTCATAGTGAACATATATTATATACAAAGAGGTATATGTAGATAGTACTCCTACACAGTGTCATAACTAGAGCCCAATGTGCCCCCGATGCAAAGTTTGATCTGAGCCCACCCATCTTCCCCCAATATGGGCCATTGTAGCATTCAAAATCCTATAAAGACATACGATTTGCACCCTCATCCCTTTCATTGTGTATTAATGTTCCTCCATTCTGGGCCACTTCGCTGTAAATATGTCCCCCATCCTGGTGTATGATCCAATCATGGCTATATACTGGTATATATGTACCAGTCATGTCCCCATCCTGGTATATGGCCCCATCTTGGAAACTCTTGGTACCATAGTTACCATCCTGGTAACTATGATCCCACAGCGCACCGTACACAGTTAAAAGACCCAAACAATTACACTTACCTTCCCGTCGCTCCCCTGGTGTCCTCCTCCGGAGATGGCAACTGATACAGCGTATGATGGCACTATCATGCACGCCCACTTACAGCACTGTCAGAATTATCGCTTCTCCTCATAGCCTTAATTGGTGGCTAGCACATCGCTGCGCAGGGACCCTACAGGTCTCTGTGCTGCAATGAATTTCAGATGAATGCACACCCTCAGACACACATAAAGCTGAAGCAGGTGCTGGGGTCGGCAGGACCCCTGCACGTACGGGCCCATTAATGGTTCCCGCGACCGCAATTGTTACGCCCCTGCACCAAACAATTGGTTGTGTGCTATAATACTAGAAGCAGCAAATGGTAAAGAACACTCCTGTCAAGTGTGTAAATATTAGAACAACAACATGCAGATAGACCCCTGTTCTAATGTAATCACAAATTGATCATACCAACATAAACAGCTGGAGATATACTGAACCGTAATTCAAATCATACCACAGTCGTATGCCCTATCCTAACAGCATGTAATATACTCACTGTCAGGATGAGGCTCTGCTTGCTGGTTCCATCAGTCATCACATGACTGCTCATATGCGATTTTCCTACTTCTGCTCCTCTCACTGAAGCAGGGGCTGTAGAATTTCTTTGAACACTGAAAGAATTAAGAAAAGCAGCTCAGCAGCACGTGACTGTAAAAGTGCAAATCACATATAAGTGGTCACAGCATGATTACTACACGGCTTGAGCGGAGGGGACGCCAAACTGAATTCTCGTCCAGGGTGCCAGAAATCCTATATCCACCTCTGCTGTCTGTATACTGTCTTTTGCTTCCTCCCCTGCCCAGGAGCTGGGCACTAGAGATGAATCATTCAGTTTATGTTTGCCGATTTCACCTGTGTTCACTGAATGGGTTGATGAACATATCTGAACCCCACTGGATTTTTTGAAAATAAAAAACAAAAAGGCATAGACATCACCTTTAGGCTACATGCGCACACTACATTTTTTGTCGTGTTTTTGTTGCGTTTTTTTGGTGCAGTTTTGTTGTCAGAACTTTCTGACATTTGACTTCCCAGCAAAGTCTATGAGAAGTCAGATTTGCTGTGTGCACTTGCAGTTTGTCAGTATTTTTTGTCAAAATATCTTATTACCTATAGGTTCAAATTCATGAATAGATTCCTATCATTAACAATTACAACCTATAAAAAAAAAAATCAGGAATCACAGATTATGATTAGAGATGAGCGAACCGGTTGCGGTTCGGCTCGAGTTCGGTTCGTCGAACGGAGGTCTATTTTGAGTTCGGTTCGACGAACCGGTTCGGCGAACCACTCGAACACCATAGGAAACAATGGGAGGCAATCACAAACACATAAAAACACCTAGAAAACACCCTCAAAGGTGTCCAAAAGGTGACAGACAACTCACAACACAAACACATGGGAAAGTGACAAGAACAAATTCTCATGCGAAAACAAAACAGCTTGACAAGGAAAAGGAGGACGAGACACAGATATAGGCATGGCATGCCCTTCTAAAATCATGCAAAACACTGCAAGGGGACTCCAAGCGGAGTCTCACTTTTTTCCAAAAATTGGGCCACACAGACCCCTTCAGTGGCAGCACTTGTGCCCCAGTTGTACACTTCACAGGTAGATTTGCATCAAGCACATTAAAAAATACGGCATCCTTAACCGTCCCCAAGATGACACCGGAGTAGGTAGCAAAGTCTTTGCCGAACTATGACTTGTTCATCTTGGCTCCTTTTTAAAAACACAGCAAGGGTTACTCCAAGCGGAGTCTCCCTTTTTTTCCAAAATTGTGCCACACACCCACCCCTTCAGTGGCAGCAGTTGTGCCACAGTTGTACACTTCACAGGTAGATTTGCATCAAGCACATTCAGAAATACGCCATCCTTAACTGTCCCCAGGATGACACCGAGGTAGGTAGCAAAGTCTTTGCTGATCCCAAATCTGTTCATCTTGGATCATTTTTAGAAACACAGCAAGCAAGGGTTACTCCAAGCAGAGTCTCCTTTTTTTCCAAAAATTGGGCCACACAGACACCCACCCATTCAGTGGCAGCACTTGTGCCCCAGTTGTACACTTCACAGGTAGATTTGCATCAAGCACATTCAAAAATACGCCATCCTTAACCGTCCCCAGGATGACCCCGGGGTAGGTAGCAAAGTCTTTGCTGAACTATGACTTGTTCATCTTGGCTCCTTTTTAAAAACACAGCAAGCAAGGGTTACTCCAAGCGGAGTCTCCCTTGTTTCCAAAAATTGGGCCACACAGACACCCCTTAATTGGCAGCACTTGTGCCCCAGTTGTACACTTCACAGGTAGATTTGCATCAAGAACATTCAAAATACACAAGCATTTACTCTCCCCAGGTTGACACAGGGGTAGTAAATTCCTTGTGGATCCATGACTTGTTCATTTTGATGAACATTAAGGCTGCTTTACACCAGACAATCTATTGTGCGATAGATCGTCGGGGTCACGGTTCTTGTGACGCACATCCAGCATCGCTGGCGATGCCAGCCTGTGTGACACCTCCTAGCGACGCAGTATCGCTCACAAATCGTGAGTCGTGTACTGCTCGTTAGGTTCCATAATATCGTTTAATTTAGTTGTTCATCGTTTCCGGGGTAGCACACGCCGCTCCGTGTGACACCCCGGGAACGATGAACAGCAGCTCACTTGTGTCACGCGGCTGCCGCCGGCTATGTGAAGGAAGGGGGTGGGCGGGATGTTTACGTCCCGCTCATCTCCGCCCATCCGCTTCTATTAGCCGGCGGCCGTGTGACAACGCTGTGACGCCGAACGACCCTCCCACTCCAGGAAGTGGACGTTCGCCGCCCACAGCATGGTCGCACGAGAGGTAAGTATGTGTGACGGGGGTTACTGACTTTGTGCGACACGGGCAGCGATTTGCCCGTGACGCAAAAAGGACGGGGGCGGGTATGATCGATTGTGAAATTGCACAATCGGTCGTACCGTGTAAAGCAGCCTTTAGTCTGTCCACATTGTCACTGGACAGACGCGCGCACTTATCTGTCAGCACACACCCAGCAGCACTGAAGACACGTTTAGAGACAACGCTGGCAGCTGGACACGACAAGATCTCCAAGGCGTAAGGCCGGTTTCACACATCCGGCTTTTCGCCGGCTTGCCGGATCCGGCGCTCTCCCATACAGTGACTACAGTACAGTGACAGCGCAACAAGCGCCGGTCACATGCTGTCATGTGACCGGCGCATGTGACCCGGAAGTTACAGCGCTGTCACTGTACTGTATTGTCTGTACGGGAGAGCGCCGGATCCGGCAAACCGGCGAAAAGCCGGATGTGTGAAACCGGCCTTAGTGGAGAGCTCTGGCCATTTTTCAAGAGCAAGGCTCCATTTGCAAAGTCATGGCATCGATGTTCATTTGGAGATACTCCTGGGAGATTCACTCCGTGCACCACGGGTGTTTGGTGGAAAAGCCGAGTTAAGATCGAGTAACAGCTTTTGCTGATACACCTGCATACGTGCGTCCCTTTCTATGGCTGGAATTATGTCACAAAATTTGGACTTGTACCGGGGATCTAATAGTGTGGCAAGACAGTACTTATCATCACTTCTAATTTTGACAATACGAGGGTCATGTTGGAGATAGTGCAGCAAGAAGGCGCTCATGTGTCTTGCGCAGCCATGCGGACCAAGTCCACGCTGTGTTTGTGGCATAGAGGTGCTAACCGTTCTTTCTTCCTCTGACATCTCCCCCCAACCTCTTTCAACTGAAATTTGACCAAGGTCTCCCTCATCCGCTGAGTCTTCTATGTCCATGGACAGTTCATCCTCCATTTCTTCATGTTCTCCTTCACTTTCCTCAACATTTCGCCTGCTACCATGCGCCCTTGTTGAACCCTGTCCCCCATGGTCCCATGCCTGCCGCCTTGGTGATGATGAACGTCTGGACCTTGGTGATGTTGTTGTCTCATGCGCATATGAATCCTCCTGTAGTTCCTCCCCTTCCTGTTGTCCCACCCCCTGACTCCGAATAGTGTTTAGCGTGTGCTCCAGCATGTAAATGACTGGAATTGTCATGCTGATAATGGCATTGTCAGCGCTAAACATATTCGTCGCCATGTCGAAACTGTGCAGAAGGGTGCATAGGTCCTTGATCTGAGTCCACTCCATCAGGGTGATCTGCCCCACCTCTGCATCTCGTTGGCCCAGGCTATACATCATGACGTATTGCACCAGGGCTCGGCAGTGCTGCCACAGTCGCTGTAACATGTGGAGAGTCAAATTCCAGCATGTCGGCACATCGCATTTCAGGCGATGAACCGGCAGGCCGAAAGACTTCTGGAGCGATGCAAGTCACTCAGCTGCGGCGGTTGAACGGCAGAATTGAGCAGACAGTTTTCGTGCCGTTCAGAAGGCCATCTAGGCCGGGATAGTGTGTTAAAAATTGCTGGACAACAAGGTTCAACACGTGAGCCATACAAGGCACGTGTGTCACCTTGCCCAGGCGAAGGGCCGCACTCAGGTTTGCAGCATTGTCGCACACGGCCTTACCAGGCTGCAGGTTGAGTGGAGACAACCATTTCCCAAACTCAGTCTCCAGAGCTGCCCACAACTCAGCCGCTGTGTGACTCTTATTTCCAAGACATTTCAAGATAAAGACCGCCTGATGCCGTTGCGCTCTGCTGCCAGCATAGTAATGAGGGGTGCGTGATTCCTTCTGCGCAGTTCCAACGCTGGTGGCCTGACCAGGCAGGCTTGGGGCGGAGGTGGAGGACCCAGACGAGGTTGAGGAGGCAGACGCAGTGGAGAAACTTGGACAGACAGAGGATTGACACACAAGTCGTGGGGACGGCAAGACTTTTGCAGCAGACCCTTCACCATCTATCACCATAGTTACCCAGTGCCCAGTCAGCGACATGTAACGTCCCTGTCCATGCTTACTGGTCCAAGTATCGGTGGTGAAATGCACCCGTTCACACACAGAGTTTCTCAAGGAAGCGGTGATTTTGTGTGCGATATGCTGGTGTAGCGCAGGCACACCTTTCTTAGAGAAGTAGTGGCGACTGGGCATCTGGTACTGGGGCACAGCGACAGACATAAGGTCTCTAAAATCCTGTGTGTCCACAGGCGGAAAGGCAGCATTTCGGTAGCCAAGAGCTTACATAGGGATAAAGTCAACCTCTTAGCTTTGTTATGGGTCGCAGGAAATGGCCTTTTATTTGTCCACATCTGAGGGATAGAGATCTGGCTGCTGTGTGTAGACGGTGGTGAATAGGGTGTCCCTGGTAAAGTGCAGGTTTGTGAAGAAAGTGCAGGCATAGACATGATGTTGCCTTCATCCAACGTTGGTCTATCGATATCTGAGAGAGCTGTACACACGCACTTGTTTCCCCTTCCAAACCAACTGACGACCTACCAAGCAAACTGCCTGTTGCGGTCACAGTGGTGGAAGTTGTGCGTGGAAAACCAGGTGTGACAGCTGTCCCCACAGTCCTAGAAGATGAAGAGAGCGCGGATGCACTGGAAGGGGCAGGCGGTGGATGGTCCGCTCCGCTAGGCCGCATTGCAGCACGGTGAGCTTCCCACTGGGACATATGATATTTATTCATGTGACGATTCATGGAAGAAGTTGTCAAACTGCTGAGGTTTTGGCCTCTACTAACAGAATCACGACAAATTTTACAGATCACATGATTTGGGTGATCCTTTGCAAGGTCAAAAAAGGACCAGGCTAGGCAAGCCTTAGAGGGTTTGCGACCTGCTGAGCCACTCCGACTAGTGCTCAGAGGCAGAGTGGTGGCTGAGGATGCAGTTGTAGACATGCTACCAGTACTCCTCCTCTTTCCAGGAAGGTGCAAGGTAACTTCGTCATCAGTTGCATCCTCCTCCACCGCCTCTGTTGACCTCCTCGAGTGCCTCACTGTGGGTTGACAGTAGGTGGGATCTAGAACTTCCTCATCAATTGTTGTGTTTGCACTCACCTCACCCTCAGACCGAGCCTCTTCCTGCCCTGACCGAATATTTAAGTTGTCATCCCAATCTGGTATCTGCGTCTCATCTCATCAGTATGTTCCTCATTGTCTATAACAACAGGTGTTACAGTTTGTGAATAAGGGTCTACATTATGCTCAGAAACTTGGTCATCAGGGCCTAAATCTGAGTCACAAAGGTTCTGGGCATCACTGCAGACCATTTCCTGGTCTGTACTCACTGTAGCTTGGGAGCAGACCTCTGATTCACAGGCTATAGTGTGACTAAACAGCTCTGCAGACTCAGCCATCTCAGTTCCACCATACTGTGCAGGGCGGATGGAGACTTGAGAGCTGGGAGAAAGCAAGTGTGATTGGGATGACAACTCAGAGGACTGGTGTTTTTTGGATGCGGTAGTTGAGGTGGAGGAGAGGGCATTTGTTGGACCACTTGAGATCCATTCAAGCATTTTCTTTTTTTGGGCATCATCTGCCTTTGTTCCAGTTCTTTGTGTCCGTTAAAAAGGGAGCACATCGGATTGTCCACGGAAAGTAGTAGACATCTTACTTTTGCTGGTAGATGGCCTATCTTCAGCAGATGTTAATGGACCTTTGCCACCTTCCCCACGGACACAAACTTTTTTTCCTTTTCCAACACGCCTGTTCCCTTTTCCACCAGCATCTGTCATTTTGCCACTCATTTTGATTGAGACAAGATTGTGCACTTAAAATGTGGTAGTAAACATTGAGAGGTGGTGTAGATTGCAGCGGTGGTTTAGCTTTATTGACAGCAGAATAAACAACAATAACTATCCCCGACAATGCAACTATGGCCCTTAAACTGGCAGCACAGTTTGCTATTTTAATAGATTAGTAAAAATGAGTTTGAGGGTGCAATGCAGAGGTGCTGGAAATAGCTTGGCACCAGTGGGACACTAATGAAGTCCAACAGCCACTTTTAGGATGCCACTAAGTTTCCTCAATGTTTGCTATTATAATGGCTTAGTAAAAATGAGCTTGAGGGTGCAATGCAGAGGTGCTGGAAATAGCTTGGCACCAGTGGGACACTAATGAAGTCCAACAGCCACTTTTTGGATGCCACTAAGTTTCCTCAGTGTTTGCTATTATAATGGCTTAGTAAAAATGAGTTTGAAGGTGCAATGCAGAGGTGCTGGAAATAGCTTGGCACCAGTGGGACACTAATGAAGTCCAACAGCCACTTTTTGGATGCAACTAAGTTTCCTCAGTGTTTGCTATTATAATGTCCTCGTAAAAATGAGTTTGAGAGTGCAATGCAGAGGTGCTGGAAATAGCTTGGCACCAGTCGGACACTAATGAAGTCCAACAGCCACTTTTTGGATGCCACTAACTGGCAGTACTCTTTTCAATTAAAATGGCTTTGCAAAAATGTGCAGGAGGGGAGAATGCAGAGGTGGTGGGACTTGCTTGGCACAAGTGCCACAATAATGGAGGACAGCAGCCACTTTTTGGATGGCACTAACTGGCAGCACTCTGCAATTAAAATGGCTTTGCTAAAAAGGGCAGGAGGGTACAGTGGCTGGGTTGTGGGTCAGTGTAGAGGAAAGGAAGCCTCAGTTTCTATCCCTCCTAATGGTGAAATGCAGCAAGGAAGTCCCTGAGCTTAGCTACACAGACGCTCTTATCTGTAGCTGTTAAAAATTGTTTCCACGGACCTGACTGTCACCTATGGCTCTGAGCCTGCTGTAATTAGCCCTTAAAAGGGCTGAAAGAAACTTCTATCCCTATTCTGTATATCGCTGTGTGTAGAGCGTACACAGCAGGATCGGCGACAGGCGCTGCGTCTGTGGTGACTGTCACCCAGAAACAGAAGGCAGATAATGGCGTCCTGACGGGCAGACGCCCGTATTTATAGTGCAGGGACATGTGACATGGACAGCCTATGACACATGCCCTTGCTTGTCTGGCAAAAAGTCCACTTAGCTGTGTGTGTGTCTGGGATTGGCTGACATGCTGGCCCGCCCCACTACACGCGCGCTTAGGGAAGGAAGAAAAGAAAAAAAAAAAAAAGGCGATCGCCATTATCCCAGCAGCAATGATCTGAACGCGCAGTCCCCGCACACTATACGCTGAAATTTCATAATAGTGTGAGTCACAGAGTGACTTACACTATTACAGCGAAAAGCCAGCTAGTAATTAGCTTGGCTTTTTGCTGATAGAAGTGTTCTCGAACGTAACTCGAGCTAACGAACTTTTAGCAAAAAGCTCAAGTTCTAGTTCGATCTAGAACACCCCCCAAAATCACTCGAACCGCGAACTGGAGAACCACGAACCACGAACCGCGCACAACTCTAGTTATGATATTCAAAGTAGAAATTTATTTATACAAAGTGCCAGTGCAAACAATAAAATGTCATTAAACATAGGCTAACATATATTTGGATATTGGGAGGGATAAAGAGCAGCACCACAAAGGGTGGTACATACAGTGCAATTGCTGCAACAGGTTAAAGGTGTAACTAAACTGGCCAGTGATGGTCGCATATCACATATAGCAGAGAACGCCACAAATGGCATATATCAAATATCTCTTAACAGGTCATTGAATAATAAATGTCACAATGTCAGGTCACATCTACAGGTGATTCCATGAAAAGTACATATCAGACCTCCGGGGTTCTTTATGTTTAGGACATGTTTAGGGGGTCCAAAAGCTGCCAAAACAGATGAAACCATTTTACAGTGGAGCCACACAATTGTGGCAGAGCCATTAGCTTCCTAGACTATTAACATGGGAAATATTGTGGTGGATGAGTGACAGGTGTAGGCCTGGTGGGCTGGGGATCTTCATACCTCATGCACCAGCTCAAATTGCTTTTCTGCTCAGCCACACTCAGGTGACTACAATATTAGTTTCACAGACTGTTATTGCTGGACACAGTTAACCGCTTCAGGACCGCTGACGGTATATAAACGTCCGGTTCTTCTGGGCTTTGTGCAGAACTGACGTTTATAAACGGTCGGCGGCAGAAGGGGATCGCGCCCCCTGCATGCTGCCATCGCCGGGTTTCCGGTGCAGAACAGTAGCTCTGTCCTGAGACATCACCAGGATCTGATTGGATCAGGTCCTGGTGATGTTAACCCTTAGCGATCATCTATCTGCTGTGATTAACAGTGATCATGGCACATAGAAGTTTCAGAGAGGTACAGAGAGCTGCTTCTTACCTTTCCTGGGTCTCCTGTATCACGATCATGCAGGACCTAGGGTTGTCATGGCATCCAGAGGTCACAGGACTCCAGGTCTCCTATGTATGGTGGCCTGTGAGACCCAGCAAGCAGCAGGATCTAACTTGCGATCTGCACCCTAAGGCTATGTCCGCACTTTGCTTTTTACCTGCTTTTTTGCTGCTTTTTCAACTGCAGCGTTTAATGCCAAAATGGTTGTGTTCTGTTTCTCAAGCATAGTCTATGGGAATTTAGGTTTCTTGTCTGCAGTATGCTGTTCAAAATGCTGCCTTTTTGTGGCAGAAATTTGGGCAAAAACTCTGCTTTTTAAAGAAGCAACATGTCAATTGTTTTTGCCATTTGCGTTTAGAACTGCAAAGCAGAGTTTTTGCCCAAATTTCTGCCACAAAAAGGCAGCATTTTGAACAGCATAGTGCGCACAAGAAACCCAAATTCCCATAGACTTTGCTTGAAAAGCAGAACACATCCATTTTGGCATTAAACGCTGCAGTTGAAAGCAGAAAAAAAGCAGGTAAAAAGCAAAGTGCGACATAGCCTGACACTGCCAGTATAAAGCTTTGTTCACATTAGAAACGATTTTTCTCAAGAAATTTCTTGAGTCTGAAAGATTAGCGCACTTGCGTTCAAAAACCGCACCAATAACGCACCGAAAACTGCATGCATCTTTTACAGCGGTTTTGTGCGTTTTGATGTAGTTTTGATGCGTTTGCGCTGCGGTTTTGGTGCATTTTTTTCCGCAGGTTGGTCCCTGTGGTTTTTTACCATTATCTTTGGCAAAAAATGCAGGTACCTGCATAAAAGAAATCACATGCACATTCTTTTTCTCAAGAAATTCTGCAGAAAGAATGCAGTGTGCGCACAGCTACAGTCATATGAAAAAGTTTGGGCACCCCTATTAATGTTAACCTTTTTTCTTTATAACAATTTGGGTTTTTGCAACAGCTATTTCAGTTTCATATATCTAATAACTGATGGACTCAGTAATATTTCTGGATTGAAATGAGGTTTATTGTACTAACAGAAAATGTGCAATCCACATTTAAACAACATTTGACCGGTACAAAAGTATGTTCACCCTTATCAATTTCTTGATTTGAACACTCCTAACTACTTTTTACTGACTTGCTAAACCACTAAATTGGTTTTGTAACCTCATTGAGCTTTGAACTTCATAGGCAGGTGCATTCAATCATGAAAAAAGGTATTTAACGTGGCCACTTGCAAGTTGTTCTTCTATTTGAATCTCCTATGAAGAGTGGCATCATGGGCTCCTCAAAACAACTCTCAAATGATCTGAAAACAAAGATTATTCAACATAGTTGTTCAGGGGAAGGATACCAAAAGTTGTCTCAGAGATTGAAACTGTCAGTTTCCACTGTGAGGAACATAGTAAGGAAATGGAAGAACACAGGTATAGTTCTTGTTAAGCCCAGAAGTGGCAGGCCAAGAAAAATATCAGAAAGGCAGAGAAGAAGGATGGTGAGAACAGTCAAGGACAATCCACAGACCACCTCCAAAGACCTGCAGCATCACCTTGCTGCAGATGGTGTCAATGTGTATCGGTCAACAATACAGCGCACGTTGCACAAGGAGAAGCTGTATGGGAGAGTGATGCGAAAGAAGCCGTTTCTGCAAGCACGCCACAACCAGAGTCGCCTGAGGTATGCAAGAGCACATTTGGACAAGCCAGTTACATTTTGGAAGAAGGTCCTGTGGACTGATGAAACAAAGATTGAGTTGTTTGGTCATACAAAAAGGCGTTATGCATGGAGGCAAAAAAACACGGTATTCCAAGAAAAGCACTTGCTACCCACAGTAAAATTTGGTGGAGGTTCCATCATGCTTTGGGGCTGTATGGCCAATGCCGACACCGAGAATCTTGTTAAAGTTGAGGGTCTCATGGATTAAACTCAGTATCAGCAGATTCTTGACAATAATGTGCAAGAATCAGTGACGAAGTTGAAGTTACGCAGGGGATGGATATTTCAGCAAGACAATGATCCAAAATACCGCTCCAAATCTACTCAGGCATTCATACAGAGGAACAATTACAATGTTCTGGAATGGCCATCCCAGTCCCCAGACCTGAATATCATTGAAAATCTGTGGGATGATTTGAAGCGTGCTGTCCATGCTCGGCGACCATCAAACTTAACTGAACTGGAATTGTTTTGTAAACAGGAATGGTCAAATATACCTTCATCCAGGATCTCATTAAAAGCTACAGGAAGCGACTAGAGGCTGTTATTTTTGCAAAAGGAGGATCTACAAAATATTAATGTCACTTTTATGTTGAGGTGCCCATACTTTTGCACCAGTCACATTTTGTTTAAATGCGGATTGCACATTTTCTGTTAGTACAATAAACCTCATTTCAATATAGAAATATTACTCAGTCTATCAGTTATTAGATATATGAAACTGAAATAGCTGTTGCAAAACCCCAAATTGTTATAAAGAAAAAAAGGTTAACATTAATAGGGGTGCCCAAACTTTTTCATTGACTGTATTTTTTTTTTCCATATGTTTTGCTGGGGAATGTCTACAGAAAGGTTTTAACCATTTTCTCAAGAAATCTCTGCAGCAAAAACGAAAAAAAAAAAAAACCGCGGGTAAAAACGCAGTGTGTGAACAAGGCCTAGGGTATGTGCGCACGTTGCCTTTCTTTGTGACCACAAAGATGCAGTGTTTTCTGCATTTTTGTTCGTTTTTTTGCTGCGTTTTGCTGCATCTTTGTGGTCACCACAAAAACGCACCTAAAATAAAACTGCACTGTGCGGACAGCAAAAATGAAATCTCATAGACTTTGCTGGGGAAGGAAAATCATGCAGTTTTTAGACCAAAAGCGCACCCAAAAAACGCGCAAAAATGATGCAAAAAACAGCGTGCACACATAGCCTAATGCATTGCTGTGCTGCTGCTACTGCATGGTAATGCATTATACCAGCAATCAGAATAAGAAAAGTGAAAGTCCCATATAATGACCAGGTAAAAAAGTAAAAAAAAAAAAGAAGAAAATTATACCCCAAAATACATTTATTTATATAAAAACAAAAATAAACAGAAAAAATGCATGTATTTGGCATCACCGCATCCAGCTCGACCTGATTTATAAAACTGTCACACTATTTAACCCCTTCAGTGAACAGTTTTAAAAAAATGCATCAAGAAATTATTTTTCATCATCTGCAGAAAAAAAAATGGAATAAAATACAATCAAAAAGTTGAACATAAACAAAAAGGATATTACTGAAAACTACATCTTGTCCCTCAAAATGAAGCTGCCACCCAGCTCCATCAGTGGAAAAATACAAAAGTTATAGCCCTGAGAATACAGCAATGCAAAAAAAAATTATTTTATAAAAAAATTGTTTTTATTGCGTAAAAGCGGCAAAATATTAAAAAAATTATATAAATGTGGTATCAGTGTAACCATACTGACCAGAAGAATAAACCTGTACTGATACTTTTACCAAACAGTGAACGGCATTAGAAAAAAAAAAAAAAATCGCAAAAACAAATTCCTTAATTACTGTTTCTAGTTAATTCTACCTAGCAAAAATGAGAATAAAAAAACAATCCAAAAATGTTATGTGTCCGAAAATGGTATCAACAGAAACGTCAACTCGTCCCGCAAAAAACAAGACCTCACATGGATGGCTCTCCAAATGCAACATGGCATCCGCTATCTATTCCAGACAATTATGTGCACTAAAATTCAAATGGCGCTCCTTCCCATCCAAGACTTGCCGTGCACCCAAACAATTGATTTCCACCACATATGAGGTATCTGTGTACTCAGGAAAAATTGCAGAATAAATTTTATGGTGTATTTTTTTTCCTGATATCCTTGTGACAAAAGCTATCTGGTTGAAGTAACAGTTTTGTGGTAAAAATGCATTTTTTTCATTTTCACATTAGTGTCACAGTAAGCCTGGACGTTTATTTTGCAATGTGAAATCCCGCGCCTACGTGTGTGCGTCTCCATGCATGTGTCACGCTCCCCGGGTCCTCGGATCCCCTCCCCGGGTCCCCTGCTCCGATCCCCGGGTCCTCAGCTCCGCTCCCCGGCTCACCTGCCACGCTCCCCGCTCTCCAGCCTCCGGTGCCCGCACTTCCCAGGCCCCCTGGTCTCCGCTCCCGGCGCCCGACGGCTTCCCAGTTCCTGGCCGGCTCCCCTGCGTCCTCCCTTCAGCTTCCTGCCCTGGCTTCTGGCACCCGGGCCGCGCGCATGCGCATTAGGGCGTGCGCGCGGTCACTGAACCTTTCTTAAAGGGCCAGTGTCAATTAACAGGAAATGATGCACTCAGGTACAGGGTATATAGGGGGTTAATGTCCAAGGGAGCGGGGCCTGTTCTTCGTGTTTTCCCAAGCCAGGAGTCAGGTCTCCTTGTGTTCTATGAGATACTTACCTCTCTGTCTTCTAGAGCCGATCCTGCATCGCCATCCGGTCCTGCTGTGTCTCGAACCCCGAACGCTGCCCATCTGCCATCCTGACAGTCCGTACCATCTCGGATCCCTGCGGTGACCCGTCATCTCGCTCCAACGGTTCCGGACCCTGCCTGACACCATCACGGCTTCCGAACCTGAGCTCCGTCACCCGGACCACCATCCGTGACCTCGTGGTCCCAGGGACTTCTCCATTTGCTCTCAGTGCACGGACTGTCCTGCTACCTACAGTGCTCCGGCTACCGGACTCCTTTCCCTCATCCGGGAGTTCGGCCCAGTGGATCCACCTCCAGGGTCTACCCGTCCATCTGGCCCTAACAGTAAGAACAGGCCATGGATCCCGCCGAAGCACTAGCGGCCTTGCATGAGGAACTCCAACGCCAGCGTGAAGTCCAGACCCGCATGCTGAACTTTATGACTTCCGTGGACACCCGCCTGACCACGCTACAAGCGGCAGTCACGTCTTCGACATCCCGAGCCTCCACTAGTCAAGCCACGACCCCCGCTCCCGTGGCCGCCTCTTCGGATGCTTCCAGACTGCGTTTGGCCTCACCACCCCGGTACGCCGGAGATCCCAAGACCTGCAGGGGGTTTATAAACCAATGCTCCCTCCATTTCACGCAGCTGCCACATCTGTTTGCCTCCGACCAAGCCAAGGTCGCCTTCATCATGTCTCACCTAGAGGGCGAGGCACTGGCGTGGATGAACCCCTTGTGGGAGAAGGAGGAACCTATGACCAAGAACCTCCAGGAGTTCCTGCAGGCCTTTCGCAGCACTTTTGACGAACCCGGACGCGCCTCCGCGTCTGCGTCATCACTTCTCCGGTTACGTCAGGGAACACTGACGGTGGGTCAATACGCCATCCGTTTCCGCACCTTGGCTTCAGAACTCGGGTGGAATAACGAGGCCCTAACCGCCGCCTTCTGGGAAGGACTATCGGGTCGAATCAAAGATGAGCTGGCTGGACGTGATGTACCGTCCACTCTGGACGCCCTGATTACCCTAGCGACTCGAGTGGACATACGCTTTCAGGAGCGGTCCAAAGAGCTGTCCCGTGAGAGACGTCCGGTAAGGCATTCCTCTCCTCCACCGAAGCCCACCGTACTCCAGTCAACGGCCTCTGGTGTCTCCGTCCATGAGCCCATGCAGATCGACCGTGTGCGACAGTCGGAACAACGTCGAGCAGAGCGGCTCGCCAAGGGTCTCTGCTTTTACTGCGGAGAGGGCACACACCTGCTACGCGCCTGTCCAGAGAGGCCGGGAAACTCCAAAGCCTAGGGTTGGTAGGAGAGGCCACCCTAGGTGCTGGGACTCTCTCAGACCCGGTTACATGGACTGTGCAAGTGACAACGGGAGAGACGCGGTTTACGGCTGAGGCGTACCTCGATTCTGGGGCAGCAGGCAATTTCATCCAGCAGGCCACGGTGGACAAGTACCAGGTGCCTGTTACTCCACTCGACAAGCCCCTAGTGATTGCCTCTGTGGATGGGAGACCCCTCTCTGACACCATCTCCTGGATCACCAAGCCGCTTGAACTGCGTATCGGTGCTCTGCACACCGAGAACATCGCTCTCTACGTCCTCCCACACATGTCACATCAAATCCTGCTGGGACTTCCCTGGTTGCGGACACACGAGCCTTCAGTCAGCTGGGGCACTGGCGATATCACTCGATGGGGGTCTTCTTGCCATGAGAGATGTCTGAAGACCATACAACCCATCCGGCGACCTCCGGTTCCCGAGTCCCTACCGGGACTGCCCTCAGCCTATTGGTCCTTCGTGGACGTCTTTGATAAGAAGGAGTCCGAAGTACTCCCGCCACATCGTCCTTACGATTGTGCCATTGACCTGCTCCCGGGAACTACACCACCTCGAGGACGGATATATCCACTATCTCCAGCCGAAACAAGGGCTATGTCTACGTACATCACAGAGAGCCTGGCTAAGGGATTCATCCGGAGATCCTCCTCTCCTGCTGGAGCAGGCTTCTTCTTCGTAAAGAAGAAAGAGGGCGACCTACGCCCATGTATAGACTACCGGGGATTGAACCTAATCACCGTGAAAAACAAGTACCCCCTGCCGCTCATCCCCGAATTGTTTGATCGGCTCAGAGGAGCTCGTGTGTTCACCAAGTTGGATCTTCGGGGTGCCTACAACCTGGTCCGTATCCGCTCAGGGGATGAATGGAAGACCGCGTTCAACACTCGCGATGGGCACTATGAATACTGCGTGATGCCCTTCGGCCTGTGCAACGCACCAGCAGTCTTCCAAGAATTAGTGAACGATGTGTTTCGGGACCTTCTCTACGTCTGTGTGGTGGTATATCTGGATGACATCCTTGTCTTCTCTCCGGACCTCCAGACCCACCGAGAGAACGTGCAACTGGTTCTACAACGACTGAGAGAGAATCGTCTGTACGCCAAGTACGAGAAGTGTGTCTTCGAACAGTCTTCTCTCCCCTTCCTGGGGTATCTCATCACCGATACCGGACTGCAGATGGATCCCAAGAAGGTCTCCTCCATTCTCAACTGGCCTCCTCCTTCTGGACTGAAGGCAATCCAACGTTTTCTGGGATTCGCTAACTATTACCGCCAGTTCATTCCTCACTTCTCGGCTCTGACTGCTCCTCTCTCCGCCTTGACCAAGAAGGGGGCTAATCCAAAGGACTGGTCACCTGCGGCCGACGCCGCGTTTGGCGCTCTAAAGCGAGCCTTTGCCTCCTCTCCTGTACTCCACCGTCCAGAGTTAAACCGCCAGTTCACCTTGGAGGTGGATGCCTCCTCCTCGGGAGCCGGAGCAGTGCTCATGCAGAAGTCCTCCTCCGGGAAGATGGTGACGTGCGGTTTCTTCTCCAAGAGCTTCTCCGCGCCTGAACGCAATTACACCATCGGTGACCGAGAGCTATTAGCGGTCAAACTGGCTCTGGAGGAATGGCGCTATCTTCTGGAAGGAGCAGTGTACCCTGTCATTGTTTACACGGACCACAAAAACCTGGAATACCTGCGGACTGCTCAGCGACTGAACCCATGGCAAGCCAGGTGGTCCTTGTTCTTTGCCCGGTTCGACTTCCAGCTTCATTTCCGACCCGCGAACAAGAATGTACGCGCTGATGCCTTGTGTAGGTCTTTCGTGCCCCTGGAACAGGAGGAAGAGACATCTCAACCCATCATCTGTCCAAGTAAGATTATTCCGGTGGCTCCTGTCACCCTGGCCCAGATACCGCCTGGGAAGACTTATGTCTCTGAGGCTGACAGGCAAAAAGTGTTACCCTGGGGCCATGCCTCGAAAACAGCCGGTCATGCAGGTCAGAAGAAAACATGGAGCGCTATTGTACGTCATTACTGGTGGCCATCCCTGCGCACGGACGTCGCCTCTTTTGTCTCTGCCTGCTCCTCCTGTGCCAGGAACAAGACACCCAAACACCTGCCATATGGCCGTCTTCTGCCTCTGCCCATACCCTCAGTACCCTGGCAACACATAGCGATGGACTTTATTACGGACTTGCCATTATCCTCCGGACACACAGTCATATGGGTCGTGGTGGATCGGTTCTCTAAAATGGCCCATTTCGTTCCTATGGCTGGACTGCCCTCTGCTCAGGAACTCGCGGACGCCTATATACAGCACATCTTCCGCTTGCATGGCTTTCCATCACACATAGTGTCCGACAGAGGAACCCAGTTCACCTCCCGCTTCTGGAGGGCTCTCTGTAAACATCTGGGAGTGACTCTGGACTTCTCCTCAGCCTACCATCCTCAGTCGAATGGCCAAGTGGAACGGATCAATCAGATATTGACCTCTTTCTTGCGTCACTACGTGAACGCTCATCATGACGATTGGTCCACGCTTCTTCCTTGGGCTGAATTCTCCCATAATCACCACGTCAGTGAGTCCTCCTCCAGTTCTCCCTTCCATGTCATCTACGGACTTCAGCCGTCTGTCCCATTGCCTGTATCCTCTTCCTCGGACATCCCTGCTGCTGATGCAGTACTCCGTGACTTTACATCCATTTGGGACTCTGTTAAGGCCTCCCTTGCACGTGCCTCCCTGCGGATGAAGAGACATGCGGACAAGAGACGTCTGGATCCTCCGTGTTTCTCTCCGGGAGATCTCGTCTGGCTTGCTTCCAAATACATCCGACTGAAGATACCGTCCTACAAGCTGGGACCTCGCTACATCGGACCGTTTAAAGTCCTCGGCAAGATCAATGAGGTCTCCTACAAACTGCAGCTCCCGGCCACGATGAGAATACCCAACTCCTTTCACGTATCTCTGCTCAAGCCGGTTGTCCTTGGTCCCTTCTCCGCTGCCGCCAGTCCGGCCCCTCCTCCTATTGCTGAGGATGACATCTATGCGGTAAGAGATATCGTGGCCATGAAGACCGTACGTGGTCGACAGTTCTTCCTGGTGGACTGGGAAGGGTATGGTCCTGAGGATAGATCCTGGGAGCCCAGGGAGAACGTGGGCACTCCTCTGATCCGTGCCTTCCTGTCCCGGTTGCGGGGAGGGTGGCGTGGGGGGGGGGTACTGTCACGCTCCCCGGGTCCTCGGATCCCCTCCCCGGGTCCCCTGCTCCGATCCCCGGGTCCTCAGCTCCGCTCCCCGGCTCACCTGCCACGCTCCCCGCTCTCCAGCCTCCGGTGCCCGCACTTCCCAGGCCCCCTGGTCTCCGCTCCCGGCGCCCGACGGCTTCCCAGTTCCTGGCCGGCTCCCCTGCGTCCTCCCTTCAGCTTCCTGCCCTGGCTTCTGGCACCCGGGCCGCGCGCATGCGCATTAGGGCGCGCGCGCGGTCACTGAACCTTTCTTAAAGGGCCAGTGTCAATTAACAGGAAATGATGCACTCAGGTACAGGGTATATAGGGGGTTAATGTCCAAGGGAGCGGGGCCTGTTCTTCGTGTTTTCCCAAGCCAGGAGTCAGGTCTCCTTGTGTTCTATGAGATACTTACCTCTCTGTCTTCTAGAGCCGATCCTGCATCGCCATCCGGTCCTGCTGTGTCTCGAACCCCGAACGCTGCCCATCTGCCATCCTGACAGTCCGTACCATCTCGGATCCCTGCGGTGACCCGTCATCTCGCTCCAACGGTTCCGGACCCTGCCTGACACCATCACGGCTTCCGAACCTGCGCTCCGTCACCCGGACCACCATCCGTGACCTCGTGGTCCCAGGGACTTCTCCATTTGCTCTCAGTGCACGGACTGTCCTGCTACCTACAGTGCTCCGGCTACCGGACTCCTTTCCCTCATCCGGGAGTTCGGCCCAGTGGATCCACCTCCAGGGTCTACCCGTCCATCTGGCCCTAACAGCATGCATGCGTATATATGTGTCCACTTTGTGCTTCCCTCCAGTGGTGCCAGCAGTCAGGACACTGCACTCTGCCTCTCGCAGTGGACGCTCAGCTGCTCACTGTCTGCACCTAAGGCCTCTTCTCAACTAGTGTTTTTTTTCTCCAAATTCCATCGCATTGAGAAACGGATTGCAATCTTGCAAATGGTTTTTAATGATGCTGTCTCCATTTCCCTGTTTTTCTCAGACCATACACGGGCTCTCCTTGAAATCGCAGCATGCTGCGATTTGATGCGATTCTCAGCTCTCTCACCCACATGAAATTCTATGGGGGTGAGAGAAAAGTCAGAATCCTGGTGGCATACGCATGTCACACGGATCCTGACACTTGCATACTGCGTCAGACTGGCTACCGGAGAAGTCTCCAGTAAAACCAGTCCTGGCCGCGGTTACATGCACTGAACCCCGGAGCTGTCACCTGAGCTCCAGAGTGCAGCCTGAACAGCGAGCGCCGAGTGACTGATTTCCCGGCGACTGCTGTTCAGGTCAGCACAGCTGCAGACAGATCAAGCAGACGCTGGAGCTCAGATTACAGCTCTGGAGCTCAGTGCAGGTAACCGCGGCCAGGACTGGTTTTACAGGAGATTTCTCCCGTAGCCAGTCTGACGCTGCTTACCTAAAAACTTACATAGCACTAGCATGACGCTCACATGTCATACGAATGCTATGTGAGGAAAAAAAAACACACTGTACGCATATTACACGCATATTACAAGCAGGATACTCGACTCCCATTTTGAGCCGAGTATCGCTGTGATTAAAAAAACGCTAGTGGAGAAGAGCCCTAAGGCTGGAATCACACTTGCGAGTGTAAAATCGGACCGATTCTCATGCTAGAAAGTAGCATGAGCTCTGTCCGAGTGTTGATCTGTGTGCAATGCAACTGCAATGCGATTCTGTGATTTTTCTCATGATTGTAGTCCATGTGCAATCCGTGTGTGATCCGTATGTGATCCGTTTTTATTCTCAGCAGCTATGTCATCTGCCATTCAGCTCTGCTACATGGCCACTGACAGCAGATACAGACAGAGCCATGTAGCAGAGCTGAATGGCCGCTGACAGCAGACACAGACAGAGCCACGGGATCAGAATGAAGTCGGATGAACTTCACCCGACTTCATTGTCATCCCGCGGCTCTGTCTGTGTCGCAGCCTGAATTTTGTTCACCGGTGAAGGTCTCACCGATGACCACAAATCCCCTGAGTGACTTTCTTGTCTAAAGGCTGCCATTGTCGCGGGCGGAGGGGACGCGCTCGCCACGCTCAGGTCCGGGGCTTCTGCTGTTGCTCAGTGGCTCAAGCGGTGGACCGGTGTGGCGCCCCTGACCTGGTCAGGCACCACTGAGTACTGCACCCATGCTGGGGACAGTACAATACAGGTAATCCAGAAGGCTGACCGAGGTGTGACTACACAGGCGCATAGTGATCAGGTCTCACACATGTACCTATGAGAGGACCCCTGGGGATCCCAGGAGGGGGAAAAGCCTTCTCCTTCACTGGAATAGTGGAGGGGGCCAAAAGCCTCCATCTCCTCTCAAGGGGTGTGGTAAGAGAGTCTGGTTGCTAGGTGGCGTAGGCAGGCACAAAAGGGAAAAGAGAAGGAGGAGTAAACAGTCTGCAGCAGAGTGTGGAGGAGTGAGGAGCAGGAAAGTGAAGCTCTGACAGGAGCAGCAGTGAAGGTCCCAGATGTGAGCCGGTTCAGAGCAGAGTCCAGGGAGCTCCGAGGAGAGCTGACCCCTTCCCCTGGGCTGCTGTAGTCTGACAGCGTCCGCGCAGTGGCTACCGACGGGGGAGAACGGTCAACTAGGAGTGCTACCCGAAACCCATCTCCAGCTAGAGAGAGAGCACAGAGTGGGAAGTAAGGAGACTGCTAGGGAGTACCAGGCCCAAACGGGCGGCAGATCCCGAAGCGGAGATAGATCCAGCTTTCTTTTGCTAAACCTGCCGGTGTGGGGGCTCTCAAAGCCCACGCCACAACACCACAACAGCCGCAGCCACGTAGCCACAGTTAGGGCCCATAGGTCACAGGAGGCAAGTAGCTGGAGTGGCCTGGTCCAGGCGACAAGCAAACGGCAAACGAAGGGGAGAGAGGCTGCAGCATCTTCCCTGGGTGACCCCCATAGGGACTAAAAGTCGGGGTCACCCCAAACCAAAAAGGGCTAAGGAAGGCGAGTTGGTAGTCACCATCAGAAGTCAGCCTGAAGGATACCTGGTTCCAGTCTGGTTAATCCCAGCTACGCCCGGGTTACTCACCCTATCAACTGTGAGTAAAAACCCTGAAAGACACTCTGCCTGTGTTGAGTCATTCTGCGCCTTGTAGTTCTACACATCTACGCAGGGCCCTGGGGCTTGCCTCGCTCTCAGGAGGCTACTACAACTGGCTGCACCCACCATCAGCCCCAGGCATCCCTTAACCTGCAGTGGCGGTCCCCACTGACCGCAAATCTGAGAGTGGCGTCACGACAATCAAATAGAAGATTTCCTACCAGTGACAAGATCCAGCCGAGTGGAGTCCCTGAAGGTAATGCACTGACACAACACCTGTGGGGCTTCACATCTGGCGTCACGAACAGGATAAGGACTAGACCTGTTCAGACAGGTGACCATGTGCCTGGGCGGTCCGCTTGAAAAATTGGAAGCGCCGCCATATTGCCACCATGAAAAGCGCGCTGAAAAACAACAGCAGCCCGCGCTGGGAGAAGTTACCGCCCACGAAGAGGTGTGGCTACCCAGAGATCCCCTGCAGAGTTCTGACCTCGCTTGTGAAGAGAGCGGAAGCGTCCAGAGACGTCGGGACAGAAAGGGAGCCAGAAGCCTGCTGCTGGGAGAGGAGCTGCTGAAAGAGGCAGAGCGAAAACTGAACAGCTTGCTACTAGAGGCAACGGCGAGTCCACAGCTGGGGAGTCGTGCAGAAGAGGGCGCAGAAGAAATGGCGTCTGACCGCAGAAACCCAGAACCGGGCTCCGCTGCCTGGTGGTATCGGGAGCTGGCCCAGTTCTGCGACCGACTGGAGACCCGGGTCGTGGAGCAGATCAGAGAAGAACGCATGGAACTTCTGGAGATGGCTGCCGCGGTTCAGGCCTATGAAGGGAGAGCCGCGCGCCGAGCGCCAGACCGGGCGGTGACGACTCAGACCCCGATGCTGCCACCGATGGGTGAGTCCAGTGATGCCCCTGCCAGCGCGAGTGCCCCGACCCCTGCTGCCACGCCCACGGTCCCTGAAGAGGCGCCCGGCGCGGCGACGCTGAACCAGGCCGCAGCCACGCCAGGTGCGGCCCGCCAAGCCCAGGCCGCCGCAGCGATGCCCTGCTCGGCCCACCAAGACCCGGTCCCTGCAACAACGCCCAGCCCGGCCCGCAAAGATCCGGCTGCCGCAGCGACCCTAATCCACGCCGCAGGCGTGACGCTGACCCAGGCCGCTGCCATGCTAGGCCCGGCCCGCCAAGCCCAGACCGCGGCAGCAACGCCCAGTCCGTCCCGCCAAGCACCGGCCACGGTAGCGATGCCCGCTAAGGCTCCGGCTGCGACAGAAACGCCCATCCAGGCCGCCGCCATGCCAGGTGCGGCCCGCCAAGACCAGGCCGCCGCCATGTCAGGCGCGGCCCGCCAAGACCAGGCCGCCACCATGCCAGGCGCGGCCCGCCAAGAGATTGCATCACCATTTTCCCCGGCCTGCAAGGCCAGAGCAGACACCGCTCCCCAGTCCAAAGAGGTCCCTGCTGGAAAGCCCACGCTGGGGGAGGACCCTGCATACTGGCAGCTGAAGGCTGACATGGAGGCCAAGTTTCCACAATGGTTGGTGGACCAGTACATGCTCCCTCCGCATACCCCCAAGAGGATTCCAGCAACCCCTGCAGCAACCACGCCAAAGAGTCCCCCGCCGGGGCCTGCTGAAGGAAGTCCATCCCCAGCACCGCCACCGAAGGAGTGCCAAGAAGAACTAAGGGGGAGAGGAGGCCAGGAAGCTGAGGAGCTGACTCAGGAGCCACCAGCAGTGGATCCATGCCCAGAGCCGGAGATGCTGCCGTATTCCCGCTGGGACGAGGAAGACCTGACACCGTCTGCTGAGGAAGATCTGCCCCAAAGCCTCACCTGGGAGCTTGTAAGCTGCACCTCGCAGAATCCAGCCCGCAAGACACAGCGCCGTAGCAGAACCCAGTTTTCCCCTGCACCGCCATCCCCAGAGCAGAGAGAAGTCACGGCCAGAGACCTACAAGAAAAACGGTTCCTGAGAAGAGCCAAAGCCCAGGTCAGAGGACCCCTTTGCAGAGGAGTTGTGGAGGACTTCAGCCTAAAGTCAGGATACGGATTCATCGTTGCACCTGGTATCAAAGAAGGCATTTTTGTCAATAGGAGAGACGTCAGAGCTAATTTGCCCAGAGGACATCCTGGAAGGAACCTGCGTACAGGAGACTCCGTACAGTTTACCATGCATCAAGGAGAAAGAGGCTGGTATGCGCTAGATGTAGTACCATGTCCTAAAGAAGAAGAAAGGAAAGACAGCAATAAAGAAAGAAAAGACAAAGAACCCACTGATGAGACAACCACAGATGAAGAAAAAGGTCAAGAGAGCAACAGGTGCCGCAGCCCTACAGGCCCAAGCCCTGGTGAAGAGGAGTCTGCATAAGTTCAAGTAAAGTACAGCAAGTTACCAGTTTGGAAAGTTTGTTTTGCAACGTTTTACAAGTTCAAGAATGTGCCCACATAAACTATTGTGAGAAATAAACCTTAAGGCTATGAACTGGCTATAGCCACAAACTCTCGCAGTGTAAATAGTTACACCAGAGGGCACCACCACCACCAGAGTCAGCCTGTTTAGGGGCTTGGCTCGTCTGCAACCAGGGAGCACGTCCGTATATAGGGCCTTGGCTCACCTGCAACCAGAGAGCATGCCTGTTTATGGGGCCTGGCTCTCCACCACAAAGAGGGTATCTGGTCAGCACCAACTGTGGAGGCCGCCTCTACATCCTGCCAGAAGAGGCTGAAGGCGCGGATCCACCAGGCCAGGTATACCCTGAAGACCACCAGCCCATGAAAGCCGCCTCTACATCCTGCCAGAAGTGGCTGAAGGCGCGGCCAACGTGAAAGGGTTTTGGGTGGGTTAACGGACTTGTGGGTGGAGGGTGGTGATGTATGGTACCTGGTGCTTTTAAAAATGTTTTGCATGTTTTAATGTTTTATGCATTTTAAAATGTTGTCTTGCAGCCCGAGGACGTGCTGGTGATAACTAAGGGGGAATGTGGCGCCCCTGACCTGGTCAGGCACCACTGAGTACTGCACCCATGCTGGGGACAGTACAATACAGGTAATCCAGAAGGCTGACCGAGGTGTGACTACACAGGCGCATAGTGATCAGGTCTCACACATGTACCTATGAGAGGACCCCTGGGGATCCCAGGAGGGGGAAAAGCCTTCTCCTTCACTGGAATAGTGGAGGGGGCCAAAAGCCTCCATCTCCTCTCAAGGGGTGTGGTAAGAGAGTCTGGTTGCTAGGTGGCGTAGGCAGGCACAAAAGGGAAAAGAGAAGGAGGAGTAAACAGTCTGCAGCAGAGTGTGGAGGAGTGAGGAGCAGGAAAGTGAAGCTCTGACAGGAGCAGCAGTGAAGGTCCCAGATGTGAGCCGGTTCAGAGCAGAGTCCAGGGAGCTCCGAGGAGAGCTGACCCCTTCCCCTGGGCTGCTGTAGTCTGACAGCGTCCGCGCAGTGGCTACCGACGGGGGAGAACGGTCAACTAGGAGTGCTACCCGAAACCCATCTCCAGCTAGAGAGAGAGCACAGAGTGGGAAGTAAGGAGACTGCTAGGGAGTACCAGGCCCAAACGGGCGGCAGATCCCGAAGCGGAGATAGATCCAGCTTTCTTTTGCTAAACCTGCCGGTGTGGGGCTCTCAAAGCCCACGCCACAACACCACAACAGCCGCAGCCACGTAGCCACAGTTAGGGCCCATAGGTCACAGGAGGCAAGTAGCTGGAGTGGCCTGGTCCAGGCGACAAGCAAACGGCAAACGAAGGGGAGAGAGGCTGCAGCATCTTCCCTGGGTGACCCCCATAGGGACTAAAAGTCGGGGTCACCCCAAACCAAAAAGGGCTAAGGAAGGCGAGTTGGTAGTCACCATCAGAAGTCAGCCTGAAGGATACCTGGTTCCAGTCTGGTTAATCCCAGCTACGCCCGGGTTACTCACCCTATCAACTGTGAGTAAAAACCCTGAAAGACACTCTGCCTGTGTTGAGTCATTCTGCGCCTTGTAGTTCTACACATCTACGCAGGGCCCTGGGGCTTGCCTCGCTCTCAGGAGGCTACTACAACTGGCTGCACCCACCATCAGCCCCAGGCATCCCTTAACCTGCAGTGGCGGTCCCCACTGACCGCAAATCTGAGAGTGGCGTCACGACAATCAAATAGAAGATTTCCTACCAGTGACAAGATCCAGCCGAGTGGAGTCCCTGAAGGTAATGCACTGACACAACACCTGTGGGGCTTCACACCGGACCCGGGGACTCGAGCAGCGCTCCTCGTCCACGAGTGAAAAGGGGGTTGTTTGTTTAGGGAGATAGTTCGTGACACCACCCACGGGTTGTGGTGATAATGGGCACCACCGCTGCTGGTGACGGGGATCCCGGGAGCAATAGTAGGGAGCAGCTAGGATGTTGTCCCCTCCGTGTGTAGGGGTTGGTGATCCTGGGGCCCGGTGGTGTAACGGGGAGGCTGGATGGCTGGGATGCAGGGTTGCAGGGACAGCGCGGTGCGGTGCCGGATGGCACTGGTGTACTCACTCAGGCAGTCAATGACAGAGTCTCTGGTAAACCAAACGGCTGGATGGACCGGTCCTGCAGCCGGCTGCAGTGTTTTTGTGCTCTCCCCGGACGGCTGATGGTGGCTGTCTTTCCCTGCACCTGGTTAGAATGTTCTGACTCCTGTGATTGCCCACCGGTAGTCCGCTCCCCAGTGTGTAGGTGCCGGAGGAGCCCGTTTTGCCCGCAGGCGCTGGCCCTTGGATCTCTAGCCAGTGGTGGTGGCTGCATATCCTCACGGTGTGGACTGTTGCCTTCTATCGGGTCTTTGTTGTTAGGAAACCCCTGGGGTTCCGGTCACACTCGGATTTGACCGTTGTCGGCTTCTCCAAGCCTAGTCGGGGTCCGATGGCCCTGCCTGTGTGCTTAGCTTCACTCCACTCCCCGGTTCGGTACCGGCGGGCCGCCGCCCTACCCTGGTCCTACGGTTCTGCAGATGTCCACTAACTCCTGCAGACGGCCACCACCGTCTGCCAACCTTGCTATTTGTGTCTGGGCCCCTACCCAGACACCTGCAGTTTCTGACCTCTCACTTTCACCTCCAAACTTAACTAACTGCTTTTCCCGCCTCCAGGCCTGTGAACTCCTCGGTGGGTGGGGCCAACCGCCTGGCTCCGCCCCACCTGGTGTGGATATCAGACGCTGGAGGGAGGCAACAAGGGATTTTGTGTGACTGGTGTTACTGTCCAGGGGAAGGGGTGTGTATGGCGCTATGTCTGTGACTACCTGGCTAGTCCAGGGCGTCACATTCCCCCTTGGTGAAATGCAGACCGTCCGTGGGCTGCCCGTCCATCACCGGTTTTATTTTTCTGTAAAAGATAAATTAACATGTAAAACATTTAACACAAGCATATTTATAGTTCTTCCCTTACGGGAGGCATGGCACGTTGCAAACATCAATAAACATTTTTAATAATGACGGACGGGTTCATGTTCATCCGCTTCCCCACCCAAGTAACCTAAACCTTGATGCTGCCCCTAAGAAATGGGCAGCACCCCTCTTCACCAGTCCGGAAGCAGGAACTCGGTTCCAGGTCACCCAAGCGGTAACGGGTACGGTATCTCGCACCCGGCTGTCACCTCAAGGGACCCCACGTCCAGGGGGACCCCTGACCCCCCGGAGGATGGCCACCGGTCCAGGTGGTGGCCGGACCCCAGCCTACTCCGCTGCGGGCCTTTCCTCCAATCTGCCTCTCCGGAGGTGGCACGGAAAACGGCCCACAAACTATTTACAAAACCACAAGTTCGTGGTTGGCATGCAAGTTCTCGGCCATGTTCATGAGTAGTTCCTCATGTGGGCGGTGAAAACACATAGGGTCCCTACGGGGACAACTTGTTGGCAACGGCCGGTATAATCAACTTGTTGTTAATCAGGTGACGAACTCGGATGATTGGTGTTCATTCATTTATTTACACAATCAACATGCTGCACCCCTAAATGGTAGTTTCCCTATACCTAAGCGGGGGCCTACCTAGGTTGGGGCGTGTGGACCTTCGGAGAACAATGTCGCTAGTAGCGGGCAAGGGGATAGAGGAGACGACCGTTTATGGGTCCTTCTCTTCCGTTTCAGCACTACATCCCCCGGCTCAAAGGGGACGGCTGACGCTCGTTTGTTGAAGTGTTGTGCTTGTTTCTCTCGGCTGTGACTGAGATTCTTCTCCACATACTTCTGGACCCGTCGGTATTGGATTTGCCGCTGGGTATCCCAGCCGGCAGTCACAGGGAGGGCCTCTGGAGCCTCCAAGTCCATTTCTAGGTCCACGGGCAGCCGGCCCTGTCGGGCTCTCATCAGATACGCCGGGGTGCATTTGGTAGAACTACAGGGGATGTTATTGTACATGTCTACCAGGTCAGGCAGCTTTTCTGGCCACAGGTTCCGCTCTTCCAATGGTAACACCTTGAGGAGATCTAGGACCAGATGGTTCATCTTCTCACACATGCCATTAGTCTGGGCATGATATGGCGTGGTCCTGATCTTCTTGCAGCCGTATAATTGGCAAAATTCTTGGAACACCTCTGCTTCAAAGGCTGAACCCTGGTCCGTAAGCACCCTCTCTGGGCATCCGTGTGGTCGACAGAAGTAGGCCTGGAAAGCCCTAGCTGTGGTACGGCCGGTCAAATCTTTGACTGGAACAACCACCATGAATCTGGAGTAATGGTCCACGATGGTCAAGGCATAGGTATATCCATTCTGGCTGGGTGTGAGTTTGACGTGGTCCAAGGCAACCAGCTCCAGCGGTTGATGGGTGACGATCGGCTGTAGAGGAGCTCTTTGGCTGACTTCATCCTTCCTTCTCAGCGTACAGGGGCCGCACTCTCGGGACCAGGCCTCCACAGATTCTCGCATCCCAGTCCAGTAGAACCGCTCTCTCAGCAACATCTCCAGCTTCTTCCAGCCGAAATGCCCGGCGCCATCGTGCTATGCCCGTAGGACTTTGGGCACGCTGGCCTGAGGGACCACCAGCTGACGAACCTTCTTGTGAGTCTTCGGGTTGATCAGCCCTCGATACAGCTTCCCTTCGTGCAGGTACATCTGGGCTCCTTCTTTCCATAGCCGCTGGGCCTCAGAGGGAGCTGCAGGATCCATTCTGGAGGAGCCCTGCTCAATCATGGTCTTGACCAGCTGGACAGCAGGTGCTTGGCCTTGGGCTTCTTGCCATCCCTGACTGGGTAGCGGGTCCAGGTTTGCCTGTTGTTGTTGGACATATAGTTTTTCGACCGGTGGCCGATGGATGCGAGTAACTCAATTTCTTCGAGGTCATCGTCTTCCGACCCCCCATCCGGCAGGTGGGGCATCCGGGATAACGCATCCGCGTTGGTGTTCTTGCGGCCGGCTCTGTATTTGATAGTGAAGTCATAGTTAGACAGCCTAGCCACCCACCGTTGTTCCAGAGCGCCCAGTTTGGCCGTGTCCAGATGGGTCAACGGATTATTGTCCGTGTAGGCAGTGAATTTTGCCGCTGCGAGGTAATGTCGGAACCTCTCGGTGATTGCCCACACTAGAGCCAAGAATTCAAGCTTAAAGGAGCTGTAATTTTCGGGGTTCCTTTCCGTGGGCCAGAGTTTTCTCCTGGCATAGGCGATCACCTTTTCTCTCCCATCCTGGACCTGGGACAGGACTGCTCCCAAGCCCACATTGCTGGCGTCGGTGTAGAGGACGAACGGGAGGCTGTAGTCAGGGTATGCCAGGACTTCTTCTCCTGTCAAGGCCGTCTTTAGCTGGCGAAAGGACTCTTCATGCTTCTCCTCCCACACAAACGGGGGCTCAGGGGTCCTGCCACCCTTGGTCTGTCCCACGAGGAGGTCTTGCATAGGTGCAGCCATCTTCGTATACCCCTTAATGAAGCGGCGATAATAGCCCACCAGGCCCAGGAACTGTCTCATTTCTCTCACCATGATCGGTCTCGGCCAGTCCTGGATATCAGTGATCTTCTCGGGATCTGGGGCGACACCTTCTGCGCTTACCTTGTGTTCGAGGTACTGTACCCTAGGCTTCAGTAGGTGGCACTTGGAGGGCTTCAGCTTCATCCCATACTTGGTCAGGGACAGGAACACTTCAGCCAGGTGCTCCAGGTGGGCCTCCTACGTCTGAGAGTACACGATCACATCATCTAGATACAGCAGGACAGTTTAGAAATTGAGATGTCCCAGGCAACACTCCATGAGCCGTTGGAAGGTTCCAGGGGCATTGCACAGCCCAAACGGCATGCTGTTTTACTCGCAGAGTCCCATGGGAGTGGCAAATGCAGTCCTCTTCTCACGGTCCTCTCGTACGACCGCCACCTGCCAGTATCCGCTGGTAAGGTCAAGGGTAGAGAAGAAGTTAGCAGTTCTCAGCGCAGTTAGCGACTCTTCGATACGGGGGAGAGGATAGGCATCTTTATGCGTTATCTGGTTGATCTTCCGGTAATCCACACACATTCTCATGGTGCCGTCCTTCTTCTTCACCAGCACCAGTGGGGGTGCCCAGGGACTACAACTATCTCGAATGACCCCTGCTTCCTTCATGTTCCTCAACATGTCTTTGGCGCATTGATAATGTGCCGGCGGGATGGGCCTATACCTTTCTTTGATGAGTGGATGTATGCCTGTAGGGATATGGTGTTGAACCCCTTTAATCCTCCCGAAATCTAATGGGTGCTTGCTGAAAACCTGTTCATACTCCTGTACTACCCTGTATACCCCCTCTTTGTGATCCGTGGGTGTGGCTTCAGTGCCTACATGTAGTTCCTGGCACCACTCCTCTAACTGTTCGGGGGGTATATGGTTACTGGCAGGGGATGCTGAGGTATGAGGGGCGGCTTCGTGAATGGTATGAGGGTCTAAGGTCAGCAACTTGGCAAGAGTAGCGTAACGGGGAAGCCTAACTTCCTCCTCTCCACAATTCAGCACTCTCACAGGCACTCTCCCCTTTTTGACGTCAACCACCCCTCTGGCCGCCATCACCGTGGGCCAGTGTTCAGAAGGCATGGGTTCCACCATCGCCAGGTAGCTGCGCCCCTGGGGGCCTACTGCTGCCCTGCACCAAATCATCATCTCGCTTCTGGATGGCACTACCAAAGGGGGCCACATCCATAACCCTTACTCCACCAATCTCTCCACCCGTCGAATTCACTTGTTGCCGATATAGGAGGACCCAGATCTCACGCTGCACAGCCCTCTGTCGGTCTCCTCCTGCTGTGGCAGCCAACTGCTGCAACAAACTCAGCACCTCACTCATACAATGCTCCATCACATTGGTCCCTAGAATTACTTTTGGGTTATGGTCACTCGGTTCATTCATCACCACAATCATTCCTTGATGTTTTAGCTCTGCACATCCCACGGTCAGAGTCACTTGTTTGTATCCCACCTGGGTCAGAGGGAGTCCATTGGCCGCAACAAGGGTCAGGCTATCATCAGGGGGGGGCAAGTTTACCAGTACCCCAATACTGCTGGCTACAGTGTATATGGTACAGTGGTTACCTGTGATCCTGTGTCCAATAGGGCCAGACGCTGCAGGGGCCGGTAGAGCCGGGGGAAGAGGTGCCACCGAGATGGGAGTGGTTTCAGCCGGCCATGGGGCCATCTCAGGGACGTCTGGTGTTGGGGCTTGCAGGGCCTTGATGGCCCGCTCCTTCAATACTGCAAAGTCCAGGTTGGGGTGTTCTAGGGCCCATAGCCGTAGCTGCTTGTGGTCTTCCGTGAACCCCAGCCCTTGCAAGAATTGTTCCACTAGCATCTTATTGCTGTCCACATTGTTAATAGTGTCCACTCGCTTCAGCGTACGGAGGGCTGTTTGCAGGTGCAAGGCATAGTCTCTTATATTATCCGCAGGCCGCTGTCGGCATTGATAAAACTGCACCCGCAACTCTGCTTCCGTGCGGGTCTCAAAAGCGATTTGGAGTTTCTCAAAAATGGTAGTCACTGAGGCCCGGTCCGCGTCGGTCCAGGTCTCCGTCTCCTGCTCAGCCGCGCCGGTTAGCTGTTCTAGCACTACCGCCGCCCGTTGCCTGTCAGTTAAGGCAGGGTTCCCCAACTCCAGTCCTCAAGGCCCACCAACAGTGCATGTTTTCAGGATTTCCTTAGCATTGCACTGCTGTTGGAACCAGCATCTGGGAAGGTAATTACATTAACACCTGTGCAATACTGAGGAAATCCCAAAAACCTGCACTGTTGGTGGGCCTTGAGGACTGGAGTTGGGGACCTCTGAGTTAAGGGATACAAATCGAGGACCGGGCTAATCTTTTTCCGAACACCTGCAAAGCATCAGGCTTCCCATCGTACTGCGGTAGCCAGGTAGCACCAGGCACATAGGGCAGGGAGAATGGCATTACATGGGCGACCGCCGGACCCGCGGCCTCCCCCGCTCTTGCGGCCGGAGCAAGGGCTGCCCCAATTCCATCTGTGGGCGCCGCTGCGGCTGAGACCGCCACTCCTCCAAAGACTCCGTCGGGCGCAGACATCTTTTTCCCGTCCCCCCTTGGTTCTTTCTAGCACTTCCTCTTTGGGGGCAGGGCTTCACTTTCGCGCCTTCCCTGCTCGGGGAAGACGCTCGAGCGGGAAATCTTCACGCCAAAGATGGCGGCACTTCAAATTTTTCGGCCGGACACCGTCGGCGGGGACTGCAAAGCGCACTTCTACCGGTATGTAGATTGGTTCAATCCTGTTCGTAGACGCCAAGTTGTCACGGGCGGAGGGGACGCGCTAGCCACGCTCGGGTCCGGGGCTTCTGCAGCTGCTCGGTGGCTCGAGCGGTGGACTGGATCTGGGGACTCGAGCAGCACTCCTCATCCATGAGTGAAAAGGGGGTGGTTTGTTTAGGGAGATAGTTCATGACACCACCCACGGGTCGTGGTGAAAATGGGCACCACCGCTGCTGGTGACGGGGATCCCGGGAGCGATGGTAGGGAGCAGCTAGGATGTTGTCCCCTCCGTGGGTAGGGGTTGGTGATCCTGGGTCCCGGTGGTGTAACGGGGAGGCTGGATGGCTGGGATGCAGGGTTGCAGGGACAGCGCGGCGCAGTGCCGGATGGCACTGGTGTACTCACTCAGGCAGTCAATGACAGAGTCTCTGGTAAACCAAATGGCTGGATGGACGGGTCCCGCAGCCGGCTGCAATGTTTTTGTGTTCTCCCCGGACAGCTGATGGTGGCTGTCTTTCCCTGCACCTGGTTAGAATGTTCTGACTCCTGTTGTTGCCCACCGGTAGTCCGCTCCCCGATGTGTAGGTGCCGGAGGAGCCTGTTTTGCCCGCAGGCGCTGGCCCTTGGATCTCTAGCCTGTGGCGGTGGCTGTATATCCTCACGGTGTTGACTGTTGCCTTCTGTCGGGTCTTTGTTGTTAGGAAACCCCTGGGGTTCCGGTCACACTCGGATTTGACCGTTGTCGGCTTCTCCAAGCCTAGTCGGGGTCCGATGGCCCTGCCTGTGTGCTTAGCTTGACTCCACTCCCCAGTTCGGTACCGGCGGGCCACCGCCCGACCCCGGTCCTACGGTTCTGCAGACGTCCACTAACTCCTGCAGACGGCCACCACCGTCTGCCAACCTTGCTGTTTGTGTCTGGGCCCCTACCCAGACACCTGCAGTTTCTAACCTCTCACGTTCACCTCCAAACTTAACTAACTGCTTTTCCCGCCTCCAGGCCTGTGAACTCCTCGGTGGATGGGGCCAACCGCCTGGCTGCACCCCACCTGGTGTGGATATCAGACCCTGGAGGGAGGCAACAAGGGTTTTTGTCTGACTGGTATTACTGTCCAGGGGAAGGGGTGTGTATGGTGTTATGTCTGTGACTACCTGGCTAGTCCAGGGCGTCACATTCCCCCTTGGTGAATGCAGACCGTCCGTGGGCTGCCCGTCCATCACCGGTTTTATTTTTCTGTAAAAGATAAATTAACATGTAAAACATTTAACACAAGCATATTTATAGTTCTTCCCTTACGGGAGGCATGGCACTTTAACGTTGCACCATTTACATGCTTGGAACGTGCATGTTTACTGGTTTTTTTTTGTTACAGCTCAGTTTTTTGGTGTTTTTTGTCTGCTATCTTGCTTTACTGCAAGTTGGGGGTGCAGCCCTCCTTATACTGAGGCTGAACAACCAATTGCTTCCCACTTTGTTGTGTATTTAATCTGGGACCCAGCTGACCACTTGTTACCATCCACATTGGAGTTTTGATAAACACAAGTCAGGTATATATAATGGTTTTAACTTTAGTTGGTTAGGGACCGTCCCAGATGGGTACACCGTGACGAGGTGGGACGGCTTCTTACCTTTTTGCAAAAATGTATATACTAAGTACCCTGTTATTAAGCACTTGCATTTTATTCATTATTATTCAGGGTATTTTTCATACAATTTTTCTCTTTGTTTTTTTCTTGTCTAAAGGCTGCCATTTACATGCTTGGAACGTGCATGTTTACTATTTTTTGTTTTTTTGTTACAGCTCAGTTTTTTGGTGTTTACAGACAGAGCCATGTAGCAGAGCTGAATGGCCGCTGACAGCAGACACAGACAGAGCTGCGGGATCAGAATGAAGTCGGATGAACTTCACCCGACTTCATTGTCATCCCGCGGCTCTGTCTGTGTGTCGCAGCCTGATTTTTGTTCACCGGTGAAGGTCTCACTGATGACCACAACTCCCCTGAGTGACTTAAATGATCTGCGCTATCACCGGTGCCATCACTGAGGTTACCCCCGGCCACAGCTGAAGTCCTCCACCTGAGATCTGTGGCCGCGGGTAACCTGAGTGACGTCATCGCTGACAGCACGACTCACTTCAGTTGCTGCGGGGAGTTCACGGAGAGTGGTCATGGTCTGTGGCCGCTCTCCGTCAGCTTCTGATGTAGCAGAGCTGAAAGTGTCATGGGGCCTCTGTGGATTACGTCGGACCTGGAGGGGTATTTGGGGGTTTAATAAAGTGGTGAAAGAGGGTGTTTTTTTGTCATTTATTTTAAATAAAGGATTTTTTGGTGTAAGTCTTTATTTTCTTTATCTTACAGGTTAATCATGGAAGGTATCTCGGGGAGACGCCTGCCATGATTAACCTAGGACTTAGTGGCAGCTATGTAAATAGAAAAGAGAGAAAGCGCATATGAGAAGCACCCGTGGAATGAATCTTAGGTTTGAATATAAAACTGCTCACCTGAGGAGGTTGTGCGTCCCCGCACAACCCCAGTATTATGTGTGTCAGACCGAAGCACCTATCCTGTTATAGTGGCAGCTATGGGCTGCTGCCATTAACTCCTTATTACCTCGATTGCCACCGCACCAGGGCAATTCGGGATGAGCCGGGTAGAGTCCCGGGACTGCCACATCTAATGGATGTGGCAATTCCGGGAAGCTGCTGGCTAATATTGTTAGGGTGGGGGCCTCCCCATAACGTGGCGCTCCCCATCCTGACAATACCAGCCTCCAGCCGTATGGCTTTGCCCTGGCTGGTATGAAATTTGGGGGGAACCGCAAGCCATTTTTTTTAAATTATTTATTAATTTACTGCACGATATAGACCCGCCCACCGGCAGCTGTGATTGGTTGCAGCGAGACAGCTATCACTCAACGTGGAGGCGTGTTTGACTGCAACCAATCATAGGCGCCGGTGGGCGGGGAAAGCAGTGAATACTAGATGGAATAATGTGCGGGCGGCTTTTTCAAAAGAGGAAAAGCCGCTGGAGCTTTGTGACAGCCGTGCAGCGCCGCGCTGGTGATCGGCGATCGGTGAGTATGAGAGAGGGGGGGAGAGGGATAGACTGACAGAGAGAGAGAGACCGACTGACAGAGATAGAGAATGACCGACATCAACAGACCTCACTCATTTCCAGTGTTTTCTGCAACATGCGATAAATGTATATGGAAAAACGCATGTCACTAGGTGGTCTGTGTGCCGTCCGTGTGACATCCGTTTTTTTTCCACGCACCCATAGACTTTCAATGGAGTGACTCGCACGTGAAACTCACCAAAACGCAGCATGCTGCGATTTTTTTTTCTCAGTCCGATTTGGACTGAGAAAAAAATAGCAGATCGGAGCTGCCTCATTGATTAACATTGGTCCGAGTGCAATGGGAGAGTTTCTCGCATTGCACTCGTGCGAGTTAATCGCAAGTGTGACTCCAGCCTTACTGAAAGGAACAGCTGAGGAAACGGCAACCAGGACTACAGGACACATAGCAATCGAAAAAAAAAAAAAGAGAGTAACCAGAAGAAGCTGATAACAGAGAACTCAGACACAAGGGGTAGAAGACAAGGAATGCAGGGAGCTGATAACAGAGAACACAAGCACATGGGGTTACAAGCAAGAACACAGACACAGGAAGTGGCAAGTGCAGATTACTACAAGAAAGGGAACAGGATTGGGAACATTACTAAATGATGTTGGCCAAAATTACTATATAGTGCTAATTGTAAAACTATATCACTTACAAGGAAGGGATAAAATGTAAAAAAAAATCAAAATTGAGCATGAATGTTTATTTACAATCAAAAATGTTTTTGTATTTTTATATTTAAACAAACAATTGCATGTCTGTTATAATAAAAAATGTTCAATAACAGTGATCCAAAAATGTATAGAAAAGAAATATGGTACCAATAAAATTAATAAAGAATGCGGCACCCCCAAAATATTTTTTTCCTATGTGGAGCCCATACACTCAGCCAACTTTGAGACTCCCGGTGTAGGGGCACGCCCCTAGAAAGTAACACCCAGTTGTCAATCTATTCAAAAATCTCTAAGGCCAGTTTAACACATCCGGCTTTTCGCTGGTTTGGCGCATGCGGCGCACGCCAGTACAGTGTATACAGTACAATGGTAGCTCGACAAGCGCCGGTCACATGCTGTCATGTGACTGGAGCATGTGACCCGGAAATTGCGGCGCTGCCACTATACTGTATCATACTGTACTGGTGTGCGCCGAATCTGGAAAACTGGCGAAAAGCCGGATGTGTGAAACTGGCCTAAGGCCTGTTTCCCACGTCAGTGAAAAACACAGACTTTTTTCACTGATGTGTTAAAAACGCCTATGTCCCTCCTATTGCATGTGCTATCCGTGATACATGATTCGTACTCCGTGATTGCACATGGAGATAACTCACCTGACCCCGTTCCTGATGTCCGTGGTGCTGAATCTCTGGCTCTGCTGGATCTGGCCGCTGTCTCTCCCTTCTGCAGCTGCTTCCGGGTCGGCTCTGGCTTCATAAATGAATATGCATGCCATAATGAGGAAGAAACAGAGAGCAGCAGCCGAACAGTTGAACAGAGTTAAAAATGCTTTTTATTTTCAATGTCCGTGTTTTTCTGGTACGTGTTTCACGGATCATACCATAGTGTGGTCTGTGGAACATCAGTGATGCCAGAAAAAAACGGACATGTATCCTTGTGGGAATCATGGACACGCGTGAACACCGCACGGAGACACGGTCAGTGAAAAATCACTAATGTGTGAACAGACCCATTGATTTTAATTGGTTTGCGTATGTCCGTGATTCTGGTATGCATAGAAACTAGCACATACGTACCAGAATCACTGACGTGTGAAACAGGCCTAAGAGAAATAACGGAGGAACTGCACAACACAAAGCTGAAACTGAAATGATAGAAGAGCTGTCAGCTCCTCACCTGCTACCAACGATCTTACTAGCGCTCACGAAGACCGGAATCTTACTTCTATATGCTCACCTGCTACCAAGACATTTTTTATTTGCTGTAATCTGTAGCCAAATAGGTAGGGAAACATCAATTAAAGGCCCCTATATACAAATCTGCATGAAAAAATTGTCCAGTTTTCTCCTTACAGTTGTAATTCAATTTCATGGATCCGAGGAGAGATTCTTTTCAATTAGAATCACAATTCTATGAAAGATCACGAGTTTGTCTCTACATGTCCAGGAATGTTATATATTGTCTTAAGTATTTCAAAAAGTAGAAGAAATCCTAAAATTATCTTTTCAATTCAGTAGATAATCAAGGGCTTGAAAACTGATTGATTTACTCTGTAAAATGTAGGAAGCCGAAACAGATCTGAGAAAGCCGCTCTTTGGTCTTCTCCATCATAGTTGTTTCATGTCAGGAGGACATTATATCTGCCAGTGAAGCGGCTCAACTGACAGTTTCTCTATTTTTATTTTTGTGTTGAAATTTTTTGCATGTCATATTTCATGATTAATACATTATAATTAGGTGATTTCTGCCTTTTTCTGTTATCATGATTGTATAATGCCATTATTTCTGTATACTTAAAAACTCTTTATGTATTTCTTTATTGTAGTGTAATCTGATGAAGGTCGGATGACCGAAGCGTCAAATTAATAATTACACAGAATTGCGTTCTAATCAATGAATAAATAAAAATACAAAATAATTTCATTTCAATGCTTTGAGTGCTGGATTTTTTTTGACATTTTTTTTGACATTTTTCAAAACCCTCAATGTCCCATAAATAATTTGAATCTAACAAAAGTAATAATAAATAAAAACAAATCTATGAAAATGAACAAATGAAAGTCAGATATTGCTTTTCAACCATGCTTCCACAGAATTTTAAAAAAAAATAAATAAAAATAAAACTCATGAAATAGGCCTGGACAAAAATGATGATACCCCTGAAAATAATGTGACAAAAGGGACATGTTAAATCAAGGTATGTCCACTAATTAGCATTAGTCTACAATCTTGTAATCAGGCAGTGGGAATGTATATAGGGCTACAGATACTCACTGTGCTGTTTGGTGACACGGTGTGTACCAGACTCAACATGGACCAGAGGAAGCAAAGGAAAGAGTTGTCTCAGGAGATTAGAAAGAAAATTATAGACAAGCATGTTAAAGATAAAAGGATATAAGACCATCTCCAAGCAGCTTGATGTTCATGTGACTAAAGTTACACATATTATACAGAAAGTTAAGATCATGGGACTGTAACCAACCTCCCTGAAATGGCTGCAGGTGCAAAATTGATGACAAATCAAAGACAGATAATATGAATGGTAACAAAAGAGTAGAAAACCCACCATAAAATAATATACTTTATTGATAAACCGAGAAAACAACAAAGTGCAAATTAAAACCAAGTTGTTTGATGCATATATTTGATCACAGGAAGGGCCCCGGGCACATTCCCTATTCTCCCCCTTCCTGGCCGCGGAGGTTGGCACCCTAACTCAAATAACGCAGTGGCGCCCCCTCTCAATGTGGACTGCCCCTTCAGACCCTATACTGAAAAACTTATCAGTGCTGCTAATCTGTGTGGAGGCCGTACAAAATACAAGGTGAAATTACCACACACACATCGAGGGAATCCCAGAGAAAGATTAGCAGCACTGATAAGTTTTTCAGTATAGGGTCTGAAGGGGCAGTCCACGTTGAGCGGGGGCGCCACTGCGTTATTTGTGTTAGAGTGCCAACCTCCACGGCCAGGAAGGGGGAGAGTAGGGAATGTGTCCGGGGCCCTTCCTGTGATCAAATATATGCATCAAACAACTTGGTTTTAATTTGCACTTTGTTGTTTTGTCAGTTTATCAATAAAATATATTATTTTATGGGGGGTTTTCTACTTGGTGTGGTGTTCTTATGATACCCCTTTAGTAATTTTTCTGAGGTTTCTGGTAACAAAAGAGCCTAGAAAAACTTCTAAAGAGATTAAAAGTGAACTTCAAGCTCAAGGAACATCAGTATCAGATCTCACGTTCCGTCGTTGTTTGCGCCAAATTGGACTTCATTGGAGATGACCAAGGACTACACCATTGTTGAAAAAAAATCATAAAAAAGCTGGACTGGAATTTTCCAAACTACATGTTTACAAGCCCCAAAGCTTCTAGGAGAATGTCCTATGGACAGATGAGACAAAAATGGAACTTTTTGGCAAGGCACATCAGCTCTATGTTCACAGATGGAAAAATGAAACATCAAGAAAAGAACACTGTCCCTACTGTGACACATGGAGGAAGCTCAGTAATTTTCTGAGGCTGCTTTGCTGTATCTGGCACAGGGTGTCTTGAATCTGTGTAGTGTACAATGAAATTTAAGACTATCAAGGACTCTTGATAGAAATGTGCTGCCCAGTGCCAGAAAGCTTGGTCTCAGTCACAGGTCATGGGTCTTGAAGCAGGATAATAACCCAAACACACAGCTAAAAACACCCAAGAATGGCTAAGAGGAAAACATTGGACTATTCTGAAGTGGCCCTCAGGGAACCTCAGGGCACTACAGGGAACTGCACCCTCTAGGGATGCAGGACCTACCCCCTGGGACCTGGAGTGTCAGTACCGATTCCACCAACACACATCTAAAATCCTAGTTCTCCTCTCCACACTGGGAATAATGGGTTAACCATGTAAGGGGATGGTCACCATGGGAACAAGTCCCTGGGTATAGCCAGCCTGGTGGGAGGGGTCAGCAGTAAGTCAGAAAGAGTCTAGAGTCTGGAGCACACGGAGGAGGTGTGCGGATGTGCCTGAGCTGGGTCTGTGTAACGGTGACCCCGGAGCACAGGAGAGAGGTAGCCAGGATGAGTACCGAGATATTGCTGGGACCAGAGCACGAACGGGGCACAGGGCCCTAGGTCAATGTCAAGTTTCAAACGGTTTGATAAATACTAGCATGGTGAGGATACCTTCATGGACTTCATCGAACCAAATAATCCAGGGGCATCAGCAGTAAACTAGGTTCGGGGTTCAGACACCTACCTCCCCGCAGGGTCCGCACTGCCCACAGTACGGAGAAGGAGACTGTAACCCAAAAGGGACGGTCGGGGTTCCCAAATGCTCCATGCTACGGGGACTCAATTTACAGAGAGTGCCGGGAACAAAGCAAACTGGGTCACTACATTGGCACTCATACTCCTGGGACCAGAACCAGCATACCAAGGGTCCATGTGAGTAGAGACTGCTAAAGTTACCCTGGTGTGGTCTCCATCAGTATACACCATACATCTCCCAGGCACAGCCCTACCTGCGGAGGGCCTACCACCATAGCTGCCACTACCACCATCCCTGGGAGTACCCACATTGAGAAGCGGCAGTTCCTTATCTCTAACCGCAACCCACAGGTGGCGTCATGAACATTAACTCTATTATCCCCTGTAAATATCCCCTTTTTATTAAGCATCCCCAGGGCATGGGACCGGGCAACGGCCACCAGAGGGACTTTCCCTACTGCAACTGTCCGGGACCGACACCGACAGACAGAGACCAAAAGACCTGCGTTTTGTTTGTCAAAAAAAAAGGCAGTGCAAACGCACAGCTAAACATTTTGGTTGCGTTTTAACATACCTCATTCATTTCAATGGGTGGAAAATGTAACCAAAACGCACTGAAGAAGTGACATTGCTTCTTTATAGGCATCGATTTTGACAAATATTTGACAAACAAAACGCTGCCTAAAAAAAGCAACGTGAGCATGGAATTTTCTCACTTCTCATAGACTTTGCTGGGGAAGTACAACGCATGCATTTTGTCACTGACATGGTGCAGTTTTAAACGCAGCCAAAATGCAGGAAGAAAGCACACGTACGCACACAGCCTAATTTTACTGTTAGAAATGTAGGACATATATTGGGTCAAATGCAAAATGACCACCAGGTGGCAGCATTGCCCAGTTTAATATATATTTACACAGTGGTTATACGTAGTTACTGAATTGGGAAACACATCAGTATAGAATTACAGCCATGTTTATATCTCTGCATAAAAACAGAACCGAATGGGCCTTGAGAAGTCAGCAGGATCTTCCTGAATTCATTAATTTCAAATGCTTGTTGGTTTCCTCCGGGTTCCCCAGTTTCTGCCCACACTCCAAAGACATACTGATAGGGAATTTAGATTGTGAGCCCCAATGGGGACAGTGATGTCTGTAAACGAAGTAGTGGCGCTATATAATAAGGCTATGTGTGCACGCTGCGGTTTTTGCCATGTTTTTGCGCGCTTTTTGGGTGCGTTTTTGGTCAGAAAACTGCATGACTTTGCTTCCCTAGAGTTTTCATTTTTGCTGTCAGCACTGTGCTTTTTTTTTTTAGCTACGTTTTTGAAGTAAAAAAAAAAGCAACATGTCAATTCTTTTCTGCGTTTTTCCACCCATACAATGCATTGAAAAAACGCAGCAAAACCCAGTGAACAAAAATGCAACAAAACACAGCCAAAAACGCTCAAAGACGCGGTAAAACGCACGCATGCTCCATCATTCTCCCCCTGTGGGCGGTGACGTCACTCCTGTGCGACTGCTGTGCTGAGAGCACAGAGCGCAGGACGGGAGGACAGTGACGCATGCGTTTTGATCGCTTTATTTTTACCACGGGGGCCTTTTTGTGCGTTTTATGCGGCCAAAAACGCACAAAAAAGTCTGCATCTTTGTGGTCACAAAAAAAGGCAAAGTGCGCATATAGCCTAATAGCACTGTTATCTCGCTGCCAGGAGTGTAACTACCGCAGTCGCAGAGGTCGCCATTGCGACCGGGCCCGGCAGCTCAGGGGCCCATTCTGCAGACCACGCGGCCGCTATATATACCGATGCCGCCGCCACTGACACCGGGCCCCCCTGTCTGGCGTCATTGGCGGTGGCACCGGGCCCCCCTGCCTGGTGTCTTTGGCTGCGGCACCGGGCCCCCTCCCCCCGTCATCGCGCACAGCAATGATGAAGCATAGAGCGGCGCTCCATGCTCCATCATTCTCCCCCTGTGTGCGGTGATGTCACTCCTGTGCGACTGCTGTGCTGAGAGCGCAAAGCGCAGGACGGGAGGACAGTGACCGGAGCAGCAGGGGAACGGAGGACAGAGGTGAGGACAGAGGTGAGGACAGAGCAGTGGTGAAACAAACAGAGAGGTGAGTATTTTTTTTTAATCAGGGAGTACACGGTGGCTAGAGGCCTGGGGATGCTGCATTATACACAGGGAGGCCTGGGGGAGGCTGCATTATACATAGGGAGCCTGGGGGTTCTGAATTATACACAGGGAGGCCTGGGGGTTCTGCATTATACACAGGGGCACCTGGGGGTTCTGCATTATACACAGGGGGACCTGGGGGTTCTGCATTATACACAGGTAGGCCTGGTGGAGGCTGCATTATACACAGGGAGGCCTGGGAATTCTGCATTATACACAGGGGGGCCTGGTGGGGACTGCATTATACACATGGAGGCCTGGGGGTTCTGCATTACACAGAGGGAGGCCTGGTGGAGGCTGCATTATACACAGGGAGGCCTGGGGGTTCTGCATTATACACAGGGGGGCCTGATGGGGGCTGCATTATACACATGGAGGCCTGGGGGTTCTGCATTATACACAGGGGGGCCTGGGGGTTCTGCATTATACACAGGTAGGCCTGGTGGAGGCTGCATTATACACAGGGAGGCCTGGGAATTCTGCATTATACACAGGGGGGCCTGGTGGGGACTGCATTATACACATGGAGGCCTGGGGGTTCTGCATTACACAGAGGGAGGCCTGGTGGAGGCTGCATTATACACAGGGAGGCCTGGTGGGGGCTGCACTATACACAAGGAGGCCTGGTGGGGGCTGCATTATACACGGGGTGGCCTGGTGGGGGCTGCTTTATACAAAATGAAGGACACTTTATACATGGACTATAGGGGTGCATTTACATGGAGGAGTACGGGGCTGCATATTACAATATGAAGGTTTATGGGGCTGCATTATAATACATATAGGACTATGGGTCTACATTATAATATATGGAGGACTATGGAGGCTACCTTATACATGGACTATGGGGTGCATTATAAAACATGGAGGCCTATGTGTTGCAGTATAATCTATTGAGTACTATGGGGTGAATTATAATACATGGAGAACTATGGGAAATGCATTATAATACATGGAGAACTATGGGGGTGCATTCTATTATAACAAGGGTTATGTGGGACCCTTTATACTATATGGAAGGCTATGTGGGGGCCATTACAGTATTTGGAGAACTATATACGAGGGGGGAAAAAGATACAAGCATGGGATTCAAATGTTTTGTACTGAGGGAAAAAGGCTCTTTCTCTCAGCACCCAGCTTTCCCATGCTCTGCTATAATCTTTACTCAGCCCCCAACTTTCCCATGCTCTGATATGAGAAAGCTGGGTGTTGAGGGAAAGATGTATAGCAGAGCATGGGAAAGCTGGGTGCTGATGACAAGATAGATATCAGAACATAGGAAAGCTGGGTGCTGATAGAGAGTTTTTAGATCATGGGAAACCTGGGTGTTGAGGGTAAGAGCCAAGTGTCAGCGTGATTATCATGTACCCCGAGTGTCAGTGTCATCCCGTACCCAAGTGTCAGGGTACGTGGAGGGGGGGGCGGGTCCGAACTTTGCACCGGGGCCCATCAATCTCTTGTTACGCCACTGCTCGCTGCATTGGGAGCACAATAAACTTAATGTGACCTTGTCTAAGGGGTACTTTGCACACTACGACATCGCAGCTGCGATGTCGGTGGGGTCAAATCGAAAGTGACGCACATCCGGCGTCGTTGTCGACATCAGATTATGTGAATCATTTTTACTACGACTAACGAGCGCAAAAGTGTCGAAATTGTATGATCGGTGTAGTGTCGGGCATTTCCATAATGTCGCTGCAGCGACAGGTACGATGTTGTTCCTCGTTCCTGCAGCAGCACACATCGCTGTGTATGAAGCCGCAGGAGCGAGGAACATCTCCTTACCTGCGTCCCGGCTGCAATGAGGAAGGAAGGAGGTGGGCGGGATGTTTACGTCCCGCTCATCTCCGCCCCTCTGTTTCTATTGGCCGCCTGCCGTGTGACGTCGCTGTGACGCCGCACGACCCGCCGCCTTAGGAAGGAGGCGGTTTGCCGGCCAGAGCGACGTCGCAGGGCAGGTAAGTGCATGTGAAGCTGCCGTAGTGATAATGTTCGCTACGGCAGCTATCAAAAGATATAGCATGTGCGAGGGGGGCGGGGACTATCGCGCTCGGCATCGCTAGAATCGGCTTGCGATGTCGTAGTGTGCAAAGTACCCCTAAGTTTCTGATTGCAGATGTCCAACTGTTCAATGTTTCAGTATTTTTTGCACAACTTGCTTTTCTCTAGCAAAGAGCTTAATGGCAAAATTCACAATAGGTGTTTAATCCATGAATCACTCAATATATTTTTGGGGCCCCATTAGAATTGGTATTTAAACAGTTCTCCTCATCATGCTGTTCATATTTGACACTAGGAGGCCAAGATGACAATTAACAATTGATCAACAGTACCTCGCCACTGCGACGAGGGACCAGTGAACCTTAGGGCTATTCAGTGATGAATGTGGATTCACTCTGAGAAGTGATGACCACCAATGATGTTGGAGACATCAAGAATGCTATGCATCAGCCATTGCTGTCACCAGATGAGCCTTTGGTGGTGGTGTTGCAGTGTGGGCAGTGTGCATTAGTTTGATAGGGACCCAACAAAAATGAGGTCGCCTTGCCACTGGCTGTTGGGCTCACATAAAAATGGCCAATTTTGTGTGCTAAGTATCTCAAATTTTTTCATGTTTTTTCATAGCAGTGTAGCACCCACAGGGCAAGGGGTTAACTTTAGTCGTCGCCAGGCCGATGATGTCGGGTCTTGGAATGTCACAGGTGGCTCTGCCCAGCTTTGTGGCCCCCAGGCATACAATAAAAGGGGAAGGATGAAGAAATGGAAGTTTGTCTCGTGACACCACCTGTGGTACGCGGCCAAGGATTAGCCGCCACTGCGGGTGATGTCATCTGGGGCTGCTGGTGTCATAGCAAGGGTGGTTCTGCTCTCCACAGGTGGAGCGGTGGGGATGATGATAGTTCGTAATGGCCGTTTGGCGCCGAAGCGCGGGGTGCCGGCAATAAGAGGCTGAGTCAGCTGCTGTGGCTCCAGGTCTTTTTACTCACAGTTCAAGTGCAGCCTCAGGGTACCGGTCTTTGCCATGGGTCAGTGTTCCGACTGTGTGTCCTTTCTGGTCGGTGTCCCTCCAATCCTGTGGATGGAATGTGGAACGGGCTGCGGGTGTTTCCTGCACTCGCCACAGACCCTGGAATCCCCAGTGGCTGAGGAGAACCCGGGCTGAGCTGCCTGTTCCAAGCCACAGGTCCTGTAGTGCTCCCAAAAGTGTGAAGGTAGAGAGAATATGCCTGGACCGAAGTCTTGACTATGCCTTTCACCCCAAGCTGTGCCTGGCACTAACTGACTATGTGTGAAGATGCTTCTTCTTTTTCCCCAAGTGGTGCCCGCCCCCCAGGTGGTTGTCCTAGTGACCAGGAAAGTCCCATACTTCGTGATGGCCACCCCCCCTATCTACCCCAGGCCAACCCCCAGGTGGGAAAATACCTAACTGTGTGTGGTTATGAATGGGAGAAACACCAACAGTTAAATTCTTCTTTACCCGGGATGAATACCGCACCTTAAGTGAGGTGCAGTACCCTGTGGCAACTGAAGCCTCAGGGGCGCCACATTTCCCCATGGCAAATGGCAGCACTCCCGGGCTGCAACCAAAACAAAGTTAGTATACCGCAATTTTTAGTATGCATATAAACGAGTTAACAATCTTCCCTTTATTGCAGATGTGGAAGACGGAAACCAGGATATGCCGCACTGACATCAAACATCCAAGAGTTGATTAATTCCTCTTTTATTGAATCAGGTCTACGCGTTTCGGAGGACGCAGCCTCCTTCTTCAGGACATTTATGACCGAAAAATCAACCTGATTTTTCACCTTTAGAAGTTGTGATTGGCAGATAAGACCCTACCTGCGCTTTTAAATTCAGCATACTTCTAAATCTACCCTTTATGGGAGACACCGGTACTTCAAACATTTCAAGCATCAGAGTAATTAATTTCAACATCTATCAACAATTCTTGGCATAAAGAAACATTTACTCCTTCTTGACTGCTGGTTGTACCAGAGGGCTGGTCCCAGCCCCCTGGCTCTGGATACTCAAAGGACATCCTCGGACAAAGTGTCCAGCCTGCTTACAACAGTAACAAACCGGTATTACGATGTCTATGGTGTCAGGAGCGGGTTTCTTCTTAGGAGCAGCTTCAGGGCACTCTTCCGATAAAACATTCTGCAGAGGCTGTATCGCAATTACCTCCGTCTTTCCTCCATCACGGGGCTCCAGGGGTTTATATTACCAATGCTGGACTTCCCAGGGACCCGGGTGGGCCATATGGGACATCGGGAGAGTCTCGGTCGGGGAGCATGCTTTCGACAAATCACAAAGTCTGTCCCCACCGACACTCAGTAGGGGCGCCTCCTTGGAGCACTGCGGTGCCCACTCCTCTCCAAGATTGCAAGACTTTGAGTCCAGCATCTCCGGTGTCACGGGTCTTCTGTCTTAATCGACAGGATCTTTCCTTCCAGTTCTACTTGTTTCCCCAGGTGGGTAACACTCGCCCCCAGTAGCGGGGTTTCTGTTTGCGCGCTCTTCGGGGTGCCGACCATGACAGCACGCCCCTTTTTCTTCCCGCGTGGAATGGTTAATGGTGACTGTCTTTTTCAAGAAACACGGTTTAAGGCCTCTTTCACATGTACGTGCCTCTGGTACGTTTATGGTCCATTCCCTCACGTATCGGAGATACGTACACACGTAGACGTATGTCTTCCTACGGTGTCGGACACGTATGTATTTTCGCACGGAACCTGTGTCCGTTCCGTACATACATGTGTCCGTATGTGTCTCACGCCGACATGTCCGTTTTATCTCCGGCATCACGGGTGTCACACGGAATGCAATCGGGTCACATGTTACACACACGGACTACACGGATGTGTTCCGTGTGACACGCACCGGAGACAAGACATGTGTCTGGGAGAAAAAAAAAAAAACTTTACTCACCTTCTCCAGCCCTGCAGTCTCTGCCGCTGCTGTCACTTGCTGCCGACCGCCACTTATTATGCTAATTGAATATTCACTTCACTGCGGCCGGAAGCAGCAGCAGCGGGAAGTCGGCAGGACTGGAGACCGAAAATCAGCACCACAGACAGCGACACCAGGGACAGGTGAGCAAAAAGTTCCCGCTCTCCGTGTGTTATCACGGATAACACACGGAGAACACACGTGTGCCATACACACGGCACACCAAGGGCAATACGCACCTTTGACACGTCCGTGAAACACGTGCATGATTTTCACGGACATGTAAAAGAGGCCTAACACAGTTCTGTAACGCACACAGTACCCGTTTGTCGCGGGCACGGAATCATGTTCATGACGCCGAGGGGCAAGGGGTTAACTTTACTCGTCGCCGGGCCGGTGATGTCGGGTTTCGGCTTTGTGGTCCCGAGGCATACAATAAAAAGGGAAGGATGATGGAATAGAAGTTTGCCTCGTGATGCCACCTATGGTACGCGGCCAGGGATTAGCTGCCGCTGCAGGGGATTTCCTCTGGGGCTGATGTTGTCGCAGCAAGGGTGGTTCTGGTCCCCACAGGTGGAGCAGGCCCTGGGGAGGATGATGATGGCTTGTAGCAGCCGTTGGCGCCGAAGCGCGGGGCGCCGGCAATTAGAGGCTGAGTCAGCTGTTGCGGCTCCAGGTCTTTTTACTCACAGTTCAAGTGCAGCCTCAGGGTTCCGGTCTCTACCGTGATAGGCCCCAGCTGATCCTGGATAATTCGGAGGTCACCGCCGGTGTTCCTGTGACGCCACTGAACTATTCAGGTCGTCACAGGGTACTGCACGCTCTTTTTCTTCAGTGCAGGATTCAACCCCCCATGGTTCTGGGTCTGTATCCTGCAATACTGCCTCCACCAGCATTCACAAATCCTAGATACACCTTGCACCACACCTGTCAGGCACACCAGTGGGCTACTTAAGCAGGAATAGGGCCACCCACCAAGGGGTCAGGCAGGGAGGTTGGAGGTGTCAAGTTAGTTGAGTGGTAGCCCTCGAGTTGTGAGGAGCTCTGAGGAAGCTGGGAGTTGTAGCTCCCAAGGGAGAAGCAGACAAGGTCACAGATGGTGGTCTGGACCTAGAGGAGTCGGACCCCCAGTCGCAGGGAATTGAGGCTAGATGCCTAGGACCTGTCTTGGAGGACGGTCAGCCGCCTGGACCTAATCACCAGTCCGAAGGCACATCAGCCTACACGGACCCTAGGTTGGGGAGAAGCTTCAGGCGACCCGTCAATTAACCTGCGGAGAATGGGATCTCTATGGACTGTTCCCACGAAGCTCAGAGATCGGGGGCACTAGCGCAATGAGGGGGATAGGGCTTTCCAAACAAGCGGCCCACTGAAATCCCAAGCGTGAGCCCCTTAGAGCAGGCTCCTTCACTTAGCCATAGTGGGGAGCAGGGCCCGGAAAGCTCCAAGCTGACGGGTCACAAAGGATACTCTAAATTTGTTCTAGGAGGCAGGTCATGGACCACCAGGCAGTGCTGCAGGGGACAGGACCCGGATGAGCTCCCCTCAGGAGACAGCGGCAGTCAGAGACTTGGTTTACCGTGTTGTCAGCGTCTGCTTTATTGCTGAGTGAGTACCCGACTGACCCCTGCAACCAGCGACCCTGCGCTCCCCCTGCACCCCATAGCACCATCCAGAGTCCCATGGCCTTCCCCTACCCATAGAGGGTAATGTCATCTTGCTGCCCCACTCCATCACCTCGGGTACTCCCAACGGCAGCGGCGGTACTCCCAATTACCGTACACCACGGGTGGCATCACAAACTATACCTATCCCCTGTAAATACCCCCCTTTTCCATTTGAGTTTGGCCTCCAGTCCGGAGACCCTTGAGCCACGAGTAATCACCACCCCCAGATCCGAGCGGTTCGATCCGCTGCAGGGGCGGCACACCTCAAATTTCTGGCGTCACGAACATGATACGGACTTGGCCCACTAACCTGGGTGACGTGCGACTTGAAAAGTGAAGCTGCGGTGTCAAAGTCCCGTTCCCGCCATTTACCGCCATCTTTGGTGCCAAAACGCCATCTTCCAGACCAAAAGCACATTAAGCTGAAGCCCCACCCTTCGTCCTGAGAGTTTGGCCGGAACCGGAAGTTCCCAGAGTGCCTCAGTGCGACAGTGAAAAACCAAGGGGAAACGTGAAGATGTCCGCGGCGGACGATGGAAGCGCCACAGCGCTACCCCCACTAGACCAGTGTAATGCGGGTGCAGCGGACGCTGCTTCGGTCGCCAGAGCGGCGGCACCTGGGGTCGAGGTGGTCGCACCTATCATGCTGATCACTTTACCCTATGTACCCGGCGCTGCCTGGCTCCCCCAATATGATGGCTGACCGGATGCGTTGCAGGGATTCAAGTGGAAGATCTTCACCGTTCTTGACATGTATGAACTGACTGGCCGGCAGCGAGCGTCTGTGGTACTCGGTGAGCTGGCAGGCGCCGCTGAGCTGGAAGTAGAAACGTGGACTGATGAGGACCGGACCTCGGTCCCCACCATCCTTAAACGGCTGAGACCCGCACTGAGGCTAAGCTGAGGATGAGGTTCTACAGCTGCAAACAGCGCCCCCAAGACAGCATCAGAGATTATGCCCTGAGATTGCAAGCGGTGCTACGGACTCTGAAACTGACCAACGACATCGGTGAACAGGAGGGGAACAAAATGCTCGTGGAGCAGTTCCTGCAAGGCCCGGGATCAGTGGAAGACCTAAGCAGCTACGGCTGTGGTCCCTGGAGCATCCTACATTAGAATTTGCTATCCTGAAAGAACGGGCGATTAAAGCCCTGCAGCCCCCAGAGGTTACTGACTCTCCCCTTCCATCCTGGCAAGCCGGCACCTCTCCTTTACTTGTGAAGCCCCCTGCCTTAGCATTGCCAGAACAAACATCTTCAGTAGTGCCCTTGGGCAGAATCAGCGATTTGTCTTCACAGGTGCAACAGCTGAGCAGCGACGTCGCAAGGATCTTGGAGGCGATGCAGCTCAAGCCAAAGGCCACACCAGCAAAAAAGATTCAGCTAGCCGACTGCCTGGAGGACGTCCCCTGGATGAGAGGGAGGACCTCGACGTACAAAGGACGGAACAGCGACCGGTATGGACAGCTTGTTTGTTATAAGTGTAATAAGACTGGCTATTACGCTCAGATCTGTCCTTTAAACGGGCAACCCCTGTGGGCCAAGGGCCAATCCCCAGGAATAAACTCCCAAGGCCCAGCAGACTAGCGAGAGCGGTATGTGGGGGGATGGCCCATTGTTTCCATCACCCTGGATGGTATCCCGACCTCTGCACTCCTTGATACTGGCTCCCAGGTAACAACTCTTCCCTATGTACTGTATAAAAAGTTTTGGTTAGATGATGAACTCACCCCGCCAGATAACAGCATTACCATCTACGCCGTCAATGGTTTACCAGTGACTCAAATTGGATTCAAGGAGGTGACCGTTAAGGAGGGCCGGGTAGAGTTGGCACGACAAGGACTCATAGTCGTGCAGAATGACCCTAGTGATCGGAACCCTAAGATCATTTTGGGAACGAATGTCATTGAGAACTGTATGGGTGAAGTGTTGTTTTTACTCCAACAGCTATATGAGACTACAGGAGCAGGGCGACAGAGAGTCCTGCAACGTGAGATCCGAGCCTTCCTGCAGCGGCAACAGGTAAACCTATCTAGAAGAAAAATTGGCGGTGTACGGGTAATGGCTTGTACATTGTGCCCCCGCGGAGTGAGATGATGATATGGTGCAGGGCAGCTGTAGGCTCCTGTGGACAAGATTACGAGGCAGTGGTAGAGCCCCTGCCCTCAGAGCATTGGCTCACGGTATTAATGGCCAAGGGGGTAGTCAATGTCTGGAAAGGGAGAGTGCCCGTGCGAGTGTTGAATTGCGGGAAAGAGGAGGTTACATTGCCCAGGTATGCCACAATTGCCAAGCTGTTTACAGTACACAGATTCCATCCATGCAGTGAGTTCCCGAAACACATCCGATCAGTCGCCCAGTGACAGTCCCCAGGGACAGTTAGAAAAGTGGTGCCAGGAGCTACATGTGGGCACCGACTCTACACCTCCACATCACAAGCAAGTGTGACGCCCTGGGCAAGCCAGGGGTCACAGGTCATAACACCACATGCAGCCCACATTCCCTGCAGGTACACACTAGGTCAAAACACAAATCCTTGTTGCCTTCCTCCAGGGGCTGGTGTCCACACCAGGGGGTGGGCCAGGCGGTTGGCTCCACCCACCGAGGAGTTCACAGCTCTGGAGGCGGGAAAACCAGGCAGATCAGCTAGGGAAGTGAAGGAGTAAACAAGCAGATGAGTATTAGAGTTGAAAGGAAGTGAAGTGAAGTGGTAAAGGAGCAAGAGAAAGTGACAGCAAGAAGCCTGAAGTTAGTCCGGGTGTGTGCCCCGGACTGAGACAGCAAGGTTGGCAGACGGCGGTGACCGTCTGCAGGCGAGACTGATTGGAGGTTGCCGAAAGGACCGTGGACGGGTGGTGACCCGGCGGTACCGGAGCGGTATACGAAGATTAGTCAGCACCAGGGCAGGGGCCTTTCGGATCCCGGCAAGGCTAGGAGTCGCCATAATTTGCCAAATCTGTCAGTGAAGGGGACGACTGTCTCCCAACAACCAAGTCCCGATTGAAGGCAACAGTCCGACCGTTAAGGGGAGACACCGCCACCGCCAAGGCACCAGTTTCCCAGGGCCAGCGCCTGCGGGCAAGAGTGGAGCTCCTCCGGCTCATATCTAAGCTGGGGAGCGGGTTACCGGTGGGAACCCATCGCTACCAAACAACAACACATAGGTGCAGGGAAGAGACCGTCACCGTCAACTGCAGGGGATATCAGCAGCGCAACCGTCTGAGGGACCCGTCCAACCAGCCGTTTGTTTACCGAGAACTGTGTCGTGTTTACTGGCTGAGTGAGTACCTACGTGCCGTGCGGCACAGCGCTGCCCCTGCGCCCCTGCACCTCCACAGGCCCCATAGCCCGCCTGTCCACCATCCAACCCCATCACTGGGCCCCGGGATCACCAACCCCTACCCACGGAGGGGCAACACAACAACTGGCTGCTCCACACCATCACTCCCGGGATCCCAGGCCAGAGCAGCGGTGGTGTACACTCAATCACCACAACCGTGGGTGGCGTCACGGACAATAAACAATCCCCACACCCAAACCCCCTTTCACTCACGGGCGAGGAGCGCCGCTAGAGTCCCCGGGATCCGGCCCATCGCTCGAGCCACCGAGTAGCAGCAGGCCGCAGCAGCCGCGGCAGCCGGACCCGAGCAGGGGGAGAGCGCGGTGTCCCCTCCTCCGCCCGCGACACAAGGGGTCTACAGGGTTGTGCAGGAGTACGAGCAGGTCTTTAGCAATCATCCACTAGATTTTGGGTGGATAAAAGGGGAACAACACCACATATCCACAGGTGCTCATCCACCCATCAAGGAGAGGTATATGTGACGCCCTGGCCTATCAGGTCATCATAAGGGTGCCGTGCAACCTGCCCTTCTGCATGGTACCCGCTTCTCCTTTGTTACGGGTCCTGTCAATTTGGTGTTGCTGCCAACAGGTGTACATAAATCCTGAGGAACACTCTGCACCACACCCACCAACTACCCATTGGGCAGCCTGAGGGGAATAGGGCCACCCAGATGGAGGGATGGAAGAGGGAGGGCAGAGATGTCAGAGTTGAGTAGAGTTGAGCAATGATACAGCGGTGACAGGACAGGTCATGCTGTGGAGCTGGGCTCCTGTACCCGTCCCAGGTGCCAGACGTTGGCCTGGCCAGAAGGAGCTGGACCGTTCCCCACCTGCTCCAGAATCAGGGTACTAGTGCAACGAGGGGCATAGGACTTCCCACAACCGTCCAGAAAATCCCAAGCGTGAACCCTGAGAGCAGGCTCACCTTGCTAGCCACGCAGGTGAGCGGGACCCGAGTAGACTTAGGCGAAAGGGATCCACCAAGTTACACACAGTGCCAAGGGACAAGGCTTCAGACCAACCAGCAACACCAAAGGGGCATGGACCCAGCGTGGTCAGCCAAGAGAAACAGATCATTCAAGAGTTTGGTTTACCTGGTGTCAGCGTCAGTGACTTTGGACTGTGTGAGTACCCGATATCCCCTTCACCCACGACGGGTTCCCCACTCCATACATCACCGCCTACCCACGGAGGGGTTAAACATTCTGCTGTTTCAACACCATCACTGGGCTCCCCAACAGCAGTGGTGGCCTCTCACATTACCACGCACCGTGGGTGGCGTCACGAACATTATCCTATTCACCACCCAAAGCAACAATCCCCCCTTTTTATTTCCGAGGTAGCCGCGCAACCCCACCTCGGATCCGGAGACCCCTCGAGCCACTGTGGATCCGGGTCCGAGCAGCCCGTCGGCTGTTGCGGGGGCGGCACATATAGGCCCATACCACCTGCCCATTACCAGTGTGCAAAGGACATGCTTAGAACCATGAAGGAGACTGGGGTCATCCATGATAGTTGCAGCCCCTGGGCAGCCCCCCTGGTATTAGTGAAAAAGAAAGATGGCACTATGAGGATGTGTGTGGATTACAGACAAATCAACAAGATCACACATAAAGATGCCTACCTTCTACCCCAAATTGAGAAATTGTTAGCTGAAGTCTGCCACTTATTTCTCTACTCTTGATCTTACTAGCTGATACTGGCAAGTGGCTGTTGCTGAGGAAGACCGTGAGAAGACTGCCTTTGCCACCTCGATGGGGTTATGTGAATTCAACAGCATGCCATTCGGGCTGTACAATAAGCCGGGAACCTTTCAGAGACTCATGGAGTGCTGCTTGGGTCACTGCAACTTCGAAACTGTCCTGCTTTACCTGGGTGACGTCATCGTATACTCTAAAACGTATGAAGCACATCTGGAACACTTGGCGGAAGTATTCGAAGCCCTATCCAGGTATGGGATGAAGCTAAAACCATCTAAATGTCACCTACTGAAACCTAAGGTCCAGTACCTGGGGCATGTGGTCAGCGCCGACGGTGTGGCACCGGATCCTGAGAAGATCACAGCCATCCAGAACTGGCCAAGCCCCAATACTGTTAGAGAAGTACGGCAGTTCCTGGGCTTGATGGGGTACTACCGTAGGTTCGTAAATGGCTACACCAAGATGGCGGCTCCGTTACAAGATCTCCTGGTGGGGCAACCCAAGCATGGCAAGCCCTCTTGCCCTCCATTCAAGAGGGGTAAGGAACAAGAAGATTTCTTTGAGCATATGAAGTCAGCTCTGACGGAGGATGAGATCCTTGCCTATCTCGACTACGGTCTCCCGTATGTATTGTACACGGACGCCAGCAATGTAGGATTAGGAGCGGTCCTGTCCCAGGAGCAGAAGGGCAAAGAGAAGGTAATTGCCTATGCCAGCAGCAGGAAGCTGAGGCCTACAGAAAGAAACTCTTAGAACTATAGTTCTTTCAAGTTGGAGTTCTTGGCACTCGTATGGGCCGTAACCGAGAGATTCAAGCATTACCTGGCTTCCACAAAATTTACCATGTACATGGATAATAATCCGTTTACCCACCTGGACACGACGACACTTGGAGCGCTAAAACAGCATTGGGTTGCAAGACTGGCGAATTATGATTTCACCATAAAATGCTGGGCTGGCCGCAAGAATACCAATGCGGATGCACTATCCAGAATGCCCCATTTACCCGATGATGGGAAGGATGAAGATAATTTGGAGGAGATTGAATTGCCTGCCTTCCATCGGCCTGCTAGCCTAGAACAGCCCCGGTCCCATAGCAGTCAACAGGAGGCAACCTTCAATCCATTATCCCATCACGGTTGGCAAGAAGCCCAGGATGGTGATCCTGCAATCAGGCTAATCAAAGCACTGTTAGCACAAGCTGTCTCCTGTCTTGAACTAGGTGCTCCAGAAGAAGCTAAAAAGCTGTGGCAGGACAGGAGTTGACTGTATTTCCATCGCGGCAAGTTGTGCAGAAGTCTTACCAATCCCAAAACATATGAAAGAATCTGTCAGATAGTGATACCTAAAGCGTATGTCCCAGTGGTCCTGGAGGCGTACCACGACAGAGCAGGGCACTTTGGATGAAAGAAGTTGGAGATGTTACTGAGAAGTCGCTTTTACTGGATCGGAATGAGAGATACCATAGAAGCCTGGTGCAGGAACTGTGGCCCTTGTGCCTTGAGGAGGCAAGATGGCACCAGTCAGCGAGCACCACTCCAACCAATAGTCAACAAGCAGCCTCTGGAGATTGTAGCTTTGGATCATGTCAAGCTAACCCCAAGCAGGAGTGGTTACACCTATGCACTCACGATGGTGGACCAATATTCTCGATTCCTGGTGGTGGTACCTGTGAAAGATTTAACTGCCAGCACAGCGGCAAAGGCATTCCAAGTACACCTCTGCAAGCCGCATGGGTATCCCGATCAAGTCCTCACCGATCAAGATCTAGCGTAAGAAGATACGCACTACACCCTACCATGCCCAAACAAATGGGATGTGCAAGAAGATGAACCACTTGGTGATCAACCTGCTGAAGACTCTTCCACTTAAGGAGCGGAACCAGTGGCCTTAAAAACTGCCAAATCTCATTGACATCTACAATAACATTCTTGTGGGATCCACTAAATGTGCACCCGCTTACCTGATGAGAACCAGACCTGGGAGACTCCCAGTGGACTTAGAAATGGAAGTCGAACTGCCTGAAGCTTACTCGCCCGATGCGGATTGGGACTCACGTCGCCAGATCCAGTATAAACAGATTCAAGAGTATGCTGAAGAGAACTTGAACTAGAGTAGAGAGAAGCAAGAAAGGAACTTCAATAAGCAGGTGAAAGCTACCCCTTTCTCAGCAGGTGAGATGGTACTGAAGAGGAAGAGAAAGTTGCACAAATTGGATGACCAATGGGAGAAGGAACCTTATGTGGTGCAACCCTCTAACTTTGACAATCAGAAGACCTGACTTATCAGCAAGGATCAGGGAAGAACCACGTCTACCATCTCCCGGGATCACTTGAAGAAGTGTCCAGAACCCCTCAGAGTTCCAGATGAGCCTCAGCCCCAACCTCAGATAGTGGAAAGAAAGAAGAGAATAATCCGTACCATTCTAGGTGATTTCCCAGAAGACTGGCCCATGCAAAATGGAGCAGTGATAGTCCCTGTGTTAACATTCCCACAACCCGTGGAAGAACCGGAACAGGAAAGACTTACTGACACTGCACCCACTCCCGCACCTAGAGTAGTATCCGTACCCTTACCACGAACATGTAAAGTCCTACCAGCTACACCTGCCACTGAGGGCGAGGAACCTGTAGGAGTCACTGCCACATCACAGGGGAAAGAAGAGGGTCCAGAATTGAGAAGGTTGACCCAGGTTAATTTTGGTCAACCCCCATTGAGATATAGGGAGCGGTACCAGGCTATCTAACGTTTACGATAATACTGTGTTTTCTTTTATTATTTTTCTTAGTTTGTTATTTTCTTGGAAAATGATAAGTGATGTTTATGTGAAAAATAATGATTACCTGGTTTTGATCAACTGAGTACCTCACCTGATTGAAGAAGTTTGTATAATGTTTGCACCTGGTGCATGGACTGCATTTTCTTTTTTCCATATTTTGGTAGTAAAAATGGACCATGGCTGCGGGACTGGTTGCGGCCAGCATGGACTTGTGCTATTGTAAATAAGTTGCACCTCCTGTGCCTACCAGAGTCATCCTTTTAAATCTGGGACTTTAACCCTGTCACGGACCCCAAGTAGGAATGCAGCGGGTTAGGTTTGTTTGGGTGGCGGGTAATGGGATCTGGGATGTTGGAACTGGACTGTCGCAGGAAGTGGCTGCAACCCCCACTACCAATACAACCGGTAGCGTTCCACAGGTTGTTACAAAAGATGAACTCTAAAAGGGTGTTACACGCAGTAATATCACTAGCGATATCGCTGGTGAAAGCACCCGCCCCCGTCGTTTGTGCGTCATGGGAAAATCGCTGCCCGTGGCGCACAAAACAGTTTGGAGCCGTCACACGTACTTACCTGCCTAGCGACGTCGCTGTTGCAGGCGAACCGCCTCCTTTCTAAAGGGATGGTTCGTGTGACGTCACAGCGACATCACTAAGCGGCCGCCCAATAGCAGCAGAGGGGCAGAGATGAGCGGCCGTAACATGCTGTCCACCTCCTTCCTTTCGCATTGCCGGCGGACGCAAGTAAGCTGCAGTTTGTTGTTCCCGAGGTGTCATACGTAGCGGTGTGTGCTGCCTCGGGAACGACGAACAACCTCCGTCCTGCAACAATCAATGATTTTTAGAAAATGAACGACTAGTGAGCGATGGACAATAAGGTGAGTATTTTGCATCATTAATGGTCATTCCTTGCTGTCACACGCAACGACGTCGCTAACGATGCCGGATGAGCGTTACGGAATCCGTGACCCCGGCGATATATCATTAGATCCGTCGTTGCGTTTAACGGGGCCTTAAGAGTTTTTATAGTTGAAACGTTTAAGTAATGTGCCTCCCCTGTGAGGGATGTGAAAGTGTTAATAAAAATGTTATTTTCCTCTTTTTCAGTTACAAAATAAACCTCTGGATGTCCTGTAGCTCGGGGATGAGCTACGTGTAACCAAGGGGGAATGTGACACCCCTGGACTATTCAGGTCATCACAGGGTACTGCACGCTCTTTCTCTTCAGTGCAGGATTCAACCCCCCATGGTTCTAGGTCTCTATCCTGCAATACTGCCTCCACCAGCATTCACAAACCCTAGATACACCTTGCGCCACACCTGTCAGGCACACCAGTGGGCTGCTTAAGCAGGAATAGGGCCACCCACCAAGGGGTCAGCGAGGGAGGTGGGAGGTGTCAAGTTAGTTGAGTGGTAGCCCTGGAGCTATGAGGAGCTCTGAGGAAGCTGGGAGTTGTAGCTCCCAGGGGAGAAGCAGACTAAGTCGCAGACGGTGGTCTGGACCTAGAGGAGTCGGGCCCCCGGTCGTCGCAGGGGATTGAGGCTAGGTCCCTTGGACCTGTCTTGGAGGATGGTCAGCAGCCTGGACCTAATCACCAGTCCAGACCGAAGGCACGTCGGGGTACACGGACCCTAGGTTGGGGAGAAGCTTTAGGTGACCCGGCAATTAACCTGTGGAGAACAGGATCTCTATGGACTGTTCCCATGAAGCTCAGAGATCGGGGGCACTAGCGCAACGAGAGGGATAGGGCTTTCCAAACAAGCAGCCCACTGAAATCCCAAGCGTGAGCCCCTGAGAGCAGGCTCCTTCACTTAGCCATAGTGGGGAGCAGGACCTGGAAAGCCGAAAGCTGACGGCCCACAAAAGACACTCTAAATTTGTTCCAGGAGGCAGGTTACGGACCACCAGGCTGTGCTGCAGGGGACGGGACCCGGACGAGCTCGCCTCAGGAGACAGCAGCAGTCAGAGACTTGGTTTACCCTGTTGTAAGAATCTGCTTTATTGCTGAGTGAGTCTGACCCCTGCAACCAGCGACCCTGCGCTCCCCCCTGCACCCCATAGCACGATCCAGAGTCCCGGGGCCACCATGGGTGGCGTCACGAACTATACCTATCCCCTGTAAATACCCCCTTTTTCCATTTGAGTGTGGCCCCTAGCCCCCGGTTCTGGAGACCCTCGAGCCACGAGTAATCACCACTCCTGGATCCGAGCGGTTCGATCCGCTGCAGGGGCGGCACACCTCCATTGTGTGTCCTTTCTTATCGGGATCCCTCCATTCCCGTGAATGGAATGTGGAATGGGCTGCGGGTGTTTCCTGCACTCGCCGCAGACCCTGGAATCCCCAGGGGCTGTGGAGAACCCGGGATGAGCTGCCTGCTACAAGGTGCGGGTCCTGTAGTGCTCCCAGAAGTGTGAAAGTAGAGAGAATATGCCGGAATCGAAGTCCCAACTGTGCTCCTCATCCTAAGCTGTGCCTGGGGCTAACTGACTATGTGTGTAGATGCTCCTTCCTTTTCCCCAAGTGGTGCTCGCCCACCAGGTGGTTGTCCTTGTGACCAGGAAAGTCCCATGTTTCGTGATGGCCACCCCCCTATCTACCCCAGACCAACCCCCCGGGGGGAAAGCACCTAACTGTGTGTGGTTGTGAATGTGAGAAACACCAACAGTTAACCTCTTTCTTACCCAGGATGAGTACCGCACCTTAAGTGAGGTGCAGTACCCTGTGGTGACTGAAGCCTCAGGGGCACCACAGCAGTAATGCATGTCTATATTACCATATATATTGTTTCACATATCTTAGCTCTACAAAGTACAACAGTCTCCTTTTTGTTATTATGTTTCATATTCAGTCTGCACCTGTTCACATTAGAAAGGTAGGATGTGCAATACTGTGTGGGAGACTATGGGGACATCACAGTGTGAATGTGAGGGCGCCATTGGTGGTATTATACTGTGGATTAGGAGGGACAGGGAGGCATAATAATGACATCAAAATGTGTCGGGAAGCTGGGGGGAATCATAGTGTATGTGGGAGGGACTATGGGGGGATCATACAGTGTGTGGTGAGCTGTGGAACATCATATTCTGACAGCGGGGGGTATCAATCTGTGTGTAAGAGCTTTGGTAGCATCATATTGTGTGAGGGACTGTAGAGGTATCATACTGTGTGAGGTGACTGTGGGGGAATTACAGTGGCTGAAATAAGTATTGAACAAGTCACCAATTTTAAAAGTATATATTTTTCCAGAGGTGCTATTGATCCGCCCAGGGCTATGGGGTACTCGGTCCCGGGCCGTACATGTACGGGGATTGTCTCACAGTTGTGTAATGGCTGTTGCCAGGTTCTGTGATCCTGGGGGTCGCTTTAAAAAGGGGTTATATACAGGGGAGATGAAAGAGTTTATGTCATGACGCCACTTGTGGGTTGCGGCTAGGTAGATGGAGCCGCCGCTGCACAGTCTATACCCACTGGGGCTGGGGGTAATGGCAGCCTGGATGTTGGGCCATCTGCAAGTAGGGCTGAGCCCCAGGGGGTGGATGATGGAGTGCGGCGTGGAAAGAACGGAGACCACATGATAGGAATGCAGTGCGACTCCTGTTTACTCACAGCGATGGTAATGCTGGATGGCTGGTTCAGAGCCTTGTTCCCTGTAGTCCCGGAGCCGGTGTGGTAACCTGGTGGGTTCTTTCACCTGCACCTCTCACTGGTTTGGTGGAACCCCATGGCTTGGAGCGTCTGGGGGTCCCCTACTGTTTATCGTCAGTCTCTGGTCCATACGGCGGGCAGTGTGAACCCTGTAGGGTCGTGTTCTGTCCCGGTCCCTGGCTCTCTCATTACTGCTGGTGCCCCGGATTCTTGGCTCAGTGATGTCCTGGATTCCCCTCACTGTGCAGGTATTTGTCAGGCAGCTTGAACCGGTCACCTAACCTAGGGCCCTGTGCTCCGTTGGTGCTTTGGTTCCAGGGGTACCTCGTCGTACCCTCCCTGGCAACCACTCTCTTGTACCAGTCGGGTCACTGCTACACTACCTAGTCTCGAGACACGTTCGTCTCCAACTACTGTCACTACTGACTGACCTACTGTCTCACTCCTCCCCCCTCGTTGTCGGCTAGTGGACCGTATCGGCTCCACCCCTAGCTGGCCATCCATTGAGTCCCCAACTAGTCAGTCACCAATGATTGGGAGAGGGAACTGAGGATGTTATGTGTTTTGATGGTACTGGCACTGGGCTTCCAGGTCCCTGGTGGTAGCCCCTCAATCTATGACAGGATGCAGTACCTACTAGTGCCTTGATGGGTTCAGGGGCGCTACACTATTGACATGAATCTATCAACAGATGTCAGTAACAACCCATCCAATCCATACAGGCAAAGAAATCAAAACATAGCTGTCCATAAATGTAGTGATGTGTAATAATGAGAGATGGCACAATGAAGAAATGTTGAACACATGAAGAAAAAGAGGTGCAAAAAGCCATGGAAATTCATGTCACCAGCTTAAATCTATCAGCAATTAGAAAATAATCCTGCAATTTAGTGAAAAATAATAGCTGGTTCAACTGATTGCCTATAAAAATGTGCCTCACCACACAATAAACATTTCATGATGGATAAAACTTTTGAGCTACTCAAGACCTTCACAACCTTATTGTAGCAAAACATACTGATGACATTGGGTACAGAAGAATTTCTAAATTGCTGATGGTTTCAGTGAGCACTGTTGGTGCCATAATTCAGAAGTGGAAAGAACATCATTTTACCATCTCTGACCAGGCTTTCCCTGCACAATATCAAACAGAGGAATGAAAAGACTCAATTCAGTGGTAGAAGAGCCAAGAACTATTAATGAGCGATCCCCCCGATGGTCGGGATCGGGAGCCTCGCCCAATCGTTTTGAAAAGATCGGGATCGAGATAACACGGTCTTGTGTCCGATCACCGATCTTGGGCTTTAGAGTTATGGGATGGGGTGGGGAGGGGGCTGTAAAATAAAGAATATAGTTAATAATGAACATTGTTATTAAACTTACAGGTCCCGCGACGCGTCCTGCAGACTCTGTCTCCCGGATGCTTCTGCTTGATCCTTGCTATGACTCCGGGTTAACCCCGGGTTAAAGGACCTTCCGTGATGTCATGGCCATGTGACCAGTCAGATGTGAATGTTGTATTACCTTGTTGGTTACAGACTGGTCACATGACTATGACATCATCAAAGGTCCTGTTAAGGGATTGTCACTGTGCGAGTGTTGCATCTCATAACAGGTGCACAATTTCCGGACAGGAGCAGATCAGCTGCATATATTTCCATGCAGCTGAGGCGCTCCTGTCCTGAGAGTGTCAGGCTTTGCGGGCTGATGCAATGTGACGCAAGTGCAATCATACCCTCACTGTCAGGCTGTTTCTCGCTCTGGACAGAGCGATGTAGCAGAGCTGACAATGCTCTCTCTGCTTCTCACTTTGTATAGACTGTGTCTGTACAGAGTGATGAAGCTGACATTGCTGTCCCTGTGGATTACGTCGGACTAAGGAATTTTGTATAATAAAGATGGAGGCTCTAAATGTTTTTTTGCTTTATTTCTAATAACATTTTTTTTTCTCTGTGTTGTGTGTTTTTTTTTTTCTGTTTACTAGAAATTCATGGTGGCGTGTCACCATGAATTTCAGGCTTAGCACCATCTGAGAATACAAAGCTGGTATTAAGCCCTTTATTACCCAATGTGCCACCGCATTAGGGCCGCTGGATGAGTCAGATAAAGAAATGGCGCTAAGAAACAATTGCCATTTCCAGGGGATCACAGCCCGAGAATCATAGCCCCCAGCTGCCTAGTTTTACCTGACTGGTGATCAAAATACAGCGGGAACCCACACATTTTTTTAAAATTATTTTTTTATCTGGCTAACCATTACTCGGATGCATCTGCTCTGTGCCAGTCATTGCACTGGCTGCCCATATTTCACAGGATTCAAATTGCTTGTTCTAACCCACAAAGCTCTCCACACTGCAGTACCCCCCTACATCTCCACCCTCATCTCTGTCTATCACCCTACCCATTCTCTACGCTCCACAAACGACTTTCAACTGACATCCACACTAAACCAAACCTCCCACTCCCGGATCCAAAACTTTTCCCGAGCTGCACCAATCCTCTGGAATGCTCTGACCGGAGAAACCAGGACGAACCACAACTTACTCAGTTTCAGACGCTTCCTAAAAACACATCTTTTTAGGGTGGCCTATCACACTCCCTAATCAAATTAAATTCACATAGTCCCTCCATGACTTCTCACAACATAACTCTCCATCAAACTCCACCGCACCCAAAAGCATCTCAAAGATTGGCTGACTGGTTCAGGCAGCCTTTATCTATCCCCCATTTCTTTGAGATGGCTGGATTGCCATTGGAAATGAGCACCTGTACCTTGTCCCCCCCAACCTCCTTGTAGATGTAAACTCTCATGAGCAAGGTTGTCTTTATTGCTATAAGTATTGTATTTTCTGTAACTGTTACTTGCTTGTATATGAGCCTCTGAATTGTAAAGCGCTGCGGAATATTTTGGCGATATAGAAATAAAGATTATTATTATTATTATTATTACGGTGCTTGGCTGTCATGTGGTTACACATACTGGTGGTGCTCAGGTTGCCATTGCCCTGGCCTCTGCTCAACTTGATGGCAGATGCTACAGATTACAATGTTTTTCTCTGAAGGACTTCAGAAAAAAACTTCCAGACAGCCGCTGAATGCCCCTTACCCTGACATGGGCCACAGACTTCGGAGCATTTGACCCAGTTCTCACTCTGGGCAAACCACTACACCTTGGTGCCTGTGTTGGTGCTACATATCCATCTTTCTCTGTGTTGCTGTGCTTGCTATGCATGTCAACGGTCCAGGTTGGATCAGTGGACTCATCCTCGACCACCTCGTCTTCCATCTCATCCTCCTTCCCAGTTGAGATTTTAGGCTGACCTGATGGAAACTGTGTCTCATCATCATCAGCCTCCACCTCTGGAGACAGTAAATCTTATTCCTCAAAGTGGCTTTCTTTTGGCCATAGGTCCTCAAATATTTGTGCATCAACGCACGCCACCTCCACACGTTCCTCTTCAATGCTGCTTGGTGAGAGGCCAGAGCAAACCAAAGGATACGTACAAAACAGATCCTCAGAGTGGCCAAGCTTGGGGTCATATGTCTCCTGTTATTGATGATGGGGGAGGAAGGAGGGCCAGGTTGAGGATTGCGTGGGCCAGCCTTCTGTGTATCCAAAGTAGACTGTGTGGTTATGGAAGATTTGTAGCTCCTTAAGAAATGTGAAGAAACCTTGTTTTCTGCCATCCAAGATAGAATCTGCTCTCGCTATTCTGGCTAAACACATGTTTACGTTCCAGAGCGGGAAATTTGAAGAGGCAGAAGAGGGTAAAGCCCAGTGCCACAATGGGCACATTGTAAACTGCTATAGAATTTGTATTCCATCATCTGAGTCTCAATGGGGGAGGGAATGCCCAAATGTATAAGTAAGGGCAGTCCCTCCCAAACGTATCTTACTGGGCCACCTCAGGGCCCTCACCAAACTCAGCTTTTCTGACACCTGCAGGCCCTCTGAAAACTTAAATTGAGGGCTGGAGAATGACATGAAGGAGGAGGAGGGTAAAGCCCAACGCCACAATGGGCACATTGTAACCTCAATGGGGAGGGACTGCCCAATTGTATAAGTAAGAGAAGTCCCTCCCAAACGTATGTTATAGGACTACTTGAGGCCCCTCAGGTGAATGATCAATATACCAACGGGAGCTTTCTAGCTGGCCATGTAATGTACTGGGGAATAGCTAACTAGGAATTATGCATGACAGAGGGACCTACAAAATGCATGTCAGGGCCCTCCCAATTGTAAAAGTAAAAAAAAGTCAAAAACATTACATGTGAACAAACGCAAAAAGAGATGTTTTTGTTCTCCAGTTTATTTAGCCTAATATATAAGTTATTATGCTAAAAAAAAATGTTTTGCAGCCTTTTTGACCTGTAAAATGCAATTTAGGCTAAGTTTGGTAGGTGTTCTTGTGCATCTGTAAAAGTGGCATAATACTGTGACATCCTTATTCCCAGCAACCATAAGTGAGTCAGAAATGCATGCAGGTGTATTCTCCAGGCTCTCCCCATTCAGTTTCATCACTTTACCATCCATTTCAGCCTTTTCCTCAGGCCTCCAGACTTCTTTGTAGGGTCCAGTAGAAAATTACTCGCATTCCCCTTGACTTGCATTATACTCGCTATTCGGAACGAATACACGAATATTACATATTACTCGTTATGAGTATAGCGATTATGAATATTACGGTACTTGCTAGTTTCTAATCATAGTGTGTGTGAGAGTATCGTATTGAATACAGAGCTGAGAGGCTATCACCCTGGTGTGGAAAAGCTGTGAGGGCATTACACTGTATTAAGAAGGCTGTGAAGGTATCATATTTTGTTGGGGCATCATACTATGTACGGGAACTGGGGACATCATATTACATGTGGGGGACTGTGGAGGCATTATTCTGGTTAATATACAATGCCTACAAGTAGTATTCAACCCCCTGCAGATTTAGCAGGTTTACACATTCGGAATTAACTTGGCATTGTGACATTTGGACTGTAGATCAGCCTGGAAGTGTGAAATGCACTGCAGCAAAAAAGAATGTTATTTCTTTTTTTATTTATTTTTTTAAATTGTGAAAAGTTTATTCAGAAGGTCATTTATTATTCAACCCCTCAATCCACCAGAATTCTGTTTGGTTCCCCTAAAGTATTAAGAAGTATTTCAGGCACAAAGAACAATGAGATTCCCATGTTTGGATTAATTATCTCTTTTTCCAGCCTTTTCTGACTAATTAAACTTGTGAACTGCACTTGTCGCGGGTGGAGGAGGGGACGCCGCGCTCTCCCACTGCTCGGGTCCGGCTGCCGCTGCTGCTGCGGCCTGCTCCTGCTCGGTGGCTCGAGCGATGGGCCAAATCCCGGGGACTGGAGCGGCGCTCCTCGCCCGTGATTGAAAGGGGTTTGGTGGTTGGGATAGTTTATTGTCCGTGACGCCACCCACGGTTGTGGTGATTGTATGGGCACCACCGCTGCTCTGTATGGGAAGCCCAGGAGCGGTGACAGGGAGCAGCAAAGTTGTTAGTTCTCCCCTCCGTGGGTAGGGGGGTTTGGTGGTTCCGGGGCCCAGTGATGGGGTTGGAATGGTGGACAGGCGGGTTATGGGGCCTGTGGAGGTGCAGGGGCGCAGGGGCAGCGCTGTGCCGCACGGCACGGAGGTACTCACTCAGCCAGTAAACACGACACAGTTCTCGGTAAACAAACGGCTGGTTGGACGGGTCCCTCGGACGGCTACGGTGCTGATGTTCCCTGCAGTTAGCGGTGACGGTCACTTTCCTGCACCTAAGTACGGTTCTTTGGTAGCGATGGGTTCCCACCGGTAACCCGCTCCCCGACCTGGATATGAGCCGGAGGAGCCGTCTCTTGCCCGCAGGCGCTGGCCCTGGGAAACTGGTGCCTTGGCGGTGGCGGTGTCTCCCCTTAACGGTCGGACTGTTGCCTTCAATCGGGACTTGGTTGTTGGGAGACCCAGAGGTCCCCTTCACTGATGGATTTGGCAAATTATGGCGACTCCTAGCCTTGCCGGGATCCGAAAGGCCCCTGCCCTGGTGCTGACTGTTCTTTGTATACCGCTCCGGAACCGCCGGGTCACCACCCGCCCATGGTCCTTTCGGCAACCTCCGAGCAATCTCTCCTGCAGACGGTCACTGCCGTCTGCCAACCTTGCTGTCTCAGTCCGGGGCACACACCCGGACTAACTTCAGGCTTCTTGCTGTCACTTTTCTCTGTCACTTCTTCCTTCTCTTACTACAACTCCACTGTTTACTTCTCACACTTTGAACTTTCACTCTAGACTGACTGCCTGGTTTTCCCGCCTCCAGAGCTGTGAACTCCTCGGTGGGGGGAGCCCACCGCCTGGCCCACCCCCTGGTGTGGACACCAGCCCCTGGAGGAAGGCAACAAGGATTTTAGTTTTGACTTCGGTGTACCTGCAGGGAATGTGGGGTGCGTGTGGTGTTGTGACCTGTGACCCCTGGCTTGCCCAGCGCGTCACACACTCATACTTGGTCAACATGGGAAAGACAAAGGAGCATTCCAAGGCCATCAGAGACAAGATCGTGGAGGGTCACAAGGCTGGCAAGGGGTACAAAACCCTTTCCAAGGAGTTGGGCCTACCTGTCTCCACTGTTGGGAGCATCATCCGGAAGTGGAAGGCTTATGGAACTACTGTTAGCCTTTCACGGCCTGGACAGCCTTTGAAAGTTTACACCTATGCCGAGGCCAGGCTTGTCCGAAGAGTCAAGGCTAACCCAAGGACAACAAGGAAGGAGCTCCGGGAAGATCTCATGGCAGTGGGGACATTGGTTTCAGTCAATACCATAAATAACGTACTCCACCGCAATGGTCTCCGTTCCAGACGAGCCCGTAAGGAACCTTTACTTTCAAAGCGTCATGTCAAGGCTCGTCTACAGTTTGTTTATGATCACTTGGAGGACTCAGAGACAGACTGGTTCAAGGTTCTCTGGTCTGATGAGACCAAGATCGAGATCTTTGGTGCCAACCACACACGTGACGTTTGGAGACTGGATGGCACTGCATACGACCCCAAGAATACCATCCCTACAGTCAAGCATGGTGGTGGCAGCATCATGCTGTGGGGCTGTTTCTCAGCCAAGGGGCCTGGCCATCTGGTCCGCATCCATGGGAAGATGGATAGCACGGCCTACCTGGAGATTTTGGCCAAGAACCTCCGCTCCTCCATCAAGGATCTTAAGATGGGTCGTCATTTCATCTTCCAACAAGACAACGACCCAAAGCACACAGCCAAGAAAACCAAGGCCTGGTTCAAGAGGGAAAAAATCAAGGTGTTGCAGTGGCCTAGTCAGTCTCCTGACGTTAACCCAATTGAAAACTTGTGGAAGGAGCTCAAGATTAAAGTCCACATGAGACACCCAAAGAACCTAGATAACTTGGAGAAGATCTGCATGGAGGAGTGGGCCAAGATAACTCCAGAGACCTGTGCCGGCCTGATCAGGTCTTATAAAAGACGATTATTAGCTGTAATTGCAAACAAGGGTTATTCCACAAAATATTAAACCTAGGGGTTGAATAATAATTGACCCACACTTTTATGTTGAAAATGTATTAAAATTTAACTGAGCAACATAACTTGTTGGTTTGTAAGATTTATGCATCTGTTAATAAATCCTGCTCTTGTTTGAAATTTGCAGGCTCTAACTTATTTGCATCTTATCAAACCTGCTAAATCTGCAGGGGGTTGAATACTACTTGTAGGCACTGTAGTAATAAGTAATATAAAATCATATTAATTATTATTATTTTAAGCAAAATTAAATTCAGCGTGTTGGTTCGGCCCTTCACAAGAGGCACAGTCTCTCATAGGGCACCTTAGTAAATTTAATTGCCCACTCCTGCTGTCGCGGGCGGGGAGGAGGGTGTCAGCACACCGCGCTCACCCCTTCTGCTCGGGTCCGGCAGCTGCTCAGTGGTGGCTCGAGCTGTGGGCCGGATCCCGGGGTGTCTCGAGCGACACTCCTCGCCCGTGAGTGAAAGGGGGTGTTTGTTGGGGTTATAGTTCGTGACGCCACCCACGGTTGTGGTGATGGCACCACCGCTGCTCAGTGTGGGGGTCCCGGGGATGGTGATGGGAGCAGCCAGGTGTTGTGTTGCCCCTCCGTGGGTAGGGGTTGGTGATCCCGGGGCCCGGTGAAGAGATGTAAAGTGTAGGGCCTGGAGGGCGCAGGGACGCGGGGGCAGCGCTGTGCCTTGCGGCACTGTGGTACTCACTCAGCCTGAGACACGGACACAGTTTGTACGGTAAACCAACGGCTGGTAGGACGGTCCCACAGACGGCTGCACCTGCACTCCCGGTAGGTGACGGTGACGTCTCTCTTCCTTGCACCTGTGTTGTCTGATGGTAGCGGTGGATTCCCTCCGGTTACCCGCTCCCCGACTGCAATCTGGGCCGGAGGAGCCCTACACTTTGCCCGCAGGCGCTGGCCCTGGGGAAACTGGTGCCCTGGCGGTGGCGGTGTCTCCCCGGTAATGGTCGGGCTGTTGCCGTCAATCGGGACTTGGTTGTTGGGGGATCTACGTCCCCTTCACTGACGGATTCGGCAAATTGGGCGACTCCTAGCCTTGCCGGGGTCCGAGAGGCCCCTGCCCTGGTGCTGACTGTCCTTCGGAACACTGCTCCAGACCACCGGGCACACAGCCAACGGGGTCCTTCCAGGAACTTCCAAACGGTCCCCCTCCGGACAGTCACCGCCGTCGCTGACCTTGCTGTTCTAGCCCTACACACAGCTGGGCTCTCAGGCTTTCTTTCCTTCTGTCACTTTCTTTACTTTCACTTCTGGTTGTTTACTCTAGCCCCTGCCTGGGCTACTCCTCACTCCTTCCACTTCCTCCTCCCTGACTAGACTCTCCTTTCTCTTGCCCTCCCTGGGCTCAACTGCCTGGTAACTTCCTGCCTCCAGAGTTGTGAGCTCCTCGGTGGGCGGAGCCAACCGCCTGGCCCACCCCCTGGTGTGCATCAACAGACTCCTGGAGGAAGGCAACAAGGATTTCTGGTTAGCAGGTGTGCCTACCTGGAGTGTGGGGTGCGGTGGTGTTGTGACCTGTGTCCCCTGGCTTGCCCAGGGCGACACATTCCCCCTTAGCAAAATGCAGACCGTCCGCGGGCTGCCGTCCTACACCGGTTTTATTTTTCTGTAAAAAGGGGATAACAGGGTTAAACATAACATAAATGACATTTTTAATCAATCTTCCCAAGACGGGAGGCACATTTTCTTAAACGTTTCAACGGTATACGGTCACGGTTTCCGCTCTCTCCCACCCAAGTAACCTGGCCCTGATGCTGCCCCTAAAACCCAGGCAGCACCCCTTGACCCACAGTCCAGCACACGGTACCCGAGCGGGATCTGTCCTTCCCTCCAGAGGGTAGCCACCGGTTCCTTTGGCGGCTGGGCCCTGGCCTGCTCTGCTCAGGGCCCTCCCTCCAACCTGCCTCTCCGGAGGTGGCATTGCGGAAACGGTAACGGTACCCAACATATTTACAAGCCACTAACGTTTGTGGTTGCCCTACAGAGTTCACGGGCTTGTCCATGGATAGTTCCCATGCATTTTTAAACAGTGCCGGCTCCAGCCGGTTGCAAATCAACAACAATCAGGTGAAAACTCGGTTCAATCAGTGTTTTTTCCATTTTTCAAAACTTTCAACTTTTTCAAACAAAGTGCTGGTCCCCACGGGGACGGTGCTGCGGGCATTCATTGCCCTACTCCAGTCCTCCTGCTGCTTCATCCGAGGGAGGGGGTGCAGAGCTCACCTTGCTCTCCGGGCTGCCCCTCAGCTTTACATCCAGGGCAAACCACCCCCTCTCTCCGCAGTGCCGAGTATACCGCACCATGTCTCCCGGTATCAGATTGCGGCCAGGATGCTCTTCGGGCAGGTGAGCATGCACATCCCGCCGGGCTACAAACACCTCGGCCTCCAGGCCCGGTTCGTATATGAACCCGTAGCCCCGGCGGATATCAAACCGCCTCACCTGCCCCTCGTAGAACGGACCCCGGACACGGAAGGTTGCTTGCCGCAGGTTTTCCTTTTCCCGAATGGCTCGGGCCACCAGCTCGGCTTTCCTCCGCTCCCTCTCCGCGATCTCCAGGCCCAGCTTTGTCGGCTCCCTGTCCCAGTATGGCGCTGCTGCCAGCTCCGGCGCACGGGTTGAGCCCCGCGGGACATCCAGCACGTTACCCACTGTCAGGAAGGTGGGTAGCGTATCCCGCGGTGTCATGGCCTTGGGCGCTGCCTTGCAGCAACAACCCGGCGCCACCTCAGCCGAGGTGTGGGGGATGGGCACAGGGGCTTTCCGCAGTTGGGCCTTCGGCTCGGAGCGGGTCATCGGCTCCGGCTCGGGGAACTGCTCGGGGACTGTCTCTGGCACAATCTTCGGGGCCTTCCAAGGCAATGCCTCCGGTTTGCTACGGGCTCCGGCTACAGGTCGGTCCGCTGGGGCGGACGGGCTGGGTATCGCTACCGGTTGCGGTGGCAGCGGGCCTAGTGGCGGGATCACGGCCTCCGAGATGGGTGGCGAGGGAGGCAACGGGGGGAGAGGGCTTGGACCGGGTCCCTCAGCCGCAGCGACCGGTCCCTCCGGGACATAGGGGCGTGGGTCACTCACCCTCCCTTCCTCCGCTTCCTCCTCGCGTCTCCGCACGGTGGCTATAACGTCCGCCATGTCGGTCTCCCACTCCTCCAAGAGGAGCTGCATCTTGACCTGCAGCCTTAGGTGGAGCTGCGCGGTCCGGATCTCCACCCACGCTGCGGTTCCCGGTGCGGGGGCCACGGTGTTTCGGGACGGCATCCACATGGTGTCTTTTCTGTTTGCTTCCAGGAATGGTTTTCTGGCAAGGTCCTGGCGTCCTTGCTTTTATAGCGGCGACTACATGCCGCCAGCCGCCATCGCGTCCCCCTTAGCTCTATTCGGCCCCTCCTCTCTCGGGGCGGGGTTTTGGCCTTCGCGCCTCTACTGCTCGAGAAGACGCTCGAGCGGGAACTTTTCGCGCCAAAGATGGCGGCTTCTGAAATTTTTATGCCGGATACCTCCGGCGGTAACAAGGCGCACCTCTACCAGACGGCAGAGCGGTAAGATCCTGTTCGTGACGCCAAGTTGTCGCGGGCGGGGAGGAGGGTGTCAGCACACCGCGCTCACCCCTTCTGCTCGGGTCCGGCAGCTGCTCAGTGGTGGCTCGAGCTGTGGGCCGGATCCCGGGGTGTCTCGAGCGACACTCCTCGCCCGTGAGTGAAAGGGGGTGTTTGTTGGGGTTATAGTTCGTGACGCCACCCACGGTTGTGGTGACGGCACCACCGCTGCTCAGTGTGGGGGTCCCGGGGATGGTGATGGGAGCAGCCAGGTGTTGTGTTGCCCCTCCGTTTGTAGGGGTTGGTGATCCCGGGGCCCGGTGAAGAGATGTAAAGTGTAGGGCCTGGAGGGCGCAGGGACGCGGGGGCAGCGCTGTGCCTTGCGGCACTGTGGTACTCACTCAGCCTGAGACACGGACACAGTTTGTACGGTAAACCAACGGCTGGTAGGACGGTCCCACAGACGGCTGCACCTGCACTCCCGGTAGGTGACGGTGACGTCTCTCTTCCTTGCACCTGTGTTGTCTGATGGTAGCGGTGGATTCCCTCCGGTTACCCGCTCCCCGACTGCAATCTGGGCCGGAGGAGCCCTACACTTTGCCCGCAGGCGCTGGCCCTGGGGAAACTGGTGCCCTGGCGGTGGCGGTGTCTCCCCGGTAATGGTCGGGCTGTTGCCGTCAATCGGGACTTGGTTGTTGGGGGATCTACGTCCCCTTCACTGACGGATTCGGCAAATTGGGCGACTCCTAGCCTTGCCGGGGTCCGAGAGGCCCCTGCCCTGGTGCTGACTGTCCTTCGGAACACTGCTCCAGACCACCGGGCACACAGCCAACGGGGTCCTTCCAGGAACTTCCAAACGGTCCCCCTCCGGACAGTCACCGCCGTCGCTGACCTTGCTGTTCTAGCCTTACACACAGCTGGGCTCTCAGGCTTTCTTTCCTTCTGTCACTTTCTTTACTTTCACTTCTGGTTGTTTACTCTAGCCCCTGCCTGGGCTACTCCTCACTCCTTCCACTTCCTCCTCCCTGACTAGACTCTCCTTTCTCTTGCCCTCCCTGGGCTCAACTGCCTGGTAACTTCCTGCCTCCAGAGTTGTGAGCTCCTCGGTGGGCGGAGCCAACCGCCTGGTGTGCATCAACAGACTCCTGGAGGAAGGCAACAAGGATTTCTGGTTAGCAGGTGTGCCTACCTGGAGTGTGGGGTGCGGTGGTGTTGTGACCTGTGTCCCCTGGCTTGCCCAGGGCGACACACTGCTATAAAAGATTAAACTTCATATTTTGTGCAATATATAATATGGCTGCAAATGACAGTATCCTTAAGACCTTTACTGAGGAGAAGATATGATATTGTGCCTTAAAACGACAGAAGAAACAGCAGGTTGAATGTTTCCCGTTGCTGACAGTTGGTTTTTGACAGCACAGTACTTCCTCCATTACAGTTCTACCTGTTTACAACGATTGGCACAAAAGGCATGGTCAATACCTCAGTAAACAATTACTCGTAAAATAGACTTTGTAATTTTCCTAAAAGCTGCTTAGAGGATAATTGGAAAGCAGCAAATGGTATAATGATATAAATAGACAATGTCTCAAAGAAGCCTACAAAGGACCTAGAATACTAACAATAAATATCATGTAGGATCAAAAGTACCTGTGGAGCCAACTGAATATACTGTATATAGTATCCGATTTATACGAATGCATTGCAGTTCTGTAATATAGGTCCAGGAAATGGTCCTGTAAATTATTAATAGCTGCTGTAGTAAGAATATGGATTGTACTAAGATCGCACACAGATCAAACACAGATGATGTCAGAAAAAAAATTGTCCAACTTTTGTCGGTGAAAATAGGAACAATATTTTATACAATCATGTGAACCAATCTTAGGGCGTGGTAGGTCTTATGAGAGAAAACTAACAACAGCAAAAAACAAATGAGGGCTGTGACTAAGCAGTGGATACATATGACAGACACACAGGAGATGCTCAAGCGCTTACAGCAGCATTTTTCCAACATTGATCTTGCGGTGAAGTATCTGTGACGCTCCAGGGCTGTGGGGTACTCGGTCCCGGGCATGTGGTGCGCAGGGGGAACAGTCGTGGTCGCGGCCGATGTCCGGTTCCGTGACCCTGGGGTTTGTTCGGATAAAAAGGGGGTGAAAAATGGAAAAATAAATAATTTTTCGACTACGCCACTTGTGGTGTGCGGCCAGGTTATTGAAGCCGCCTCTGCAGGGTCAGGCTGGGGCTGGTGGAGTAGTGTAGCTTAGGTGTTTTGGACCCTCCGCAAGCAGGGCTAGGCCCCAGCAGTGTATGATGGGGGTTATAGTAGGGGACAATCTGTATGTGTATGCAGGCGGGAAGGAAACAGTCCACACCGGTAGTGCAGTTTCAACTTGCCTTTTTACTTTGGCTTGGTACCTGGACCTGCTGGTGCCGGTTTCAGGTGTTACGGCTCCCCTTGTTCTCCGTGCCAGCTGTGACATCGGGTAGCTATCCTCCATGCACACTCGTTTGTATTAGGCTCCCGTGGCTTAGAGCTTCTGGGGTAGCCCCTCCATTTCAGTCTTGGTCCTATTGCAAAAAAACAGGATAAAGAGTTGCACACCAGTCACAATGTATAGGGGAATAATGAAAAGCAGAAGTGCTATGGGAATACTAGACTGAAAAATACAATGGACTATTTGAAAAAGTGAAAAACATGAAAATGGCATGTGCATAACTGCTATGAATAATAGGAATGAGAGATGTTTAGCCATTGTATTGATCAAAGCAAAGAAGCCCCAAAACCAAACGCCAAGGTAATCTCTATTTTTGGGGTCCCAAACCTATGTGCAACCTCACCTGCAGTTAAAAAACTTTCTCTGTATGGGAAGCAAAGGACCAAGATATATATATGAAATAAGACACACGGCTATGGGTGGTGCAGTGTTCTGAGACAGAAAATGCATACTAATTAAAGAATGTACGTCTGGAACACCATGGTGTGAACAAGGTGCAAGACTCAAAAATATACAACTAAACAATAGGATAAAGAGTTGCGCACCAGTCACAATGTATAGGGGAATAATGAAAATCAGAACTGCTATGAAGATACTAGACTGAAAAATGCAAGGGACTATCTGAAAAAAGTGAAAAACATGAAAATGGCATGTGCATAACTGCTATGAATAATAGGAATGAGAGATGTTTAGCCATTGTAATCATCAATGCAAAGGAGCCCCAAAACCAAACGCCAAGGTAATCTCTATTTTTGGGGTCCCTAACCTATGTGTAACCTCACCTGCAGTTAAAAATTTTGTATGTGGCCTTAGGGTGGTGGTGTCTTGACTATCTATTTACAATTTGCCATTGGCATCTAAAGCCCTAAACTAAAGACTGATCTAATTGATTAATATATAACTTTGAATTCATTATTTTAAGATCTTTAGGACAAACTAGTTAAAAAAGCAAAACACCGTGGTCTGTCTCCAGCTGATATAGGGGATCATTCTATCATGAGAGATTTAATTCAGACTAACTAAATGTCTATGAGTAGTCTCTATATCATTTCTATCATGAATGATCACTGGTGTTTGCTGGTTAAAATATAACAGACAGTAGCCTCCCCAACATGTTTCACCACACTGGCGTCATCAGGGGGCTGAGGCTTATACTGACTTACTCTGTATCAGAGGACCTTTTATAGTCTTGGCTATGAACTGATACCAATATTGGCAAATAGTAATCAGCGTTATTTGGTGTCAAGAGGACAAAAACCCTATCATATTGAGAGGAGTGTACTTTCTTTTAAGATCTTACAAGCTGATTCATTCTTTGAACTGTCTATCATACCACTGCACATGTATTGGGCACAGTTACCACTCCCATGTTTCCCGATCATATACCGCAAATCAATCATAATATCTAAATCCCGTCCAATAAATGAGCTCCTACCACCGCGCTGGGAATTACATCCGGATTGACGCTGCCGATATCTCATTTACATCGGGTTAGTTCTACCGCGCATGCGTCCGCACTTAGACTCAGAGAGAATAATTTTACATACCGCACATGAGTCTGCACTTAGACTCCGAGATAGAGTAATTTTACATACCGCACATTTGTCGGGAAACAGAACTCTCTCCGGACGGCGCATGCTCGCGGACTTAGACGGAAAAATTTTGCACACTCACACGTCTGGACCCCGAGAGCGTCACAGGCTATGTTGTGAGGCAAAATTTTAACCCCGCGCGTTCCAATTTACCAATCAATTTTGCCCCTATCTACATAATGGGAAAAAAGTGAAACGAAAAGTGTATCCGCACCATCGCATTTACAATCACAAAATTTTGCACAGACACCTCATGTGACCCAGGGAACGTCGAAGACTATGTTTTGACAGGAAAATTTAACCCTGCGCTTTACAGTTACTCTCAAAAAACATGCCTTCATTAAAGTAAATGGAGCCTGGAACTACAGGTTATTAGTAGGAGCTGTGAGTGGTTGCTATAGGAACAAAAGACATCATAGTATAAGAAGCTTATATGTGAGGTAATAAGATGTCGGTGGCGAGATGGATAGAGAGAGACAGAGAGAGACAGACAGATAGAGAGACAGAGAGAGACAGACAGGGAAAGAGACAGACAGAGACAAACGGGGAAAGAGACAGACAGAGACAGATGGTGAAAAAGACAGTCAGAGACAGACGGGGAAAGAGACAGACAGAGAAAGACCTGGAAAGAGACAGATGGGGAAAGAGACAGACAGACAGGGACAGAGACAGGGAAGGAGGAGACAACCAGAGAGACAGACAAAGATAGATGGGGAAAGACACAGACCTTGCTAGAGACTGACGGGGAAAGAGACAGAGAAATAGAGACAGACAAAGACAGGCAGACAGTGAAAGAGACAGACCGGAAAAGACACAGACAAAGAGACGGGGAGACAGACTGGAAAAGAGACAGACCTGGGAAAGAGACAGACCTGGAAACAGAGAGATGGGGAAATAAACAGAGAGATAGAGACAGACAAAGAAAGAGACAGACAGAGACAGGCAGATAGGGAAAGAGACAGACGGGGAAAGAGACAGACGGGGAAAAAGACAGATGGGGAAAGACACAGACAGGGAAAGAAATAGATGGGGAAAGAGACAGACAGGGAAAGAGACAAATGGGGAAAGAGACAGACGGGGAAAGAGGCAGACGAGGAAAGAGGCAGACGAGGAAAGAGGAAGACCTGGAAAGAGACAGACCTGGAAAGAGACGGACCTGGAAAGAGACAGACAGAGACAGACAGGGAAAGAGACAGATCTGGAGAGAGACAGACGGAGCACATTACTTGGCCAATTTAGTTAAATCTGTGTGGAATATCTGTGGTGTTGAAATATATGTTGTGAAATGCTTCTATTAGCTTAGTTTTTGCCTTTTAATAATTACATTTCTATCTATTTGTTTTGTGGGTTTTGTGTGCAGAATACATTTTTGTTAATACATTCTATTTTGTTAACAGCAGTTATTAACCCGTGCGAAGCTGGGTACTACAGCTAGTTATAAATAAAGATGTTGAATATTTGTGCTCATACAGTTTAATCTGAAGATCCACCTTGCCTCTTCTTTCAGTAAAAGCTTGTCCAGATTTCCTTTTCTTGCACCCAACCGAACTTGTCTAATACCCCAGTATTTTAAATCTAGGGGATTTTCACTATGACAATATCTCATATGTCTAGAGAGTGGTGTATCAACTTTGGTGTTCATTGTACTTATATGTTTGGAGATCCTCCTCCGGAATTCCTGAATCGTTTTTCCTACATATAGTTTTCTACATGGGCACATTGCTGGTGTGTTGACTGGCACAGATATTCCAGGGTTTGGGTTTCCACAGCTTACATTTTTTGGCACCTGATACTTCAGGGGTTCTAGATATCTTAAGCAAGGTAAGCAGCTCTCCACAGTAGCAATGCATTTTTTACAGCATCATACATGCAACACTAGGCACACATTTGCGATAGGTTTAGAGCAAGTTAGTGTTTCTATTAGGGGTGGTGATTTGTTACCAGTTCTGTTACGATGTGAGTATAGGTGGATCTTCAAGCTGGATTGTGTAGTTCCCAAGGGCATCATTGAAGATCTCTTGTTCAAGGTTTTTATAGATGTTAATGTATCTCTTCCGTTCTTTCCATATCAGTGCTGATGTATGGTGACATTGGCATCTTTATGACACATTACCACTTTTTTGCCACTTATTTATATCTGTATTTTGTATTATGTCTCTGTCTCTTTAAATATAGATGTAATAGGTTATGGTAGCTTCATACTTATAAATGTTTTTTTCTGGCACACCAGACATTTTTTAAACTGTGTGATGATTTATGTTTAAATTTACATCTTGTGGCTCATCTGTATTGTACAAATCATGTATAACTCTCTTCAGTGGTTGTATTATACTGATGCACACGTCCACTACGTACATTTGCGATTTGCTCTCTTTGGAATGCAATCTGCAGCCTGTGGGCACCTATCGTATCCTAATTCTGTGTCCTCAGAATGCATTGTGTACCAAGAGAGTTATGTCTTGCGGTATTGCCTCAAAACTCACACTACCTCATAGAAGCTGCAGCCATACTGTTTCCAGTATTTGGAGTTGTTCTATATGTATGTGGTGTTGGCCTATCTTTGGTTGTTTGGGTGTGACTAAGCTGGTTGGGAACAAGGAGTGCATTTTACTTATTGGAGTGGAATCACACTTGCGTGTCACTCGCACGTGACTCTCATCACATCACCTGGTAAGGCTGGCTGCTGTCTCAAACAGGAGCGTGCAGCTGCATAGAAATACATGCAGTTGCACACTCCTATATATGTGATGCGGTAGTGATGCGTTTTCTTTTTGCCAGGAGGTGTAGATTGGGTGCCAAAATATGGTGTAAAGATTCCAGCACCAAACGTGCATCTCTTGGCAAAAAAAATGCACAAAAATGCTTTTCACGCAGTTTGGGTGCCATTTTCTGCCAGAAGGTGCAAATTTTGTGCTGAAATCTGGTGCAGACATTTCAGCAAGTCACTGACTTAAGTGAACTACAAGGTTAAAAATGAACTTTTCTTTAACTACATTTAAAATATTGTGCACGACTAATTCACTATATATCTGAAGCCTATCTGAGTCCTACAAGTTATCCATCAAAATGATGCTCAGATACTAATTTTGATATCTTTTATTTGATAATCATATGATATTTGGTGTACCCCTGTTTCCTTGTGCAGTACTGTTTCTTTTCTTTGACACTAATTTTGATATCAACTATCAGGACCAATTGCTATACAATATAGTATTTTCTTCTAAAATATCACAGTAGTTTAATTTTTGTTTCACTTCATCACTCCAAAATAATCACTCGTCCACCACATCAATTCAGAATCATTATATGCATCCACCGCCTCTCTTCTTTTATGTGACAAGTGTCTAGGATCTAAATTAACAGTGGATATTTTTATTATTTTTCACCATGGTCCATAATTTTTTTTAACAGGCAGTGATACTCTTCCTGTATATCCTGTCAGAGTATTTATACTAAAAACCATGCATCATTTTCCTGTGTTTTCTAGCCTATTGTATTGGCTTGGAAAGACTCAGCAGTCTTATATCACCTGCCTATATCATTATCTCGTGCCTTGCTAGTATAATTTCTGACTTAATTCCTGCCTATACGCGTTTCATCTCATTTAAAACAGTGTGACGCATCAGAAGGCTAAATTAGACACTCCACTACCTATGATTTTCAGGGTCACCACATAGTTTTCTTGTGGAACAGATATACCTCAGTATGTTTGTATTGTCATTGGTGGCTGTAGGCATCGGACCAGCAGGAGTGTTTTGGAGGTAATAAAGTGGTGAAAGAGGAGGTTTTTTTGTCTTTTATTTCAAATAAAGGATTTTTTCGGTGTTTGTGTTTATTTATTTTCACGTACAGATTAGTAATTGGGGGGGTTCATCGATGCCTGCCATAACTAATCTAGGGCTTAGTGGCAGCTGTGGGCTGTGATGAACCCTTATTACATCGATTGCCACTGCACAAGGGCAATCGGGAAGAGCCGGGTAAAGTGTTGGGATTGTCGCATCTGCTATTTTAGGCTGCTATTTTTAGGCTGGGTGGCAGTAAGCATTGGTGTCCCCAGCCTGAGAATACCAGCCCCCAGCTGTCAGGCTTTATCATGGTTGGGTATCAAAATTGGGGGGACCGCACGCAATTTTTGTAAAATGATTTATTTAAATAATATTAAAAAAAGTCATATACAGTTCCTCTTATTTTGATACACAGCCAAGATAAGCGCACAGCGGGGGGGGGGCTGCAGCCTGTAGCTGTATGCTTTATCTGTGCTGGTAGCAAAATATGGGGGGGATCCTACGCCAATTTTGTAATATTTATTATTACTGAACGCTATAGACCCGCAGACCGGGTCTGTGACGGGAAGCCTCAGACACGCTGTCACTCACGGTGGGGGCATGTCTGACTGCAACTAATCACAGATGCCGATGGGCTGAGAAAGCAGTGCTTATGCATAAGCTTAATAAGCGAATGTGCGGCAGGAGCGTACAGCCGCACCATAGCTTCGGAATGGAGCGCTGATTGCTTTATTATTTTTTTTAATACTTATTTAAATAATTTTAAAAAACACATGGGGTCCCTAGTAGTTTGATACACAGCCAAGATAACATGCATAGCTGGGGCTGTAGCTGTCTGCTTTATCTGCGCTCTATCAAAATACAGAGGACTGTGCACCATTTTTTCCAATTATATATTTATTTTTACACTCCACTTTGAGGACCCAGACTGCTAGCGTAAGGGCAACCAATCATAGATGCTGACACAAAGGGTGGGCAAGGCAAACAGCGCATACTCATGAACTTTAATGATTGGATCAGGAAGCAATGTGACAGCTGCAGGGAACTGTAAGTATAATTCTCCTGCTTTAACCCCATAATACTCTGACAACATTATTTACAGAAACCAAATGTGAGTCATAAATGCATCTAGGCTAGAGTTGAGTGGACTGCCAATAATCCGGGTCCGGCGGATATATATGTCAATAGGGAGCGGGAGAGAGAGAGAGAGAGAGAGGGGCAGAGAGGGAGAGAGAGAGAGAGAGAGATCATTTAATGAACACAGAAAGGTCAGATTTTGGCAAGACAAAATTTTGTCGCCCACAGAAAGTAATGTGAAATTCAAACAAATAATTAACTTCTAATACAAAGATATGTTGCATAACATTGGTGAATGAAGTTGTGGTGCTATTAGAGCCATATTTAATAATTTGTGTGACTTCCATGAGCCTGAAGGATTGCATCCATGCAGTTCAACAATGATTTATACAATTTATTGATGAAGTCATAAGAAATTGCAAAAGATGCAGTCTTACATGCCTCCCAGAGTTAATCTAGAGTCTTTGGTTTTGTCTTCCAAGCGTCCTCTTTCATCCTACCCCAAACATGCTCAATGATGTTCATGTCTGGTGACTGGGCTGGCCAGACCTGGAGTACCTTGATCTTCTTTGCCAGGAGGAACCTTGTTGTAGAGATGGATGTATGAGATGGAGCACCATCCTACTGCAGAATTTGACCCCTTTTATGATTGGTTATGTAAGAGGTAGCTAATACTTCTTGATATTTTAGGCTATTGATATTGCCTTCCACCTTGCAAATGTTTCACACACCCCCATACTGAATGTAACCCCAGACCATGATCTTTCCACCACCAAACTTAACTGTTTTCTAGATCCATACAGGCCCCAGTAGGCCTCCTGCAGTATTTGCGGCAGCTGTGGTATAATTCAACTGAAGATTCATTAGAGAAATCCACCTTCTGACACTTTTCCAGCGTCCATCTGTTTAGCAGGCTGTGGGACTTGGCACATGCCACACGGTTTTTTAATTGCCTTTTGTTTAGGGCTGGCTTCTCGGCACTGATTCGACCATGGAGGCCATTTCGAGACAGAATCCTACAAACTGTTCTATTTGAAACAGGGACTAGAAGTGACCAGGCCTTTTGGAGCTCTGCTGCAGTGGAAAAGGGGATGGCGTTGGATTTTCAAAGCAACAAACGTTCCTCCTGAGCAGTTGTCTTGCAGGGTCTGATGGACCTGGGCTTGTCAAAAACATATCCAGTCTCTTCAAAACTTTTTTTTAATTCTTTGTACTTGACGCTGAGACACATTAAAGGTTCCAGCTACCTCTGCAGTGGATCTGGTCTTCAGCCACTTGATAATCAAGGCTTTGGTCACAAGGTGGAATTTTGGCATGTTGTCAGAGGTCAAGTTGCAGTTCAAGTAAAGGTCTGGGGTGCTGAGTTTCTTTTTATACACACCCACCAATTAAGTGATCATTTAGTGAGCACAGGTGAGGATGTAAACTAGGATTGGGTGCATTATATGACAAGGCGACAAAACTTTTGTCTTGCCAAAATCTGACCTTTCTGTGTTCATTAAATGATCAATATTTCAGCTTTGCAGCAACTTTATTTTCATAACCTAAACCAAATTTGGGAGGGGCTCAGCTTTCAAAAGAGTAATTTATGAAACCAATGGATGAATTTAAAGTCAGGTTATAAACTTTTGTACCACCCCGCGCTCGGCTGCAGCCGAGCCGCTCGGATCTGGGCTTGTTGGTGGGTGGCTCGAGCGCCTCCGGACCTGGGGTCACTTCGCTCTGAAAGGGGATGCTGGCGCTTTTGGTGGTGGTTAGGTAGGTGCAGGGCCGGAGACGCACTTGAGTTCGTGATGCCACCCACGGGATGTGGTGAAGGTGTAGACACCATCGCTTCAGTTACGGGGCACCCGGGGGAGATGGTAGTGCAGCAAGATGTTAACCCCTCCGTGGGCAGGGTTGATGGCCCCCGGGACCCGTTGGGGGTAGCTGGGCAGTGCAGGGCGGTGCGTGGCTGGGTGGCACAGTTGTACTCACTGTTATTGACACACACAAGTTTCTGGTAAACAAAGTTGATGGTGATTGGTGCCCGCAGCCGGCTGCGTCTGGTCCCCCGGTGGTCTTTGCCTTTCTCCTGCACCATGTAGTGTATGTGTAGACTGCCTGCGCTTCAGCAATGGGAGTCTGCTCCCCGGCTGTGTGAATGTCGGGAGAGCCCGGTTGCCCGCAGACGCTGGCCCGTGGGATCTCTCTGCCTATGCGGTGGCTTTCTATCCTTTTCGGTGGGCTGTTGTCTTCAGTCGGGACTTGGGTGGGAAAGGACCTATAGTCCAGACCGCAACCAGTTAATTAACTCAGTCCAGTGGATTCTGGACCTCGTTTCAGGGTCTGAGTACCCCCCTGTGTGCTCCGGTTTACGAGTCGGTTCCCTGGGTCGGTACCGGCTGGCCACTACCCTGTCCCGATCCACCACGGTTCCACTGAGCCGTCTTCCCGGCTCCTGCAAGCTAAGGCCACCGTTTGCCTCCTAGCCAAAGGTGTCCTGGCTCCAACCCCGGCACCTGTCAGACTCCTTCACTCCTCACTCAACTACCACTGAACTGGACTCAACTGAACTGAACTGACTCCATTTTCCGCCTCAGGCCCTCTGAACTCCTCGCATGGCATGGCCAACCGCCTGGCTCCGCCCCCTGGTGTGTTCATCAAGCTCTGAGGGAGGTGACTAGGTTTTTTTATGGTTGGCTGATGTTACCTTATTGGGGGACAGGTGTAGTGCGGGGATCTACCTGTGACTACCTGGCTAGTCCAGGGCGTCGCACTTTTATTTATATAACATGGATAAGCGACAGAACTTTTGTCAGGGACTGTAGTACTCATGCTTATTTCTGATCTACAGTACTCCAGACTCTTTATAATCACACACAGCTTTGTAGAGAGATCAGGAGAGCAGACTGTCAGCCATTACATGTCTCACTCTGGTAATGCCCCCTTTCATTTAAAATAATTTCTGGAGGCAGATTATCAGGGAGATTTATGTCTTATGCATAGATTTCAACAGTTCATTTAGATATTATGAAAAACATAGATTTCTGCGGAATAAAACATTGAATCACAGATACCAAGTGATCATTTTATTCAACTTTCTATGACTTGCATGCCCATACAAATGGCTTAGATGGGTCGATTTTACTGACAGATGCCCTTTAAACTAGCATCCCGAATATTTGATAATACAGTTTCACATGATTAACACAAGAGTAAAGAAATGTTACTGTATTTCGCCCTTGTTATGTATGGAATTCCATATACTAGTAAATGCAGGAGATCCTCCACTTTAGACAACTACTGGAGACATTGTTTTTGAAAGCAGAATTAATTAGACTGTTTTGGACTGATTTGAAGATATCTTTTACAAATTCAATATCTCTATGGAAAAGACCCCAGAGATAATTAGAAAGTGTCACACTAAATAACTAAATTTTCAAAACTGCTTTCCACTTTATAATTGCATTAGCATTTTTCCAGCCTAATTTTTCTTAGAAGCTTTGTTATCAGTCGTTTAGGCACACAACCCATACTACGGAGCACCACTACTTTTAATTAATTCTAGTCCAGCAGCTCATTACCATATTTCACATTATTAAACCTAGACAAGCAACTATTTATGTGACACATTTATTAGTTCAGCCCTAACTGGAAGCCTGTAAATATTCATTTGAACATACAAATTCTACCTACAATAGTGCACATTAGAACTGAAATATTGGGATTTGCGGAATAATACAGTTCAGCAGAATTTATCACATACAGTATCCTCTGAAAACATGAAAGCCTATGGTTCTCAATTCATTCTAACGTTATGTTTATTTATTTTGTATGCTTTGATGTTTCTCTAGTCCCCACATCCCTTGTCCAGAATGACCAAGTTAAAAAAAAAGAAATACCAATCTGAGCTAATATTAAAATTGTGTATGTCACCCTGGTCCCACCAAAATAGCTCTGACCCATTGAGGAATGGGCTCTAAAATGGTATGAAGGTATCCATTATGTTCTGTGAGAAGCAAGGTGGGACCTAATAGATTAAACAGATTCCCAATAGGACTGAGATCAGGGAATTTGGTGGTTAAATCAACTTTCCATTTCTCAAACCATTGAAATATAATTTTTCCACTGTTGCAGGGCACCTATATCCTGTTTACAAAGGATATTGCCCCTTGGGAATACTGTTTTTAGAATGGAATGTAGTACATGTGCAAAAACCATGCGTTGTGATCCTGCAATGGCAGACTGAGTGAATCACTGACATCCAGAACAGAGAAATGGGAGAAGAAAGGGGTTCATTATTTCATTAACACAAGTTCCAATCAATGACACCAGCAGAGGGGTGGGTGAAGAAGGGGGTGAATATTCATTACTTCTCTAACACAAGTTCCAATCAATGACACCGGCAAAGGGGTGGATGGGGAAGAGGGTGAATATTCATTGTTTCATTAACACAAGTTCCAACCAATGGTGCCAGCACAGGGCTGGGTGGGTTAAGAGGTGAATATTCATTATATCATTATTTCATTAACACAAGTTCCAATCAATGATGTCGGCAGAGATATGGGCGGGATTCTTGGTGGGAGGAGGGGTGAATATTCTTTCCATTAACTAGCCGACATGTGACTATAATCTTCCAAGGCTTACAGCAACGTACATATTATGGGCAGTGGAAGTAGTGAATATTCATTTTTCATTAATGGGCAACCCAGTCACTGACATTAATGAAAAATACAACACATCCCCCAACAATAAACCCTAAAACACTGTTTGGAACCAAAAATAATATAAAACACTGTCTTATTTTTGGAGAAACAGAGTAGGAGGACTATGTGGGGGCTCATACTTTATATAAGGATACTGTTTGGGGGCTCATACTTTACATAGGGGATTGTGTGTGCTCATACAGTATATTGGAGGGCTATATGGAGGTTCATACTTTATATAGTGGCTATGGGGGACCTAACACTGTATACATGAGGGTTATATAGGATAGGTGATAGTCCAGCAACATGTCCAGTAGATTTAATTTAATTCCATTAAAAGTCCAGGAACAGGTTTAAAAACAAGGGAAATTTGAGTAGCTGACATGTTTCAAACAAAGTATCTTAGTTATAGTGTACGTTCCTTACACAACGACTTGTTTAAATGGTGTCTAAGTTCATTTTTTATATGATAAAGAAAATACACATTCAATAAATATATAATAAATCAGATATGATATTCATATCTTTGGATTTCTTTTGTAGAATTTTAACATCCAAAAAGCTTCCCTTCTGTGTAGCTATATGAGTGGATCTATGGTCATGTACCCCACTGGACATCAGTGGTTTTATTGCAAATATGGACATGTGTTTCTATAGTATGTAGCATTAGCAGTGTTAATGTTAGGTATAATGCTGTCACGCTTCCCGGTTCCCGTGCCCCGCTCCCCGGTTCCCGGCAGCGTCCCCTGCTCACCACTCCGGTTCCGGCCTCCTCTTCCTCGCCTGCGCCCTCCATGAGTCCTGCTCCCCGCTCCCGGCGCCCCTCTGCGACGTGGTACACTCAGCCGGGCACTCCTGCTTCCTCTGCACCGCTCCCTGGACTGACTTCTGGCACACGGGCCTCGCGCATGCGCATTAGGGCGCGCGCGCGGTCATTGACCCTCTCTTAAAGGGCCAGCACCTAGAAACAGGAAATTGCATAGACAGGTACAGGGTATATTAGGATTCTCTTTCCTGGTGGGCGGGGCCTGTTCTACGTATTTAGTAAGCTAGGAGTTCAGGTCCCCGTATTGCTGTGTCCAGTACTAACCCCTGTCTGTCTCGCAGAGCCTGTCCTGCCACGCCAGCCGGTCCTGACCACGTCCGTTCCAGTGCTACTGACGGTGACTCCGGCGGAAGTTCCACCACCTCTGCAGCTCCGCCAGTCTCCAGTCCCTGGCTCCGTTGGTGACCCGTTCCCTCGCTCAGCAGGTTCCGGAATCCGCCTGACCCTACAACCCGGCCTCAGACCCTGAGCCTCGTCACCCGGACTACCGTCTAGAACTCCGTGTTCTCAGCGACATCTACCTTCCAGCTCTCCTACGGACTGTCTTGCTACCATAGTGCTTCGGCTGCCGTGCATCAAGATCCTCTGGCGGGGTGACCGGCCTGGCTGCCTCACCAAGGGAACCCGGTGTACGGTCCAGTGTTTCCACCACCCGGACGTAACAAATGCATACCTCCCAACCGTCCCAGATTTAGTGGGACTGTCCCGGTTTGAGGGCTCCATTCCGCTGTTCACTGCTTTTGTCCCAGCTCCTCCTCTCAGTTCAGTGAATAAATTAACTCAAGAAGAGCAGTGCATAAAAAAAATTCTCATCTGCTCTGATTTACCAGGACAGGATGAGAACTCATGAGCGTTTTTTCGTCAGGGAGTAGTTCTAGCATTGAGCCAATAACTGTACTGAGAGGCATAGGAGGATTTAGTAATCTTGACCTATATTGCAGGCAGAGAAGCCTGAAGCAGATTATTCAGCTATATAGAGAAATATATACTGCAAGTCTTGGTAGGTGAAGGAAAAAGTCAGATTCTTTTGTTCCTATAAAACTAGAAATGAGTAAAGAAATAACAAAAATATAACTTGAGTTTTTACCCACCTTGGTATCAAACATGCAACTCTCAAACATGTTACAGCTCCCCCAGCTGTGGATCCAGAGGCTCTGCTGACATCAGAGGAAGGATGTTACATAGATGAACCTGCATTGCAACCTCTGATTACACAGTAAATTGAGATCTATTGTACAGAGCAGAATCTATGTGTCCTGTATTCTAGAAGGAGAGTAAAAGATTTTTTTTCCTCTAAAAATTACTAAAAATAATAAAAAAAATAGAATGATGTAATTTTGAATGCGTTTTTTAAAAAAATAATAAATATCACAAATCAGCAAATAACATGGATATATTTGGTGTCCCTGTAATCATAACGAATAGTGATGAGCGAGTACTAAAAAGCTCGGGTGCTCGAAGCTCGGGCCGAGCCTCCCAAGATACTCGTGTACTCGGCCCGAGCAACGAGCCCAATGTTATCCTATGGGAGACCCGAGTATTTTTGTGAAATGACCACCGGCAGCATGTAGAAACCCTAAAAATGGCACAAAAGTCTCAGAAGAGTGCTCAAATGACATGGCAACAGCATGGGGAAGACCCCTTGAAGCATTTATCACTCAAAAGTCACAGCTGTGAACAATTTTGTCCGCGTTTTACGCCATTTTTACGGACTCACCAGAAAACCTTCCAAAATGACACCAAAATGATTTTTCATGGCGGAAATGTTAAGGGCACATACCCAATAGTGAGATAGAGCTAATGTATGTTACTTTTTGAGATCAATACATGAAAGATTTTACGTAAAACATTGTGTGGCACTCCGATGTCCCTGAGAAGGCCTCTGAGTCTAATGTGCCCATTTTGAGGAACTGAGTCTTTGTAGTATTTTCCTTTGCCAGGGCAGTCCAAAATTGTGAGGTTCACCAATGCCCCTGCATACAGACGTGCATGATGGCCTGTAAACCTGAAGTGCCCATTGTAAGGAAGTGGGTCTATTGTAGTATAGCCCTTAGGCAGGGCAGCCAAAAATTGGGAGGCTCCACGTTGTCCCTGGATAGAGACGTGCATGAGGGCCTCAAAACATTAAGTGTCCATTGTCAGGAAGTGGGTGTATTATAGTATAGCCCTTAGGCAGGGCAGCCAAAAATTGGGAGGCTCCACGTTGTCCCTGGATAGAGACGTGCATGAGGGCCTCAAAACATTAAGTGTCTATTGTCAGGAAGTGGGTGTATTATAGTATAGCCCTTTGGCAGGGCAGCCAAAAATTGGGAGGCTCCACGTTGTCCCTGGATAGAGACGTGCATGAGGGCCTCAAAACATTAAGTGTCCATTGTCAGGAAGTGGGTGTATTATAGTATAGCCCTTTGGCAGGGCAGCCAAAAATTGGGAGGCTCCACGTTGTCCCTGGATAGAGACGTGCATGAGGGCCTCAAAACATTAAGTGTCCATTGTCAGGAAGTGGGTGTATTATAGTATAGCCCTTAGGCAGGGCAGCCAAAAATTGGGAGGCTCCACGTTGTCCCTGGATAGAGACGTGCATGAGGGCCTCAAAACATTAAGTGTCCATTGTCAGGAAGTGGGTGTATTATAGTATAGCCCTTTGGCAGGGCAGCCAAAAATTGGGAGGCTCCACGTTGTCCCTGGATAGAGACGTGCATGAGGGCCTCAAAACATTAAGTGTCCATTGTCAGGAAGTGGGTGTATTATAGTATAGCCCTTAGGCAGGGCAGTCAAAAATTGGGAGGCTCCACGTTGTCCCTGGATAGAGACGTGCATGAGGGCCTCAAAACATTAAGTGTCCATTGTCAGGAAGTGGGTGTATTATAGTATAGCCCTTTGGCAGGGCAGCCAAAAATTGGGAGGCTCCACGTTGTCCCTGGATAGAGACGTGCATGAGGGCCTCAAAACATTAAGTGTCCATTGTCAGGACGTGGGTGTATTATAGTATAGCCCTTAGGCAGGGCAGCCAAAAATTGGGAGGCTCCACGTTGTCCCTGGATAGAGACGTGCATGAGGGCCTCAAAACATTAAGTGTCCATTGTCAGGAAGTGGGTGTATTATAGTATAGCCCTTTGGCAGGGCAGCCAAAAATTGGGAGGCTCCACGTTGTCCCTGGATAGAGACGTGCATGAGGGCCTCAAAACATTAAGTGTCCATTGTCAGGAAGTGGGTGTATTATAGTATAGCCCTTTGGCAGGGCAGCCAAAAATTGGGAGGCTCCACGTTGTCCCTGGATAGAGACGTGCATGAGGGCCTCAAAACATTAAGTGTCCATTGTCAGGAAGTGGGTGTATTATAGTATAGCCCTTAGGCAGGGCAGCCAAAAATTGGGAGGCTCCACGTTGTCCCTGGATAGAGACGTGCATGAGGGCCTCAAAACATTAAGTGTCCATTGTCAGGAAGTGGGTGTATTATAGTATAGCCCTTAGGCAGGGCAGCCAAAAATTGGGAGGCTCCACGTTGTCCCTGGATAGAGACGTGCATGAGGGCCTCAAAACATTAAGTGTCCATTGTCAGGAAGTGGGTGTATTATAGTATAGCCCTTTGGCAGGGCAGCCAAAAATTGGGAGGCTCCACGTTGTCCCTGGATAGAGACGTGCATGAGGGCCTCAAAACATTAAGTGTCCATTGTCAGGAAGTGGGTGTATTATAGTATAGCCCTTTGGCAGGGCAGCCAAAAATTGGGAGGCTCCACGTTGTCCCTGGATAGAGACGTGCATGAGGGCCTCAAAACATTAAGTGTCCATTGTCAGGAAGTGGGTGTATTATAGTATAGCCCTTAGGCAGGGCAGCCAAAAATTGGGAGGCTCCACGTTGTCCCTGGATAGAGACGTGCATGAGGGCCTCAAAACATTAAGTGTCCATTGTCAGGAAGTGGGTGTATTATAGTATAGCCCTTTGGCAGGGCAGCCAAAAATTGGGAGGCTCCACGTTGTCCCTGGATAGAGACGTGCATGAGGGCCTCAAAACATTAAGTGTCCATTGTCAGGAAGTGGGTGTATTATAGTATAGCCCTTAGGCAGGGCAGCCAAAAATTGGGAGGCTCCACGTTGTCCCTGGATAGAGACGTGCATGAGGGCCTCAAAACATTAAGTGTCCATTGTCAGGAAGTGGGTGTATTATAGTATAGCCCTTTGGCAGGGCAGCCAAAAATTGGGAGGCTCCACGTTGTCCCTGGATAGAGACGTGCATGAGGGCCTCAAAACATTAAGTGTCCATTGTCAGGAAGTGGGTGTATTATAGTATAGCCCTTAGGCAGGGCAGTCAAAAATTGGGAGGCTCCACGTTGTCCCTGGATAGAGACGTGCATGAGGGCCTCAAAACATTAAGTGTCCATTGTCAGGAAGTGGGTGTATTATAGTATAGCCCTTTGGCAGGGCAGCCAAAAATTGGGAGGCTCCACGTTGTCCCTGGATAGAGACGTGCATGAGGGCCTCAAAACATTAAGTGTCCATTGTCAGGAAGTGGGTGTATTATAGTATAGCCCTTAGGCAGGGCAGCCAAAAATTGGGAGGCTCCACGTTGTCCCTGGATAGAGACGTGCATGAGGGCCTCAAAACATTAAGTGTCCATTGTCAGGAAGTGGGTGTATTATAGTATAGCCCTTTGGCAGGGCAGCCAAAAATTGGGAGGCTCCACGTTGTCCCTGGATAGAGACGTGCATGAGGGCCTCAAAACATTAAGTGTCCATTGTCAGGAAGTGGGTGTATTATAGTATAGCCCTTTGGCAGGGCAGCCAAAAATTGGGAGGCTCCACGTTGTCCCTGGATAGAGACGTGCATGAGAGCCTCAAAACATTAAGTGTCCATTGTCAGGAAGTGGGTGTATTATAGTATAGCCCTTAGGCAGGGCAGCCAAAAATTGGGAGGCTCCACGTTGTCCCTGGATAGAGACGTGCATGAGGGCCTCAAAACATTAAGTGTCCATTGTCAGGAAGTGGGTGTATTATAGTATAGCCCTTAGGCAGGGCAGCCAAAAATTGGGAGGCTCCACGTTGTCCCTGGATAGAGACGTGCATGAGGGCCTCAAAACATTAAGTGTCCATTGTCAGGAAGTGGGTGTATTATAGTATAGCCCTTAGGCAGGGCAGCCAAAAATTGGGAGGCTCCACGTTGTCCCTGGATAGAGACGTGCATGAGGGCCTCAAAACATTAAGTGTCCATTGTCAGGAAGTGGGTGTATTATAGTATAGCCCTAAGGCAGGGCAGCCAAAAATTGGGAGGCTCCACGTTGTCCCTGGATAGAGACGTGCATGAGGGCCTCAAAACATTAAGTGTCCATTGTCAGGAAGTGGGTGTATTATAGTATAGCCCTTTGGCAGGGCAGCCAAAAATTGGGAGGCTCCACGTTGTCCCTGGATAGAGACGTGCATGAGGGCCTCAAAACATTAAGTGTCCATTGTCAGGAAGTGGGTGTATTATAGTATAGCCCTTAGGCAGGGCAGCCAAAAATTGGGAGGCTCCACGTTGTCCCTGGATAGAGACGTGCATGAGGGCCTCAAAACATTAAGTGTCCATTGTCAGGAAGTGGGTGTATTATAGTATAGCCCTTTGGCAGGGCAGCCAAAAATTGGGAGGCTCCACGTTGTCCCTGGATAGAGACGTGCATGAGGGCCTCAAAACATTAAGTGTCCATTGTCAGGAAGTGGGTGTATTATAGTATAGCCCTTAGGCAGGGCAGCCAAAAATTGGGAGGCTCCACGTTGTCCCTGGATAGAGACGTGCATGAGGGCCTCAAAACATTAAGTGTCCATTGTCAGGAAGTGGGTGTATTATAGTATAGCCCTTTGGCAGGGCAGCCAAAAATTGGGAGGCTTCACGTTGTCCCTGGATAGAGACGTGCATGAGGGCCTCAAAACATTAAGTGTCCATTGTCAGGAAGTGGGTGTATTATAGTATAGCCCTTAGGCAGGGCAGCCAAAAATTGGGAGGCTCCACGTTGTCCCTGGATAGAGACGTGCATGAGGGCCTCAAAACATTAAGTGTCCATTGTCAGGAAGTGGGTGTATTATAGTATAGCCCTTTGGCAGGGCAGCCAAAAATTGGGAGGCTCCACGTTGTCCCTGGATAGAGACGTGCATGAGGGCCTCAAAACATTAAGTGTCCATTGTCAGGAAGTGGGTGTATTATAGTATAGCCCTTAGGCAGGGCAGCCAAAAATTGGGAGGCTCCACGTTGTCCCTGCATAGAGACGTGCATGAGGGCCTCAAAACATTGTTCCCATTGCAAAGGAGCGGGTCTCCTGTCGTTGTAATGTCCATTCTGCAAAGAATGGGCGAAAAAATTTACCACTGGGGGTATACCTGAAACAAAGGCCTAACTCTTGTAACGGTCATCATGGTGGCGCATGAGGAGAAGGAGGAGCAGTCCAGCGATTATCCAAAGTCCAGAAGTGTGTACCCATGGGTGACTGGAGGTACATGGCAAATTCCCGTTACAAACTTTAAATTCCGCTCTCATTTGCTGGTGGTGTGGTGAAGTCTGGCCCAATCCAACCCTTGTTCATCTTGATCAGAGTCAGCCTATCAGCATTTTCAGTTGACAGGCGGGTGCGTTTATCTGTAATGATTCCACCTGCGGCACTAAAAACACGCTCTGACAAAACGCTAGCGGCAGGGCAGGCCAGGACTTCCAAGGCGTAGAGAGCCAATTCATGCCACGTGTCCACCTTGGATACCCAATAATTGTAAGGCACAGAGGAATGTCGGAGTATAGTTGTTCGATCTGCAAGGTACTCCTTGAGCATCTGGGCAAACTTAGGATTTCTTGTGGCACTACCCCGCACCTCAGGGGCTGTGGTACGTGAGGGGCTGAGAAAACTGTCCCACATCTTAAAGACTGTTCCCCTACCTCTGGCGGATTGGACTTGTGCCTCTCTCGGCTGTACGCCTTGGTTGTCCACTGATTCCTGACCTATGCCGCTAGCGTTTTGTGAGGGGAATGCTTTGCCTACTTCCGTGACTATGGCCTTCCGGAACTGCTGCATTTTGGTTGACCTCTCCGCCTCGGGAATAAGAGACATAAAGTTCTCCTTGTAGCGTGGGTCTAACAGTGTTACCAACCAGTAATGATTGTCGGCCAAGATGTTCTTAACGCGAGGGTCACGAGACAGGCAGCTTACCATAAAGTCAGCCATGTGCGCCAGACTCTTAGCAGCCAGGACTTCAGTAGCCTGACCAACACGTTGACTGAACATGCTGTCCTCCCCCTCCTCCTCCTCATCTACCCTGTCCTCTGGCCAGCCACGCTGAACCGAGGATATGACTGGTGTGCATGTCATATCCTCAATTTGGCCGGAGATTTGCTCCATGTCTTCATCCTCCTCCTCGTCATAGTCCTCCACTGCACGTTGTGATGAGACGAGGCTGGGCTGTGTGTTATCACCCACACCCACTACTGTTTCTTGCTGCAACTCATCGCGCTCCGCCTGCAATGCATCATGTTTGGTTTTGAGCAGAGACCGTTTTAGAAGGCAGAGTAGCGGTATGGTGACGCTAATAATGGCGTCATCACCACTCACCATCTTGGTGGAGTCCTCAAAGTTTTGGAGGATGGTACATAGGTCGGACATCCATCTCCACTCCTCAGGTGTTATGTGTGGAGTTTGACCCATTTCCCGACGGCTTAGGTGATGCAGGTACTCAACAACTGCCCTCTTCTGCTCACATATCCTGACCAACATGTGCAGAGTAGTGATGAGCGAGCATGCTTGTCACTACTCGGTACTCGCACGAGTATCACTGTACTCGGGCTGCTCGGCGGGGAACGAGTAATCTCGCGATACTCGTGCTTTACTCGTGGTCTTCATTTCTGCATGTTGGCGCTCTTTTGAGAGCCAGCCCTCATGCAGGGATTGGCTGGCAGACCACTGCAATGCCACAGCCCTGTTAGTTGTGGAATTGCAGTGATTGGCCGGCCTGCACAGCGTCACCGAGCCTTTATATAGGCCGGCGCGCTGTGCTCTGCTCACAGCTATTCTGACAGTGAGTGTAGGGAGAGTGTCGCTGATTCAGGGAAAGCTTTGCGGCCCTTTATAGCTTTTTCAGTTGCAGGGCTGCAAACAGTGTGACCAAAAGTCCTTCTCAGGACTATTCTAGTTGTATACAGGCAGGCAGGGTATAGCCAGGTCGGCGTACAGTAGCAGAGTCCTTCTCAGGACTATTGTTGCTATATACAGGCAGGGTATAGCCAGGTCTGAATACAGGCTAGTGACCAAAAGAGTCCTTGTCAGGACTATTGTAGCAGTATACAGGCAGGCAGGGTAGTGGTGACCGTATACCAGCCTTCATATCTGGGGCTGGTGTACACAGTGTAAAACAGTCCAGATAGTGTCTGACTTGTCTGTACTGTAATTGTCGCTCCCCAAAAAAACCTGTTAGGTTATTATTGCGTCCGTGCTTGGTTTTTAAAACCGCACGTGTGTGCCTGTTGGTGGCAGCGTACAGGTGCACTGGTGTGCGTTTACCAAACTATTATATAACGCACAAGTGTAGTGTATAATACACGTCAGTCAGCAGTGGCTGATAGTGTCAGAGTTCTTAATTTTTGCTCCTAAAACCTGTGTTAGGTTATTATTGCGTCCGTGCTTGGTTTTTAAAACCGCACGTGTGTGCCTGTTGGTGGCAGCGTACAGGTGCACTGGTGTGCGTTTACCAAACTATTATATAACGCACAAGTGTAGTGTATAATACACGTCAGTCAGCAGTGGCTGATAGTGTCAGAGTTCTTAATTTTTGCTCCTAAAACCTGTGTTAGGTTATTATTGCGTCCGTGCTTGGTTTTTAAAACCGCACGTGTGTGCCTGTTGGTGGCAGCGTACAGGTGCACTGGTGTGCGTTTACCAAACTATTATATAACGCACAAGTGTAGTGTATAATACACGTCAGTCAGCAGTGGCTGATAGTGTCAGAGTTCTTAATTTTTGCTCCTAAAACCTGTGTTAGGTTATTATTGCGTCCGTGCTTGGTTTTTAAAACCGCACGTGTGTGCCTGTTGGTGGCAGCGTACAGGTGCACTGGTGTGCGTTTACCAAACTATTATATAACGCACAAGTGTAGTGTATAATACACGTCAGTCAGCAGTGGCTGATAGTGTCAGAGTTCTTAATTTTTGCTCCTAAAACCTGTGTTAGGTTATTATTGCGTCCGTGCTTGGTTTTTAAAACCGCACGTGTGTGCCTGTTGGTGGCAGCGTACAGGTGCACTGGTGTGCGTTTACCAAACTATTATATAACGCACAAGTGTAGTGTATAATACACGTCAGTCAGCAGTGGCTGATAGTGTCAGAGTTCTTAATTTTTGCTCCTAAAACCTGTGTTAGGTTATTATTGCGTCCGTGCTTGGTTTTTAAAACCGCACGTGTGTGCCTGTTGGTGGCAGCGTACAGGTGCACTGGTGTGCGTTTACCAAACTATTATATAACGCACAAGTGTAGTGTATAATACACGTCAGTCAGCAGTGGCTGATAGTGTCAGAGTTCTTAATTTTTGCTCCTAAAACCTGTGTTAGGTTATTATTGCGTCCGTGCTTGCATTTAAAAACCGCACGTGTGTGCCTGTCGGTGGCAGCGTACAGGTGCACTTGTGTGCAATTTCCAGAAACTTTGATATAACGCACAAGTAGTGAATATACACGTCAGCAGTGCACAGCATTGCAAAATGCGCAAGGGCATTGGCAAGGAACAAGGAAGTGGACGTGATGGTGGTGCAGGCAGAGGCCGAGGTCGTGGGCAAGCTCTAATTTCGCCACAACAAAGGGCCACATCTAGTCGCTCGCACGTCCTGTCCCAAATTCTTGGGGACCGCAGCAGTACACCGCTCTTGAACCAAGACCAGTGTCAACAGGTTGTTAGTTGGATAGCGGATAATGCTTCCAGTCAGATTGGCACCACCACAAACACTCTGTCTTCCACACGGTCAAGTGTCAGTAGCCGTGATACTGCACCGCACATTTCTGAACCTGATCCTCCTTCCTACCACCAGGCTGAGTACACGTCCTCCTCGGACATTAATGATCCCACACTTGGACACTCGGAAGAGCTGTTCACGTTTCCATTCACACATTCTGGCCTCTCGCCAGCTCATATTGAAGTGGGTCATGAGGAGATCGTCTGTACAGATGGCCAAATATTTGAGCAGCCACGTTCTCACGAAGTTGGCAACGTGTCTCAACAAGTGGTGGACGATGATGAGACACAATTGTCAGCAAGTCAGGAGGAGGAGCAGGGTGCGGAAGAGGAAGACGACGTGGTGGATGATCCAGTAACTGACCCAACCTGGCAGGAGGATATGCAGAGCGAGGACAGCAGTGCACAGGGGGAGGGAGGCGTAGCATCACAACAGGCAGTAAGAAGCAGGGTGGTGGCCCCAGGCAGAAGTCAGGCAACCGTTCCCCGGAACAACACGACGACACAAGGTGCCTGTACAAATGTTAGGTCTTCACGAGTCTGGCAGTTTTTTAAGTTGGATCCAGATGATTCAAAAAAGGCCATTTGCAACACCTGCCGTGCCAGCATCAGCAGGGGTACCAAAACTAGCAGCCTGACCACCACCAGCATGATCAGGCACATGTCAGCCAAGCACCCGACTTTGTGGGAAGTACAACAGAGTCGAGGAGCAGTGCTTGCTGATGTCACTGCTACGTCTTCGCTGGTTGTGCATGCGAGCCAATCCTCTGTCCATGCTGCCTGCGAACAAGCCTCCTCCACTCCTGCACCTGCAGTTGCCTACGCAGAAAGAACACCATCATCAAGCACGTCCTTGTCCCAGCGCAGCGTTCAGTTATCCATTCAGCAAACCTTTGAACGCAGGCGCAAATACACTGCCAACACCCCACATGCCACAGTTCTAAATGCTAACATTTCGCGACTGCTTGCGCTGGAAATGTTGCCTTTTAGGCTGGTGGAGACAGAAGCATTCCGTGACCTGATGGCGGCAGCTGTCCCACGTTACTCGGTCCCCAGCCGCCACTATTTCTCCCGGTGTGCCGTCCCCGCGTTGCATAACCACGTGTCACAAAACATCACACGTGCCCTGAACAACGCTGTTTCACCCAAGGTCCACCTAACCACAGACACGTGGACAAGTGCTTGTGGGCAAGGCCGCTACATCTCGTTGACGGCACACTGGGTTAATATTGTGGAAGCTGGGACCCAGTCTGAGCGAGGGACGCAACACGTCCTTCCCACACCAAGGTTTGCAGGCCCTACCTCAGTCAGTGTTTCACCCACACTCTACAGCTCCGGAATGTCATGCTCTTCAGCCTCCTCCTCCTCCTGCGCATCCTCATCCACTGTGCCCTCCACACCAGTCACAAGCTGGAAGCACTGCAGCACTGCCTCGGCGAAGCGGCAACAGGCTGTGCTGAAGCTAATCTGCATAGGTGACAAACCCCACAATGCAGAAGAGCTGTGGACAGCTCTGAAACAGCAGGCAGATCACTGGCTCACACCTCTGAACCTAAAGCCAGGAAAGGTCGTTTGTGACAATGGCCGGAACCTGGTGGCGGCTTTGAGGCGAGGCCAGCTGACACATGTTCCATGCGTGGCCCATGTGCTCAACCTCGTGGTTCAGCGGTTTATAAAGTCATACCCAGAGCTGTCTGATCTGCTGGTAAAAGTTCGCCGCCTGTCTGCACATTTTCGAAAGTCACCTACTGCTTCAGCCGGCCTTGCCGGCTTTCAGCGCCGTTTGCATCTTCCGGCTCACAGACTGGTGTGTGATGTCCCCACGCGTTGGAATTCAACTCTGCACATGTTGGTCAGGATATGTGAGCAGAAGAGGGCAGTTGTTGAGTACCTGCATCACCTAAGCCGTCGGGAAATGGGTCAAACTCCACACATAACACCTGAGGAGTGGAGATGGATGTCAGACCTATGTACCATCCTCCAAAACTTTGAGGACTCCACCAAGATGGTGAGTGGTGATGACGCCATTATTAGCGTCACCATACCGCTACTCTGCCTTCTAAAACGGTCCCTGCTGAAAAACAAACATGATGCATTGCAGGCGGAGCGCGATGAGTTGCAGCAAGAAACAGTAGTGGGTGTGGGTGATAACACACAGCCCAGCCTCGTCTCATCACAACGTGCAGTGGAGGACTATGACGAGGAGGAGGATGAAGACATGGAGCAACTCTCCGGCCAAATTGAGGATATGACATGCACACCAGTCATATCCTCGATTCAGCGTGGCTGGCCAGAGGACAGGGTAGATGAGGAGGAGGAGGAGGAGGAGGAGGAGGAGGAGGACAGCATGTTCAGTCATCTTGTTGGTCAGGCTACTGAAGTCCTGGCTGTTAAGAGTCTGGCGCACATGGCTGACTTTATGGTAAGCTGCCTGTCTCGTGACCCTCGCGTTAAGAACATCTTGGCCGACAATCATTACTGGTTGGTAACACTGTTAGACCCACGCTACAAGGAGAACTTTTTGTCTCTTATTCCCGTGGAGGAGAGGTCAACCAAAATGCAGCAGTTTCGGAAGGCCATACTCACGGAAGTAGGCAAAGCATTCCCCTCACAAAACGCTAGCGGCATAGGTCAGGAATCAGTGGACAACCGAGGCGTACAGCCGAGAGAGGCACAAGTCCAATCCGCCAGAGGTAGGGGAACAGTCTTTAAGATGTGGGACAGTTTTCTCAGCCCCTCACGTACCACAGCCCCTGAGGTGCGGGGTAGTGCCACAAGAAATCCTAAGTTTGCCCAGATGCTGAAGGAGTACCTTGCAGATCGAACAACTGTACTCCGACATTCCTCTGTGCCTTACAATTATTGGGTATCCAAGCTGGACACGTGGCATGAATTGGCTCTCTACGCCTTGGAAGTCCTGGCCTGCCCTGCTGCTAGCGTTTTGTCAGAGCGTGTTTTTAGTGCCGCAGGTGGAATCATTACAGATAAACGCACCCGCCTGTCAACTGAAAATGCTGACAGGCTGACTCTGATAAAGATGAACAAGGGTTGGATTGGGCCAGACTTCACCACACCACCAGCAAATGAGAGCGGAGTTTAAAGTTTGCCATGTACCTCCACTCACCCATGGGTACACTTCTCGACTTTGGATAATCGCTGGACTGCTCCTCCTTCTCCTCATGCGCCATCATGATGACCGTTACAATAGTTAGGTCTTTGTTTCAGGTATACCCCCAGTGGTAAATTTTTTCGCCCATTCTTTGCAGAATGGACATTACAACGACAGGAGACCCGCTCCTTTGCAATGGGAACAATGTTTTGAGGCCCTCATGCACGTCTCTACCCAGGGACAACGTGGAGCCTCCCAATTTTTGGCTGCCCTGCCTAAGGGCTATACTGAAATACACCCACTTCCTTACAATGGGCACTTCAGGTTTACAGGCCATCATGCACGTCTCTATCCAGGGACAATGTGGAGCCTCCCAATTTTTGGCTGCCCTGGCAAAGGGCTATACTAAAATAGACCCACTTCCTTACAATGGGCACTTCAGGTTTACAGGCCATCATGCACGTCTCTATCCAGGGACAATGTGGAGCCTCCCAATTTTTGGCTGCCCTGGCAAAGGGCTATACTGAAATAGACCCACTTCCTTAAAATGGACACTTAATGTTTTGAGGCCATCATGCACGTCTCTACCCAGGGACAATGTGGAGCCTCCCAATTTTTGGCTGCCCTGGCAAAGGGCTATACTGAAATACACCCACTTCCTTACAATGGGCACTTCAGGTTTACAGGCCATCATGCACGTCTCTATCCAGGGACAATGTGGAGCCTCCCAATTTTTGGCTGCCCTGGCAAAGGGCTATACTAAAATAGACCCACTTCCTTACAATGGGCACTTCAGGTTTACAGGCCATCATGCACGTCTCTATCCAGGGACAATGTGGAGCCTCCCAATTTTTGGCTGCCCTGGCAAAGGGCTATACTGAAATAGACCCACTTCCTTACAATGGGCACTTCAGGTTTACAGGCCATCATGCACGTCTCTATCCAGGGACAATGTGGAGCCTCCCAATTTTTGGCTGCCCTGGCAAAGGGCTATACTGAAATAGACCCACTTCCTTACAATGGGCACTTCAGGTTTACAGGCCATCATGCACGTCTCTATCCAGGGACAATGTGGAGCCTCCCAATTTTTGGCTGCCCTGGCAAAGGGCTATACTAAAATAGACCCACTTCCTTACAATGGGCACTTCAGGTTTACAGGCCATCATGCACGTCTCTATCCAGGGACATTGGTGAACCTCACAATTTTGGACTGCCCTGGCAAAGGAAAATACTACAAAGACTCACTTCCTCAAAATGGGCACATTAGACTCAAGAGGCCTTCATGTACGTCTCTTCTCAGGGACATCGGAGTGCCACACAATGTTTTCACGTAAAATCTTTCATGTATTAATCTCAAAAAGTAACATACACCAGCTCTATCTCACTATTGGGTATGTGCCCTTAACATTTCTGCCATGAAAAATCATTTTGGGGTCATTTTGGAAGGTTTTCTGGTGAGTCCGTAAAAATGGCGTAAAACGCGGACAAAATTGTTCACAGCTGTGACTTTTGAGTGATAAATGCTTCAAGGGGTCTTCCCCATGCTGTTGCCATGTCATTTGAGCACTCTTCTGAGACTTTTGTGCCATTTTTAGGGTTTCTCCATGCTGCCGGGAGGTCATTTCACAAAAATACTCGGGTCTCCCATAGGATAACATTGGGCTCGTTGCTCGGGCCGAGTACACGAGTATCTTGGGAGGCTCGGCCCGAGCTTCGAGCACCCGAGCTTTTTAGTACTCGCTCATCACTAGTGCAGAGTTGAATTCCAACGCGTGGGGACATCACACACCAGTCTGTGAGCCGGAAGATGCAAACTGCGCTGAAAGCCGGCAAGGCCGGCTGAAGCAGTAGGTGACTTTCGAAAATGTGCAGACAGGCGGCGAACTTTTACCAGCAGATCAGACAGCTCTGGGTATGACTTTAGAAACCGCTGAACCACGAGGTTGAGCACATGGGCCACGCATGGAACATGTGTCAGCTGGCCTCGCCTCAAAGCCGCCACCAGGTTCCGGCCATTGTCACACACGACCTTTCCTGGCTTTAGGTTCAGAGGTGTGAGCCAGTGATCTGCCTGCTGTTTCAGAGCTGTCCACAGCTCTTCTGCATTGTGGGGTTTGTCACCTATGCAGATTAGCTTCAGCACAGCCTGTTGCCGCTTCGCCGAGGCAGTGCTGCAGTGCTTCCAGCTTGGGACTGGTGTGGAGGGTACAGTGGATGAGAATGCGCAGGAGGAGGCTGAAGAGCATGACATTCCGGAGCTGTAGAGTGTGGGTGAAACACTGACTGAGGTAGGGCCTGCAAACCTTGGTGTGGGAAGGACGTGTTCCGTCCCTCGCTCAGACTGGGTCCCAGCTTCCACAATATTAACCCAGTGTGCCGTCAACCAGATGTAGCGGCCTTGCCCACAAGCACTTGTCCACGTGTCTGTGGTTAGGTGGACTTTGGGTGAAACAGCGTTGTTCAGGGCACGTGTGATGTTTTATGACACGTGGTTATGCAACGCGGGGACGGCACACCGGGAGAAATAGTGGCGGCTGGGGACCGAGTAACGTGGGACAGCTGCCGCCATCAGGTCGCGGAATGCTTCTGTCTCCACCAGCCTAAAAGGCAACATTTCCAGCGCAAGCAGTCGCGAAATGTTAGCATTTAGAACTGTGGCATGTGGGGTGTTGGCAGTGTATTTGCGCCTGCGTTCAAAGGTTTGCTGAATGGATAACTGAACGCTGCGCTGGGACAAGGACGTGCTTGATGATGGTGTTATTTCTGCGTAGGCAACTGCAGGTGCAGGACCGGAGGAGGCTTGTTCGCAGGCAGCATGGCCAGGGGATTGGCTCGCATGCACAACCAGCGAAGACGTAGCAGTGACATTAGCAAGCACTGCTCCTCGACTCTGTTGTACTTCCCACAAAGTCGGGTGCTTGGCTGACATGTGCCTGATCATGCTGGTGGTGGTCAGGCTGCTAGTTTTGGTACCCCTGCTGATGCTGGCACGGCAGGTGTTGCAAATGGCCTTTTTAGAATCATCTGGAGCCAACTTAAAAAACTGCCAGACTCGGGAAGACCTAACATTTGTACAGGCACCTTGTGTCGTGTTGTTGTTCCGGGGAACGGTTGCCTGACTTCTGCCTGGAGCCACCACCCTGCTTCTTACTGCCTGTTGGGATGCTACGCCTCCCTCCCCCTGTGCACTGCTGTCCTCGCTCTGCATATCCTCCTGCCAGGTTGGGTCAGTTACTGGATCATCCACCACGTCGTCTTCCTCTTCCGCACCCTGCTCCTCCTCCTGACTTCCTGACAATTGTGTCTCATCATCGTCCACCCCTTGTTGAGACACGTTGCCAACTTCGTGAGAACGTGGCTGCTCAAATATTTGGCCATCTGTACATACGATCTCCTCATGACCCACTTCAACATGAGCTGATGAGAGGCCAGAATGTGCGAATGGAAACGTGAACAGCTCTTCCAAGTGTCCAAGTGTGGGATCATTAATGTCCGAGGACGTGTACTCAGCCTTGTGGTAGGAAGGAGGATCAGGTTCTGAAATGTGCGGTGCAGTATCACGGCTACTGACACTTGACCGTGTGGAAGACAGAGTGTTTGTGGTGGTGCCAATCTGACTGGAAGCATTATCCGCTATCCAATTAACAACCTGTTGACACTGGTCTTGGTTCAAGAGCGGTGTACTGCTGCGGTCCCCAAGAATTTGGGACAGGACGTGCGAGCGACTAGATGTGGCCCTTTGTTGTGGCAAAATTAGAGCTTGCCCACGACCTCGGCCTCTGCCTGCACCACCATCACGTCCACTTCCTTGTTCCTTGCCAACGCCCTTGCGCATTTTGCAATGCTGTGCTGACGTGTATTCACTAGACTTGGGCGTTATATCAAAGTTTGTGCAAATCGTGCACCTGTACGCTGCCACCGACAGGCACACACGTGCGGTTTTTAAATGCAAGCACGGACGCACTAAGAACCTAACAGGTTTTAGGAGCAAAAATTAATGACGAGAACTCTGACACTATCAGCCACTGCTGACTGACGTGTATTATACACTACACTTGTGCGTTATATAATAGTTTGGTAAAAACGCACACAAGTGAACCTGTACGCTGCCACCGACAGGCACACACGTGCGGTTTTTAAATGCAAGCACGGACGCACTAAGAACCTAACAGGTTTTAGGAGCAAAAATTAATGACGAGAAGTCTGACACTATCAGCCACTGCTGACTGACGTGTATTATACACTACACTTGTGCGTTATATAATAGTTTGGTAAAAACGCACACAAGTGCACCTGTACGCTGCCACCGACAGGCACACACGTGCGGTTTTTAAATGCAAGCACGGACGCACTAAGAACCTAACAGGTTTTAGGAGCAAAAATTAATGACGAGAACTCTGACACTATGTGGACTGTTTTAGACTGTGTACACCAGCCCCAGATATGATGAAGGCTGGTATACGGTCACCACTAGGAATGGCTATATACCCTGCCTGCCTGCCTGCCTGCCTGCCTGTATACTGCTACAATAGCCCTGACAAGGACTCTTTTGGTCACTAGCCTGTATTCCGACCTGGCTATACCCTGCCTGTATACAGCAACAATAGTCCTGAGAAGGACTCTGCTACTGTACTCTGACCTGGCTATACCCTGCCTGCCTGTATACAACTAGAATAGTCCTGAGAAGGACTTTTGGTCACACTGTTTGCAGCCCTGCTACGGAAATAGCTATAAAGGGCCGCAAACCTTTCCCTGAATCAGCGACACTCTCCCTGCACTGACTGTCTGGATAGCTGTGAGCAGAGCACAGCGCGCCGGCCGGTATAAAGGCTCGGTCACGCTGTGCAGGCCGGCCAATCACTGCAATTCCACAACTAACAGGGCTGTGGCATTGCAGTGGTCTGCCAGCCAATCCCTGCATGAGGGCTGGCTCTCAAAAGAGCGCCAACATGCAGGGATGAAGACCACGAGTACAGCACGAGTATCGCGAGATTACTCGGTCCCTGCCGAGTAGCCCGAGTACAGTGATACTCGTGCGAGTACCGAGTAGTAACAAGCATGCTCGCTCATCACTAATAACGAACCAAAGAACACAGTAATCAGATTATTAATGGGGATCGTGTAAATGGTGCAAAAATGGTGCAATTGATAATTTTTGCTATGAAAAGCCATAAAAATGTAATAAAAATGTATCACTGAGGCCATATTCACACGTAGTGTTGTACCCCAGGGCTATGGGGTACTCGGTCCCAGGCCTGGTTTCACTGGGAGGTGACACGGGTGTAATGGCCGGTGCCCAGTTCTGTGACACGGGGGAGGGGGGGTCGCTTTTAAAAAGGGGTATTTACAGGGATGATAATAAAGTTTTTGTTGTGACGCCACTTGCGGGCTGCGGCTATATGGATGGAGCCGCCGCTGCAGCACAGTCTCTCACTACTGGGGCTGATGTTAGTGGCAACCTGGATGTTGTGGCCCTCCGCAAGTAGGGCTAGGCCCCAGGGGATAAATGATGGTGTCTGATGTTTAAGTCCATTAACAGTACAAGGGTTTGGAAAGAAGGTAGACCACACAAGGGATTGCAGTGTAACTGGTTCTTTACTCACAGAGATGTTGCTGGCAACCTGATGGAGGCTAGTCCTCACCACTGGTCCCCTTAGTCCCAGTGCCGGTGTGGTGACCTGATGGCTTGTTTGCCCTGCACCTGTCTCTGGTGGGTGGGTCCCCATGGCTTTGAGCGTCTGGGGGTCCCCTCCTGGTTGTCTTATGGTTCGGGTCCGTATGGCAGGCAGTTTGAACACTGTCGGTCGGTCCTTAGGTCCCAGTTCCCTGGTTCTCCCGTCACCGCTGTGCGCCGGACTCTATGGAAGTGAGGTCCTGGATGGTCCCCTCACTGTGCAGATTTTATCAGGTCTGCATGGAGCATTTTCCTGACCTAGGGCTCTGCACCCCGCCGGTGCTATGGTTCCGAGAGTACTCCACTGTATTCCTTCGGCAACCCCACGCCAAAGCCTGACAGGTCACTGTTACACTCTCCTGTCAGTATTGTTACGTCCGTCTCTTTTCCTTACACTTACTGACTGTCTGACCCCTCCTCCCTGGTCGTCATCTAGTGGACTGGATAGGTTCCATCCCTAGGTGGCCATCCATTGGATTCAACCCTAGCCTGTCACCAGTTCTTGGGAAAGGGAAACAACAGGGATTATATGTGTGTTTTGGTGTTACCGGCACTGGTCTTCTGGGTACCTGGTGGTAGGCCCTGCATCTTTGACAGGATGCAGATCCTTGTAGCTCCTGATAGCTTCAGGGGTGCTACAGTAGCGTAAATGCTGCTTTTTTTCTGCACTACGAAATCCAATAACAATCCTCTCTGATTATTGTGTATTTGCTACATATTTTATGCGCTTTCCAGATATTTGATACATATTTGTTCCAGATGTGAATCTGGGTTTTTAATACATTTTAATACTACAGAAAAGCTTTGATTCTATAGTATTAAAATATTCAGCAGCGTCTTTGCACGCACCAAGGGCGGAGATTACATGGAATCACATCCACTTTGCTTGGACATTTAGTCCGTGTTCACATGTAGTGTAAATGCCAGATTTTTCTACTGCTTTTTTTTGTACATAAATTCTGTAGTATTTAACCGTCCAAGCAAAGTGGATGTGATTTCATGAAAAGACGCCGCTGAACTCTGCTGTTTTGTTGTTTTTTTTTCTCTAGAGACTTCTATGTGGAGCTTAAAAAAATGCATGGAGAATCTGCAGACACTTTAAGGCTATGTGTCCATGCTGTGGAAAATGCGCGGATTTTGCCGCGGATTTCTCGCGGAAAAGCCGCGGATTTCCCGAAAATCTGCAGCACAGGTACTGTCAATATATAATGATAATGTCAATTATTGTTGTGGATTTTCATCCGGATTTTGGATTTAAAATTGGGAAAAAAAATAAAACTTCCGCACCAAAATCCGCATCAAATCCGCGGCAATTCCATTTTGATGCAGAAAAATCCGCAGCTACATTCTCCCGTGGACACATAGCCTAAGAGCACTGTCAAAGCTTTTCTCTGCTATAAAAATACTTAAAATGCAGATTCCCATCCGCACCAAAAAAGTATGAAATAATGAGGAAAAGGCATACAAAATGCAGCAAAATGCGATAATCAAAGAAGATTATTATTGTATAATTTGGTGCGGAGAGAGGCAGAAAACAAAAAGAAATAAGGGCGTTACACCGCCAGAAACGCGTCAGTTTTAACTCACTGTGGATATGATCACTTTTAAATGAACTGAAATAGACTGGATTTTATACTTACTGGATGGGTGTGCTATACTCCTCCCTTTTTCCTGCTATTGTCTACTGTGCTGCACCAGCGTTGGACCAACACACTCGGCTCCAGAGATCTCCTGGCATCCATATCAAGTCCACGGCGTGGTGAGTTCCTAAACCTTCTTGTGTAAAAATGTGATTTAGACGAAATTCGAAAAGGAAAATTCACTGTAATAAGGCAGATGGAACCACTTCAAACTCCCATCTAGCCTGTGGTCCAGCGGTGTCCATCTTTTTTTTAGGTTTCTTTTTAGGCGTGCACAAAAGTGCAGTCTACAACAGTTTTGTGCACCTATGAAAAAAAAGGACACCGCTGAACGAAGGCCAAACACAGTCCAGAGTAATTCTGCTGCCTCATTATAGGGAATGAGTCTGTCTAAGGTTTCACCTGAAACACGTATTTCAGAGATGTACATGTAAACAGGGATGTAGAGGCTCAACATAGAGCACAGATTAAATGTGAACTAATCCAAAATGTTCTGTACCCCAAATTGCCAACAATAGCATTCAGCTCAACTTACAAAAAGTCCCACTCAGGTCTGTCATCTGTTAAGGGTTATAGGGGGTTTCCATGTTACTGATAGCACAAAGGCTCTGGAACGCACAATGGATACCTCCCATAAAGAAAACCAACAAAATTTGCACACCCAAATCCAAATGCCCCTTCTTTTCTGAGCACCACAATGTGCCTAAACCACAGTTAACATACACATGTTTTGCATTGCTGTAGTGAGGAAGCCTGCTTAATTTATGGGGTGTGTGTCTCCGAAAGCACGAGCTGGGCACAATGTACCGGCACAGCAAGGGTTTATTTGCAATTTTTAATTCTGCAACATCCACTGCATTTGACTCCTTGGGCATTTTACAGAGACTAAATTATCACTACACCCACAGATGAATTCACAAAATGGTGTAATTTCCAAAATGTGGTCACTTGAGGTTCTTTTTACTGTTTTGGCACTTAGGGGCTTTGCAAGTGGAGTACCCAAACTATTCTAGGAAAATTTGTGCTCCAAAAATCAAATGGTGTTACTTCCCTCCTGAGCCATGTGGTGCGGCCAAACAGTACTGTACAGACAAATGTGTCATATTACCACATTCAGGAGGAATTGAATAACATATTAAGGACCTTTTCTACCTTTTGCGCTTGTAAAAATTGGAAATATGGGGTTAAACTCACATTTTAGTGGTAAAAATGTGATTATTTTTTCCTCATCACCCATTGGATAACATTTTGTGACACCTCTGTGATGCCAATATCCTCACTCACCCCTATATTAATTCATTGAGGGGTGCAGTTTATAACATTGAGTCAATTGTGGGGGGTTTCTGCTGTTGTGGAATCTCAAGGGCTCTGCCAATGTGACATGGCACCTGGAAACTATTGTGAGTAAATCTGAACTCCAATATGGCACTTCTTCCTGTCTTCACTTTGTACTGTGCCTCAGGAGTAGCTTTTGACCTCATATGGGGTAGAACGAACTCAGGGGAAATTGTACAACAAATTCTTTGGTCCATTTTCCATCTCCTATTACCCTTTTTTAAAATTAAAACTTTAGGGCCAAAACAACAATTTGATTAAAATAATGTTTTTTTTTTTATTTTCATAAACCATTGTTGCATAATACAGTGAATCACCTAAGGGTTAAATATGCTCACTACACCATAAGAGGAATTCCTTGAGAGATGTAGTTTCCAGAATGGGCTCACTTGTGGGGGTGAGGTTCTGTTGTTTTGGAATGTCAGGAGCTTTTTAAATGTGATATATGGAAAAAGACCATCACTGGGCTAAAGGATTCTATATAAAAAAGTTGACTCACTAGAATGCATGTGGTAAAAAAAAAACCTACTGCACACATCAAAGGCTGAACAATATGGATAATGTCTTTCACAAACTGAATCAACCCTTCAGACACAACTCTAGTAAATGCAATGGCAACATGTAAAAAAAATGATATGCACAATAAATATAAATAGATCGGTGAATAATAAATGTTGTATGAGTACGTCGCGACATTCACTAATAGTGTGCTGTGCAGACTAATAAATATAGAACAACAATTGTATAAATAAATAAATAAAACTAGTGTTTGTCATTTTTCAGACACTAGTGCCATATGGATTAACTGCGCTGTATGAATAGATCGCTATATTCGCTAATACCGTAGTATCATGTGCAGGTTAATAAATGAGAGGCCCAAATAACAGAAGATTGGAAGTTAAAATACAATGGAGGGGAGAGCTACTTTGATAACATAGGAGAATATTCCATAAAATATTGCACTCATCCCCACCTGGTTACAATGTACTGGTAGAAAATGTCCCATCACACAGACAAGTATGGTGGCCGAACTTCCCTACAACTCTTTTCAAATGTAATTTGGCATCCTCAATCCATTCCAGACAAAATTCAAATATCGCTCCTTCCCTTCTGAGCCCTGCCGTGTCAAACAGTAGTTTTTCACCACATATTGGGTATTGGTGTACTCAGGAGAAATTTCTCAACCAACTGTATGGTGCATTTTCTTCTGCTACCCTTGTAAAATGCAAAATGTGGGGCTAAAACAAAATTTTTGTGGGAAAAATTTGATTTTTTTTCATGGCTCAAAATTCTGTGAAGCACCTGGGGTTCTAGATGCTCACCATGCAACTAAATAAATTGATTGAGGAGTCTATTTTCCAAAATGGGGTCACTTGTGGGGGTTTCCACTGTTTAGGCACATGAGGGGCTCTGCAAATGTGACATGGTATCTGCTATCGATTCCAGCTGATTTTGCGTTCTAAAAGTCAAATGGCGCTTCTGCCCCTCTTAGCCCTGCCATGCGCCCAAACAGTAGTTTTACACCACATGGGAGGTTTGGCGTACTTAGGAGAAATTAAACAACAAATTGTAAGGTATATTTTCTCCTGTTAGCCTTGTAAAGTGCAACATTTGAAGCTAAAGTAATATTTTTGGGGGAAAAAGTAAAATTTTAATTTTTTCTCTTTCCATTGCTTTAGTATCTGTAAGCCACCTGAAGGGTTAATAAACTTCTTGGATGTGGTATTGAGCAGTATGAGGGGTGCAGTTTTTAGAAAGGTGTCACTTTTGGGTATTTTCTGTCACTTAGGCCTCTCATTGTCACTTCAAATGTCATGTGGTCCTTAAAAAGTGATTTTGTAAATATTGTTGAAAAAATGAGACATAGTTGATAAAAAGTTAAAAGGGTTCAAAGTTTAAAAAAATAAATATTGTTAAAAAATGGTGCAGATGTAAAGTAGACATGTGGGAAATGTTATTTAGTAACTATTTTGTGTGACATATGGTAACTCTGGTTTAGGGTCATAAAAACTAAAATTTTTAAAATTCAGAAATGTTCAAAATTTTTGCCAAATTTGTGATTATTTTCACAAAGAAGCTAAAAAAAATCATCCTCAATTTACTACTAAGGCTAGGTTTACATTTCCGTAAATTTGTCACAATCCACGGCTCTGGTAAACAACGGAATCCGTTTGGTGGATTCCATTGTTCCCATATACTTGTATGAGCGGTGGATTGTCACTGATGACGCTGCGTTGCATCATCCATCCGACTGATCAGTCATGGAACGACTGACGGTCGGGTGGCAGGAACGCAGCATGTAGCATTTTTTGAGCAGAGAAATCCTTTTGATTCCGCTGCGCATGCTCTCTCTCAGCGGCCGAACGATCAGCTGATCGCCCAGCAGCCGCCTTCTGTGAGCGATAAGCTGATCACCCGGCGGCCGGCTGCTGTGAGCGATCGGCTGATCACCCGGCGGCCGGCTGCTGTGAGCGATCAGCTGATCACCCGGCGGCCGGCTAATGAGAGCGATCAGCTGATCGCGCTCTCTCTCACGTTTTACAATGGAGTCCGACAATGAATTCTTATTCTTGTCATCCTTTGTACAACGCATCAGTCACAAGCGTCAAGCAACGCATGTGACTGATGAAAAACAACGGAAATGTGAACCTAGCCTAACATGAAATACAATATCTCACAAAAAAAACCCAAAATCTCTGGGATCCGTTGAAACATTCCAGAATTATTACCTCATAAAGTGACACTGGTCACAATTGTAAAATTTGGCCTGGTCAGGAAGATAAAAACATGGTGGGTGGTAAAGGGGTTATTGACCGTGTATCACCTTTTGTGGATATTTAAAAAGTGCTCTGAAGATCCTGACACGCTATGAGTGGTCTTGCTCCATTCTGTATGTCATAAACAAGCTCTGAGATGCATTTTGTCAAAGAATGTGACTTGCAGCCAACATATTGTTTTCTGCAAATATCAATGCTAATCACATAAACAATTAGTACTGCTGCAGCTAGTAAATTCATTTATTTTCTTTTCATTACATGTAGTGATGAGCAGACCCGGACTGTAATAGTCCAGATCCACTCGGTTTCAAAAGTATCTGCGTGCCGGCCATGGGGCCCGGAGTTCTCAGGGAACTCCGGCAAATGATCCGAGTCCAGCACTCAGGTAATACAAAAAAATTAAGGAAAAAATAAAGAAAAAAATATTAAAGCAAGAGGCACTTCATACTTACCGAGCCTCTGGTGTGGCCGTAACTACTCCTACGGCTGCCATTCACTTCCAGGGCCGCTCATTAGGCTCATGCCAATGCAGTGCTTTTCCTGCATCTGTGATTGGTTGTGGTCAGATGTGCCCCCACCCTGAGCGACAGTGTGTTTGATGCATCCAATCACAGACCCGGTCTGCGGGTCTATATCGTACAGTAAAAATAAATAAAAAATTGGCTTAGGGTCTCCCTATACTATGATACCAGCACAGATAATGCATATGGCTACAGGTTGCAGTCCCCAGGTATACACTTATCGTGGCTGTGTATCAATATAAGAGAAACCACATGCGGCTTTTTTGTTAATTATTTAAATAAATAATTAAACAAACAGTGTGCGGTCCCCCTCATTTTGATATCCAGCCATGATAAAGCCCAACAGCTAAGGGCTGGTATTTTCAGGCTGGGGAGACCCATTGTTATTGGGAGCCCTGCAGCATAAAGATAGCAGCCTGCAGCCACCCAGGATTGCCACATCCATTAGATGCAACAATCCCAGTACTTTACCCTGCTCTTCCCGATTGCCATGGTGCTGTGGCAATCGGTGTAATAAGGGGTTAATGGCAGCCATCTATCAGACCCCCCATTACTAATCTGTAAGTGAAAGTAAATAAACAAAAATACCAAAAAAATCCTTTATTTGAAATGAAAGATAAAAACCCCCTTGCTTCACCATTTTATTAATCCCCAAAACACCTCTGCAGGGCTGACGTAATCCACGAGGTCCCACAACAATTTCAGCTTTACTACATTACTGAAGGCCCAGCGCGCGATCATGGAACATGACTGAACTCTGCGATGTTCAGACAGAGACTGGGCTACGATGATGTCATTTAGTTGCAGTAACAGTTGGAGGTTCCCATGGTCCTACACCTTTGATCACAAGTAAGCTGACCCCAGGTGACCTCAATGAACTCTCACTGAGTTCACTGACCTGCATCTCCTTGTAGAAAACTGCAGGGTTTTTTGCAAAGAGATGCAGATTTGGTGCTGAAATTTATACACCATATTCCTGCACCCAATCTACACCTCTTGACAAAAAAATACATCACTACCAAATGCGGTATGATGCGGTAGTGAGGCATTTTTTCACCAAGAGGTGTAGATTGGGTGCAGAAATATGGTGTAAAAATTTCAGCATATGTATAAACAAGAGTCCAGCTCACCCCAGGAACCGTCCTGATAATCGGCAGTCAGAAGCAAAGGATCCCACTGCTGCTCAGCGTGGTACACAAGTGAGGAGGATGAAAGATCCAGCTTAAAAGTTTCTTAAGGTAAAATCTAACTTTTTATAAGGAATTCTTAAAATAATCAATTTGTCACAATACATAGTGAATAGTATGGCAGGTTTCTATATATGATGTACAATTGAAACACCAGACACGTCTCGAGCGACACCGCTCTCAAGTCTAAGAGCGGTGTTGTTCAAAATGTATCTGGTGTTTCAATTGTACATAAATATTTGGAAACCTGTCACACTATTCACAATATATATCATGACGAATTGATGATTTTAAGAATTTCTTATTAAAAGTTGGATTTTACCTTAAGAAACCTGGAAGCTGGATCATTCGTCTTCCTCACTTGAAAAAATTTCAGCACCAAATCTGCATATCTTGACAAAAAAATGCACAAAAATAGTTTTTAAGCTGTTTAAGTGCAGTTTTCTTCCAGGAGGTACAACCAGGAGGTACAAATTTGGTGCTGAAATATCTGCACCAGGTTTCAGCACCAAATGTGCACCTCCTAGCAGAAAACTGCACCCAAACAACATGAAAACCGGTTTTGGGCATTTTTTGCCAAGAGATGCAGATTTGGTGCTGAAATCTTTACACCATATTGCTACACCCAATCTACACCTCCTGGTAAAAAAAAACCCGCATCAATACCGGATGTGGTAGTGATGCGGGTTTTTTTTTTTTGCTAGGTGGTGTAGATTGAGTGCAGGAATATGGTGTAAAAATTTCAGCACCAAATCTGCATCTTTTGGCACAAAAACAGCAGTTTTTTGCCAGTACATGCAGGTCTGTGAACTGTGTTTATTTACTTTCACTTACAAATTAGTAAAGAGAGGTCTCATAGAACCTCCTCATTACTAACCTAGGGCTTATTGTTATCTGTGACCTGTGATTAACCCCTTATTACACTGATTGCCACTGCACCAGGGCAATGAGGAAGAGCTGGGTAAAGTGCTGGGATTGTTGCATCTAATGGATGTGACAATCTGGGCATCTGCAGGCTGCTATATTAAAACTAGGGTGCTCCCAACAACCATGGGACTCCCCAGCTGGAGAATATCAGCCCCCAGCTGTTGGCCTTTATCATGGCTGGGTATTAAAATTGGGGTGGACTGCAGGTTGTTGTTTTTTTTTAACAATTTATTTAAATAATTAAAAAAAAGCTACATGCGATTCTTCTTATTTTGATAAACAGCCAAGATAAGCATGCAGCTGAGGGCTGCAGCCTGTAGCCATATGCTTTATCTGTGCTGGGTATTAATATGGTGGATTCTACTCCAATTTTTAATTTATTTACTTTTATACCAGGATAGACACACGTACCATTCATGATTGGAAGCAGTCAGCTGACACACTGACACTCAGGGTTGGGGCGCATCTGACTGCAACCAATCACAGATGCCGGTGGGCGGGGAGAGCAGTGCATATGCAAGAGCAGGAAAATCGCAGAAACGGATGGAAACAGCTCTCAAATAGAATGGGAAAAGCATGGGGAAGATGCTGAACACATCTCTGACTCCTAGGTCACTGCTGGGAACAATGTTGTCAGATTATTAATCCACTCTTACAGACTCACAATAAAACATACAAAACCAAAGATAAAATAGATTTTAGAGGACAAAATGATAGGAAACATTATTTCCTGTATAATGACTGGTATACAAAGCAAAATTAAAAAGAGGGTGAAAAATGCTCACTCCACCCCTTAATAGCCAGGCCATCTTTGACCGTATTTCTTCCTCACTTATGACTATGGTTGATGACATAGCAGAAGGGGAAATAAAACTACACCAGCCTGTAGTCACCTGTAAATGTAATTTTAACATTTTACTACCTTATCTGGGCATGTGATTTATGTGACATGGTCAGACACATCCTGTTTAATTTATGAAACTCACAAAGTCTATGCGGACAATGCAAGAACTGCCATGAATTAAAATGAAGAGAGACTCCCATATACCCTGTATTAGACATAAACTTACAATAATGTTCAAATTAAAAAATTAAGTAAGAGGTTTGAAAAAAGGGGGACACACTATAAACTAGGCACAGTGATAGGAAATATTACATAATAGTAAATACATTACATAATGCTGTGAGTAACAAATTGATTGTAAATAAATTATCTAATATATTAGAGAGTAACAGCACAAAATTTGTGCATGTGTGTAGTTGTTACAATTAGTATAGCCTTTATTAACATGATTGTATTGCCATAGATATAAGGACTACCCAGAGGTTTCCAATTAGTAACACAAATTGCTGATTTCAGCGTAAGTATAATAAATATAAAGTTCCTACAGTAAGGCGGGCTTTGCACACTACGACATCGCAGGTGCGATGTCGGTAGGGTCAAATTGAAAGTGACGCACATCTGGCATCGCATGCGACATCGTAGTGTGTAAAGCCTAGATGATACGATTAACGAGCGCAAAAGCGTCGTAATCGTATCATCGGTGCAGCGTCGGCGTAATTCATAATTACGCTGCCGCGACGGTCCGATGTTGTTCCTCGCTCCTGCGGCAGCACACATCGCTGTGTGTGAAGTCGCAGGAGCGAGGAACATCTCCTTCCGACGTCACCGCGGCTTCCGTAGGATATGCGGAAGGAAGGAGGTGGGCGGGATGTTTACATCCCGCTCATCTCCACCCCTATTGGCCGCCTGCCGTGTGACGTCACAGTGACGCCGCATCGCTGTGTGTGTGAAGTCGCAGGAGCGAGGAACATCTCCTACCTGCGTCACCGTGGCTCCCGTCGGCTATGCGGAAGGAAGGAGGTGGGTGGGATGTTTACATCCCGCTCATCTCCGCCCCTCCGCTCCTATTGGCCGCCTGCCGTGTGACATCACAGTGACGCCGCACAACCCGCCCCCTTAATAAGGAGGCGGTTCGCCGGCCAGAGCGACGTCCCAGGACAGGTGAGTCCATGTGAAGCTGCCGTAGCGATAATGTTCGCTACGGCAGCTATCACAAGGATATCGCTGCTGCGACGGGGCGGGGACTATCGTGTGCGACATCGCAGCATCGGCTTGCGATGTCACAACGTGCAAAGTGCCCCTAAGGACTATACCACATCAGCAATATTGAATATTAGGAACCTTATAGCCTTATAGGAATATTAGATACCAAGTATACATAGATGTATGGACAATTGAAATAATAAACTGCTATGCTTAACCTATAAAGTGGGAAATCCCTGCAAAGGGCATAGTGGCAATTGCTAATCAATAATGAAAAAGTACTATGATATAAGAGGTGTAGATATCAATGATTTCCGTGGGTGGGGTATACCATATGTTTTATTGTCTTGTGCACAGTAAAGGGTGCTTTACACGCTGCGACATCGCTAACGATAGCTAGCGATGTCGTGTTCGCGATAGCACCCGCCCACGCCGCTGTTTCGTCATGGGGTGATCATTGCCGTAGCAAACAATATCGCTATGGCAGCGTCACACGCACATACATGCTTAGCGACGTCGATGGAGACACCAAACAATCTCTCCTTTAAGGGGGCGGTTCGTTCGGCGTCACAGCGGCGTCACTAAGAGGCCGCCCAATAGCAGAGGAGGGGCGGAGATGAGCGGCCGGAACATGCCACCCACCTCCTTCCTTCCTCATTGCCAGTGGACGCAGGTAAGGAGAGGTTCGTCATTCCTGCGGTGCTGTGACGCCCTGGACTAGCCAGGTAGTCACAGACACAACACCACACACACCCCTTCCCCGGATAGGTGACAACAGTCACACTAAAAACCCTTGTTGCCACCCTCTGATGTCCACACCAGGTGGAGCGGAGCCAGGTGGTTGACTCTGCCCACCGAGGAGTTCACAGGCCTGGAGGCGGGAAAACACAACAGAACAGTTTAGAAGAGTCTAGTGCAGACAATGGAGGAGTGAAGAGAGAAGTCAAGGGCAGACCTGGGACCAGGCCTGCCACGGACTGTCTAGGTGCCTGGATCAGAGCCCAGGCACCTCCAGCAAGGTCGGCAGACGGTGGTGGCCGTCTGCAGGAGTTGGTGAATGGTCGGTGGAACCGTAGGACCGGGGTCGGGCGGTGGCCCGCCGGTACCGAACTGGGGAGCCGATTGGAGCCAAGCACCAGGCAGGGTACTCAGACCCCGACTAGGCTAGAAGCCGCCCTGATAGTCGAATTTACTGATTGCGGTCTGGACCTCAGGGTTTCATTCCCACCCAAGTCCCGATTGAAGGCAACAGCCCAACCATCCCGGATAAGTGCCACCGCCAAAGGCAAGAGATCCAAAGGGCCAGCGTCTGCGGGCAAACGGGCTCCTATGACATTTACAAGCCGGGGAGCGGACTACCGGTGCTCAGGCACAGGAGTCAACACTTCTACAACACAGGTGCAGGGAAATGACAGCCATCACCAACCTGTCCAGGGAGAACACTGTAGCCGGTTGTGGGCCCCATCCATTCTGCCGTTTGGTTTATCAAAGACTCCATTATCTTGTGTCAGAGAGAGTACACCAGTGCCATCAGGCACCGCACCGCGCTGCACCGCTACACTGCACCCTGTACCCCGGCCTTCAACCTCCCTGCGGGCCCCTGGGACCATCGCTCCCTGCCCACGGAGGGTTTAACACCATGCTGCATAACACCGTCACCGGGAGGCCTAGTCAACGGCAGCGGTGGTGTCCATCCTACAATCACCATGACCCGTGGGTGGCGTTACAAACTTTACTAAACCAAACACCCCAAACTCCTGCGTGCACCGCCACAACACCCTTCCAGAGCGATGTGACCCCCAGGTCCCGAGGGGCTCGAGCCACCAACACACAAGCCCGGACCCGAGCAGCTCGGCGGCCGCATCCGAGGCCGCGGGGCGGTACAGTGCCACACATAGTGATGTGTGATGCCACAGGAACAACGAACAACCAGCGGCATGCACCATAAACGATATTTTGAAAAGGAGCGACATGTCAACGATCAACGATCTTTGACATTTTTGAGATCGTTGATCGTCGCTCCTTTTAGTCCCACACAACGATATCGCTAGCGGCGCTGGATGTGTATCATGAACACCGTGACCCCGACGATATATCGTTAGCGATATCGTTGTGTGTAAAGTGCCTTAAGAATCTGCCAATGAGGAGTAATTAGATGAATTGTGTCAGTGTTTCATTGTAGACATAGGCACTTGCATAAAGTGTGAGGTAGCTGACAAAACTGACCTGTGATGAATAGACCTGTTGAATGGAAGTCCACACCCCGATGTGCGTTTCCACCTTTCTTCTTCTAGGGGCCTGTAGTGGTGGCAATTTATGCTGTCGTTAATTTTATGGTTGTCAGTAACAGGTGTGTAGAATATGGTTTTTTCCATCTGAACAGCTCACTTGAGTGGTGGATGCTACACCAAGGGCTCAAGAAATCAGCCTCTTCCTGATTCTGGTTGGTGGAACGCATCATGTGGTTCAGCCCCACAACAACTAGTGCCATGGTTATGATACACTCGAAGTGGCAGTACCAACATGTGCTAGCCACCCTCTGTGGTCATACGCACTGTGAGGGATACAGTAATTGTGGAAAATGAAGCAGACATGTGATATTATAAGTAAGGTGATGTAAGAGAGGATTCCGGTGAAAAGTGTATAATTCTGGATTCTCAACACTAATACATAGATCTCAAGATGCTGAATAAAAAGTGTAATAAGGATGAAGCAGAACAAGGTCTGCATTCTGTAACAAAGGGAAAGGACTTAGAAGAAGGATTTTTAATAGGTGCTATAAAGGGGAATGGACACTTAAAGTATTGATGAAATGCAGAATTATTCTATATTGGTGATACAATGTGTAAAAAAAGGAAAAAACTTAATGAATGCTGGAAAAAGGATTAGTAACTGAATGATTACGTGAAAAAAATGAATGAGGTGAAAGGTGAATAGTGTGTGGATGATGTGAATGTTGATGAATCTGAATGTGTGACAGGTGAATAATGTATTTAATGTAGTGGTGGTAAATGTAAATAAGGACGTAATTAAGATTGATTAGGATGCAGGTTAAAAAGTGAGTGGAGTGTGGGTGGTATGAATGTTAGAGGGTGTAGTTGAATGTTAATTGCAATGATATGTGGATGAGTGAATGTTGATAAAAATTGCTAGAGTATGAGATGTCTTTAATGTGAATGAGAATGGAAATAGTTGGCCTCAAAATGGGAAAGGGTGATGAGAGAGAGGGATAAGGTAAAAACTTGGCCACATAAAGTGCTTTCTTTAAAGGGAACCTGTCATCAGAAATTTCGCCCAAAAGCTAAAAGATTCCCCCTCTGCAGCTCCTGGGCTGCATTCTAGGAAGGTCCCTGTTATTATTGTGCCCCATGTGAGACCAAAATAAAGCCTTTATAAAGTTCTACCTTTTTGTATGCAGCTTCTGTAAATGTGTCACGGGGGCGGGCTCTCTGCCGTCCGTTATTCTGCCTCCTGGTCCTGTATGCCGCCCCATCGCTCCTTTCCATATCTGATGCACCGCCCACTGCTCCAGCCATCCCCGCGCATGCCCAGTGCCAGTCTCACAGGACTGAGCAGTGTGACCGCTGGTGACATGTGCGCAGGCAAGTGATTATGGGCGGGACTGTGACTGTTATCAGCAAGTACCCGCCCATAATCTCGTGAGCGCGCAAACCTCTCCAGCATTCACACTGAGCTCAGTGTAGATGCTAGACTGTATGGGCTGCTTCCAGGGATGACGTCCCTTTGTCATGTGATAGTATTTTGAACACGCCCCTATCACATGACAAAGGGACGTCATCCCTGGAAGCAGCCCATACAGTCTAGCATCTACACTGAGCTCAGTGTGAATGCTGGAGAGGTTTGCGCGCTCACGAGATTATGGGCGGGTACTTGCTGATAACAGTCACAGTCCCGCCCATAATCACTTGCCTGCGCACATGTCACCAGCGGTCACACTGCTCAGTCCTGTGAGACTGGCACTGGGCATGCGCGGGGATGGCTGGAGCAGTGGGCGGTGCATCAGATATGGAAAGGAGCGATGGGGGCGGCATACAGGACCAGGAGGCAGAATAACGGACGGCAGAGAGCCCGCCCCCGTGACACATTTACAGAAGCTGCATACAAAAAGGTAGAACTTTATAAAGGCTTTATTTTGGTCTCACATGGGGCACAATAATAACAGGGACCTTCCTAGAATGCAGCCCAGGAGCTGCAGAGGGGGAATCTTTTAGCTTTTGGGCGAAATTTCTGATGACAGGTTCCCTTTAAGGCCCCCTTCACACGTCCGTGAAAAACACGCACGTGTGTTACGGGCCGTTTTTCGGGTCCGTGTCCCGTTTTTCTGTCCGTTTTTATGGTCCGTGTGGCACCTGTGTGAATTGCGTATGCTAGCCGTGTTTGTGTGTAGAACGTCCGTGTGTGCGTGTGGAATTAACGTGTATGTGTACGTGGAATGTCCGTGTGGAATGTCCGTGTGTGTGATGCACAATGTTGTTTATAAATGTCGGCTGACATTGGTCCAGCGTCGCATCCAGCGCTGCTGCATGGAGGTGACCGGATCTGCAGAAGACACCGCCGCTCCGGTCACTTCCACGCAGCAAATGAGGTGAGTAGCGCGATCAGCTGAGCTGTCACTGAGGTTACCCGCTGTCACTGGATCCAGTAACAGCGGGTAACCTCAGTGACAGCTCAGCTGATCGCGCGGCTGTCTTCATTAGCTGCGTGGAGGTGACAGGAGCGGCTGTGTCTGCTACAGCTCCGGTCACCTCCATGCAGCAGAGCTGGATGCGACGCTGGACCATCCTGGATGACGCCGGACATGGAGGGCTTTTTGGGGCTGATTAAAGTGGTGAACCAGGGTATATGTGTGTGTTTTTTATTTCTAATAAAGGATTTTTTCGGGTGTGTGTGTATATTTACTGTAATTTACAGATTAATCATGGAGGGTATCTCGGTGAGACGCCTGACATGATTAATCTAGGATTTAGTGGCAGCTATGGGCTGCCATTAACTCCTTATTACCCCGATTTGCCAAAGCACCAGGGCAAATCGGGAAGAGCCGGGTACAGCCCCAGAACTGTCGCATATAATGTATGCGGCAATTCTGGGCGGCTGCTGACTGATATTGTTAGGGTGGGGGGCTCCCCATAACGTGGAGCTCCCCATCCTGAGAATACCAGCCTTCAGCCGTATGGCTTTATCTGGCTGGCATTAAAATTGGGGGGGACCGCACGCCGTTTTTTTTTAATTATTTATTTATTTATTTTACTGCACAGTATAGACACGCCCACCGGCTGCTGTGATTGGGTGCAGTGAGGCACCTGTCACTCAGTGTGGGGGCGTGTCTCACTGTAACCAATCATAGGCGCCGGTGGGCGGGGAAAGCAGGGAATAGGAGATTGTTTATTGAGCGGCCGGCTTTTTCAAAATAGTAAAAGCCGCCGCAGCAGTGAGAAAGCCGTGCAGCGCCACGCCGGGGATCGGGGAACGGTAAGTATGAGAGAGGGGGGGAAACTGACCGATAGACTGTGAGAGAGGGACAGACAGACAGAGAGACCGACAGAGAGACAGAGAGACCGACCGACGGACTCAGGGAGATTGACCCACATACACAGAAATAGAAAGAATAGCCGACATCACTAGAAATAAAAACACCAAACGGACACGGACTATAGGTAGATGCATACGTGTTTACTAACGTGTGTGTGTGTCGCCCTGGGCAAGCCAGGGGTCACAGGTCACAACACCACCACACCCCACACCCCAGGTAGGCACACCTAAGCTGAACCAAAAATCCTTGTTGCCTTCCTCCAGAGACTGGGGATTCACACCAGGGGGTGGGCCAGGCGGTTGGCTCCGCCCACCAAGGAGATCACAGTTCTGGAGGCAGGAAGTACCAGGCAGATAACCCCGGGCAGGGGAAGAGTGAAGTCTAGCTGAGGGCTAGAAAGGAGTAAACAACAGAGAAGTGAAAGTAAGAAAAGTGGAAAAGGTGGAAAGCAAGAAGTGGTGACAGAGCAGAGAGTGTGCCAAGCCTGAGAGCCCAGCTTTGTGTAGGGCCAGAACAGCAAGGTCAGCGACGGCGGTGACTGTCCGGAGGGGGACCGTTTGGAAGTTCCTGGAAGGACCCCGTTGGCTGTGTGCCCGGTGGTCTGGAGCAGTGTTCCGAAGGACAGTCAGCACCAGGGCAGGGGCCTCTCGGACCCCGGCAAGGCTAGGAGTCGCCAAATTTGCCGAATCCGTCAGTGAAGGGGACGTAGATTCCCCCAACAACCAAGTCCCGATTGAAGGCAACAGTCCAACCTGTACAACAGAGGCACCGCCACCGCCAGGGCACCAGTCTCTGAGGGCCAGCGCCTGCGGGCAAAGTGTAGTGCTCCTCCGACCCAGCTTGAAGCCGGGGAGCGGGTTACCGGTGGGGACCCATCGCAACCATCCGTACATACAGGTGCAAGGAAGAGGGACATCACCGTCACCTACCGGGAAAGCAAAGCAGCCGTCTGTGGGACCGTCCTACCAGCCGTTTGGTTTACCGTACAAACTGTGTCCAAGTCTCAGGCTGAGTGAGTACCACAGTGCCGCAAGGCACAGCGCTGCCCCCGCGTCCCTGCGCCCACCAAGCCCTTTACCTCCCAAGCCATCACCGGGCCCCGGGATCACCAACCCCTACCCACGGAGGGGCAACACAACACCTGGCTGCTTCCCATCACCATCCCCGGGATCCCCGCATTAAGCAGCGGTGGTGCTACACATCATCACAACCGTGGGTGGCGTCACGGACATTATCCCAACATCCCAAACCCCCCTTTCACTCACGGGCGAGGAGTGCCGCTCGAGAAAAGCCCCCGGGATCCGGCCTACGGCTCGAGCCACCACTGAACAGCCGGACCCGAGCAGAAGGGGTGAGCGCGGTGTGCTGACACCCTCCTCCCCGCCCGCGACAACTTGGCGTCACGAACAGGATCTTACCGCTCTGCCGTCTGGTAGAGGTGCGCCTTGTTACCGCCGGAGGGATCCGGCAGAAAAATTGCAGAAGCCGCCGTCTTTGGCGCGAAAAGTTCCCGCTCGAGCGTCTTCTCGAGCAGTGGAGGCGCGAAGGCCAGAACCCCGCCCCGAGAGAGGAGGGGCCGGAAAGAGCTAAGGGGGACGGAAACAAGATGTCTGCGCCCGACGGAGCCGCTGGAGGAGCGGTGGTCGCAGCCGCAGCGGCACCCGCGGATGGGAATGGGCCTGCCCAGGTCCCGGCCATACCGGCGGGAGGTGCCGCGGCCCCCGCGCTTGCTCAGGTCATGCCGTTTTCCTTGCCCTATGCGCCCGGAGCTGCCTGGCTACCGCAGTATGACGGGAAACCGGATGCCCTACAGGCCTTCCGGAAAAAGCTTAACCCGTTGCTAGAGCTGTACCCCCTGACTGATAAGCAACGCGCAGTTAACCGGTGCGGCGGAGCAGGAAGCGGAGACCTGGGCCGAGGGGGACCGGCTCTCTGTAGCCACCATCTTTGAGAAGCTACAGACTGCCTTTGAGACCCGGACTGAAGCCGAGCTGAGGATGCAGTTTTACCAGTGCCGGCAACGAGCTGGGGATAGCATTCGGGACTATGCTCTACGTCTGCAGACCGCCCTCCGCACGCTGAAGCGGGTGAACCCTATTAATGAGGCGGATAGCAACAAGATGTTAGTGGAGCAATTTGCGCAGGGGATGAGGTCCCCTGAGGATCGTAAACAACTCCGGCTGTGGGCCCTGGAACACCCTGATGTGGACTTTGCTGTGTTAAAGGAGCGGGCCATTAAAGCACTACAGCCTCCAGCAACCGAAGTTCTGGAACCCGCCCCGTGGCCCGTCGAGACGGCTCCCGTTATGGCGGCCTCAGCCAAATCTACCTCTCCAACACCTGCAGCCCCGAGCAGCACAGTGGAAGAACTGGCAGCCCAGGTCCGTCGCATGGACGGAGACCTTGCCAAAATCCTGGCTGCCCTACAACCTCTGACCAGACCTCAGCCTCCGGCGCAGATACAGCTTGCTGACAGTCCCGAGGACGTTCCCTGGATGCAGCGGAGAAGTGCCGACAACCCGCGGAGCAGACCCCCAATCTGCTACAAGTGCCGTAAGCCGGGTCATTACTACCGACAGTGCCCGTTAAACGAGCAACCCCTGGGGCCCCGGGCCAATCCTCAGGAGTAGAACATCGTGGCCCCCCGGACTGGCGAGACCGATATATCGGGGCCCGCCCTATCATCCCCGTGGCTGTCGACGGCATACCAGTGATGGCTCTCTTGGACACTGGATCACAGGTAACTACCATACCGTACACGTTGTACCAGCGGTACTGGGCCGTAGACGAACTGGCGCCCCCAGACAATAGTATAACATTGATTGCCGCTAATGGACTCCCATTGACCCAGGTGGGGTATAAGCAAGTGGCTATGACAGTGGGGCAAGCCGAACTGCAACACCAGGGTATGATTGTGATCATGAATGAGCCCAGTGATCATAACCCGAAAATAGTGCTGGGAACCAATGTGATGGAGCACTGCATGGCTGATGTGTTAACCCTATTACAACAGCTAGCCGCCACAGCAGCAGGGAGCCGGCAGAGGGCTGTGCAGCGTGAGATCCGAGCCCTGATGTACCGCCAGCATGTAAGCTCAACAGGAGGGGAGATTGGTGGAGTAAGAGTGATGGATGTTGCTCCATTGACTGTGCCCCCTAGGAGTGAGATGATGATCTGGTGTAGGGCAGCAGTAGGGCCTCAGGGGCGTGACTACCCTGCGATGATGGAGCCCATGCCTTCTGAGCACTGGCCCACTGTGATGGCCGCCCGAGGGGTGGTGGATGTGAAGAAAGGGAGAGTGCCTGTGAGAGTGCTGAACTGTGGAGAGGAAGAAGTCAGGCTTCCCCGGTATGCCACCATTGCCAAGCTGCTCACCCTGGACCCTCACACTATCCATGAAGCCAGTCCATCCACACTTCCACCTACCACCAGCACTTCCCCACCCCGGGTGGAGACAGAGGAGTGGCATCAACAGCTACACGTAGGCACTGATGATACCCCTACACATCACAGGGCAGGGGTACACAGGGTGGTGCAGGAGTACGAACAGGTTTTCAGTAAGCACCCCCTAGACTTTGGGCAGATCAAGGGGGTCCAACACCACATTCCCACAGGTGAACATCCCCCTATCAAAGAGAGGTATAGACCTATTCCCCCTGCACATTACCAGTGTGCCAAGGATATGTTGAGGAATATGAAGGAGGCAGGGGTTATTCGGGACAGCTGTAGTCCCTGGGCCGCTCCGTTGGTACTGGTTAAGAAGAAGGATGGTACCATGCGGATGTGTGTGGACTACCGGAAGATCAACCAGATAACCCATAAAGATGCCTATCCATTACCTCGTATTGAAGAGTCTTTGGCTGCACTGAGAACTGCAAACTACTTCTCGACCCTTGACCTCACCAGCGGATACTGGCAAGTGGCCGTGGCCCCCGAGGACCGGGAGAAGACCGCCTTCACCACCCCGATGGGGCTCTGCGAATTCAATAGCATGCCGTTTGGGCTGTGCAATGCCCCCGGGACCTTCCAACGGTTGATGGAGTGCTGTCTGGGACATTTAAACTTCGAGACCGTCCTGCTGTATTTGGATGATGTGATTGTTTATTCCCAGACGTATGAAGCCCATCTGGAGCACCTGGCCGAGGTGTTCGCGTCCCTTGCCAAGTTCGGGATGAAGTTGAAGCCCTCAAAATGCCATCTGCTGAAACCCAGGGTGCAGTATCTAGGGCATGTGGTGAGTGCGGATGGTGTCGCCCCTGACCCTGAGAAGATCACTGCCATCCAGAGCTGGCCGAGACCAACTACAGTGAGGGAAGTAAGGCAGTTTCTGGGTCTGGTGGGGTACTATCGGCGCTTTATAAAGGGGTACACGAAGATGGCTGCCCCCATGCAAGATCTCCTCGTGGGACAGACCAAAGGTGGTAGACCCATTGGAGCCCCACTGTCGTGGGAGGACAAGCATGAGGAGTCCTTTTGCCAGTTGAAGGCGGCCTTGACCGGAGAAGAGGTCCTGGCGTACCCTGACTATGGGCGCCCGTTCATCCTCCACACGGACGCCAGTAACGTGGGGCTAGGAGCGGTCCTATCCCAGGTCCAGGATGGAAAGGAGAAGGTGATTGCCTACGCCAGCCGAAAACTCCGGCCGACCGAAAGGAACCCTGAGAACTATAGCTCCTTCAAGCTCGAGCTATTGGCGTTGGTGTGGGCTATCACGGAGCGGTTCCGCCACTACTTGGCGGCGGCAAAATTCACCGCGTTTACGGACAACAATCCACTGACTCACCTGAACACGGCCAAGTTGGGCGCGCTGGAGCAGCGGTGGGTAGCCCAGCTAGCCAACTATGATTTCACCATAAAGTACCGAGCTGGTCGTGTCAACATAAATGCTGATGCACTCTCCCGGATGCCCCATTTGTCAGAAGAGGGGTGCGAGGATGACGACCTCGAGGAGATCGAGTTGCCTGCGTTTCACCAGCCGCCTACTGAGAGGGTACAAGTATGTCAGCAAAGGGTGGATCTGGACCCGCGGCCCAGTCAAGAGTGGCAGGACGCCCAGGACCAAGCACCGGCTGTCCGCCTTGTCAAGACTCTGGTGGAACAAGGTGCTATGGGAATAGACCCTGCCGCTCCAGCCGAAGCCCAACGCTTGTGGAAAGAACGGAAACGGCTTTACCTACACCAAGGGAGGCTGTACCGTGAGCTGATCAATCCGAAGACCCATGAGAAAATATGCCAGTTAATCGTTCCTCAAGCTGATGTCGCTACTGTACTGCGGGCATACCATGATGGTGCTGGCCACTTCGGGTGGAAGAAGCTGGAGATGCTGTTGAGAGAGCGGTTCTATTGGAGTGGGATGCGTGAATCGGTGGAAGCCTGGTGCCGAGAGTGCGGTCCTTGTACGCTGAGGAGAAAGGATGAGACTAGCCAGAGGGCACCGTTACATCCCATAGTCACCCATCAGCCGCTGGAGCTGGTCGCCCTAGACCATGTCAAGCTCACCCCCAGCCGAAGTGGGTACACCTACGCATTGACCATGGTAGACCACTACTCAAGATTTATGGTGGTAGTCCCCGTTAAGGACCTGACTGGTCGAACCGCTGCTCGAGCGTTCCAGGCTTATTTTTGCCGACCCCATGGGTACCCCGAGAAGGTGCTGACTGACCAAGGCCCGGCTTTTGAAGCAGAAGTGTTTCACGAATTCTGTCAGTTGTACGGCTGCAAGAAGATCCGGACCACTCCATACCACGCCCAAACCAACGGCATGTGCGAGAAAATGAATCACTTGGTCCTGGGGCTCCTCAAGACGCTGCCGCTGGAAGAACGGAACATGTGGCCGGAAAAGTTGCCCGACTTGGTCGACATGTACAATAATATCCCGTCCAGCTCGACGAAGTGCACCCCAGCGTATCTGATGAGGGCTCGGCCTGGCCGCCTGCCGGTGGATCTGGAGATGGGGTTGGAGGCCCCGGAAGCACTCCCTTCAACGGCAGAGTGGGAAAGTTGGAGGAGGGCACAGTATCGGCAAATCCAGGAGTATGTGGAGAAAAACCTCAGTCGAAGTCGAGAACAGCAAGAGCACCGGTTCAATCAGAAGGCGCCCGCAGGTCCTTTCCAGCCAGGAGATGTGGTGCTGAAACGGAAGAGAAAAGCCCACAAGCTGGATGATCAGTGGGAACAAGTCCCTTACGTCATACAACCCACAGAATGGGGAGATGGGAAGACCTACCAGATCAGTCGTGACCAAGGGGGCACCCTGGCCACAGTTTCCCGGGACCATCTAAAAAAATGCCCCCCAGCGTTGAAGGCAGAGGCTGAAGTACCGGTTCCTCCACCCGTGGAGAAGGCAGCAGAGGTAATCCACACTGTAATGGGTGACTTCCCAGCAAACTGGCCTACACAGAACGGCACGGTGATACTTCCAGTGATACTGTTCCCACAACCCGTGGATGAAGAAGTAGTGGAAGCGGTTAACCGTGAGCCAGAACCAGTGCCAGTGCCCAGGGATGAACCTGTACCCATCCCCCCTACACCTCCGCCTGCTCCACACTATAGCAGGGAGGAGGAACCGATTGTTCCCTCTACCCCACTGTCTAGCAACACTGACACCGGGCCCCGAAGGTCCACCCGTTCCAACCTAGGTAGACCCCCACTTAGGTACAGGGAGACCGTTCTATGAGTAAAAGGGGTCCGCAAATGTGAAGGAGTGGTTGTTTGTTTGAAAGTTTACAGAAAATGATAAGTGAAAATGATTACCGAGTGTTCACCTGATTCACCGTGTGATTTGCAACCGGCTGGAGCCGGCACCGTTGTCCCCGTGGGGACCGTTTAAAAATGCATGGGAACTATCCATGGACAAGCCCGTGAACTTTGCAGGGCAACCACAAACGTTAGTGGCTTGTAAATATGTTGGGTACCGTTACCGTTTCCGCAGGCCGCCTCCGGAGAGGCAGGTTGGAGGGAGGGCCCTGAGCAGAGCAGGCCAGGGCCCAGCCGCCAAAGGAACCGGTGGCTACCCTCTGGAGGGAAGGACAGATCCCGCTCGGGTACCGTGTGCTGGACTGTGGGTCAAGGGGTGCTGCCTGGGTTTTAGGGGCAGCATCAGGGCCAGGTTACTTGGGTGGGAGAGAGCGGAAACCGTAACCGTATACCGTTGAAACGTTAAAAGTAAATGTGCCTCCCGTCTTGGGAAGAATTTATTAAAAATGTTATTATTGTTTGTTTAACCCTCTTACCCCCTTTTTACAGAAAAATAAAACCGGTGTAGGACGGCAGCCCGCGGACGGTCTGCATTTTGCTAAGGGGGAATGTGTCGCCCTGGGCAAGCCAGGGGTCACAGGTCACAACACCACCACACCCCACACCCCAGGTAGGCACACCTAAGCTGAACCAAAAATCCTTGTTGCCTTCCTCCAGAGACTGGGGATTCACACCAGGGGGTGGGCCAGGCGGTTGGCTCCGCCCACCAAGGAGATCACAGTTCTGGAGGCAGGAAGTACCAGGCAGATAACCCCGGGCAGGGGAAGAGTGAAGTCTAGCTGAGGGCTAGAAAGGAGTAAACAACAGAGAAGTGAAAGTAAGAAAAGTGGAAAAGGAGGAAAGCAAGAAGTGGTGACAGAGCAGAGAGTGTGCCAAGCCTGAGAGCCCAGCTTTGTGTAGGGCCAGAACAGCAAGGTCAGCGACGGCGGTGACTGTCCGGAGGGGGACCGTTTGGAAGTTCCTGGAAGGACCCCGTTGGCTGTGTGCCCGGTGGTCTGGAGCAGTGTTCCGAAGGACAGTCAGCACCAGGGCAGGGGCCTCTCGGACCCCGGCAAGGCTAGGAGTCGCCAAATTTGCCGAATCCGTCAGTGAAGGGGACGTAGATTCCCCCAACAACCAAGTCCCGATTGAAGGCAACAGTCCAACCTGTACAACAGAGGCACCGCCACCGCCAGGGCACCAGTCTCTGAGGGCCAGCGCCTGCGGGCAAAGTGTAGTGCTCCTCCGGCCCAGCTTGAAGCCGGGGAGCGGGTTACCGGTGGGGACCCATCGCAACCATCCGTACATACAGGTGCAAGGAAGAGGGACATCACCGTCACCTACCGGGAAAGCAAAGCAGCCGTCTGTGGGACCGTCCTACCAGCCGTTTGGTTTACCATACAAACTGTGTCCAAGTCTCAGGCTGAGTGAGTACCACAGTGCCGCAAGGCACAGCGCTGCCCCCGCGTCCCTGCGCCCACCAAGCCCTGCACCTCCCAAGCCATCACCGGGCCCCGGGATCACCAACCCCTACCCACGGAGGGGCAACACAACACCTGGCTGCTTCCCATCACCATCCCCGGGATCCCCGCATTAAGCAGCGGTGGTGCTACACATCACCACAACCGTGGGTGGCGTCACGGACATTATCCCAACATCCCAAACCCCCCTTTCACTCACGGGCGAGGAGTGCCGCTCGAGAAAAGCCCCCGGGATCCGGCCTACGGCTCGAGCCACCACTGAGCAGCCGGACCCGAGCAGAAGGGGTGAGCGCGGTGTGCTGACACCCTCCTCCCCGCCCGCGACATGTGCACATACCCATAGACTTTCATTGTGTCCACGTGTGCGTGCTCCGTGCAGATAACGGACATGCATCCGTGCAAAACGCAAACACATACGGATCACGGACACGCACACACGGACATAATGAAATAACGCACGTGTGACCACAATCATAGATTAACATTGGTGCACGTTTGGCCGTGTCTCCGGTATATACGGAAACGGACCAAACACACACGTGTATCACGGACGTGTGAAGGGGGCCTAAAGGGTTAAATAATAGTTGTGACAAATGGATTAAATGGTATGAATTTATTATGAAACAACCTTATGTGCAATATCTGTTTGCGAAAACAGTATCATACCAGGGACTATATAAGTCCAAGGAGAAGAACCAAAATGAGGTGACGAGGTGTCTAATAGATTACTTGAATCTGTGTAGAAAATATGTAAGGAAGTTCAACAAAACTAGAACCTATCTAAAAAAGGTTCAAGGAAGTTAAAAAAACCCTGTTGCTTTTAACCATTTTTCCTCTTCAACGTCCTGACATAGATAATAGTTGTTGTCAAGGTGCTTCCCCCCCCTCCAGATCCTGACAAAAATGATGTTTGTTATCAACGTGCTTCAAAACAATAGTCTTAAAATGTCTTAGTAGAGCACCATAATTGTTCTTCCCATCTGTGTGTAATTGACAGATCCCTTTCCTGTTAACAATATATTCAATAGCTGATTTTAGATATGAATGGCATAAAAATAAGATCCCAGTACTATCAATCAATTTCTCTCCAGATTGTCATGGATTGATCGGAGGTGTACTGATGGACCATGTGGCCACCTACAGTTGAGCATAGACTGTCTAGGTGTAAGTTTCTTTAGATCACAACTTTTAACTCACACACTATAAGCAAGAAGGGAAGAGAAAGAAGGGTAAAGTAAATTTCTGAAATATAAAACATGTTTATAACACACCACCACATTAATAAAACCCTCTCAGTGACTTGCTTATGAAATAAAATAACACAATAATGAAAATTAATTAAAAATCAGACAATTAAAATCAAGGATACCCAGATCCTTAAAGAAAATAAATCCAAAGTGCTCATTAAGGCCTGCAAGTGTTACTGTGCCAAGTTTGTTAATCCATTTACTCTCCAAATGTGCTAAAATGGAACTTAAATCTTACCCTCTGGAACCAAGGTGGATCTAGTCAATGGCTTTAACCTTTAATAACCCAGATTTGGAGTTGTGGAACATTTTAAAGTGCCTGGATATTGTCTTTAAGGGTTCTCCCTCAAGGGCACTTTTGGGTTTGTCGATGTCCCTTACATGTTCCCGTACATGGAATTTGAGTTTACAGGTCGTGAGTCGCACATAGTACTTACCACATGGGCATTTGGCCTGGTAGATGACATTTTAAGAGGAGTAAGTTAGGTGTAATCTAATTTGACATTCCATTGGTCCTTTTGTCCCTCTGAATGTTTTACTTTTTTCAAACATATTGAGGCATTCCTTACAGAGGCTGCATGAGTAAAATCCCCGGATTTGTTTCTCAGGGAGATTTGTTCTTGTTACCTAATACTGACTGTGTACTAAGAGAGATTTGACATTTCCTGATCTTCTTGCTGTTACCAGGGGTCTGTTGGGAAGGACAATTTGAAGAATAGGATCCACTTATAGAACATTCCAATATTTTTTTTAAGATTGATAAAAAGCCATTCCATTGACTGTGGTATGTTGTTACCAATCTGATTGGCTGGTCTTGCTCTTGAGTTTTGTTCGGCTACAACAAAGTTTCCCTGGACGTGTTGGTGGCTCTTCTGAAGCCTTTCCTAATACATCTTACTGTAGCCTCTGTCCAAGAACCAACTGCTGAGGTGTTGAGCTTCCACATAAAAATTTGTTTGGGAAGAGCAGATCCACTTAACCCTCAGAAACTAAGAGACAGAGATACTTTTAATGGTTGATGGTAGATGAGATGACTATACAAGTAACAGGGTATTTATAGATGTCTCTTTCCTGTATATATCAGTACTGATGTCGCTATGTGGGATGCTAAAATTTGAATGTCACAAAAATGTACTTCCCGCCCACATTTGTAATAGTTTTATATTTATGTCATTCTGATTTTAACGGTGCATGAACTGTTCTATTTCTATTACGGTTACCTTCCAGATGTACCTTATGTCATAAATATATCTAATCCCCTTTTGGACATGAAGTATTAGCTCGTCTGGGTCAGTTAGAAATATCTGACATCTGTAGCCAAAATACCATCTTTATGCCTGAGTATAAAGCCTTGATGTCTGTGGTTACCATTACTGGTTGTTCCCCAATGTTGAGATTGTCCAATCTCTGCAATGCCACCTTAGTGTCCTTAATGTGAGATGGGAGAGTGGCAACTAAAGGTTTTAAATAAATTCTATCATGTCAGAGGCAGATTTACAGAGGCCTCCATTTTCTGACACTAGTGTGTATCCAAGTCTATTAATGTTCTTTTTATGTAGTTTTGGGATTAGATAGAAAGCTGGCATCCTGGGGTTTGGTTTCATCATGATCTCAAACATTTTCGTAGGCATTATGCCATCTTGTTATGCTTGATCTAAAATCTTAAGCAGTTCTGCCTGGTACTTTAATAATGGATTATATGATAGTATTTGTTGCAGTCGAAATTTAATTTCGGAGGATCTTGTTGACTTGAATTTCATAAAGGATGTTTGGCCAAATAAAATGACCCCTTTATCTGCTGGTTTGAAAGTTACATCAGACCAAACTGTAACTATCATTGCTTTTCAGATACAAGAGATTGGATAGGGAACGTGAGTTGCTTTGCTTGAGTGCTATGTAACTGGTAACCAATTTTGCAAAAATGTCTAATGCAGGGCATATGTTGAATAAAGATAATCTTTTGGATTTTGAATATAGTTGTGTAGGAAATTTACTTACTGTTGGAGTGTCATCCTCCTCAGCAAGAAATTTTAAGATGGATACTGCTTCCTGCTCTGCCTTTGTGGTAAAGTTCTCTTCTACATTAGATTGATAAAGGAAATGTCTGAGTACAAGATTTCAAGCAAAGAGATGAACATCCTTGATGGTGGTGAATGTATCAAGGTTACTATGTGGGGAAAAGGATAAACCTTTTTCCAAAACCCGTAATTGTATGATTGTTATGGTATGAGACGACACATTAATTACCTTAAAACAGTCTTCTCTTTGGAATTCATCGAGTTGGTAAATTTTAAGTTCTTTTTTCATTTATCACCAAATCTACAGGGTGGGCCATAAGTATGGATACACCCTGATAAAATGCAAGTGGTTGCTGATGTTACCTTATCGTTTGTAGCATATTAGTACATAGGAGGGGCAAAACATTTGAGGCCGGGTGACACCTATGGCGGCCATCTGTAAAGCCACCATTTTGAATTCAACTTTAATTTTTTCAGTGATATCAGCAACCACTTCGATTTTATCAGGGTTCGTCCATACTTATGGCTCAACCTGTAGTTCTCATCTTACGCTTGTCTCATGTTTCAAGATCATTAGAGGATGTATATCCATCACTGATAGATGTTATGGAGGAAAAGGAATGACTTCTTGACTGTGGTTTTATGGAGCTTGATGTTGAATGTTGCCATTTAAATATTTTATAAGTTTCAAAATCCATACTATCATGATGGAATTTCTTCCCTTTTGACTGACATCTCTATTTCCATTTTTTTAAATTTAATTTTAATTTCATTAATTGACTTCTGGTGTTATTGTGTCGCCCTGGGCAAGCCAGGGGTCACAGGTCACAACACCACACGCACCCCACATTCCCTGCAGGAACACCAAGGTCAGAACACAAATCCTTGTTGCCCTCCTCCAGGGGCTGATGTTCACACCAGGGGGTGGGCCAGGCGGTTGGCACCACCTACCGAGAAGTTCACAGTCCTGGAGGCGGGAAAACCAAGCAGTTTAGCTCAGGCAGGGCTAGAGTGAGAGTCAAGCTAGTGACAGGAGTGGAAGTGAGAGAAGGAAAGTGACAGCAACTGAGCCTGAAGTTGGTCCGGGTGTGTGCCCCGGACTGAGACAGCAAGGTTGACAGACGGCGGTGACCGTCTGCAGGAGAGGCTGATCGGAGGTTGCCGAAAGGACTGTGGACGGGTGGTGGCCCGGCGGTACCGGAGCGGTATACAAAGAGAAGCCAGCACCAGTGGCAGGGGCCTTTCGGATCCCGGCAAGGCTAGGAGTCACCATAATTTGCCAAATCCGTCAGTGAAGGGGACCTCCTGGTCTCCCAGCAGCAAAGTCCCGATTGAAGGCAACAGTCCAACCGTGAAGGGGAGACACCGCCACGGCACCAGTTTCCCAGGGCCAGCGCCTGCGGGCAAGAGAGGGGCTCCTCCGGCTCATATCCAAGCTGGGGAGCGGGTTACCGGTGGGAATCCATCGCTACCAAAGAACCGTACTTAGGTGCAGGGAAGTGACCGTCACCGCTAACTGCAGGGAACATCAGCACCGTGGCCGTCCGAGGGACCCGTCCAACCAGCCGTTTGTTTACCGTGAACTGTGTCATCATCCTTGGGCTGAGTGAGTACCTCCGTGCCGTGCGGCACAGCGCTGCCCCTGCGTCCCTGCACCTCCACAGGCCCCATAACCCGCCTGTCCACCATCCTGACCTCCCCATCATCGGGCCCCGGGACTACCAAAACCCCTACCCACGGAGGGGCAAACCAACATCTAGCTGCTCCATACCACCACTCCCAGGATCCCCAGACAGATCAGCGGTGGTGTCCACACAATCACCACAACCGTGGGTGGCGTCACGGACATTAGTCAAATCCCCCACCAACAAATCAACCCCTTTCACTCACGGGCGAGGAGCGCCGCTCGAGTCCCCGGGATCCGGCCTATCGCTCGAGCCACCGAGCAGCAGCGGCAGCAGCCGCAGAGCAGCGGCGGCCGGACCCGAGCAGTGGGAGAGCGCAGCGTTGACACCCTCCTCCCCGCCCGCGACAACTTGACGTCACAAACAGGATCTTACCGCTCTGCCGTCTGGTAGAGGTGTGCCTTGTTACCGCCGGAGGTGTCCGGCCAGAAAATTTCAGAAGCCGCCATCTTGGGCGCGAAAAGTTCCCGCTCGAGCGTCTTCTCGAGTAGTAGAGGCGCGAAGGCCAAAACCCCGCCCCGATAGAGGAGGAGCCGGAAAGAGGCTAAGAGAGACGGAATGGCGGCTGGTCGCATGTGAGCGTGGCTATAAAAGCAGGGACGCCAGGACCCTGCACCCATCTAGTTCCTGAGAGAGACCGCCAGCAACATGTGGATGCCGTCCAGAAGCTCCGTAGCCCCCGCGCCAGGGACCGCGGCGTGGGTGGAGATCTGGACCGCGCAGCTCTACCAGAGGCTGCAGGTCAAAATGCAGCTCCTCATGGAGGAGTGGGAGACCGACATGGCAGACGTGATAGCAACCGTGCGGAGACCCGAGGAGGAAGATGCGGAAGGGAGGGTGAGTGACCCACGCCCCGATGCCCTTGAAGGGCCGGTCATCGCGGCTGCGGGACCCGGTCTAAACCCTCTCACCCTGCTGCCTCCCTCGCCACCCGTCCCGGAAGCTGTGACCCCGCCACTAGGCCTGCTGCCACCGCAACCGGTAGCGATACCCAGCATGCCCGCCCCGGCAGGCCGACCTGCAGCCGGAGCCGGTAGCCGCCCGGAGGTGCTGCCGTGGAGAGCCCCGAAGCCCAAACCGGAGGCGTCCCCCGAGAAGTCCCCCGAGCCGGAGCTGATAGTCCGTTCCGTGCCGAAGGCCCAACAGAGGAAAGCCCCTGTGCCCATCCCCCACACCTCGGCTGAGGTTGCGCCGGGTTGCCGCTGCAAGACGGCGTCCAAGGCCAAGAAGCCGCGGGACCTGCCGCCCAGATCCCTAACAGTGGGCAGCGTCCAAAATGTCCCGCGGGGCCCGACCCGTGCGCCGGAGCTCGCAGCAGCGCCGTACTGGGACTGGGAGCCGGTACCATTGGGCCTGGAGATTGAGGAGAGGGAAAGGAAGAAGGCGGAGTTGGTGGCCCGTGCAATCCGGTAAAAAGAGAACCTCCGTCAGGCAACTTTCCGTGTCCGGGGCCCGTTGTATGAAGGGCAGGTGAGGCGGTTTGATGTCCGCCGGGGCTATGGATTCATATATGAACAGGGCCTGGAGGCCGAAGTGTTTATAGCCCGGCGGGATGTTAATGCTCATCTGCCAGAGGAGCACCCCGGTCGAAATCTGATGCCGGGCGACTTGGTCCAGTACACCCGGCACTGTGGAGAGAGGGGGTGGTTTGCCCTAGATGCAAAATTGAGGGGCAGCCAGGAGGCCCCTGTGAGCGCTACACCCCCTCCCTCAAGTGATGCTGAGGACTCTGAGTAGGGCAGCAGAGCACCGTTGTCCAGTCCCCGTTGGGACCACCAGTTTGAAAAAGTTTGTAAAGTTTTGCAAAAGATGAAAAATGAAAATGATTATCGTGAAAGTAACCTGATTGTCTGCATCCGTGATTTGCAACCGGCCGTTGCCGACACCGTTGTCCCCGTGGGGACCGCTTGAAAAGTTTGGCATAGGAACTCCTATGGACAAGCCCGTGAACTTGCAGGGCAACCACAAATGTTAGTGGCTTGTAAATATGTTTCCGTTGCAACTGCCACCGTACCGCCTCCGGAGAGGCAGATTGGAGGGAGGGCCCGCAGTAGAGCAGGCTGGGGCCCAGCCACCACCGGAACCGGTGGCTACCCTCTGGAGGGGAAGGACAGATCCCGCTCGGGTAACTTGGTTCAGGACTGGGGTTAAGGGGTGCTGCCTGTTTCTTAGGGGCAGCATCAGGGCCGGGTTACTTGGGTGGGAGAGAGCGGCAGCCGCAACCGTTTGTTACCGTAACGTTTATGCAAAGTGCCTCCCGTTGTGGGATGATGTTTTTCTACTTGTACTGTGTTGTTTTTATCTTTTTCAGAAAAAAAAAAGGAAAATAAAACCGGTGTTGGACGGGCAGCCCGAGGACGGTCTGCATTTTGCTAAGGGGGAATGTGACGCCCTGGGCAAGCCAGGGGTCACAGGTCACAACACCAGACGCACCCCACATTCCCTGCAGGAACACCAAGGTCAGAACACAAATCCTTGTTGCCCTCCTCCAGGGGCTGATGTTCACACCAGGGGGTGGGCCAGGCGGTTGGCACCACCTACCGAGGAGTTCACAGTCCTGGAGGCGGGAAAACCAAGCAGTTTAGCTCAGGCAGGGCTAGAGTGAGAGTCAAGCTAGTGACAGGAGTGGAAGTGAGAGAAGGAAAGTGACAGCAACTGAGCCTGAAGTTGGTCCGGGTGTGTGCCCCGGACTGAGACAGCAAGGTTGACAGACGGTGGTGACCGTCTGCAGGAGAGGCTGATCGGAGGTTGCCGAAAGGACCGTGGACGGGTGGTGGCCCGGCGGTACCGGAGCGGTATACAAAGAGAAGCCAGCACCAGTGGCAGGGGCCTTTCGGATCCCGGCAAGGCTAGGAGTCGTCATAATTTGCCAAATCCGTCAGTGAAGGGGACCTCCTGGTCTCCCAGCAGCAAAGTCCCGATTGAAGGCAACAGTCCAACCGTGAAGGGGAGACACCGCCACCGCCAAGGCACCGGTTTCCCAGGGCCAGCGCCTGCGGGCAAGAGAGGGGCTCCTCCGGCTCATATCCAAGCTGGGGAGCGGGTTACCGGTGGGAATCCATCGCTACCAAAGAACCGTACTTAGGTGCAGGGAAGTGACCGTCACCGCTAACTGCAGGGAACATCAGCACCGTGGCCGTCCGAGGGACCCGTCCAACCAGCCGTTTGTTTACCGTGAACTGTGTCATCATCCTTGGGCTGAGTGAGTACCTCCGTGCCATGCGGCACAGCGCTGCCCCTGCGTCCCTGCACCTCCACAGGCCCCATAACCTGCCTGTCCACCATCCTGACCTCCCCATCATCGGGCCCCGGGACTACCAAAACCCCTACCCACGGAGGGGCAAACCAACATCTAGCTGCTCCATACCACCACTCCCGGGATCCCCAGACAGAGCAGCGGTGGTGTCCACACAATCACCACAACCGTGGGTGGCGTCACGGACATTAGTCAAATCCCCCACCAACAAATCAACCCCTTTCACTCACGGGCGAGGAGCGCCGCTCGAGTCCCCGGGATCCGGCCTATCGCTCGAGCCACCGAGCAGCAGCGGCAGCAGCCGCAGAGCAGCGGCGGCCGGACCCGAGCAGTGGGAGAGCGCAGCGTTGACACCCTCCTCCCCACCCGCGACATTATAGCTACAACTTGAGTGATCATTGAACTGAGTAGGTTGAAATCTTTAACAATTTCAGGTTGGTCACTGTCCATCTCAAATGTGTCTCATTGATACCAGACAGTTTTCAATATCCTTGTATTCTTTGTGTTGAGTAAAATTCCCATGTTTGTGCTTTTTGGCTTGACACTCCATAATAACTCCTTCATTCCAACTCTATGCTTGTTGCTGTTAATGTTGTGTTGTCTGTGTATTTAAGATTGTTAATTCCTTCTTCTATCCTATTCAAGTCTAGGCTTCCTGAAAATAGCTTCTGCATCTAAGTTGAAGAGAATTGGTGACAAGATGTAGACTTGTCTGATGCCTCACTCTACTTTGAAGGATACCGTGTCACTGTTTTGTTCGAACTGTTGCATCTTTGTCAACGTAATGGTTCCTTATGAGGCTAATTAGATGATTCAGCACATCCATAACCTTCAAGATATTCCAAAGTTTCTGGTGATCAACACAGTTAAAGGATTTGATGTAGTCGATGCAGCAAAAATATACGTTTGTTGCATTCTTTGGCCTTTTCCATTGTCTATCTAATGTTAGCAATCACATTTTTTGTTCCTCTGCCTTTTCTAGATTCTGCTTGTTCTTTTGGCATCTCTTTATCAAAGTAAGGCTATACCCATCTTTGTAAGATCTTCGGTAGTATTTGGCTGACAATAGCAATAGTCCGATAGTTTCCACAGTCGGTAGCATCTCCCGTCTTTGCAATAGGAATAAACACCACTTTTGTTCAGTCTTGGAGTCATTTACTAGTTGTCCATACATACACAGGCATGTGACAAAATCAACTACTGCTTCAGAAAACTTTAGTAGCTGTATTGGAATTTTGTCACATCCAGGTGCTTTGTTGTTTCACAAAGGTTTTATTGCAGCAATGTCTTCATCTTTCAGGATGCTCATCTCTCTATAATTTCCAGTCTCAGTTTCTTTCTGTATCACTGAGCTGTTCTTATAGAGGTGCTCTGTCCACTACATCTTTCAACAAGCCCATTCTTGGTTGAAACTTGTTGTATTTGTTTGATCTTTACTTCTTTAGGTATATCTTCCTGGTCATGCACATCAGATGTTTGCTTTCTATCTCTGTACATACGTGTTGGTAATAAAGTTCTTTTTCTGCTCGAATGGCTCTCCTTACTTTTTTACTGATGTTGTCTGCTACCTGCCCATTACCTTTTGCCTTTGCCATTCATTTTTCTTCTGCCTCTTGTCTATTGTCTTACTGGACAACATTTTTTGTTCCACGGGGCCACATCGCCATACTGAACCAATCCCAAGGGATACAAATTTTTTTAAAGGGGTAATTACATGAATACATAACCAGAACCTTCATCAGTACACTATATATACATCATATATCTATATATACATCATATAGTATACATCACCAGTAGCAAGTTTTGAGTATTTGAGGAGGATTTGGAAAGTATCTACTCTATAAACAAAATCTATGTGAACCCACTGTATCTTGAATTGGGTTTTTTTGGAGCAGAATCTCGCCAATTAATCCATTATTAAAAAAGAAGGTTAATAAAAAAAAGCATTGCTTCCCTGCTGAATCAGCCCCTTCTACTCAAATGCCACCTCTTAGCTGCTCCCTGTAGTTCTGTGTTCTCAGGGATGTGGCAGTGCTAGATTGGCAGGGGCTTCAATTAGTAAAAATTGCTTATTTTGTTATTTTAAAAAAGCTTCAGCCTGTTAGGTTTTTTTATTTTGTAAAACTGGAAAACAAAGAGGCAAAAATGCATTATTTGAATGAAAATATATTTCACCCTTTAATTACTGAAGCAACTGAAACTTAAGTAAATTTTGTATTTATTGTGTTTGTTTAGAAGTAGAATTAGAGCTTTCTGTATCAATTAGTATATTTAATTTTCCTGGAGCTGATTACCATTATGATCATTTAATTATATAATACAAAGTGTAGCAATTATGCTCTTTGTTCATGACATAATACATTTCAATTGGAATGATGTAATAATGAATCACTATGAATTGATGTCACGTTTGATTGATTTATATAATGGAAGCGAAGTAATTACCAGACAACCGCACTCATTAGCTGCAATTTTCTGCTTGTCATCTACTACGACTACATAGTATTACCACCTCTCATGTTTCTCCGGTAAACTGCAGGTATAATTATTCTGCATTAAAATGTTTTATCACTCCTATTAAATGATCAGCATACTTAATAGTCTAGTTCTATTAACCTAGGTTCCTTTTAAGGATTTAGTAAAAGTTGCCATATAAGGGGTCAATTTAGAATACCACGAGTGATCCATTTTTTATGTGATTTATGTGATTTTTTTATGTGTGATTCATCCTTATATTTTTGTTTCTAAATAATTATAACTTAAACAGAATATTTCAGAACACATTGAAAATCACAAATTTCCTCTATAAGGATTGTTATACATGTAATCATACAATGTATACACACTCAGGCCCCAATTCATCAAAACATTTTCCCCAGAATTTTAGCGTAAAAAGCTTTGAAAAGGGAGGTTGCGAAAAAAATGTTCATACTGTTTTTTTTGCCAGTGCCAACAATGTGGGTGGAGCTGCGGCACAACGGGGACAGAGTGTGGTGATCCCCAACAATCAAAAGAATAATGAGCGGTGGTGGCATTCGCTACGCCACAAATCTCACCACTGCAGGCACTGGAGTAACATTTGTGGCAAGGCACATGCCGAATCAGTTGACTCTCATTCCACCCGACTTGGTCATCAAGACCAGCATCAAAAACACTGGTTTTGGTGAGATAAGGCTACAGAATTTAATTCAAGAACCGAAAGAATAAACTTGTCCCAGCAGCAGACTCCTTTTTTATTGATGAAATAAAAGGGTTATGAATCTCTTGGCCTGATCATAGAGATAGCAATTAGTGATGAGCAAGCACTACCATGCGCAAGTGCTCAGTACTCAAAACAAGCAAGTAGACGCTCGGCAGGGCTCTACTTGAGTACCGAGTACAATGGAAGTAATTGGGAAACTGAAGATTTTAATGGAAGATTTTTTGGAAAAATGCTCGAGTTTCCCATTGACTTCCTTTATAATCGGTACTTGAGTCTTGTTTTTCCCACTTACTGCATAGTGTAGTGCATATTTACAATTTAATAAAGATTTTTTTGTGTTCTAAACTTTATTCCCATAACTATATTGTATGTTTTATCTCAATAACTTGATTATTTTATTATAATAATGATGAAAGGGAACCTGTCAGGTGCAATATGCACCCAGAACCACAAGCAGTTCTTTGTGCATATTGGTAATCCCTGCCTAACCATCCCTGTATACACTAGCATAGAATAAGAGATCTATAGAAAAAGTATTTGTAAAGATCTTTTATCTTATGCAAATAAGTGCAGGGACTAGTCCCAAGGGCATTATATCCCCCGACTAGCCAACCTCTTAATATGTTAGTATGCTCACAGGGGCGTACTAACATGCTATTCAATGCAGCATCACCAGCGATGCCACACATACCTGTGTTCGCTGTGACTGCGCTTCTGAATACCCGGCATTTCCAGTCATGCGCAGTAGACCTCTCTGAAGCCGGGACGCGTACACCCAGCTTCATACTGTGCATGACTGTAAGTGTCCGGTATTCAGAAGCGTGGTCACAGTGAACACAAGTGCACCCTGCACAGCTGGTGATGCTGAATTGAATAACATGTTAGCACTTAGCACACCCCTGTGGGCATACTAACATGCTAAGAGGGCGGACTAGTCGGGGGATATAATGCCCTTGGAACTAGTCACCGTGCTCATTAGCATAAGTTAAAAGATCTTTAAAAATACTTTTTCTAAAGATCCCTTTATCTATGCTAGTGTATACAGGGACGGTTAGGCAGGGATTAGCAATATGCACCGAGAACTACTTGTGCACCTGACAGGTTCCCTTTAAAAGCATGATATTACCATTTTACTTCAGTAAATTTATCACTTAAATATCTTAAACATGGGCCATGTATGAGGGAGTCACAGTAATGGCAGTCACACTGGCGTATGACTCGCACGAGTGCAATGCGAGAAAATCTCGCATTGCACTCGAGCCCATGTAAGGCTAGGTTCACATTTCCGTCAATTTCTATCAATCACAATCTGCGGCTCTGGTAAACAACGGAATCCGTTTGGCGGATTCCGTTGTTCCCATAGACTTGTATGAGCGGCGGATTGTGACTGATGATGCTGTGTTGCATCCTCTTCCCGTCGTGGAACGACTGATCATCGGGCGGCAGGAACGCAGCGTGTAACTTTTTCTGAGCAGCGCAATCCGCAGACTTTCGCTGCGCATGCTGTCTCTGGCTCCCTGCACACGTAACCAAGCTAAATATCGGGTAACCAAGTAAAGTGATTTGCTTAGTTACCCGATATTTACCCTGACTACGTGTGCAGGGAGCCCGACACTTCCCCGCTCGGCCTCGCCCCCTCCCGCACTCCGCATGTACACACACACATTCACCTGTCCCCAGCCATGCAGTCCCCGGCACTGACGTCCTCAGCGCCTTGGCTCCACCCACCCCGAACTCCGCTCCCCGCACATTCTTGGCGGCTGAACGATCAGCTGATCACCCGGCAGCCGGCTGCTGTGAGCGATCAGCTGATCACCCAGCGGCCGGCTGCTGTGAGCGATAAGCTGATCACCCGGCGGCCGACTCCTGTGAGCGATCAGCTGATCGCTCTCATTAGCCGGCCACCGGGAGATCATCTGTTTGCTCTCAAAAGCCAGTCGGCTATTATGAACGATCAGCTGATCATTCTCTCTTTTACAACGGAGTCCGACAATGAATTCTCTTCTTGTCATCCGTTGTACAACGCATCAGTCATAAGCGTCAAGCAACACATGTGACTGATGAAAAACAACGGAAATGTGAACCTAGCCTAAGGGGTACTTTGCATGCTGCGACATCGCAAACCGCCGCAGCTGCAACATCATTGTGATAGCTGCCGTAGCGAATATTATCGCTACGGCAGCTTCACATGCAGTCACCTGTCATGCGATGTCGCTCTGGCCGGCGAACCGCCTCCTTATTAAGGGGGCGGGTTGTGCGGCGTCACTGTGATGTCACACGGCAGGCGGCCAATAGGAGCGGAGGGGCGGAGATGAGCGGGATGTAAACATCCCACCCACCTCCTTCCTTCCGCATAGCCGACGGGAGCCATGGTGACGCAGGTAGGAATGTTCCTCGCTCCTGCGACTTCACACACACAGCGATGTGTGCTGCCGCAGGAGTGAGGAACAACATCGGAATGTTCGCCGACGCTACACGGATGATACGATTACGACGTTTTTGCGCTCGTTAATTGTATCATCTAGGATTTACACACTACGATGTTGAGAGCTACGCAGGAAGTGCGTCACTTTCGACATGACCCCACCGACATCGCACCTGCGATGTCGTAGTGTGCAAAGCCCGCCTAAGACAATGCTCAGATCTGCAAGTTTTTCCTCAGCCATAAACGAGGAAAATATTGCAGCATGCTGCGATTGTCTGTGAGTCTCCTATAACTTGCAATTATACAAGTCTATGGGTGCGAGAGTAACATCGGACTGCACTCGGATGACATCCAAGTGCAGTGCAATATACACACAAGTTGACAACGGAGGAGATTAATCTCTCCCTCTCCTTCGGAGCTGTGACCGGATCGCAAGATCGGATCACAGTCGCATGACACTCGGCTCATGCTCACAGCAGAGCGGGAGCCAAGGGTCATTAGCATATCACATCTGTTGCTCTCGCATCGGATGTCATACGCTAATATGACCTCAGCTTAAGGGTAAAGACTGCTTTACACGTGTCGATTTCATGAGCGATCGCATGTGCAATCGCACCCTCCCCCATCGTTTGTGCGGCACGGGCAATTTGTTGCCCGTGTCGCACAATGTTGTAAAACCCTGTCACACGTACTTACCTTCCAAATGACCTCACTATGGGCGGCGAACATCCTCTTCCTGAAGGGGGAGGGACGTTCTGCGTCACCGCGACTTCACATAGCTGCCGGCCAATCGAAGCGGAGGGACGGAGATGAGCGTCCCGCCAACCTCCTTCCTTCCGCATTGCCGCCGGCCGCAGGTAAGCTGCAGTTCATCGTTCCCGGGGGGTCACACGGAGCGACGTGTGCTGCCTCGGGAACAATGAACAACAGGACGTTCGATTTTTAGAAAATGAGCGACGTGTCAACGAGCAACGATAAGGTGATTATTTTTGCTCGTTCACAGTCGCACGTAGCTGTCACACGCTACGATATATCAAATGATGCCGGATGTGCGTCACTTATGACGTGACCCCGACGACATATTGTTGGATATATCATAGCGTGTAAAGCCCGCTTAATTGAGGAGTTAGAGGTTTGGCTTACCGACTGCACAGCCCTACTGGTCCAGCAAAAGAGGAAAAGGTGAGGAAGAAATTTAGAGTACCACTGGGACCTGTGTAACTTTAGAGAAAAGGGCCTTGTTGTGTACTACCAGTAATGGTGAGGTTGCCTACCTGTTGTGTCCATTCACTTGTTTGGGAGATGAGAAAATTACAAGTGTGCTTAGCAAGTTTTGTAACTCTCATACAATGGATCAGAGTCACGGATAAGTGACCATCTCTCCATTCCGGGTGGTGTGAGATATGAACCCATTTTTTAGACATACAGTGCAGGGCCAAAAGTATTGGCACCCCTGCAATTCTGTCAGATAATACTCAGTTTCTTCTTGAAAATGATTGCAATCAAAAATGTCTTTGGTATTATTATCTTCATTTATTTTGCTTGCAATGAAAAAACACAAAAGAGAATGAAACAAAAATGAAATCATTGATCATTTCACACAAAACTCCAAAAATGGGCCAGACAAAAGTATTGGCACCCTTAGGGGTACTTTGCACACTACGACATCGCAGGTGCGATGTCGGTGGGGTCATGTCGAAAGTGACGCACTTCCTGCGTCGCTCTCGACATCGTAGTGTGTAAATCCTAGATAATACGATTAACGAGCGCAAAAGCGTCGTAATCGTATCATCGGTGTAGCGTTGGCGAATTCCATAATTACGCAGACGCGACGGTCCGATATTGTTCCTCGCTTCTGCTGCAGCACACATCACTGTCTGTGAATTCGCAGGAGCGAGGAACATCTCCTACCTGTGTCACCGCGGCTCCCGTTGGTTATGTGGAAGGAAGGAGGTGGCCGCCTGCCATGTGACGTTGCAGTGATGCCGCACGACCCGCCCCCTTAATAAGGAGGCGGTTTGCCGGCCAGAGCGACGTTGCACGGCAGGTGAGTGCATGTGAAGCTGGCGTAGCGATAAAATTCGCTACGGCAGCTATCACAATGATGTCGCTGCTGCGACGGGGGCTATCGCGCTCGGCATCGCAGCATCGGCTTGCGATGTCGCAGCGTGCAAAGTACCCCTTAGCCTAATACTTGGTAGCACAACCTTTAGCCAAAATAACTGCGAACAACCGCTTCAGGTAACCATCAATGAGTTTCTTACAATGCTCTGCTGGAATTTTAGACCATTCTTCTTTGGCAAACTGCTCCAGGTCCCTGAGATTTGAAGGGTGCCTTCTCCAAACTGCCATTTTGAGATCTCTCCACAGGTGTTCTATGGGATTCAGGTCTGGACTCATTACTGGCCACTTTAGTAGTCTCCAGTGCTTTCTCTCAAACCATTTTCTAGTGCTTTATGAAGTGTGTTTTGGGTCATTGTCCTGCTGGAAGACCCATGACCTCTGAGGGAGACCCAGCTTTCTCACACTGGGCCCTACATTATGCTGCAAAATTTGTTGGTAGTCTTCAGACTTCATAATGCCATGCACACGGTCAAGCAGTTCAGTGCCAGAGGCAGCAAAGCAACCCCAAAACATCAGGGAACCTCCGCCCTGTTTGACTGTAGGGACTGTGTTCTTTTCTTTGAATGCCTCTTTTTTTTCCTGTAAACTCTATGTTGGTGGCTTTTCCCAAAAAGCTCTACTTTTGTCTCATCTGACCAGAGGACATTCTTCCAAAACGTTTTAGGCTTTCTCAGGTAAGTTTTGGCAAACTCCAGCCTGGCTTTTTTATGTCTCGGGGTAAGAAGTGGGGTCTTCCTGGGTATCCTACCATACAGTCCCTTTTCATTCAAACGCTGACGGATAGTACGGGTTGACACTGTTGTACCCTCGGACTGCAGGGCAGCTTGAACTTGTTTGGATGTTAGTCGAGGTTCTTTATCCACCATCCGCACAATCTTGCGTTGAAATCTCTCATCAATTTTTCTTTTCCTTCCACATCTAGGGAGGTTAGCCACAGTGCCATGGGCTTTAAACTTCTTGATGACACTGCGCACCGTAGACACAGGAACTTTCAGGTCTTTGGAGATGGACTTGTAGCCTTGAGATTGCTCATGCTTCCTCACAATTTGGATTCTCAAGTCCTCAGACAGTTCTTTGGTCTTCTTTCTTTTCTCCATGCTCAATGTGGTACACACAAGGACACAGGACAGAGGTTGAGTCAACTTTAATCCATGTCAACTGGCTGCAAGTGTGATTCAGTTATTGCCAACACCTGTTGGGTCCACAGGTAAGTTACAGGTGCTGTTAATTACACAAATTAGAGAAGCATCACATGATTTTTTAAACAGTGCCAATACTTTTGTCCACCCCCTTTTTTATGTTTGATGTGGAATTATATCCAATTTGGCTTTGACAATTTATTTATTTTTTTTCATTGAAGACAAATTAAATGAAGATAATAATACCAAAGAATTTGTGATTGCAATAATTTTCAAGAATAAACTGAGTATTATCTGACAAAATTGCAGGGGTGACAATACTTTTGGCCAGCACTGTATGCTTCTTTTAAAAATGTAATCCACATCTGTCAGACATGTATGGTTTAAGGCCCCGTCAACGCAACGACTTATCTAACGATATATCGCCGGGGTCACGGATTCCGTGACGCACATCCGGCATCGTTAGCAATGTCGTTGCGGGTGAAACCTATGAACGAGTGTTAACAATGGAAAATACTCACCAAATCGTCCATCGTTGACACGCCGTTCATTTTCAAAAAATCATTGATTGTTGAGGACGCAGGTTGCTCGTCATTCCCGAGGCAGCACACATCGCTACGTGTGACACTGCGGGAACGACGAACTACAGCTTACCTGCGGCCGCCGGCAATGAGGAAGGAAGGAGGTGGGTGGGATGTTCATCTCCGCTCATCTCCACCCCTCCGCTTCTATTGGGTGGCCGCTTTGTGACGCCGAACGAACCGCCCCCTTAGAAAGGAGGCGGTTCGCCGGCCACAGCAACGTTGCTAAGGAGGTAAGTCCATGTGACGGCTCCGAACGATATTGTGCGCCACGGGCAGCGATTTGCCCGTGACGCTCAAACGACAGGGGCAGGTACGCTTGCTAGTGATATCGCTAGCGATATTGCTGCATGTGACGGGGCCTTTAGGCTATGGATTTGTCATTAATATTGACGATGAGAACACTTCTTTAAACAAATTGCTAGATACCATATAGGAGACCTTCAGAGGTCTTGTGGAGTCCATGACTTCTTGGGTTAGCGATGTTTTAGCAGCACAAGAGGCACCTACACAATATTAGCTTTTGTCCACAAACAATGAGATTTTTTTAAGCAGAAATTGGTTCAGAAAACTCATGTTTTGGGGAGCTTTCTTTTCCTTAAGCGTTTTTGAAGAGTCTTGTAAGTGTTCCTTGCTGCCTTTTGTTGTACGTTACTTAGTATGGAGTATTTCCTTCAAGATGCTCTTCAAAGTGACATACAATTTCTTTTCTTCACCAGAAGTTTTTTAAAACCTCATCAGAAAAAAAAAGTAAAAAAAAAATATGAACAGCAAAGTAGATTTATTATCAAAATGAATTGGAAGAGTTTTCAAAGAGTTTTCATGAAGTTTTTGAATAGGATTTTGCAGAGGATACACCTTCCCAAATGTACCTTTTACCAATGTACATGGCCTTGTGCTGCGAGGTTAGTACATCACTTGCCTCAGAAACTAAATGCAGACATCATTCCAAACTATTCTATTTATTTTGCAGCACTGTGACTTGACAGAATGCAATTGCATCCATCATACACTGAGAGTGAATTATGACATGTAGTACATTGCACATGAGCCATATTAATTATGTCTGATTGCTTTCGATATAGTACATTTGTTCTCGTACAACGTAAGGTGATTAATCAGTATTTTTCACAATTTAATAATCAGCTTCTCTTCCAGGTACAAAACCGACCTGGTCCGGGTGTATCAGGTCCGGCAGGAGGGGATTCAATCTGATGGCAATAAGTTTGGCGTAGAATTTGAGATCAACATTGAGTAAAGAAATTGGCCTATAGCTACCACACATGTTAGGGTCCTTCTCCGCCTTGGGGATGTCCATGATTTTTGTAAAATCCGTGTTTGGTATGTGGCGCCCCTGGACTATTCAGGTTGTCAAAAGGTACTGCACGCTCTTTCTCTCCAGTGCAGGATTCAAACCCCCATGGTTCTGGGTCTCCATCCTGCAGTACTGCCTCCACCAGCATTCACAAATCCTAGATACACCTTGCACCACACCCTGTCAGGCACACCAGTGGGCTGCTTAAGCTGGAATAGGGCCACCTACCTAGGGGTCAGGTAGGGAGGTGGGAGGTGTCAAGTCAGTTCAGTGGTAGCCCTCGAGCTGTGAGAAGCTCTGAGGAAGCTGGGAGTTGTAGCTCCCAGGGGAGAAGCAGACTAGGTCGCAGACGGTGGTCTGGACCTAGAGGAGTCGGACACCCGGTCGCAGGGGATTGAGGCTAGGTGCCTGGGACCTATCTTGGAGGACTGTCAGCAGCCTGGTCCTATCACCGGTCCGGGACCAAAGGCACGACAAGGTACACGGACCATAGGTCGGGGAGAAGCTTCAGGCGACCCGGCAATTAACCTGTGAAGGACAGGGCTTTTATGGACTGTTCCCACGAAGCTCAGAGATCAGGGGCACTAGCGCAACGAGGGGGATAGGGCTTTCCAAACAAGCGGCCATCTGAAATCCCAAGTGTGAGCTCCTGAGAGCAGGCTCCTTCACTTAGCCATAGTGGGGAGCGGGGCCCGGAAAGCTCCAAGCTTACGGCCCACAAAGGACACTCTATATTTTGTGCCAGGAGGCAGGTCACGGACCACCAGGCAGTGCTGCAGGGGACGGGACCCAGACGACCTCCCCTCAAGAGACAGCGGCAGTCAGAGACTTGGTTTACCCTGTTGTTAGCGTCTGCTTTATTGCTGAGTGAGTACCTAATTAACCCCTGCTTCCAGCAAGCCTGTGCTCCCCCTGCACCCCATCATCCAGAGTCCCGGGGCCTTCCCTACCCATGGAGGAAAAACGTCATCTAGCTGCCCCCATTCCATCAACCCCGGTACTCCCATCGGCAGTGGCGGTATTCTCCATTACCGCAAACCACGGGTGGCGTCACAAACTATATCTCCCCTGAAAATAGCCCCTTCTTCATTTGAGTGTGGCCCCTAGCCCCCGAGTCCGGAGACCCTTGAGACCCCCGGATCTAAGCAGTTTGACCGCTGCAGGGGCGGCACATAGACATGATGAATGATGTCCAGGGTCTTCAGGGTGTTGTTCCTGGCTTCTTTTCCAGGGACAAAACGGACCTGGTCCGAGTTTATCAGTTCCAGCAGGAGGGGATTCAATCTGATGGCAATAAGTTTGGCGTAGAATTTGAGATCAACATTGAGTAAAGAAATTGGCCTATAGCTACCACACGTGTTAGGGTCCTTCTCCACCTTGGGGATGACCGTGATATGCGCTAATGTGGAGTCGGCTGGAAAACAGATAACCTCAGAGATTAAGTTAAAGGATTCCAGCATCAGAGGTGTGAGAAGTTCTGAAAAAGATTTATAAAATTTAGCTGTCAAACCATCCAGGCCAGGGCTCTTATTTACCGCTGCGTCCTGAATGACCTGTGAGAGTTCCTCCAATGTGAATGGCGCCTCTAAATCTGTAATTATTTACACAGAATTTTTTGTAAAGTCCGTGTTTGGTACACTCATTTCTAGTAGTGAGCACTAATTGTAAATTTTAAGCGGCACTGATTATTGCAATCAATATCAGGTATAAAGTGAGACACCCTGGATTAGGTGAGTGATGTAAGGCAGTGACTAATCCAGGCTGCTAAACCTGCAACCACAAACTTTGCCAAGAGATGATGACAGTTTCTGTTGTCGATAAAAAATTGTTTAAAAGAACTGAAGTCCTCAGTGGTTGATAACTTTTAATGACTAACTGAAAAGATGGTAATAATTGCAAGCTTTCGAGACTGCTCAGGTCTCTTCATTAGGCTCAGTATAATACAAAATCTGAAGAGTCACATATTTATACACAACAGGACATAGAATAGTGCAGTAAAAAAAAAAAAGTTATATGAAACAGAACTCTTACTATGGCAGGGGGATAGTGCCATAGTGAGAGTTCTGTTTCATATAACTTTTTTTTTTTTTTTTTTACTGCACTATTCTATGTCCTGTTGTGTATAAATATGTGACTCTTCAGATTTTGTATTATACTGAGCCTGATGAAGACACCTGAGTAGTCTCGAAAGCGCGCTATTATTACCATCTTTTCAGTTAGCCATTAAAAGGTATCAACCACTGAGGACTTCAGTTCTTTTAAACAATTTTTTATCTCTACTGGCGAACACGGTACAAAGATATATTTTACCTGTTGTCGATAGTAATTTATGTGAAATGCACCAAGCTTTAAACCTCAACATTGCACTACAGCCCTAAACATAACTTAATGACCCGCACACATGCCTTCACACTGTATAGAGGCACTAAAGACTTCAGTACAGTATAATAGCCCCTTACAGCCCTCCGCACAGTCCCCCAATATGCAGTTGAAGGCCCCCAAAGATCCCCACATTTCATGATGACCCCAGGTCTCCTTACACATGGTATTGTCGCGGGCGGGGAGGAGGGTGTCAGCACACTACGCTCACCCCTTCTGCTCGGGTCCGGCGGTTGCTGCTCAGTGGTGGCTCGAGCTGTGGGCCGGATCCCGGGGGTTTCTCGAGCTGCACTCCTCGCCCGTGAGTGAAAGGGGGGTTGTTGGGTGTGGGGATTGTTTATTGTCCGTGACGCCACCCACGGTTGTGGTGATTTCACCACCGCTGCTCGGTGTGGGGATCCCGGGAGTGATGGTGGGGGAGCAGCTAGTTGTTGTGTTGCCCCTCCGTGGGTAGGGGTTGGTGATCCCGGGGTCCGGTGATGGGATGGGAGATGCAGGGCCTGGTGGGCGCAGGGACGCAGGGGCAGCTCTGTGCCTTGCGGCACTGTGGTACTCACTCAGCCTGAGACGTTGACACAGTTTTTGGTAAACAAACGGCTGGTTGGACGGGTCCCTCGGACGGTTCACGGTGCTGCGGTTCCCTGCAGTTGGCGGTGATGGTCACTCTTCCCTGCACCTATGTTACATCTATTGGTAGCGATGGGTTCCCACCGGTTACCCGCTCCCCGACTACAATCTGGGCCGGAGGAGCTCCACACTTTGCCCGCAGGCGCTGGCCCTGGGGAAACTGGTGCCCTGGCGGTGGCGGTGTCTCCCCTGTAATGGTTGAGCTGTTGCCTTCAATCGGGACTTGGTTGTTGGGGGATCTACGTCCCCTTCACTGACGGATTCGGCAAATTATGGCGACTCCTAGCCTTGCCGGGGTTCGAGAGGCCCCTGCCCTGGTACTGACTGTCCTTTGCACGCTGCTCCAGACCGCCGGGTCACCACCCGTCCGCGGTCCTTCCAGGAACCTCCAAACAGTCCCACTCCAGACAATCTCTGCCGTCTGCTGACCTTGCTGTCTCTGTCCAGGCACACAGCCTCAGACCACTTCAGGCTGTACTAAACTGCCACTTTGCACTTTCTCTACTTTCACTTCTCTGTCACTTCAGCTTTCTTCTTCAGCTCCACTACACTTCACTTCCTCCTCCCTGGCTGAACTGCCTGCTCCTTCCTGCCTCCAGGGCTATGAACTCCTTGGTGGGTGGACACCAACCGCCTGGCTCCACCCCCTGGTGTGGACACTAGCCCCTGGAGGAAGGCAACAAGGATTTCTGGTTAGCTGGTGTACCTGCAGGGAATGTGGGGTGTGTGTTGTTGTGACCTGTGACCCCTGGCTTGCCCAGGGCGTCACATTCCCCCTTAGCAAAATGCAGACCGTCCTCGGGCTGCCCGTCCAACACCGGTTTTATTTTCCTTTTTGTTTTCTGTAAATGTAAAAAGAATAAACACATATATATTATAACATCATCCCACATCGGGAGGCACATTCTTAAACGTTGCAAACGGTTTGCGGTTACGGTTTCCGCTCTCTCCCACCCAAGCAACCTGGCCCTGATGCTGCCCCTAAAGCCCAGGCAGCACCCCTTGACCCACAGTCCAGCACACGGTACCCGAGCGGGATCTGTCCTTCCCCTCCAGAGGGTAGCCACCGGTTCCTTTGGTGGCTGGGACCCAGCCTGCTCTGCTGAGCGCCCTCCCTCCAACCTGCATCTCCGGAGGCGGCATTGCGGAAACGGTAACGGCAAACAACATATTTACAAGCCACTTAACGTTTGTGGGTGCCCTGCAAGTTCACGGGCTTGTCCATGGATAGTTCCCATGCAAAACTTTTTAAACGGTCCCCACAGGGACAACGGTGCCGGCTCCGGCCGGTTCAATCACAAAGACAATCTGATGAGGTACTCGGTATCATTTCACTTATCATTTTCAACTTCTTTAAACTTTTAAACAAGAATTCACACAACCTTCCTGACCCCCCCCCTCTTTAAAGGACAGTCTCCCTGTACCTAAGTGGGGGTCTACCTAGGTTGGGACGGGTGGACCTTCGGGGCCCGGTGTCAGTGGGGCTATGCAGTGGGGCAGAGGGAACAACCGGTTCCTCCTCCCTTCTATCGTGTGGGGCAGGCGGAGGCATGGGGGAGCTGGGTACAGGTTCATCCCTGGGCACTGGCAATGGTTCTGGCTCACGGTCGACCACTTCCACCACTTCTTCATCCACGGGTTGTGGGAACAGTATCACTGGAAGAATCACCGCGCCGTTCTGTGTAGGCCAGTCTGCTGGGAAGTCACCCATTACAGTGTGGATCACCTCTTTTGCCTTCTCCGCTGGTGGAGGAACTGGTACGTCCGCCGTTGCCCTCAATGCTGGTGGGCACCTTTTCAGATGGTCCCGGGAGACGGTGGCCAAAGTGCCCCCTTGGTCACGACTGATCTGGTAGGCCTTCCCATCTTCCCACCCTGTGGGTTGTATGACGTATGGGATCGGTTCCCATTGATCATCCAGCTTGTGGGTCTTCCTCTTCCGTTTTAATACCACATCTCCTGGCTGGAAAGGGCTCGCAGACGCTTTCTGGTTGAATCGCTGCTCCTGCTGTTCTCGACTTCGACTTAGATTCTTCTCCACATACTCCTGAATCTGCCGGTATTGTGCTCTCCGCCGAGTTTCCCATTCAGCTGTCGAAGGGAGTGCTTCTGGGGGCTCTAACCCTATCTCTAGGTCCACCGGCAGGCGGCCGGGACGAGCCCTCATCAGGTATGCTGGGGTGCACTTTGTCGAGCTGGACGGGATATTGTTGTACATATCGACCAAGTCGGGTAGCTTCTCCGGCCACAGGTTCCGCTCTTCCAGCGGTAACGTCTTGAGGAGTCCCAGGACCAAGTGGTTCATCTTCTCACACATGCCGTTGGTCTGGGCATGGTAAGGGGTGGTCCGGATCTTCTTACAGCCGTACAACTGGCAGAACTCGTGGAACACCTCCGCTTCAAAAGCCGGGCCTTGGTCAGTAAGCACCTTTTCTGGATATCCATGTGGGCGGCAGAAATAGGCTTGGAACGCTCGAGCAGCAGTTCGTCCAGTTAGGTCCTTGACGGGGACAACCACCATGAATCTTGAATAGTGGTCTACGATGGTCAACGCGTAGGCGTACCCGCTTCTGCTGGGGGTGAGCTTGACATGGTCTAGGGCGACCAGCTCCAGCGGTTGATGTGTGATGATTGGGTGCAAGGGCGCCCTCTGGCTGGTCTCGTCCTTCCTTCTCAGTGTGCAAGGACCACACTCTCGGCCCCAGGCTTCTACCGACTCCCGCATCCCACTCCAGTAGAACCGCTCTCTCAACAGCATCTCCAGCTTCTTCCACCCGAAGTGTCCGGCACCATCATGGTATGCCCGCAGAACAGTAGCCACATCAGCTTGGGGAATAACCAACTGGCAAATTTTCTCATGGGTCTTCGGGTTGATCAGCTCACGGTACAGCTTCCCTTGATGTAGATAAAGCCGTTTCCGTTCCTTCCACAAGCGTTGGGCTTCAGCTGGAGCGGCAGGGTCTATTCCTACAGCACCTTGTTCCACCAGGGTCTTGACGAGGTGGACAGCCGGCGCCTGGTTTTGAGCTTCCTGCCATTCCTGACTGGGCCGGGGGTTCAGATCCACCTGTTGTTGGTGTATTTGTACCTTCTCAGTTGGAGGCTGGTGAAATGCAGGCAGCTCAATCTCCTCGAAGTCATCATCCTCGCCCCCTTCTTCTGACAAATGGGGCATTCGGGAGAGTGCATCAGCGTTAATGTTGACACGACCAGCTCGGTACTTGATGGTGAAGTCATAGTTGGCTAGCCGGGCCACCCACCGCTGCTCCAATGCGCCCAGCTTAGCTGTGTCCAGGTGGGTCAACGGATTGTTGTCCGTAAAAGCGGTGAATTTTGCGGCAGCCAAGTAGTGGCGGAACTTCTCGGTGATAGCCCATACCAATGCCAGGAGCTCGAGCTTGAAGGAGCTGTAGTTCTCGGGGTTCCTTTCAGTTGGCCTAAGCTTCCGGCTAGCATAAGCTATCACTTTCTCCTTCCCATCCTGGACCTGGGACAGGACTGCTCCCAGTCCCACATTGCTGGCGTCAGTATAAAGGATGAATGGGCAGCCATAGTCAGGATATGCTAAGACTTCTTCCCCAGTCAAGGCCGCCTTCAGCTGGCAGAAGGATTCTTCATGCTTTTCCTCCCACACCAGTGGGGTCCCTAGGGGTCTACCACCTTTGGTCTGTCCCACGAGGAGATCTTGCATGGGAGCAGCCATCTTCGTGTACCCTTTGATAAAGCGCCGGTAGTACCCCACCAGACCCAGAAACTGCCTTACTTCCCTCACTGTGGTTGGTCTCGGCCAGCCTTGGATGGCAGTGATCTTCTCAGGGTCGGGGGCGACACCTTCTGCACTTACCACGTGCCCCAGGTATTGTACCCTGGGTTTCAGCAGGTGACATTTAGAAGGCTTCAATTTCATCCCGTATTTGGCAAGGGACGCGAACACCTCGGCCAGGTGCTCCAGATGGGCTTCATACGTCTGGGAGTAAACAATCACATCATCCAAATACAATAGGACGGTCTCGAAGTTTAGGTGTCCCAGACAGCACTCCATCAGCCGTTGGAAGGTTCCTGGCGCGTTGCACAGCCCGAACAGCATACTATTGAATTCACAGAGCCCCATCGGAGTGGTGAAGGCGGTTTTCTCCCGGTCCTCCGGTGCTACTGCCACTTGCCAATATCCGCTGGTGAGGTCAAGGGTAGAGAAGTAATTTGCAGTTCTCAGTGCGGCCAAAGACTCTTCAATACGAGGCAGTGGGTAGGCATCTTTATGGGTTATCTGATTAATCTTCCGGTAGTCCACACACACCCGCATGGTACCATCCTTCTTCTTAACCAGTACCAACGGAGCGGCCCAGGGACTACAGCTGTCCCGAATAACCCCTGCCTCCTTCATATTCCTCAACATGTCTTTGGCACACTGGTAATGTGCAGGGGGAATAGGCCTGTACCTCTCTTTGATAGGGGGGTGTTCATTCGGTGGGAATGTGGTGTTGGACCCCTTTGATCTGCCCAAAGTCTAGTGGATGTTTACTGAAAACCTGTTCATACTCCTGCACCACCCTGTACACCCCTGCTTTGTGATGTGTAGGAGTATCGTCAGTACCAACGTGTAGCTGTTGGTGCCACTCCTTTACCACCCCTTGAGGTGGGGAAGTGCTGGTGTTAGGTGGGGAGACTGAGGGACTAGCTTCGTGGATGGTGTGGGGATCCAGGGTGAGCAGCTTGGCAATAGTGGCATACCGGGGAAGCCTGACTTCTTCCTCCCCACAGTTCAACACCCTCACAGGCACCCTCCCCTTCTTTACATCCACCACCCCTCTGGCGGCCATTACAGTGGGCCAGTGCTCGGAGGGCATGGGCTCCATCATAGCAGGGTAGTCACGCCCCTGGGGCCCTACTGCTGCCCTACACCAAATCATCATCTCACTCCTAGGGGGCACAGTCAATGGAGCAACATCCATCACTCTCACTCCACCAATCTCCCCTCCTGTTGAGCTTACATGCTGGCGGTACATCAGAGCTCGGATCTCACGCTGCACAGCTCTCTGCCGGCTCCCTGCCGCTGTGGCGGCTAGCTGTTGCAATAGGGTCAACACATCAGCCATGCAGTGCTCCATCACATTGGTTCCCAGCACTATCTTCGGGTTATGATCACTGGGTTCATTCATGATCACAATCATACCCTGGTGTTGCAGTTCAGCTTGCCCCACTGTCATAGCCACTTGTTTATATCCCACCTGGGTCAATGGAAGTCCATTAGCGGCAATTAGCGTTATACTATTATCTGGGGGTGCCAGCTCGTCTATTGCCCAATACCGCTGGTACAACGTGTACGGTATGGTGGTTACCTGTGATCCAGTGTCCAAGAGAGCCATCACTGGTATGCCGTCCACAGCCACGGGGATGATGGGGCGGGCCCCGATATATCGGTCCCGCCAGTCCGGGGGGCCACGATGTTCTACTCCTGAGGATTGGCCCGGGGCCCCAGGGGTTGCTCGTTTAACGGGCACTGTCGGAAGTAATGACCCGGCTTACGGCACTTGTAGCAGACTGGAGGTCTGCTCCGCGGGTTGTTAGCACTTCTCCGCTGCATCCAGGGAACATCCTCGGGGCTGTCAGCAAGCTGTATCTGTGCTGGAGACTGAGATCTGGTCAGAGGTTGTAGTGCAGCAAGGATCTTGGCGAGGTCTCCGTCCATGCGACGGACCTGGGCTGCCAGTTCTTCCACTGTGCTGCTTGGGGCTGTAGGTATTGGAGAGGTTGGTATGGCAGAGGCCGCCACAACGGGGGCCGTCTCGACGGGCCACGGGGCGGGTTCCAGAACTTCTGCAGCTGGGGGCTGTAGTGCTTTAATGGCCCGCTCCTTTAACACAGCAAAGTCCACATCAGGGTGTTCCAGGGCCCACAGCCGGAGTTGTTTACGATCCTCAGGGGACCTCATCCCCTGCGCAAATTGCTCTACTAACATCTTGTTGCTATCCGCCTCATTAATAGGATTCACCCGCTTCAGCGTGCGGAGGGCGGTCTGCAGACGTAAAGCATAGTCCCGAATGCTATCCCCAGCCCGTTGCCGGCACTGGTAAAACTGCATCCTCAGCTCAGCTTCAGTCCGGGTCTCGAAGGCAGTCTGTAGCTTCTCAAAGATGGTGGCTACAGAGAGCCGGTCCCCCTCGGCCCAGGTCTCCGCCTCCTGCTCAGCCGCACCGGTTAACTGGCCTAGCACTATCGCTGCACGTTGCTTATCAGTCAGGGGGTACAGCTCTAGCAACGGGTTAAGCTTTTTCCGGAAGGCCTGTAAGGCATCCGGTTTCCCGTCATACTGCGGTAGCCAGGCAGCTCCGGGCGCATAGGGCAAGGAGAACGGCATGACCTGAGCGAGCGCGGGGGCCGCGGCACCTCCCGCCAGTACGGCCGGGACCTGGGCAGGCCCATTCCCATCCGCGGGTGCCACTGCGGCTGCGACCACCGCTCCTCCAGCGGCTCCGTCGGGCACAGACATCTTGTTTCCGTCCCCCTTAGCTCTTTCCGGCCACTCCTCTCTCGGGGCGGGGTTTTGGCCTTCGCGCCTCTGCTACTCGAGAAGACGCTCGAGCGGGAACTTTTCGCGCCAAAGATGGCGGCTTCTGAAATTTTTCTGCCAGATACCTCCGGCGGTAACAAGGCGCACCTCTACCAGACAGCAGAGCGGTAAGATCCTGTTCGTGACGCCAAGTTGTCGCGGGTGGGGAGGAGGGTGTCAGCACACTACGCTCACCCCTTCTGCTCGGGTCCGGCGGTTGCTGCTCAGTGGTGGCTCGAGCTGTGGGCCGGATCCCGGGGGTTTCTCGAGCGGCACTCCTCGCCCGTGAGTGAAAGGGGGGTTGTTGGGTGTGGGGATTGTTTATTGTCCGTGACGCCACCCACGGTTGTGGTGATTTCACCACCGCTGCTCGGTGTGGGGATCCCGGGAGTGATGGTGGGGGAGCAGCTAGTTGTTGTGTTGCCCCTCCGTGGGTAGGGGTTGGTGATCCCGGGGTCCGGTGATGGGATGGGAGATGCAGGGCCTGGTGGGCGCAGGGACGCAGGGGCAGCGCTGTGCCTTGCGGCACTGTGGTACTCACTCAGCCTGAGACGTTGACACAGTTTTTGGTAAACAAACGGCTGGTTGGACGGGTCCCTCGGACAGTTCACGGTGCTAAGGTTCCCTGCAGTTGGCGGTGATGGTCACTCTTCTCTGCACCTATGTTACATCTATTGGTAGCGATGGGTTCCCACCGGTTACCCGCTCCCCGACTACAATCTGGGCCGGAGGAGCTCCACACTTTGCCCGCAGGCGCTGGCCCTGGGGAACCTGGTGCCCTGGCGGTGGCGGTGTCTCCCCTGTAATGGTTGAGCTGTTGCCTTCAATCGGGACTTGGTTGTTGGGGGATCTACGTCCACTTCACTGATGGATTCGGCAAATTATGGCGACTCCTAGCCTTGCCGGGGTCCGAGAGGCCCCTGCCCTGGTACTGACTGTCCTTTGCACGCTGTTCCAGACCGCCGGGTCACCACCCGTCCGCGGTCCTTCCAGGAACCTCCAAACAGTCCCACTCCAGACAATCTCCGCCGTCTGCTGACCTTGCTGTCTCTGTCCAGGCACACAGCCTCAGACCACTTCAGGCTGTACTAAACTGCCACTTTGCACTTTCTCTACTTTCACTTCTCTGTCACTTCAGCTTTCTTCTTCAGCTCCACTACACTTCACTTCCTTCCACTTCCTCCTCCCTGGCTGAACTGCCTGCTCCTTCCTGCCTCCAGGGCTATGAACTCCTTGGTGGGTGGACACCAACCGCCTGGCTCCACCCCCTGGTGTGGACACTAGCCCCTGGAGGAAGGCAACAAGGATTTCTGGTTAGCTGGTGTACCTGCAGGGAATGTGGGGTGTGTGTGTTGTTGTGACCTGTGACCCCTGGCTTGCCCTGGGCGTCACAGTATGATGGCCCTACAGTATATACCTGACATATAGAATGACTGCCTTATTGCCTCACCTTGCCCTGCAGCTTGTGTTCTAAAAGCTTCACACAGTGGGTGAGATTTAGTGACGTCATTGCACTTACTGTGCTGATATGTCAGAGCTTATAGGCAGAGTGAATGGTAGAATAAAGAGCCGACAGATCCCTATTCCGTCATTGCTTTTAGCTGTATCTGCATTGAGGATACAGATGCCGTTGAAAGTGCGACACCAGCCAGGCGTGGTCTGATGCCCAACTCATGGGCTCTATATTAACTGTGTCATCTGCTGCTATAATGCCGCTGTTATACTATTATATCTTGGGTTTATTCCCTGGCGTGCATATAGAGGTTACAGAACCACTTAATGGCAAGTACAATGTGACAGTATGGCCAGGACATATATTGGCACCCATGAAGTTTAAGTACATAATGTGGAATATAAACAAAGTGGCTCATGTGCTTAACTCTTTGCGCAAAAAAAAAAATTAAAGTGAAACAGCTTTTGTGTATAGAGCACTCCTGTTAAATACAAAAGAGCATTGATAAACAACAATGTAAATCAAAAAACAATGGGAGGGAAAAATAGAGAATCCTAAAGCTTTCTGTGACACTGGTATTGCACCCTTTATATTAAATTAGTATGGAAACACATTTTGACTCACTTCTGGTAAATCACAAATGAGAATTGTCACGAACCACCGGGAAGGTCACTCAGAAATCCCCCGTGCTGGCCACCAATGTCACGATCGGGGGGTAACAAGTGGGAGTCACCCCTCCTTTATACCTCCCGACTGACAGACAGAGCACGTGACGCGCTCTCTAGCGCCCCTCTTATAGTCAGGCCAATTATGGAATTGCCCGAAAATAAGCAAGGAGGCCGCTATTCTCCTGTGCCGATGATTGAAGGGTCCCCGATGAGAGCAGGGTATATATTCCTCCGACCTCCGCGGACGGAATATATAAGAACCTCCTCGCCTCTCACTGGCCGCCCCACAATGATCCTTGGCACACACTCGCTGCCACCAACCGATTTACGGTAACTATTAGCCGAACACACAGATGTGGGATTCAAGATCGAGATAACAGAACAGCCCAAGATTAATTATATAATTTAATCGGCCGAAGCCACACTAGAAACTACAATATATACAATAGGGGATCTGCAGAATATACATAGGTCAGAGTACAGTTACAATCAAAGCATGGTTTACAAAAAGGCATACACAGTTCGAGCAGTTACCTTGTGCGTCTGGCCACAGGGGGCGCCGTGGACCAGGTTTCCAGGATCTCCCTCACAGGTCTTCCCTGACCAGACCCCCGAGCAAAAGAACACTGGAAAATGGCCGAATTGGGTTTATCAACCTGGGCAAACCAAGGCCCCCTCCTACCTTTGTGACCTCAGAGGGAGCACTGCTCCACCCCTGGCTTCAGTTATGGATAATATCCACAACAGGGGATATGAGCCATAACTTGGCCTGGGAACGTCGTAGGCAGACGCCAATGCTCTCATTGTGACAGTTATGAATTTACCTGCAGAACGAGAGGACCCATGACCCGTCTACCAGTTCCCCATTGGCTGATATCACGCCTGGGGTATTTCCCCAGGTCTTACTCCCATAAAAAGGGTGTGCCAGCATCATCCGCATGCGGCGACACCATTTTTATGCCTGCCATTTTTATCAGAAATATGGCTTGCGAGATATTAACCACATTTTACCGGAGTCGTTCTGTCTGGATACTTCCATAGCATTATAATGAGATACAAACTCTTGTTACTGGGTCACGGCAGGGGGGGCATCCTGTGTCCACTGTTCCCATGTCATCTAATCTCCATATCACAGGAGATGGCCATGGGATGTGTTGCTAGGATGTGACACCTTCCCAGATGTTGGACATCTGAGACCAAGAAGGGAGGGGCACTGCCATGGAGTGATGAGAGCGATTATGACTGGACATCATAATTCCTCTTCATATCCCAGGATTTTCCTCACACCTCTCCCCTTTTGAGGGCGCTAGGGGGCAGCACACTCCGGTGTTCCCCCGTGCGCCCATCTGCGACCTCTCCTTGTCGGGACAGCCCGTCTGCGTTACCGTGGTCACGGCCCCTTTTGTGGCGAATGGTGAAGTTGTATTGCTGGAGCGCAAGGCTCCATCGCAACAACCGCCCATTCGTCCCAGAGACGGTGTGTAACCAGCTGAGGGGATTGTGGTCAGTCTCCACGATGAAGTGGCGCCCGTATAGATAGGGTTGCAGACGCTGCAGAGCCCACACTATGGCCAGGCATTCCTTCTCCATTGTGGAGTAGGCCACTTCCCTTGGTAACAGCTTCCTGCTCAGGTACAAGACTGGGTGCTCTTGGCTCGCAGAGTCCACCTGGCTGAGCACCGCACCGAGGCCGACGTCACTGGCGTCGGTCTGTACTGCAAACGGCCGCGTGAAGTCGGCTGCCTGTAGCACGGGCGGGCTGGACAGGGCGTCCTTTAAGGCCCGGAAGGCTGTCTCGCAGTCCATTGTCCAATCGACTGCGGAGGGCAGCTTCTTCTTGGTGAGGTCCGTCAAGGGCTTTGCCAGGCTACTATAGCATGGAACAAACCTCCTATAGTACTCGGCGGTCCCCAAGAAGGACATCACCTGCTTCTTGGTCCTGGGGGTGTGCCAGGATGCGATGGCCTCCACTTTCTCAGGCTCGGGCTTCAGAGTTCTCCCGCCTACCCGGTGACCGAGGTACTGGACCTCGCTCATGGCCAGCTGACACTTTTCCGGCTTGATGGTCAAACCTGCCTGGTGGATCCGCCTGAGCGCCTGTGCTAGATGCTCTAGGTGGTCTTCCCAGGTGGGACTGAAGACGGCAATGTAATCCAGGTACGCGGCCACGTACCCTTCAAGTCCCGTGAGCAGGGTGTTGACCATCCGCTGGAAAGTGGCACGGGCATTCCTCATCCCGAATGGCATCACCGTGGACTCGTACAGTCCAAATGGGGTAATAAAGGCAGAGCGTTCCCTGGCCTTGCGAGTCAGGGGGATCTGCCAATATCCCCGGCTCAGATCCATGATGGTCAGGTACTGAGCCCCGGCCAACTGATCGAGCAGGTCATCGATGCGTGGCATTGGGTACGCATCGGCGACCGTGACAGCATTGAGCCCCCTGTAGTCCATGCAGAACCGAGTGGTTCGGTCCTTCTTAGGGACGAGGACTACAGGCGAGGCCCAAGCGCTGTTGGATGCCTGGATCACCCCCAGCTTCAGCATCTCGTCAATCTCCTGGTGCATGTGTTGCTGCACCTCCAGGGAGACCCGATATGCTGAACGCCGGATTGGGGGATGATCCCCAGTGTCCACGTGATGGACAGCCAAGTCAGTCCTTCCGGGCTGGTTGGTAAACAACCCCCGAAAGGGGTGTAGGGTGGCCCACAGCTGGGACCGTTGGTCCTCCAAGAGCTGGTGGCCAACCTCCACATCCTCAATGGATCCACCTGCCCTAACCTGGGCTAGCATATCCAAGAGGGTTTCCGCCTCTCCCTCCTCGGGCAGGTTGCACACGGGGAGCGCACACGCCTCCCGCTCATGATGTGCCTTCATCATGTTCACATGGAAGGGCTTCCGCCTTCCACGAGCAGGGTCCAGGGTGACCAGGTACGTTACAGGGTTGAGCTGCTGGTACACGAGGTATGGGCCTTCCCAGGCTGCCTGAAGCTTGTCCTGTGGTACGGGGACCAGTACCCACACCTTTTGACCCACTTGGTAGGTCCTCTCACAAGCGTTCTGGTCGTACCAACGCTTCTGATCGGCCTGGGCTTGAGCCATATTGTCGTGTACCAGTTGCGTCAAGGCCTGCATTTTGTCCGTCCCGGAAGCGCATGACATACTCGATAACCGACACTCCAGGAGTGGCCAAATCCCCTTCCCAAGCCTCTTTCACCAGATCCAGGGGGCCCCGCACACGTCGCCCGTACAGGAGCTCAAACGGTGAGAATCCCGTTGAGGCCTGTGGGACCTCCCGGTAAGCAAATAACAGGTGTGGGAGATACCGCTCCCAGTCACGCCCGTGGGAGTCGACCAACATCTTAAGCATCTGCTTTAAGGTGCCATTGAACCGCTCGCACAGGCCATTAGTCTGTGGATGGTACGAGCTGGCCACCAGATGTCGCACCTGTACTTGCTTACAGAGGGCCTCCATCAGCTGTGACATGAATTGGGTCCCGCGGTCAGTGAGCATTTCCTGGGGAAAACCCACTCGGGAGAAAATCTCCAGCAATGCGGTGGCCACCTTGTCAGCCCAAATGGATGACAAGGCCACTGCTTCAGGGTACCGGATGGCATAGTCCACTACCGTCAGTATGAAGCGTTTCCCGGAGCTGCTGGGGATGGCCAGCGGGCCGACCAGATCCACAGCCACCCTCCTGAAAGGCTCATCGATGATGGGCAGAGATACCAGTGGAGCTTTGGGGCGTGGCCCCGCCTTCCCCACTCTCTGACAGGTTTCACACGAACGGCAGTAGGCAGCCACATCGGCCCCCATTTTTGGCCAGTAGAAATGTTGGTTTAACCTGGCCTTGGTCTTAGCGATCCCTAGGTGTCCGGCCATCGGAATCTCATGTGCGATCCGCAACAACTCCGTCCGGAACGGATAGGGTACCACCAACTGTCGGTCCCTGGGCCACGCCTCCGGTGAACCCTGCTGGACCGTGACCCGGTACAGCTGTCCTTGGTCCCAGACCACTCGCTCCGGGTCCGAGTCCGAGGGAGGCTGTGCCGCCTGCTCCTTAAGAGCTTTCAGGCTGTCGTCAGCTTCTAACGCTGCCTGAAACCTCTGACTAGATGTGGCCAGAATCGACGAGACTGTCACATCTTTGGTCCGCCTGACTCGGCTGCCACTTGGTCAGAAGGGGAAGAGCTATCGGACCTCCGGGAGGCCCCTTGGCTTCCAGCACACCCACTGCGGGTGACAGCGACCAAGCCGCTGCGACCGTGGGTCGTGCCTGCTCCTCCTCCGTTCCTGACGAAGTCGCCGGTTCAGGCAGACCTACCTGGCTTCCTGACACCCCGGTTATGGGGGAACCATGCACCGAGATCTTACCTGGGAGCACTTCCGCTCCTGGACCAGCCCCAATCTCACCTGCCTGTTCCCCCCCTGCAGCAACAGAACCCCGCTGTGAAATCTCTGGGGACCCCACATTTTCTGTGGTAGCCCCCACCCCACACACTGGTTCTCCCCCTGCAGCACCCTGCTCTCTGCTTATCCCTGCAGAGGGCAACAGATCCCAGCTCACTGGCTGATCACTTGTAGAGGCATTGTCACACCTTTCTCTGACCCCCTCCCCTGTCACAGCTGCAGCTGTGTGTGTCTATGGTGTCTGTGCAAGCAGAAAAATCAGAGTTCACTCCCTCCTCCCTTACAACATTCATAGATAACACATTAACATTGTCAGGAGGCATGTCAGTACTGGCTGAAGGTTCAGCCCTTGGGGGGGGCCCAAACTGGGAGGTTATCTGCCCCAAATCTGTCCCAAGTAGCATGTTTGCGGGGATCCGATCAGTTACCCCCACCTCCCTCAGCCCTCGTCCTGCGCCCCAGTCCATATAAACGCTGGCGATGGGCAGCGCCGGGTCAATGCCTCCAATTCCGGAGACAGCGAGGGTTTTTCCAGGTACCAAGTCTTGGGGGGACACCATCTCAGGCCGCACCAGAGTCACCTCCGAGGCGCTGTCTCGCAGTCCTATGGTCGTAGACCGGCTGACGGTGACAGGTTAGAAGCTGTTCAGGGACCTACCACCACCCCCACCCACACAATACACCTTGGGCGGCCCTTGGGACGGGGATGGGGCCGGGGCCTTGGGACGCTGAGGGCACATGGCCTTGAAGTGTCCAGGTTGGTTGCACTGGTGGCACCGTCTTGGTTCTGCCACGGGCCTGGAGAGGGGGGCACCCCCTGCAGTCTAGGGGCAGGTGGGGCAGTCGCAGAATTCATCTTACCCCCTCTCCAGGTGCTGCTGGTGGCCGCTCTCCTGGCCTCAGGAGCCCGATTGTTGGTGTAGTCATCGGCCAGGGCAGCTGTAGCCGTGGACCCCTTTGGCTTCTGGTCTCGGATGAACTGACGGAGATCCTCAGGGCAGTTCCACAAAAGTTGCTCCGTGATGAACAAGTCCAGGATCTCCGGTCCGGTGGAAAGCTGCAGGCCTTGGGTCCAGTGGTCGGCAGCTCGGGCAAGTGCCCGCCGGTGGTCAGCCCAGGAGTCCTTTGGTCCCTTCTGCAGGGTCCGGAACGTCTTGCGGTAGGACTCCGGAGTGAGGTTGTACTGTTGGATCAGGGCCCGCTTGATGGTGTCGTAGCCCTGATCTGTCTCAGCAGGCAAGTCCCCAAGGATTTCCAGGGCCTTACCCCTTAAACGGGGGGTCAGGTATTTGGCCCACTGGTCCTTGTCCAGATGGTGCTGCAGGCAAGTCCGTTCAAAAGCAGTCAGGAAAGAGTCCAAGTCTCCATCCTTCTCCAGCATGGGAAAGTCCTCAACACGGACCTTTGGCAGCTTGGTGTCTTGAAGGTCACGTGTGGCTGATGAGGGCCGAAGCTGAGCTAGCTGCAGCTGGTGGTCACGCTCTGCCTGTTGCCATCGCTCTTCACGCACTGCTTGCCGCTCCGCAGCTTCACGCGCTGCCTGCCGCTCTGCCCTGCGCTCTGCCAGGAGTTCCTTGTAACCCTCCCGGTCTCCAGCCTGGAGTAGGGCCATAGCCATTTGAAGAAGGCTATCCGAGCCTCCCAGGCTCGGTGGAGTGGCACGTGGTGATCTGCGGCCCGCTGCGGAGCCTGGTGATTCACTGTCCATTGCAGAGCGGAGGGCTGGCATCTGGCTCGTTGAGGACCCTTGGGTGAGCTGCTCCTCATCTTGTCCATAATTGCCAGGTTGTGCGCTGTCCTCTGCAGAACGGTTCTCTGGCATCGGGCTCCTGGAGGACTCGTGGTCAACCTCCTCATTGTTGTCCACAGCACCGTCCATTACCTCTTCGGCTCCTGCCTTCGCATTGGCCAGTTGCATAACTCTGCTCCTGGTGCCATCAGTCATTCTTGCAGACTTTGGTCACTGACACAGAACTGACACCTGATGCCTCCACACACTCCACTGTATCTGCACTCTGACACTCTAGTGTTGGTCTGGTCTAAAGACCCCAGCAGCCACAGCTGCTGCAGGCAGTCTTTAGTGTCTGGGAGTATGGGTCTCACACTCACACACACTATTATCTCGATCCCACCGCTGCCACCAATATGTCACGAACCACCGGGGGGTCACTAAGAAATCCCCCGTGCTGGCCACCAATGTCACGATCGGGGGGTAACAAGTGGGGGTCACCCCTCCTTTATACCTCCCGATCGACAGACAGAGCACGTGACGCGCTCTCTAGCACCCCTCTTATAGTCAGGCCAATTATGGAATTGCCCAAAAATAAGCAAGGAGGCCGCTATTCTCCTGTGCCGATGATTGAAGGGTCCCCGGTGAGAGCAGGGCATATATTCCTCCGACCTCCGCGGACGGAATATATAAGAACCTCCTCGCCTCTCACTGGCCGCCCCACAATGATCCTTGGCACACACTCGCTGCCACCAACCGATTTATGGTAACTATTAGCCGAACACACAGATGTGGGATTCAAGATCGAGATAACAGAACAGCCCAAGATTAATCATATAATTTAATCGGCCGAAGCCACACTAGAAACTACAATATATACAATAGGGGATCTGCAGAATATACATAGGTCAGAGTACAGTTACAATCAAAGCATGGTTTACAAACAGGCATACACAGTTCGAGCAGTTACCTTGTGCGTCTGGCCACAGGGGGGCGCCGTGGACCAGGTTTCCAGGATCTCCCTCACAGGTCTTCCCTGACCAGACCCCCGAGCAAAAGAACACTGGAAAATGGCCGAATTGGGGTTATCAACCTGGGCAAATCCAGGTCCCCTCCTACCTTTGTGACCTCAGAGGGAGCACTGCTCCACCCCTGGCTTCAGTTATGGATAATATCCACAACAGGGGATATGGGCCATAACTTGGCCTGGGAACGTCGTAGGCAGACGCCAATGCTCTCATTGTGACAGTTATGAATTTAGTTGCAGAACGAGAGGACCCATGACCCGTCTACCAGTTCCCCATTGGCTGATATCACGCCTGGGGTATTTCCCCAGGTCTTACTCCCATAAAAAGGGTGTGCCAGCATCATCCGCATGCGGCGACACCATTTTTATGCCTGCCATTTTTATCAGAAATATGGCTTGCGAGATATTAACCACATTTTACCGGAGTCGTTCTGTCTGGATACTTCCATAGCCTTAAGCTGGTGTCACACATAGCGACAGCGACAACGACATCGCTGTTACGTCACCATTTTCTGTGACGTAACAGCGACCTTGTAAGTCGCTGTTATGATCGCTGCTTAGCTGTCAAACACAGCGACGCAGCAGCGATCATAACGTGCAGAGAGCAGGGAGCCGCGCACACTGCTGGCTCCTTGCTCTCCTAGCTACAGTACACATCGGGTTAATTAACCCGATGTGTACTGCAGCTACATGTCACAGTGCAGAGAGCAGGGAGCCGCGCACACTGCTGGCTCCTTGCTCTCCTAGCTACAGTACACATCGGGTTAATTAACCCGATGTGTACTGCAGCTACATGTCACAGTGCAGAGAGCAGGGAGCCGCGCACACTGCTTAGCGCTGGCTCCTTGCTCTCCTAGCTACAGTACACATCGGGTTAATTACCCGATGCGTACTGCAGCTACATGTGCACAGAGCAGGGATCAGCGCACATCGCTTAGCGCTGGCTCCTTGCTCTCTTAGCTACAGTACACATAGGGTTAATTACCCGATGCGTACTGCAGCTACATGTGCACAGAGCAGGAGCCGGCACTAGCAGCAAGAGCGGCGGAGGCTGGTAACGAAGGTAAATATCGGGTAACCAGGGAAAGGTCTTCCCTTGGTTACCCGATGTTTACAGTGGTTACAGCTTTCTGCAGCTGCCAGACGCCGGCTCCTGCTCCCTGCTCGCTTCATTTCGTCGCTCTCTCACTGTCACACAGAGCGATGTGTGCTTCACAGCGGGAGAGCGACGACGAAAAAATTAAGCAGGACATTCAGCAACGAGCAACGACCTCCCGTCACACAGCGACAGTGACGGGACGTCGCTGCAACGTCACAGAAAATGGTGACGTAGCAGCGACGTCGTTGTCGTCGTCGCTGTGTGTGACACCACCTTTATAATGAGATACAAACTCTTGTTACAGGGTCACGGGAGGGGGGGCATCCTGTGTCCACTGTTCCCAGGTCATCTAATCTCCATATCACAGGAGATGGCTATGGGATGTGTTGCTAGGATGTGACACCTTCCCAGATGTTGGACATCTGAGACCAAGAAGGGAGGGGCACTGCCATGGAGTAATGAGAGCGATTATGACTGGACATCATAATTCCTCTTCATATCCCAGGATTTTCCTCACAAGAATCCCCTGTGATAAATTGTTTGTGCCCATGTGAGATGAATTAGCCAATGAATGATGACTTCTGTGTTTTAAAAAGCCCTGTTCCTTTGTCACAATGGTGAAGACAAAGGAGCTATCTGAAGACATCAGAACTGCTATTATTAGCAAACATAAGACTTTCAAAGGGTATAAGGCCATCTCCAAAGACCTTAGTATCCCAGTTTCAACAGTGCACAATGTTATTTAGAGGTTTGCCATCAAGAACTCCCCTGGATGTGTGGGAAAGAGGAAAATTGATGTATTCAAAGGTTGAATGGTGGAAAAAACATCACATCAAACATCCAAAGACTTGAAGGATCTGGGACCTGGGACAGTCTGGGGTCATGGTTTCATCAAGTACCATACGCCATACACTACATCAAGCAAAGCTTTATGGGTGAAGGCCAAGGAAGAAACCATTACTGAAGAAAAGACATAAAAAGGAACAATTGATCTTTACCAAAGGGTACCTTGACAAACCACAATTATTTTGGAAAAATGTTCTGTGGATTGGTGAAACAAAAATAGGCCTTTTTGGCAATGGATAGCAACAGTTTGTTTACAGACGGCGCAATGACGCTTATAAGGAAAATAATATCTTACCAACAGTTAAGCATAGGGGAGGATCCATAATACTGTAGGGGTGGTTTGCTGTGTCTGGTACTGGGGCCTTGACTGTTTCACAGGTATCATGAAATCAAGGAAATTTAGAGATTTTAGGGTGAAATTTCCTACCCAGTGTAAGAAAACTTGGTTTCAGTCAAATAGCATGGGTCCTCCAGCAAGACAATGACACAAAGCACACATCCAAAAGTACATAGGATTGGTTGAAAAAGAAAAAAATCGACTCTTAAAATGGCCAGCAACGAGTGCTGACCTCAATCCTATTGAAAATCTTTGGGGTGAGCTGAAATCTGCAATTGGGAAAAATGACCCTGCAAATATTCAAGAGCATGAACAAACTGCAGAGGAAGAATGGGAGAAAATACCAGCTGAGAAGTGCAAGAAGCTTATAGATGGCTACAAGAAACATCTGGAGGCCATTATCAATGCCAAAGGGTGTGAAAACAAGTATTATTTAGGGGTGCATTTGTTGCTGCACATGCTGTTTATTCTGTTTATTCTTTGAAATTGCAACATGTAAGCAGACAAACAATATTTTATTGTTGTATTACTTTGGACCACTAATGAAAAAATCCTGAGGATATAACTTTGGTACTTTTCTATTTATTTCTGAAAATATTGTACAGTCTAAGAAAAAAAATTAAGGGGTGCCAGTAATGGTAATTTGGTTTACACAGAAGTGCAAAAGTGCAAATATACAGTTAAGTCCAGAAATATTTGAACAGTGACACAATTTTCGCGAGTTGGGCTCTGCATGCCACCACATTGGATTTGAAATGAAACCTCTACAACAGAATTCAAGTGCAGATTGTAACGTTTAATTTGAAGGTTTGAACAAAAATATCTGATAGAAATTGTAGGAATTGTACACATTTCTTTACAAACACTCCACATTTTAGGAGGTCAAAAGTAATTGGACAAATAAACCAAACCCAAACAAAATATTTTTATTTTCAATATTTTGTTGCGAATCCTTTGGAGGCAATCACTGCCTTAAGTCTGGAACCCATGGACATCACCAAACGCTGGGTTTCCTCCTTCTTAATGCTTTGCCAGGCCTTTACAGCCACAGCCTTCAGGTCTTGCTTGTTTGTGGGTCTTTCCGTCTTAAGTCTGGATTTGAGCAAGTGAAATGCATGCTCAATTGGGTTAAGATCTGGTGATTGACTTGGCCATTGCAGAATGTTCCACTTTTTTGCACTCATGAACTCCTGGGTAGCTTTGGCTGTATGCTTGGGGTCATTGTCCATCTGTACTATGAAGCGTCGTCCGATCAACTTTGCGGCATTTGGCTGAATCTGGGCTGAAAGTATATCCCGGTACACTTCAGAATTCATCCGGCTACTCTTGTCTGCTGTTATGTCATCGATAAACACAAGTGACCCAGTGCCATTGAAAGCCATGCATGTCCATGCCATCACGTTGCCTCCACCATGTTTTACAGAGGATGTGGTGTGCCTTGGATCATGTGCCGTTTCCTTTCTTCTCCAAACTTTTTTCTTCCCATCATTCTGGTACAGGTTGATCTTTGTCTCATCTGTCCATAGAATACTTTTCCAGAACTGAGCTGGCTTCATGAGGTGTTTTTCAGCAAATTTAACTCTGGCCTGTCTATTTTTGGAATTGATGAATGGTTTGCATCTAGATGTGAACCCTTTGTATTTACTTTCATGGAGTCTTCTCTTTACTGTTGACTTAGAGACAGATACACCTACTTCACTGAGAGTGTTCTGGACTTCAGTTGATGTTGTGAACGGGTTCTTCTTCACCAAAGAAAGTATGCGGCGATCATCCACCACTGTTGTCATCCGTGGACGCCCAGGCCTTTTTGAGTTCCCAAGCTCACCAGTCAATTCCTTTTTTCTCAGAATGTACCCGACTGTTGATTTTGCTACTCCAAGCATGTCTGCTATCTCTCTCATGGATTTTTTCTTTTTTTTCAGCCTCAGGATGTTCTGCTTCACCTCACTTGAGAGTTCCTTAGACCGCATGTTGTCTGGTCACAGCAACAGCTTCCAAATGCAAAACCACACACCTGTAATCAACCCCAGACCTTTTAACTACTTCATTGATTACAGGTTAACGAGGGAGACGCCTTCAGAGTTAATTGCAGCCCTTAGAGTCCCTTGTCCAATTACTTTTGGTCCCTTGAAAAAGAGGAGGCTATGCATTACAGAGCTATGATTCCTAAACCCTTTCTCCGATTTGGATGTGAAAACTCTCATATTGCAGCTGGGAGTGTGCACTTTCAGCCCATATTACATATATAATTGTATTTCTGAACATGTTTTTGTAAACAGCTAAAATAACAAAACTTGTGTCACTGTCCAAATATTTCTGGACCTAACTGTATATAAATATTCGTACAAAAGATAAAACAATACATTGTTCATTTAAGGATTAAACCCAATATATATATATATAAATATATATCTATATACATAGATAACCCTAAGAACCACATGTAGTCTAATTACATGAATGGCCTATGTAACCAAACATTAGAAGATTAGATAAAGTACTTCCTAAGTAAAGATACAGTGGGTTCCGTCCATCCCCACCACCCCAATGTACGTTTTGTAGAAACTTCGTCAGGAGAGTGTTTTGGCGACGTAGGGGACGGTATTTATGGAGCTTGCAGCCAATGATCTGCACTGGAATCAGTGATTCGTGTCGTGTGTAACGATGTGTTTATCATATTTATTGCATGTAGACACTTTAATAGTAATTTTTGTACTTCATATAAGAACTATTACAACTCTATGCAGTTATTCTGTCCATTCCCCACACCTGCATCAGCATTCATAAATGTCATATGTAATGTTTTGATTTTAATATGTTAAATAAAAATAAATTTTAGGCCTTATACTGTTTTGTTTGGTTGTTTATATTGAAGTTGAGTTCATGGTCTTTTGTACATATAGTAAAAGGTACGTGACACGCCCATTAGGGCCGTGGGGCACTCATTACCAGGCCAGTTCTATTCTGGGAGATCATGAGGGCAAGGCCTGGCTTCGTGAGCCCGGTTGTGTCATTTTAAGATGGGGAAAAGTTATTTACAAGGGGAGATGAATTTGTGACGTCACTTGTGGTATTAGTTAAGATAGGTGCCGCCGCTGCTATTCAGTTCCCTTGGGGGTCGGTGGTGATGCAGCTGTTGGTATAGCTCTCCACAGGTAGAGCTGGGCCCCAGGGTTGTCGATGGGTGATAGAGTGTATGGTGTTGAGATGTAATGGCAGGGTGCAGGGCCGGAGACGCAGACAATAACTGGGCAACACAGGAGTGCAGTCACAAGTTCTTTACTCACTGTTGATAGTTCTAGGTTACCATGACTAGTCAGAGGCTGCCCTCGGAGTGCTGGGTCCAGCTGTGATGGGCTCCAGCCAATCCCGGATAGTTTGGAGGCACAATCTGGTACACTCTTCAGTGTTCCTTCCCTCTTCCTCTTCCTGTGCTGGCCTCCCCCGCCTGCCCCACACCTCACACACACACAGTGCCCTGAGCCACTGTCCGCGCATCCCTTTTATGGGTGGCTTTCTTGCTTTGTCCCTTGGTCCTATGTTGTCACCTTTTCAGGGGGTTATGTGTGGTCGTGGCTTTGGAACTTGCAGTAACCTCAGTCTCCGGTTTACTAGCTGAGCCTTGTAGTTCTCCACTAGTCTAGGGACTGGTTTCCCCGATTTGGCCAAGCCCTCCACACCGGTCTGCTGGCTGTGCATTCGAGCCCACGGTTGCATGGCGCACTTCCCGTAGCTCTATGACTCCTTTCCTGATCCTGGGACGAGCTGCTCCAGCTCCAGACCCCAGAACCTTTCTCCTCTGCGTCCACTTCCTGACTGACTAACGTTCTACAGTCTGCTCCCACTAACTAAACCCCACCTCCAGACTGGTTTCGGGACTGTGCTTTCCCTAGGGTGCAACTCGCCCTAACCATGGCCTAATTGAGTGTGGCTAAATTAAGAGTGTGTGTCTGTGTATATGTGCAACGAGTTGTGGCCTTCTCTTTACCCGGGAATGGGATATCACACCTCTAGCTGAGGTGCAGTACCTCTGTGGCGACTGGACCCTCAGGGGTGCCACATACACTGCGTTGACTACCTGCTTTTTGTGAACACTTTTGTGCTTCCTTTGTTTATAGCTTGTTGCAAAGAAGGGGTAGCCTTTGCTGCAGGACAGGAGCGGTGGTCCATGCCGAATCTCTATTAAGTACTCTGATCGGGTTTGGCCACCTCTTTAGCCCCATCTCTCTTCTAATGCGCAGAAGCAAACACTGCTTCATATACCCTGTTTCCCCGAAAATAAGACACTGACTGTCTTATATTTTTTTTTGCCCCGAAAAAAGCACTAGGTTTTATTTGTAGGGGAGGGCTTATTTTCGGGGAGACATGGTTTGGGGTAAGTTTTCCCCTCAAACAAAATGCAGATCCCCTATCTCAGGATCATTATACTAACCAGACAGACGGGCGTCTGCATGGCTCCCAGGTCCTTCTGCAATTCTTGGCGGGTGCTTCCAGCAGGTATGCCGCACGCCGCCCTCCCCTGCTTCTTGGTGACACACATATCAGATCACACTTGCACACTCACACTCTCACATCAGTCTGCATACACACACACACACACACCACATATCGCACATACAATCGTGCGCGCACACTCTCACCACATCCGGTGATACGACTTGCTTCCGGCCGTCAGGAAAGTCTCTGCTCTCTTGTCTCTATGATGCGTTCCACTGCTGGGTCCTCCTTGCGTTCCACTCGCAGGTTTTGGAAGCTCCACTGTACAGTGCACAGCATCACAGGTCCTTGAGCCGCCGAGAAGCAATCGATATCGCTGGATGTGGTGAGTGTGTGTGTGGGCAATCTGATGTGTGATTGTGTGGGTGTGTACATCATCTTATGTGTATATCTCATGTGTGTGTTTGATCTGATGTGTGTGATCCGCTGCAGGTCCTTCAAGTGTTACAATGCTCCCGGTCGGCATCTTGTGAGTATGATCATCGGGTCTTCTGTCTTCTTTTTCTGTCTTTAGGGGGTGTCTGCTATCTATAATTAATAGGGATGAGCGAATGTATTCACCACTATTCGGTATCCGACGGATAACAGGCTATTCGGTATCCGACGAATAAAACAGTATCCGCTCCGAAACTTTCAGTTTCATTTCGGACTTCCTGGTGCCTGTTTTCCATCCAATGAACACATCTGATGTTACTTGCCCTCACAGTAACGCCGCAGCCATCTTTTTTGTGGTGTTACGGAGATTGGCTTGCCACACAGCGTCATAGGGGCTATATAAGCCATCGGCCAATTTGTGAACACGCAGTCATAGGGAGCTGGTGGTGTAGATATACTATACTGTGTGAGGGAGAGCGTTCGTAGATCCAACCAATAAAGGGTATGTGTGCACGTTGCATTCTGGCGTGACAAATAAAAAGCAGCGTTTTGTCATTACATGTGCGTTTGAAAAAGCATCCAAAACACTGCGTTTTGGATGCATTTTGACAGTGCGGTCACACTCAGCTCTGCTACATCCCCATAGAGCATGGCTGGCTGCGAGACAGAAGCGCACGATCAGAATGAACTCGGATGAACTTGACCTGACTTCATTCTCATCGCGCAGCTCTCTCTGTGTTGCGTGGCCTGATTTGCGATCACAGGTGAAGGACTCATCAGTTGCCGCAAATCCCGAGTGACTGAAGGGAGCTGCACGATCAGGGATGCCATCACTCAGGTTACCTGCTGGAGTCCTCCACCTGAGAGCAGTGGCCGCGGGTAACCTGAGTGACGTCATCGCTGATGCGACTCACTTCAGTTGCTGCGTGGAGCTCACAGAGAGCGGTGGTGTTCTACGGCCGCCCCCGTCAGCTTCATGTAGCAGAGCTGAATGCGTCGTGGGACCTCATGTGGATTACGCCGGACCTGGGGGGGTATTTTGGGATTTTGATAAAGTGGTGAAAGAGGGTGGTTTTTTTGTCTTTTATTCCAAATAAAGGATTTTTTCGGTGTATGTGTTTATTTACTTTCACTTACAGGTTAATCATGGGGGGTGTCTCATAGACGCCTGCCATGATTAACCTAGGACTTAGTGGCAGCTATGGGCTGCCATATACTCCTTATTACCCCGATTGCCACTGCACCAGGGCAATTCGGGATGAGCCAGCTAGAGTCCCAGGACTGTCGCAACTAATGGATGTGGCAATTCCGGGCTGCTGCTGGCTGATATTTTTAGGATGGGGGCTCCCCATAACGTGGGGCTCCCCATCCTGAGAATACCAGCCTTCAGCTGTGTGGCTTTACCTTGGCTGGTATCAAAATTGGGGGGACCGCAAGCCATTTTTTTAAAATTATTTATTTATTTTACTATACTGCACTACATAGACCCGCCCACCGGCGGCTGTGATTGGTTGCAGTGAGACAGCTGTCACTCAGTGTGGGGGCTCATCTGTATGCAGCCAATCATAGGCATCGGTGGGCGGAGGAAGCAGTGAATACGAGATGGAATAATGAGCGGCCGGCATTTTCATAAGCAGGAGAAGCCGCTGGAGCAGTGTGACATCCGTGCAGCGCCATGTCGGTGATCGGTCAGTGGTCAGTGAGTATAAGAGAGGGGGGAAGAGGGAGAGACAGACAAACAGAGAGAGAGACAGAGAGAGAGACCGACCGACCAACCGACAGAGAGAGACCGACAGACAGACATAGAGAAATGCCAAAGTGGTTTTTTTAGGTCGGGGCTTGATTTTATGTTTTATTAAAGTGGTTAGCCACTACAAACTGTTTCTTATCAATTTCTCCTCTTTTACTTTGGTTTGAGAGCTGTTCTAGCGACTACGTAGCCACGTTCCGCTCTGAGCACGTTATTCCAAGACACTAGAAATGCAGTCATGCACCTTCTACAGGCTGTGCCCATACTGTTTCTGCCTTTTACCATCCATTTCAGCCTTTTCCTCAGTCACCACAGCTCGCCGTTAGGTCCAATGTGAAATTACTTGGGTTTCCCATAGACTTACATAGCGGCGACCTATTCGTCAGATATTCGCGAATTCGAATATTTTGGTGTTCAATCATCCCTAATAATGAAGTGTCCTGCCGTATTGTTTAACTTTTTTTACCTGCATGACACTTCATTATTGAACTGCGACTAGGGCTTATTTTCAGGGTAGGGTTTATATTTAAGTCTTGCTCCGAAAATGCTGAAAATCACTGTTAGGGCTTATTTTAGAACGAGTTCTTATATTTAGGCTTTGCAGAAAACTCCTGCTAGGTCTTATTTTCGAGGGAGGTCTTATTTCTGGGAAACACGGTAGCAGCATAGCAGTATGGGGAGCATATACAATTCAGACCAGTAGCACGACTGTCACTCAAGGAGGAGCAGCTGCCCCCACAGCAAACAGAAAGTCAGAAGTTGAGGAAGAGTGTAGATCCTGAAGATACAAGTGGAGAAAAATTGGTTATAGTTTATTTGCCCAATGGGAATGTACCCAGCATCTTGTTATGAGTGTTACCAAAAAATCTGGAATACTATACTTGTTTTCCCAAAAATAAGCCCCCCCCTGAAAATAAACCCTACCCCTAAAATAAGCCCTAGCAGGAATTTTCAGCATTATTGGTGTAAGACATAAATATAAGCCCTACCCTGAAAATAAGCCCTAGTTGCAATTCAATATGGAGTGTCCATATGTGGCGCCCCTGAGGCTTAAGTCGCCACAGAGTACTGCACCTGATTTAAGGTGTAGTGCTTAACCTGGATCCGGAGGAGATTGGTACCAGTTTCACCACTTACACACTCAAATACACAACCAGGTTGCCCTCCCCAATAGCAACCGAGCTAGGGTAGGGTCTTAAGGTAGCCTCCAAACATGGGGGGCACCACCCACTAGTGACAGGGACCCAGGGAATGGACAGCCACTAGGGGGAGTCAGGAGCCAACACAACAGTTAGTGGAGTGTTCTCCAGCAAGAGAGGAAGGGAGCAGACATGCCTTACTGGTGCTACGGTGGGACAGAGGAGTTGTTCTTGCGGTTGCCGAGGTGTGTTCTTAAATGCTTCCTTGGAACTGGCGCCATGCAGGGTGGAGGTCCTTAGGGAAGATCACACTTCAAGTTAGTTTTCCAGAATCTGCCGGGATGGGGAGGTTTCAAGCTTCCCTGACCACACAGAGCCCGAAAGCACAGTGCCAGATAGGATCCGGGGCCTTGGACAGTACCAGGCCCCAATGCGGAGCCGCGGTACCTGCAAATAGGGACACGAGTACTACTCAAGATGGACCGGGGAGTAGCTGTAAGCCACGGGGATCCGACACAAAGGGTGCTAAGAGGAAGGGCTCACAGAGCATCACACCGAACTGACCTCCAAAGGAATTTGGGTTTGATGGGGCCCATCACAGCGATTGACCAGTACTACCCGGGCGAGCAGCACAAAGAGTGAGTAAATACATCCAGAACCACAGTATCTGACTTGGACTCTTATTACCATCGCCGCCGCCCCGCGCCTCCTTGTCAAAGGCCTTTGCCATCTCTACTCCCCTCATCATCCTCCCCGGGGCCCGCTGTACCTGTGGGTAGTGACACCATCTCGGCTGCTACTACCATCCGCCCCAGAGCACAGCGACAGCAGCGGCGGATAATCTCTGGCTGCGTACCCTAGGTGGTGCCACGACGTTTCTACTACTACTGCCCCCATCATCTTCAATCCTTATTGGTGTACACCTCGGGGCACGAAGCCGGGCAGGCCACTGCGACAATCCAGATCATCACACCAGCCCGGTGACGAGTAACTCAGGTACGAGAACCCCACGCCTGAAACCCCTTGCCCCCTGGGTGCCACACATGCAGCTAAAAAAGTTAAAGAAAACTGCAAGACACTTCATTATAGAAAGCAGACACCCCAAAAAGAGAGCCGAAAGAAGACACAAGACCCCACAATCATTTTCACCAGTCTCCGAATGGGAGGACCTGCAGTGGAATGCACACCCACACATCAGATCACGCACACATCAGATAGCACACCTACATACATCAGATCGCACACACATCAGATCGCACACACATATCAGATCATGCTCCACTGCGGTGAGTCCCATCTTCCCCTGCCGGCCAGAAGCAATCGGTATTGTCGGATGTGATGAGTGTGTGTGCGACCTGATGTGTGTTTGTGCGACCTGATGTGTGTTTGTAAAAGTATGACTGTGTGTGTGAACTGATATATGTATGTGTGTGTGTGTGTATGAGTGTGCGTGCGCGATCTCATGTATGTGAGTGTGTCGGCCAGAAGCAGGGTAGGACCGCATGGAGCAAACTTTCTGAGAGCGCCCGCTGAAAATCGCAGGAGGACCTAGGAGCCGTGCAGACGTCCGGGATCTGGTAAGCATGATTCTCCTGGGAAGGGAGGGTACTTTTTTTGGGAGGTAAAACTTTCCCCCAACCGTGTTTCCCTGAGAATAAGCCCTACCCCCCAAAAAAAGCCCTAGCGTAAAAATAATATAAGACACTCTTATTTTCGGAGAAACACAGAACGTGAATGATAAAATTAAAAATGAAAACATTCTCAGTTTTGAGGAAAAAAAGTGGCCTTGGAGAAGTTGATGTAGCTGAGAAATGGGGCCCCCTCAATTCTTATATACAGCTGGTAATGCAGATTTTATGAGAACATTTCAGAGGCAGAAAATTATAACATTTTTGTTTGTAGTAATCAAAAGCTAATTAGTTTAGGCTGCTTTAACTCATTGCCTGTGACAACTTCATGTTTATTTCACATCAGTGTGGACTAAAAAATGAAATCATTGCAAATTGTACAAAGATTGCTTCATTGTTATTTAATTAAATGAATAATAAACAAGCCCTTAAGTGGCTTCTTGGCTACGCAAGAACTGCTGGAGGAAATTGAATATGACGGACTTTAATAATTAGAACATTGCAATGTGACTGCCTGCACTGTTATATGTCTTCTCAATAATGAAGTGGAAACATGTCAGCAACATGATTGTTTTTGGGTCCCAGGGGTGTGAACAGTGAAGATATATGCAATATCTTTTATTTCTAAGGATGGATTTGTAAAAATGAGCACTGATGTACACTATATATAGAGCTCTGACTTTCAAAAAGCAAACATTTACATAGAACATTATTCATGTGTTTTTTTTCTTCATATTTTTTATTTAGCTTGTTTTAATGGAATTTCATCAAAAAACAGAAAATAAACACTAAGTACAAAGGCACTGATTCAATTTTTTCATTTTGGTGGTTTTAAGCAGGGGTGAAGATGGGGAAGAGGCAGAGCAGAACGGGCATTGTCCAGCTATCAAATATTGGAAGCCCACAGTACTCCAGAAATGTTACTCCAATCCCTGGTCCCCCATTAGCTTCTCATAGGCCAGATCAGTTACCCACACTTTGCACTGACGAGGGGCAATCACCCCGAAACACCGTGTCTGCAAATTGGGATTCTGATCTGGCATATATCCTAGGTCATATGAAAAGGCTTGTTAGAAGGCCACTTTTGACTTGTAGGATTATGACTTCCAATAGGTGGCGCTAGAGTTTGTCTCCTTTCCTGGAGGGACAATTTGAATACTCCAATCCCTGAACATTTGAGGCAAGACACAATGAGGTACACTCCACTGATAAGATGTCTTAATGAATTTGGCGCATCTTAATAAAGACTGACATACAAAACTCCAGCTTTCACGAATCGGGGGTCAAAGTATGTTTGTAATTGGAGCAAAAAAATCTCTTCAAAAAGATAGAGCATTGGTCGATCCATTGGGAGAACTTGTCATCAAAGGTAAAAACAGTTGTAAGGAAAAAACTATAGACTTTCATCTATAAAGAATTAGAAATATTTACTGTAAAAATAATGGATTATTAGCTCAATTCCTTATAAATAATACAAACTATAAAATAAAAACCAAAACATTTCAAAGGCAGCAACAGAATGAATACAGAGTAAAAGTGAAACAAGATCCAAAAGGGAAAAAGGGATAATGCGTTTGAAATGCAGTAGTTGCGTAGAAGTCTAACATCGAGACACATAGCTATAACTGGGGCAGAATCCAAAATGTATCCCTCAATTACCAGATTGTATTCAAGGTTGTCAACTTTATTAGGTAGGAGAGCAGTTAAATATTCTAGATTTCTATTGGGTTTTATCCTTGTGTACAACTGAAGAACAGATGGTGAGATTCTCAGTTTTCACTGTCATGCAATTAAAACATCAGCTGCAGTTAATAAGTAAAGGCATAAGCTCTGAAGCTCTTTTTTTCAATGGAGGCTATACAAATTTTGCATAACTATACACTGTTGAGCAAAAGGATAACAATGTTTTGAACTTTTGACTTTCAGGCTCCATATCTCACCATCAACTACATCTTTGAATGCTAGATACCATCTGTGAGGTAAATCCGGAGATATGACGATAAATCATGATATTCAAGTTATGTCAGGAAGCCCTCTCCTGGTGTCACCCCCCCTTTCCTTCACACAACTCCTTCAAGCAGAAATTTACCACAGGGATAAACGGTTGGTTTAGCAGATAGGTGTCAAAGGAACTGGTCTGTGTTCCACTTACACCTTCAACAGCCATCTCCTCTGATATGGAGATTAGTGTTCCCTCAGGCCTCTAAAACAAAGAGAGAGAGGAAGAGCCCCTGGGAGCTGTGTCCGCTCATCAAAGAAAGTGGACAGTGACCTGGCAAAACCAAAAGGAAACTAATCACCACAGGAGAGCATACTGCTGGCTCCGTAATATCATACCCAGTTATGATATTACCGTGCGTCTCAGCCATACACCCCCTACATCGTTAGAATCGGGACTTCGAGCCGAATCTGGGCATATCCGCGGAGTGTATATGGCACCCTGGGGCGGCGAGATATAGAGCACTGCGAGTAGGAGTCCGGTAAATGAGTCGTGCTTGGACTCAAAATGCAGAGGGGACCCGGGCGGATCTGATGGCACCAGAACCATCCCGATCGGACCTCCCAGTCCGGAGTTGCAGGTAATAGCCCCTTCTGGGATATTACTCTGACTCCATGCAGGGGGAGTGGCAGTGCTTCCCTGTGAGGTCACTAAGGTAGGAGGGGACCTGGATTTGCCCAGGTTGATAACCCTACTTCGGCCATTTTCCAGGGTTCTTTCGCCGGGGGTCACGTGTAGGAAACATCTGTGGGAAGGATCCTAGAAACCTGGTCTACAGCGCCCCCCTGTGGCCAGACGCACAAGGTAACTGCTGGAACTGTGTATGCCTGTTTGTAAACCATGCTTTATCTGTAACTGTACTCTGACATAACTGTATATTCTGTAGATTCCCTATTGTATATATTGTAGTTCTAGTGTGCTTTAGGCTGATTAAATTATATAATTAATCTTGGGCTGTTCTGTTATCTCGATCTTGAATCCCACGTCCGTGTGTTCGGCTAATAGTTACCGTGAAGCGGTTGGTGGCAGCGAGTTGTGCCAAGGATTATTGTGGGGAGGCCAGTGAGATTCGGGGAGGTTTTATATATTCCGCCCGCGGAGGTCGGGGGAATATATACCCTACTCTCACCGGGGACCCTTCAATAATCGGCATAAGTAGTATAGCGGCCTCCTTGCTTATTGTCGGGCAATTCCATAATTGGCCTGACTATAAGAGGGGCGCTAGAGAGCGCGTCACGTGCTCTGTCTGTCGGTCGGGAGGTATAAAGGAGGGGTGACCCCCACTTGTTACCCCCCGATTGTGACGTACTGGTAGCCAGCGCGGGGGATTTCTGAGTGACCCCCCCCGGTGGTTTGTGACATATTGGTGGCAAGCGGTGGGATCGAGATAATAGTGTGTGTGAGTGTGAGACCCATACTCCCAGACACTAAAGACTGCCTGCAGCAGCTGTGGCTGCTGGGGTCTTCAGACTAGCTCAACACTAGAGTGTCAGAGTGCAGATACTGTAAGGTGTGTGGGTGCATCAGGTGTCAGTTCTGTGTCAGTGACCAAAAGTCTGCAAGAATGGCTGATGGCACCAGGAGCAGAGCTATGCAACTGGCCAATGCTAAAGCAGGAGCCGAAGAGAGGGAGGACGGTGCTGTGGACAGTAATGAGGAGGTTGCCCACGAGTCCTCCAGGAGCTCGACGCCAGAAAACCGTTCTGCAGAGGACAGCGCACAACCTGGCAACTATGGACAAGATGAGGAGCAGCTCACCCAAGGGTCCTCAACGAGCCAGATGCCAGCCCTCCGCTCTGCAATGGACAGTGAATCACCAGGCTCCGCAGCGGGCCGCAGATCACCACGTGCCATTCCACCGAGCCTGGGAGGCTCGGATAGCCTTCTTCAAATGGCTATGGCCCTTCTCCAGGCTGGAGACCAGGAGGGCTACAAGGAACTCCTGGCAGAGCGCAGGGCAGAGCGGCAGGCAGCGCGTGAAGAGCGCCAGGCAGAGCGTGACTACCAGCTGCAGCTAGCTCAGCTCCGGCCCTCATCAGCCACACGTGACCTTCAAGACACCAAACTTCCAAAGGTCCGTGTTGAGGACTTCCCAGTGCTGGAGAAGGATGGAGACTTGGACTCTTTCTTGACTGCTTTTGAACGGACTTGCCTGCAGCACCATCTGGACAAGGACCAGTGGGCCAAATACCTGACCCCCCGTTTAAGGGGTAAGGCCCTGGATATCCTTGGGGACTTGCCTGCTGAGGCAGATCAGGGCTACGACACCATCAAGCGGGCCCTGATCCAACAGTACAACCTCACCCCAGAGTCCTACCGCAAGAAGTTCCGGAGCCTACAGAAGGGACCAAAGGACTCCTGGGCTGACCACAGGCGGGCACTTGCCCGAGCTGCCGACCACTGGACCCAAGGCCTGCAGCTTTCCACCGGACCGGAGATCCTGGACTTGTTCATCACGGAGCAACTCTTGTGGAACTGCCCTGAGGATCTCCGCCAGTTCATCCGAGACCAGAAGCCAAAGGGGTCCACGGCTACAGCTGCCCTGGCCGATGACTACACCAACAATCGGGCTCCTGAGGCCAGGAGAGCAGCCACCAGCAGCACCTGGAGAGGGGGTAAGATGAACTCTGCGACTGCCCCACCTGCCCCTAGACTGCAGGGGGTGTCCCCCTCAACTCCCCTCTCCAGGCCCGTGGCAGAGCCAAGACGGTGCCACCAGTGCAACCTACCTGGACACTTCAAGGCCATGTGCCCTCAGCGTCCCAAGGCCCCGGCTCCGTCCCCGTCCCAAGGGCCGCCCAAGGTGTATTGTGTGGGTGGGGGTGGTGATAGGTCCCTGGACAGCTTCCAACCTGTCACCGTCGGCCGGTCTGTGACCATAGGACTGCGAGACAGCGCCTCGGAGGTGACTCTGGTGCGGCCTGAGATGGTGTCCCCCCAAGACTTGATCCCTGGAAAAACCCTCGCTGTCTCCGGGATTGGAGGCATTGACCCGGCGCTGCCTGTTGCTGACATTTATGTGGACTGGGGCGCAGGGCGAGGGGTGAGGGAGGTGGGGGTAACTGATCGGATCCCCGCAAACGTGCTACTTGGGACAGATTTGGGGCAGATAACCTCCCAGTTTGGGCCCCCCCCAAGGGCTGAACCTTCAGCCAGTACTGACGTGCCTCCGGACAATGTTAATGTGTTATCTATGAATGATGTAAGGGAGGAGGGAGTGAACTCTGATACTTCTGCTTGCATAGACACCATAGACACACACACAGCTGCAGCTGTGACAGGGGAGGGGGTCAGAGAAAGGTGTGACAATGCCTCTACAAGTAATCAGGACCAAGAAGCAGGTGATGTCCTTCTTGGGGACCGCTGGGTACTATAGGAGGTTTGTTCCATGCTATAGTAGCCTGGCAAAGCCCTTGACGGACCTCACCAAGAAGAAGCTGCCCTCTGCAGTCGATTGGACAATGGACTGCGAGACAGCCTTCCAGGCCCTAAAGGACGCCCTGTCCAGCCCGCCCGTGCTACAGGCAGCCGACTTCACGCGGCCGTTTGTAGTACAGACCGACGCCAGTGACTTCGGCCTCGGTGCGGTGCTCAGCCAGGTGGACTCTGCGAGCCAAGAGCACCCAGTCTTGTACCTGAGCAGGAAGCTGTTACCAAGGGAAGTGGCCTATTCCACGATGGAAAAGGAGTGCCTAGCCATAGTGTGGGCCCTGCAGCGTCTGCAACCCTACCTATACGGGCGCCACTTCATCTTGGAGACGGACCACAATCCCCTCAGCTGGTTACACACTGTCTCCGGGACGAATGGCAGGTTGTTGCGATGGAGCCTGGCGCTCCAGCAATACAACTTCACCATTCGACACAAAAGGGGCCGTGACCACGGTAACGCAGACGGGCTGTCCCGACAAGGAGAGGTCGCGGACGGGCGCACGGGGGAACACCGGAGTGTGCTGCCCCCTAGCGCCCTCAAAAGGGGGGAGGTGTGAGGTAAATCCGGAGATATGACGATAAATCATGATATTCAAGTTATGTCAGGAAGCCCTCTCCTGGTGTCACCCCCCCTTTCCTTCACACAACTCCTTCAAGCAGAAATTTACCACAGGGATAAACGGTTGGTTTAGCAGATAGGTGTCAAAGGAACTGGTCTGTGTTCTACTTACACCTTCAACAGCCATCTCCTCTGATATGGAGATTAGTGTTCCCTCAGGCCTCTAAAACAAAGAGAGAGAGGAAGAGCCCCTGGGAGCTGTGTCCGCTCATCAAAGAAAGTGGACAGTGACCTGGCAAAACCAAAAGGAAACTAATCACCACAGGAGAGCATACTGCTGGCTCCGTAATATCATACCCAGTTATGATATTACCGTGCGTCTCAGCCATACACCCCCTACATCGTTAGAATCGGGACTTCGGGCCGAATCTGGGCATATCCGCGGAGTGTATATGGCACCCTGGGGCGGCGAGATATAGAGCACTGCGAGTAGGAGTCCGGTAAATGAGTCGTGCTTGGACTCAAAATGCAGAGGGGACCCGGGCGGATCTGATGGCACCAGAACCATCCCGATCGGACCTCCCAGTCCGGAGTTGCAGGTAATAGCCCCTTCTGGGATATTACTCTGACTCCATGCAGGGGGAGTGGCAGTGCTTCCCTGTGAGGTCACTAAGGTAGGAGGGGACCTGGATTTGCCCAGGTTGATAACCCTACTTCGGCCATTTTCCAGGGTTCTTTCGCCGGGGGTCACGTGTAGGAAACATCTGTGGGAAGGATCCTAGAAACCTGGTCTACAGCGCCCCCCTGTGGCCAGACGCACAAGGTAACTGCTGGAACTGTGTATGCCTGTTTGTAAACCATGCTTTATCTGTAACTGTACTCTGACATAACTGTATATTCTGTAGATTCCCTATTGTATATATTGTAGTTCTAGTGTGCTTTAGGCTGATTAAATTATATAATTAATCTTGGGCTGTTCTGTTATCTCGATCTTGAATCCCACGTCCGTGTGTTCGGCTAATAGTTACCGTGAAGCGGTTGGTGGCAGCGAGTTGTGCCAAGGATTATTGTGGGGAGGCCAGTGAGATTCGGGGAGGTTTTATATATTCCGCCCGCGGAGGTCGGGGGAATATATACCCTACTCTCACCGGGGACCCTTCAATAATCGGCATAAGTAGTATAGCGGCCTCCTTGCTTATTGTCGGGCAATTCCATAATTGGCCTGACTATAAGAGGGGCGCTAGAGAGCGCGTCACGTGCTCTGTCTGTCGGTCGGGAGGTATAAAGGAGGGGTGACCCCCACTTGTTACCCCCCGATTGTGACGTACTGGTAGCCAGCGCGGGGGATTTCTGAGTGACCCCCCCCGGTGGTTTGTGACACCATCACTTTATAGATAAATTTTACTTGCAATTCCAGCTGACTTTAACAGCGATGCAATACCGGTAATACAGCAGGCAAAGAGTGCGGGTGCCAGTGCAGGACTCAGAGCGGTGGGCAGGGTTACAGGGGGATTATGCTGAATGGCCAGCATGATCTCACTGCAATCCTAGATGGCTCTCCTGATCTGAGATTGACAGCGTATATTTCTATTCAACTGTCACTGTCAGCTCAAGAAAGATACGAAGAATTATGGAGGAATCCTAATACAGCAGACATCGGGGGATCAAATATAAGAGACCTCCTGAAAATAAGCCCTAGCACATTTTTCAAAGCAAAAAAATAATATAAGCCCCTGTCTTAGTTTCAGAGAAACATGACAGTGCTGGCTTTCCACACCATATGTATGCCCTGATGATATATACTGCCCCTTGTCCTGTCTATGGATGGCCAAAAGTGCAATATACCAGTAGAGCTGTGAGCACATGGATATATTTGTAGCACCAAGAGAGCATGGACAATTTCTAAGTATTCAAAGTTATTACTGCACATTGCCGAGAGAGCAAAATATGGATAGCACATGGACACTTTCAGGATATCTCAGGAATTCTAGATCTATTCAGTTTGGTCTGTAAATATATGAGTGCACAGAATATGCAGCAAATCCTTGAGAATATTTGAAAAGGAAAGTATACTCTGACTTTAAATATTGCAGGACAATGAGTGGATGTGTGCTGCCCCTGCAGCGGATCGAACTGCTTGGATCCGTGTGATGACTTGTGACTCGAGGGTCTCTGGACTTGGGGTCTTGGGGCCACTTTTAAACTTAAAAGGGGGGAAGTTATTTACAGGGATGGTATAGTTCGTACCTGTGGTGTACGGTAATGAAGGGATACCGTCGCTACCGATACCCAGGGTGATGGAGTGGGGCAGCAAATTGCCCTCCATGGGTAGGGGAAGGCCCCGGGACTCGGTGGAATGCCGTGGGGTGCAGGGATCACTCAGATACTCACTCAGTCAATAAGGAGACGCTGACAACCAGGTAAACCAAATCTCGGGGTATCACTGCTTCTTGAGGAGAGCTCGTCCAGGTTCCGTCCCCTACAGTGTTGCCTGGTGATCCGTAACCTGCCTCCTGGCACTAAGTTTAACTTCAGCGTAGTGGCCCAGTAGTCTGAAACTTGCCGGGCCCCGCTCCCCACTGTGGCTAAGTGTGGGAGCCTGCTCTCAGGACTCACGCTTGGGATTTTCTTGGACCATTTGTTTGGAAGGCCCTATCCCCCTCGTTGCGCTAGTGCCCCGATTCTGGAGCGGGTGAGAACAGATCATAAAGGCTCCGTTCTCCTCAGGTTAATTTCCGGGTTGCCTGAAGCTTCTCCCCGACCTAGGGTCCGTGTACCCTGCCTTGCCTTCGGTCCCGGACCAGTGACCGTGCCAAGCTGCTGACCGTCCTCCTTGACAGGTCCAGGCACCTAGCCGCAATCCCCTGCAACCGGGGGTCCAACTACTTTAGGTCCAGACCACCGTCTGCAACCTAGACAGCTTCTCTTGGGAGCCACCACTCCCAACCTCCTCTCACTCACTCACTGACTACTCTGACTACACTACTCCCCTCCCCTCCCTGACCCCTCAGGTGGGCGACTCTTCCACTCAAGCCGTCCACTGGTGTGCCTCGTAGGTGTGGTGCAGTGTGTATCTGGGATTTGATTTGCTGTTGGAGGCAACACTATAAGATAGGGACCCAGAACCATGAGGGACTTGGAATATAATTAACACTTGTATAAATATATGACAGCTGATGTTTAATACTATGCTTGACAAAGATATTTGTACCGCCCCCGTGCCAGCGGCCGAGCTGCTCAGATCCGGAGCCGCTGTGGCTTGAGGAGTCTCCGGACCCGGGGGTTCACGCGGACACTCAAATTCAAAAGAGAGGGGATAGGTATGTAGAGGGGATGTGTAAATTCATGACGCCACCCACGGTGCGTGGTAATGTAGGAGACCACTGCTGCTGTTGAGGAGTTTGGTGGTGATGATGTAGCAGCAGGATGTTTAACCCCTCCGTGGGTAGGGGGTTTGTGCCCCAGGGCCTGTTGGGTGTTGGTGACTGGGGTGCTGTTGGGTAGAGGAAAAAAGGCTTTTCAGCTTACTCACTCAGTCCAAGAATAACAACTCCGACAGCTTGTAAACCAGAATTCTGAGCACCGTTGCAGCATGGAGGGAGCACGTGTGGATCCGTGCCCTTGGTGTTGCAGTTAGCCTGTGGCCTTTTCCGTGGCACCTTCTCACTAGCTGGACCCTCAAGCTTGAAACTTTTTGGGTCCCGCTCACCCGTATGGCTAACGGAGTGAGCTTGCTCTCAGGGTTCACGCGTAGGATTTCTTTGGACTGTAATTTGGGAAAGTCCTATCCCATCGGTGCGCTAGTACCCCGATTTTGGAGCGCGTTGGGGATGAATCTTGAAGTCTTCACCCCCTTCGGGTAAATTACCAGGACGCGTGAAGCTACTTCACGGCCTAGGGTCCACGTACCCTGTCGTGCCCTGGCCCCTGCCCGGTGATGGCTCAAGGCCGCCGGCTGTCCTCCTCCGTGCCCCTTGATGCAATCCTCTGTGACCGGGGTTCCAGCTCCTACCAGGCCCAGACCAACGTCTGCCACCTAGTAAACTTCAGGAGCCCTGCTCCTGACCGGTGACCTCTCCCTCTCGGAGAGTCACCTTCCACCTCCTACTCCTTCCACTCCTGTTTAACTTCTCTGTCACTTTCTCACTTTCCCCTAACAACCCACATGTGGGCGGCCCTACTCCCTTCAGGTCCCCAATGGTGTGTCTGGTGGGTTCGGTGCAAAGTGTTCCTAGGATTTTGACTGGCTAAGCTGTTAGCAAAACCAATGGACCAGGATCCGTAACCAAGGGATAAGTGGATACTGTGAAGAAGGACAGATTGCACAATACCCTGTGACGACCTGATATGCCAGGGCGTCACATTCCCCCTTGGTTAAACGTAGCTCGTCCCCAAGCTACAGGACACCAGAGGTTTATTTTTTTTATTTTTTTTTTAACTGCAAAAGAGATATATAAAAGGTTAACACACTTTTTATTAACGGATTCTATCCCTCACAGGGGAGGTACTTCACTTAAATGTTACTAAAATTATTAAGAGTTCGTCGCCCAACGGTGGGACGCTACCGATTTCTATGGTAACGGAGGCTCAACCTACTCCATTGCAGCCCCTTCCCGTGACAGTCCAGTTCCAACGTCCCGGATCCTAATAACCCACCAATCAAACAACATGACCCCCTGGAAACCTATCCGCGGGTCCGCGACCATGTTAAGGTCCCAGGTGTTGTCTTTTAGACGACTCTGCTTGGCACAGGAGGTGCAACTATTATACAAAACACAAGTTCGTGTTTGTCACACCAGCCCTGTGACCATGGTCCATATTTACTTATGTATAAAAATTTAAACGAAGTCCATGTACCAGTTGTACACTTTTCAACAATTTGCTTGCAAATCTGGTAACTTGCACTCTTTTCATTAAAACTGGTTCATTAGGCACTTATTTACTAACATTTTCTATATGGAAAATAGCAAACTTTGAAAAATAACAAACGAAAGCACCGATATCTAAAAATTCTATGGCATCGCAACTACTGGTACTGTAACATTTTTCAACACTCTTCTCTGTACCTCTGTCTGCAGTTGGTACTGTTGTCGTTCCCAGTAGGGGGCATTAGCGTCCGGCTTCAGCTCCCTATCTGGCTCTGGCTTTACTTCGACTCTGGAGGCCCCAACAGCCGTCGGGATGCCGCACGGTAGCGGAATGGGTGGACATCTTGGTTTCACTCCCGCAGTTGCAAACTGATGAACCGACTGCTCCGCAGCCGGGGTTGCAGGGTCCAGGTGCTCCGCCTCTGAGGACGGGCCCGGTGATACGGCCGGGTCTGGTCTGCCGGTGTCTGGGTGACCGCTGCCGTGACTGGAATGAGGGTTGTGGTCTGAATCCCTGCAGCTGGAGCATCTTTTAGATACACTGAAGGTTCCACTGCCGGAGTTAGTGTGGGCAACTCGGCGTCCGCCGAGGACGGGTTAGTTGATGGTGGAGCGCTCACTGCGAGTGGGGACGGTCCGGATCCCTCAGCCGCTGTGGCCGGATTTGGGCAATCAATAGGGACTGGGTAACCGCTTACCCTCTCTTCACGTGGGATTTCAATCTCACGGGCTCGAACCCCCACGCCAGGCTCCTCATCTCTTTCCTCCAGTGATTCAGAATGAACAGGAACTGCACTCGCATTCTCCTGCACAGCTGCTCTGTTTCCTCCTCTATCCATGTCGCGGTCCCAGGGACAGCACGTTCTGGGGACCAGTCTCGCTCCACCATCTTGCCACTGTGTCTTCCAGGAACGTTGTCGTAGAGTCCTGGCGTCCCTGCTCCACTTCCGCTAGTAACACATTCTGGCCTGCCCCCTCGGTCTTTTCGCAGAACTCTCTCACTGACCGTGGCCCTCTGGGAACTTCCGGTTCTGGCCTCACAAGGAAGATAAAGGGCGGGGCTTAGGCTTCGCGCGCTTTCTCGATGAAGACAACGTTTTGGCGCGAAAAGATGGCAGACAATGGCGGAATTTGCGGGAAAAGGACTCTGGACCTGCAGTCTTCGGCTTTCAAGGCACACGTCACCCAAGTAAGTGGGTCCTGCTCGTATTCTGTTCGTGGCGCCAGATTTTTTGAGGTGTACCCCCCCGTGCTAGCGGCCGAGCTGCTCGGATCCGGAGCCGTGGAGGCTCAAGGGGTCTTCGGACCTGGGGGTTTGCGTGGACACTCGAATTCAAAAGAGAGGGGATATTTATGTACAGTTGATGTGTAAGTTCATGACGCCACCCACGGTGCGTGGTAATGTAGGAGACCACCACTGCTGTTGGGGAGCCCGGTGGCGATGGTGTAGCAGCAGGTTGTTTAACCCCTCCGTTGGTAGGGGGTTTGTGCCCCGGGGCCCGTTGGGTGTTGGTGACTGGGGTGCCGTTGGGTAGAGGAAAAGGGGCTTTTCAGCGTGCTCACTCAGTTCAAGAATAACAACTCCGACAGCTTGTAAACCAGAATTGCTGGAGGGAGCACGTGTGGATCCGTGCCCTTGTGTTGCTGTTAGCCTGTGGCCCTTTCCGTGGCACCTTCTCACTAGTTGAACCCTCAAGCTTGAAACTTTTCGGATCCCGCTCAACCGTATGGCTAACGGAGTGAGCTTGCTCTCAGGGTTCACGCGTAGGATTTCTTTGGACTGTAATTTGGGAAAGTCCTATCCCATCGGTGCGCTAATACCCCAATTTTGGAGCGGGTTGGGGATGAATCTTGAAGTCTTCATCCCTGTCAGATAAATTACCGGGACGCGTGAAGATACTTCCCGGCCTAGGGTCCACGTACCCCGTCGTACCCTGGCCCCTGCCCGGTGATGGCTCAAGGCCGCCGGCTGCCCTCCTCAGCAGTCCATGCCCCTTGACGCGATCCCCTGTGACTGGGGTTCCAGCTCCTACCAGGCCCAGACCAACGTCTGCCACCTAGTAAACTTCAAGAGCCCTGCTCCAGACCGGTGACCTCTCCCTCTCGGAGAGTCACCTTCCACCTCCTACTCCTTTCACTCCTGTTTCACTTCTCTGTCACTTTCTCACTTTCCCCTACCAACCCCCATGTAGTCGTCCCTACTCCCTTCAGGCCCTCCAATGGTGTGTCTGGTGGGTTCGGTTTAAAGTGTTCCTAGGATTTTGACTGGCTAAGCTGTTAGCAACACCAATGGACCAGGATCCGTAACCAAGGAGAAGTGGATACTGTGCAGAAGGGCAGATTGGACAATACCCTGTGATGACCTGATAAGCCAGGGCATCACACATTCTGTGTCGAAACGTTGCATATTTTTGTGCACTATGATGGATTAAAAAGGAAATAATTTTCACTCAAGAGGACGCTGCCATCTGCTTTTTTGTATGGTATGTGGAATCAAGTGATCCCTTGATGTTGGACTGGCCTCCCATTACCGCCAGATTGTGTGTTACACAGGCAGCCATTGACTGTAGGTGCTGCAGTTTACTGTGTTTCTATGCATATTTGTGCAGGTGTCTCTGAACAGAAGAACAATGTACTACAACTCCAGAGCCTGCTAAATCTTCCTGAAGATCTTTTGCAGTCAAGCGAGGGTTCTGATTTCTTTTCTAGGAATCCTACAAGCAGCTCTCACAGAAATTTTGCTTGGTCCTCCAGACCTTATCTTGACCACCACTGTTCTTGCCATTTCTTAATTACATTTAAAACTGAGGAAAGGGCAACTTGAAAACTCTCTGCTATCTTTTTATAGCCTTCTCCTGCTTTGTGTGCCACCACCATTTTCATTTTCAGAATGTTAGGCAGCTGCTTAGAAGAATCCGTGGCTTCTGTTTTTTGGCACAAGTTTAGAGGAGGCTGGGTTTTTATAAAGCTGTGAAATTTGCATCACCTGGCCTTTCTAATGCTGAATAGTGAAAAGCCATAACCCTAACAGGGTAATTAAGGTCTGAAACCTTGGTTATCTAAGTACACAAATCTCCAAGGTTGCCAAAACTTTTGCATCAGCCCATTCTCTTCTATGTAATTTTTAACATTTTTCAAATGTAAAAGATGAAAATATTTTTTTTGCCTAAAATAAAAATGAAATGTGTCATTTTTAAATTTATGCCTTTTAGAGATCACTTCATCTTCAACTTGCTTAACTATTTACAATAACAGTAATTTTGACAAGGAGTGCCCAAACGTTTACATGCCACTGTATACAGTATGATTAATCCTATTTACAGTACCATCACTCTTATATTCAGGAAACGCCCCAAAATAGTTTGTGTGTAGACAATATTAGCCCCCACATAACACCTTGTAGACAATATTAGCCCAAATAATCCCTATATACAGTATGAGCTCCACATAAACCCTTATAGACAGTATTAGCTGCTCCCACATAGCCTTCTATACCAGCACTCATAGAGGGGGGGAAAAAATAGAAAATGTAAAAAAAAAAATATCCATACTTACTATGTTCCCATTCCCGAACAGCGTCATGTTGCTTGTTCAAATCTGGCATGGTCATTAAAATGTTCTCCATATATGGAGATAAGGTATGCACACCAGTGACTATGCAAGGGGAATATATGAAAGGCAGAAACTGCTGTGTGAATACTGGCCTGAAAAATACAATAGCTATATGTAAAAATGAAAAAAATGAAAGTGGAATCTGCATTACTGCCATGAAATATGAATAAATATATGAATATGAATAAAGAGAAATTTAGCTATTGAATTGATCAAGGCAACAGAGCCCCAAAACCTCTTCACAGTATTCTCTTATTTTTGGGGTCCCTAGCTAATGTGTGTCCTCTCATGCAGTTAAAAAACTTACCAAGTATGGGAAACTGAGACCCAGGCTATATATGTATAATGTGGACCGGCAATAGGTATGGGTGGGGTCAGGTTCACAAACGAAAGACTACTAACAAATAAAAAAATAACGTTTTGAACACCATTCTAAGTCTGAACTGGGTGCAAAAACCTAAAAAAAAAATCACTATATGGAGAGAAGGTATGCACACCAGTATGCAAGGGGAATACATGTAATAGCAGAAACTGCTGTGTGAATACTGGCCTGAAAAATACAAAAGCTACATGCAAAAATGAAAAAATGAAAGTGGAATCTGCATTACTGCCATGAAATGTGAATAAAGAGAAATTTAGCTATTGAATTTTTTTTGTTTTTGCACCCAGTTCAGACTTAGAATGGTGTTCCAAACGTTATTTCTTTATTTATTAAAATGTTCTCCGGCCACTCACAGGCCAGTGGATGATATTAGTGCCCGGCACATGAAAATGACGTCACTGCCATATGCAGTGCACTGACCTCTGACGCTGGCCATTTTTATTTTTTTACTATTGTTTTTTTTACTATTGAGGACTAGGTAATTGTGGGCCTCCTCTATGTTCTGCTCAGCATTCCACTGAGGGTCCTGGGCCCCCCTGAGCAATCATCTGGCATCCCACTGGGACAATATGATCCTGTTGGTCCCTCACTTACTCCTCCCCCATACTGTCCCCTCACACATTTCCCTCCCTTCACCATACTGTCTACTCACACATTTCCCCCCCAACTGCCCATACTGTCTCTTCACACATTCCGCCTAACCTATACCATATCCTCACACATTCCCCTAAGTTCTTATTTTCAGGGTAGGTCCTATTTTTAGGGAAACACAGGGGTAAGGAGGGGAGGGCATACAGGGAGACATTACTTGGGGCCTCGATCTTTTAAGAATCAAACAATGCTCTTGCCATAGCACATACTTCATCAACACTAGCATACAAAACACCAGTCTTGATTAATTAGTTCTAAAGAGTCAAAGTAATAAGTGCATCAAAACACTATATCTCATCTCATAATACAATAACTAAAGAGATGCAAAATTGGTGCAGAAATGTCTACCAGATTTCTGCACCAAATTAGCATCTACTGGCAGAAAACCGTACTGCAACAGTGACAAAACCTTTTTAGTTTAGGGTTTTTTGCCAGGAGATGCAGATTTAGTGCTGGAATTTATACAAATCTGCATCTTCTGGCAAAAAATGCATCAATATCGCCTGAAAACCACATCTCGTTTAGATGCGGTTTTTTTGCAGAAGATGAAGATATGGTGCAGGAATTTGGTGTATAAATTTCAGCACATCATCTGCATCTCCTGGCAAAATATTGCATCAAAACTGCATCGCTTTTGTATGCCAGGAGATGTTCTATTGGTACAGGAATTTGGTGTATAACTTTAAGCACCATATCTGCATCTGTTGCCAAAAAAAAAATGCAGCTTTCTGCCAGAAGATGCAGATCTCATTGAACTGAATAAGTTAGCCTGAGGTGAGGTCACGGAGTTCAATAAGGTCATCTGAGGACAGTTTACCTGCACTCACAGGTGGGAATCTCCAGCTGTGATTGCATATAAACTAAATGACGTTACCACTCAAAGCTGCTGCTCATTCAGTCTCCGCCTAAAGCCATAGCGAGCAGTCACATTTTCTAATGTTTGAACTGCATATAAAAAGACATTTTACTTCATATAACTAGATATAAACATCATATATGGATAAAAATTGCATAAGATATGAGACTAAACACCCTGATCTCAAGAATCACCAGGTAGGTATTCTAGTAACACTGAAGATGCCATCAAAAAACCATCAAATACTAGGGTAAAAATACAGTAAAGTGCCGATGTGCATATTTCTAATAGTCTAATAATAAAGTGACCAGTGTCAGGAATATGCAGAAAAGCATAAAGACACTTCAAGAAAGCAATTACGCCTTCAAAAATGGTGATTCAGGGGTACAGGGGTGCCTGATAGCGTAACCACCACCCTGATCCACAGAATCACCAAGTAGGTATAATGATAATACCAGGATTATCTATACATTATTATATAAACACACATATATATATATATATTACTATACAGTAGCTATATATTATTACTATACATTCCTCCCAGAAGAAGCGGGCATTGTCCCATGAAATGGGCGTTGGAGATCATGCGACCAGGTTCTTCTGTACCCCTGAATCACTAATACTAAAGGAGTAAGTGCTTTTTGGTGCTTTCATCCCTTTTTTACCTCTGCATATTTTTGATACTTGTCATCCCTTTAGGTTTGACTATTTTATTGTATATACAGTATATGCATTGTGGTACTTTATTAATTTTTCATTCCAGCATCTGATGTTTTTGTTTCAGCATTCCTGGTATTATCATTATGCCCACTTGGTGATTCTGTGGATCAGGGTGGTGGTTATGCTATCACCCCCCACCCGTACCCCTGAATCACCATTTTTGAAGGGTTGATTGATTTCTTGAAGTGCCTTTATGCTTTCTGCATATTTCTGACACTGTTCACTTTATTATTAGACTGTTAGATACATCTATGCACATCGGCACTTTATTTTTACCCTAGTATTTGATGTTTTTGCTGGCATCTTCAGGGTTACTAGTATACCTACCTGGTGATTCTTGGGATCTGGATTTTAGCCTCATAACTTATGGGGCCTTTTTGTACCCTTTCTTAAGTATGACCACTTTTAAACACTATTTATAGACGATGAGTCCTCTTTGTTGGATGTTTTCTAAAGTGCCCGCGCCCTGCGACTTCAGTATGTAGCGGAGCCTGGATCATTATGGGACCTCGTGTGGATTACATTAGAACTAGGTGTTTTGGGTTAATAAATTGAAGAAAGAGGGTTTTTTATATTTTATTTCAAATAAAAAAAATTTCTGTTTTGTATTTATTTCTTTTCTCTTACAGTGTCAGTAATGGGGAGTGTGTGTCTCATAAACCATCCCCATTACTAATCTAGGCCTTAGTGGCAGCTGCGAGATGTCATTAGCCCCTTATATTACTAAGGTTGGCACAGCACCAGGGCAATTAAGATGAGCTGGGTAAAGTGCCGGAATTGTCACATCTAATGGATGCAACAATTCTGGGTTTCTATAGGCTACTATTTTCTGGCTGGGTGACCCAATATAAAATATAGAAATGTGGCACTCCTTCTATAATCACTGGTGCTTGGATAGGGTCCCACCCCAGATCAAAAAATTGAAAAAAATCCAGCACTCAAAGCATTCAACTGAAATTGTTTTATATTTTATTCATTGATCTGTGTAATTATTAAAGACGTTTCGGTCATCCGACCTTCATCAGTTTACACTACAATAAAAAGATACATAAAAGATTTTTAAGTATACAGAAATAATGGCATTATACAATCATGGTAACAAGAAAAGGCAGAAATATTCACCACATTGTAATGCATGAATCATGAACTATGATATACAAAAAATGTCAACAAAAAGACAAAAGTGAAAAATCTGTCAGTTGAGCCGCTTCACTAGCAGATATAATGTCCACCTAAAGATATAATTGAAATACAGCTAAAATGTAGCATAATAGAACCATTATACAACAAAAGGGGAACCAAACAGGAAACCCAAAAATTTATCCAAAAATGTGTATCTTGCTAATATAGAAGGACAAAGAGCCTAAGCACCAGCACTGAAACACTATTCTACTCTAATAAAACAGACAATACACAGAAATACCAAGCAATGGACACTCACCAGAAAGGGTTCTGTAGAAATGTATGAAAAAGCTGGACCAGAGGAAAAAGCTGCCCGTCCGGGTCTGCAGTCAATGTAATCTGACAGTCCAATGTCCAGATTTAAATAGACCGCTCAATTAGCTCATTAACAAGTTCCAGAGCGTCACTTCCGGTCCGGAGACCGGAAGTGACGTCACGGAGCGTCACCTCCGGTCCGGAGACCGGAAGTGACGTCACGGAGCGTCACCTCCGGTACGAAAACCGGAAGTGACGTCACCGGCTGGCAATGTGTAAATCCTGATGGTTGGCAACTGTAGACATACACAGACAGCCACTCCTCACCGCAGAACGTCATTTCCGGTCCGCAAACCGGAAGTGACGATCCTGGTTGGCAATATGTAAACCAGATGATTGGCAAGCGTTAAAATTGCGCTGACTGGCAATGTCCCCTTATGCAATAACCATGAAATAAGGGTAATTAAGCCCAAAATAGTGTAATGAATAAGAGACTCTATGGGTAACATTATTTGAAGACAAATTACCTAAAAGGTCAAATAAAAGAAGAAATAGAAGAAATAAAATGAGAGGACTAAGGGAATGGTGTATTTATTCGAAATCAATTTAATAATTTTTTATCAACTATAATCAACCCTAGTAAAAAAACAGGAAAAAAGAAAAAAAGAAAAGAGAAAAGCTAAGGGGAATGTACATAAGAGGGGGAGGGGGGTGGGGGGGAAGGGAAAGGAAAGGGGGTAGGGATTGGCTGGGGGAGGGGGGGGAGGGGGGGGAAGGGGGGAAGAGGGGAAAAGGGGGGGGGGGGAAGGAGGGGAAAGGGGGAAGGGGAAGGGGGAGGGAAGGGGAAGGAAAGACTATGGAAGAAAGGGATCAAGGGAAAATTAGTAATGTGTAAAAAAACTAAAACTAGGGAAAAAGCAGGAAAGAGGATTATGTTAAGAAAGAAACAGAAAGAAAATTATAGGAAAATACCTAAAGGGACCGGCCATCATCAAGTCAGTGATCAACTCCTCTGAAAAAGATAATAATAAGTAGGCATAAATGAATGTAAAGCTATAAAAAACTAGAAGTATCGAAATCACGATTAAGGCCTTTGGGCTCCAAAGTCTGAAGAGTAAAAATCCAAAACGCCTCCCTTTGTTTCAATTTTTTAACCCTATCACCTCCTCTTCTATTTGGCAAGACCTGCTCCAACACCTGGAACCGTAATTGACTAACACTATGTCCCTGTTTATGAAAATGAGATGGAAGAGGTAAAGTCAATCTCTCGCACCTGATGGTGGATTTATGTTGTGATATACGTTCCTTAACAGTCTGGGTGGTTTCGCCTACATAGAGTAGGCCACAAGGACACTTCACTACATATACAACATAAGATGTCTCACAGGTGAAAAAACCTCTAATTGGATAACCCCGACCACTATAGGGATGCAAAACTCTATCACCTTTCAACACATTACTGCATTGGGCACAATTTAAACATGGGAAAGTACCACGTCTCTGGGTATAAAGATGAGTTTGAACGGGTCCAGTCACACCGGCGCCCACATCAGCTCTCACCAATTTATTACTGAGATTGGACGGTCGTCTAAAACAAGGAAGAAAAGGTGATTTAAATTCTTCCACCTCAGGGTACCCTTTACGCAAGATGTTCCAATGACTTCTGATGAATTTATGAATTTTGTAAGAAAAGGGATGGTAAGTATGAACGAAAGCCAAACGTTTATCTCTAGCCTTACCAATAGAAGATTCGGTATTCACACTAGCACTATTCAAAACCTCCTGTGGATAACCCCTCGCCAGAAACTTAGTCCTCATCTCCTGTAATCTGGTATCTTTAATTTCTTGTTGGTTAACAATCCTATGTACCCTAAGAAACTGGGACTTAGGTATAGAATTCTTCATGGCCTTGGGATGACAACTATCATATGCGAGTAAGTTATTCCTGTCCGTCGACTTTATGTACAAATCAGTTTGTAAATGTCCATTCTCTAATTTCGTAACAGTGACATCTAAAAAATTGATATGATGTAAATCATATTGTATAACAAATTGAAGTTCAGACCAAATGCTGTTAATATAATTATGGAACTCCATGATGGAATCCAACGGGCCAACCCATATGCAAAAAACGTCGTCAATAAATCGCTTCCAACACTTGCAGTGCTCTTGAAATCCCTTATGTGGATATATGAATGTATCTTCAAAGTAAGACATGTACGTATTTGCATACGGGGGCGCTACGTTGGACCCCATCGCGGTCCCCTGTTTTTGAATATAATAGATGTCCTGAAACAAAAAGAAATTTTCAGTTAACACTATTTGTAATAAGTCCAGACAGAAATCACTTGTATCACTCGAAAAGTTATGTTGTAACAATAACTCACGAACTGCTGACATGCCCTTCTGATGTACAATAGACGTATATAAACTTGTCACATCCCAAGTCACGAGAAAAGCATCAAATGGAATGATATCAAGCCCACGAATCACCTCTAGGAAGTGACCAGTGTCCAACAGGAAAGAAGGAATGTTTTTAGTCAAAGGAGTAATAATCTTCTCAAGTAAGATAGCTAAAGGGGAAAGGATAGAATCTGTGCCCGCCACTATAGGTCTACCAGGAGGATTCACCAAGGTCTTATGAATTTTGGGGAGTACATAAAAGACAGGAATGATTGGATTCTGCTTTTGTAAGAAATCAAATGTCTTCTGATCTATTACTCCCTTTTGTAGATAGTGGCCGGTCACAGATCTAATCCTATCTCGAATCCTATTCGTCGGGTTACTTGCCAATATTCCATAAACATTACTGTCCCCCAATTGTCTCAGTATTTCCTGTAAATACATGGATTTGTCCATAACTACCAAAGCTCCGCCTTTATCGGCTTGTTTGATAATTATGTCTTTATCCTGCATAAGAGATGCCAACGCATTTTTATCCTTATCTGAAAAATTGGAAGGACAGTATAATGATTTATTAGACACATCTTTGAAAAAAGACGTAATGTCATGTTCCAATAAGCCTATGAACGTTTCAACTGGAGGGTTATTTTTGGGAGGCATGAAAGTGCTCTTAGTTTTGAGTCCCAATCCTTGGATATTGATAGGAGCAATAGAAGTAGATTGTGTCGATGGTCTCAGACTTATATCAGATAATGATGAAAAATGGACCTTAATACGTAAATTTCGATAAAATCTTAGTAAGTCCATTTGTAACTGGAATGTATTGAATTTGTAGGAAGGGCAAAAAGATAAACCCTTCTGAAGAAGACTAATTTGATCCGGTAACAAATTCTTAGAAGAAATGTTAACTACAATGGTATCCGGCGTACCTGGGATCTGGTGACCATCGTTGTTCTTGCAGGTTCGGTGGCGTTGTCCCCCCCGCCTAGGTTTCCTCTTTGACCTCTGCGGCTTCTTTGACCTAAAAAATGTGGTTTTGGTCGTCTGGTGAAGGAAAATTCCGAATCCGAAGCCGAATTATCACTAGAGGAATATTGGAAACGTCTTGGAAACACTCTGGAGGATGTATCCCGCCACCGATAAACTCGATTATTTTTATAGTCCTCAGTATCCCGTAAGAATTTTTCTCTTTTAATTTTTTGACTTTCAATTTTATGAATTTGTAAATCTCTTGTGACTTGATCTTTGATTTTCGCCAGATCCTCAGCCGAAGAGGTAGAATTTAATTGTTGCTCAATCACGACAATCTCTTCATGTTTAGTGATGATCGCTTGGTTTAAATAATCCAAAGTCAAAGTCATTAAATCAAAAGAGCATTTGTTAAGAATTTGTTCAAAAGGATTACAAAAATCAGGGTTGTCACTGAAGATGGTCGGTCTTACACCAACCCGTAGTCCTCTTGGAATTCTTTGAACACGTACGTATTCTGCAATAGTGGCACAGTGCAATTCCAAATTTTGTAATTTTCTAGATTCCTTCTGAAAATCACGGGTTCGAAGCTCAGAAGTAGGAATATGCAAAAAATCACTCTGCACTGTGGTACGGCTCATAATATCTGCCATTTCATCCACAGTATAAGAAAACGCCACATTGGCCATATTATAAGAAAAAATGAGGGTGCACACACTAAAGGATATACTATATAAAATATAGAAATGTGGCACTCCTTCTATAATCACTGGTGCTTGGATAGGGTCCCACCCCAGATCAAAAAATTGAAAAAAATCCAGCACTCAAAGCATTCAACTGAAATTGTTTTATATTTTATTCATTGATCTGTGTAATTATTAAAGACGTTTCGGTCATCCGACCTTCATCAGTTTACACTACAATAAAAAGATACATAAAAGATTTTTAAGTATACAGAAATAATGGCATTATACAATCATGGTAACAAGAAAAGGCAGAAATATTCACCACATTGTAATGCATGAATCATGAACTATGATATACAAAAAATGTCAACAAAAAGACAAAAGTGAAAAATCTGTCAGTTGAGCCGCTTCACTAGCAGATATAATGTCCACCTAAAGATATAATTGAAATACAGCTAAAATGTAGCATAATAGAACCATTATACTTTTTTGTAATCGTTTTGAACAGATTCTTAACAAATGCTCTTTTGATTTAATGACTTTGACTTTGGATTATTTAAACCAAGCGATCATCACTAAACATGAAGAGATTGTCGTGATTGAGCAACAATTAAATTCTACCTCTTCGGCTGAGGATCTGGCGAAAATCAAAGATCAAGTCACAAGAGATTTACAAATTCATAAAATTGAAAGTCAAAAAATTAAAAGAGAAAAATTCTTACGGGATACTGAGGACTATAAAAATAATCGAGTTTATCGGTGGCGGGATACATCCTCCAGAGTGTTTCCAAGACGTTTCCAATATTCCTCTAGTGATAATTCGGCTTCGGATTCGGAATTTTCCTTCACCAGACGACCAAAACCACATTTTTTAGGTCAAAGAAGCCGCAGAGGTCAAAGAGGAAACCTAGGCGGGGGGACAACGCCACCGAACCTGCAAGAACAACGATGGTCACCAGATCCCAGGTACGCCGGATACCATTGTAGTTAACATTTCTTCTAAGAATTTGTTACCGGATCAAATTAGTCTTCTTCAGAAGGGTTTATCTTTTTGCCCTTCCTACAAATTCAATACATTCCAGTTACAAATGGACTTACTAAGATTTTATCGAAATTTACGTATTAAGGCCCATTTTTCATCATTATCTGATATAAGTCTGAGACCATCGACACAATCTACTTCTATTGCTCCTATCAATATCCAAGGATTGGGACTCAAAACTAAGAGCACTTTCATGCCTCCCAAAAATAACCCTCCAGTGGAAACGTTCATAGGCTTATTGGAACATGACATTACGTCTTTTTTCAAAGATGTGTCTAATAAATCATTATACTGTCCTTCCAATTTTTCAGATAAGGATAAAAATGCGTTGGCATCTCTTATGCAGGATAAAGACATAATTATCAAACAAGCCGATAAAGGCGGAGCTTTGGTAGTTATGGACAAATCCATGTATTTACAGGAAATACTGAGACAATTGGGGGACAGTAATGTTTATGGAATATTGGCAAGTAACCCGACGAATAGGATTCGAGATAGGATTAGATCTGTGACCGGCCACTATCTACAAAAGGGAGTAATAGATCAGAAGACATTTGATTTCTTACAAAAGCAGAATCCAATCATTCCTGTCTTTTATGTACTCCCCAAAATTCATAAGACCTTGGTGAATCCTCCTGGTAGACCTATAGTGGCGGGCACAGATTCTATCCTTTCCCCTTTAGCTATCTTACTTGAGAAGATTATTACTCCTTTGACTAAAAACATTCCTTCTTTCCTGTTGGACACTGGTCACTTCCTAGAGGTGATTCGTGGGCTTGATATCATTCCATTTGATGCTTTTCTCGTGACTTGGGATGTGACAAGTTTATATACGTCTATTGTACATCAGAAGGGCATGTCAGCAGTTCGTGAGTTATTGTTACAACATAACTTTTCGAGTGATACAAGTGATTTCTGTCTGGACTTATTACAAATAGTGTTAACTGAAAATTTCTTTTTGTTTCAGGACATCTATTATATTCAAAAACAGGGGACCGCGATGGGGTCCAACGTAGCGCCCCCGTATGCAAATACGTACATGTCTTACTTTGAAGATACATTCATATATCCACATAAGGGATTTCAAGAGCACTGCAAGTGTTGGAAGCGATTTATTGACGACGTTTTTTGCATATGGGTTGGCCCGTTGGATTCCATCATGGAGTTCCATAATTATATTAACAGCATTTGGTCTGAACTTCAATTTGTTATACAATATGATTTACATCATATCAATTTTTTAGATGTCACTGTTACGAAATTAGAGAATGGACATTTACAAACTGATTTGTACATAAAGTCGACGGACAGGAATAACTTACTCGCATATGATAGTTGTCATCCCAAGGCCATGAAGAATTCTATACCTAAGTCCCAGTTTCTTAGGGTACATAGGATTGTTAACCAACAAGAAATTAAAGATACCAGATTACAGGAGATGAGGACTAAGTTTCTGGCGAGGGGTTATCAACAGGAGGTTTTGAATAGTGCTAGTGTGAATACCGAATCTTCTATTGGTAAGGCTAGAGATAAACGTTTGGCTTTCGTTCATACTTACCATCCCTTTTCTTACAAAATTCATAAATTCATCAGAAGTCATTGGAACATCTTGCGTAAAGGGTACCCTGAGGTGGAAGAATTTAAATCACCTTTTCTTCCTTGTTTTAGACGACCGTCCAATCTCAGTAATAAATTGGTGAGAGCTGATGTGGGCGCCGGTGTGACTGGACCCGTTCAAACTCATCTTTATACCCAGAGACGTGGTACTTTCCCATGTTTAAATTGTGCCCAATGCAGTAATGTGTTGAAAGGTGATAGAGTTTTGCATCCCTATAGTGGTCGGGGTTATCCAATTAGAGGTTTTTTCACCTGTGAGACATCTTATGTTGTATATGTAGTGAAGTGTCCTTGTGGCCTACTCTATGTAGGCGAAACCACCCAGACTGTTAAGGAACGTATATCACAACATAAATCCACCATCAGGTGCGAGAGATTGACTTTACCTCTTCCATCTCATTTTCATAAACAGGGACATAGTGTTAGTCAATTACGGTTCCAGGTGTTGGAGCAGGTCTTGCCAAATAGAAGAGGAGGTGATAGGGTTAAAAAATTGAAACAAAGGGAGGCGTTTTGGATTTTTACTCTTCAGACTTTGGAGCCCAAAGGCCTTAATCGTGATTTCGATACTTCTAGTTTTTTATAGCTTTACATTCATTTATGCCTACTTATTATTATCTTTTTCAGAGGAGTTGATCACTGACTTGATGATGGCCGGTCCCTTTAGGTATTTTCCTATAATTTTCTTTGTTTCTTTCTTAACATAATCCTCTTTCCTGCTTTTTCCCTAGTTTTAGTTTTTTTACACATTACTAATTTTCCCTTGATCCCTTTCTTCCATAGTCTTTCCTTCCCCTTCCCTCCCCCTTCCCCTTCCCCCTTTCCCCTCCTTCCCCCCCCCCTTTTCCCCTCTTCCCCCCTTCCCCCCCCACCCCCCCTCCCCCAGCCAATCCCTACCCCCTTTCCTTTCCCTTCCCCCCCACCCCCCTCCCCCTCTTATGTACATTCCCCTTAGCTTTTCTCTTTTCTTTTTTTCTTTTTTCCTGTTTTTTTACTAGGGTTGATTATAGTTGATAAAAAATTATTAAATTGATTTCGAATAAATACACCATTCCCTTAGTCCTCTCATTTTATTTCTTCTATTTCTTCTTTTATTTGACCTTTTAGGTAATTTGTCTTCAAATAATGTTACCCATAGAGTCTCTTATTCATTACACTATTTTGGGCTTAATTACCCTTATTTCATGGTTATTGCATAAGGGGACATTGCCAGTCAGCGCAATTTTAACGCTTGCCAATCATCTGGTTTACATATTGCCAACCAGGATCGTCACTTCCGGTTTGCGGACCGGAAATGACGTTCTGCGGTGAGGAGTGGCTGTCTGTGTATGTCTACAGTTGCCAACCATCAGGATTTACACATTGCCAGCCGGTGACGTCACTTCCGGTTTTCGGTCCGGAGGTGACGCTCCGTGACGTCACTTCCGGTCTCCGGACCGGAGGTGACGCTCCGTGACGTCACTTCCGGTCTCCGGACCGGAAGTGACGCTCTGGAACTTGTTAATGAGCTAATTGAGCGGTCTATTTAAATCTGGACATTGGACTGTCAGATTACATTGACTGCAGACCCGGACGGGCAGCTTTTTCCTCTGGTCCAGCTTTTTCATACATTTCTACAGAACCCTTTCTGGTGAGTGTCCATTGCTTGGTATTTCTGTGTATTGTCTGTTTTATTAGAGTAGAATAGTGTTTCAGTGCTGGTGCTTAGGCTCTTTGTCCTTCTATATTAGCAAGATACACATTTTTGGATACATTTTTGGGTTTCCTGTTTGGTTCCCCTTTTGTTGTATAATGGTTCTATTATGCTACATTTTAGCTGTATTTCAATTATATCTTTAGGTGGACATTATATCTGCTAGTGAAGCGGCTCAACTGACAGATTTTTCACTTTTGTCTTTTTGTTGACATTTTTTGTATATCATAGTTCATGATTCATGCATTACAATGTGGTGAATATTTCTGCCTTTTCTTGTTACCATGATTGTATAATGCCATTATTTCTGTATACTTAAAAATCTTTTATGTATCTTTTTATTTTAGTGTAAACTGATGAAGGTCGGATGACCGAAACGTCTTTAATAATTACACAGATCAATGAATAAAATATAAAACAATTTCAGTTGAATGCTTTGAGTGCTGGATTTTTTTCAATTTTTTGATCTTGGGTGACCCAATAGCCATGGGCCTCCCCAGTTTGAGAATAACAGCCCCCAGCTAGGTATCAAAATTCGGGGTTTCGTATGCCGCTTTTTAAATATATTTATTTTAATAATTTTTTAAAAAGCCACATAGGGTCCCTCTTATTTTGACACACAGCCAAGATAAGCACACAGCTGAGGGCTACAGACATCTGTTTTATCTGCGCTGGGTATCACAATAGATAGGGACTCTACGCTAATTTATTTATTTTTATGCTATAGAGATGCAGAAAATGTGTGATTGCAACAAATCACAGAAGCTGTCACACAGGGTAGGCACACGGTCTGACTGCATCCACTCACATGACGGGACTGACAGTTGTGGGGGAAGCATGGAATATGTATGAGGGTTAATGAGCTGACCTGGAAGAAGTGCTACAGCCGTCCTGGAGACTTGGTAAGTATAACGCTCCTGTTGAAATCCCCCTATCCCATTCTACCACCATTTTACAGCACAATATTCGGGTTCCCATATACTTATATGGGATTTGACATCAGGACAGAAATTCGGGTTCAAGTCTAGTCCCGAATTGGATTTAAAAAAAAAAAAAAATACGGCTGAATCCTAATATCTGGGGTTCCCTCATCTCTAGGAGTAACTTTTCTGAAATTTTGTTTAGGACAGTTTCAGTGAAGTGGTAAGAAAAGAAGACAGATTGTAGGTTGTGGAAAAGCAAGTTGCATGAGAGGTGGGAGGAAAGTTCAATGTGAACATGCTTTTTGAGGAGTTTGGAGGCAAGTGGAAGTACCGTATGGGACAGTAGCTGGAAGCAGAGGTTGGGTCAAGGGATGGCTTCTTCAGGATAGGAGTGATATCTTATGTTAGATGCCTTAGACCTAATGAGGCTGATGTACTTACTTTAAAAATCCATCTCATAAAGGCTGTATAATTCGCCAATTAAACTGATCATTTTATGAGTTGAACACTCTTAAAATGTTCATTTTAATATTAGGCTGGACAATTTTTACAAAGGATTATATACCCATTCTTACAGGAATTTTCAAGGTATCTACACCAGCCGTGTCAAATCTTAGAGATATATTTTCAGATATGCAGCTTGTATTGTAAATTTTGGTGATAGGTCAGCTATAAACAATGAGGAATCACCATAATTTCTGAGGAATCTTATACCAAACGCATCTACTATTTGCTCATCTCTAATAACCAACAAAAATGACCTTCACTGTAATATCCACAGGAGTTTCTAATCACAGCACAAAGTATTTTGGAATTGTGTATGCAAATTAGATGAGTGCATTGACTAAACAGTAAAAAAAATGGACATAATTGAATCGCCTAAGAATGGAGATCATGAGATAGTCCTTAATTAATGTGCACAGCAGTACAAAGCATCTCTCTGCATAATGAAAACATAATCATGATAAACATTAATTAGTAGACTAATTGCCGTTTCCTTTTTCTACAGGTACGACAGCTCAGCTTTACACAATGCTAGAACTATTTAAAGGGGTGCTACAGTAAAAGGAAAAAATTGGATCCTTTATTTTTTTATTTTATAACAGGAAAAGTCTTAAGAATGTGCCTGGTATCGCAGCATGGCTCCATGCTCATGGCTCACACGAGCGTTGAAATCGGACGAGTACAATGCTAGGAAATGTCGCATTGCACTCTGACCAATGAAAGACAGCAGTTGGTCAGCTTTTCTCAGATCCAGATTCAAGTGAATGGGTGCGAGAGAATATTGGACTGCACTCGGATGTTATCCCAGGGCAGTGTGATATAAGCACAGGCTGACAATGGAGGAGATGGGGGGATTAACCCCTCCCTCTCCTCTGCAGTGCCCGTCCTCAGCTCCGCAGCTGTGACCTGATTGCAGGATCGGGTCACAGTCGCATGACACTAGGCTCACGCTCGTAGAAGAGCCTGAGTCGGGGTTCATTAGCATATCACATCCGATGCTCTCGCATCCGATGCCATACGCTAGTGTGAGTCCAGCCTAAGGCCATGTGCGCACTAGAAAGTGATTTTTTCTCAAGGAAAATACAGACCCTCTTAAAGAATCCCGCACCTGCGGTAAAAAATGAAATCGGCATGTGGTTTTGCCGCGGATTTTCCGCAGGTTGGTCCCTGCGGATTTTATCATTATCTATGGCAAAAACGCAGGTACCTGCGGAAAAGAAGTGACATGCACATTAAGGCTAGGTTCGCACACTGCGTCTTTTTGACACTGCGTTTTTGTGCGTTTTTGGCCGCTAAAAACGCACAAAAACGCACCTGCGTCGAAAGAACGCATCAAAAAACGCATGCGTTTTTGCCGCGATTTGATGCGTTTTTGGCTGCGTTTTGCTGCGTTTTTGATCTCTGCGTCTTGCTGCGTTTTTCCAATGCATTGCATGGGGGGAAAACACAGAAAAACGCAGGAAAGAACTGACATGTCCATTTTTTTTTTTTAACTCAAAAACGCAGGTAAAAAAAACAGATGTGTGCGGACAGCAAAAATGAAAACTCATAGACTTTGCTGGGGAAGCAAAGTCCTGCAGTTTTGAGGCCAAAAACGCACCCGAAAAACGCGCAAAAACGCCGCGAAAAACGCACTGTGCGCACATAGCCTAATTCCGCAGCGGAAAATCAGCAGGTAAATCCGCAGGTATAAAAAACGCAGTGTGCGCACAGCATTTTTTTATACCCATAGGTTTTGCTGGGGAATGACTGCAGAATTGTTAGACATATTTTCTGCAGCAAATCCGCAGCAAATCTGTGGTAAAATCTGTGGTAAATCCGCAGTGTGCACACATAGCCTTAAATGTTTTTTCTCAAGCTGTTTCATGAGAAGCACAAAGCTTTTCAGTATCTTTCAATTCATGGATTCTAGCAGGGTGGCAGTTCTGGTAACAAGCACAACTAGTAAAATATAAAGCTCAGCACAAGATGTACTGTAATACATTCAGCTACCAGTGGTTTCTTTCTGCAGTTTACACTACTATCATTATATTTCTATATACTATATATACTATCATATATATTTACACAGAGAGATAACAGTGTATTAGAAAAAGATAACAGCTGTGCGAGCCACGATTCAGACAACTGCTCTGAAAGCACCCAATTTTGGGGCTGATGATTTTGCAATATTTCTAAAAACTGCTCTAGTTTATAAAATAGGGTCATTTGTGGGACAGCTCTACTGTTTGGGGAGGTTTCCAAGGCCATGTGCGCACGTTGCATCCAGTACCTTGCAGAAATGAAAGCATCCTCTGGCAGAATTTGTCATTGTCAAATTTGGTTTTGGCCACAAAAACGCAGGAAATACGCATGCAATGTTCGTGCGTTTTTGCCGCGTTTTTACCGCGTTTTACGTGCTTTTTCTGTGCTTAAAATAGGATGTGTTTTCAATACAAAGACACTTATAAATAAAGTTTGACCAGCTAGGCCCAGGTGACACCACAGACAGAGAAGAGAGGATCCCAGGGCCACGGAAGGGCATATTTGCTCATGGCCTGCTCCACAGGAAGATCGAGTGGAGGGGTCTGGCTGCATTCGGGGACGGTTCCCAGGCAGAGGGAAGAAAGACATTTCCTTATAAAGTAACACCGAAGCCCCAGGGTGGTTGCAAGCGCCCAGGGCCACAACCTGCCGTAGATCCCCTGGGAAAAGGGCAAGATTCCAGTCAGGCAAGCCCCCTTGACCAGATTCTATGGGAGAGGCCAAGACAAGTTCATCTATCAAAGTCAAGGCTGTGAAGCAAGCCAAGGAAAGAGACCTAAAAGTGGTGCACCGGTATTAACCCTAAGAATTACCTGGGATCGGCGGAGGCACCGGATAATGAATTCCAGCACTCCAACTGCAACCAGTCTACTGCAGCCCAGGCAACAGTGAGGAAAAGACCTTGAACTGCAACCTCTGGTGTCACTTCCTTTATTCCGCCCTGCACCGCATTATTCACAAAACACTATAGACTCTAGCAAGCACCAACGGTTGCCCCGGGGTACCCGCTCCACCTGTGGGGAGCAGAATCATCCCAGCTGCCATTACATCAGCTCCGGAGGCCCTATCCAGCAGCGGTGGCTCCATAGCCGCAATCCACAGGTGGCGTCACGAATATATTTTCCATAAACTTTATTATAATCATCCCCTCCACAGCCGCCACATTAATTGACCCCGCCAGGGTCACGGAGTTGGGCCCTGCCACCGCTGACTACCCCCGGACTAGTATGGCCCGACACCGGGTCACCCAGAGCCCTGGGGTGGGCGAGTCAACCTTGGCGTCACAAACAGGATTTTGTGCCCGGTCCCACTGGGTACTGTGCACCTGAAAAAACTGTGTTTTACTGAGTGATAACCGCCGCCATTGAAACTGCTGAGCGTGGGAAGAAGAGGGGCGTGCCTGAAGAAAGAGCGCAAAACTAAGCCCCGCCCCCTTGTTTTGAAAAAAAGCGCTCGAAGGATGTGAAAAAATGGCGTAGTGAGCAAGAAGAAGCCAGGCAACTAAAGCCAGTGGCTGAGAAAGAAAAGCCCCACAATGTATTGGATCGTGGGGGCAGGGATGCCTGCCGTGGTGGGCTGGCTGCCAGCTTGGCGCCAAGCACTGGTACAGCCCCCGGCTCCGCCTCCAGAGTGGAGAAGGGTGCAGCCGAGCAGTGTGGTCGAGTACTCGAGTGAAGTGGACGCCAACGAAAACCAGACAGGAAGAATGGCGGAGTACTGGCGACCAGGCACCACAGGGAAGAGAAACGCTGACCCGGACCTGAACATCATGTGGGTGAAAGTGGAGCTGATGACCCGGCGGTTAAGCAAACTCCAGGCGGAGATCAAGCGGCGAGAGGGCGGAGAGACTGAACCAGGACGCGCCGATGTACACTGAGCAGCGTCTGGAGTGGAGAGCCGACAGGTCCAGGAGGCTGCGACGGACCAGGGTAAGGGAGACGTCACCCCCACCCGGCTGAGCCCAGGGCCCAGCAAACCACCGATGCCCGGCCCACCTGCAGGCCTGCAGGAGGCCACCGCTGACCCCGCCGAAGCTCGGCCCACCGCCGCAGGTCCCCGTAAAGTCAGCGTCCTCGACAGCCCGGACCCCGACCAACTAGTGGGTCCCCTACCTAGCCCTCCCACCGGCGTACCTGGGGCGTCCTCGCCCAGGATAGATTGGGACGCTGCAGCAGTCCGCGATTGGGGACTGGTTCGTCCTATGCTGCCTGTCTGGACCCCGCTCACTACGAAAATAGCATGCGAGCGGCAGTCTAGCAGTACCGGCTCGAGAGAGAACGCCGGGAGGAGAAAAGGAGAGCGACGGAGGCTGCAAACCTGGCCTCAAAAGTAAAAATTAGGAGGTCCCGCAAGGCGAGCCATGGCCCGGTCAGGAAGGGCGAAGTCCTGGACTTTAAACTGGAGGAGGGCTGGGGCTTCATTCGGGAGCCCGGCCTGGGAAAGGATGTGTTTGTATCCCGCCGGGATATAGAAGAGCACTTGGAGAGAGGCCACCCAGGGCGCGATGTCCAGCCTGGCGACATAGTGGAGTACACCCGGCTAATGGGAAACCGAGGGTGGTACGCCCTAGATGTCCACATCCTACGTGAGGATGCAGCCCCGGTGGAACCAGCTTGCCGCAGTCCCACTCCAGTCAGCACCCATGATCAGCAGACACAGACCATGCTGACCGCTGCCCACTTGCTACCAGGAACAGAATCAGAGTGGCATCCTTACATGTGAGCTGCAGAACTCTGTGAACTGTAAATAGCCCCTGTTTGTCAATTATTCTTTTTCAAGAAGTCACCCTTTCATCATCCTGCCCCTCTTTCATTTGGAAGACGACCCCCCCCCACTGTTTATGTTCACCGGGCCACTGGACTTGAAATGGCCGGTGTATAATGTATAAATGTTCGATATGTAAATAGTATGTGCATGAATAACCAGGCCACTGGACGTAATGTGGCTGGTCTGTTATAGTTTAAAAGACATTTGGGCCACTGGACTATGCGTGGCCAGAACTTTGTATTGTAAATAGTTGCACCAGTTGTGCCCCCTACCAGAATTATAGTAGGAATGTGTCCGCAGCACTTGTGCACTGGACAGTAGAAGTGCACCAAAGACTTTGAAGTTTTATTTTCTATTGTTTAGTAACATTTAAGAAAAGTGCCTCCCATAAAGGGATGAAATGTTTAATGGTTTTAATGTTTTATGCATATAAAAATTTGCAGTTTTTCCACTGTTTTCTTGTTTCAGCCCGCGGACGTGCTGGGATTTGCTATGGGGGAGTGTGGCGCCCCTGAGGCTTCCGTCGCCACAGAGACATTGCACCCCAGCCAGGGTGTGATGTCCCATCCTAGGTAAGGACAAGGGTACATACCGGTTCACAGGCAAATTTACACAAACACCCATTGCTAGGCACATACAGGGACCAGAGATAGTAGCAGCTACCCCTGTGCTGTAGTCAGGGGGACCGTAAGACCCATTTCTGCTCCCATAGGGGGGGCTTAGCAACAGGAAAAGTGGGAGGAGCGAACTAGAAAGTGAGAGTAGAAACAGGAAGTTCAAGGTAGGCAGGCTGCGTGAGGCAGAGGAGGAGAGTGGTAGTGGGTTGAGACAGTGAAGAGAGAGAAGGTTCCTGGTGGAGATCCTGGGGCCCAGCTAGGCCCAGGTGACACCACAGACAGAGAAGAGAGGATCCCAGGGCCACGGAAGGGCATATTTGCTCATGGCCTGCTCCACAGGAAGATCGTGTGGAGGGGTCTGGCTGCATTCGGGAACGGTCCCCAGATAGAGGGAAGAAAGACATTTCCTTATAAAGTAACACCGAAGCCCCAGGGTGGTTGCAAGTGCCCAGGGCCACAACCTGCCATAGATCCCCTGGGAAGAGGGCAAGATTCCAGTCAGGCATGCCCCCTTGACCAGATTCTATGGGAGAGGCCAAGACAAGTTCATCTATCAAAGTCAAGGCTGTGAAGCCAGCCAAGGAAAGAGACCTAAAAGTGGTGCAACGGTATTAACCCTAAGAATTACCTGGGTTCGGCGGAGGCACCGGATAGTGAATTCCAGCACTCCAACTGCAACCAGTCTGCTGCAGCCCAGGCAACAGTGAGGAAAAGACCTTGAACTGCAACCTCTGGTGTCACTTCCTTTATTCCGCCCTGCACCGCATCATTCACAAAACACTATAGACTCTAGCAAGCACCAACGGTTGCCCCGGGGTACCCGCTCCACCTGTGGGGAGCAGAACCATCCCAGCTGCCATTACATCAGCCCCGGAGGCCCTATCCAGCAGCGGCGGCTACATAGCTGCAATCCACAGGTGGCGTCACGAATATATTTTCCATAAACTTTATTATAATCATCACCTCCACAGCCGTTACATTAATTGACCCCGCCAGGGTCCCGGAGTCGGGCCCTGCCACCGCTGACTACCCCCGGACTAGTCCGGCCCGACACCGGGTCACCCAGTGCCCTGGGGTGGGCGAGTCAGATGCGTTTTGATAATTCTCATTGATTTCAATGTTAGCAAAATGGCAAAAACAATTGACATGTTGCTGCTTCAAACGCAGAGATTTTGACAAATTTTTTACACCACAAACGCTGCGTTTTTTAATGCATAGTGCTCACAAGAAAGCCCTATTTCCCATAAACTTTGCCTGGAAATCAAAACGCATGCATTTTTGCATTAAAACGCTGCAGTTCAAAACGCTGCAGAAACGCATGAAAAAACGCAACGTGCGCACATGGCCCCAAAGCAACATGGCATCTGCTAAAGATTCGAGCTAACTTTTCTTTTAAAAATTCAAATGGCGCTCCTTCCCTTCCAAGCCATGCAGTGTGCCCAAACAGTAGATGTCACCACATATGAGGTATTGGTGTACTTTGAAAGTCTCTTCAAATGTGATGTGGTCCCTAAAAAAAATGGTTTTGTAAATTTTGTTGGAAAAATTAGAAATTCCTGATGAACTTTGAACCCATGTGGGAACTGTTATTTAATAACTATTTTGCGTGACAAAGCTTTCTAGTTTAGGGGCATAAAAATTCAAAGTTTAAAAATTGCTAAATTTTAATTTTTCCATAAATAAATGCAAAAAACATCGTCCTAAACTTTCATGAAGTACAATATGTCATGAAAAAACATTCTCAGACTCACTGGGATCCGTTGAAGCGTTCAAGAGTTATTACATCATAAAGTGACACTGGTCAAAATTGACAAAAATGGCCCTGTCATTAAGGTGTTTTCAGGTTTCACGCACCCCTGGTCCCGATGCCACCTGTCACACACCGCCCCGGTCCCCGATCCTCCTACCCACGGCTGCCCCTCTCACTCCTCCTCCTGTGCATCCTCCATGCCTCCCGTACGCCAGTCCCAGCGTCCCGCTGCGACCCAGGACTCGGTGTCTGGCTCCCCTGCATCTCCTCCACCTTCCTCTCTGCTTCCTGCACTGGTCTCCGGCACCCAGGCCTCGCGCATGCGCATTATGGCGCAGGCGCGCTCACTCACCTCTTCTTAAAGGGCAAGCATCCCTGGAACAGGATATGGCTGATTACAGGTACAGAGTATTTAAGACTTCCTTTTCCACGTGGCGGTGCCTGTTCAACGTGTTCCTATAGCTAGGTGTTCAAGTCCCTCTGTGCCTTGTACCCAGATTAACCCTCTCTCTTCCGCAGTGCCTGTCTCCCGTCCCGACTGTGTCCAGCTTGCCGGTTTCCTAGGAGGTGTTCCGGTGACTGTCTGCTGTGGATCCCGCCATCTTCCGTCAGCTTGAACCCGTCACCGATCCTAGATTCCACCTGGATACTTCAGCCTATACGTCCCGCTGGATCTGGACCCCGCCTGCTATTACTACTCGGCACCTGTACCCGGTTCCAGTCATCCGTCCTGCCTACAGTGCCCGTTGGACTATTAGTCATCTCCCGTATAGACTTCTGAAGGACCCGTACTCCGTACCCCTAGTGTTCCGGCTGCTGTGCATCTAGGTCCTCTGGAGGGGTAATCCGACAGTCACTGTATAGGGGTTCACTCCTGGTTGCCTCTCTGGGGGAGTGCGGTGCTCGGTCCCGTGGATCCACCTCCAGGACGTTACAGTTTGAACAGGCCATGGATTCTGCCGGAGCACAAGCATCCCAGCTGGCCGGATTACAACAAGAACTGGTACGACAACGCGAGACCCAATATTGCATGCTGGCCTTTATGTCGTCAGTGGACACCCGTCTGAACAATCTCCAAGCAACAGCCACATCCCTGTCGGATCAGAACATGGCAGCGGCTTCCGTAGTGGCTTCCTCTTCGACCTCGAGACTCCGCCTAGCTTTTCCACCCCGGTACGCCGGGGACCCCAAGACCTGTAGAGGTTTTCTAAATCAATGCTCGCTGCATTTCAAGTTGCTTCCACACCTCTTTGTCTCTGATCAAGCAAAGGTGGCCTTTCTGATGTCCCATCTGGAGGGTGAAGCATTGGCCTGGATAATTCCCTTGTGGGAGAAGGAAGATCCGGTGACTACCGACATCCAGGACTGGGACGTACAACCACGGCCGCCTCTTTGCTCCTCTGGCTACGCCAAGGAACCCTAACGGTTGGCCAGTATGCCATTCGGTTGCGTACGCTTGCGTCTGAGTTAGGATGGAACAACAAGGCATTGACAGCAGCCTTCTGGGAGGGTCTCTCCGGCCGCATCAAGGACGAGTTAGCCGATCGTGATGTTCCTCCTACCTTGGACGGCCTGGTCTCTGTAGCAACCCGGATTGATCTCCGTTTCCAGGAACGGTCCAAGGAAGTACTCCGGAAGAGGCGACCGACACGTCACGCCTCCACTCCGCAGGGGTCCACCGTTCCTCAGTCAGTGCCACCCGGCAACTCTACTCCCGAACATATGCAAATAGACCGTCTGGGACAAGCTGAGCAACGCCGAGCAGAGCGGCTTGCCAAGGGTCTGTGCTTTTACAGTGGAAGCGGTACACACCTGCTTCGTTCCTGCCCCGAGAAGCCGGGAAACTCCAAAGCCTAGGGTTGGTAGAAGAGGCCACCCTAGGTACCGGAACCCTCTCAGACCCGGTTACGCTGACCATCCAAGTGACAACGGAGGAGACCCGGTTCACGGCAGAGGCGTACCTTGATTCAGGGGCAGCGGGCAATTTCATCCAACAGGCTACGGTGGACAAATACCACATACCTGTCATCCCGCTTTCAAAACCCCTTGTGATTGCTTCCGTGGATGGGAAACCCCTATCCGAATCCGTGTTATTTCTTACCAAACCCGTGGAACTCCGTATTGGTGCTCTGCATACCGAAAAGATCGCTCTATATGTCCTCCCGAAACTGGCTCATTCACTCCTGCTGGGCCTACCCTGGTTACGAGTACATGAACCTGTCGTCAGTTGGCGCTCTGGAGAGATTACTCGTTGGGGCCCCTTTTGTCACGAGACCTGTCTGCAGTCTGTAGGGCCCGTTCATCAGCCGCCGGCATCGGAGTCCCTACTGGGACTGCCTTCCGCATATTGGTCTTTTGTGGACGTTTTCGACAAGAAGGAGGCAGAGGTATTACCGCCACATCGACCCTACGATTGTGCCATCGACTTGCTGCCGGGCACTACTCCCCCCGTGGATGGATCTATCCCTTGTCCCCTGCCGAGACTCAGGCCATGTCGGATTGCATTGCAGATAACCTAGCAAGGTGGTTCATCAGGAGATGCTCGTCACCTGCAGGAGCGGGGGTTTTTTTCGTCAAGAAGAAAGAAGGTAACTTACGCCCCTGCATCGACTACCGGGGCTTGAACCAGATCACAGTAAAAAATAAATATCCTCTTCCTCTAATCCCGGTGCTATTCGATTGGCTCAGGGGGGCCCGTCTCTTCACAAAACTTGACCTTTGCGGAGCTTACAACCTGGTCCGTATTCGCCCGGGAGATGAATGGAAGACGGCATTCAACACCCGTGACAGGCACTACGAATATTGTGTGATGACCTTCGGTGTCTGTAATGCCCCGGCTGTCTTCCAGGAACTGGTGAATGATGTTTTCAGGGATCTTCTCTACGTCTGTGTGGTCGTGTATCTGGACGATATCCTGGTCTATTCACCGGACTTGCCGACTCACAGAAGAAACGTACGACTCGTTCTGCAAAGGCTTAGGGAGAACCGTCTGTACGCCAAGTAATAAAAATGTGTGTTTAAACGGACGTCCATTCCCTTTCTTGGCTACGTGATTTCCGACACAGGCCAGCAGATGGATCCCGAGAAGGTGTCTTCTATTCTCAAGTGGCCTCCTCCCTCCGGACTGAAAGCCATCCAACGCTTCCTAGGCTTCGCCAATTATTATCGCCAGTTCATCCCCTACTTCTCTGCTCTGAAGGCGCCTCTCTCTGCCTTGATCAAGAAGGGGGCCAACCCGAAAGACTGGTCACCTGAGGCCGACACCGCTTTCTGTTCCTTGAAACAGGCGTTTGCCTCCTCTCACGTTCTCCACAGACTGGAGTTGAACCGATAATTCACCTTAAGGCCGCTTTACATGCTGTGATATCAGTACCGATATCGCTAGTGTGTGTTCCCGCCCCCATCGGTTGTGTGACACGGGCAAATCGCTGCCCGTATCGCACAAGATCGCCCAGACCTGTCACACATACATACCTGCGTAGCGATGTCGCTGTGACTGGCGAACCGCCTCCTTTCTAAGGGGGCGGTTCGTTCAGCGTCACAGCGACGTCACAGCAGCGTCACTGAACCGCCGCCCAATAGAATCGGAGGGGCGGAGATGAGCGGGACGTAACATCCTGCCCACCTCCTTCCTTCCGCATTGTGGCCGGGAGGCAGGTAAGGAGAACTTCCTCGTTCCTGCGGTGTCACACGTACCGATGTGTGCTGCAGCAGGAACGAGGAACAACTTCGTTACTGCTGCAGTAACGATATTTGAGAATGGACCCCCATGTCACCGATGAGCGATTTTGCATGTTTTTGCGACGATGCAAAATCGCTCATAGGTGTCACACGCAACGGTATCACTAATGCAGCCGGATGTGCGTCACAAATTCCGTGATCCCAACAACTTCGCATTAGCGATGTCATAGCATGTAAAGCCCGCTTTAGAGGTGGACGCCTCTTCATCTGGAGCCGGGGCCGTGCTCATGCAGAAATCGTCCACCGGCAAGTTGGTCACCTGCGGGTTCTTCTCCAAAATCTTCTCGGCACCGGAACGTAACTATACCATTGGCGATCGGGAGCTCCTGGCTGTCAAGCTGGCTCTGGAGGAATGGCGTTACCTGTTGGAGGGTGTGGTATACCAGGTTATCATCTAAACCGACCATAAAAACCGGGAGTAACTGCGATCCGCTTGAAGACTTAACCTGCGACAAGCCCGTTGGTCCCTGTTCTTTGCCCGGTTTGACTTCCAACTACATTTCCGGCCCACGGATAACAACGTGCGGGCTGATGCCTTGTCTCGGTCCTTCATATTGGTAGAGCAAGAGGAAGAGACGAACCAGTTCATCCTCTGTCCCAGTAAGGTCATCCCGGTGGCTCCCATCACCCTGGCACAGATACCCCTTGTGAAGACCTTCATCACGGAAACTGACAGAATAAAGGTCCTTCAATGGGGGCATTCTTCGAAAGTGGCCAGACATGCCGGTCAGAAGAAAACTTGGAGCGCTATTGTCCGTCACTATTGGTGGCCGTCTCTCCATAAGGATGTCGTCTCCTTTGTCTCTGCTTGTCCATCTTGTGCCCGGAACAAGACACCCAAACACCTGCCCTATGGTCATCTCCTGCCTCTGCCGATTCCCTCTGTTCCATGGCAACACATTGGCATGGATTTTATCACGGACTTGCCTTTATCTTCTGGAAATACAGACATTTGGGTCGTGGTGGACCGATTCTAGAAGATGGCTCATTTCGTCCCCATGGTCGGCCTACCCTCTGCTCCGGAACTCGCCAATGCCTTTATTCAGCATATTTTTCGGCTGCACGGCTTTCCCTTGCATATAGTGTCTAACAGGGGAACTCAGTTCACCTCGCGCTTCTGGAGGGCGCTCTGTAAACACCTGGAAGTGTCTCTGGACTTTTCCTCAGCCTACTATCCCCAGTCTAATGGCCAAGACGAACGTGTAAACCAGGTCCTGACTTCTTTCCTTCGACACTTCGTCAACGTCCATCATGACGACTGGTCCACACTACTCCCTTGGGCTGAGTTCTCCCATAATCATCACATCTGTGAATTCTTCTCCAGCTCTCCCTTCCATATTGTCTACGGTCTTCAGCCTTCTGTCCCATTACCGGTATCCTCTACGTCTGATGTTCCCACTGCAGATGCCCTGTCCAGAGACTTCTCTAATATATGGAGTACTGTCAAAACCTTTCTTGAATGTGCTTTCGCCCAGATGAAGAAACATGCGGACAAGAGATGCCTTGATCCTCCTCGCTTCTCTCCTGGGGATTTGGTGTGGCTGTCCTCCAAATACGTCCGGTTGAAGATTCCATCTTACAAGTTGGGTCCGCGGTACATCGGTCCTTTCAAGGTCATCAACAGGATCAATGAGGTCTCATACAAACTGCAGCTCCCAGCCACGATGCGTATCCCTAACTCCTTCCATGTGTTCTTGCTCAAGCCAGTCATCCTTGGTCCCTTCTCCTCTGATACCGGTACTTCTCCTCCTCCCATTGCCAACGATGATGTGTATGCGGTAAGAGACATAGTGGCCATGAAGAGAGTGCGGGGTAAGCAGTTCTTTCTTGTTGATTGGGAGGGATACGGTCCCGAAGACTGGTCGTGGGAACCCCAGGAGAACATTGCTGCTCCTCTGCTACGCGACTTCATGTCCCGGTTGCGGGGAGGGGGGCGTGAGGGAGGGGGTACTGTCATGCTCCCCAGGGCCCGGCGCCGCCTGTCACTCACCGCCCCGGTCCCCGGTCCTCCTGCCCGCGGCTGCCCCTTTCACTCCTCCTCTGCGTCCTCCATGCCTCCCGTCCGCCGGTCCCGGCAACTCGCTGCGACCCAGGACTCTGTGCCTGGCTCCCCTGCATCTCCTCCACGTTCCTCTCTGCTTCCTGCACTGGTCTCTGGCACCCGGGCCTCGCGCATGCGCATTAGGGCGCGGGCGCGCTCACTCACCTCTTCTTAAAGGGCCAGCGTCCCTGGAACAGGATATGGCTGATTACAGGTACAGAGTATTTAAGACTTCCTTTTCCATGTGGGCGGTGCCTGTTCAACGTGTTTCTATAGGTAGGTGTTCAGGTCCCTCTGTGCCTTGTACCCAGATTAACCCTGTCTCTTCCGCAGTGCCTGTCTGCCGTCCCGACTGTGTCCAGCTTGCCGGTTTCCCAGGAGGTGTCCCGGTGACTGTCTGCTGTGGATCCCGCCATCTTCCATCAGCTTGAACCCGTCACCGATCCTGGATTCCACCTGGATACTTCAGCCTGCACGTCCCGCTGGATCCGGATCCCGTCTGCTGTTACTACTCGGCACCTGTACCCGGTTCCAGTCATCCGTCCTGCCTATGGTGCCCGTTGGACTATTAGTCATCTCCCGTACAGACTTCTGAAGGACCCGTACTCCGTACTCCTAGTGTTCCGGCTACCGTGCATCTTGGCCCTCTGGAGGGGTGATCGGACAGTCCCTGTATAGGGATTCGCTCCTGGTTGCCTCTCTGGGGGAGTGCGGTGCTCGGTCCCGTGGATCCATCTCCAGGACGTTACATCAGGCTGGGGGTTGAAGGGGTTAAATCCATAAAAAAATAATAAAAATATACACTGAGGCCTTGTTCACACATTGCATGAATGCTGCATTTTTTTCTGTAGCTTTTTGTCTGCATGTTTTCTGCAAGTGTCCACACCACACGAGTAGAGATGAGCAAATACAGTAATATTCATATTCGCTATACTCGTGATGAATACTTTTCAATATTCGTGTATTCGTTACAAATAGCAAGTACAATGCAAGACAATGGGAAAAGTGAGTAATTTTCTGCTGAACCCTACAAAGAAGTCTGGAGGCCTGAGGAAAAGGCTGAAATGGATGGGAAAGTGATGAAACTGAATGGGGAGAGCCTGGAGAATATGCCTGCATGCATTTCTGACTCCCATATTGTTTCTGGGAATGAGGATGTCACAGTATTATGTCACTTTTTCTCTCTGTCTCTCTCCAGGGTGCTTGATATTCACCGATCACCAGTGCGGCACGGCTGCCACACTGCTCCGCTGCCTCTCATTCTTCTTCCCTACCCGCTCATTAAGCTCATACATATTCACTGCACCCCCTCACTAGGCAAAAACACCAAACCACAGAGTTCAGTGGCATCTTTAGAAGCACAGTGAGTGAAGTTTACAATAAATCACATAAACTTTGCTTGGAAACCAAGGACGCAGTTAGACAGTCCTGGATTTAGCAAGAAATGGTGAATGTGGCGTGGGGTGTGTTTAGGGGTGCTGGCAATGTTTGCACAATTTGTCCATCTTTCTGTTCTTCCAGAGTTGGGAGGTATGTTTTTACATAATTTTTTTATGCTAAAAAGTGCATCTTATCTCTTAGAAAAATAAGGTAATATTCTGGGTCTAATTTTGCAGACCCAGTGGCAGTACCCAAGAGACTAGGTTAATATACATATCCATCACATGCTCATATCAAATACACACTTATGCGAGCATGAAGTGATTAAATGATCTGCTGCTAATTGAAATGCCTGATAGGAGCCACAGACTCAGACTGGCTGTAAGGGGAATCTAGTGAAAAGCTGCTCACAAAGCAGGACCCCAAGAACTCTGCAACCCTTTAACCCCTTTACAGGGATTTGTAATTACACAGAGCCTCAGACATCGCTACCTGTGGTAGACTGTAGTCCGTGGTCGTCAGACAGGGTCAAAATCCAGGAGATGCAAAACAGGAACAGAATCGGCAGGCAAGGGCGTAGTGAGGAGACAAAGCAGGAGTCAAATCCAGAACTGGCAGCAAGGTACAAAAACGACAGGCAGGATGGTAGTCAAACACAAGCAAGGTCAGCGCACAGGAATCACAATACAAACAGCACATGAGCCAGGAGAACAGAACTATCACTGGCAGTGGTCATGTGACAGGAGGGGGAATAAGAAGGGTGTGGTATCTTCCCATAAGCTGCAGGTGAATGTTGGCCACTTCAGCCGGGAGACACACGCCACCTACAGTCAGCCAGTGGTACTGCAGGTTCCAGGAAAACCCAGCCTAGTGGATGAGTGGAGCCTGTGCTCCGCAGAGCCACGGGCACCGACTCCTCTCCCATCACCAGCACTATCCATGGTGGGAACATGGCGTCGTCTGGCGATCAGAGCAGAAGTCGCAGGAGCGGACTCCGGTGGGGACGTGACACTGTGCTCCGCAGAACCACGGACACCGACTCCTCTCCCATCACCAGCACTATCCATGGCGGGAACATGGCGTCGTCTGGCGATTGGAGCAGAAGTCGCAGGAGCGGACTCCGATGGGGACGTGACACTAATTTCTTAAGGCTCCAATGCACATCAGACTGATATTGGCTGAATCTACTGATTTCAGCAGTCTAATGTGTTTGGGGGTCTCCCGACTCTCCCCTAACAGGTTATCTCCCAATAGAGCAGTTGGGTTCATCTCTCACTTTGATGGCACCAAGCTTCCAACCTCCAAAGGATCACAGTACCACATTACATCACTACTTCCTCATGGGACACGTCAAAGGGAGAGACTGGCATATGTGACACTTGAGAAATTCATCATCTAGATACCAGGATGGTAGTCAATTGGTGCAAATGCACATTGCTCATCACTGGAAAAGGACACCCCAGTATATATTTCCAAAAGTATGGATAGACTGCACAAAAAGGGTGTATAAACAGACGCAATAGGATTCCTTAAAGCACCACTCCAGTATGTTTATAGATCAATAGATCCCAATAGAGCAGTTGGGTTCATCTCTCACTTTGATGGCGCCAAGCTTCCAACCTCCAAAGGATCACAGTACCACATTACATCACTACTTCCTCATGGGACACGTCAAAGGGAGAGACTGGCATATGTGACACTTGAGGAATTCATCATCTAGATACCAGGATGGTAGTCAATTGGTACAAGTGCACATTGCTCATCACTGGAAAAGGACACCCCAGTATATATTTCCAAAAGTATGGATAGACTGCACAAAAAGGGTGTATAAACAGACGCAATAGGATTCCTTAAAGCAGCACTCCAGTATGTTTATTTTGAGTACTGAAGTGGCACTTTAAATGTAAGTCCCCTGGCTCTAGTATTATAAACACCTGCCGTCGTCTTCAACCTTTTTTGATGTCACTCTGGCGCCATCTTGTCCTCGTAACATCTGACTGGCCGGAAGTACTCAATACAAGTCCATGAGAGCCAGGACGAGGTGTTCACAGAGTTGTATTGAGTTGTGACCTCTGGCACGCTCCATGAAACACTGGAGCTGCCAGCAGTTCACAAATCAACAACGGAAGCAATGCTAGAAAAAGTTGCAGGTGAGTATGAGTATAAGTCCAGAGGCAGGGAACTTCCATTTAAAGCACCACTCCAGTGGGGAAATAAAAAAAAACCACTGAAGTGGTGCTTTAAGAGGTTTTTTGAAGTCCGTGCCTGAATGGGTCAAAACTGGTATTGTGGTACCACCACAATCTAACACAGGTAGTTTTATTGTTATCACTGATCTTTTTTGTTTTCTTTTTACTCTCTAGATTGAGTTTTCTAGAACTCCCAGACAGATTTCCATAGGGTTAAGGCTTCTTGGTACAATGTTTTCTAACTACAGCGGTTTGAATAAATGAATATTTCATCTTGAGAGAGTACTGTGCACATCTAATTCTAGGACATCTAATTCACCGTGGTCTCTTCAGTGGGAACAAATCTAAACTTATATTACTTGGGTGTTCCCAGATTATTACTTTATTATTTGTAATAATTTATAGCCAAGCAGCTTGTGCATTATGCCTGAATAAAAATGAAATAAACACCAATTAATCATTAATATTATTTAAATGAAAATAAATGACACTAAAAGCCCCATTGGTAGTACCTGTTAGAAGTCTTGGAATACTTACATTTTTAATACAGACAGCCTTGTTTTTATTCTAGCGCTCTACATTAATCTTTCATGAGTGCACTGAAAGCTGTGACAGTGTACACATGGTCTACCGGGAATAATCTACGTCTGCTCCTTTCTGCTGACATGCATGAAGTCAAATTCTTTTTTCACATAATAGAATGTGGCATATCTCTTCGGGAAAGTTCCTCACAATGTCTTGGTTGAGATGTTGCTAATATATAAGGAGACTTTTCAAAATAATAAGAAATTATTAGAAAAAAAAATTGAAAAATAAATTTTATTAGAAAAAAAATGCCATGAAATATAATAAATTGCATAGTAATATTTAACATTATTGTTTTTTTTATACAGTGATATAATTTTCATGTACCCATTCTAATGTCATATTCCTATGTATCTAAAATAGCATTGCGCTGTTTATTGTTGTTTTATTGTTTTTTGAAAACTAATACAGGAAAATTCAGGATAGGTAATACTAATGAACTTTACTGTGACACCAAAGATAAAAGTCTAAAGCGAGATATCGATGGGGTCACGGAATTCGTGACGCACATCCGGCCTCGTTAGCGACGTCGCGTGTGACACTTATGAGCGACCGCTAACGATCAGAAATACTCACCAAATCGTTGATTGTTGACACGTCGTTTTTCAAAATATCGTTGCTGGTGCTGGATGCAGGTTGTTCGTCGTTCCTGAGGCAGCACACATCGCTACGTGTGACACCCCAGGAACGAAGAACAACAGCGTTCCCACGTCCTCTGGCAACGAGGTAGGAGTGAAGTGAATGCGGCTGCTCTCCGCCCCTCCGCTTCTATTGGTGGCCCGCTGATTGACGTCGCTGTGATGCAGCATGAACAGCCCCATTAAAAAAGAGGTTGTTTGCCGGCCACAGCGATGTCGCTAGGAAGGTAAGTCCATTTGACGCGTATTGTTTGCCACGGGCAGCGATTTGCCCATGACGCACAAAAGACGGGGGCTGGTGCAATCGCTAACGACATCGCTAGCGATGTCGCAGCGTGTAAAGCAGCCTTAAGGGGGTCAGATCGGGAGACCTTGGTGGCCATTCAACTGGCCCACGATGACCAATCCACTTTCTAGGACACTGGTAATGTAAGAATGCTCGGACCTGACACCCATAATGTGATGGTGCACGTATACTGGAAGCGTGCTAGCATTTCTTCTGCGGTGTTGCTATCAGTGTGTCAAGAGTGGAAGAGGAGGGTTGCATTGACAATCCAACACAATGGGCAGCACTTTGAACACATTTTATAAGTGGTCATAAAATTGTAAATAACTAATGAATGAATAAAGTTATGTTAAAACCAAGCACACCATTGTCTTTCTTGTGAAATTTTCAATAGGTTTGGTGTGTTACATGACCATTTTCCCCTTAGAAAAAATAAAGTTGATCCAAAATGGCCAACTTCAAAATGGCTGCCATGGTCACCACCCATCTTGAAAAGTTTCCCCCCTCCCATATACTAATGAGCCACAAACAGGAAGTTGATATCACCAACCATTCCCTTTTTATTTAGGTATATCAGATAAATGGCCCACCCTGTAGTATAATGGCCTCCACGTAGCTCTTCAAATATCATAATGGCCCCCACATAGCCCTATAAATATTATAAGAGCCCCCCAAAAACCTTCCAAATATTATTATGGCCCCCATATCGCCGTCCGTATAGTATAATGTGCTTCACATAACCCTCTATATAGTATAATGGGCCTCACATAGCCCTCCTTATAATATAATAGGCCCCATATAGCCGTTCACATAGCATAATGGGCCCCACATAATCCTCCATATAGTATTATGCTCATCACATTGCCTTGCATATAGCATAATGGGCTCCACATGACCCTCCATATAGAATAATGTGCCCACATAGCGCCACATAAAGTATAATGTACCCCCCAGAGGCCTCCATATAATGTAATGCACTCCTCATAGTCCTCCATATAGTGTAATGTACTCTCCATAGTCCTGCATATTGTATAATGTGCATCATTGTCCCCCATATAGGGTAATGCACCCCATAATCCTCCTTATAGTATAATGCACCCTATACTCCTCCATATAGTATAATGCTCTCTTTTTTCTTCTGCATATAGTATTATGCATGCCCCATAGACCTTCATACAGTATAATGCACCCCATAGTCCTCCATATAATATAATGTACTTTACATAGTCCTAGAAATTGTACATTGCACCCCATAGTCCTCCATATAGTTTAATGCACCCCATAAACCTTCTTGTAGTATAATGCACTCTATAGTACTCCATAAAGTAGAATGCACCCACAGTCCTCTGTATAGTGTAATGCACTCCCTATAGTCCTCCATATAGTATTATGGCCTCCACAGTGTACTCACTTGTTAAAAAAATAAATAAATACTCACTCCTTCCTATTCCCTAGTGGCTCTGGTCTCCTCAGTGACCTTTCTGAAGCTCTGCCTTCACTGCTCCGCACAGTGGGCACAATGAAGTGACGTCATCATGCCCACTGCGCTGAGTCATCAGATTTCAGATGCTGTTGGAGAATGAGGGCGTGCTCATTGCTTTCAATGGTATCTTCAGCCATGATGCTGATGCAGTTGAACATGCAATGACTGGTAGGGGGGCCTGGTCCCCCTGACTCACAGGCCCCATAGAGGATGCCTATTCTGTGTCCATTGGTGGTATGCCACTGCCCTTAGGCGGGCTTTGCACACTGCGACATCGCAGCCCGATGCTGCGATGCCGAGTGCGATAGTGCCCGCCCCCGTCGCAGCAGCGATATGTGGTGATAGCTGGCGTAGCGAAAATTATCGCTACGCCAGCTTCACACACACACTCACCTGCCGTGCGACGTCCCTGTGGCCGGCGGCCCGCCTCCTTGTTAAGGGGGCGGGTCGTGCGGCGTCACTGTGACGTCACACGGCAGGCGGCCAATCGGAGCGGAGGGGCGGAGATGAGCAGGATGTAAACATCCTGCCCATCTCTTTCCTTCCGCATATCCTACGGAAGCCGCAGTGAGGCCGGTAGGAGATGTTCCTCGCTCCTGCGGCTTCACACACAGCGATTTGTGCTGCCGCAGGAGCGAGGAACAACATCGGACCGTCGCGTCAGCGTAATCATGGATTACGCCGACGCTACACCGATGATACGATTACGACGCTTTTGCGCTCGTTAATCGTATCATCTAGGCTTTACACACTGCGATGTCGCATGCGATGCCGGAAGTGCGTCATTTTCAATTTGACCCCACCGACATCGCACCTGCGATGTCGCAGTGTGCAAAGCCCGCCTAAGTCCCATCTGTTGGTGAGGAGCAAATTGGCTGCTTTTTGTTCTGAAAATATATTGGGTTTACAGAAAGTGCCAACTGTTGTCTTAGCCAGACCCAATCTCTTATGTCATAAAAACTAGATCCATACACAGTGCTTTTCATGGAATATTAAATGAAGGGGCTTTTTAGGGCAGGCAGTGAAATATAAAATGCAAGTTCTAAATCTTACAAAACAAATAACGGAACCAAAAATACTTGTACTAAATATATGAAAATTCTTGACTTCTCAGCTGCATTAAAAGAACACATTCTGTCTTTTTTCGACTAACATTCCTACAATATATGGATTTTGACATTGCCGCTATGATTATTGTAACATGTTATTAATTCATGCGAGACTAATCCAAGAAGTCAACCCAAGTTAATGTAAACCGGAAAATATCAGAAGATACGCAAGGTCATCCATGGATTTGTAAAAATAGATGGATTACCAGTAAGAAGAAAAAATGACAGCAGCTTTTAGTTATTTATATCATATATGTTTATTTAGCAGTAGATTATATTTGATCATTTTTATTTGTGATCTATTGCCACCAACTGATCCTGACAATTGTGAGTTGAATTTTGACCTCATGTTTTTCTAGAGAACCAGTTATTGAAACCACTTGCCTTGCTCAGCCGAACATACATTATCTCAGTTGTTTGATTGTGTATGGGTTAAAGGGCTTCTACCGTGGAATAGAAACGATCACCTGTCTTTGGGATAGGTGATAATGTATAGATTGGCGTCATCTCTGGGCTGAGGCACTAAGGAGGCCGCAGTCTTCGCTGCCGCTTCGGAGGCAGAGGGGTCCCATCTTCAGCGCCGCCGACTTCGCCGGACCATAGCTGCAGCTGCTCCTCCTCTGCATTTGTACCACGAGGCCCTCGATCTTCAGGATCCAAGCGATTCAGCAACAATTCCGGACGTCTTCCAGGTAGTGAATGAACCTCCCACCTCATAATTCGGCCCTATATATACTATCCTACAACTGACAACCCCTTGACCAATTACATGTCTCCACAGCACTTAACTCCACCTCCCATTTTCCCGCACAAAATGCCCTACACTTTAACCCCTTGCTAACCCTCAGGCCTAGCATCCCTCCTCAGTCATGTTGCCCTCCCTTGAGCCCCTTCAGGGCAGGCGTCCGGGCTTTTCTTTCTGCTGATTAGTTTGGGTCCGAGTGGTCAGACCTCTGAGGATAGCTGATAGCTGATAGCTTTTTTTCCTATGAAGTAGAATTAGCCTACTTATGCAATATACATAGAAAGATGGCAAAGGAAGTATTTGATTATTAAAAATACAGTATACACTGACAATCAAAGGGATATCAATGTTTTGAACATTTGACTTTCAGGCTCCATATCTAACCACCCACTACAGTTTTGAGACTACTATAATTTTATAGACAATCATATTGTTTATGTCATACATAAATTTGACTTGCAGCTACTGTATTTAGCATATAATTAGTTAAGAGATTCAAGTAATGTCACTGTATTGTTACTGTTTTGATCATGTGTTTTTAGGTTGATATCCAAGTGAAAGGTCACTGGTTCAAATCAAGGAGCAGCCATGAAGAAGATTTCCAAAAAAAGAGGAACAGCATCATGCAGCTCATCGATTGTGGTTTCTCTGCAAGACAATTGCCAAACGGCAGCATGTCAGTGGCATGACAGATGAAAAAATTTGAAATTAAGTCTGTAGTGCCCAACGGGGCAGGTGGTTAACCTACTCATTGCCGGGCCGTTGCGGGTTGGGTCAGGCGATGTCACGGGTGGCCTTGCCCGGTTCCGTTGCCCCAAGGCGTTCAGCAATTGAAGGGAAAGTGGGGTGGTTGGGGAGGTTTGTTGTGACGCTACCTGTGGTATGCAGCCAGAGATCAGCTGCCGCTGCAGGGTTGCTTGCTGGGGCTGGTGGTAGTTCAGTTCAGGTGTGATCACTCCCCACAGGTGGAGCGGGTCCCAGGAGGAAGGTGGGGGTTGTAGTGGTGCAATGGGGTGCAGGGCTGAGACGCCGACAGTAACTGGATGACACAAGTTGGTAGTTTCCTCTTTACCGTTACTAGTCAGGTGTTATGGTCCAGGTTTACAGTGGTCCGGTCAGCCCAGAAGCAGTGTGGATCTCTTCTTGCCTGGCGGGTCGGAGGCCTTCTTTAATGCGCTTTTGGTGGGAGCCGCTGCAGCCTGGAGCAGCACAGCGTCCCTTTCTCTCTCTATACTTGCAGATGACTGTGCCCTTTGACGGGCAACGTGAACCGGTTATGGGACCCACTTGTATTACTGCAATCCCGGGTTCTATATTGCTGCTGCGTCTTGGAACTACGGTGGGCCAGGAATGTAGCATCTCTTGCTCTCCGGGTTTTGCTACTGGGCCGTTAGCACCCAATAACCGAGGACCCTGGTGTCATGTCCTAGTGCTCGGTCCTGGAAAGATCACACAGAAGCTCTCAAACAGCGACCACTCTTTCTCCTTGCCAACACTGTTCTGCCTGACTTTCTTCCTGTTCCCTCTAACCCTTCCCCTAGGTCAGCATGTACAGAGAGACTCCCTTCAAAACAGGTTATAAGCTCCACCTGCTAGCCTAGAGTAGGAGATGTTGCATGTGATGTTCCTGACAAGGAGAGGTCCCCACGCCACTTCCAAGCATAGCATTGATCCCGGTGAAGAGAACAATGCCACTATGGCTCCCATGACTACTGGGGTGCCACAAGTCCGTTCACCCATTCCAAAGCCAAGAGGTGGGCATCCAGCAAAATACTGGAGTCAATAAGTCAGCTCATCACAAGGCGTATCAGTTCTGGCACAACAAACATGACAGTAGAGGTGGCTCATATGCTTCGTAATAGTGAGATGACAGACATCAATGCAAGCACTGTATGATGCACTTTACACAAGTCTGGAATGGTGGCCTGAAAAAAGGTGAAGAAGGCTCAACTTCTGTCTAATGTAAGAGCACTTGAGGAAGAGGACAGCACAGTCCTTGAAATGCGTAGTGCAATAAAATAAATTATTATTCCTTCATTTATGGTCTGCAGTGCCTTGTTATACACTGACAGTAGAAAATTGGGAACAGGTGATTTGGGTCAGAGATAAAAGTTAATAGACTAGTCTTGGATAGGTGCAAATGGGTCTGGAAGAAACAAGATAAAACAGGGATAACGGATTGAGAAATTTAAACTGTCAAGTTAAGTGTAGGAAGCCTATTGATATAGGGTTGATTCACAGCCAAAGGAGTTGGATATTTGACCAAGATAGATGGTGGTCTCAATCCTAAGCTATATGTGAGTATCCTACAAGATATGTTACTTTTCACACATGAGTACTATGGGTATGAAAAGGACGACATAGTGTTCCTGAAGGACAACGACCCGAAGAATATGTCAATATTGGTGAAAAAATAGAGCAATGCCAATGAAATAAAGGTGCTGGATTGGCCCCTGCAGTCCCCAAACCTCAACCCAATCTAACACTTGTGGGTAGAGTTGAAGAAAAAGCTGTATACATACCCAAGTGAGTCGATCAGTAAGCATCAGTGTGATGCCCCTGGACTATTTAGGTCATCACAGGGTACTGCACGCTCTGTCTCTACAGTGCAGGATTCAACCCCCCATGGTTCTGGGTCTCCATCCTGCAGTACTGCTTCCACTAGCATTCACAAATCCTAGATACACTTTGCACCACATCTGTCAGGCACACCAGTGGGCTGCTTAAGCAGAAATATGGCCACCCACCTGATGGTCAGACAGGGAAGAGGGAGGTGTTAAGTCAGTTGAGTGGTAGCCCTCGAGCTGTAAGGAGCTCAGAGGAAGCTGGGAGTTGGAGCTCCCAGGAGAGAAGCAGACTAGGTCGCAGACGGTGGCCTGGACCTAGAGGAGTCGGAACCCTGGTCACAGGGGATTGAGGCTAGGTACCTGGGACCTGTCTTGGAGATCAGTCAGCAGCCTAGGCCTAATCACCGGTCCGGGACCAAAGGCACGTCGGGGTACACCGACCCTAGGTCGGGGAGAAGCTTCAGGTGACCCGGCAATTAACCTGCGGAGAACAGGACCTCTATGGACTGTTTCCACGAAGCTCAGAGATCGGGGCACTAGCACAACGAGGGGGATAGGGCTTTCCAAACAAGCGGCCCACTGAAATCCCAAGCGTGAGCCCCTGAGAGAAGGCTCCTTCACTTAGCCATAGTGGGGAGTGGGGCCCAGACAGCTCTAAGCTAACGGGCCACACAGGACACTCTAAATTTGTGCCAGGAGGTAGGTCACGGACCACAAGTCAGTGCTGCAGGGGATGGGACCCGGACGAGCTCCCATGAGGAGACAGCGGCAGTCAAAGACTTGGTTTACCCTGTTGTCAGCATTTGCTTCATTGCTGATTGAGTACCCGACTGACCCCTGCACTGCACCCCATATCACCATCCAGAATCCCGGGGCCTTCCCCTACTTGTGGAGGGTGACGACATCTAGTTGCCCCACTCCATCACCCCGGGTACTCCCAACGGCAGCGTCGGTACTCCCAATTACCGTACACCACAGGTGGCGTCACAAACTATACCAATCCCCTGTAAATAATCTGTAACGCCCCTGCAACCGGGTCGTTACAGGGTATTAAATGTTACCCCATTTTTCCCGGGCAGGAGGAGAAGAGTCCCCACACACACACACACACTGGCAGGAAGGAGTTAAAAAGTTTTGCAGCACCTAGTTTGAGTCTGCATGACTCATCCTGTCTCCTTAAGAGCAGGTGTGTAGGTCCCCATGACAACCTGATGGGAGGGGGGCCTGAAATGAGGAGTGAAGTGCAGAGCAGACAGAAAGTTTTAGAGAACGAGACAGGCTTTGATACAGCACAGACCTGAGGCTGAGAGCTCCTGCTGTGGAGATGCTTCGAGACCAGGGCTGACAACATCTGAGGAAGGGAATGGAGCTGAGGACTGGGGATCTTTGGAGAGTGTTGTACCCGGTGGCGGTTGGTGTTGTGCGCTACCGGGAAGAGAGAGACAGAATAGCGGCGGGTCCCCAAGATGCTCCATGCCACGGGGATAGTATTAACGCACCGAAAGAGAGGGACCCACAGATCACTCCACCGGACCCTTCCTCCTCCCTGCCCGGGACCGATCAGAGGCTACAGGCAGCGAGGACCAGCACCCGGGTGCAATGTAGAACGGACTTTAAAATAAAGAGAAACTGGAACCCGCACTCCGTGACTGGTGTGAGTAATGCCGCCGCCCTGTGCCCCCGGTGTCCCTGATGACTGTTGCCCTGGGTCTCATTAACCTCCCGGGCTCCCCCGCTCCACCCGTGGGGAGCGATTCCATCTGGCTGCCTGTAACACCTTCCCCAGAGAGAGACTGTGCAGCGGCGACTGAACACCTGGCCGCATACCACGGGTGGCTCTGCTAGCATCCCTCGTCCCCGTCCCGTACTGTTTCCTGGGGGAGAGCGGTGGCAGAGGAGGCCGAGGCCTCAGTGGCCGCCGTGAGCGATGGCAAGCATCCCCAGGAACCCCGTACCCTCCTTCCACCCCCCTTGTCACATCGGACTGACTGTCGGACTTTTCCTTTTATTGAAACCCGCCGGGTTCACGGAAGCCGGGTTGGGCCACTCACAGCCTGACCCCGAATACCCAGTGACCATGTGAGCCCTGCAAGCCCCGGCGCGGGCGTTTCAAATCCCCTTCTTCATTTGAGTGTGGCCTTCCGAGCCATGAGTAATCACCACCCTCGGATCCGAGCGGTTCGATCCGGGGTAGGGGCGGCACATCAGCATTGGGAGTGTGTAATAGAGACTTGGTGTAAGGGGGTGTAGGGCTCTGCCACCCCAGACCTGCAAATCCCCCTGTCTCTAAGATGTACTGTTTAAAATTCATGTAATGGTGTAATGTGTTTGTATTTCACAGTGTATGATTGAAAAGTTAATTTGTTAAAGGTAGTATTCACAGAAAGTAGAAAAAAACACTCCTTAAAACCAATAATCTTTATTAGCATTTTTTTTTTTAGATTTATTTAAAAAAGAGAACTCTCAGAGTGCCCACATGAAAAATACAAAATGGCTCTTACATTGGTCCCAGTTGTGGGAAAATAGTGACAGACCAACTGCTTCAGAAGTGGCGATAGATGAAATAGGGAAAGGGGATATATACGGTATATATAGTGTTATCCTATTAATCCAAGGTGATTTAACAGTATAAAACAAAAATCCCCAATGAAACACAATATCCCTCCATATCTGGTGTGTCCTTGAGATTACTAATTTATACAAAATTTATAATTTATACTAATTTATACACTCAGTAACCTAGCATTAAAGTCCGTTAAGTCCAGTCCAAACTGTCAGTTCTCCCTGGTACTCCCAAAATTTATGATAGTACTGATATTTCTCAAAAAGTGAAACTGGGAAGTAAACCAGAGATCTACAAGTGTGCTTTCCCTCTCACAGCAATGTATAGAAATATTGAGGGTAAAAAATCCAAATTATAGAAGGAGAAAAATCAAGTCTGATAAAAATATATGCAATAAAGGTCTGTTCATAGATATTGCTACGTAGCTCTTGATATATTCTGCAGATAAGTTGTGACTGATAGGGTATCAAATTTCTCCATATTTGTTTAAAAGCTTGTAATCAATCTTTTGATAAATAGTTATAGCATGATGTATCCAAGTTGGGGCTCGCCCATTGCTGTGCAGAGAAGTGCGATGGGCGGAGACTTAAAGAAAATGTGTGCGACGGCCAGAAGATGCCCCACCTTGGAGGATGCGGCTCGGAAAGCATTCCTTTGGGAGGCAGAGCCAGTGCCATTGTTGGAGAAGAGAGTGGTCAGTATGGAGTGTTACCTTAGAGACTCGTCTTAGCTGAATGTAGCAGCGGCCCATCCCAGAGGCCTACTACCATATTGGAAGCTGCAGGAGAGGAGAACGTCTCAAGCAGCTGCTTGAGAGGGAGAGGTACCCCAGAGCAACCATTGCAGCGGTCACCATCCCTTCGGTGAGTGTGGCCCCCACTCCTCAGAGCCCCCAGCTGAAGTGATGGGGAGACAGCGCCCTACCCCTAAAGCTCCGGCATTATACACCATGTGCAGAATTATTAGGCAAGTTGTATTTTAGAGGATTTTTTATAATTGATAAATAACTATGTTCTCAATCAACCCAAAAGACTCAAATATCAAAGCTTAAAATTTTTTGAAGTTGGAGTGGGTTTTTCTTTAGATTTGGCTATCTTATGAAAATATCTGTTTGTGCAGGTAACTATTACTGTGCATAATTATTAGGCAACTTAATAAAAACCAAATATATTTCCAACTCACTTGTTTATTTTTACCAAGTAAACAATATAACTGCAGAAAATTTAGAAATAAACATTTCTGACATGCAAAAACAAAACCCCAAAAAATTAGTGACCAATATAGCCACCTTTCTTTATGATGACACTCAACAGCCTACCATCCATAGATTCTGTCAGTTGCTTGATCTGTTTATGATTAACATAGTGTGCAGAAGCCACCACAGCCTCCCAGACACTGTTCCAAGAGGTGTACTGTTTTCCCTCCCTGTAGATCTCACATTTTATGAGGGACCACAGGTTCTCTATGGAGTTCAGATCAGGTGAACAAGGGGGCCATGTTATTATTTTTTCATCTTTTAGACCTTTACTGGCCAGCCACGCTGTGTAGTAGTTGGATGCATGTGATGGAGCATTGTCCTGCATGAAAATCATGTTTTTCTTGAACGATATTGACTTCTTCCTGTACCACTGCTTGAAGAAGTTGTCTTCCAGAAACTGGCAGTAGGTCTGGGAGTTGAGCTTCACTCCATCCTCAACACGAAAAGGTCCCACAAGTTCATCTTTGATGATACCAGCCCATACCAGTGCCCCACCTCCACCTTGCTGGCGTCTGAGTCGGAGTGGAGCTCTCTGCCCTTTACTAACCCAGCCTCTGGCCCATCCATCTGGCCCATCAAGAGTCACTCTCATTTCATCAGTCCATAAAACCTTTGAAAAATCAGTCTTAAGATATTTCTTGGCCCAGTCTTGACGTTTTATCTTATGTTTCCTGTTAAAAGGTGGTTGTTTTTCAGCCTTTCTTACCTTGGCCATGTACTTGAGTATGGCACACCTTATGCTTTTTGATACTCCAGTAACACTGCAGATCTGAAATATGGCCAAACTGGTGGAAAATGGAATCTTGGCAGCTTCACACTTGATTTTCCTCAATTCATAGGCAGTTATTTTGCGCCTTTTTTCACCAACATGCTTATTGCGACCCTGTTAACTATTTGCCATGAAACGCTTGATTGTTCAGTGATCACGCTTCAAAAGTTTGGTAATTTCAAGACTGCTGCATCCCTCTGCAAGACATCTCACAATTTTATACTTTTCAGAGCCTGTCAAATCTCTCTTCTGACACATTTTGCCAAAGGAAAGGAAGTTGCCTAATAATTAAGCACATTTTATATAGGGTGTTGATGTCATTACACCACACCGCTCCTCATTACAGAGATGCACATCACCTGATTTACTTAATTGGTAGTTGGCTCTCAAGGCTATACAGCTTGGAGTAGGACAACATGTATAAAGAGTATCCTGTGATCAAAATACTCATTTGCCTAATAATTCTGCACACAGTGTATGTGGAAGAAAATCACCCATCCCCATGTCCCAAGTGTGCCCAGTGGGTGGCCGGGGTGCTTCAGAGGAATAAGTACAAGAAGCAGTGGGTGTGGGATGAGCTGGCCCTTCAGGAAGGTGGCGCTATCAACGACTGAGTGACCTATGGTCACATCCACCATCTGGATTTTGAAGGGGTTTACGGCTTCATCTGTGAGGAAGAAACCGGCTACAAAGTATATGTTAACCACAGGTTGGTGAGAGAGGGCCCGGCCCTGACCTGGGGTGATCATGTCCATTTTGTGAGAGGTCGGCTCCAAGGGGTGGTTTGCGTGCGCAATGGTCTGTGCCTGGCCAGAAAATAATGTGGTTCCTGGAGTTGGCGGTGGCCAGTAGTGTGATAACTATTTTAAAAATTTTGCAAAACGAAAATGAAACCCCTTACATTCGAGGAACAATTGCATTCAAATGACATTAGTATCATCAAATTTGTAAAATATTCAAAAAACTTCCCCCTCTTTTTCATTTCCAAATTTTCAAAAGAACGACTTTTTTGAATCCAAGTATTCCATATGTTGAAAAGCTCTCCAATCTCACGCGGATGCCAACGAACTGCCAAATTCTTGGAAACTTCAGTTTTCTGTTCAACAGTGAGAAACGGCGACTGGATCGAATAAATAATATGATAATGGATATAGAATTGCTCTGGAGGGAAACTCTAGACTTCCCACTTTTATCCAGTGCACTCATCATAAAGAAACTCAATTGTCTGATTGATCTAAATGACAAAAACAAAAAGAAACCTTCTGATAAATTCACTGCAACACTTTCTCAGTTATTTGATGTCACCAACGTTAATGGAGAATGGAAAAACTCGGAGGATAAAGAGCTCTACCTGAGGCAAGTTGAGTGGAGGCAAGGTTGGTTATTCGATGCTCAAAAATGCTCCTTTGGAATCAATTCATCCAAGAATATGAATCCGACTATCAATATTTCAAGCTCAAGCCAGCACTTCGCAATCGCAACCCACACATGATACTGTCTCTGAATCTTTACCCGAGACTCCAAAGCCAACCTCTTCTTCCGTGTCATCTTCTCCTGAACGCACACCGAAATACAAAAGAACAAGCACTACTACAACAGCGAGTTTACTGGTACTGAAAAACAACATTTCTACACATAAAGCACATAAAGTGCTTGCAACCATTGCTGAACAAGGTCATGATGTACCGGTTCCAAGTCAGTCGGGTTTTCTGGAGACGAATAATCTCAGAAGGACGGAAAATGAAAACCAACAAGTTTTGAAAAACTTCAAAGCAAAGATCCCTATTGTCTCCACTTCAATGGTAAAAGAATCCAAGGTGAAGAGTATCAAGTAGTTCTGCTGAAAAATACCACAACCGAAATCAAACTCGGTATTCTGAAATGTGAGAATGGTTCTGCCACGGCTATTCACAAGGAACTACATCAGCTAATTGATGAATACGACGCTTGGGAAAATATTCGCATGATAATCTGCGACACGGCAGCAGTAAATACTGGTCGTTTGAACGGGATTGTAACGCTGATACAGGATGATGTCTTGAGAAAGGGCTTTCAGAAGCCACAATACATTGGCTGTCAACACCATGTACTCGACCTCCTGGTGAAGCACGTCATGAATTTCCTTATTCCAGAGTCAACGAAGAAACCAGAACTCATTTAATTCAAATTCAATTATTTCCTCATTGACAAATTAACAGAAAACTATGCCTCACTTCAGATTGATTACCACCAAGTTGCAACAGATGATGTCAACACAGGCGAGAATCCTGGATGGCGAGATGATTTCAAGTTCTTATATGAACTATGTCAGGCATATCGTCATTACAAAACAACATCACGTTGGCCTCGAATCAGTTGGAAGTTGGAAGAAACTCCCAAACCTGCACATGGCAAGATGGAACTCGTGAGCTGTATATGCTGTTATAGCATTTTTTCTGATACCAGAGTGGTGCCGCGTCCTCGGTATAGCATGCGACTTCATCTGCTATGAATGGGCAAATGCCTGGTTCCAGTCGCAACACTACAACGAAGCGTCCTTCAATGAACTGTTAACCTCACTCACCAAGACAAAGTGCAAGAAGGCAATTAAGTGTTTGAAGGCACACTGCTTGGTCGAGGAGTCATTAATTGACATTCCCAGATCTAATCAAAATGCTGAACATGCTGTAAAACTGATGGAGGAACTACATGCGAAATCGAAAAAAATTGAATTTTTGAATCTAAAATTCATAGGAAAAAATAATTTTTAAACACTTCTTTTGTACATATTGTACTTATAATTAACTGTTTTATACCGTATTTGATAAAAAATGAATAATAAAAGTTGCTTAGTTATTACTATTTTCGTTTCAATAATGCAAAATTGCATGTCCTTTTTTGGGGGGGAAAAATATTTTTTGCCTTATTTCATTTGAATGAAAGGGGGAACTTTTTTTAAAAAACAAAAAAAGCAATACTTATTCTTAAATTACCCATAAAGGTTCCTCGATTGAACATGGTTTCATAAAAAAATTTTTTTTGTTATTACACTAGTGGCCAGTTCGAGTAGCGGACGTCCTTAGCACCAATGGCCCCTCGAGTAGCACCACACAGAGCCCGAACAACAGCAGAAAAAGTGAGGCCAGCAGCACGGCCGGCTCCGCTAGCGTGAGACCTGAGGACTGGAACCCCACGCTTCTTCCTACCTCTGTGATGGTGGAATTGGGAGCTCATTCCACCACCAAGGTCAAGCTGAGTAGAAGTAAGGCGGCTAATCCCTGATGGAGAGAATCACCCTGCCAAGTTTGGGAGGAGTGGAAGGACTGTTGTGTGTGCCTGAGGGTGTGAGGCCTGCGGGCCATGAGTTTTTTTTTGTTGGGCCACAAAAGCAGCATAAGAGGTTTATTTATTTTCCCCCTCTCAGGTCTGTTGCGCACATTGTGCCCCCCCCCCAATGGAATATTGGGACTGCTCCTTGAAAATCATTTGGTCTGTGTTCCTTTATTCCATGCCCATTGGAACTGTGACTCTGCCTGCCGGGCAATGGTGGTCAAATGAGGGGACTGCTATCTGAAAAAGGAAGAGGGGGAAAACTGAGTTAGGCCCTATCGCAACAGACTGTGGACTGGAGGACCCGCCAGGTCCTGTTTGCAACAGTTTTTGGACTGTGCCAGGGAGAAGTGGACTCAACATAACCTGAGCATCCCATGTGTTTTATTGTTGTTTTTTTTTTCAGGTGCTAAGGCAAATGGACTCCCGGAAGCGAGCCCCTGAGGACTCAGGCTCATAAAGGGCTCTTGAGTATGTTCTGTTGCCATATTGACCCTCGGGACTACTTGACTCTTGAAGAAGTGTTTTATGAAAAATGTTGGAGTAATGTTTAATTACAGGAAAAGTAGTGTTTTTATTACAGAGATTCTTATCAAAATGTGACTTTGAGTACTTTATGTGTGTTTAGATATTTTGTGTGCAGTACCAGCTATGTTTTAGTGTTTTGCAAGTCCATAAGCACACTTGGTCGGGAGACTAAGTTTAAAGGAGGGAGGAGTGTAAGAGGGTGTAGTTCCGCCCCAGACCTGTAAATCCCCCTGTCTGTAAGATGTACTGTTTAAAATTCATATTATGGTGTAATGTGTGTGCGCGGCCACTAAGTGGCCACAATGTGTTAAACCCCTTCCCTGGTACCTTCTGGGTAGAGAAGGGTTAATGTGAAGAGGAGGTTTGTTCACAAAAAGGGTGCATAGACAGGAAGTTACAGGACAATCCCGGTGAGATAGAAACGAGTAACACCCATGAGAGGGGTGAGGAAAGACCCCAATAAGATTAATTTTGCTGACATCTGGGTCAAATCCCGGTGCCGAACATGTGGGGCCTTAATGTAGAGAGAGCTGTTTAACTGCATCCCAAGGTGTTGGTGAAGTCTGTGTGGCCTGGATGGTGGCCTTTCCCTGGCAGATAACCAACAAACTCCCTCAACCAGTGAAAGGTCAGTGGTCTCCAACAACGGGAGTAGGTCCTGACAGAACCAGACAGAGGAGTGCCGTCCAAGAAGGCCTCGTCATAGCTTCTGGCTAAATCCTGTGGGTGTCACAAGGGTTGAGCCGAAGGACTATTTGAACCTGCCCTGAACAATGAAGATGAGTGAGGGGATGAGAGGCTTAGGAGCTCTACCGGAAGCCTAAGTACCAGGGAAGTAGTTAGCCTGCAAAGTGAATGTAACACTATTGCTATTGGTAACTCCGACAGGGAGCAAGAGTGAACGGTGAAAGTATTAAAGAGAAGAAGATGTATGTCCCCTGTAACATCAAAAGCATGTGCCCACTTCAGGCAAGAGAATAGACTGTTTGTGAAGTTGCCAAGTAAAGAAATGTTTGTTTGTGAGAAGCACTTTGTCTGAGTGTGGTGCTTGAAGGTACTGAGACCTGCTGCAGCAGGCTGCTTGGAAGCGGTCCAGAAGAATGAAATAGCCATGATCTCTGGCCCAAAAGTGAGTACCACGCACCTCAATTCCCAGCAAATATCCCCTTTCAATGTGGAGGTGCCCGGGTGCGGACTGATACTGCAGGGCTGCACAGCAGCCAGGAATCGTCCCTGCTCATGACACTGGAATCAGATTTCGGTCGAGATTTACTTGAATCTGAACAAGAGCATGCCCAGAAGGATTCAGGCAGTGTTAAAACCAAAGGTGGATTTACAAAACACTGACAAAATATTAACAATTTAGATTTTTAGGAGCAAAACAGTAACAATGCAGTAACATCACAAAAACATAACTAATCATATGCTAAATGGTTAAATAGTTGCAAGTCAGATTTATGTATGAGATAGCCAAGATGATGATCTATAAAATGAAGGTAGTCTCAAGTTCAAAGCTGTAGTGGATGGTGAGATATGGAGCCTGAAAGTCAAAAGTTCAAAACATTGTTATCCTTTTGCTCATCTGTGTATGTGAATAATTTGATTTAATTTCAACCTAGAATTTTTTTTTCTTTTAATTAATAAAGATAGTGAGAAATCATATATTATTTATTTTCTCAGTGAATTCCCAGTCAAACTCTTAGGCTCCTTTATATCTCATTTATGTGAATGTGCTACATCAGCCAAGAATTGGATTATTCCGTTTATGGAGAAATCTTCAGAGCTCAAGATGGATTACTATGGTTTCAGCTTTTCAGCTACTCCTGAGGAAAAAGTTGTGATCTCAATTATCAATCTTATTTGCTTTCCAAAATTGAACACATACCCAGGCTTTACTCTTTATGGCATCCTGACCTGAAAGGCACGTTGGATTTTTTTTTTTATCCAAAACAAATGTTGAAGACTGATTGCTATAACCAAGTATCAACATAGCCTTTCTACATTCAAATGCTTCTCTGTGGAGATGAGGGTTTAATACAGAAAACAGATTAATCAAAAGGTACCTTTTTACTTTGTGAATTGTGCATACAGCTGAATACAGACCTTTGGTTTGTAGTATATTATATAGGTAGTAATAATAATAATAATAATAATAATATTCAGCTGGGTCACAGAAGAGCATATCTCACAACTTTGCAGCCCTTACCAAGTAATTTTCCTCTTATTGAAGCCCATAGATTCCCCTTTTATTGCTGCCATAAAATATGTTTGGAACAAAAGTGCTCCACAAACACTGAATGATACCCTACAGTAAATTTTTCCACACACACACAGTATGATGACTCTACTCTACCCCCCTTCAACTACCCTGACAATGAATGGTGACCCCCAACACAGTAAGATCCCCAACTGTGACCCCCACACAGCCCTGCATGCAGTATAACGGGCCTTACTATCTTCCAAATAGTATAATGGCTCCCACACAGCCCTCCGTACAGTATGATGGACCCCACACAAACCTTCACTGTATAATTGCTTTCACACAGTATAATGCCCTCATATAACTCTAGATAAAGTATGAAGTCTCCCTCATAGCCCAACAAATAATATAATGGCCCCACGAAGCCTTCCATATAGTGTAATGGGCCACAGAAAGTCCTCCGTATAGTAATGGGCCTCACGTAGTCCCCCATACAGAATGAGTCCCACATAGTCCTCCATATCGTCTAATGCACCCCATAGTCCTCCATGTACTATAATACACTCTTCATATTCCTCCACATAGCGTTATGCACCCCCAATTGTTTTCAGCGGAGAACCTCTGTAAGTGGATATTTTCTACAGTGCAATAATAACAGGACAGGGAGGGGTTAAGCTTTCAAGTATTTAATCTCTATTGAAAATGAATAATTTTCCCCATATTGATATCAGAGAGAAGAAGTGACCTCCATACACAACACAATCCACTATACCAAGACCATTAATACCACATACAAGGGGGAAATACAGCCACACTGTGTCCAGACCACATATTACCACTAGAGATGAGCGAACCGGCCGTGGTTCGGCTCGAGTTCGGTTCGCCGAACGGAGGTCTCGTTTGAGTTCGGTTCGGTGAACCACTCGAACCGCATAGGAAACAATAGGAGGCAATCTTAAACACATAAAAACACATTATAAATGTACACATACAGTTAATAAACATTGCCATAACACTTACCGGTCCCCGCGATCCCTCCTGCACTCTGTCTCCTGCCGCTATTCCATCCGATGATCGCTGAATCCTCCCGGTAACCAGCACTGCCAGCAGTGATGCAGGACCTATCGTGACGTGAAAAATAGCCATGTGACCAGTCACGTGCCTGTTATCTCATTGGCTACAGACTGGTCACATGATTATGACGCGTCATGTAGGACCTGTCATTGCATCTCTCTGTTGCACGGTGCACGTTTGTAAATCGCCGTGTACCGGCGACATGCTCTAGCTCGACTCCTCGCTCTGCTTCCCCGTTCCCTTAAGGTACCGTCACACTTAGCGACGCTCCAGCGATCCCACCAGCAACCTGACCTGGCAGGGATCGCTGGAGCGTTGCTACATGGGTTGCTGGTGAGCTGTCATACAGGCAGATCTCACCAGCAACCAGTGACCACAGCCCCCAGCCAGCAGCAAACATGGAAGCGATGCTGCGCTTGGTAACTAAGGTAAATATCGGGTAACCAACCCGATATTTACCTTGGTTACCAGCGCACACCGCTTAGCGCTGGCTCGCTGCACTCCTAGCCAGAGTACACATCGGGTTAATTTAACCCGATGTGTAGTCTGGCTATTTGTGCAGGGGGCTGGCACTGGCAGCGTGAGAGCGGCGGACGCTGGTAACTATGGTAAACATTGGGTAACCAAGGAAAGGGCTTCTGGGTTACCCGATGTTTACCGTAGTTACCAGCGTCCGCAGAAGACGGCTCCTGACCAGCTGACACAGCCGGTCAATCACGGAGATCACCGTTGCCATAGCAACGCGCTTGGTAGCGGTGACGGGGACGTCCCGCTACCAGCACGCAGTGGCACTGGAATCACGTGATCGGAGCAGCGTTGCTATGGCAACCCGTGCCAACGCTTACAGCCGGGAGCCTGTGGTCACTCTCACAGAGTGATTTCTGCACGGAGCACAGCGCTCTTTCTCCCATGCAGCTGTGCTGTCTGATGGAGCAGACAGAGCTGCATGTGTTGAAGGGAAAAGAAGACAGAAGAGCAGGATCGTGGAGGGCTGACAAGGGGTAATAAAGATGGAGTCTCTAATGTGTCTGTGTATTTATTTCTATTAAATTATTTTTTCTCTGTGTGGTGTTTTTTTTTTAACCCTTTATTGGAGATTCTTAATGGCCGGGTCAAACGTGCCTGACATTAAGAATCTCTGGCTTAATACTGGCTAGTAAAACAAAGCCAGTATTAACTCATGATTACCCAACAAGCCACCCGGCTCCAGGGCTGTTGGAAGAGTTGGATACAGCGCCAGATGATGGCGCTTCTATGAGAGCGCCATTTTCTGGGGCGGCTGCGGACTGCAATTCGCAGCAGAGGGGCCCAGAAACCTCGGGCTACCCTATGCTGTGGATTCCAATCCCCAGCTGCCTAGTTGTACCCGGCTGGACACAAAAATGGGGCGAAGCCTACGTCGCTTTTTTTTTTTTTTAATTATTTCATAAAATTCATGAATTAATTAAAAAAAGGGCTTCCCTATATTTTTAGTTCCCAGCCGGGTACAAATAGGCAGCTTGGGGTTACGGGCAGCCCGAACCTGCCTGCTGTACCTGGCTAGCATACAAAAATATGGCGAAGCGCATGTAATTTTTTTTGTAGTTTTTTGGCAAAAAAAAGAAAAAATGCTTCTTTGGATTTTCCATTGCCAGTGAAGGTAACACCAAGCAGTGGGGGTTAGCAGCCAGTAGCTGCTTGGATTACCCTTAGCTAGCAATACAAAAAATGCAGCGGGAGCCCATATATACTTTTTTTAATTATTTATTTAAATAACTAAAAACAAAAAGGGCTTCCCTGTATTTTGATTGCCTGACATGACAGTGCTGTAAAAATAAATCTTTAAAAAAAATGACGTAGCGCTCCGCTGTATTTTTGATTCTCAGTGCAGATAAAGCAGACAGCTATGGGTTGCCACCCCCATCTGCCTGGCGTTACCTTGGCTGCCAATCAAAATACAGGGCAGCCCATTAATTTTTTTTATTTAAAAAATAGTTAAAAAAAAAATGATGTTGGGTCCCCCCATTTTTGATAGCCAGCTAGGGTAAAGCAGACGGCTGTAGCCTGAAAACCACAGCTGGCAGCTTTACCGTGGTTGGGGATCCAATGTGGAGGTCACCCCAGGCTCTTTTTTATAATTATTTTATAAATAATAATAATTACAAAAAAAAAGTAGGGTCCCCCCAAATTGGATCACCAGCCAAGGTAAAGCGGACAGCTGTGGTCTGGTATTCTCAGGGTGGGAAGGTCCATAGTTATTGAGCCTTCACAGCCTAAAAATAGCAGGCCACAGGCACCCCAGACGTGGCGCAACCACTTGATGCGCCAATCCTGGCGCTTCACCACAGCTCATACCGTGCCCTGGTGCAGTGGCAAACGGGGTAATAAATGGGGTTGATACTAGTTGTAAAGTCACCTGACATCAAGCCCAGCAGTTTGTGATGTCATGGTGTCTATCAGATACCCGACATCACAAACTGTCAGTACTAACAAAAAAAAATCTACAAAAGAAATTTATTTGAAAGAAAACTCCCCAAAACATTCCCTCTTTCACAAATTTATTGTAAGGAAAAAACGGGAACGTATCCCCCATTTTCTAGGAGTGCATGTGCATGTGAGGAGTGTGGGTGCAATAAATCTGCACCCACTCTCCCCGGGTCCACAGCAGCAGAGTCCATGTCGTAACGGTTGCTACCAAAGCTGCAATGCCCTGCTCATGAGGTAAGGGCATGCCTAATCAGCAGAACTATTCTACATTTCCAAATATTGGTATTTGCTGATATTATTGCTATTCCACCTACTATATATTGGGGATAGGATCTTGGAGATGGAATACCCCTTGAAGTCCAGTTATCCAGCTGAATGAATACTAAACAACTGAGCTCGCTATTTAGATGTGTTTTCTTGTGGCGTATAACGGATTCTCATATTTGGTAGTCGTTCAGCAGGGCAACTATAAAATCAAATGCCTCCATTTGGAAATGTAGTATATAGCTCTCCTGATCAACTATGTTCCTTACCTCATGAGCAGGGCATTGCAGTAATAATAATAATTTATTCATTTATATAGCGCTATTAATTCCACAGCGCTTTACATACATTGGACACACTGTCTTCATTGGGGCTCACACTCTAAATTCCCTATCTGTATGTCTTTGGAGTGTGGGAGGAAACCCACGCAAACACGGGGAGAACATACAAACTCCTTGCAGATGGTGTCCTGGGTGGGAGCTGAACCCAGGACTTCAGTGCTGCAAGACTGCAGTGCTAACCACTGAGCCACCGTGCAGCCCATTTAGCTTACAGATGCATAACCACCACTCACTGTGTCTGAACACAGGAACTTGAGCTGACAGCTGCTCTGTGCATGCGGCAGCGTCTATTGTGAAGGAGAGGGCCGCGGGGGATCAACGCTGCACAGGTACCGTGGGACACCGGGGAACACCGGTGTGGTTATAGGGGGTGACCTGGCAGGGCCTGGGGAGGAGTTTTCTGTCGCATGTGTCATGGCACATGCGACAGAAATCAGAGGAGTAGGGTGAATGCGGCCGGCGCGCTGCTGTGCGCGCGGCCATCTTGGATTTCTGGGAGGGAATCAGGGGGGGCACTTTGGCGACACCGGGGGACCAGAGGGGACCGGGGAGGAGATTTATCATGTTTGTTCATGCCAGATGGGAGATAAATAATTTTTTACCGACACTGTCATTTACTGTAACGTGATCATCGGTGTACGGTGTATACCTGTGATCACGTGAGCGGGGACCGGAAAAACCATCCTGAATCATGATCTCCAGGGTCTCAGCTATGCCTGAAACCCTGGAGATTTTCTGACGCTGGGGGGCGCTATTCACTTATTTCTGCCTGCTGTTTATAAACGGCAGATCAGAATAAGGCTACATTAATACGACCGATCCATTTTTGCGGTCTGCAAAAAACAGTCCATTTTTTTTCACGGGTGCATCCGTGTGGCATCCGTTTCCGTTCCGTAGACGGTCTGTATGTCATCTGTTTCTAATCCGTGTGCCTTCTGTTTTTTTTGCGTACTGCAAAAAAACTGAAGGAGGGAAAATACATAAATTTACCCAGGATCCATAGCTTCAACCTACATGAGGCGGTCACATGTTCACTCCAGTGCCATTTTCTACTGCTTTTCACAGCGTAGAGCGCTCTGGTGATTTTACAGTGCTTGTACACTTCATATCAGTCTTTTCTGTCATTATAATGGCAGAAAGACACATAATGTCCCACTCTCCTGCATATTGTAATTTTGCACCCTTTGGTGCCTTTCATGTGGCACTAAGGGGTGCTTACCTTTGTATTTAGCCAAAAAAATGAAAAAAAAAAATGACGTAGGGTTCCCCCTATTTTTGTAGCCAGCTAGGGTAAAGCAGACGGCTGCAGCCTGCAGACCACAGCTGGCAGCTTCACCTTGGCTGGTAATCCAAAACTGAGGCACCCCACGTTGTTATTTTAAATTAAATAAATAATTTAAAAAAAAAAACACGTAGGGGTCCCCCCAAAATTGGATCACCAGCCAAGGTAAAGCAGACAGCTGGGGTCTGATATTCTCAGACTAGGGAGGTCCATGGTTATTGGACTCTCCCCAGCCTAAAAATAGCAGGCCGCAGCCGCCCCAGAAGTGGCGCATCCATTAGATGCGCCAATCCTGGTGCTTCGCCCCAGCTCATCCCGTGCCCTGGTGCGGTGGCAAACGGGGTAATATATGGGGTTAATACCAGATGTGTAATGTCACCTGGCACCAAGCCTTGGGGTTGGTGAGGTCAGGCGTCTATCAGATACCCGACATTACCAACCCAGTCAGTAATAAAAAAAATAGACGACAAACACATTTTTATTTGAAAAAACACTGTCCAACACATTGCCTCTTTAACCAATTTATTAGAAAGAAAAACAAATCCAGGTCTGGTGTAATCCAAGGGGTTCCCATGATGATCCACACTGTCCCAGTCAATGAAGAGCAGGATGTTCCCCATTGGCTGGGAGAGCAGTGCAGTGACCTGAGCTAACATCAATGGGTCAGCCCAGGTCACTGCAGGGCATGACAAGTGCTGCTGTCAGCGAGGTACATTACCTGCGCTGATCTCCTGCACACTGACTTCAATCATCTTCACAGCCAAGTATCGCGAGCGGCCCGTGACGTCAGTCAGTCTCGGGTCAGAAGCGAGAGAAGGTGATGTGACAAGCAGCGGCCATGGAGGACAGTGACAGCGCTGAGGTCGGGACTTCATCACCGCAGGTAAGCCGAGCGGGACCATGTGTGCAGAGTGCAAGGTGGGCGGAGCCTAGCGGGGTAATGTGTGCAGAGTGCCAGGTGGGCGGAGCCTAGCGGGCTAATGTGTGCAGAGTGCCAGGTGGGCGGAGCCTAGCGGGTAATGTGTGCAGAGTGCCAGGTGGGTGGAGCCTAGCAGTGCCATGTGTGCAGAGTGCCAGGTGGGCGGAGCCTAGCGGGACCATGTGTGCAGAGTGCCAGGTGGGCAGAGCCTAGAGGGACCATGTGTGCAGAGTGCCAGGTGGGCGGAGCCTAGCGGGACCATGTGTGCAGAGTGCCAGGTGGGTGGAGCCTAGCGGGACCATGTGTGCAGAGTTCCAGGTGGGCGGAGCCTAATGGGACCATGTGTGCAGAGTGCCTGGTGGGCGGAGCCTAGCGGGGTAATGTGTGCAGAGTGCCAGGTGGGCGGAGCCTAGCGGGGTAATGCGTGCAAAGTGCCAGGTGGGCGGAGCCTAGCGGGGTAATGTGTGCAGAGTGACAGGTGGGCGGAGCCTAGTGGGGCAATGTGTGCAGAATGCCAGGTGGGCGGAGCCTAGCGGGACCATGTGTGCAGAGTGACAGGTGGGCGGAGCCTAGCGGGGTAATGTGTGCAGTGTGTCAGATGGGTGGAGCCTAGCGGGACGATGTGTGCAGAGTGCCAGGTGGGCGGAGCCTAGCATTGCCATGTGTGCAGAGTGCCAGGTGGGCGGAGCCTAGCGGGGTAATATGTGCAGAGTTCCAGGTGGGCGGAGCCTAGCGGGACCATGTGTGCAGAGTGTCAGGTGGGCGGAGCCTAGCAGTGCCATGTGTGCAGAGTGCCAGGTGGGCGGAGCCTAGCGGGGTAATGTGTGCAGAGTTCCAGGTGGGCGGAGCCTAGCGGGACCATGTGTGCAGAGTGTCAGGTGGGCGGAGACTAGCGGGACCATGTGTGCAGAGTGTCAGGTGGGCGGAGCCTAGCAGTGCCATGTGTGCAGAGTGCCAGGTGGGCGGAGCCGAGCGGGATAATGTGTGCAGAGTTCCAGGTGGGCGGAGCCTAGCGGGACCATGTGTGCAGAGTGACAGGTGGGCGGAGCCTAGCGGGACCATGTGTGCAGAGTGCCAGGTGGGTGGAGCCATGTGTGCTAGCGGCGGAGTGTGAAGTGGGTGGAGCCTAGCGGGGTCATGTGGCGCTGAGGACGTCAGTGTCGTGGACTGCATATCTGGGGACAGGTGAGTGTGTATGTATGTGTACATGCCACGTGCAGGAGGGGGCGGAGCGAGCTGAGCGGGGAAGTGTCGGCTTCCTGCACACGTAACTAGGATAAATATCGGGTTACTAACCAAAGCGCTTTGCTTGGATACCCGATGTTTATCTTGGTTACCAGCTTCTGGCAGGCTGCCAATGATGGCTCCTGCACACTGTAGCTGTAAAAAGCCCTGCTTTTTGCTGCTAGAACCGTTCTCGAATGTAACTAGAACTATCGAACTTTAGCAAAAAGCTCGAGTTCTAGAACACCCCCCAAAAATCACTCGAACCGCGAACTGGAGAACCGCGAACCGTGCTCAACTCTAATTACCACCACACAGTGACCGAATACAACCACATGCAAGGGAGAAATATCGCCACACTGTGACCAGATAACATATTACCACTACACAGTGACCGAATACAACCACATACAAGGGAGAAATACCGCAACACTATGACCAGACCACATAATGACCAAATAATACCATATACAAGAGAGAAAAACTGCCACACCGTGACCAGGAAACATTGCCACCACATAGTGACTGAATATAGCCAAATACAAGGACGAAATGCTGTAACTCCATGACCAGACCACGTAATGACCGAATAATACCAGAAACAAGTGAGAAATACGCAACACTGTGATCAGACCACATAGTGACCAAATAATACCGCAAACAAGAGAGAAATACCACCACACTATGACCAGACCACATATTACGACAACATAGTGACCTAATACAACCACATACAAGGGTCAAATACCAACACCCCATAACCAGATCACATAGTGACTGAATAATACTACAATAATGATCATGAATAAAAACCACAATACTAATTACAGCTCTGAAATATGGCCAAACTGGTGGCAAATGGAATCTTGGCAGCTTCACGCTTGATTTTCCTCAATTCATGGGCAGTTATTTTGCATCTTTTATGCCCAACACGCTTCTTGCGACCCTGTTGGCTATTTGCCATGAAATGCATGATTGTTCGGTGATCACGCTTCAAGCGTTTGGCAATTTCAAGACTACTGCATACTTCTGCAAGACATCTCACAATTTTGGACTTTTCAGAGCCCGTCAAAGCGCTCTTTTGACCCATTTTTTCAAAGGATAGGAAGTTGCCTAATAATTAAGCACATCTTATATAGGGTGTTGATGTCATTACACCACACCCCTCCTCATTACAGAGATGCACATCACCTGATTTACTTAGTCGGTAGTTTGCTCTCAAGCCTATACAGCTTGGAGTAGGACAACATGTATAAAAAGTATCATGTGATCAAAATACTCATTTGCCTAATAATTCTGCACACGGTAAATATACAGTCATATGAAAAGGTTTGGGCACCCCTATTAATGTTAACCTTTTTTCTTTATAACAAATTGGGTTTTTGCAACAGCTATTTCAGTTTCATATATCTAATAACTGATGGACTGAGAAATATTTCTGGATTGAAATAAGGTTTATTGTACTAACAGAAAATGTGCAATCGACATTTAAACAAAATTTGACCGGTGCAAAAGTATGGGCACCTCAACATAAAAGTGACATTAATATTTTGTAGATCCTCCTTTTGCAAAAATAACAGCCTCTAGTCGCTTCTTGTAGCTTTTAATGAGTTCCTGAATCCTGGATGAAGGTATATTTGACCATTCCTGTTTACAAAGCAATTGCAGTTCAGTTAAGTTTGATGGTCGCCGAGTATGGACGCTTCAAATCATCCCACAGATGTTCAATGATATTCAGGTCTGGGGACTGGGATGGCCATTCCAGAACATTGTAATTGTTCCTCTGCATGAATGCCTGAGTAGATTTGGAGCGGTGTTTTGGATCATTGTCTTGCTGAAATATCCATCCCCTGTGTAACTTCAACTTCGTCACTGATTCTTGCATATTATTGTCAAGAATCTGCTGTTACTGAGTTGAATCCATGCGACCCTCAACTTTAACAAGATTCCCGATGCCGGCATTGGCCACACAGCCCCAAAGCATGATGGAACCTCCACCAAATTTTACTGTGGATAGCAAGTGCTTTTCTTGGAATGCTGTGGTTTTTTACCTCCATGCATAACGCCTTTTTGTATGACCAAACAACTCAATCTTTGTTTCATCAGTCCAGAGGACCTTCTTCCAAAATGTAACTGGCTTGTCTAAATGTGCTTTTGCATACCTCAGGCGACTCTGTTTGTGGCGTGCTTGCAGAAACGTCTTCTTTTTTTCGCATCACTCTACCATACAGCTTCTCCTTGTGCAACGTACGCTGTATTGTTGACCGATGTACATTGACACCATCTGCAGCAAGATGAAGCTGCAGGTCTTTGGAGGTGGTCTGTTGATTGTCCTTGACTGTTCTCACCATTCTTCTTCTCTGCCTTTCTGATATTTTTCTTGGCCTGCCACTTCTGGGCTTAACAAGAACTGTACCTGTGTTCTTCCATTTCCTTACTATGTTCCTCACAGTGGAAACTGACAGTTTAAATCTCTGAGACAATTTTTTGTATCCTTCCCCTGAACAGCTATGTTGAATAATCTTTATTTTCAGATCATTTGAGAGTTGTTTTGAGGAGCCCATGATGCCACTCTTCATAGGAGATTCAAATAGAACAACTTGCAAGTGGCCACCTTAAATACCTTTTCTCATGACTGGATACACCTGCCTATGAAGTTCAAAACTCAATGAGGTTACAAACCAATTTAGTGCTTTAGTAAGTCAGTAAAAAGTAGTTAGGAGTGTTCACATCAAGAAATTGATAAGGGTGCCCATACTTTTGCACCGGTCAAATTTTGTTTAACTGCGGATTGCACATTTTCTGTTAGTACAATAAACCTCATTTCAGTCCAGAAATATTACTCAGTCCATCAGCTATTAGATATATGAAACAGAAATAGCTGTTGCAAAACCCCTAAGGGCGGCTTTGCACGTTGCAACATCGCACGTGCGATGTCGGTGGGGTCAAATCGAAAGTGACGCACATCTGGCATCACTTTCGACATCGTTGTGTGTAAATTCTAGATGATATGATTAACGAGCGCAAAAGCGTCGTTATCATATCATCGTTGCAAGCTCCGACTTTTCCATAATTTTGCTGCAGCGATGGTACGATGCTTTTCCTCGTTCCTGCGGCAGCACACATCGCTGTGTATGAAGCCGCAGGAGCGATGAACTTCACCTTACCTGCCTCCACCGGCTATGCGGAAGGAAGGAGGTGGGCGGTATGTTTACATCCTGCTCATCTCCGCCCCTCCGCCGCTATTGGCCGCCTGCCGTGTGACGTCGCTATGATGCTGCACGACCCGCCCCCTTGGGAAGGAGGCGGGTCGCCAGCCAGAGCGACGGTTGCAGGGCAGGTAAGTGCATGTGAAGCTGGCGTAGCGATTATTTTTGCTACGCCAGCTATCACAAGATATCGTACCTGCGACAGGGGCGGGGACTATCGCGTGCGACATCGCAGCATCGAAGATACAATGAAGATACATATAGGGGCAGGATGGGAGAACCTGTGGCAGCATAATGAAAAAATATATGGCAGTAGAATGAATAAACATGGCCCTTACTATGACCATTTTAAAGCTATTTACAGCAATAAAGTGTTGATGCCTATTGACTTATATGGGGTTTGGGTCCAGGGTCAAGTTCTAGTCAACTCTGGGTACTGAACCAAAATTTTAACTAAAGCCTGGCCGAACCTGGCAAAACTGAACATCCACATGTCCACTCCTCCCTACTTATGAGTGCTCTGTGTAACCTAGTACTTAAAGGGACATGTGTGGTCCAAAAATCCCTGCCTTACCTTCCCTGTCTAATAATATTGTGTAAAAGCAAAAAATGATTTATAAGTTATGTTTTCCTTATGCCAATAGGGCTGTGACTAGTCGCAAAGGCGTTGTTCGCACCGACTAGTCTGCCCTCTTTCCATGTTATCACGGCACTCTGGGCGTGATAGCATGATTTCCATGATCCAATGTCACTGCCAGCTCATGGGAATCTTGCACATCTGCGCATCTCATTACCGCTGAGTTGATTGGCCTTTGTAGCTCGGTGTTCGGTCCCCGGCTTCAGAGGCACACTGTACATGCTTGGAAGTGCAGGAAACTTTGGATCATGCGCAGTGCGCTTGTGAAGCCGACAAGCGTACACCCAGCTACAGAGACCAATCGGCACTGTGGGAATGAGACGCGGGCATGAGCAAGATTTCCATGAGCTAGCAGTGACGTCAGCTCACGGAAATCATGTCATTATGCCCACAGTGATGTAATAATATGGAAAGAGGTCAGACTAGTCGAGGCGAAACAATGCCTGTGCAACTAGTCACAGCCATACTTAGCATAGGGAAAACATAACTTAAAAATTCTATTTTTAAACATTGCATTTACACAATATTATTAGGGATGCTTAGGCAGGGATTTTGGCCCCCACATGTCCCTGCTGCTGGGTTAGAGGGCATATGGGACCTGACAGGCTCTCTATAAAAATAATCTGTCACCACATTTGACCTATCTAACCTATTAATATGAGCATACAGGTTATAGAATGCTGAAAAATGTCATACTTCTATGTCTCATATCAATTGTCTTGTTGTGGATAAATCATATATATATCACTTTATATAAATCACCTCTTCCAGGCTATACAGCGGATGCAACCATGCCTGTCTGTGAGATGAAGGCTGAGAGGAACCTGCCTATGTGTCAGTTATAATCACATACAGCTCTGCAGTAAGAACAAAGAGCGGCCATCATATATCACACTGTCTGCTTGTGAGATGGAGGCTGAAGTTAAGAGGAACCAGCAGATGTGTCAGTAATAATCACACACAGCTCTGCAGTGAGAGCAGAGAGCGGCCATCACTCATCACACTGGTAATGCACCTTTTATTTAAAATAAGCTCTGGAGGCGGAGTTATCTTTCAAGCAGAATCTACCCTATAGCCTGGAAAAGATCATTTATATAAAGTGATAAAAGATGATTTATCCACAACAAGGCATCTGATATGATGCAGACAGGTAGGACTTTTTTTCAACATTCTATAACCTGTATGCCCATACTAATAGTTTAGATCAGGGGTGGGCAATTAATTTTCCCATGGGGCCGTATGACAAATTGGGATGGTTTTAGAGGGCTGGACTAATATAATTAACTCAGTTCTACCCAATACTGTATATAATATACTAGCTGTACTACCCGACTTCGCCCGGGTTAATAACTGCTGTTAACAAAATAGAATGTATTAACAAAAATGTATTCTGCACACAAAAACCACAAAACAAATAGATAGAAATGTAATTATTAAATTGTTGCCTATATTAACCAATCAGAGCTCAGATTAATTAACTGTAGCAAAATAGAAGCTAAGCTGTGATTGGTTGCTATTGGCAGCCTGATAAATCTCCAGGCAACAGAAAGCCCTCCCCCTTGACAGTATATATTAGCTCACACATACACATAATAGACAGGTCATGTGACTGACAGCTTCCGTATTTCCTATATGGTACATTTGTTGTTCTTGTAGTTTGGCTGCTTATTAATCAGATTTTTATTTTTAAAGGATAATACCAGACTTGTGTGTGTTTTAGGGCGATTATGTGGCGAGATTGGTGTATGTGTGGTGAGATGTGTGCTGAGGGTGGTATATGTGTTCAAGCTCGTGGTAGTGTGTGGCGCATTTTGTGTGTGTGTTCGTATCCCCGAGTGCGGTGAGTATCCCATGTCGGGGCCCCACCTTAGCAACTGTACAGTATATACTCTTTGGCGCCATCGCTCTCATTCTTTAAGTCCCCCTTGTTCACATCTGGCTGCTGTCAATTTGCCCCCAACACTTTTCGCTTCACTTTTTCCCCATTATGTAGATAGGGGCAAAATTGATTGGTAAATTGGAACGTGCGGGGTTAAGATTTCGCCTCACAACATAGCACCCGGCGCTGCCCGGGATAGTAACTATCTCTATGTTTCTCTCCCATTCTCTGTCTGTCTCCCCCTCTGTATATATCTCTCTGTCTCTCTCTCTATCTCTTTGTCTGTCTGTCTCTTTCCCTGTCTGTCTCTGTCTCTTTCTCCGTCTGTCTCAATCTCTTTCCCTGTCTGTCTATCTATCTCTTTCCCTGTCTGTCTATCTATCTCTGTCACTTCCCCTGTCTGTCTCTTTCCCTGTCTGTCTCTTTCCCTCTCTTTCCCTGTCTTTCTCTTTCCCTCACTTTCCCTGTCTGTCTCTTTCCCTCTCCCTGTCTGTCTCTTTCCCTGTCAGTCTGTCTCTTTGTCCTTTGTGTCTGTCTCTTACCCTGTCTATGTCTGTTTCTTACCCTGTCTGTGTCTGCCTCTTTCCCTGTCTGTGTCTGTCTCTTTCCCTCTCTTTCCCTGTCTGTCCCTTTCCCTCTCTTTCCCTGTCTGTCTCTTTCCCTCTCTTTCCCTGTCTGTCTCTTTCCCTGTCAGTCTGTCTCTTTGTGTGTGTCTGTCTCTTTGTGTCTGTCTCTTACCCTGTCTGTCTGATTCTCACCCTGTCTGTGTTTGTCTCTTTCCCTGGCTGCATTGTGACACGCCAACATTCCATATAAGGGTGTGGCTGTGCATTCTTCTGAAGTTCTGGCTGCACTGTGGCTCCCAGCTTCATTCGCTTTAATGGAGGCAGGTTTTTGGTGAATAACTGTAAAGAGCGGGGTTCAAATTTCCCCTCAAAACATAGCCTATGACGCTCTTGGGGTCCAGAAGTGTGCAAAATTTTGTGGCTGTAGCTGCAATGGTGCAGATGCCAATCCCGGACATACATACATACACACACACATACACACACACACACATACACACATTCAGCTTTATATATTAGATATATGATCCCTTCATAAACAAACAGTAAGTTAAACAATACAAAGATTCAATGAAAATATGGAGGTCAGTAAGTGGCATAGACATTACTGCGGTTAATGGGGGGCATAAACATTACTGGGATCAGTGGGGGGCATAGACATTACTGGGGTCAGTGGGGGGGCATACACATTACTGAGGTCAGTAAGTGGCATAGACATTAATGGGGTCAGTAAGGCTGCTTTCACACATCCGTTTTTATCCTCATTGAATTGTATTAGCGTCGGATTGTGCCTGATGCCGTTGCGTTTCATCCGGTGTGTCGGATCCGGCAAAATTTCTGTGTCCGGCTGCCTGAAAGGGCACACAAGGGAACATTTTTTGTCACCGGCGTGTTGTAAAATGAAAGCCTATGGGCGCCGGATCTGTCCTAATGCGGCAAAAAACGCATTCTACCGACGGATCCAGGTTTTTTTAGCTGAGCATGCTCAGATATGTAAATTCCTTTCTGGTTAGAAAATATCTCTCTCTGTCGATGTCGGTTGGTCAGTCTCTATCTCTCTCTGTCGGTGTCTCCCTCTCACCCCTCTCTCATGCTCACTGATCCCCGGCGTGGCGCTGCACAGCTGTCACAAAGCTCCCGCGGCTTCTACAGCTTTTGAAAATGCCGGCCGCTCATTATTCCATTTCGTATTCACTGCTTCCCCCGCCCACCGGCGGCCATGATTGGTTGCAGTCAGATGCGCCCCCACACTGAGTGACAGCTGTCTCACTGCAACCAATCACAGCCGCCGGTGGGCGGGTCTAAATCTTGCAGTAAAATAATAAAAAAAAATGGTGTGTGGTCCTCCCCAATTTTGATACCAGCCAAGGTAAAGCCACATGGCTGAAGGCTGGTATTCTCAGGATGAGGAGCCCCACGTTATGGGGCGCCCCCCAGGCTAAAAATATCAGCCACCAGCCGCCCGGAAATGCCACATCCATTAGATGCGAAAGTCCCGGGACTCTACCCGAATTGCCCTGGTGTGGTGGCAATCGGGGTAATAAGGAGCTATGGGCTGCCACTAAGTCTTAGCTTAGTGATGGCAGGCGTCTATGAGACAGCCCGCATCACTAAACTGTAGTGAAAGTAAATAAACCTTTGTTTGAAATTAAAGAAAAAAAACACCCTCTTTCACCACTTTATTAATCCCCAAATACCCCTCCAGGTCCGACGTAATCCCCACGAGGTCCCACGACGCATTCAGCTCTGCTACATCAGAAGCTGACAGGAACGGCCGTAGAACACCGCTGCTTGCTGTGAGCTCCAAAGAGCAACTGAAGTGAGTCGTGCTGTCAGCGGTGACGTCACTCAGGTTACCCGCAGCCACAGCTGGATTCTCGGTACAAACTGCTACAACTAATCCGTTTTTTTTACCAGATCCGTCGCATCAGTTTTAACACAATCTGCGATGGATCCGTTGCATCAGGCACAAATCGGATTGTGCCCGACCACAAAAACCAGGTGTGAAAGTAGCCTAAGTGGCATATGTGGCGCCCTGGACAAGCCAAGGGCCACAGGTAACAACACACCCCCAGCAGTTGACAGCAGACATCCCCAGTGAGACCTGATTTCTTCCTCGGGTTCAGACAGACACACCAGGTGGGTGGAGTCAGGCAGATTGGCACACCCACCGAGGAGTTTAGCTGGCCTGAGGTAGGAAACAAGTGCAGACAAGTCCAGGCAGAGGAAGAGAGAGGAGGCCTGCAGAGAGGCAGACGCAGACTGGGGCCTAGATTGGAGCCTAGGGCCCTCGTGCAGCAGTCAGGCAGATGGTAGTGGCCGCCTGCGAGAGCCGGGAAGACAGTCTGGTGGAACCGTAGGTAGCCGGGGCTGGGCAGTGGCCCACCGGTACTGAACCAGGGAGCCAGCTGGAAACCGGAGCGCAGGAGGAGCGTACACGAAGGTGCAGGAAAGGACTTACACTACCAACCTGAGGTCAGGGGAAAAACACCGTAGCCACCTGTGGGACCCGTCCATCCAGCCGTTTGTTTGACCAGAGACTCCGTGTAAATTACTGGCTGAGTGAGTACCACCGTGCCGTGCGGCACAGCGCTGCCCCGCGACCCTGCACCTCACCAGGCCCCGTAACCAACCATCCATCCCTACCTCCCTCACCGGGCCCCGGGACAACCAACCCCCCTACCCACGGAGGGGAGAACCAACATCCAAGCTGCTCCCTGTCATCGCTCCCGGGATCCCCGTCCAGAGCAGCGGTGGTGTCACCGATCTCACCACAAACCGTGGGTGGCGTCACGGACAATATCCCTAAACCCAAACCACCCCCTTTCACTCACGGGCGAGGAGCGCTGCTCGAGTCCCCGGGATCCGGCCCACCGCTCGCGCCACCACCGAGCAGCAGCAGCAGCCGGACCCGAGCAGTGGGAGAGCGCAGCGTCCCCTCCTCCGCCCGCGACAACTTGGCGTCTCGAACAGGATCTTACCGCTCTGCCGTCTGGTAGAGGTGCGCCTTGTGACCGCCGGAGGTGTCCGGCCGAAAATTTGGAGAAGCCGCCATTTTGGGCGCGAAAAGTCCCCGCTCGAGCGTCTCCTCGAGCAGTGGAGGCACGAAAATCAAAACCTCGCCCCTGTAGAGGAGGAGCCGAAAAAAAAACTAGGGGGGACGGATGGCGTCTGGCCGCATGTAAGCCGCGGCTATAAAGGCAGGGACGCCAGGACTCTGCGGCCATACTTGCTTCCTGGAAAGCACCGCTGCATGAGATGCCACGTCCGTCCGGCACCGCTGAAACCTCAGTGCCCGTGCCCGCGGCCAACACCCCGACCGACCCGTTACCCCTGTCACCGGTAGCGGAGCTCGCAGCGTCTGTGAGGGAGGGCCCAGACCTGGGGTCCCCAGGCCTTACCTTTGTCACCGCCCTGCCACCGGTCCCGGCTTCCATCCCGGCCGCACCGCTGATGATGACGGCCCCGGCAGTCCGCCCGGCCGCAACGGAGATGACGACGGCTCCGGCAGTCCGCCCGGCCGCAACAGCAGCAAAGTACCCATCCCGTTAACAAATCTGGGCCCGTTCTTGGACTGGGGTCAAGGGGTGCTGCCCATTTTCTTAGGGGCAGCATCAGGGCCAGGTTGTTTGGGTGGGTGACTGAAGGACCCGTTCCGTTGTTATTATTAATAAATGTTTTATTGTTGTTGCAACGGTTGAGGTGATATGCCTCCCGTAAGGGAAGTTGTATAAAAAAAAAAATGCATGTGTGAAAATGTTTTAAAAAAAAATAAATGTTTTATTCTTTTTCAGTTCGTGAAAAATAAAACCAGTGATGGACGGGCAGCCCACGGACGGTCTGCATTTTACTAAGGGGGAATGTGGCGCCCTGGACAAGCCAGGGGCCACAGGTAACAACACACACACACCCCCACCCCCAGCAGTTCACAGCAGACATCCCCAGTGAGACCTGATTTCTTCCTCGGGTTCAGACAGACACACCAGGTGGGCGGAGTCAGGCAGATGGGCACACCCACCGAGGAGTTTAGCTGGCTTGAAGCAGGAAACAAGTGCAGACAAGTCCAGGCAGAGGAAGAGAGAGGAGGTCTGCAGAGAGGCAGACGCAGACTGCGGCCTAGGTTGGAGCCTAGGGCCCTCGTGTAGCAGTCAGGCAGACGGTAGTGGCTGTCTGCGAGAGCCGGGAAGACAGTCTGGTGGAACCGTAGGTAGCCGGGGCTGGGCGGTGGCCCACCGGTACCGAACCGGGGAGCCAGCTGGAAACCGGAGCACAGGAGGAGCGTACACGAAGGTGCAGGAAAGGACTTACACTACCAACCTGGGGTCAGGGGAAAAACACCGCAGCCGCCTGTGGGACGCGTCCATCCAGCCGTTTGTTTGACCAGAGACTCCGTGTAAATTACCGGCTGAGTGAGTACCGCCGTGCGGCACAGCGCTGCCCCGCAACCCTGCACCTCACCAGGCCCCGTACCCGCCATCCATCCCTACCTCCCTCACCGGGCCCCGGGACAACCAACCCCCCTACCCACGGAGGGGAGAACCAACATCCAAGCTGCTCCCTGTCATCGCTCCCGGGATCCCCATCCAGAGCAGCGGTGGTGTCATCGATCTCGCCACAAACCATGGGTGGCGTCACGGACAATATCCCTAAACCCAAACCACCCCCTTTCACTCACGGGCGAGGAGCGCCGCTCAAGTCCCCGGGATCCGGCCCACCGCTCGCGCCACCACCGAGCAGCAGCAGTAGCCGGACCCGAGCAGTGGGAGAGCGCAGCGTCCCCTCCTCCGCCCGCGACACATAGACATTACTGGGGTCAGTGGGAGGCATACACATTACTTAGGGCCTGTGGACATACATACTGACAGTGGTGGCCTGTGGGGCATACATACTGGCTCTGGGGATGCTGAGTGTACAGGCTGGCAGCACTGCAGGACACTGAGGGCACAGGCTGGCAGCATGGCAGGACGCTGAGGGCACAGGCTGGCAGCACTGCAGGATGCTGAGGGCACCGACTGGCAGCACGGCAGGATGCTGAGGGCACAGGCTCACAGCACGGCAGGATGCTGAGGGCACAGGCTGGCAGCACGGCAGAATGCTGAGGGCACAGGCTGGCAGCATGGCAGGATGCTGAGGGCACAGGCGGACAGCACGGCAGGATGCTGAGGGCACAGGCTGGCAGTACGGCAGGACGCTAATGTCACAGGCTGGCAGGATGGCAGAATAGCGGGGGCACAGGCTGGCAGCACTGCAGGACACTGGAGGCACAGACTGGAAGCACGGCAGGACACTGGGGGCACAGGCTGGCACCACTGCAGGACGCTGGGGGCACAGGCTGGCAGCACTGCAGGACGCTGGGGGCACAGGCTGGCAGCACTGCAGGATGCTGGGGGCACAGGCTGGCAGCACGCTGGGGGCACAGGCTTGCAGCACGGCAGGACGCCTTGGGCACAGACTGGCAGCACTGCAGGACACTGGGGGACAGGCTGGCAGCATTGCAGGATGCTGGGGGCACAGACTGGCAAGACGCTGGGGGCACAGGCTGGCTGGATGCTGGGGGCACAGACTGGCAGCACCCTGGGGGAACAGACTGGCAGCATGCTGGGAGCACAGACTGGCAGCACTGCAGGACGCTGGGGGCACAGGCTGGCAGGAGGCTGGGGGCACAGGCTGGCAGCACGCTGAGGGCACAGGCTGGCAGGACGATGGGGGCACAGGCTGGCAGGACGCTGGGGGCACAGACTGGCAGCACGCTGAGGGCACAGGCTGGCAGCACGCTGGGGGCACTGGCTGGAAGCACGCTGGGGGCACAGGCTGGAAGCACGCTGGGGCACAGACTGGAAGCATGCTGGGGGCACAGGCTGGCAGTATGCTGGGGGCACAGGCTGGCAGCATTGCAGCAGCAGAGCCTGAGGGCTCCTCTGGCTGCCTTCTCTGAGTCCCCTGTGTGTCTGCTTATTCTATTGCAGGCACAGGGGACCTGAGAAAACAGAAGTGCTGGACTCTCCCCTCCTGCAGGCACACTGCTCTCCCCGTACAGACACTCTGCACTTTCCCTGCTGCTACTGGTGCACATTATTACCTCAGTTGCAGAACAGACGTTTTTGAAGTGGCAGCTGTGGAGATGAGTCGGTCACATGTGAGGATCCTGGGTAGAAGGGGCAGGCAGAGGGGGCATGGTCAGCATCGGGAGAGCAGCATGAGGGGACAAGGAAGGCATAAAGGAGTGTGTGTGTCCAGCATTGAGAGGGGGTGTGGACGACATCTAAAGGGGCGTGGCCAGCAGCATAGATGCCATGGAAGGCATCCAGAGAGTGTGGCCAGGATCCAGAGGAGGCATGACTGGCAGCAAGAGGGGGCGTGGCTGGCAGAGTGCAGGGGTGTGGCAGTTGGCTTACTGCACTGCGGGATACATAGCTCCCAGCAGTGAGAGCGGGGCTGAGACATAGATCAGAACATGCCTCCAACTGTGAGCTAAGACGGGCGGGCCGGTCACAGACAGTAGGAGGGCCGCATCCGGCCTGTGGGCCGCCCCTTGCCCAGGTCTGGTTTAGATAGTTCAAATGTGGTGACAGATTCCCTTTAACTGTAGAATGCAATTCTTGTTAAAAATCCAGAGATTGTCTACAGCTTAGGTCTTCTAGAGCCTTTATTTCTATTGCACGGAATAATTTATGGACATTTTAATAACATATTTTCAATAAAGAGATGTAGATAAGCTTTATGTCACTTTATTTTGTGCGGGAACAAATGATTGGATGTGACAAAATCCAACATGTGTTGCTGCCGCTTCTCTGGGCCTGCTCAGATCCGGGGTTCGCTGCTGCGGCTCGAGTGGTGACCGGACCTGGGCTCGCACGGCCGCACGTCCTCACAATTGTCGTAAAGGGGGTATTTACAGGGGATTTGTTGTGTCAGTGACGCCACCCGTGGGTTGCAGTGAGGGATGGTGACACCGCCGCTGCCTGGTGATGGGGCGCCCGGAGCTGATGGAGCGGGGCAGCAAGATGGGATCCTCTCCACGGGTAGGAGAGGTGTAGTCCCGGGGCCCGTGGTCTGAGCACGGGAGTGATGGCTACTGGAGGTGGCGCGCCGAGTTGGACCGGGGGTCAATGGTGTACTCCCAGTTCAGTAATTTCACACAAGTCCAGTGGTAAACCAAGTTGCCAGTGACCGGCTGCCATTGAAGGGTGTATTCGGGTGCCACACCCGGGTTAGTGAAGAGGTGTCCCTTCCTCCTGCATGCTGTGTTTGTCTCTCCTGTTGGACGACTTCGCTTGGAACAGAGAAGTCCACTCCCCGTTCTGTGTGTATTTGGGAGCTGTGGCCCACGAAATCTGACCCTTGGGATCTCTGTGGGTTCTGACAGACACCCTATCCCCCGCGTTGGGCTTCCGTTTCGCTCTCTGGGCTTCGGGAGAACAAAGCCTGATACCTCGTCCTCTGCTGGTTAATTAACAAGGGGGCATGCAACCTTCCTCGTCCTAGAGTCCAGGCACCCCGTCTGTGCATGGCCTCCGGACCGGATTCCCGCTGTTGGCACCGGCAGGCTACAACCCTGCCCCGGTCCACTTAATGTTTCCCGCAACCGGATCTCCGTCGCCTGTGGCCCTGTTCACCGTCTGCCACCAAGCCGGGTACTCCAAGGGCCCCTACCCCTGACTACACTGCACAGTCTGCACTTGACTTCCACTCACTACTCCTGTGTTTGACTGTTGTCAAAACTGTTCAAACTTCAAACTTCATCTTCCACTAAACTGACGTGTTCCCGCCTCTGAACGTAGGACCCCTAGGTAGGCATTCTCATCCATCTGATCCCGCCCACTGGTGTGTCCTTATGATCATGAGGGGGTGGCTAGGCGTTAATGGCTGTGTGTTGTACCTGGGTGTGGGTTTTTGGTGGTAACAAGGAGGGTGGACACTTTTGTGACTACCTGGTTTTGCCAGGGCGTCACACATGCACAATACTACTTTCTTCCGACTTCTGCCTTCAGGGGAGAGTTGGAATACAATCATAGTTGTTAGATAGTTTTCTTTCCCAAATCAAGGGGGACTCGCTGTGATAATCACCGCTGTGTCTGGACTCAGCTGAGTGTACCTCCGGATGCCGGCACTCGATATGACTTCCGGGTTCCAGGAAAGCCTCCCGGTGACATCATACCCAGAAGCCATAGCGCCGAGGCCGGGCTAGAGGGCGCGCGCTCAGGAGTCCGTGACAGAGCTGAACAGCGGTAGCCATATTAAGTCCTGGAAGAGGTAAGGGCAAAGAGCACAATCTATACAATAGTGACAGTTTGGGCCAGAAATCAACAACAACACCAGTAATACACAGACACAGCGGTGATTATCACCCCGCCCTCCTGCGTCTCCCTATTTATCCACCGCTAACAGAGAACAGTAGAGATAGGTGATAATGCCGCGCCACAGATCACTTCAGGAACAGTAAGATTAACGTATCTTTATTGGCATAGGTCTACGCGTTTCAGGAGCCACGCTCCCTTCCTCAGGACCGTAAGGAACGTGATTTGATGTCTCTTGGTTCCTTACGGTCCTGAGGAAGGGAGCGTGGCTCCTGAAACGCGTAGACCTATGCCAATAAAGATACGTTAATCTTACTGTTCCTGAAGTGATCTGTGGCGCGGCATTATCACCTATCTCTACTGTTCTCTGTTATCTGCCGTCGGGTGGCTGCTGCCTGGATTAACGATTTACATGCTGTCAAAGGGGTTGTGACTTGCACAACTCCATCTGGTGAGTATTCACTCCCCTTCCCTCACCCCATATTATTGGGGTAATACCCTATTTGCGCTTCTTTGTCCACAGCTTTATACAGTTATATTTATCCACCGCTGGCACACTGCTGGTCATGGTCTCCCGTCGAAGCACACGCGAAACACGTGTCGGGACCGGGTCCACATGTGAGGCCGACAGATTCCCCCCTCGGGTGCTATACATACCACGGGTAGGTCCTTCAGGTGCCACTTTACCACCACTGCATTATCTTATATGTTGTTTGAGATTATACCTACGCACTATTGGTGTTTTTTTATGCTGTTCATACTGGCCCTGATCTAGACCTTACCCGTCTGGATATTGCTTTAATGTATAAGCACTCCATGAATTCAGTAGTCCAAGGGATATACCATTTAACTCTCATGGTTTACATTTATGCGGCCCCCCTGGATTTAGAGATGTTTTTCTCTTCCCCTTACTTAGGCTAGGCGGCAGTCTGTCTCTCTCCTTGGGACCTCTTTCCTCCTTCTGTCTCATCTACTTGGTTTTTAATCATGTATGTCAAATTATCAACTGCTTATCACATGTGATCCTAATACTTGTATTTTTGTAACAATAAAAAATGGTATACTTTTTTTTCCACAATTGTGGTACAGTGGTCTTACTTGTAACATGACAAATACCCCCTTTTGTTCACAAGTTATTGTATGCATTTCATGGGGTTCATATATACTACTATCAATATGAGGTCCGCTATATTTGGTGTTTGTTTTCTTAACGTTATTTTACTATGTTTTTTTCACAGAGATACGATCAAGTCTTAATATGGATGAACTGTCATGCGAAAAGGCATGGCAGGACAAGTTGAACCAGCTATTTGAGACAGAGGAGGTTGTGGCCTCTGATCCAAAGTCTATGGAGGCCGGAGCCTTGACAAACAGCATGAGATTGCTTTTTAGTAAAAAAATACGATTGTGGTGGAATCGGTCATTCATGCAAAAATATTTGGAGAAGGATCTAATCCCTAGGGGTTTGAGGATCCAAGCATTCCCCTCTTTTAACTTGACCAATGAGGTTTTTAAACAGAAATGGGAGGCAGCTGCCACTGGCTGTTCTAGAGCATTCATGCAATTATTAATTCAACAGAATGATGAATCCATCCAGGAGGTGGAGGCGGAGATTGTGCGGTCGCAGAAGAAGCTAACGGGTCTTGTGAATGCTGATTATCTAAAAAATTCTATGAGTCAATAGATAAGGAATTCTCAAAATGGGAAAAAGACATACTATCTGTTAAGTCCAAGAAATATCAGAGTGACGTCTCTGATTATAAAAACAACTTGGTATAAACAGTTAGGTCCAGAAATATTTGGACAGTGACACAAGTTGTGTTATTTTAGCTGTTTACAAAAACATGTTCAGAAATACAATTATATATATAATATGGGCTGAAAGTGCACACTCCCAGCTGCAATATGAGAGTTTTCACATCCAAATCGGAGAAAGGGTTTAGGAATCATAGCTCTGTAATGCATAGCCTCCTCTTTTTCAAGGGACCAAAAGTAATTGGACAAGGGACTCTAAGGGCTGCAATTAACTCTGAAGGCGTCTCCCTCGTTAACCTGTAATCAATGAAGTAGTTAAAAGGTCTGGGGTTGATTACAGGTGTGTGGTTTTGCATTTGGAAGCTGTTGCTGTGACCAGACAACATGCGGTCTAAGGAACTCTCAATTGAGGTGAAGCAGAACATCCTGAGGCTGAAAAAAAAGAAAAAATCCATCAGAGAAATAGCAGACATGCTTGGAGTAGCAAAATCAACAGTCGGGTACATTCTGAGAAAAAAGGAATTGACTGGTGAGCTTGGGAACTCAAAAAGGCCTGGGCGTCCACGGATGACAACAGTGGTGGATGATCGCCACATACTTTCTTTGGTGAAGAAGAACCCGTTCACAACATCAACTGAAGTCCAGAACACTCTCAGTGAAGTAGGTGTATCTGTCTCTAAGTCAACAGTAAAGAGAAGACTCCATGAAAGTAAATACAAAGGGTTCACATCTAGATGCAAACCATTCATCAATTCCAAAAATAGACAGGCCAGAGTTAAATTTGCTGAAAATCACCTCATGAAGCCAGCTCAGTTCTGGAAAAGTATTCTATGGACAGATGAGACAAAGATCAACCTGTACCAGAATGATGGGAAGAAAAAAGTTTGGAGAAGAAAGGGAACGGCACATGATCCAAGGCACACCACATCCTCTGTAAAACATGGTGGAGGCAACGTGAAGGCATGGGCATGCATGGCTTTCAATGGCACTGGGTCACTTGTGTTTATTGATGACATAACAGCAGACAAGAGTAGCCGGATGAATTCTGAAGTGTACCGGGATATACTTTCAGCCCAGATTCAGACAAATGCCGCAAAGTTGATCGGACGGCGCTTCATAGTACAGATGGACAATGACCCCAAGCATACAGCCAAAGCTACCCAGGAGTTCATGAGTGCAAAAAAGTGGAACATTCTGCAATGGCCAAGTCAATCACCAGATCTTAACCCAATTGAGCATGCATTTCACTTGCTCAAATCCAGACTTAAGACGGAAAGACCCACAAACAAGCAAGACCTGAAGGCTGCGGCTGTAAAGGCCTGGCAAAGCATTAAGAAGGAGGAAACCCAGCATTTGGTGATGTCCATGGGTTCCAGACTTAAGGCAGTGATTGCCTCCAAAGGATTCGCAACAAAATATTGAAAATAACAATATTTTGTTTGGGTTTGGTTTATTTGTCCAATTACTTTTGACCTCCTAAAATGTGTAGTGTTTGTAAAGAAATGTGTACAATTCCTACAATTTCTATCAGATATTTTTGTTCAAACCTTCAAATTAAACGTTACAATCTGCACTTGAATTCTGTTGTAGAGATTTCATTTCAAATCCAATGTGGTGGCATGCAGAGCCCAACTCGCGAAAATTGTGTCACTGTTCAAATATTTCTGGACCTAACTGTAGGTGGAAGGTGCAGTCCACTAAAAAGAAAAAAAAAAGCCTACTATGTCTGGCTCTGTTTCTATGTTTTCAATTTCCTCATGTGATGAGGGGTCTCCTGCCAGTAATTTCCCCATGGGACCTACCACTAGGGCAGCAACAGCAAGATCAAAGGGCCAACAGCCACCCAAACGCCCCTTGAACTATCTATTGGCAATGGGGAAAAGGGGTGAAGACCGCACTAGAAATGGGGAAACACATAACATGGAGGTAGCAAACCTGACAAATATACAACTTTCTCATGACCAAATTGAACTCTTAAAACTTGGTTTGTCTTTTGTTCCTGATTCTATTATTGATTTATTCTCAGTGAGTAGAGACCTGAATCTCTTCCTGCGAAAACTCAATCTTCTCAGGATTCATACAAGTAAAGTCCATGATACCCCCTCTTGGATGTGGACCAAGTGGTTCTCCAGGACTTGGAGGATTTGGAGATGGAGGGTAAGAGTGCTATTACTAACCTTTTTCCATCAGATATTATGCCCAGATCCACCATCTTTCCCCCCTTGTTGCTCTGCTCACAACTCCAGATATTTCACGACCTGGTGGTGAGTGATTTACAAACACTCTCGACCAAGAAGAGTAGTTCGAATCTCCCACATAGGCTTAGAGTGACCCTGAGGGAGCTCCAGTCTATGGAGGGAGTCGTGTTTAAGCCAGCCGACAAGGGGGGCAACGTGGTGGTCTGGTCAAAAGAAGCCTATGAGAAAGAGGCCAATAAACAGCTTAAAAATAAGGATTCATATACCACTCCTCCCCGCACTAGTAAGTTTTTGACTGAGCTGCAACTGATCTGCCACTGCATTATCTTATATGTTGTTTGAGATTATACCTACGCACTATTGGTGGGTTCTTATGCTGTTCATACTGGCCCTGATCTAGACCTTACCCAGGTGGATATTGCTTTAATGTATAAGCACTCCATGATTTCACTAGTCCAAGGGATATACCATTTAACTCTCATGGTCTACTTTTATGCGTCCCCCCTGGATTTAGAGATGTTATTCTCTTCCCCTTACTTAGGCTAGGGGGAAGTCTGTCTCCCTCCTTGGGACCTCTTTCCTCCTTCTGTCTCATCTACTTGGTTTTTAATCATGTATGTCAAATTATCAACTGGTTAACACATGTGATCCTAATACTTGTATTTTTGTAATAATAAAAAATGTGTATACTTTTGTTCACAATTGTGGTACAGTAGTCTTATTTGTAACATGACAAATACCCCCTTTTTTCACAAGTTATTAAATGAAAAACAATGTTTCAGATTTAATTTTAAGTTCAGCCCCATGGATAGACATATACGCAGAGTGATTATGAATTATTGGCATTTAATTGAAGAAGATCGCGATTTACAGTTATTTGCAAAAAATAAACCATCCATTTCCTATATATGCAGCAGGAATTTGGGAGATTTTTTAGTTCACAAGCGATTTGAGCCCAAGTTGAACTGGTTACAAAAATCAATTGTTATTGGTAATTATAAACGTGGAACGTGGATCGTTTTGCAAGCAACATCTACAGGGCAAAACCGTAAAATTAGGAGGAATTTTTCATACAGTTAAACAATTCATATCCTGCAGAACTGATTATGTAGTCTACGTGATTTTCTGTACATGTGGTCGTTTTTACGTTGGAAAAAAAATTAGACCATTATTTGTCAGATTTAGGGAGCACCTGAATTCCCTAGCTACAGGGATTGGTGCACCTAGAGTGATAAAACATGTCCAAGGGGCACATGCAGGGGATAGGAATTCTTTAATGTTTTCCGGTTTGGATAAAGTGGTCCCTTCAGCTGCAGGTGGTAACACACACAGAATGCTTCTTCAACAAGAATCCAGATGGATTATAAAAAGTGAAGCTATGGGTCTTAGACTAAATGATAAAAACAATATGTTGTTTTTTTTGTAACTTGCTCATGGATTGTCCTTATATCTTCTTTATTATCAGTTTTTTAGTTCTAGTTTAATCATTGTTGAGCTTTGTATTTTTCACTCTTCTAGTTCTATTATATACAGTTAGGTCCAGAAATATTTGGACAGTGACACAATTTTCGCGAGTTGGGCTCTGCATGCCACCACATTGGATTTGAAATGAAATCTCTACAACAGAATTCAAGTGCAGATTGTAACGTTTAATTTGAAGGTTTGAACAAAAATATCTGATAGAAATTGTATGAATTGTACACATTTCTTTACAAACACTACACATTTTAGGAGGTCAAAAGTAATTGGACAAATAAACCAAACCCAAACAAAATATTGTTATTTTCAATATTTTGTTGCGAATCCTTTGGAGGCAATCACTGCCTTAAGTCTGGAACCCATGGACATCACCAAATGCTGGGTTTCCTCCTTCTTAATGCTTTGCCAGGCCTTTACAGCCGCAGCCTTCAGGTCTTGCTTGTTTGTGGGTCTTTCCGTCTTAAGTCTGGATTTGAGCAAGTGAAATGCATGCTCAATTGGGTTAAGATCTGGTGATTGACTTGGCCATTGCAGAATGTTCCACTTTTTTGCACTCGTGAACTCCTGGGTAGCTTTGGTTGTATGCTTGGGGTCATTGTCCATCTGTACTATGAAGCGCCGTCCGATCAACTTTGCGGCATTTGTCTGAATCTGGGCTGAAAGTATATCCCGATACACTTCAGAATTCATCCGGCTACTCTTGTCTGCTGTTATGTCATCAATAAACACAAGTGACCCAGTGCCATTGAAAGCCATGCATGCCCATGCCTTCACGTTGCCTCCACCATGTTTTACAGAGGATGTGGTGTGCCTTGGATCATGTGCCGTTCCCTTTCTTCTCCAAACTTTTTTCTTCCCATCATTCTGGTACAGGTTGATCTTTGTCTCATCTGTCCATAGAATACTTTTCCAGAACTGAGCTGGCTTCATGAGGTGATTTTCAGCAAATTTAACTCTGGCCTGTCTATTTTTGGAATTGATGAATGGTTTGCATCTAGATGTGAACCCTTTGTATTTACTTTCATGGAGTCTTCTCTTTACTGTTAACTTAGAGACAGATACACCTACTTCACTGAGAGTGTTCTGGACTTCAGTTGATGTTGTGAACGGGTTCTTCTTCACCAAAGAAAGTATGCGGCGATCATCCACTACTGTTGTCATCCGTGGACGCCCAGGCCTTTTTGAGTTCCCAAGCTCACCAGTCAATTCCTTTTTTCTCAGAATGTACCCGACTGTTGATTTTGCTACTCCAAGCATGTCTGCTATCTCTCTGATGGATTTTTTCTTTTTTTTCAGCCTCAGGATGTTCTGCTTCACCTCAATTGAGAGTTCCTTAGACCGCATGTTGTCTGGTCACAGCAACAGCTTCCAAATGCAAAACCACACACCTGTAATCAACCCCAGACCTTTTAACTACTACATTGATTACAGGTTAACGAGGGAGACGCCTTCAGAGTTAATTGCAGCCCTTAGAGTCCCTTGTCCAATTACTTTTGGTCCCTTGAAAAAGAGGAGGCTATGCATTACAGAGCTATGATTCCTAAACCCTTTCTCCGATTTGGATGTGAAAACTCTCATATTGCAGCTGGGAGTGTGCACTTTCAGCCCATATTATATATATAATTGTATTTCTGAACATGTTTTTGTAAACAGCTAAAATAACAAAACTTGTGTCACTGTCCAAATATTTCTGGACCTAACTGTACAATATTTTACTATTATATTGTTTTTAACCTGTGAACACGTCATTCCCTAGTCCCTTCCTTTAACACTAGAACTACTGAGGTAGTCATTTTGACTACTTTGCACCATGTATTTCTATATAGGTGTCACAAGTCCAGTAGTTCTAGTGTTAAAAGAGCAAGGAATTGACGTGGTCTTTAGAGACTTGTCAAAGCGCCGGCTGCCGGTGCGAAACAGCTGTCGTCTGTGTGTCCCTATCCCCCTCCTTCCTAGGATGTTTTTCCTTTTCTTATAAGAATAAATGTGAATTTTTCTGCAAGAAAAAACTGGTGAGTGCCTTCCTTCCTTATATTTTTTATGCTGATTTTATAAACTTTACTTTTTTGAATTTCAAAACCTAAACATCCGAGCTGACCACTACAGGTATGTAGAAAATCTGCCTGATAGTGCCAGTATAGCACTGGCTCTAGGTTATACACGAAAATCCTGGTGATTGGTTCCCTTTAAAGGTTTGTGTAAATGTATTGTTTTTACTCAGGTTTCCTTCCTCTAATGATCATCACAGTTAAACATCCAAAACTAGTGTAAGAAATATGCAAATGCATAAAAATAAATATATTTTAACAACCACATCCATTTTAACCCCTTCACCGACCACCTTGTTTTCACCTTCCTGACCAGGCCAAATTTCAGAATTCTGACTAGCGTCACTTTATAAAGTAATAACTCTGGAACTGTTTAATGGATCTCAGTTATTCTGAGACTGTTTTTTTGGGGACACATTGTATGTTATGATAATGATAAATTTAGAATGACATTTGTTTATTTTTATTCAAATTTCAAACTTTTAATTTTTATGCCCTTAAACTAGAAAGTTATGTCACACAAAATAATAAATAACATTTCTACTTAACATCAACATCATTTTTGAAACTTATTTTTTTTGTTAGGAAGTTTGAAAGTTTACCAGCAATTTTTCATTTTTCCAACAAAATTTAAAAAATCAATTTGTTATGATGACTCTGGGATTGCGGGGAACCAGGGCCCCTAAGCTGGCCCCAAAAGCTAAGGGGGTCCTATGGTATCCCTGTTCTCAGGGATACCCCTTATGGTGGATATGCCTGAGTCTCCTTCTTGACCCTGTTCTTGACCAGTCCTGATCTCTTTGCCCCTCCGCTTAGGGAGGGAGGGGACAGGGGTTTAATCGAAGTCACAGATATAGACAGACAAAGGAAAAAAACAAAACTCTCACACAATGTACGTACAAAAGAAAAGACTAAAAAAGATTCAGGAGGAAGCACAAAAGGAGGAAGGAAGCTACAAAACAATTTATAAACTTCCACAACTGCAACAAGCAAATAGCACAATTTTCACCAGAGAGTCTAGGACACCGCACCACACAGACCAACATAGAAACTATAGTTGGCATGAGTAGAAGATTTCATCCAGCTTAACCCCTTCAGCCTTTTGCGTTTTTCCGGGGATTTTTTCCTCTCTTTCTTCCGAGAGCCGTAGCTTTTTTATTTTTCCGACAATCTTGCCATATAAGAGCTTGTTTTTGCAGGACGAGTTGTAGTTTTAAGTGACACCATAAGTTTTACCATATAGTGTACTGGAAAACGGCAAACAAATTCCAGGTGCAGAAAAATTGCAATGAAAGTGTGATCGCACAATAGTATTTGGGATATTTTATTTATTGTGTTCACTATATGGTAAAACTGATGTGTCGGTGTGATGCCTCAGGTTGGTGCGAGTTTGTAGACACCAAACAGGAATAGGTTTACTTGTATCTAAGTGGTTAAAAAATTCACAAGCTTGTCCAAAAAAAAGTGGTGCACGTTTTGCGCCATTTTCCGAAACCCGTAGCGTTCTCATTTTTCAGGATCTATGGCTCTGTGATGGCTTATTTTTTGTGTCTTGAGCTGACGTTTTTAACTGTACTGTTTTTGTGCAGATGCTACATTTTGATCGCCTGTTATTGCATTTTGCGCAAAATTAGCGGCGACCAAAAAAATTAATTTTGGCGTTTGGAATTTTTTTTGCTGCTACGCCATTTACCAATCAGATTAATTGATTTTATATTTTGATAGATCGGGCATTTCTGAACGCGGTGATACCAAATATGTGTATATTTTCTAACCCTTTAATTTTCAATGGTGTGAAAGGGGGGTGATTTGAACTTTTAGGTTTTGTTATATTTTTTTAATTTTTTAATACTTTTTTTAACTTTTTTTTTTTTAATCTTACTAGTCTCCCTAGGGGTTATAAGGATCAGCAATCTGATTGCTCTGCCATATCTCCAGATCATAGCTACAAAGCTAAGATCTGCAGATATGCTTCTTTACTTTCAATGCCGGCTATATTACGGCATTGAGAGGAAGTGACTTATGTTAGCTTCAGGCGTCATCACATGACCCTGTGCTACCATGGCAAACACCGGAAGTCACGTGATCATGTCACGTGACTTCCGATGGGGACGGGGTAAGTCAGCATAATGGCGGCGCACACATACATCTCGGTGCCAGATTTTGGCAGCGTATGTAAGGGGTTAATAGTCACGGGTGGACGCGATTCCACTTGCGACTAGCAGGCACACATGTCAGCTGTTGAAATCAGCTGATATGTGCGCGGATCCCACGGCAGGGGGCAGGGATTAACCCCACACGATCCATGACGTACCCAGTACGTCATGGGTCGTTAAGGGGTTAAATACAAGGGGAGCAGATGTGATTGGTCACCCCATCACATGTGATCAAAGGAACCTAACAAGCAGACTAACAGAGCTTAAATCCTGCTAGCTTGAATTGTCACACAACAAGTCGACACCCAAGTCTGCCTGTGTTGTTCCCAGATATCAGAGAAACCAGTGTGAGAATCTACAATGTGAACAGAGCCTGCCACTGCCATAACAGCCGGCGAAGTATGTGCAAAACTCCATGTGACACAATTTTTTAGGGACCATATCACATTTGAGGAAATTTTGAGGGATCTATATGACAGAAAATACCTAAAAGTGACACCATTTTAACAAACTGCACCCTTCAAAGTGCTTAAAAAAGTTCAATAAGTTTATTAACCCTTTAGCTGCTTCACAGGAATTGAAGCGATGTGGAAGAAAAAAATAAAAATTTTATTTTTTCTCACAAAAATGTTGTTTAGCTCCAAATTTTGTATTTCTACAAGGGTAACAAGAGAAAATAGACAATACCATTTGCTATGCAATTTCTCCTGCTTACGCCAACACCCCATGTGTGGTTGAAAACTACTGTTTGGGCGAACAGCAGGGATCTCAGAAGGGAAGGATTACCATTTGAATTTTGGAATGCAAAATCGGCTGGAATTAAAAGTGGATGCCATGTGTTTGCAGAGCCCCTGATATGCCTAAATAGTGGAAACCCCCCACATGTGACCCCATTTTGAAAAATAGACCTGTAATAAGCTGGCCACAAATTAAAGACTATTGGACCAATGGACGTAGAACAGACTTTTTCTAGCACAGAGTGTTGGTTACGTTGATCTTATTGTTATTTTAATTAGAGATTTGCTTGCTTAAAATTTAAGATGACTATGACTGTTTCAGGGACAACTCCAGCCTGTCAACTCCAGCCTGTTTCCATGGATTCTAATACAATCAGGCCTGCAGTAGGAGTCATTGTCCTGCATCTGGTGGGGGGTTTTGCATCTTTGTTCATCTCTTTAGCTATGTGCGCACATTGCGATCAATTCCGCAGCGTGTAAGTCACTGCCTGTGCGTCTCAGAACTCAGCCGAAAAAGCTGCATTCTGAGACGCATTTGGCAGAACGCAACATGTGCACATTCCTGGAGAATTCATGCGTTCTGGATGCTTTCTCTGCCATAGAGAAAGTGGTAAAAGCATCCAGAACGCATATTTTTCACAGTACGGTCCCACTTGGCTCTGCAGCATCCCCATAGACTTGCAGCAGAGCCGAGTGGGACCCCACTGTCAAAAATAGCATGACTGGCTGCGAGACAGTGCTGCGCGATCAGAATGAACTCGGATGAACTTCACCCGACTTCATTGTGATCGCGCGGCTCTGTGCGTGTGCCGCAATTTGATTTGCGGTCACACGTGAAGGACTCACCTCATCATGGAAGGTATCTCGGGGAGACACCTGCCATGATTATCCTAGGACTTAGTGGCAGCTATAGGCTGCTGCCATTAACTCCTTATTACCCCGTTTGCCACCGCACCAGGGTAATTCGGGATGAGCCGGGTAGAGTCCCGGGACTGTGGCATCTAATGGATGCTGCAATTCTGGGCACTGCTGGCTGATATTCTTAAGCTGGGGAGCTCCACATAACGTAGAGCTCCCCATCTTGAGAATACCAGCCTTCAGATGTGTGGCTTTGCCCTGGCTGGTATCCAAATTGTAGGGGACCGCACGTAGTTTTTTTTCAATTATTTATATATTTTCTTAACTGCTCAATATAGACACGCCCACCGCCGGCTGTGATTGGTTGAAGTGAAACAGCTGTCATTCAGCGTGGGGGCGTGTCTGACTGCAACCAATCATAGGCGCCGGTAGGCAGAAGAAGCAGGGAATACGTGATGGATTAATGAGCGGCCGGCATTTTCAAAAGAGGAGAAGCTGCCACAGTGGGAATGCCGTGCAGCGCCGCGCCGGTGATCGTGGATCGGTGAGTATGAGAGAGGGGGTGGGAGGGAGAGACCGACATGGACAGAGAGAGAAAGAGACAGAGACAGAGAGAGAGACCAAATGACAGACCGACTGACAGAGAGAGAGAAAGACCTGCATTTATTATGTCAAAAACAAATGCAGATCGCTAGTAAAAAGCAAGTGAAATGCAATCTTTCTTGAAAAATATGCGTTTAGACATTTCTCATTGACTTCAATGTTATTAAAACGCTGCCAAAATGGCAAAAACAATTGCCATGTTGCTTCTTCTTTTTCCACAACTAAAATGCAGTGTTTGTAAATGCATCGTGAGCACAAGAAAGCCCTATTTCCCATAGACTTTGCCTGGAAATCAAAACACATGCAATTTTGCATTAAAACGCTGCAGCTCAAAACGCTGCTAAGGCTACTTTCACACTTGCGTTGAACGGTATCCGTTGCATTGCGTTGTGTAACGGATGCAACGGATGTGTTGCATATAGTGACACAACGGATGCAACGGATGCTGCAAAACAACGCAATTCGTTTTGATTTTTTTTTTTTTTTTTTCCCGGTTTTACCAGCGGCAGACTATAGTGAACGATCAGCTGATCGTTCCCTGCAGCCGGCCGCTGGGTGATCAGCTGATTGCTCCCAGTAGCCGGCCGCCGGGTGATCAGCTGATCGCTCCCGGCTGCCGGCCGCCGGGTGATCAGCTGATCGCTCCCTGCAGCCGGCCGCCGGGTGATCAGCTGATCGCTCCCGGCTGCCGGGTGATCAGCTGATCGCTCCCTGCAGCCGGCTGCCGGGTGATCAGCTGATCGCTCCCGGCCGCCGGGTGATCAGCTGATCGCTCCCTGCAGCCGGCCGCCGGGTGATCAGCTGATCGCTGTCACTTGCCGGCGCCCGGGCATGCCGGCGGGCGGGCGCTCAGCTGAGCGCTGTGACTTGCCGGCGGCCGGGCATGCTGGTGGCCGGTCATTCAGCTGAGCGCTGTCGCTTGCCGACGGCCGGGCGCTCAGCTGAACGTTCGGCCACCGCGAGCCAAAATAAAGTTTGATTTAAAAAAAAAAAAAAAAAAAAAAAAAAAAAAAGAGCATGCGCAGTGAAATCCAGAGGATTCCGCTGCTCAAAATAACGTTACATGCTGCGTTCCTCCCGCTGGGCGGAAGCAACGGAGCGTCGCCCAGCGGAAGCAACGCAGCTCCTTTTGGTACAATCCGTCAACCATACAAGTCTATGGGAAACAGCGGAATCCGTTAACGGATTCCGCTGTTTCCCAAAAGGGCGGATTGTAACGGAAGGAAAATAACGCAAGTGTGAAAGTACCCTAAGGCTAAGTTCACACTTCAGTTGTTTTCAATCCGTCAGGTCCGTCAGCAATGGATCAGTTGTTTTTTAGATGTCAACTGATGCAACTGATGTGTTTTTCACAGGATTCCTTTCACAGGAATCCTGTGAAAAAACTGATCAGTTGCGTCCGTTACATCCGCTGTGCATCCGTTTTTTGACGGATCAGTCATGATCCGTTTGTGTTTGGGACAGCCCAGTGGACGTGCCAAACATGCTGGGCATGCTCAGTAGAGCATGGTGGAATCCAGCGCTGGATTCCGTCGTAAGACGGATTACGACGGAATCCAGCACCATAGACATACATTGCAAGTGTGGCGGATGGCGACGGATTCCTGCGCGGCGCGTTAATTTTGACGGCCCGAAAAACGTTACATTCTGCGTTGCTCCCCTCTTGGCGGTCAGTCAAAAACGACGGACCGCGATGCAGCGGATGCAACGCAGGGTCATCAGTCGCAATCCGTCACTAATAGAAGTCTATGGGGAAATACTGGATTCCTGCAAAATATTTTGCAGGATTCCGTAATTCCTCAAGGCTACAGATTGTGACTGATGCAAAACAACTGAAGTGTGAACTTAGCCTTAAACGCATGAACAAAAGCAAAGTGCGCACATAGCCTTTAGACCATAAGGACTATGGTGTCACACTCCCCGGGTCCCGTCGTTGCCTGTCACTCACCGCTCCGGTCTCCGGTTCTCCTGCCCGCGGCGGTCCCTCTCACTCCCCCTCCTGTACGTCCTCTGTGCCCTCCATCAACCAGTCCCGGCGTTCCTCTGCGACCCCAGACACTCCCTCTGGCTCCCCTGCATCTCCTTCACCTTCCCCACCGCTTCCTGCTCTGGTCTCCGGCACTCGGGCCTCGTGCATGCACATTAGGGCACGCACGCTCACTCACCTCTTCTTAAAGGGCCAGCGTCCCGGGAACAGGATATGGCTAATTACAGGTACTGGGTATATAAGACTTACTTTTCCCTGTGGGCGGTGCCTGTTCAGCGTGTTCCCATAGCTAGGTGTTCAGGTCCCTCTGTGTATTGTACCCAGATTAATCTTGTCTCTTCCGCAGAGCCCGTCTGCCGTCCTGACCTGGTCCCAGAGTGCCGATTACCCAGGAGGTGTCCCAGTGACTGTTTGCTAAGGATCCTGCCATCTCCCATCAGCCTGAACCTGTCACCTGGACTTTACCTGGAAGCTCCATCCTGCACGTCCCGCTGGATCCGGACCCCATCGGCTGTGACTACTCGGCACCTGTACCCGGTTCCCGTCATCTGTCCTGCCTCCGGTTCCCGTTGGACTATTAGTCATCTCCCGTGCCGATCTCTGAAGGACCCGTACCCCGTACTCCCTGTGTTCCGGCTGCCGTGCATTTAGGCCCTCTGGTGGGGTGACCAGACAGTCCCTGTATAGGGAAAGGAGAGTACTGAGTTTTAGTTGGCCACACATAATAAATGAATAAAGAGTGCAACTATAATAATACAAAATATTTATATAGAAAAATATACAACATGAAGCACTTTCAGTTTTCATAAGACAATGGTAAAATGCAGATAGGTGAATGGAGATAAAGAATCGGAGTGTTCCCTACTTAGGGCCTTAGCAGCATGTAATAATATAAGGGTATATCGCATGTCCCTATGCATATAGTAGTTGGCCCAAACCATACATAGAGATCTCCACATAAGAGACCCAAAGAAAGTTCCATATGGAAGGGAAAATGAGTCCAGCCCTACACAAAGAGACCAAGCTTACCCATGAGTGATGTACAAGTGCCGCTGCTGAATTAGAGGTCCTGTGGGGAAAGAGGAAAGCCCCGACGCGTTTCGCAATGCTTCCTCGGGGGGCCATAACACGGTCCCATGAATCCACCTCCAGGACGTTACATATGGTTGCTGTAAGACTGTGTACAGAAGAAATAAAAATTGCTGCATTGTTAACCTGCCGAGGTGATTAATATAACTCACAACCTCAGATCTTTACAAGATCCCTCAAGGAATTTAACTATGTTTGTGTTGAACACCTCTTTCCCAGGTGCTTCACAGAATTTTATACACGCAGCAAATCTTGGAATGGAAGGAGTGTCATTTTGGCTGGAATAGATAGCAGACACCATGTTACATTTGAAGAGGCCAAAACATGCCAACACAGCAAAAATCCCTACATTTGAACCCATATTGGAAATACCTCTTGAGGAATTCATCTGTAGGGGTAGTGAGAATTTCTAACCTTCAGGCGATTCACAGAATTGTTTAACATCGGGCTGAATACATAAAAAAATACCATTTTTTTCCACTAAGATGTCACTTTGGCCCTAAGTGTTTAATTTTCAAAAGCGTCATGTCACATTGGCAGAGCCACTGAGATGCCAGAACAACAGGACCCCCCACAAATGACCCCATTTTACATACTACACCTCAATGAATTCATCTCGGGGTGCAGTGATACCACTGTTGTGTAACTGAATTTTATATCATTGGGCAGGGAAGAAAAAAATCATTCCATTTTTACTGCACGATTTCATTTTAGCCCCAAATTTTACATTTTCTCATATGTTGAAATGGGTAAAAATGGCACAAATGATTTGTCAAACGAATTTCTGCTGAAAGTGATTATACCACATACAGTCATATGAAAAAGTTTGGGCACCCCTATTAATGTTAACCTTTTTTCTTTATAACAATTTGGGTTTTTGCAACAGCTATTTCTGTTTCATATATCTAATAACTGATGGACTGAGTAATATTTCTGGATTGAAATGAGGTTTATTGTACTAACAGAAAATGTGCAATCCGCCTTTAAACAAAATTTGACCGATGCAAAAGTATGGGCACCTCAACATAAAAGTGACGTTAATATTTTGTAGATCCTCCTTTTGCAAAAATAACAGCCTCTAGTCGCTTCCTGTAGCTTTTAATGAGTTCCTAGATCCTGGATGAAGGTATATTTGACCATTCCTGTTTACAAAACAACTCCAGTTCAGTTAAGTTTGATGGTTGCTGAGCATGGACAGCCCGCTTCAAATCATCCCACAGATGTTCAATGATATTCAGGTCTGGGGACTGGGATGGCCATTCCAGAACATTGTTATTGTTCCTCTGCATGAATGCCTGAGTAGATTTGGAGCGGTGTTTTAGATCATTGTCTTGCTGAAATATCCATCCCCTGCGAAACTTCAACTTCGTCACTGATTCTTGCACATTATTGTCAAGAATCTGCTGATACTGAGTTGAATCCATGCGACCCTCAACTTTAACAAGATTCCCGGTGCCGGCATTGGCCACACAGCCCCAAAGCATGATGTAACCTCCACCAAATTTTACTGTGGGTAGTAAGTGCTTTTCTTGAAATGCCGTGTTTTTTTGCCTCCATGCATAATGCCTTTTTGTATGACCAAACAACTCAATCTTTGTTTCATCAGTCCACAGGACCTTCTTCCAAAATGTAACTGGCTTGTCCAAATGTGCTTTTGCATACCTCAGGCGACTCTGTGTATGTGGCGTGCTTGCAGAAACGGCTTCTTTCGCATTACTCTCACATACAGCTTCTCCTTGTGCAACTTGCGCTGTATTGTTGACCAATGCACATTGACACCATCTGCAGCAAGATGAAGCTGCAGGTCTTTGGAGGTGGTCTGTGGATTGTCCTTGACTGTTCTCACCGTTCTTCTTCTCTGCCTTTCTGATATTTTTCTTGGCCTGCCACTTCTGGGCTTAACAAGAACTGTACCTGTGTTCTTCCATTTCCTTACTATGTTCCTCACAGTGGAAACTGACAGTTTAAATCTCTGAGACAACTTTTTGTATCCTTCCCCTGAACAACTATGTTGAATAATCTTTGTTTTCAGATCATTTGAGAGTTGTTTTGAGGAGCCCATGATGCCACTCTTCATAGGAGATTCAAATAGGAGAACAACTTGCAAGTGGCCACCTTAAATACCTTTTCTCATGACTGGATACACCTGCCTATGAAGTTCAAAGCTAAATGAGGTTACAAAACCAATTTAGTGCTTTAGTAAGTCAGTAAAAAGTAGTTAGGAGTGTTCAAATTAAGAAATTGATAAGGGTGCCCATACTTTTGCACCGGTCAAATTTTGTTTAAATGCGGATTGCACATTTTCTGTTAGTACAATAAACCTCATTTCAATCCAGAAATATTACTCAGTCCATCAGTTATTAGATATATGAAACAGAAATAGCTGTTGTAAAAACCCAAATTGTTATAAAGAAAAAAGGTTAACATTAATAGGGGTGCCCAAACTTTTTCATATGACTGTATATGCGTTTCCCTTTTGTTTTGAATTACTGAAATAAAGTAACTTTTTGATGATATTCTAATTTATTGAGATGCACCTGTACATATATATGCAGGTATAGTGACAATTTTGACTCCATCAGTGTTTTCCAGAATCAAACACACAGTGGAAGTTGTTGAGTGAAAATTGCAAATCTGCCATTGTAGTGCCCAATTCATTGTGCCCAGCTCGTGCTTCTGGAGACATGGAGCCTTTAAATTATGTGGAGTCTTATTGCTACAGTACTGACAAACATGTGGACACTAGCTGCGGTTTAGGTACACTATGGAGCTCAGAAGAGAGGGGGACATTTGGAATTGGGAGCACAGAATTTATTGATTTTTTTCTGGGGGGCGAGGAGCCATTTCACTTTCCAGAGTTGAAGCAATGTTGAAACCCCCTATATTTTCATTCACAGTTGTTTTTTTATGGAATAATTTGAAGCTTTTATTGAGAACAGTTTACATGATATTTTGGACCACATTTATCCTGTACTCTATTCTGAGCATTTACATCGTTGTTTCCATTTTAATCTCTGAATTACATGAATCGGATAAAACCCCAAGGGATCCATTCACTATAATTAGGTAGAATTACTTTAGACTCCGTCTGGCCTCTGTTTAGTGGTGTCCATCTTTTCAGACGTGCACAAAACGCTGGTTGATGCTGCTTTTATGCACGTTTAAAAAAAAAAAAAAAAGAAACTATTCGATCATAGGCCAGAGAGAGTCCACAGTGTCTTCATCTGCCTCATTATAGTGAATGTTCAAACGGGTGTTCATTTTGAATCATGTATTTCAGTGATCTACACAGAAACCCCGGTGAAAGTGCTCAGCGAAGAGTGCAGGATAAATATGAGCCGAGCCTTACTTATCTTTGGGGGGCAGAACAAACAAATCAGCAGCAGATCAAGAATTGGTTTTATTTTGAACATCATTCCTCGTGTGGTATAAGTGATATGTAGGCTTTATTCTTCGGGTCAGTGCAATTACGTTGATGACAGATTTATATCATTTTTTTTATGTTTTGCTGCTTTTACACAATAAAAACAATTTTATAGAAAAAATAATTGTATTTACATAGCTATAATCTGAGAGCTATAGCTTTTTTATTTTTCTGGTAATAGAGTCATGGGAAGGCTTGTTTTTTGTGGGATGACTTTTTTTGATCATTTTTTGATCATTTTCTATTCCAATTTTTGGGAGGGAAAATGAACATAACCCAGCAATATAGGATTTTTACACCATTAGTCATATGTTAAAGTTGATAAGACAGGTTTATTCTTCAGGTCAATATGATTACAGCAATACCACATTTATATAATTTTTTATGTGTTGCCGCTTTAACATAATAAAAACTATTTAATTGGAAAAATAATTGTTTTTGCATTGCTATATTCTGAGAGCTATAGCTTTTCTATTTTTCCAATGATGGAGCTAAGTGGTAGCTTGCTTTATGTTTGACAAGATGACGTTTTCAGCTATATTATTTACATTTACATGCGACTTTTCGATTGCATTTTTTCCCACTTTTTTGGACCATATAAATAAAAAGCATCGTTATTTGTCACGTTTTTAATTTCTTTTTTTTATGGTGTTCATTGAAGGGGTTAAATAGTGTGAATGTTTTATAGATCAGGTTGTTCTGGACGTGGCAATACCAAAAATGCATAGTTTTTAGTTTATTTTTGTTTTTACATAAATATACTGTACGTATTTATTGGTTTAATATTTTTTTTCATTGTTTTGGCTATTTATTTTGGGATTATTAAAACATGCTTTTACGGGGTTTTTTTTTTAACTTTTTTTTCCACTTTTTTTTAGTCCCTTTGCTGGTATAATGTATGGCCATGCACAAGCATGGCCATACATTGTACCTGTCAGTGCTGTACTGTCACGTCCCCACCGGAGTCCGCTCCTGCGATTTCTGCTTTGATCACCAGGTGGCACTGTATTTCCTCTGTGGGCGATGCTGGTGATAGGGAAGAAGTTGGCGCCAGTGGCTTTGGTGGGAGCAGGCTGCTCCTACTACTAAGCTGGGTTTCCCTGGGGCCTGCAATAACACTGGCTGACGGTGGTAGCGTGTGTCTTCCAGCTGAGGTTACCACCTTTCAGCTTCAGCCAATGGGAAGACACCACACCCTTCTTATTTTCCCTCCTGTCTGCTAGTCGCTGCCAGATATAGTCTTGTATTTCACTGCTTGTCTCAAATTATTGCCCTGTTCCCAATATTGATTCCCATGTTTTGACCCCTGCCTGCTTTCTGACTACTCTCCTGCCTGCCGTTTTTGTACCTCCCTGCCATCTCCGGTTAATGACCTTAGCCTGATTCCAGACTACGCTCTAGTCTGCCGATTTTGTCCCTTTTCTGTATCTCCTGGTTTGACCCTGCCTGTCGACTACTCTTCCTGGACTCAGTCTTCCACAGGTAGCATTTCCTGGGGCCCTGTAGTAATTCCAAATCCCTGTATAGGGGTTAAAGGGTTTCGGGGTTCTCAAGATCCTGCTAGTGAGCGGCTTGCCTCTGGCTTGTCCGTCCTGAGACCGTGGTTCCAGGCAGACGTCACATGTAGAGAATGAAGCCTCTTAGACCATGCTCCTGGCATGGCCTAACAGTCTTGCCATAGCTGGCTGACCTGAAGGGCATTGTGATGACCTTGGGTTGCTATGGCAATGATCGGGCCTACGTGATCACATCACAGGGGACTCCATTGGGTGGAAGTGGGAGCGCACGCCCTCTCTGTGCTTCCTTAATGCTTAATGCAATCATTATTGGCATTAAGGAGGTTAAATAGCCAGGGGCAGTGAGTGAACCATCCCCGGCTGTGACATCTGAAGTTCGGCTATCACTTAAGTCAAGCTCCCTGGGGCGATCGTGTGGGTACAGCTCCTGTGCCTGAGCAATCACCATGATGTAAGCTTACGCCACAGGTCGTGAATCTGTATCTAGTGTGTAGTGTTTGCAATTTAATCTGACAGCAGCATGATGTAGGGACAGAGACCCTGATGCCTTTGATGTGTACTTAGTTTACTGGGTGCAGCAGTTTTGATAAAATCATTTTTTTCTGCTGCAGTTCTAGCAGAGCTTAGAATGTTAAGACCCTTTGTAATCCCACCCGCTGCACTGATTAGCAGTTTTCTTTATACAATAAATAGTGACAGAAAGCTGCTAATCACTGTTGGAGATGTGGTTGAACTAGGAGGCAAGTAGCTGCTTGTTCTATACTGATAATCACCTTCTGATGAAACGTTGATTGCATTGATATAGCAAAACAGAGCCCAGTAAGTGACACATTGCTGGAATAAGGGTCTCTGACCCTACATCATGGTGCTCTCATATTACAAAGCAAAAACCTGGTGGCAAATTCCCTTTAAGGCAACAATTATATATGATAGTAGGGCAGACTGGTTTGTAAAATGAATGGATAATACAATGGCTTTATCTTCTACATAAATACTAAGCTCATAGAAAAGTATACAGCAAAGACACAAAGGTCAAAATTTATCTGTAGCTTTCCCTGCACAGTATTTATCTTTCGTACTAATTTATAACAAAAAGATAATCCTTGACAGTTTGATATACTAGCGTCTTGGAATAACCCACAATATTTCCCTCAGGAGGATTTTATCAGCTTGATAAATATAGGCCATATAGGTTTGCAGCTGCTCTTCTTTGCTGTCTTCTTGTTCAATCTGCTTAACAATTAAGAATGTGTAAGAAACCTATATACTGACGAGCAAAAGGGTAACAATGGTTTTTTTTTTGTTTTTTTTTTTACTTTCAGGCTCCATATCTCACCATCCACTAATCTTTGAGAATGAGACTACTTTCATTTTATAGACAATCATCTTGGCTATCTCATACATTATTTGACTTCTTGCAACTTTTATACAGATTCTTGTCATGTGAGTGCATTGTTATTATTTTGCTCCTAAAAAGAAAAATCTAAATTTTAATTTGTATTGTTTTATTAGTATTTTATAAATCTCCTTTGGCTCTCAACACTGCCTGAATCCTTCTGGCCGTGCTCTCGATCAGATTCAACAATGTCTTGGCCGAAATCTGAGCCCAGGTCTCTTCTACACATTCCCAATGTTGGTGCCTACTGGTCGACCCATTTGGCTATGCATAAGTATTTTTCTACAACTCTACTGACAAGTTTTCATTGGGGTTGAGGTCTGGGGAGCGTGGGGTCCAATCAAGCACTTCTACTTCATTGTCATTGAACCATTTCTTTGCCAATTTCAATGTATGCTTCAATTTGTTGTCTAGTTCGAGCAGTATGTTGTCCTTTTCATACCCATAATACTCGAGTGTATGAAGTAAACTGTCTTGTAGGATACTGTCACGCTCCCCGGTCCCCGTGCTGCACTCCCCGGTCCCCGTGCTGCGCTCCCCGGCTCCCGACAGCGCTCCCTGCTCACCGCTCCGGATCCCGGTCCCTCCCTCCACGGCCTCCCTGCTCCCTCTCCCTCGCCTGCGTCCTCCATGTGTCCTGTTCCCCGCTCCCGGCGCTCCTCTGCTTCACAGGACACTCTGCCGGGCACTCCTGCTTTCTCTGCTCCGCTTCCTGCCCTGGCTCCTGGCATACGGGCCTCGCGCATGTGCATTAGGGTGAGCGCACGGTCACTGATCCTCTCTTAAAGGGCCAGCACCCAGAAACAGGATATTGCCTATACAGGTACAGCGTATAAGAGGATTCCCCTTCCAGGTTGGCGGGGCCTGTTCTACATGTTTAGTAAGCTTTGGAGTTCAGGTCCCCTTCTGCCTTGTCCGGTACTAACCCTTCTCTCTCTCATAGAGCCTGTCCTGCCACGCCAACCGGTTCTAACCACGCCTGCTCCAGAACTCCTGTTGGTGACTGTCGGCTGATATCCACCACCTCTTCAGTCCCGCCAGTCTCCAGTCCCTGGCTCTGTGTGGTGATCTGCCATCTTGCTCAGCTGGTTTCAGATTCCGCCTGACATCTACCCGGCCTCTGACCCTGAGCCTCGTCACCTGGACTACCTTCTCCGTACGGACTGTCTGGCTACTAGGAGTGCTTTGGTTGCCGTGCATCAAGGCCCTCTGAAGGGGTGACCGGCCTGGTTGCCTCACCCGGGGAATCCGGTGTACAGTCCAGTGTTTCCACCACCAGGTCCTAACAGCTAGAATAGGCCATGGATCCCGCCGAAGCACTAGCATCCCAGCTGGCTGGATTGCAGCAGGAACTGGGACGACAACGTGAGACCGAATCCCGCATGCTAGCCTTCATGACATCAGTGGACACCCGCCTGAATACGCTGCAAGCGACTGCCACGTCTCTGGTGACTCAGTCCACCTCCGCAGCTCCAGTGGCAGCTTCCTCTGATACCTCTAAACTCCGTCTGGCCTCTCCACCCCGGTATGCCGGAGATCGTAAGACCTGCAGGGGATTCTTGAATCAGTGCTCCCTTCACTTCAAGCTGCTTCCGCACCTTTTTGCCTCTGACCAAGCCAAGGTGGCGTTCGTGATGTCCCATCTAGAGGGAGAGGCACTGACCTGGATGAACCCCTTGTGGGAGAAGGAGGACCCTGTGACCACCAACATTCTGGAATTCCTGCAGGCTTTTCGTACCACCTTTGACGAACCCGGACGCACCTCCGTGTCCACCTCATCGCTCCTCAGGCTACGTCAGGGGACTTTGACGGTGGGTCAGTATGACATCAGCTTCCGCACCTTGGCCTCAGAATTAGGGTGGAACAATGAGGCCCTAACCGCCGCCTTCTGGGAAGGACTCTCTGGTCGTATTAAGGACGAGCTGGCCGGCCATGATGTTCCACCCTGGATGCCCTGATCGCTTTAGCAACCCGAGTGGACCTCCACTTTCAGGAACGATCCAAAGAGGTGTCCCGCGACAGGCGTACGGCATTCCTCCCCCCACTGAAGTCCACCGTTCCCCAGTCGGCGTCATCTGGCGTTCCTGTCCACGAGCCCATGCAGATCGACCGCCTGAGGCAGTCCGAGCAACGCCGAGCAGAACGGCTCGCTAAGGGCCTCTGCTTCTACTGTGGAGATGGTACACACCTGCTATGTTCCTGTCCAGAAAAGCCGGGAAACTCCAAAGCCTAGGCTTGGTAGGAGAGGCCACACTAGGTACTGGGACTCTCTCAGACCCCGTTACATGGACTGTTCAGGTGACAACGGAAGAAACGCGGTTCACGGCAGAGGCGTATCTCGATTCCGGGGCAGCAGGCAACTTCATCCAGCAGGCTACGGTGGACAAGTACCAGGTGCCTGTTATCCCACTAGAAAAACCCCTTGTGATTGCCTCTGTAGATGGGAGACCCCTCTCTGACACCATCTCGTTGATCACCAAGCCTGTGGAATTATGTATCGCTGCCCTGCACACCGAGAAGATCACTCTCTACGTCCTCCCGCGTATGTCTCATCAGATCCTGCTGGGACTCCCATGGTTACGGGCACACGAACCGTCGGTCAGCTGGCGTGCGGTTGAGGTTACCCGATGGGGTCCCTCTTGTCACGAGAAATGCCTGAAATCCATATAGCCCATCCGACGACCTCCGGTTCCAGAGTCCCTACCAGGACTGCCTTCCGCCTATTGGTCCTTTGTGGACGTTTTTGATAAAAAGGAGTCAGAGGTACTGCCACCACATCGTCCCTATGACTGTGCCATCGACCTACTGCCGGGAACTACACCTCCTCAAGGAAGGATATACCCCTTGTCCCCTGCTGAAACACAGGCCATGTCTGCCTATATCACCGAGAGCCTGGCAAAGGGGTTCATTCGGAGATCTTCGTCTCCTGCCGGAGCAGGCTTCTTCTTCGTTAAGAAGAAAGAAGGTGACCTGCGCCCCTGCATTGACTACCGGGGATTAAACCAGATCACTGTGAAAAATAAATACCCTCTGCCACTCATCCCCGAACTATTCGATCGGCTCCGAGGAGCTCGTGTGTTCACCAAGTTGGATCTCCGTGGTGCCTACAACCTGGTTCACATTCGCCCTGGGGATTTATGGAAGACCGCATTCAACACTCGTGATGGGCACTACGAGTATTGTGTGATGCCATTTGGCCTGTGTAACTCTCCGGCAGTCTTCCAAGAACTAGTGAACGATGTGTTCAGGGACCTCCTCTATGTCTGTGTGGTCATGTACCTGGACGACATCCTGGTCTTCTCCCCGAACCTACAGACCCACAGAGAGAACGTGCAGCTGGTACTACAAAGGCTTAGAGAGAATCGGCTGTACGCCAAGTACGAGAAGTGCGTGTTCGAACAGTCGTCTCTTCCCTTCCTGGGTTACGTAATCTCTGACACTGGCCTGCAGATGGACCCAGAGAAGGTCTCTTCCATCCTCAACTGGCCCCCTCCTTCCGGACTGAAGGCTATCCAACGCTTCCTCAGCTTTGCTAACTACTACACTACTACTATCCCACACTTCTCTGCTCTGACTGCACCTCTCTCTGCCTTGACCAAAAAGGGGGCTAACCCGAAGAACTGGTCACCGGCGGTCGACGCTGCGTTCTGCTCCCTGAAGCGGGCGTTTGCTTCCTCTCCTATTGTCCATCGTCCAGAGTTAAACCAACAGTTCACCGTGGAGGTGGATGCCTCCTCCTCAGGGGCCGGGGCAGTGCTCATGCAGAAGTCCTCCACTGGGAAGATGGTCACTTGCGGATTCTTCTCCAAGAGCTTTTCGGCGCCTGAACGCAACTACACCATTGGTGATCGAGAGCTACTGGCGGTCAAGCTGGCTTTGGAAGAATGGTGCTACCTCCTGGAGGGAGCAGTGTGCCCAGTGATCATTTACACCGACCACAAGAACCTGGAATACCTACGGTCTGCTCAACGTCTGAACCCACGACAAGCCCGGTGGTCCTTGTTCTTTGCCAGGTTCGATTTCCAACTCCATTTCCGGCCCGCGGATAAGAACGTGCGGGCAGATGTCTTGTCCAGGTCCTTTGTGCCCGGAGAGCAGGAGGAGGAGACAGTCCAGTCCATCATCTGCCCCAGTAAAGTCATCCCGGTGGCTCCTGTCACTCTGGCTCAGATACCCCCTGGGAAGACCTATGTCTCAGAAACCGACAGACAGAAAGTCTTGCACTGGGGTCATGCCTCGAAAATAGCCGGCCATGCTGGTCAGAAGAAAACATGGTACACGATTGTCCGTCACTATTGGTGGCCATCCCTGCGCAAGGACGTCGCGTCCTTTGTCTCAGCCTGCCCATCCTGTGCCCGGATCAAGACGCCCAAACACCTGCCATATGGTCTTCTTCTGCCTCTGTCAATCCCCTCAGTTCCGTGGCAACACATTGCAATGGACTTTATCACGGATTTGCCCCTGTCCTTCGGACATATGGGTCGTGGTGGACCGTTTCTCGAAGATGGCTCATTTTGTCCCCATGCCTGGACTGCCCTCTGCCCAGGAGTTCGCCGACGCCTTCATACAGCACATCTTCCGGTTGCATGACTTTCCCGCACACATTGTGTCCGACAGAGGAACTCAGTTTACCTCGCGCTTCTGGAGGGCCCTCTGCAAACATCTGGGTGTGTCTCTGGACTTTTCTTTGGCTTACCATCCTCAGTCGAATGGCCAAGTGGAACGAGTCAATCAGATCCTGACGTCCTTCTTGCGGCACTACTTCAACGTCCATCATGACGATTGGTCCACACTTCTTCCTTGGGCTGAATTCTCCCATAACCATCACATCAGCGAATCCACCTCCAGCTCTCCCTTCCATGTCGTCTACGGACTCCAGCCTTCCGTTCCATTACCAGTATCCTCGGCTTCCGATGTCCCCGCTGCCAATGCCCTGGTCCGAGATTTCTCTGCTATATGGAACTCTGTCAAGACTTCCCTTGAACGCGCTTCCCTGCAGATGAAGAAACACACGGACAAGCGGCGCCTGGACCCTCCGTGTTTCTCCCCGAGTGATCTGGTCTGGCTTGCTTCAAAATACGTCCTCTTGAAGCTTCCATCATACAAGCTGGGTCCTCGATTCATCGGGCCGTTCAAGGTCATCAGCAAGATCAATGAGGTCTCCTACAAGCTGCAGCTCCCGGCCACGATGCGGATACCCAACTCCTTCCATCTCTCTGCTCAAGCCGATTGTTCTGGGTTCCTTCTCCACTGATGCCAGTACTGCTCCCCCTCCTGTCGCTGATGATGACATCTATGCGGTAAGGGATATCGTACACCAGAAAGATGCAGTGTAGAGTAGGACCCAGCAAAGGAGGGTGCTGTGAAGTGGCGCTGGGCTAGTATTATAGTGGCCATTCTAATATTCTAAATACCTCCAATTTTTTCATTAGGTAGTACATTTTCGTGCTATTGCAGAGTGCGACTGTTTTTTTTTTTTCTATTTTTTTCTATATTGCATCATGAACAGATACGCACCTATTCACATTGGGAGGTGCTGCCAGTCCAGTTTGAAGTCAGGCAAGTACCGACATGGGACACCGGCTGGGAATCCTTGGTTTCATTCTTTTTTCCTTATAATTAATTTGGAGTGATGCCCTATCTGACTGGCTCTAAACTCCAACCCCCGCCATGTTCATCAGTCTTTTATGGTCACCTGCTGATCTTGTGTAGCTTTTTAAAAAGCCCAGAAAGATGCAGTGTAGAGTAAGACTCAGCAAAGGAGGGTACCGTGAAGTGGTGCTGGGATAGTATTACAATGGCCATTCTAATATTCTAAATACATCCAATTTTTTCATTAGGTAGTGTACTTTTGTGCTATTGCAGAATGTGACTGTTTTGTTTTCCTTTCTATTTATATATACAGTACAGACCAAAAGTTTGGACACACCTTCTCATCTCTAGAACAGCTGTTAAGAGGAGACTTTGTGCAGCAGGCCTTCATGGTAAAATAGCTGCTAGGAAACCACTGCTAAGGACAGGCAACAAGCAGAAGAGACTTGTTTGGGCTAAAGAACACAAGGAATGGACATTAGCCAGTGGAAATCTGTGCTTTGGTCTGATGAGTCCAAATTTGAGATTTTTGTATCCAACCACTGTGTCTTTGTAGAAAAAATGAACGGATGGACTCTACATAGCTGGTTCCCACCGTGAAGCATGGAGGAGGACGTGTGATGGTGTGGGGGTGCTTTGCTGTTGGGGATTTATTCAAAATTGAAGGCATACAGAACCAGCATGCCTACCACAGCATCTTGTAGTGGCATGCTATTCCATCCGGTTTGCGTTTAGTTGGACCATCATTTATTTTTCAACAGGACAATTACCCCAAACACACCTCCAGGCTGTGTAAGGGCTATTTGACTAAGAAGGAGAGTGATGGGGCGCTACGCCAGATGGCCTGGCCTCCACAGTCACCAGACCTGAACCCAATCGAGATGGTTTGGGGTGAGCTGGACCGCAGAGTGAAGGCAAAATGGCCAACAAAGATCTCAAATTTGGACTCAACAAACCAAAACACAGATTTCCACTGGTCTAATATCCATTCCTTGTGTTCTTTAGCCCAAACAAGTCTCTTCTGCTTGTTTCCTGTCCTTAGCAGTGGTTTCCTAGCAGCTATTTTACCATGAAGGCCTGCTGCACAAAGTCTCCTCTTAACAGTTGTTCTAGCGATGTCTGCTGCTAGAACTCTGTGTGGCATTGACCAGGTCTCTAATCTAAGTTGCTGTTAACCTGCGATTTCTGAGGTTGGCGACTCGGATAAACTTATCCTCCGCAGCAGAGGTGACTCTTGGTCTTCCTTTCCTGGGGCGGTCCTCATGAGAGCCAGTTTCTTTGTAGAGTTTGATGGTTTTTGCCACTGCACTTAGAGACACTTTCAAAGTATTCCCAATTTTTCGGACTGACTGACCTTCATTTCTTAAAGTAATGATGGCCATTCGTTTTTCTTTACTTAGAATTAGAACAGTCTATTCAGTAGGACTATCAGCTGTGTATCCACCAGACTTCTGCACAAAATAACTGATGGTCCCAACCCCATTTATAACAAAAAATCCCACTTATTAAACCTGACAGGGCACACCTGTAAGGGAAAACCATTTCCGGTGACTACCTCTTGAAGCTCATCAAGAGAATGCCAAGAGTATGCAAAGCAGTAATCAAAGCAAAAGGTGGCTACTTTGAAGAACCTAGAATATAAGACATATTTTCAGTTGTTTCACAATTTTTTGTTAATAATTTTATTCCACATGTGTTAATTCATAGTTTTGATGCCTTCAATGTGACTCTACAATTTTCAGAGTCATGAATATAAAGAAAACTCTTTGAATGAGAATGTGTGTCCAAGCTTTTGGTCTGTACTGTATATATTTTTATATATATATATATATATATATATATATATATATATATATATATATACATATATATCTATCTATTTATATATATCTATCAAATATTTCTGGACCTAACTGTATATATATATATATATATATATATATATAATTGCCTTATTCTGTCTGTCTGTCTGTCTGTCTGTCTGTCTATCTGTCTGTCTATCTGTCTGTCTGTCATGCTCCAAAATTGTGTCCTTACGGTGACACAAAGCTGATTGGCCGCTGGGCTCGCCATGGCCCCGCCCCCCCACACGGATTGGCCGCTCGCCCAGGCTGCGCCCCCACACGGATTGGCCAGCCGCTCGCCCAGGCTCCGCCCCCCCCACAGATTGGCCTCTCGCCCCGGCACCCTGCAGGCATTGGCAATTCGGCCACGCCACGCCCCGCCCCCCTCACGCAATGCACGCTAGCTCTGGCCCCGCCCCCTCCCTCCCCCCGCGCATTCCCCGAACTGACACGGCTGTCACGGAGGTGAGTACTGTACTCCCCCCCCCTCCCCCCCCGCGCATTCCCCGAACTGACACGGCTGTCATGGAGGTGAGTACTGTACTCCCCCCCCCCGGCCCCCGCTCGCACGGGAGTGGTGTGGATACGTTGGTAACCATGCTCGCATGGTTACAAGCGCATCAAGGTCCTGCGCACATAACAGCACACACACAAATATACACACACATCAGATCACACTCACTCTCACACACACCTCACACACACCTCACACACACCTCACACACACCTCACATCGCATCCACACACTCACAGCATCCGGCGATATCGCTTGCTTCTCGCCCTCGATGTGACCTTCCAGGACCTGACGGAGGATCACATGGCCTGAAGCATGTGGTATCTCCGGATGTTGTGACTGTGAGCGCGTATGTGCGATATCGTCAGTGTCTGTGTGTGTGAGTGTATGCGATCGGGTGTGTGTGAGTGGATGCGATCGAGTGTTTGTGAGTGGATGCGATCGGGTGTGTGTGAGTGGATGCGATCGGGTGTGTGTGAGTGGATGCGATCGGGTGTGTGTGAGTGGATGCGATCGGGTGTGTGTGAGTGGATGCGATCGGGTGTGTGTGAGTGGATGCGATCGGGTGTGTGAGTGTCGGCAGAGGAGCACGGCGTGCTGGAGGAGGCTGGGAGCAGAGAGGCTGATCATGGGGAAGGCTGGGAGGGGGAGGCTGATGCTGGGGGAGACTGGGAGGGGAAGGCTGATGCTGAAGGAGGCTGGGAGGGGGAGGCTGGGAGGAAGGAGGCTGGGAGGAGAGAGGCTGATCCTGGGGAAGGCTGGGAAGGGGAGGCTGATGCTGAGGGAGGCTGGAAGGAGAGAGGCTGATGCTGGGGGAGGCTGAAAGGAGAGAGACTGAGGCTGGGAGGAGAGAGGCTGATGCTGGGGAAGGCTGATGCTGAGGGAGGCTGGGAGGGGAAAGCTGATGCTGGGGAAGGCTGGGATCACGGAGGCTGGGAGGAGAGAGGCTGATCCTGGGGAAGGCTGGGAGAGGGAGGCTGATGCTGGGGGAGGCTGGAAGGAGAGAGGCTGATGCTGGGGGAGGCTGGAAGAAGAGAGGCTGATGCTGGGGGAGGCTGATGCTGGGGGAGGCTGGGAGGAGAGAGGCTGATGCTGGGGAAGGCTGGGAGGAGAGAGGCTGATGCTGGGGACAGAGAGGAGAGGCTGATGCTGGGAGGAGAGAGGCTGATGCTGGGATGAGAGAGGCTGATGCTGGGAGGAGAGAGGCTGATGCTGGGGGAGGCTGGGAGGGGGAGGCTGATGCTGGGGGAGGCTGGGACGAGGGAGGCTGATGCTGGTGGAGGCTGATGCTTGGGGAGGCTGATGCTGGGGGAGGCTGGAAGGAGAAAGGCTGATGCTGGTGGAGGCTGATGCTTGGGGAGGCTGATGCTGGGGGAGACTGGGAGGGGAAGGCTGATGCTGAGGGAGGCTGGGAGGGGGAGGCTGGGAGGAAGGAGGCTGGGAGGAGAGAGGCTGATCCTGGGGAAGGCTGGGAACGGGAGGCTGATGCTGAGGGAGGCTGGAAGGAGAGAGGCTGATGCTGGGGGAGGCTGGAAGGAGAGAGGCTGATGCTGGTGGAGGCTGATGCTTGGGGAGGCTGATGCTGGGGGAGACTGGGAGCGGAAGGCTGATGCTGAGGGAGGCTGGGAGGGGGAGGCTGGGAGGAAGGAGGCTGGGAGGAGAGAGGCTGATCCTGGGGAAGGCTGGGAAGGGGAGGCTGATGCTGAGGGAGGCTGGAAGGAGAGAGGCTGATGCTGGGGGAGGCTGGAAGGAGAGAGGCTGAGGCTGGGAGGAGAGAGGCTGATGCTGGGGAAGGCTGATGCTGAGGGAGGCTGGGAGGGGAAAGCTGATGCTGGGGAAGGCTGGGAGGACGGAGGCTGGGAGGAGAGAGGCTGATCCTGGGGAAGGCTGGGAGAGGGAGGCTGATGCTGGAGGAGGCTGGAAGGAGAGAGGCTGATGCTGGCGGAGGCTGATGCTGGGGGAGGCTGGAAGGAGAGAGGCTGATGCTGGTGGAGGCTGATGCTTGGGGAGGCTGGGAGAGGGAGGCTGATGCTGAGGGAGGCTGGGAGGAGGGAGGCTGGGAGAGGTAGGCTGAGAGAAGAGAGGCTGATGCTGGGGGAGGCTGATGCTGGGGGAGGCTGGGAGAGGGAGGCTGATGCTGGGGGAGGGTGGGAGGAGGGAGGCTGGGAGGAGAGAGGCTGATGCTGGGGAAGGCTGGGAGGAGAGAGGCTGATGCTGGCGACAGAGAGGAGAGGCTGATGCTGGGAGGAGAGAGGCTGATGCTAGGATGAGAGAGGCTGATGCTGGGAGGAGAGAGGCTGATGCTGGGAGGAGAGAGGCTGATGCTGGGGGCAGAGAAGCTGATGCTGGGGGCAGAGAGGCTGATGCTGGTGCAGCATGGGGGATGGAGCACGATGGGGGGGTGCGCAGCATTGGGGATGGAGCATGATGGGGGGGTGCGCAGCATCGGGGATGGAGCATGATGGGGGGGTGCGCAGCATCGGGGATGGAGCACGATGGGGAGTGCGGAGTATGGCGGATGGAGCACATTTGGGAGTGCGCAGCATGGCGGATGGAGCACGTTTGGGAGTGCGCAGCATGGCGGATGGAGCACGTTTGGGAGTGCGCAGCATGGGAGATGGAGCACGATGGGGGGTGCGCAGCATAGGGGATGGAGCACGATGGGGAGTGCGCTGCATGGGGGATGGAGCGCGATGGGGAGTGCGCTGCATGGGGGATGGAGCACGTTTGGGAGTGCGCACCTCCCCCCAACACACACACACACACACACACACACACACACACGCGCGCGCACTGCACAACACACCACACACCACACACACACACACTGGGAACCACAAACAACTGCCCTACACAGACACCCACACACACAGACAACGCTGCACACACACAACACCCAACACACAAACACCGCGGCACACACAAATATACGCACATACCGCAAAACATTGCACAAAACATACCTCCCCCCAAAACACACCACACACACAAACCGCGCAACACACACACAACGCTACAGACACACAGCGCTCCACAAACAACGCAACACACGCAACACACATACAACACCGCTCTCACCCCCCGTCACACCCAGACAACACCCAGAACATGTACAGCGCCCTACACAAACACTTGGTAACTACACACAACAACATCTATATATATATATATATATAACAAAAATCATACATGAACTACACAATACGTAAATTCTAGAATACCCGATGCGTAGAATCGGGCCACCTTCTAGTATATATATATACGATCCACAATGAAGAGATGAAAGGTCGCACTCCAAGGGTCGAATAAAATATTTTTCTTTTTATTCCACGATCACATCAGGGGTACAGGTAGTGAGGGAGGATGAGGGTGTGCCACGTCGGACGACGGCAGCCGTTTCGCAAGTAACCTTGCTTCTACGGGTCCAGTGCATGCAAAGGTGCTGCATCCACCCTTAAATAACAGGTGAATTGGGTGCAGCATCCTTGCGTGAATGAAGTGATATTTAAGGGTGGATGCAGCACCTTTGCATGCACTGGACCCGTAGAAGCAAGGTTACTTGCGAAACGGCTGCCGTCGTCCGACGTGGCACACCCTCATCCTCCCTCACTACCTGTACCCCTGATGTGATCGTGGAATAAAAAGAAAAATATTTTATTCGACCCTTGGAGTGCGACCTTTCATCTCTTCATTGTGGATCTTGTATCGCCTTTGCTTTGGGACACGCACCCAGGTCTCCACCTGCCTGAAAGCACAGCTTTGTCAGCCATACAGGGATCGGCGGTGCCCGGTGTCCTCCACTCAGCTTTATAGTATATATATATACAGTTAGGTCCAGAAATATTTGGACAGTGACACAAGTTTTGTTATTTTAGCTGTTTACAAAAACATGTTCAGAAATACAATTATATATATAATATGGGCTGAAAGTGCACACTCCCAGCTGCAATATGAGAGTTTTCACATCCAAATCGGAGAAAGGGTTTAGGAATCATAGCTCTATAATGCATAGCCTCCTCTTTTTCAAGGGACCAAAAGTAATTGGACAAGAGACTCTAAGGGCTGCAATTAACTCTGAAGGCGTCTCCCTCGTTAACCTGTAATCAATGAAGTAGTTAAAAGGTCTGGGGTTGATTACAGGTGTGTGGTTTTGCATTTGGAAGCTGTTGCTGGGACCAGACAACATGCGGTCTAAGGAACTCTCAATTGAGGTGAAGCAGAACATCCTGAGGCTGAAAAAAAAGAAAAAATCCATCAGAGAGATAGCAGACATGCTTGGAGTAGCAAAATCAACAGTCGGGTACATTCTGAGAAAAAAGGAATTGACTGGTGAGCTTGGGAACTCAAAAAGGCCTGGGCGTCCACGGATGACAACAGTGGTGGATGATCGCCGCATACTTTCTTTGGTGAAGAAGAACTCGTTCACAACATCAACTGAAGTCCAGAACACTCTCAGTGAAGTAGGTGTATCGGTCTCTAAGTCAACAGTAAAGAGAAGACTCCATGAAAGTAAATACAAAGGGTTCACATCTAGATGCAAACCATTCATCAATTCCAAAAATAGACAGGCCAGAGTTAAATTTGCTGAAAAACACCTCATGAAGCCAGCTCAGTTCTGGAAAAGTATTCTATGGACAGATGAGACCAAGATCAACCTGTACCAGAATGATGGGAAGAAAAAAGTTTGGAGAAGAAAGGGAACGGCACATGATCCAAGGCACACCACATCCTCTGTAAAACATGGTGGAGGCAACGTGATGGCATGGGCATGCATGGCTTTCAATGGCACTGGGTCACTTGTGTTTATTGATGACATAACAGCAGACAAGAGTAGCCGGATGAATTCTGAAGTGTACCAGGATATACTTTCAGCCCAGATTCAGCCAAATGCCGCAAAGTTGATCGGACGGCGCTTCATAGTACAGATGGACAATGACCCCAAGCATACAGCCAAAGCTACCCAGGAGTTCATGAGTGCAAAAAAGTGGAACATTCTGCAATGGCCAAGTCAATCACCAGATCTTAACCCAATTGAGCATGCATTTCACTTGCTCAAATCCAGACTTAAGACGGAAAGACCCACAAACAAGCAAGACCTGAAGGCTGCGGCTGTAAAGGCCTGGCAAAGCATTAAGAAGGAGGAAACCCAGCGTTTGGTGATGTCCATGGGTTCCAGACTTAAGGCAGTGATTGCCTCCAAAGGTTTCGTAACAAAATATTGAAAATAAAAATTTTTTATTTGGGTTTGGTTTATTTGTCCAATTAGTTTTGACCTCCTAAAATGTGGCGTGTTTGTAAAGAAATGTGTACAATTCCTACAATTTCTATCAGATATTTTTGTTCACACCTTCAAATTAAACGTTACAATCTGCACTTGAATTCTGTTGTAGAGGTTTCATTTCAAATCCAATGTGGTGGCATGCAGAGCCCAACTCGCGAAAATTGTGTCACTGTCCAAATATTTCTGGACCTAACTGTATATACAGGGTGGTCCAAAGGTAGGTGAACAGAAAATAATAACATTTCTTTTGATTTATATAAAAAATTATATTTACTAACACAAGCATAACTGACAATTAAATTTTATTTTGAACAATAGTTCAAAAGCCCTTAAATTTTATCAACACAGGTGCTCAAGTTGTTTATTATTTTCTGTACGGGCTGTTTTGGGTCGACCAGTTTTTAGAGCATTAAGGATTGAGCCAGTGGCATTGAATTTGTCACAAATGCAGTAAATGGTTTGTCTCTTTGGGGCTTGAGTACCAAATGTTTCAACCCAATTTGCTATAATGGTTTCAGCATTTTTAGATTTCCAATACTCTTTAAAAATCCAGTTTCTTTGATCGGTATTTAAATTATTTGCCATTATGGGTTATCTGAATTATCTGAAAAGAAAACAGATTTGGGGGGAGATTTATCTGTGAAAACTGGATCTGTGAAACTGACTCAGTTACCCTTAGCAACCAATCTGTTAGGGCCAGGTGGACGGGCAGACCCAGGAGGTGGATCCACTGGGCCGAACTCCTTGATGATGGTAAGGGGTCCGGTAGCTGGAGCACTACAGGTAGCAGAACAGTCCGTGTACAAGAGGAGAATGCAGAAGTCCCTAGGACCACGGAGTCACTGATGGTAGTCCGGGTGACGGAGCTCAGGTTCGGAGGCCAAGATGTTGTCAGGCGGAGTCCGGAACCGATGGAGCGAGCAGACGGGTCACCGCAGGGATCAGAGATGGAACGGACTGTCAGGATGGCAGATAGGCAGCGTTCGAGGTTCGGGATTCGGCAGGACCGGATGGCGAAGCAGGATCGGCTCTAGAAGAGAGAGAGGTGAGTATCTCACAGGAACACAAGGAGACCTGACTCCTAGCTTGGGAAACACGAAGAACAGGCCCCGCCCACTTGGACACTTAACCCCTTTATACCCTGTACCTGTGTGCCCAATTTCCTGTTAGTGGGTGCTGGCCCTTTAAGAAAGGGTCAATGACCGCGCGCGCGCCCTAATGCGCATGCGCGAGGCCCGGGTGCCAGAAGCCAGGGCAGGGAGCGGTGAAGAGGAAGCAGCAGAGCCGGGCTGGGGCTGAGAAGCCGACGGGCGCCGGGAGCGGGGACCAGGACGCCTGGGAACCGCAAGCAATGGAGGCTGGAGACCGGGGAGCGTCGGAGACCGGACAGAAGAACCGGGGAGCGACGCAGGGAAGCCGGGGAGCGTGGCAGGTGAGCCGGGGAACAGAGCAGGGGACCCGGGGAGCGTGACACAATCAGATTCCACCTTTCATTTTCGAAAGAGTCTGTGAAGAATGAACAGTGGAATCTGATTGGTTGCTAAGGGCAACTGAGTCAGTTTCACTTTACACCATGTTTGATAAATCTGCCCCTTCATAACCCTATTACACATACTGTCCACCTACTTTTGGACCACCCTATAAATATATGTCCATCTCCAGGTATATATGTCCCCATCCTGGTCCATGTGCATGGCGTGAACCGCTACCCTAGGGAGACACAGAGATAAATAACAGGGATATAAGGAGGTGGTAATGACAGCTCCAGGGTTTCATCATGTCTTTCCACAGGTTGTCGCTATGTATGTCAGGACTACATGTGCCTACTGTTGAGATGCTGGTCCAAAGAAAGGGATAAACAAAGGTTAAAAAAATGTTTGCTACCTTGCACCACCTCCCGTATATATTTGCCCTAGGCACTTGTTTTTTAGTTCATAGTGACAAATATGGACCTTTGTGAATGTGATTCACAGAGTTTGTATTTAGTCTGCAAAAACAAAAAAAAATGCATACTTATAAAAATGAAGGTTTTTAGAGCATGAATTGGCCAATTTATGTATGCCCATCAAGTAACCTTTCCTTCATTGGGCCCTATGCTAGTGTAATGCCTCTCCTAGACTAAACGACTACAAATATATGGGTAGATAGGACCTGACACTAATTAAAACCACCCTGTGGCTCAAAGGTCACCTTGCCGAGTTTGATGGGCACACATAAATTGGCCAATTCTTGTGCTAGAACCTTAATTTTTGCAAGTATATTTTATACAGCATTATTGCAGTTTAAATTTCATATATCCTATGGTTGCATATGTGTTGGTGCTTACAAAGAGCTGCTATATCTCTTTGTGTTTTGTATAGTCTTAGCAGTTAGCACAGGTTCACACTTGCTATATTCGGAGATGCCGTTTTGGGAGGGTTTGCAGTATATATTTGAGGTGTAGACAGCATTCTGACTGTGCTCTCCGCCCGTCTGCCCCAGGTAATCAATGACAGACCCTATCTGCCCATATATTTGTAGACTTTTAGTCCAGCAGAGGCAGGACAGTAGTATAGGGTCCCATCAAAGAAAGGTCATCCTGCCGGGGTTGATGGGAACACATAAATTGGCCAATTCTTGCTCTAAGAATCTTCATTTTGTAAGTATATTTTATATAACATTTATGCAGTTTACATTTCATATATTCTATGTTTACATATGTTTTGGTACTTACAGAGTGCTGCTATATTTTTTTGTTTGTGTTTTGTTTGTAGTTAGTCTGTAACCATGGAAACACACTGTTCTTTGTAGGAGCTAAAGACCTAAAACAGTTTTTTAAAGGTTTTTCCATTTTATTTAACATTTAATAAACATAACTGGTTACTATAGTTCACCGGACTTATTGTCACAGGTGTGTCAAGCATAACAGGCAGTCCTGTAGTTTCTGGCTGTAGAAGGTCGCAGCATTTGGCTACAGAAACTTTCCCTTTTTCTCTGCTTAGCGTTTATCCCTTTCTCTTTACGACCCTGTGGATGTCCTCACCTTTTCAGCTGTTAATATTCAGCACTTCCCTTTGTGTCCTTGTACCCTCATTCCCTCTAACTCTCTTACTCTGTGCTGGTGATAGGTCTAATACCCTTAACAAGTCTTCAGTGCAAGTAGTCGGCTAGTATTTATCTGGAGAAGCTCTGTTCTTATTGCAGCTCCTTTCCCTGAGTCATCTGGGATAAGTTATTTGTTTACTTTCCCTCAGTGTGTATTCCCTGTGTGTTCTTTAGAGCATAGTGGAATGGACTAAGCACTCATCCCATCCTTTCCCTATTTAGGGTCTATTTCAGGGTCAGTCAGGGTCAGGTATCCAGCTCGGCGCATAGGTGTGGAACCTATCGAGGGTGGTGAGGGAAGCCAGGGGCCAGTGGTAGGTTTGGTTAGGTGTCATAATCCCCCCCTTCCCTATAGAAAGGATTTCCCTTCCCTTACCCTTCATCTTTTGCCTGGTACTTCCCCGTACCTAGCGTGACACTTATAACATGCACAGCAAGATAAGCTAAAATATATGATAATGTAATTAATCATGGTGCGTACATTGGGCTTTAAAGAAGTATACGCTAGTTTACAGAATGGTGTTCGTCTCCATATGCAGTGGCGAGGGCGGACATAAAGCCATGTAATAAGCCCCACCAGGCTGCAGCACAAGTCACAAGAGCTAATGTCACAAATCCCTGTAGCCAAAGAGTTTGAAGCAGTGTTTCTTCTCATCATCTTGAGTCTTTCCTGGGTGCCGCAGTGTTGTCCCTCTCTTTACCCCTTCTGCAGGGCCCTTCTCTTTTTTACTATGGTAATAGTGACATTCAGCTGGAAAGGCTAGGAGCAGACATCAAAAGCCTAGACAGTGCTGGTGATTTCTCCTTTCAAGTCCCTGTGTGTCTATCTAACAGCCTGACAATGCTGGACCAGAGACATTCCTTGGAGCTGCACCCTTATATCATCACCAGCCAAGGCTGGATGGAAGATTTGGAGATGTGGAAACCCAGATGCTAAAAAACATTTTCCTGGACAACTCTGGATATTAAGCCTTTTATTAGAATCGTACTGCAATATCTGCTGGTCAGATACACTGATTGTATATGGCAAAGTTTTTTGCAGAGCTTCTTGGCTGCACATTGAGAGACAAGGGTGGGTCTCCTACATTTGAGGTGAGTCCCCAAGGAGATGAGGGTGCTGCTGAGGCTCGCCATGTGTTCCTGTGTGGGTGGGATGCTGCATTGCTGGACCTCTCACCTTGCATGTTGTCTGGCTCATGTTCTCTAGGGATGCTGCAGATAACTTTAATCATTGAAGATGCAGTCACCAAGGTGAATTAGGGTAGCAGCCGTTCCTTAATGGTTCATCATGTAGGATTTGGAAATGCCTGCTATTTGTAACCCTACACATGCCATATCGTGCCGTGATGGTGACAAGCTTTACAAACGTGTAGACTACTGCAGAGGATCACATCAGGGGACATTTTTGTGAATTAACTGCCTGTGCTCAGTACCTGTTATTCTTATTTTTAATTAACGATTTATAGTGTCTTTTCCTCCAACTGTAAATTTTACGTCGTGCACATTTTTCCAATTGCTTAAACCACACAATTTATGTAAAAAAAACAAACAAACAACATACGTGAGTCCTGTCAGCTGCTGAAAACGGTTGTATTGCAGTATATTATTTCGGCATTGTGCACATGGCTGATAATATGATGGTCGTTATGTTTTCAGCAGTCAGACTTTCTTGGTCTTAAAGTCACAGCTTTTTTTTTTAGTGTGCACTGATCTTTATATGACCTAGCTTTATTTTTTTTATTTTTTTGCATTAAGTTGATTCTTTACCAAAAATATAACTAAACACTATAAAAATGTTTAAAGGTCAGTAATAGACCTGTATTTTAGTCATTAATAGGCATTAGTATTGTTAGTGAATTTGTTTTGTACAATAGTAAACAGGTTAGGAATCTTAGACCCTCAATGTCATCATTACTAGGGATAAGCAGACCCGTGGATGTTCAGGTTCATCAAGTTCAGACAGAATTTAGTTAAAAGTTCAGTTCGGGATCCAGACATAATCCAAATTTGACCCCAGACCCTATATACAGTGCCTACAAGTAGTATTCAACCCCTTGCAGATTTAGCAGGTTTGATAAGATGCAAATAAGTTAGAGCCTGCAAACTTCAAACAAGAGCAGGATTTATTAACAGATGCATAAATCTTACAAACCAACAAGTTATGTTGCTCAGTTAAATTTTAATAAATTTTCAACATAAAAGTGTGGGTCAATTATTATTCAACCCCTAGGTTTAATATTTTGTGGAATAACCCTTGTTTGCAATTACAGCTAATAATCGTCTTTTATAAGACCTGATCAGGCCGGCACAGGTCTCTGGAGTTATCTTGGCCCACTCCTCCATGCAGATCTTCTACAAGTTATCTAGGTTCTTTGGGTGTCTCATGTGGACTTTAATCTTGAGCTCCTTCCACAAGTTTTCAATTGGGTTAAGGTCAGGAGACTGACTAGGCCACTGCAACACCTTGATTTTTTCCCTCTTGAACCAGGCCTTGGTTTTATTGGCTGTGTGCTTTGGGTCGTTGTCTTGTTGGAAGATGAAATGACAACCCATCTTAAGATCCTTGATGGAGGAGCGGAGGTTCTTGGCCAAAATCTCCAGGTAGGCCGTGCTATCCATCTTCCCATGGATGTGGACCAGATGGCCAGGCCCCTTGGCTGAGAAACAGCCGGACAGCATGATGTTGCCACCACCATGCTTGACTGTAGGGATGGTATTCTTGGGGTCGTATGCAGTGCCATCCAGTCTCCAAACGTCACGTGTGTGGTTGGCACCAAAGATCTCGATCTTGGTCTCATCAGACCAGAGAACCTTGAACCAGTCTGTCTCAGAGTCATCCAAGTGATCATGAGCAAACTGTAGACGAGCCTTGACATGACGCTTTGAAAGTAAAGGTACCTTACGGGCTCGTCGGGAACGGAAACCACTGCGGTGGAGTACGTTACTTATGGTATTTGTTAGGTCCGGGTGATGGTGGATCCTCTGGGCCGTGCACCAGACTCCCCCAGTGAGGCAACCTGGAGCTAAGCCCTATACAGGGACTGTCCGGTCACCCCACCAGAGGGCCTAGGTACACGGTAGCCGGAGTACTAGCAGGACCGGGATAGCGTCCCTCAGGGAACGGGTAGAACGGAGTCTTTAGAGCCATAGAGTTCTTGGAGACAATTAAGGGAGTCCGGTATGGGTGCTGGTTAGGAAGCTCAGACGGGATCCGGGTTAGCTGGATGTGACGGGGAGGCAGCCGGGTGAAGCCGGGGATCACAGACAGACACAGGCAGATGTAACGGTGGTGGGATTCCCCGCTGACAAACACCGGAGGACCTCTTGGCAAACCCGGATTCAGGAGCCGGTTACGGAGGCAGAACAGACTCTACGAAAGAGACAGAGTTAGCACAGGCAAGGCACATGGGGACCTGGACTCCTAGCTTGCAGAACTTGACGAACAGGCGACGCCCTCCAGGCAGGGAGCCCCTAATATACCTGACCCTGACTGATGCAATATCCTGTTAGGGAGTGCAGGGCCTTTAAGAGGAAGTCAGTGACCACGCGCACGCCCTAATGCACATGCGTGACGCCCGGGTGCCGGAGGCCAAAGCAGGGAGCGGTGCCGAGGAGGACGTGTGGCTGGAGGCAGGAGACCCGGGGACAGGAGCGGTGAGTGAGAAACGACGTCGGGACCCGGGGAGCGTGACAGTATTGACTGAAACCAATGTCCCCACTGCCATGAGATCTTCCCGGAGCTCAATCCTTGTTGTCCTTGGGTTAGCCTTGACTCTTCGGACAAGCCTGGCCTCGGCACAGGTGGAAACTTTCAAAGGCTGTCCAGGCCGTGGAAGGCTAACAGTAGTTCCATAAGCCTTCCACTTCCGGATGATGCTCCCAACAGTGGAGACAGGTAGGCCCAACTCCTTGGAAAGGGTTTTGTACCCCTTGTCAGCCTTGTGACCCTCCACGATCTTGCCTCTGATGGCCTTGGAATGCTCCTTTGTCTTTCCCATGTTGACCAAGTATGAGTGCTGTTCACAAGTTTGGGGAGGGTCTTAATTAGCCAGAAAAGGCTGGAAAAAGAGATAATTAATCCAAACATGTGAAGCTCATTGTTCTATGTGCCTGAAATACTTCTTAATACTTTAGGGGAACCAAACAGAATTCTTGTGGTTTGAGGGGTTGAATAATAAATGACCCTCTGAATAAACTTTTCACAATTTAAAAAAAAAATAAAAAAATAAATAACATTCTTTTTTGCTGCAGTGCATTTCACACTACCAGGCTGCTCTACAGTCCAAATGTCACAATGCCAAGTTAATTCCGAATGTCTAAACCTGCTAAATCTGCAGGGGGTTGAATACTACTTGTAGGCACTGTAAGTCAATGGGGACCCGAACTTTGGTGCCATAGAATGGTCGTAGTAAGGGCTGGGGGGCTGGAAAAGGAAACAAAATGGGGGCAATTGCCCTGCAAACATATGTGGATAGGGAATACATTTTTTAAAAAAATGATTTGAGGTCTTTTCTATTTTTGATAACCAGTGCAGGTAAAGCAGACAGGTGGGGGCTGGTATTATCAGGTAGGAAAACCTTTCCCAGCCTAAAAATAGGAGCCTGCAGCTTCCCCAGAAGTGGTGCATCCATTAGATGTGCTAACTCTGGCGCTTTGCCTGGCTCTTCCCGATTGTCCTGGTGCGGTTGGCAATCGAGGTAATACTTTTGGAGTTGATGTGAACTATAAATTGACAGCTGGCATCAAGCAATGGGGGTTAGTAATTGATAGGTGTCTATCAGACACCCCCATTACTAATCCGGTAAGTGTACAGTTAATAAGCACATAAACACAGGAAAAAAATAGTTCATTTGAATAGACTCCCAACGCTCCCTTGTTCACCAATTTATTAATGAAAAAAAATACCCTAAGTTCTGATTTAATCCAATGGTGTATAAAGACTCTCCCATACTCCGTTCACCAATTTATTAATTAAATAGAAATCCTCAAAGTTCCGATGTAATCCAATGGTGTATGTCTCATGATGTCCATCGAATCCTATGGAACCTCGTTCTGAGAACATGCTGAGAATGAATGAGGCTCCATAGGTCACTTGCAGTCAGTGACAGAGAAAGCTCCACTTCTGGGGATGCTGCGGGCTGCTATTTTTAGGCTGGGAAGGGGCAAATAACCATGAGCCTTCCTAGCTCGATAATACCAACCCCAGACTGTCTGCTTTACCTTGGCTGGTTATAAAAAATACAGGGGACCCCACGTCATTTTTTCAAAAAATGTTTTTATTTTGTTCACAGCAGTGTACAGGCATCTTCCCCATGCCAAATAGCTTGCTGATTGGCTGCGCTCCAGTCTTTCAACAAGTGTTTTTCAGCATCCGAACAGCACCAGAACTCCGAACTCGGCCATCTATGAAAAATCAATGTTCGAGTTTGAGCCCATAAACTAGGTGTCCAGTACGGACCCCGAACTTTACCGTTCGGGTCCGCTCATCCCTAATCGTAACTACAGCAATGTCTATTTATGTAAAAAAAATATACAAATTTCTGTGCCTATATAATCCAGTACTCAAATAGTACCATATGATTCCCATAGAATACTGATATAAATTCCTCGTATAATAATGCAATGCCATACCACCCAATGGTCCTGACAAAATGTCAGACTGTAGTCTACTATAAACATTACATTATTTTGAACAGTATTACAAATAATGCAGCCATACAGTGCACAATTAATAAACATTAAATATAGTGCTCAATCAAGAACAACATCTATAAGAGTATGTATACACAATGTCTTTTTTAGTCTCTAACCCACCTGGGAAAGCGCTCAATAAATGTTAAAAAGAATGAACATATAAAAATCAATGGATAACAACTTGTGCATATGCTCCATCTTATTTTAACCACTTCTGACTTCAAAAGCTGTGAAGCAGATAAAAGAAGTAACCTGAACATTTTTCAGGTGTCTTCTGCTTAGAAGCCACTACTATCTTATATGTCTCATTAAAAAAAAAAAAAAAAAAAAAAAAAAGGCAATAGCAAAACATCTAAAAAGACGTAAAAGCAGATCTTCAGGAAAAAGAGGGCGTTTTCCTGCAGCGTTCTCTGCTTCAAAAATGATGCAGGTACTCTAACATCCAAAAGTAGTGATGGGTAGACTCGCAGATACCCAGGATTGGCAGGTCCAGTCGGGTTTAAAAAAAAACGAAAACAAAAAAACAGTTCGGGCCCGGATTTGATATCAGGCCGGATGCCAATCCCCATGTAAGTCTATAGGGACCCAAATTAGGAGCTTAAGAATGGTGGTAGAAGGGAAAGGGGGATTGGAGCATGCACATTATACTTTCAGAGTCTCTTGCATGGCTCGAACACTACTTCCATGGCTGCTCATTAACCTCAGACATATATGCACTGCTTCCCCTGCCCACCGGCAGTCCCCACCTCTCTGATTGGTTGCAGTCAGACGCACCCCCACCCTGTCTGCTTACTTTCAATCACACAAGATGTCTCCGTCTCTATTACTGTAAAAATAAAAAAAAATAAAAAAAATTGGTGTACGGTCCCCCCATATTATGATACCCAGCACAGGTAAAGCGTATGGCTAAAGGCTGCAGCCCCCAGCTATCTTGGCTGTGTATCAAAATAAGAGAAACCTTTTTAAATAAGTTCAATAAATAATTTAAAAGACTGGCGTGCGGTCCCCCCACACAATTTTGATACCCAGCCATGATAAAGTTGATAGCTCGGTGCTGGTATTCTCAGTCTGGGAAGGACTATGGTTATTGGGCCCTCCCAGCTTAAAAATAGCAGTCTGCAGCCACTCAGGATTGTTGCATCTATTAGATGTGACAATCCCAGCACTTTACCTGGCTCAGCCCGATTGCCCTGGTGCGGTGGCAATCAAGATAATAAGGGGTCAATAAAAGCTTACAGCTGCCACTAAGCTATAGATTAGTAATAGGAGGTGTCTTATGATTCAGGGACCGAGGAGGATCAAAAAAATGCGGATACCCAAAAAGTAACCAGAGTGGCTGGAACCTTAACGGACTGCAGACCTAATCCTGACACACAACTAGAAGTAGCCGTGGGACGCACCTACGATGACCTAGTTGTCTCGACACAGCCAGAGAACTAAATATCCTTACAGATAGAAATATAAGAAAAGCTAATCTGCCTCGGAGCAAGCCCCAAAGATATAGATAGCCCCCCACATGTAAAGACTACGGTGATATAAGAAAATACAATACAAAACTAGAAAAGACAGATTCAGCAAAGATGAGGCCAAAACTATCTTTATAGTAAAGGATAGGAACGAATACTGTCTGTAGCCATAAACACCCTAAAAAATATACCAGCACGTCTGATATAAAAAACCCCCTGAGACAAAACGGCCTCTCCCCCACTAATCAGCACTCTGATGTTACTGGGATCCAAAGCACTAATATAGATGAGGGACTGAATTAATAGCAAGCACGACAAAACACAATACTTTGCAGAATCTTGGAGCTAAGTATACAGACACTCCCAACAGGGAATGATCCAATACCACCAGGAAGTCCACACAGACAAAATAGGAATCAATCATTAGTATTAAAGCAGAAAAAACAACAAGAAACTGGAAACAAAAAGCAGAGGTACAAGACCAACTTATCTGAGAGGAGTTCTGGTAGAGAGCAGGGATGGATTCAGAATGTCCTTAACACACAGGATATCTATTGAGCACCGGCAAGTAACAGGAGAAAACTACTCAGCTATATACCCCAATCTGAGAGACCCGATTGCCAGTCATTGACAGCTGTGTGGCTTTCATTCCACAAATCAACAGCATTGCCAGCACTGACCACAAGAGGGAGCACTGAACTGGAAAATGTATTCACAACAGATGTCTATGAGACCCCTCCACCCATTACTAATCTATAAGTGAAAAGAAATAAACACAAAAAATGAAATTTCCTTTATTTTGAAATACAATACAAAAAAACCACCCTATTTCACCCCTTTGTTAACCTCCAAAACTTCCAGGTCTGACATAATCCACACCAGGTTCTACAACAATTTTATCTCTGCTATACCTGAATACCTGAAGTGACAGTACGCGGGCATAGAATATGGCCACCCGCTATGAGCTTCAAGCAGAACCTAAGCCACAGGAATAAGCGGTGACATCATTCAGGTTATTTGCGGTCACAGCTGGAGATTCCTACAGTCATGGCCAAAAGTTTTGAGAATGACACCAAAATTATATTTTCACATGATCTGTTGCCCTCTGGTTTTAATTGTATTTGTCTGATCACATACAGAAATATAATTGCAATCATATTATGAGTACCAAAAGGTTTCAGGATGCTTAACAGTTGGCATGAGACAAGACTGGTGGTAGCGTGCACCTCTTCTTCTCCTAACAAGCTGTTTTCCAGATGTCCTAAACAATCGAAAAGGGGATTCATCTGAGAAAATGACTTTACCCCAGTCCTTAGCAGTCCACTCCCTGTACCTTTTGCAGACAATCAGTCGGTCCCTGATGTTTTTTCTGGAGAGAAGTGGCTTCTTTGCTGCCCTCCTTGAAACCAGGCCTTGCTCAAGCAGTCTCCGACTCACAGTGCGTGCAGAAGCACTCACACCAGCCTGCTGCCATTGCTGAGCTAGCTCGGCACTGCTGGTAGTCCGATCCCGCAGCTGAAACAGTTTTAAGATACGGTCCTGGCATTTGCTGGTCCTTCTTGGGTGCCCTGGAGCCTTTTTGGCAATAATGGAAGCTCTCTCCTTGAAGTTCTTGATGATGCGATAGATTGTGGACTGAGGTGCAATCTTTGTAGCTGCGATACTTTTCCCTGTTAGGCCATTTTTGTGCAGAGCAATGATGGCTGCACGTGTTTCTTTAGAGATAACCATGGTTAACTGAAGAGAAACAATGATACCAGGCACCAGCCTCCTTTTAAAGTGTCCAGTGGTGTCATTCTTACTTAATCATGACTGATTGATCGCCAGCCCTGTCCTCATCAACACCCACACCTGTGTTAATGGAACAATCACTTAAACAATGTTAGCTTCTCCTTTTAAGGCAGGAATGCAATGATGTTGAAATGTGTTTTGGGGGTTAAAGTTCATTTTCTTAGCCAATATTGACTTTGCAAGTAATTGCTGTTAAGCTGATCACTCTTTATGACATTCTGGAGTATATGCAAATTGCCATTAGAAAAACTTAAGCAGTAGACTTTGTAAAAATTAATATTTGTAGCATTCTCAAAACCTTTGGCCATGACTGTACAGTCCTCCATCTGTGATCGCAGGTAACCTGACCTCAGGTGATCTTATTGAACTGATGTGATTTAGTGCCTCAGATTTAAAGCAGTCAGACATGCTGTCACACAGGGTGGGGGCGTTGTCTGACTGCAACAATAAGAGATGCGGGGACTGCCGGTGGGCGAGGGAAGCAGCGCATATGCATGAAGATAACACAGATCTACAAAAAAAATATTTTTGTAATCATAGGTGACTTTGTATTTTTCTGAATCATCTTTTTGTCCTGATTTAAAAAAAATGTATATAGTTTTTCTGTAGCACGTATAGTTTCCATGGAACAGCATCATTATTATAAGGTATAGGAAATATACTGGCGACATTAAGAAAACAGTAATCTAAATATCAGAAAAAAATGCTTCACCTTACAAAACAGTTTTTATTGAACCAAAATAATTTCACATGCAAAATAGAAACGAAAATATGAGAAGAAATTAAAAGTGCTAGACTGTCGTTGATCCGATTTTCCAGGGTTGTTCCTATATGACATCCAACAGTAATCTGCCATCATTAAGTCATTCCAAAAGCCCTGGTAGTGGTGTTCCATTACGGTCATCTCCTGGTGAAACCGCTTGCCTCTTTCATCACTTACGTCCCCAAGATTTTGAGGGAAGAAATCTAAATGTGAATGCAAAAAGTGCATTTTCAGAGACATGCGACATCCAAGACACTGGTATGCATTTAGCAGTTCCTCAACACCTTCAACATATTCTGGAGATTTATTTTTTCCTAAGAAGTTTTCACAGATCCACTTGAAGCTTTTCCAAGATTTCAATTCCTTATCATTTAGAGTTCCTTCAAACACATCATCTCTCATAAGCTCTCTGATCTGACGACCAACAAATATCCCTTCCTTCAGTTTTGCTGGTGAAATGCTGGAGAATTTCTGTGAAATGTACTGGAACCCTTGTGAAGTTGTCTTTGGCTTTCACAAAGTTTTTAATCAATCCCAATTTTAAATGTAGTGGAGGAAGAAAGATTTTTGTTGGAGCAACTAAAGGATTATGCTGAACATTGTCTCTACCTGGAGCCTAGATGTTTCTCTATCCACAATCAGGATTAAAATAATGCTCTACTGTATTTCTACTGTCCCATAAACACAAGAAGCAACAATATTTTGGGAAACCTCCTTTCATTCCCATGAGCAGACCAATCACTTTCAAATCTCCACAGATATCCCATTGATGATGCTTATATTATATACCATCCAAAACAACTGACAAATTTTCATAACTTTTCTTTTGACGTAATGAGTGAGCAATAGGGATTGATGATTTCATATTTCCATTGTCAAGCAACGCTGCTTTCAAACTTCTCTGGGGTGAGCCAAAAAAAATTGCCAATCTGCAACAAAATACTCTTGATTCAGCTCTTCAAAGAGGCCATTCCCATTGTTACAGTACACCTTTGGTCCATCAACTGTGAAAAATTGTGTTAAAGTGTTACTTCATTTTCGGTAATAACACACTTTGACATCATCATGAAGAAAATTCTTCTGTTTCAACCTAGATGCAAGAAGTTCAGCTTTCTCTTTTGACAATAAAAGGTCTGTGATGAGATCATTTAATTCATGTTGAGTAAAGCGTTCTGCCTACTCGGCTGATCCATCAGGTACATACTCATCTCAACTTGAGGTCTCCATGTCTTTGCCAGTAGCTCCAGCTCCATAGTCTTGATATTCTACTTAATTTTCATCCAATCCAGACAACGGTGGTACAGGAACTGGCAAGATACCATCATGTGGAACTAGCCTAATAGCAGATTCAAGTTCAGAGTAATTAATCTTATGTTTGTTCTTTGTAGAAAAGCCCTTCAGTTTGACAAAACAAAAGTAGCAGTCATCACTTTGATTTTTTGGTTCTCTCCAAATCATGGGAACAGCAAATGGCAGAGCCACTTTCCTCATATTCAAAAACTCCCGAAGACCATTTGAACAACTTCAGCATATCACACAAGAGGCCCAGCATACATTGGAAATGCAGAAATAAGGTAATAACAAAAATACTTCTGTCTCAGAAACTTTATGTGATAGAGCAAAACTAAGCATATTTTTGGAATCAGCACATAAAACTCCATAAAACAGACATATGACCTTTGCTGATGATTTTTTTGTGTTGACCAGTGTAATCAGCGGCCCTGGAAATAGAGTGAGAGGTCCCAGAAGCAGTATAAAGCCACGTGGAGACCAAAAAGTATGAAGCACTTTCTTTATTCTTATTTTCTTTCTTTTTTCTGTGATTTTTTTTTCATTAGCCAGAGATCCCTGAGAACTTCATGCTCAGGATTGGCGCTCAGGTGGTTCTTTTGAACCTGCCGGGATCTGGACTTTTATAGTCCAGGTCTGCCCATCACTATCCAAAACACATTATGTGCATATGTCCTAATAGTGCCAAAAACAAGCGTAGCAGTGCCAGCCACTTTTCAAGCAGAATCCAGTTTTCCCCTGTAACGAGGCGAGCAGCTCTGACTGTTTTGTGATTAAAATAGACATGGAGACTGACATTACACAGGATGGTGCTGCCACCTTGTGGACAAGTGCTGAAACTGCTCGAGGGGTGGACGCTGTAAAATCTGATCCCCTCCCTCAGGCACTTGTTGTACAGGAAGTAAAAGTGCGGGAAAAGGACACTGAGCTACTGGAGCTGGACCTGAACAGACCTGCCTCGGACTGCCCTCATCGCTGAAGTGTGAGGGATTGCCAGAACTGCTGCAGACGGGATACTGGACTCAAGGGACCTCCGGACCGTCTCCTTCCTCCGTACCAAGAGACTGTAAGCTAGTCATCTGTTGAGAGGGCTGAAGATCTTCCACTTTTCTCCCTTGGAGTCGCCGCCGGTTACCCGGAGCCCAGGCCTGCTACGTGGGAGCCCTTCCTCCTTGTGTTTTGGACTGGTAATATAACCTATAGGGCAAGTCAGGGACAGAATTCTTGTTTATCATTGATGTTTTGTTTGTGTTCTGCGCCACGCGTCTGAAGTTAAAGACCCGGATAGCAAACATTGGTTATGTGTGCTGCTAAGCCAGCTGCATGTGTCATTGAGATTTTTACCAGTAAAGAAATGTACCCTTACATAAAATCTGAGCGTGGGGTTTTTGTTGGCGCAGAGTATGGGAACTCAGCCGCGGTCAGACCTGCAGCCACTTCATCTGGCGTAGTCGGCAGGATCTGTGACCAGCAAAATCTCCTCCCGGTGGTAGCTTATAGTCAGACAGCTCCTCCGGCATCTATTGTAAATCAAGTGAGAACGTTTAACGGACGGAATTACCCTGTACCTGAATGGGCGGAACAACTTAGGATAGTGGGGGAAATGAATAATGTTGATCCTAAGACCTTAGTGGAAATGGCTATGCTGACGTTAGAGGGGGAGGCATGGATGACAGTCAGACTGGAGACGATTAGGGGCCAGTGTACATTAGATGACTTGGTGCGGGTGCTAGAGAACACCTATGGGCCGACCAGATACCTGGGAACACTGCGCTACATGTTCTTCCAGCGTACACAGCTCGAGTGGGAGGACATTCCTCGATATGCGAACGCCCTCCAAGTACTGCTGGAACAAGCCTGCAAAAATGGAGAAAATCTAGCTGGTACATCCTCCCGCGACCTGGTGCTGAGGGACCAATTCGTAATAGGACTGAGAGATCCGTATCTCAACCGCTTATTGCAGGAGTTACTTCGGATAAATCCAGCCGTTACATTTGCTGAGGTTAAACAAGAAGCCATAGAATGTTCTAGGGGACCTGTTACGGGAACAGAGACTTATAGCGCTACTTGCAGATCCATGTACAGTACAAATACTCCGAACAGCGACACGGAGGAACTGAAGCAGATGGTGGCGGATTTACAGAAGCAGGTGCTGCAGCTCACATTAGACCGACAGGCGGATAGGCAAGTGAGACGGCAACCTAGCCGGCCTATGGGAAAGTGCTGGACATGTGGTGACCCCCGTCACAGAGCAAACCGTTGCCCCCAGAACTCCTTCCAACCCGACCCGCAGCCGTTCCATCGAATGGACTCTCAAACACCCCAGCAAGCGGAGTTTCACTTGAAACAGCGGATGGACCCCCAGGCCTATTCACTAGAACCGCCAAGCCGTGCCTCTCAACAGCGGGCACCTTTAAACTAGACACCCAGGCTGAGGAGGTTCACTCGACCGGGAAGGCCAAAGAGAAAAGGAACCAACAAAGGAGCCAGCTTGCATCAAACAGCCCTAGACTGAAAGTAATGCTAGAGGGGGTTGCCATGCAAGGACTAATGGATACTGGATCCCAGGTGTCCACCATCTCAGAGCAGTTTTACGAGAAATATCTACAACCACGGGCTGCTTATGACCCGAATACCGTCATCAAGATCAAAGCGGCCAATAATCTACCCATTCCAGTAACGGGAGTAGCTTGGATGAGCACCGAAATGTGTGGACAGGAGCTCGGGAAGAGGGGGATAATCGTGGTCAAAGAAGGCTTCGGTTCGGAAACGCCCATGATTATTGGGATGAACATCCTGAAAGACCTAGACCTGGTATTGTTTACGAAGCGGGGACCCAAGTACTGGCAGGAAGTTACCACACACGGGGCCACCCGCCGAGCATTCCAAAGAGTGGTTCGGGCCTGCAGCCTACAGCAAATGGCAGAGGAACAACGGCCCATAGCCACTATCACCGTGCCTCGCCACACTAGGATCACCTTACCGGCTGAAAAGGAGACAATTATTTCGCTACCCCTTAGCACCACAAGACCGCTTGAAGGCGTGGAGGTACTGATTGAGCCGCAAACCCCGGGGAAGGATCCCTGTCCAACTGAGCAATACGGCTAGTGTAGGCATCAACCTAGAAGCAGGGACACAGCTCGCCAGAGTCTACGCCCTACCTACAGAGGTGAATCCCAGGGGCCCCCTCCAGTTTGCCCCATCGGCAGAGGGAGACTGGACAGTGACTGTTTCCGCCATGGCCACTGCCACAGATGACACTGAAGCTGGAAAGGAGCTGCTAGAGAAGTGTCAGCTGGATATATCCCAATACTCTAAACAGGAAGTGTCCCAGGTGGAAAAACTACTGCAGGAACACCAGGCGTCCTTTTCCCGGCATGACACCGACTTTGGATGCACCACCAGTATCCAACACGAGATCCCTACAGGTAACGCTTCTCCTATCCGCGAGAGATACCGGCAGATACCCCCCCAGCAATACCAAGAAGTGAAAAACTCCTGAACTCCATGCTCCATGCCGGAGTGGTACGAGAGAGCCAGAGCCCCTGGGCTGCACCGGTGGTAATAGTTAAAAAGAAAGATGGATCCCTGAGGTTCTGTATGGACTACCGCCGCCTGAATGCTTGCACCATCCGGGACTCATACCCTTTGCCAAGGATCTAAGAATCCCTGACGGCTCTGAAGAAAGCCAAGTACTTTTCCTCCCTGGATCTGGCCAGCGGCTATTGGCAGGTACCCATGAGCGAAAAGGACAGAGAAAAGACCGCTTTCATCCTACCCATGGGTCTGTACGAGTTTGACAGGATGCCCTTCGGCCTGAACAACGCGCCGGCAACTTTCCAGAGGCTGATGGAGCGCTGCTTGGGAGACTTCAATTTCGACTTCACCCTCATCTACCTTGATGACATTGTGGTCTATTCAGCCACATTCGAAGAACATCTACAGAAGCTGGGCCGCGTGTTCCAGAGGCTAAGGGAACATGGCTTGAAGTTGAAACCCAGCAAGTGCCGTCTTCTACAGCAGGAGATCGATTACCTGGGCCACAGGATCTCGGCCAAAGGTGTACAACCATCGCCGGAGAAAATAGACACTGTACGGGACTGGCCACAGCCCACAACTGTCAAGGAGGTCAGGGCTTTCCTGGGACTGGCAGGCTACTACTGCTGGTTTGTCAAGAACTTCGCCCGGCTTGCCGCACCACTGCACGACCTGCTTCGAGGAACCACCAACAGTCCCAGGGGACGACTCATCAATTGGGGACCTACCCAAGAAGAGTCCTTCCAAGCTCTAAAGGGTGCCTTGACGTCGTCCCCCATCCTGGCATATGCAGATTACACACTGCCCTTCCAATTACATACTGACGCCAGCCTACAGGGTCTGGGGGCAGTACTCTCACAGGTACAAGAAGGCAAGGAACGTGTTGTAGCCTATGCCAGTAGGTCCCTACATGAAGGTGAAAAGAATCCCACCAATTACAGTTCATTCTGGCTGGAGCTGTTGGCCTTGATGTGGGCAATGACTGAGAAATTTGCCGGATATCTGACGGGGACAGAAGTACTAGTTCTGATGGATAACAACTCTTTGGCCCACTTAGAAAATGCAAAACTTGGGGCTATGGAGCAGCGATGGATGGCTCGGCTCTCCAAGTTTAACTACAAGATTAAATATAGAGCTGGGGCTGAAAATCAGAATGCGGACAGCCTGTCCAGAAGGACATCCCCCTCGCCCACTAAGGACCGGGACGAGGAGCTGGAAGGAGACAAGATGCCTGACTTCGCAAGACTAGCCCGGCAGATGATGGATTGTCGCCAGTATGCTGTGGATGAGGCTGGCACTCCAGTAGGGTCCCCATTGTCCCCACAGGAAAGGTTCAGAATCCAGGACCGGAATGCTGAATGTGCCCTACTCAAACAATGGGTGAAGCAGCAGAAGCCGTCCTCTGACACGCGGTCACGACTGTCCACCAGTACCCTGACCCTGCTCAGCCAATGGGATCATCTGATTCTGAGAGAAGGAGTGCTATACCGGACGATCTTCCTATCCCACATGCTGGAGGAGTGCCTACAGGTTGTAGTGCCAGCCCAAATGGCCCGTGAGATGGTGGGAGAAGCACACAAGAGGAACGGCCACTTTGGGATAGACAAGACCTTCCGGTGGATCCAACAGTCCATCTACTGTCCGGGACTCCGCAAGCTGGTTGAAGATGTCTGCCAAGCCTGTCGCACCTGTGAGCTTTACAAGTCCGCTGAGCAGCGTGCACCTGTCCAAACAGTTGAGACATCCCGGCCCCTTGAGCTGTTGATGGTGGACTACCTGTCGATTGGGACAGCGAGTGGTGGCTACCAATACTGTCTGGTTATGGTAGACCATTTCACAAAATTCGCAGTTGCTGTTGCTACCAAAGATCAGACTGCCGAGTCAGCTGCGCGGGCCATCTGTCGACAGTTCATCCAGGTCTATGGGTGTCCGGAGAGGTTGCACTCTGATCAGGGGGCTTGTTTTGAAGATCAAATTATCGAGGAGCTGCATCGGATGTATGGGATCCAGAAGTCCAGAACCACCCCTTACCACCCACAGGGGAATGGTGCGTGTGAGCACTTTAACCGGACTCTACTCCAGTTGATCCGCACCTTAGCCGATGACAAGAAAGACCAATGGCCCCAATTCCTCCCAGATCTAGTGTGGGCCTACAACAATCAAGTCCACTCCGTGACGGGCTTTACCCCACACACCCTTCTCTTTGGCTGCCCAGGAAAAGGGGTCCATAACCTAAACCTGACCAGTCCTGAAAAAGATACCGGCTGTACCTATCCATCCTGGCTACACACTCACCGTCAGAAGATGGAAACTGTATACCGACTGGTAGGCCAACAAATCCGGGGCCTGAGATATGCTGACCCGCTCCCCTTACAGGAAGAACCCTTAGAAGTAGGACAGCTAGTCCTGGTTCGTATTAAGAAGCCTCAAGGAAAACTCCGAGCTAAGTGGGAAGCTGAAGTCTATCGGGTAGTTGAGCGCCCCTACCCCGATGGTCATGTGTACAGAGTCCGGGGCGAAGACAGCGGCAACTCTCGCACCTTGCATCGGAATATTTTGCGCCCCTGCCGATCCCAGCCTGACCCCCTGACCACAGTACCCGGTGAGGATGACACTGCTGACATGACTGACACCATTGATATTACTCAGCGAAGTGACCTTGTTGACTCCGAGACTGATTACCCGCCTGCTCAGACTGGCTCTCCCTCTAGGGAACTGACAGAGGTAGAGAGTGTAACCGGTGATAGAGTGGAGGGAAACCAACCTCTGTGGCGTACTACCCACACCACTGCCGGGGTTCCTCCTGGACAGTCTTATAGGGACCAGTATGTATGGTCTACTTCTCAGCCTCCCCCTGTCACAGCCTCAGTCCTCGCTGCGTTGGAACCTGTGAATGTTGACAGGGACTTCCAACCTTTCAGTGGGGGGATATGTAACGAGGCGAGCAGCTCTGACTGTTTTGTGACATTAGACATGGACATGGAGACTGACATTACACAGGATGGTGCTGCCACCTTGTGGACAAGTGCTGAAACTGCTCGAGGGGTGGACACTGTAAAATCTGATCCCCTCCCTCAGGCACTTGTTGTACAGGAAGTAAAAGTGCGGGAAAAGGACACTGATCTACTGGAGCTGGACCTGACCAGACCTGCCTCGGACTGCCCTCATCACTGAAGTGTGAGGGATTGCCAGAACTGCTGCAGACGAGATACTGGACTCAAGGGACCTCCGGACCATCTCCTTCCTCCGTACCAAGAGACTGTAAGCTAGTCATCTGTTGAGAGGGCTGAAGATCTTCCACTTCTCTCCCTTGGAGTCGCTCCCGGTTACTAGGAGCACAAGCCTGCTACATGGGAGCCCTTCCTCCTTGTGTTTTGGACTGGAAATATAACCTATAGGGCAAGTCAGGGACAGAATTCTTGTTTATCATTGCTGTTTTGTTTGTGTTCTGCGCCGCGCGTCTGAAGTTAAAGACCCGGATAGCAAACATTGGTTATGTGTGCTGCTAAGCCAGCTGCGTGTGTCATTGAGATGTTTACCAGTAAAGAAATGTACCCTTACATAAAATCTGAGCGTGGGGATTTTGTTGGCGCAGATTATGGGAACTCAGCCGCGGTCAGACCTGCGGCCACTTAACCCCTCTATTAGTTCCACCTAGTGGGTTCCTGTACAATGTTCCTTTCTCTAGAATACTCATGCTGTTCTTTAGTAAGTGATAACAAAAAAGTTAAAATGTAGCGATGTATGGAAAACAACTTGCTTTCTTGGGCCAAACTCAATCTTTGTAGATGAGTGATGAAAAAAACTGCACTGTAGTTGGCAGAAGTGATTATGTTGACTGCTCTGTCCCTAGGGAATGCTCCTCATTGCATAAATTAAAATTCTGTCAATAATACACACAAATATAAAAATAAACATACTATAAACAAGTATTTGTACAGTGGAACCTTGGTTAACGAGAACAATCCGTTCTGGGAGTGTGCTTGTAAACCAGGTTACTCGTCTAGCAAAGCAAGATTTCCCATAGGAAATCATCGCAATGCAGACAAGTTGTTCCACAACTTGTTCAATGTCCCATCCTGGTCCCCTATTGTGTCATTCCACACATGCAGAAACACACACAAACACACACAAACACGCACGCACACACACATATTATGCTCACCTTACCTTCCGTTCCATCACCGGCCTCCTGGTTCTTGCTGTTCGCCGGTACAGGATGTGTATCGGGTAGCCATCGCGACCGATGCCGGAACTTCCGCTGCCAGAGCACACTGACGTCAAAGGCAGGAGCCGCTTGCCTCTGATTGGTCAGCGCGCTGCCTTTGAGTAGCGGCTGACAGCAGAAGTTCCTCCATCGTCGCGATGGTTACCTGATATACATCTCGTAGCGGCGAACTACAAGAACCAGGAGGCTGGCGAGGAAACGGAAGGTAAGGTGAGCATAATGTGCGTGTGTGTGTGTTTGTGTGTGTTTGTGCATGTTTGTGTGTGTTTTTGCGTTTGTGTTTTGGACTGCAAGAGCGGGTTAGAGTGCGGTGGAAGTACGGAACCGGAAGTGTGTGCGGTGAGTATTTGCTCGTGAGTTACAAATTTTAAGCAAGCTTTGCTCGTAAAGTGAAATACTCGCTAACTGGGATACTCGTTAAGCGAGGTTCCACTGTATTTATAAATACAAATATTACAATAAAAAAAACCTTAATTTTTTTTTCCTGAAAGGTACTAATTATTTCATTTGCTTAAACCTCTTTATTTCATAATGTCCATGTTAGTTGAACATAGCCATTGATTTTCTTAAGACATTACTAAAAATGAACAACCATGCTAGCATTTGCCATATGTTTGATTTTTCTTACGCTTTCACTCATTTCTGTGGATTTGGACTGGCGGCACTATTTAATTTTTGTATTTGATTATGATGACCTGAAATATTTTTTAAGAGGTATTATACTGTAGCATAAAGTAGATGGAGATGACAATGGTTGGCGCACAATGGCAACTTCCCGTCTATCCAAATGTGACCCCCACAATGACGTTTAAATGGAATTTTGATCTCTCATGCTAGCTTGACTGATGAAGAAAGCTGAGCTCTATAGTCCAGCAGTCTGTAGATATGTGATACGTTGTACATTGAGCAAAAAATAAACAGTTTTGTTTTTGTTCTCATTTTTCAGGAGCTTAAAGAGGGGGTTCACTAGTTACTTTTCTAAGGCACATCAATATTATGTTGAGAAACAAGGTTTCTCTCAAATACCTTGTTGCCATAACTGCCTGTTAGTGGTGCTATTGCGGTCCACTCACCCCATCGCGTAATCCATGGCTCTGTGACTGTGACCTCTGATGTCCGGTGAAATCACGTCAACTTCTAGTTGACGTGACATCTCTGTGGCCAGCCCCAGTTTTCCTGACTCACTGGGCTGTGGGTGGTGTTTCACTGCTCATCACAGCCCAGTGTCGCTCCTGCTTGCGGTGCTCTGCAGTGAAGGAGAAAGCTGGGAGATGATGGGCTGTGCTGTAACGCTGGGCTGTGACGAAGCGCTACCTATAGCCCTGTCACTCAGGAAGACAGGTGCCGGCCGTGGTGATGTCAGGTCAACTGGAAGTTGACGTGACATCACTGGACATCAGAGGCCACGGAGCCCGGGGGTCATGAGAGGGGATAATATTGATGATATTGATGTTATCTGCTATTTTGTTTCATTTAGGTTTGGAAGGATTTCCACGTATTTTGTTATTCTTTTGGTTTCTTGTATTCCATCATTCCTGCACGACTATTTGCATGTTCGGAGCCCTGTGTCTCACCCTTTGCCTGTGTGCACTTAATTTATGTTTATTGTCGTTTTTGTGTTACATTTGGTTTATAGCTTAGGGTGCAGTTAAGGACACTCAGCTGTCGAGAAGTGGAAGCACCATTGCTTGATCCTAGGGTGCTATACTGTCAGGCAGGGACAAATCAGCCTGTTTTGGGACCTGTGGATTTTTGGTTTTACATTTCCCCTGGTTTGTTCACCCCCATGAGAGTGTTAAGTTTCCGTCATAACATTATAGCCAGCCCATTTGCTGCATTCTGGTGGCTTACTTGCGGATCTGGTTTGCTCCTTGGCTGCTCAACTACAGGCCTTGTCACTGGAGGTGGCTAAAATTAGGAACCAACAAGAGCATACACATTGAGCCATTACTAGTCATCGAGGTCATCATTGTATTCTGTTGAAACCTAAGGTAACGACGCCGGATTGCTTCACTGATGACCAATGTACGTTTTCTGGGGGTTTTTTTCTGCTTCAATTAAGATATATTTTCGTTTACGTCCGGTATTCTCTGGGTCTGAGAGTCAGGAAGTAATAATTATTTTGTCTTTGCTTTGTGGTGATCCACGTTCTTCGTCTTTTTCCTTGCCTGAGGATTCTCCAGAGTTGGAGTCTGTAAAGGCATATCTCTCAGCCCTTGTTCCTATTCATGATGATCCTGATAAGATCACCGCCCAAGATTCGTGATTTGGTTCAGGGAGATTGCAGAGTGGAGGACTACTGCTTAGAGTTTAGATGATGAGCTGTGAAGACCTCTTGGAATTACCCTGCTGTTTGGAGTCAGTTCTGCCATGGACAGTATGATCAGATTAAAGACAGGATGATTTATAATTCCAGTCCGCAGTCTTTGGAGGATGGTACGTCTCTTTCTATTTGTCTGGACAGACGACTGAGGGATAGAGACATGTTTAAGGGTATTTAGGTGGCATCTCCTTTATCAGTGGAGACAGGTGAACCTATGCAGATTGGTGCTTGTAGGAATCCCAGAGAAACCATGGATCACAGAGCACCAACTAGTTTCTGTTTATATTGTGGTCGATTGGGTCACGCCATGGTTCAATTTTTTATGTACATTATTTAATTCCAAGGAAAAAGAAAAAAATAATCTCAAGTATGTGGATGCGGATTCCAAGAATTCGAGCTTATCGTCGGTACAAACATCAGGTTTATTTTACAGGTGTCCTTTGATACTAAAACAGGGTTTATTTTTACTCCTGCAGTTGTGGATTTAGGTTCTTCTTTGACTCTTATTGATCATGACTTTGATATTTACTGTGGTTATAATGTTGTATCTTCCCTCTTTCATTCTATTCAAGTTTCAATTATTGATAATTCTCCTCTTTCCCAAACTGACATGACCTCAAAGGTTGAGGATGTATTTATGAAGGTAGGAGTATTACACTCCGAATTAATTTCATTTATGGTGTTTTCGTCTTCATATGCAAAATTGGTGTTGGGTTTGACGTGCCTAGTTATGCACATTCCTGCTTTCAACTGGGAGAATCAGGAGGTTAAATATTCTTTAACCAGAATCTGTCAGATGCTCCCTCATCTGACAGCAGTATAATATAGAGACAGAGACCCTGATTCCAATGATTTGTCACTTACTGAGCTGTTTGTTGTAATTTTGATAAAATCAATATTTTCTCTCCTGCAGATCTAGCAGTTATACAGAACTCATGAACATGCTGGTCTGCCTGGCAGTGCGCCAAGTAGTCCTCTAATGATAATCTACTGCTGATTAAATAGCAAGTTTATCAAAACTACACTAAACATCCCAGTAAGTGAGACAGAGCTGGAATCAGGATTTCTGCTGCTACGTTATGCTGCTCCTAGATTAGGTGGCAAAAACCTGCTGACAGATTCCCTTTAAGTCTTAGTAGAGACTATTGTTTTTCTAGTTGTTTATCCAGACCTTTGGTTTCTGTAAGGTCTCACCTTGCAGATTTAATTCAAGTTTTTGATGATGTATTTTCTGAGTCTGGCGGCTTTGCACGTTGCAATATCGCACGTGCGATGTCGGTGGGGTCAAATCGAAAGTGACACACATCCGGCGTCACTTTCGACATCATAGTGTGTAAATCCTAGATGATACGATTAACGAGCGCAAAAGCGTCGTTATCGTATCATCGGTGTAGGCTCCGACTTTTTCAAAATTATGCTGCCGCGACAGGTACGATGTTGTTCCTCGTTCCTGCGGCAGCACACATCGCTGTGTATGAAGCCACAGGAGCGAGGAACATCTCCTACCTGCCGCCGGCGGCTATACGGAAGGAAGAAGGTGGGTGGAATGTTTACATCCTGCTTATCTCCGCCCTTCCTTAGGAAGGAGGCGGGACGCCGGCCAGAACGACGTCGCAGGACAGGTGAGTGCATATGAAGCTGGCGTAGCGATAATTTTCGCTACGCCAGGAATCACAAGATATTGCTGCTGCGACGGGGGCGGGGACTATCGCGTGCGACATCGCAGCATCGGCTTGTGATGTTGCAACGTGAAAAGCCCGCCTGAGTGTGAAGTTCTCCCATCGCATAGGACATATGATTGTGCTATCTAATTCTTACCAGGAGAAAAAATGCCTAAGTCTAATTTTTATTTAATCTCTCTCTTCCTGAGAGAGAGGCCTTGAAAGTGTATATTGAGAAAAGTATTGCCAAGGGGCATAAACGGCCATCCACCTCTCCAGTAGCCATGGGTTTTTTGTTAGTCAAGTAAAAGGATGGTGGGTTGCCTCCATGCTTAGATTTTACCAAACCTGTTTAATCAGTTAGCAGTAGCTAAATGTTTTTCTAAGCTTGACTTGAGGAGGCATATAACCTTATACATGTTCAACAGGGTGACGAATGGAAAACCGCTTTTAATAGGCTGGAAGGGTTATTTTTAAAAGATGGTGATACTGTTTGGTTTGACCAATGCTTCGGCGGTTTTTCATAATTTCATAAATGACATCTTTTGCCCTCTTGTGGGTAGATTTGTGGTGATCTATCTGTATGACATTTTGATTTACTCATGTTCTCAGGATGAACAATGTGGACATGTCCAGCAGGTTCTCCAGATTCTTCGTGAGAATCATTTGCCAACCTGGAGAGATGTGTTTTTGAAGTGCAGCAGGTCCAATTTCTAGGTCATCTGGTTTTTGCTTCAGGGATTTAAATGTATCCTGTTAAGGTGCAGGCCATCCTTGATTGTGTTCAACCGACTAACATTATAGCTTTGCAGAGAGTTGTAGGTTTTTCAAATTATTACCAAAGATTCATTAAGAATTTTTCACTCATAGCTAAACCGTTAATTGACATGATCCAAAAGGGAACTAACTTTTCTTCATGGTGAGCTGAGGCAGACATTGCAGACAGCGTTTTCTAACGCTCCTGTTCTCAGGCAACTCGATATTGAGCTGGTTTCTGTGGTCGCAAGAGATACTTCTGCTATAGGGATGAGACCCATTCTTTGACAGGAAAAGAATTATTACCTTCTCCCTGTGCTTTTTATTCTCAGAAGTTCCCTCAAGTGGAATCTAGCTATGAAATTGGTGACCATGAGCTTTTGGCAGTCAAGAAAGCCTTTGAGGAATGGAAAAACTGGTTGGAAGTAACATCTAAGCATGAAGAAACAGTCTTTACTGATCATAGAAACCTACTATATATTGATGCTGCTAAGTGTTTAAACAACTAGCAGTTCCGGTGAGCTCATTTCTTTGCTCGGTTTGATTTCTCAGTTACCTATCTCCCTGGATCTAAGAATATTAAAGCTGTCGCTTTGTCTCACAGTCTTGTTCTAGAGTTGAGAAATGAAAATCCTGTTAAAATTCCAAGTGAAGAGGTGATGGTGGGTGCTCTGGGGATTTCACAGCAGGGGCCAGATCGCTGCTCAATGTTACACACAGCGAGATCGCTAATGAGGTCACTGGTGCGTCACAAAAAACGTGACTCAGCAGCGAACTCGCTAGCGATCTCGTTATGTGAGAAGTACCCCTATGGACACTCAGGGTCAGCCATTGATGAGTGGTGGCTCCATTACATGATCTTAGGGTGGCAACCTCTGCTGCCAGACAGGGACAAATCAGAGTCAGGTCTAGGGCTGGTACTGTTTTAGGACATTTGGATTTGTAGTTTTACTTCTCTCCTGGTTTGTATATCCCTTTGAGAGTGTTAGGGTTCAGTCGTAACACAAACATTACAAAAACACACAGTGCAATAAGGCAGCATGGCTGAAATCTCTGTATTGACCTTAAAAACACGCTGCCTTCAGATTACATAGCAAAACCCTGCTGACAGATTCCCTATAAATCCCATTTTTTAATGTGACAGGTTATTTTTAAAGGGGTTGTCTCACAAATGACATTTAAGGTATGTCCATAGGTTATGCCATAAATAGATGCCAGTCCTACCATTGGGACATGCACCTATCTACAGAACAGGCAACCCCTGATCCACCATTCTGACTGTTGCCTGACCACTGGTGAATGGAGAGGTACTCTCTGTATTCATTTCTATGGGAGATCCCCATACAATCGAGCGTATTTGCTCAGCTGTATTTGGAACTCCTTTAGTAATGAATGGATACACCGCTACTACCTCTCCATTCATTGAGAGTCGGACAACGGCCACAAGGGAAGTCAGCGAACCATTGGACAAAAAGATGGTAACCACAACTCTTGGACATTTATGGCATATCCAATGGATATGCCATAAATGACTCTCCTGTAATAACTCCTTCAATGCAAGTTTTTTAACTTAAATTGCTAATATATGTAAAAAATAAGTTTTCCATGTAAAATGTGTTCATACAGAACACCTTGGGAACAATGTAAGCTGAGAGTCTGAGTTCTCTTTATGTGCGTGCCATATACAGGTTTCTAATTTCTTGAGCTGCACAGTTTAGAGAGAAAGCTATCAGTCAACTACAAGAGGGTGGGAAGAAATTCTTTAATTCAAATTTATGTGTGATTCTAATTTATGTTAATTAATTTAATGATTTGTGTATAATTCTGCATAAAGAGTGATTCAGATTTGTGCCAAATTCTTTGCAAAAGTACCATCAAATAAATTATATTAAACAAAAACTATTTCATCACACTGTATTCTAATGAAAGGCAACAGCATAGGGTCTATAAGGGGCGAGTAATACGGAACGAGTGGAATGCAATAAAAAACGCATTCCACTCGGACCAATATTACTCTATGGGGCAGCTCCCATGAGCGGTTATGTTCTAAGCCCTAATCGAACCGAGAAAACAGTTGCAGCATGCTGCAGGTGGAATGCAATTTTGTTCCACTCGTACCCATTCAAGTCTATGGGGTGTGAGACTGTGACCGGGGTTATCTATGATGGCCAGTATGTCTCGCCCCGGTTGTGCTCACTCCATGAGAGAAAGTAAATCCACTATAGGGTTAATGCTGTTTCCTTACAGGCTGAAGGAAGGGTTAAATAGAATCAGGAACAAGGGCAGGTGTGCCGGGTGTGAGGGAGTGAACAGAACTCCCTGAGTTTTCTGCTGGGGAGGCACATGTATTTTTGTTATGGACTTTTGTTTGGACATTAAAACCGTGTGCTGTGAACCTTAATGCCTGGATCCCGTGTCTTCTGCTGCGCAGCCGACCGTGCTACCTCACATATGGTGGAGAATCGGCGGGCATGACAGCCAGTGAGGTGTAGCATCCATCCCTGGTGACCCAGCTGCGCATGTCCTGGATTCGAGCGGCTATACTACAGCCCAAACCCGGCGACGCCATGGAGGACATACTAAAGCATTTGGCTCAGGCTAATGCACAGCAGCAACAGGCTAATGCACAGCAGCAACAGACCAATGCACACCTGCTCCAATCCTTGCAAGTGCAGGAAAAAAAATTCCAAGAACAGATGGATCAGGCCAATGCACGTCAGCAGCAAGCCTTGCAATTGCAGGAAAAAAGGCACCAAGAACAGATGGTTCTCCTGGCCAAGTCGATCCGTGCCGGACCGGCAGCAACAACCCCGGGACCGGGTGACGACGGCAGCGTCCGGAAAGCGGTGAGACAAGCGTTGCAAAAGATGACCCCGGGTGATGATGTGGAAGCGTTCCTGGCGGTGTTTGAGCGGGTGGCCGAGCGGGAAAAGCTGCCGACCCCGCAGTGGGCTGAGGTATTGTCGCCCTATCTGACGGGGGAACCCCAAAAAGCGTACCTGGACCTCTGTACCGAGGACGCCATTGACTATGTGACCCTGAAAGCCGAAATACTGGCTCGGTTGGGGGTGAATACCTATGTACGGGCTCAGCGGGTAAATCAGTGGTTCTTTGAGGAAGCCAAACCCGTACGCTCCCAGGCCTATGACTTGTTGCATCTTGTAAAAAAGTGGTTGCAGCATGACACTCTGAGCCCGGCGCAAATGGTGGAAAGGGTAGTAGTGGATCGTTTTGTGCGCACTTTACCCGTCACCGTTCAACGGTGGGTCGGACAGGGTGACCCGAGTACCCTGGACCAATTAGTGTCCCTGGTAGAGCGGCATGTGGCTACGCAGGACTTGATACGGGACACTGAGACTTTGCGTACCGCCCGTCGGTCCGGCCCCTCCAAGCCTAGGGCCAAGGACCCACTGCTGACAACGGTGCAGGAGTCCCCTACCGTCCCGTCTGAGGCCGCAGCCGCCATTCCTGAGGTCCGGAAGGTTCTGTACCCTAAACGACAACCCGTCAAGGGGGTTTCCGTCCCCATTAGATGTTGGCGGTGCCAGCGGGTGGGACATATGGAAGCCCAGTGTCCACTCACCACGGAGCCCATGGATTGTGGGGTTACCCGGCGGGGTTCAATGTATGCTCAGGTGGTGTCTACCGCTGACCTGGTCTCCCCAGAGACGGAGCCCCACTTGTGTCAAATACAGGTGAATGGATGTCCGGTTACAGGATTGTTGGATTCCGGAAGCTTAGTGACCCTTGTGCGATCCACCTTGAGGGCTAAAGTAAAGGCCACAGGACGCACCGTGGGGGTGGTTTGCATACATGGGGACCGCCGCGACTATCCCACGGGGATTGTCACCATCACAGCACCTTGCGGTCAGGTGCAACATGAGGTGGGACTTCTTAACACTCTTCCTTATGACGTGATCCTAGGAAGGGATCTGCCCTATTTTTGGACTTTATGGAGGGGACCCCCTAAGTCCCCTCAGATATTGGTTGGTCCGGGACCTGAGCCCTACAATCCTGAATCCGGGACACCTGCTGTAGGGGTCACCATGATAGGGACAGAGTGTGAACCCGGTAGGTCGCCCCTAGAGGTATTGGCAGGAGAGACTGAGACGGTCGAGCCCATCCCGGAGTTGGAGGCGTCCCCGGATACGTTTGGGACAGCCCAACTCCAGGACCCTACGTTGATACATGCCCGGAGTCGGGTGACAGTAGTTGACGGGGTGGCACAGCTGCCCGGTGCCCAGGTAAGGTACCCCCATTTCGCTCTTAAGCAGGATTTACTCTACCGGGTAGATGAAATACGGGGCGTGGGGGTAGAACAGTTGGTGGTGCCCCAGCCGCATCGCCGGCGGGTCCTCGACTTGGCTCATAAACACCTGATGAGTGGCCACCTAGGGGTCAAGAAAACGCAGGAGCGAATATTGCAAAGGTTCTATTGGCCCGGGGTCTTTGGGGAGGTAAAACGGTTCTGCGAAACCTGCCCGGAGTGTCAGCTTACCGCACCCCTGACCCATTTTCGCAGTCCGTTGGTACCGTTACCCATTATAGAAGTCCCTTTTGAACGGATAGGGATGGATCTGGTGGGGCCCCTCGTAAAGTCCGCTCGAGGGCACCAACACATCCTAGTGATCGTTGACTATGCCACCCGGTATCCCGAGGCGATACCTCTCAGACATACTGCAGCAAAGCTTATAGCTCGGGAGTTGTTTGCTGTGTTCTGCCGGGTGGGGTTGCCCAAGGAGATCCTTACGGATCAGGGGACCCCATTCATGTCTAAAGTGACCAAAGAGCTATGCCGGCTACTCCAGATCAAGCAGTTGCGTACGTCTGTGTATCATCCTCAAACGGACGGTTTAGTCGAGCGTTTCAATAAAACCCTGAAAACCATGCTAAGAAGGGTGATCTCAAAAGACGGGAAAGACTGGGATATGATGCTTCCCTATTTGATGTTTGCCATACGAGAGGTGCCACAGGCATCCACGGGGTTTTCGCCTTTTGAATTGTTATACGGGCGACATCCCCGGGGATTGTTGGACCTGGCAAAAGAAACATGGGAACAAGAGCCCACCCCCCATAAAAGTGTGATCGAACACATTTTAGGTATGCAGAACCGCATAAGCGCGGTCATGCCAATTGTGAAGGAGCATTTACAGGAGGCTCAGGCCGCGCAAAGCGGCCGCTACAATAGACAAGCCACCGTGCGGACCTTTAAACCCGGGTATCGGGTGTTGGTATTAATCCCCACGGCGGAGAGTAAATTCCTGGCTCAGTGGCAAGGCCCCTACGAGATAAAGGAAAGAGTAGGGGTGGTTAACTATAAAGTATTGCAGCCCGGTAGGCGGAAACCTGAACAAATATACCATGTCAACCTATTAAAACCTTGGCAGGAACGGGAAAGCCTGATGGCTGTTTTTTCCCCACCTCCCTCCTCTTCGGGTCGTTCACATCCGGCTCCAGCGACCTCCGGGGAGGACGAACCGGAAGTAAGGATTGGAGAAGCCCTCACCAAGCAACAGAGGCGAGAGGCCAGACGGTTGGTTCAGCAGAACCCCGATGTCTTCTCCGAGCTGCCCGGTAGGACCAGTCTGATACGACACGATATTGTCACCGAGCCCCACTTGAAGGTACGCCTGAAGTCATACCGGGTACCGGAGGCTCGACGACAAGCCATATCGGAGGAAGTAAAGACAATGTTACGCCTGGGGGTCATCGAAAAATCCCGGAGTGAATGGGCTAGTCCGATTGTCCTAATACCAAAACCCGATGGCTCCTTAAGGTTCTGCAATGACTTTAGGAGATTGAACGAAATATCCAAGTTCGATCTCTACCCCATGCCCCGGATGGATGAGCTGATTGATAGGCTGGGACAGGCGCGATATTTTACCACGCTCGACCTGACCAAGGGGTACTGGCAGGTGCCACTAACGGAGTCCGCCAAGGAGAAAACCGCTTTTGTTACGCCGGAGGGTCTCTTCCACTATGTTGTCTTGCCTTTTGGGTTACATGGCGCTCCGGCCACGTTCCAGAGGTTGATGGACTTAGTGCTGGAACCCCACCAGGCGTATGCATCAGCGTACCTGGATGACATCATTATTTACAGCTCCGATTGGCAGACCCACTTGGAACAGGTACAAGCGGTGGTGGACGCGCTTCGAACAGCCGGATTGACAGCCAATCCCAAGAAATGTGCATTGGGACTCACGGAAGCCCGCTACTTGGGCTACGTGATAGGCCAAGGAGTGATTAAGCCCCAAATTAACAAGGTTGAGGCGATCCAGAAGTGGCCTAGACCCCTGACCACGAAGCAGGTTAGGGCCTTCCTGGGTATCGTGGGGTACTACAGGAGGTTTGTAAAGGATTTTGCGGGACTATCAGCCCCCTTGACGGAACTTCTCAAAGGCAAGAAGTCCGTCATGGTGCGCTGGACTCCGCAGGCCGAGGACTCCTTCCGGGCCCTGAAGGAGGTCCTGTGCGGACAGCCCGTTCTGGTCAACCCTGATTTCCGGAAGGAGTTCATTGTACAGACTGACGCCTCGGAGGTCGGCCTGGGGGCAGTGCTGTCTCAGGTGGTTCAGGGGGAGGAACACCCCGTCACCTTCTTGAGTAGGAAGCTCACCCCTCCCGAGCGGAATTATAGCGTAGTGGAGAAGGAGTGCCTGGCGATCAAGTGGGCCTTGGAGTCCCTACGCTATTACCTGCTGGGACGGCAGTTTCGCTTGGTGACGGATCACTCTCCACTGGTCTGGATGAGGTCCGCCAAGGAACGGAATGCCCGGGTTACCCGGTGGTTCCTTTCTCTGCAGAACTTCCGGTTTACGGTTGAACATAGGGCCGGGGGGTTGCAGGGCAACGCCGATGCCTTGTCCCGCGGCCCGTGTTTGATGGCTGGAGTTCAACCCCGCACGCTTGAACTGAGGGGGGGGGTGTGTGAGACTGTGACCGGGGTTATCTATGACCGCCGGTATGTCTCGCCCCGGTTGTGCTCACTCCATGAGAGAAAGTAAATCCACTATAGGGTTAATGCTGTTTCCTTACAGGCTGAAGGAAGGGTTAAATAGAATCAGGAACAAGGGCAGGTGTGCCGGGTGTGAGGGAGTGAACAGAACTCCCTGAGTTTTCTGCTGGGGAGGCACATGTATTTTTGTTATGGACTTTTGTTTGGACATTAAAACCGTGTGCTGTGAACCTTAATGCCTGGATCCCGTGTCTTCTGCTGCGCAGCCGACCGTGCTACCTCACAGGAGCGAGAGAAACATCGCATTGCTCTCGCGTTACACCAATGTAATCTGAAAGAAGTGCGATTCTCGCATCAGCCAGAAAAGGAGGAGATAGGGAGATCTGTAGCGCCCGTGAAGGTTTCAGGGTGCTACAGGGAACTGCATCCTCTCCTAGGGTGCAGGGCCTACTCTCAAGGTCACAGGGAACTCAGTGCCACTATCACCACAACACAGAAAATCCCAGCTACCACCCACACCAGTGCCTGATAGTCACAGACCGGGTGGAGGGTCCCATGTCCCAGGGCCAGCCCGGGGGTGACTAGACAGCCTGGTGGGTGGGGACGAGTTAGTCTTGTGCAGGGCTCCAAAGAGAGAGGAGCTAGGAGTCGAGTGTGGGTCTCCAAAGTGAGAGGAGCTAGAAGTGGAGTGCAGAGCTTCAAGGAGTGAGGAGCTAGGAGGGGAATCTGCCAGCTGGTTGTGAAGTGGTGACCCAGGAGCAGAGGCGGATAGTGCCAGTCAGGGGTGACCTGTACCTGAGGTTTGCCAAGGACACTGCCTAGAGGAGGCAGTGGACGCCAAGACGGTGCAGCAAATCCCTCTGGAACTGTGCACAGATGGGGCACAGGGCCCTAGATCAGGGAAGCGCTTCAGGCGCCTTGATAACTGACCTGCCCAGGGAGGGATCTTCACGACTCTCTTCGACCCAAAAGATCCAGGGGCAACAGCAGCACCAATTCCGGACCAGGGCCCGGAAACTCCATGTACCGGCCCTGCAGGGTCCACACTGCCAGCCGGACGGACAAAAGGGGCTGTAAAACAGCCGAAGAACCAAAAGTTTCAGGCTTGGGATCTCACCACAGACTTCCACACAAAGTGCAAAGGTAGAGCAACTGGATCACACAGTGGCACTGATAGTACCAGGACCGGAACGGGCATCCCAGATCTGTGAGTGAGTAAGGACTTACAAACTGTGTGTGGTCCCTGTCTCCTACACCGTCTCCCTGATCCAGCACCATGATAACCAGCAGTGTGTGTTCCTGTTTTCCTGCATTATTAACCCTATCCAGCACCACGATAATCAGCAGTGTGTGTCCCTGTTTCCTGCATTGTGCACCTCATCCAACACCAAGAGGTCTCATAGACTGTTCCTGCATTATCCACCTGATCCAACACCACAAGGGCACCGGGGCCTTCCCTACCTGCGGAGGGACTCACATCTAGTTGCTCCATTCCATCAGCCCCAGCCCCCTTACACCACAACGGCGGTATACCTGTTACCGCAACCCGCAGGTGGCGTCACGAACACTTCTCTCTTGTAAATACCTCCTTTATTGAGTGTCCGCTAAACCCGGGTCCGGGGACCCTCGAGCCACAGTAATCCCGGATCCGAGCAGCTCGCCTGCCTAGGGGCGGCACAAAAAAATCCCTCCTTCTCCTCCACAGCGCTGGCCCTCCCCTCTGCAGCGCCTCGCCCCCCTCCACAACTGTGGTCTGATCGGACCACAGTCGCATGACGCTCGGCTCCCGAATGTGCTGCGAGCGTGAGCCGAGTGTCATGCGAGGCTTGCAGTAATCCCCGTGTGGCCTGAGCCTAAAACTGATATTCCAATGTCAAAAGTCTCCTTAAGTTATGACTGCCCAAAGAAGATGCCTGGTGAATACACCACTTCATCACATTCAAACTAGCAATTCTCACATTCAAGTCAGCCTCCACCACTGCTAAAAAGGAATAATTCACAACTCTCATATCTTCACTATCCCACAACCCCAAACAGTTATTCAACACTTTTAACTCCTGCCTCTAGGAGACCGTTGCCGTCTCTAAACTCCCTCATTTCTGCAGAAGACTTTGCTGCACATTTCAAAGTTAAGATAATCCAAATCAGAGAGTCATTACTGTACAATTCCCACAACCCTTTCATATAACAGACCTGTGCAATTCTCACATAACCTTCCTTTCCACCATCACTGAATTAAAGCTTACTTATTTTCTCTCCAAATCACACCTCACCACTTGTTATTTTTGCATATCCCATCCTATCATCTCTCCAACCTCATCACCATGCTTATCACAGCCCTATCCCATCTCTTCAACCTATCATTAAACTCTGGTGTCTTTCCTTCTGCTTTGAAACTTGCAACACACATATCCTGAAGAAAACATCTCTTGTCACAAACATATTGTTCTTTCTGTTGACCTCTAAAGTCATCAAACAGAATGTCCACATTGAACTTTCGTCCCATCCCTCATCCAACTCACTCTTCGATAACCTACAATCTGTCATTTGTCAACACCACTCCACTGAAACTGCCCTAACCAAAATTACTAAAGACTTACCACCAAAGTTAACAGTCAATTCTCTATATGTCTCCTGTCCTCAGCCTTCAACATAGTCGACCACTCCCTTCTCTCCTCCGCACTTTTACGTTCCTCAGCCAATAGCCTTCAAGACTTTGGGAACGTGTAGGAGACCTGAGATCAGATTTTGGTTGAGACCTGCTTAAATTTGATCGTAAGCATGCCCAGAATGATTCAGGTAGTGTTGGAATCCAAAAGGTGGATTAACAAAATAATAAAAATTCAAATATAGCTTGTTAGAAGCAAAACAGTAACAATCCACTAACATGACAAGAATCATCATAACTAATCATAGTTGCAAGTCAATTTTATGTATGAGATAGCCAAGATGATTCTATATAAAATTAAGATAATGTCATGTTGGAAGATTTGGTGGATTATGAGCGGTTCTTACTACATCTAATTCTCAATGTTTTATTTGCCTTTAATATTTATACTGTAATCTTTGTTCATTTATTATATATTCTTGGGTGCAATACTGACAATGAAGCACCTTCTTTTTGTGGCTCTGCTTGTTAGATGAAGAGGTCTTTTAGTGTTACTATGGACGACCTTGTTTTATTGTGGGATCCCAGGGTTGTTGTGGTTGCCACTTTGGCTAGAGACAGAACAAGTGTAGAGTGCAGGACAGAGCAATGTTCTCAAAAGTGACATATGATTGGTGTTATACTTCGATAAATAAGGCTGGGGCTAACAGGAACATCGAGCAGATTGTTCCATATCTAATATTCAGTTATTTTGAGTGAGAAAGCCAATTTGTAGTGTAGATAGTATAAAAAGAAGAATGAAAACAAGGTTTTAGTGTAATAAAATCTCACATTTGATATAATGGAAAAACAGTGAGATGGAATAAAAGATTATAAAGTGTCTGGGAAGATAGTAAAGAGAATAATAAAAATAACACCAGCGGCACTGCTCCGCAAAAGTGAGATTATTGTTCAGATTCTGCTATATTATTCTTCTGTTGATATCTTACTTAAATTTATTAGAGGAACAGTTACTATAAAAATGGACTCAGGAAATTTCATTTTCAGACATAAAAAGAACTTTGAGACTACTAAATAAAATAGGTTTATATCAAGAGAAATAACTTATTTTTCTACAATGTGAGTATACCACTCACTGGTGTAACACAGAGACCGTACTTTGTGCATCTGCCGTAGGCTACATTCACATGACCATCCCGTTTGTGCAGTCCACAAAAAACAGTCCTGTGTTTTCATGTATGCATCCATGTGACATCCGTGTGACAACCTCATCCATTCCGTATATGGTCCGTGTGCCATCCATGTGCTTTCCGTTTTTTTGTGGACCGCAAAAAAACAGAAAGAGAGTTACATACAGTCAAAAGCTAGAAATATATATAGCTGGATAGATAGATGAATGGATGGACCATACTATCCCCTCCTTGCTGTGGCCTCATATTATCCCCCAATGAAGTCCTTTCTACATATTGCCCCACCCACATTACCCAGTCGTGTCTGCATCCATCCCGCCCCCACCCTACCTAGTCTTTATAATGTGTAATCTCTTTCATCCCATATGGCCTCATAACGACCTCTGTAGTCATCACCTCCTTGCTTCCCATTCTATGTCCGCACCCATCCCCTAACTCCTCATACTGCGTCTAAACCCATCCCCATCTCATACTGTGTCTGCACTCATCTCCAGGAAGATGAGATCTCACAGATGCCAAGAATTTGGTTAGGGAACTCGAGAAACAAAAATCCCCTGAAGACTTACTATCTTGAGTCTCCCAATTAATAGTAGGCTTGCGTTTAACCAACCAGGGCCTAACACTAGTTTAGCAGATAAAGAAGGAAAGACTGTGAGTGAAATGGATTCTGTATGTAACTCATCCACTTTCATGCACACATTCTCAACCTTAGAAGCAACATGACATTTTATTGATGCCATTTTGAATGCACAGAGATACCATGATAATATCCTGAGGCCTTTTGTTGTTGAGGCCCATTCATCCATGACCATCACCTTATTTTGTAGCATGATAATGCTCGGCACCATGTTCCAAGCATTTGTACACAATTCATTGAAGTTGACAACATCCCAGTTCTTGCATGGCCAGCATACTCACTGGACATGTCACCAATTGATCGTGTTTGGGATCCTATTGATAGGTGTATACGACTGTGTTCAAGTTTGTACCAATAATCAGCAACTTCGCACGGCCATTGAATAGGAGTGGACCAACATTCCACAGGCCACAATCATCAACCTGATCAACTCTATGTGAAAGAGTTGTGTTGCACTGCGTAAGGCACATGACTGGTTTTCTGAGCCTGCCCCCGAACCTCCTCAATACTGTAAAACTGCACACTTTATTGTGACATTTTATTGTGGCCAGCCTAAAGCGGGCTTTACACACTACGATATATCTAACGAGATGTCGGCGGGGTCACGTCGTAAGTGACGCACATCCAGCATCGTTAGTGATATCGTAGCGTGTAACAGCTACGTGCGACGGTGAACGAGCTGAAATACTCACCTTCTCGTTCATCGTTGACACGTCGCTTATTTTCTAAAAATTGAACGTCCGGTTGTTCATTGTTCCCGAGGCAGCACACATCGCTCCGTGTAACACCCCGGGAACGATGAACACAGCTTACCTGCGTCACACCGGCAATGTGGGAGGAAGGAGGTGGGCGGGATGTTTACGTCCCACTCATCTCCGCCCCTCCGCTTCTATTGGCCGGCCGCTGTGTGACGTCGCTGTGACGCCAAACGCCCCCCCCCCTTTAGGAAGTGGATGTTCGCCGCCCACAGCGAGGTCGTTTGGAAGGTAAGTACGTGTGACGGGGGGGTTACAGCATTGTGCAACACGGGCAACAAATTGCCTGTGCCGCACAAATGATGGGGGCGCAAATGCGATCGCACGAGAAATTGTAACGTGTAAAGCAGCCTTAAGGCACACCTGTGCAATAATCATGCTGTTGAATCAGCATCTTGAAATGTCACACTTGTGAGGTGGATGGCTTATCTTGTCAAAGGTTAGGTGCTCACTGACACAGATTTAGACAAATTTATGAACAATATTTGAGAGAAAAAGGCCTTTTATGTACATCCAAAAATCTTACATCTCTGAGTTCAGCTCATGGAAAATGGGAGCAAAAACAAAAGTGTTGCATTTTATTTTTGTTCAGTGTATCAATCTGAACATCCTAGAAAAGTCAGCTGCTCTATTAATAAAAAGCTGCATACTATAACCTCTTTGGTGTTTTATGGTCTTTGTTGAATTATCTTCCTGCTGTTTCACAATCTGGAACCTATTTTATTTTTTTGCTGAATCTGTGGTTTATGAGTTTTAGGAAGAAACTAAATGTATGGAATTACTGCGTGATTTCCTGAATTAATTAATAAGCCAATATAATAGAATTCACATTCAGCATTCTTTACAACTACAAAGTGACTGACAACATATCCCTACAACAATTTTCTTTCCATAGATACATGTCAACCTCTCAAGATAAACAGATTAAATATTGTAACAAACGTGCAGTCTAGCATCCGGTAAAACATACAAAAATGTATTAACTTGAAATAACAATATAGCGCACATACAAAAAATCTATATGGATATTTATCAAACAAGGTTGCCACCGAGGAAACTATTCAAATGCAAGACGTTAAGCGGGCTTTACACGCTGCGATCTCGCTAGCGACATCGCAAGTGATCGTACCCGCCCCCCGTCGGTTGTGCGACATGGGCAAATCGCTGCCCGTGCTGCACAACTTCGCTTAACCTCATCACACGGACTTATCTGTCCTGCGACGTCGTTCTGGCCGGCGAACCGCCTCCTTTCTAAGGGGGACGGTTCATGCGGCGTCATAGCGACGTCACACGGCGGCAGGTGTCCAATAGAAGCGGAGGGGCGGAGATGAGCGGGACGTAACATCCCGCCCACCTCCTTCCTTCCGCATTTCCGGTTGAGGCAGGTAAGGAGATGTTCGTCGCTCCTGCGGTGTCACACACAGCGATGTGTGGTGCCACACGAATGAGGAACAACATCGCTAATAAGCAGAAAACTATTTTTTGATTCAGGAAGACCTCTCCGCGGCAAACGATTTTGACCGCTTTTGCGATCGTTTAAGGTCGCTCATAAGTGTCACACACTGCGATATCGTTAATGACGCCGGATGTGCGTCACAAGCACCGTGACCCCGCGATAATTCATTAACGATATCGTAGCGTGTAAAGCCCGCTTTAGTGTGAGGTGAACGGTTCAATTTCACTTTCTGTTAACAGACACAGCAGCTTCATAGTCACTTCAAATCGGTAAAATTCACCTTTAGTACGGAAATATTTGCTGGAGGTGCTGGAGCGGCTTCGACCTGAGTGTTGCTGAATACAATATACAAGGTCTTAAACCATCGGGAAAAACTCTCTAAAAAGATTACTTTATTGAAACTTGTTAAAAACAGTCCAGAATAAGTCAAAATAAGGGGTTGTGCATCGTGAACACAAAAGTACTCTTAAAATGGTATCAGATTGGTAAGGGCATGCAAACAGTGAGGGACTATAGTACAAGCCAGGGTTAATAATTAGAAGAATTGTCTCTCCCTATATTGCTCCGTGCCTGAAAACAGAGGTTAGACACCCTAAGTTTGCGGTGCCCCCGCTCCACATCAGCTGTCCCTTATCTGCCCACCTATCATAATACCATTGAATCCACCACCAAACACCAGCCATAAAAGTGTTTATGTCCTTACAGTTAAATAAACATAAACAAATAAAGGTGTAGTCCATGTTCCAGATACGTCAAATACGAGACCGAAAACCCTTCCCATCTATAATAATATGCATAGGATATTGTAGTAGGTAGATGTGAGAATGAATAAAGTCATAAAGCCAGCAAATAGATAGAAAAACAATGGCACATACCAATGAAGATCCGGATATTAACGTTCTTTATGTCATCCAACAGTGCAGGTAAAAAGCGGGAGGAGAGCTGGGTGCGGGTCCCCTCAGGACGATGGCCGTTTCGTGCCCAAAAGCACTTCTACGGCATTTCTAAGAGTTCATCTTAAAGGAGTTATCCGACATAAACTCAAAAATTTTTGTTAAGCTAATCTGTGCTGTATTGTCATATAAATCACCCCTACATTGTTATTTTTTGCTTTCTAACTTTTATTTCTCTTGAATTATCCCTTTATTTTCTGCAGCTCTTTGTTTACATTCAGCTCCAGCAAACATGATAACTTCCTGTGCCAAACCTCCCAGTCAGAGCTGGTACCGCCCGGCCTCAGTGTCCAGCCCCGCCCCAGTGTCCAGCCTCGCCCCCTGCCCGCCCTGCCCTCTGCCCGCCCCCTGCACACACATTCCCTGTCAGTATTCTGCCCCAGCACCTGACCTGTTATTACTACAGCATTGCAAATAACAGCCCCACATCGGGTTCTGCACCGCACACACATAGGGCTCTGCACACCACACACATACATGGCTCTGCACCGCACACACATCGGACTCTGTACCGCACACACACATATGGCTCTGCACCGCACACACACAATGGACTCTGCACCGCACAGACACATATGGCTCTGCACCGCACACACACATAGGGCTCTGCACCGCACACACACATATGGCTCTGCACCGCACACACACATATGGCTATGCACCACACACACACACACATCGGACTCTGCACCCCCCACACACACATATGGCTCTGCACCGCACACACACATGGCTCTGCACCACACACACATACGGCTCTGTACACCACAAACACATATGGCTCTGCACCACACACACACATAGGGTTCTGCACCGCACACACATAGGGCTCTGCACCACACACACACATAGGGCTCTGCACCGCACACACATATGGTTCTGCACCGCACACACACATGTGACGCCCTGGCAAAGCCAGGTTGTCACAGAAAGAGTTAATCCTCCTTGGTAACCTGATCCCACACCGATGCAGGATAAACCACATCCCCCAGGGTAAGAGAAAAGCAGAGCAGAGGGGAGGGGCTGGAGCAGAGTGTGTGGAGGGACAGACAGAAGAGGAGTCTGGAGTTGTAGCTCCCAGGCTGATAGTGAAGCGTGCTCCGAAAGGGCCGGGACAGGCTGTGAGTGAGGAAGGGGCCAGAGGTAGCCGGGGCAGGGTAGTGGCCCACCGGTACCTAGGGTGACCCGGATCACTGCAGGGGAGTGGATTCCCCGTTCCCGGCTGAGGAGAAAACGGAAGAGAGTGGAGAGAGAGGCACCTGGCTGCAGGGAAAGAACAACAGGAGCTGCTGCACCGTGTGTGGGACACTAACACCCCCGTACCGAAGGCTGCGGACACCGGCAATTCCTAGTTACCAGTGACTCTGTGTGAAATACTTGTGAGTATGCCCTTGCCCTCAGGCACCGCACCGCAGCACTGCGCCCTGCTCCCTGCTTATCCCCGAATGGGCCCCGGGACCAACTGCCCCTACCCACGGAGGGGTTAACATCCTAAGCTGCATCCCAACACTGTTCCCGGGAGTCCCGCACCTTCATCGCAGCGGTGGTGTCCACAATCACCACAACCGTGGGTGGCGTCACGGACAATCTCCCTTACCAAACACCCTTTTACTGTGGAGCCTGGGATCACAGACCGGGTCACGCCACCGTGATACCCACAGAAGTGACCCCGTGGCCCGGATCTGAGTACCCCCTGGTCCCCGGGCGACACACACATAGGTCTCTGCACCGCACACACACATAGGGCTCTGCACCACACACACACACACATAGGGCTCTGCACCACACACACATAGGGTTCTGCACCGCACACACACATAGGGCTCTGCACTGCACACACACATAGGGCTCTGCACCGTACACACACACATAGAGCTCTGCACCGCACACACACATAGGGCTCTGCACCGCATACACACATAGGGTTCTGCACCGCACACACACACATAGGGCTCTGCACCGCACACACACATAGGGCTCTGCACCGCACACACACATATGGCTCTGCACCGCACACACACATGGCTCTGCACCACACACACATACGGCATTGCACACCACACACATATGGCTCTGCACCACACACACACATATGGCTATGCACCACACACACACACACATCGGACTCTGCACCACACACACACCTATGGCTCTGCACCGCACACACACATGGCTCTGCACCACACACACATACGGCTCTGCACACCACACACACGTATGGCTCTGCACCACACACACACATAGGGTTCTGCACCGCACACACACATAGGGCTCTGCACCGCACACACACATAGGGCTCTGCACCGTACACACACATAGAGCTCTGCACCGCACACACACATAGGGCTCTGCACCGCACACACACATAGGGCTCTGCACCGCACACACACATAGGGCTCTGCACCACACACACACATAGGGCTCTGCACCACACACACACATAGGGTTCTGCACCGCACCCACACATAGGGCTCTGCACCGCACACACACATAGGGTTCTGCACCGCACACACACACATAGGGCTCTGCACCGCACACACACATAGGGCTCTGCACCGCACACACACATAGGGTTCTGCACTGCACACACACATAGGGCTATGCACCGCACACACACTTAGGGCTCTGCACCGCACACACACATAGGGCTCTGCACCGCGCACACACACATAGGGTTCTGCACCGCACACACATAGGGCTCTGCACCGCATACACATATGGCTCTGCACCGCACACACATATATATATATGGCTCTGCACCGCACACACATATGGCTCTGCACCGCACACACACATATGGCTCTGCACCACACACACACAAAGGGCTCTGCACACCACACACACACATATGGCTCTGCACCACACACACACATAGGGCTCTGCACCGCACACACACATATGGCTCTGCACCCCCCACACACACATATGGCTCTGCACCGCACGCACACACACACACACACACACATGGCGCTTTGTACTGACCCCCCCCTACCCCCATAGGGAACACATGTAGGGAATACATACTCACTTGTCCTTGGGCCGCTCCTGCACATTTGCACGCTGTCTGTGCTCTGGCCATATCAGCACAGTAGTGACATCACCGCTGTCCTGAACTGTCAGACACAGACTGCACGGGCAGTGATGAGAAGCAGCGCTGCGCTCCCTCTCATCAGCGCTTTCAAATGTATCGGCATCTGTGATCTGTGATGCCGGTACATTTGAATGTGCAATCCTGAGCAGGGGGCCCGCCGGTGCTGGCGGTGACACCATGGCAGTCGCTGCCAGGCCCCTCCCCCAGGTCACGGACCCCACAGCAGTGCCAGGGGAGGTTGTGGGCAGAGTACGGGGTGCGGGGGAATGTGTGGGAGGGTGCAGAAAAGGGAGCGGGGACTCTACGCACTGTACACGCCCAGCAGGGCGGCAACATGCTGTTTCCAGATTTGCATGTCAACATGGTCCTGCCCATGTTGACATGAAATGACTGGAAGCAGCAAAATCGCAGCAGGAGCGGTCACATGGCCACTCTGAGCCTGGGGAGAGGGGCTTACAGCAGGGCAGGTAAGTGCTCACTATCTACTTACCTGCCCCAATGTAGCCCAACAGGGAAATAATAAAAAAAAGCAAATTAAGCCGGATAACCCCTTTAACAGCTTGTTAATCAGCCATTGCTTCTTCACTTTGAGTTCACATGCTCCTGTTCCCTAAAAAAAATGGGATACTTTTGGGTGGCTTGATAAAAAGCCATTGTGACTGTTAAGTCATTTTGAGAATAGCAAGCTTGGTGTAGACCCCAAAAAAGAGATATTTTTTTTAGTTGAGAAGCCATTGTTTCTTTACGTTCAAAACAACATAGTTGTTTCTACTTCCTAAATAAAGGGATAGTGTGTGGATGGCTTATAATATAGCTATCACAATTTATCAAGTAACAACGCTCTTGACATTCCAAACAGGGATAATTGTTCCACCACCCCTTCTGCTTTCATTGCACCACCTGTGTTTAGACAACAGCAAGACAAGTATTTGTATTGTAAATGAGATAATTTTTTAACCATTTTTACAATTTAAGAAGCCTAAAAAGTCTGTTAGCGTAGTGTGTTTGTTAGCTTCCCCAGGTTTCCATATGTATTTCCCTAGCAAGATACGTTGAGCTCACTAGGATATTTCTAGGGCTGTTTCCATTAAAGAGCTTAAAACGGGTTCAATGCAGTCCTACAAGATCTACAGTGCTGGCCAAAAGTATTGGCACCCCTGCAATTCTGTCAGATAATACTCAGATTCTTCTTGAAAATGATTGTAATCACAAACACTTTGGTATTATTATCTTCATTTAATTTGTCTTCAATGAAAAAAAAATGTCATAAAGCCAAATTGGATATAATTCCACACCAAACATAAAAAGGGGGGGGACAAAAGTATTGGCACTGTTTGAAAAATCATGTGATCCTTCTCTAATTTTTGTAATTAACAGCACCTGTAACTTACCTGTGGCACCTAACAGGTGTTGGCAATAACTAAATCATACTTGCAGCCAGTTGACATGGATTAAAGTTGACTCAATCTCCGTCCTGTGTCCTTTTGTGTACCCCATTGAGCATGGGCAAAAGAAAGAAGACCAAAGAACTGTCTGAGGACTTGAGAATCCAAATTGTGAGGAAGCATGAGCAATCTCAAGGCTACAAGTCCATCTGCAAAGACCTGAAAGTTCCTGTGTCTACGGTGCGCAGTGTCATCAAGACGATTAAAGCCCATGGCACTGTGGCTAACCTCCCTAGATGTGGAAGGAAAAGAAAAATTGACGAGAGATTTCAACGCAAGATTGTGCGGATGGTGGATAAAGATTCTCGATTAACATCCAAACAAATTCAAGCTGCCCTGCAGTCCAAGGGTACAACAGTGTCAACCCGTACTATCCGTCGGCGTCTGAATGAAAAGGGACTGTATTGTAGGATATCCAGGAAGACCCCACTTCTTACCCTGAGACATAAAAAAGCCAGGCTGGAGTTTGCCAAAACTTACCTGAGAAAGCCTAAAACGTTTTGGAAGAATGTTTTCTGGTCAGATGAGACAAAAAGTAGAGCTTTTTGGGAAAAGTCATCAACATAGTTTACAGGAAAAAAAAAGAGGCATTCAAAGAAAAGAACACTGTCCCTGCAGTCAAACATGGCGGAGGTTTCCTGATGTTTATGGGTTGCTTTGCTGCCTCTGGCACTGGACTGCTTGACCATGTGCATGGCATTATGAAGTCTGAAGACTACCAACAAATTTTGTAGCATAATGTAGGGCCCAGTGTGAGATAGCTGGGTCTTCCTCAGAGATCATGGGTCTTCCAGCAGGACAATGACCCAAAACACAGTTCAAAAAGCACTAGAAAATGGTTTGATAGAAAGCACTGGAGACTACTAAAGGGCCAGCAATGAGTCCAGACCTGAATCCCATAGAACACCTGTGGAGAGATCTCAAAATGGCAGCTTGGAGAAGGCACCCTTCACGTCTCAGGGACCTGGAGCAGTTTGCCAAAGAAGAATGGTCTAAAATTCCAGCAGAGCATTGTAAGAAACTCATTGATGGTTACCAGAAGCGGTTGTTCGCTGTTATTTTGGCTAAAAGTTGTGCAACCAAGTATTAGGGGTACTTTGCACACTACGACATCGCAGGTGCGATGTCGGGGGGGGTCAAATCGAAAGTGACGCACATCCGGCGTCGCAGTCGATTTCGTAGTGTGTAAATCCTTTATGATACGATTAACGAGCGCAAAAGCGTCGTAATCGTATCATCGGTGTAGCGTCGGTCATTTCCATGAATTGGGAAGGACCGATGTTACGATGTTGTTCCTCGTTCCTGCGGCAGCACACATCGCTGTGTGTGAAGCCGCAGGAGCGAGGAACATCTCCTACCTGCGCCCCGGCCGGTTATGCGGAGGGGAGGAGGTGGGCGGGATGTTTACGCACATAAGGTAAGTGCATGTGAAGCTGCAGTAGCGATAATGTTCGCTACGGCAGCTATCACAAGATATCGCAGCTGCAACAGGGGCGGAGACTATCGCGCTCGGCATCGCTAGCATCGGCTTGCGATGTCGAAGTGTGCAAAGTGCCCCTAAGACTAAGGGTGCCAATACTTTTGTCTGGCCCATTTTTGGAGTTTTGTGTGAAATGATCAATGATTTGATTTTTGTTTCATTCTCTTTTGTGTTTTTTCATTGCAAGCAAAATAAATGAAGATAATAATACCAAATAATTTGTGATTGCAATCATTTTCAAGAAGAAACTGAGTATTATCTGACAGAATTGCAGGGGTGCCAATACTTTTGGCCAGCACTGTAAGTATTACACATCTAGTCTGGGCAATTAGATGCTTTTTCTGTGATTTTATGAGGAGTCAATTCTCTGTTAATCCATTTTTTGTGGAAAATTAGTTGAACCCAGAGTATTCCAATTTTAAAAGATGTCATCATCTCTACTTCTCAACCTTCATTTTCATGTATAAAAAGCAAATTAAATCATAATTTTTTACATAAGTGATGAGGGAACATCGTATAAGTACATTGGTTAAAGGCAAGGGTGGCAGCTATCTAGTCCGACTCTCCCATACACAGGAGACATTTTGTTGGCAGCATATTTCTTAGGGGTACTTTGCTTGTTGTGACATCGCTACTGTGATCTCGTCGGGGTCAAATCGAAAGTGACGCACATCCAGCGCCGGTACCGACGTCGCAACGTGTAAAGCCTAGATGCGCCGATAAACGATCGCAAAAGCGTCGTAAATCGGTGATCTGTGTAGTGTCGGTCATTTCCATAATTTCGCTGCAGTGACAGGACAGAACATCTCCTTACCTGCATCCCGCCTGCAATGAGGAAGGAAAGAGGTGGACGGGATGTTTACGTTCCGCTCATCTCCGCCCCTCCGCTTCTATTGGCCGCCTGCCGTGTGACGTCGCTGTGACGCCGCACGACCCGCCCCCCTTAGGAAGGAGGCGGGTCGCCGGCCAGAGCGACGTCGCAGAGCAGGTAAGTGCGTGTGAAGCTGCCGTAGCGATAATGTTCACTACGGCAGCTATCACAAGATATCACATCTGCGACGGGGGTGGGGACTATCACGCTCGGCATCGCTACAATCGGCTAGCAATGTCGCAGCGTGCAAGGCACCCCTTAGACATGAGCAATCCAAAACCGGACTTGACATAGATCCTCTTTCCCCTGATGTTTGAGCATGTATTAACCCCTTCACGACCATGGACGGATATATCCGTCATGGATCGTGTCCCGGTAAGCCCCGCCCCCTGCCGCGGGCAGGCGGCGTGGATCGGCACACATATCAGCTGTTTTCAACAGCTGACATGTGTGCCTACATGTTCCGAGTGGAATCGCATTCCACCCGGAACATTAACCCCTTAGATCTCGCTGCCAAAGTCTGGCAGCGAGATCTATATGCGCGCGGCCATCTTTTTTACTTACCGCCGCCCCCTCTGGACGTCACGTGAGTGATCACGTGACGTTCGGTGGTTGCCATCGTAGCACAGGGTCATGTGATGACGCCTGGTGCTACGAAGTTTCACTTTCATTCTTCCTCGGCACGGAGCAGAGGAAGAAAGAAAGTGACTATTTCTGCTGTTTACAGCGGTATAGCTGTGATCAGCAGATAGCGATCAGGGATCGGATTGCTGATCGCTATAGCCCCCTAGGGGGACTAGTAAAATAAAATAAAAAAAGTAAAAAAAAAGTTTTAAAAAATTAAAAAAAAACCAAAAAACCTAAAAGTTCAAATCACCCCCCTTTCCCCCCATTGAAAATTAAAGGGTTAAAAAATAAATAAATATACACATATTTGGTATCGCCGCGTTCAGAAATGCCTGATCTATCAAAATATAAAATCAATTAATCTGATTGGTAAACGGCGTAGTGGCAAAAAAATTCAAACGCCAAAATTACGTTTTTTGGTCGCCGCAAGTTTTACGCAAAATGTAATAACAGGCGATCAAAACGTAGCATCTGCGCAAAAATGCTACCATTAGAAACATCAGCTCGAGACGCAAAAAATAAGCCATCACTGAGCCATAGATCCCAAAAAATAAGAACGCTACGTGTTTCGGAAAATGGCGCAAAACGTGCGCCACTTTTATTGGACAAATTTGTGAATTTTTTTTTAAACCCTTAGATACAAGTAAACCTATACATGTTTGGTGTCTACAAACTCGCACCGACCTCAGGTATGATACCCACACATCAGTTTTACCATATAGTGAACACCGTGAATAAAACATCCCAAAAACTATTGTGCCATCACACTTTTTTTGCAATTTTTCCACACTTGGAATTTTTTTGCTGCTTTCCAGTACACCATATGGTAAAACTTATGGTTTCATTTAAAAGTACAACTTGTCCAGCAAAAAACAAGCCCTCATATGGCAAGATTGACGGAAAAATAAAAAAGTTACGGCTCTCGGAAGAAGGGGAGCAAAAAACAAAAATGCAAAAACGGAAAGTGCCCGGGGGCTGAAGGGGTTAAACAAATATTTTATTATGCAGCAGTACAAAAGTCAAATTTAGTTAACCTTTAAAAGATGCTCCTGCAAGAATTTTACATATGTAGGCAGAAAATCTGGTTGACAAATTGGTCAGCATGACTTTCACAGTGAATTGTGTTAACTCTTATTAAAAAAATATTTTTTGTTCTTGACAATGAAAGTATTTTTAATTCTGTAATGAACTCATTTTCAAGACAGCTGGCCACCTCTGAAAGGAAGAGTGTTTGCAAGTTGTTTGCTATACACCTTGAAAGCGCTACTCTGAGGTTGAGCAGATCAGTGGATCTGACTAGTCTCAGTGCCCCTGTGCTTCTCACCTGCTGCAGAAGCAAAGCTTCCTGTGTTTGCGGCATAGAAGAGCGCACAATTTGGGCACATTTTGAGTCAGCGGTGCTCCTGAAGAAAGGAACTGTCATGATCCAGGACTGGTATTCTCTGCTCCAGAGTTTCCCAGACCGGCCTGGTCAGGGGTTAACTCCCATCAGCTTGTTCTGGTTTCAGGAGACACTATATCTGGTCGCTGCACCAGCATTCCAGTGCTGGTTATAGTTTTGTTCATTAGCCTGTGACTGGCTCTGGTGAGATTTCCTGTTTGATGACTCCTTGTTACCATGCCCTGACCTGTACCCTCTCCCGTTCGTGCATCTGTCCCAGTCCCTGACTTCCCGCTCCTGTCTGTTTGTGTTTCCCTCTGCATACCTGATCTCCTGGTTTCCCACTTGGTTCTGTTTTCTGAGTTGATTTTGATCCCCCCTTTGCAATGACTTGACTTTCCTGGCTAGACCCTGACTGTTTGACTACTCTATTGCCCCCTAGTGGTTCATCTGTTAACTGTCTGCTGACGTTATTCTGCTGTACTTCAGCCTCCTTTCTGATACACTGTTACTTTGACTTTCCTTCACTACTCTGCTGCCACCTAGTGGGGAATACGCTGTACTACATCTTACTAGCTTTTTGTACAGCGTGACAGGAACATAATATATGAAAATATACACTCTTTTGGATGCTCAATGAAGGAGTAAAGGCTTGAAAGCATACAATTCTGGATAATATTATGATGTTTGGTGTTATTTCCAGGCTGGTAGAATCAAATATTAACATATGGCATTGTGAGAAGAAATATCACAGCAAAACAGAAAGAAAGACACAAAAGAGGCCATCATAGTCATTAACCTCTTGTCTTATAGTAAATTCTAGCGTGGTTGAAAAGTTAAGTGCCATATGCCTTAAGGGTTACCATTTATTTTCCTGACTATTCCAGTATGTTCAGCTTTGATGAACACAAATCTGTCACATTCATGCTAAAGAATAAAAGATAGAAATGTGTAGAACAGGAGTAAGGAGACACTATGCTACGGGGATTCCATATTATCAACATAACTGGGATAACAATCTGTATGGTAGCATTTATAAATGATTGCGATATAATTTTTACAATGGTTTAGGACAGCCCGTGGGGTAAGGGATCTCATTTCTACTCAATTAGAAGTAACCGCAATTGTAAATAATACATGGAATGTGCATTGGAGATAGAGACCAACAGTTTCTTGTTTACCTACATAGTTACAATTTTACTACAAAATGTATTTTAAAAATCACTGGGAACTGCATGATTTGGGAAAAGTGCAGTAAAAATGTGAATGAGTGATTAGAGTCTAAATAACTCAATCGCGTCAATTTTGACAGATTAAGTTTACAACCAAATTAACCTGCATCAACAGAAAAAGCCTTATTTCACAAGAAAACAATGGGGGGGGACAGATATAAAAACTGGTACAAAAAAATAACAGTGGTGTTTCCATTGAGGATTAGGTAGGTTTCACTAAAGGGAAAGATCAACATTTCAAAACACATGCAGTGGGCACGGAAAGTATTCAGACCCCTTTACATTTTTCACTCTTTGTTTTATTTCAGCCATTTGGTAAATTCAAAAAAGTTCATTTCTTTTCTCATTAATGTACACTCTGCACCCCATCTTGACAAACCCCCCCCAGAAATGTAGACATTTTTGCAAATTTATTAAATAAGAAAAATTGAAATATCACATGGTTATAAATATTCAAATTGTCTCTCCAGTAAAGGAGACAAACTCTAGCACAGCGCCACCTATTGGAAGTAGCGATCCTAAAAGTCACAAGTGGATTTTCAACAATCCTTTGAAATATGACTCAGGATATATAAGCCAGATCAGAATCCCAATTTGCAGACACGGTGTTTCGGGGTGCTTGCCCCTCGTCAGTGCAAAGTATGGGGGTGTCTGATCTGGCTCATGAGGTTATGGTTATAAATATTCAGACCCTTTGCTCAGATACTCATATTTAAGTCACATGCTGTCCATTTCCTTGTTGTCCTCCTAAAGATGGTTCTACTCCTTCATTGGAGTCCAGCTGTGTTTAATTAAACTGATAGGACTTGATTTGGAAAGGCGTACACCTGTCTATATTAGACCTCACAGCACAGAGTGCATGTCAGACCAAATAAGAATCATGAGGTCAAAGGAACTGTCCAAGGAGCTCAGAGCCAGAAATGTGGCAAGGCACAGATCTGGCCAAAGTTGCAAAGAGTTTCTGCAGTATTCAAGGTTCGTAAGAGCACAGTGGCCTCCATAATCCTTAAATGGAAGAAGTTTGGAACCTCCAGAACTCTTCCTAAAACTGGCTGTCCAGCCAAACTGAGCAATTATGGGAGAAGAGCCTTGGTGAGAGAGGTAAAGAAGAACCTCAAGATCACTGTGGCTGAGCTCCAGAGATGCAGTAGGGAGATAGGAGAAAGTTCTACAAAGTCAACTATCACTGTAATCCTCCACCAGCCAGGCCTTTATAGCAGAGTGGCCCGACGGAAGCCTCTCCTCGGTTCAAGACATATGAAAGCCCGCATAAACTTTGTAAAAAACACATGAAGGACTCCCAGACTATGAGAAATAAGATTCTCTGGTCTGATGAATCGAAGATAGAACTTTTTTGGTGATAATTCTAAGTGGTAGGTGTGGAGAAACCCGGCACTGCTCATCACCTGCCTAATACAATCCCAACAGTGAAACATGGTGGTGACAGCATCATGCTGTGGAGTTATTAGCTGCAGGGACAGGACGACGGGTTGCAATTGAATGAAAGATGAATGTGGCCAAGTACAGAGATATCCTAGAAGAAAACCTCTTCCAGAGTGCTCTGGACCTCAGATTTGGCCGAAGGTTCACCTTCCAAGAAGACAATGACCCTAAGCACACAGCTAAAATAACAAAGGAGTGGCTTCAGAACTACTCTGTGACCATTCTTTACTGGCCCAGCCAGAGCCCTGACCTAAACCCAATTGAGCATCTCTGGAGAGACTTGAAAATGCTTGTCCACCAACGTTCACCATCCAACCTGACGGAACTGAAGAGGATCTGCAAGGAAGAATGGCAGAGGATCTCCAAATCCAGGTGTGAAAAACTTGTTGCATCATTCCCAAGAAGACTCATGGCTGTACTAGCTCAAAAGAGTGCTTCTACTCAATACTGAGCAAAGGGTCTGAATACTTATGACGAGGTGATATTTCAGTTTTTCTTGTTTAATAAATTTGCAAAAAAATCTACATTTCTGTTTTTTTTTCTGTCAAGATGGGGTGCACAGTTTCTGTATTCTAAGAATTCAGTGTTCACATGAAAATTAGGTTTTCTGGTCTTGGCCATGGACATAAAGAACCTCTGGCTCCTGAGCTTCTTTCCCCACCTATCACCAGCCTCTTTAGTTTGTTTGATAGCGCACTGTGTGATTTCCATGCCTGGTGCCTGATGTCACACAGACAGTGAGCTATCAACCAAGTAAAGAAGTTGCTGCTAGGAAGGGAAAACACCTTAAACCTTAAAGGCTTTTTAAGTGCTCTGTCATTCTCAGATGCTAAGTACTCAGAAATGCAACAACAGATAAATGATATAAAGGTGTCCTTTGATTTACATTTCATAGACCTGCATACCTGTAGGTTGCAGTTGGGGAGGTGTAAGGGGCACTTTGCACACTGCGACATCGCAGGTGCGATGTCGGTGGGGTCAAATTGAAAGTGACGTACATCCGGCATCGCATGCGACATCGCAGTGTGTAAAGCCTAGATGATACGATTAACGAGCGCAAAAGCGTCGTAATCGTATCATCGGTGCAGCGTCGGCATAATTCATAATTACGCTGACGCGACGGTCCGATGTTGTTCCTCGCTCCTGCGGCAGCACACATCGCTGTGTGTGAAGCCGCAGGAGTGAGGAACATCTCCTACCGGCGTCACCGCGGCTTCCGTAGGTTATGCGGAAGGAAGGAGGTGGTCAGGATGTTTACATCCTGCTCATCTCCGCCCCTCCGCTCCGATTGCCTGTTTAAGTTGACTACCCCGATATCTTTAATAGTCATGTAGTGCATCCTATTGTCCTGTTTTATGAATTTATCTGTATGTGTGTTACCTCATCTAAAAAGCATCCATGTGGTTTTCTACCAAGTCTGATAGCTTCTTATGACCGGACTGACAATGATGACTTATGGTTGTATTTTTGCTGTCTGAAGGCTCCACAACTATGATTGTTTTGCTGCCTTACATTCCAGAAAAGGACTAAATGTCATATAAAGATTATACTACTAAAATATTCCCTTCTCCTACATACTCTTTACAGGGGATTTTCTCACCAGGCTTTTACCATCTAATATTAGAGCAGCATAAAGAGAGGGATTAACTTGATTCCAATAATCTGTCACTTATTGGGCTGCTTGTTTTATAAAATCACAGTTTTATCAGCAGGAGATTATCATTATAGGACTAGTAAATCTGTTACCAGGTAGTCCTCCATTTTCATGAGATCTTGATAACCGCACGCCCAGCACTGATTGACAGCTTTATGCTTTTGCACAGTGTACACTAAAAGCTGCCAATTGTTGGTGTGGGTGTGGTTATACAAAGTATTCAGAAAACTGGTAGCTTGGTAGTAGATAAAACTGTTACTTTATCAGAACTGTAGCAAGCAGCTCAATAAGTGACACATTGCTGGAATCAGGGTCTCTGCCCCTACATCATGCAAATAGCTATAGCAAGGATTTAAAATTAAAATTTAACTTTTAATATCAATAGTCTAAAAACATGATACAACAAAGTGCAGTGCAGTGCATGAATAAATAATAATCAGAAAGATCTCACCCAGTACTTCTTCTGAGGAGATCAGATACCACCGGAAGAATCCAAGGCAGAAGCAGGCCAAACCAGACCTAAGGGGGGGGGGGGGGGTGGGTGCACCAGTGTCCAAGTTCCCTACCCCTGTCGTGCCCCTGCAGAAGTTGCTTCCGCCCTTACAAGGGCAGCACCCAAGTCAGGAATGCTAGCCCTGATGACAAACACACCCTCCCAACGCGTTTCCCTCTCTGTATAATAAGAGAGTTCATCAGGGGAGAAAAACTTCAAGTAAAGCCTGCAATGGCAGGACAGTACTACACAATGTACGTTAGTGGTGCAAATGTGTATGCTAGTGGCCAGTGGGACTAGCATATTATAGTAGTATAATCTTTATATGACATTTAGTCCTTTTCTGGAATGTAAGGCAGCAAAACAATCATAGTTGTGGAGCCTTCAGACAGCAAAAATACAACCATAAGTCATCATTGTCAGTCCGGTCATAAGAAGCTATCAGACTTGGTAGAAAACCACATGGATGCTTTTTAGATGAGGTAACACACATACAGATAAATTCATAAAACAGGACAATAGGATGCACTACATGACTATTAAAGATATCGGGGTAGTCAACTTAAACAGGCAATGGGAGCGGAGGGGCGGAGATGAGCAGGATGTAAACATCATGACCACCTCCTTCCTTCCGCATAACCTACGGAAGCCGCGGTGACGCAGGTAGGAGATGTTCCTCACTCCTGCGGCTTCACACACAGCGATGTGTGCTGCCGCAGGAGCGAGGAACAACATCGGACCGTCGCGTCAGCGTAATTATGAATTACGCCGACGCTGCACCGATGATACGATTACGACGCTTTTGCACTCGTTAATCGTATCATCTAGGCTTTACACACTGCGATGTCGCATGCGATGCCGGATGTGCGTCACTTTCAATTTGACCCCACCGACATCGCACCTGCGATGTCGCAGTGTGCAAAGTGCCCCTTACACCTCCCCAACTGCAACCTACAGGTATGCAGGTCTATGAAATGTAAATCAAAGGACACCTTTATATCATTTATCTGTTGTTGCATTTCTGAGTACTTAGCATCTGAGAATGACAGAGCACTTAAAAAACCTTTAAGGTTTAAGGTGTTTTCCCTTCCTAGCAGCAGCTTATTTACCTTGGTTGATAGCTCACTGTCTGTGTGACATCAGGCACCAGGCATGGAAATCACACAGTGCGCTATCAAACAAACTAAAGAGGCTGGTGATAGGTGGGGAAAGAAGCTCAGGAGCCAGAGGTTCTTTATGTCCATGGCCAAGACCAGAAAACCTAATTTGCATGTGAACACTGAATTCTTAGAATACAGAAACTGTGCACCCCATCTTGACAGAAAACAAAAACAGAAATGTAGACTTTTTTTCAAATTTATTAAACAAGAAAAACTGAAATATCACCTCGTCATAAGTATTCAGACCCTTTGCTCAGTATTGAGTAGAAGCACTCTTTTGAGCTAGTACAGCCATGAGTCTTCTTGGGTGTGTTTGTCATCAGGGCTAGCATTCCTGACTTGGGTGCTGCCCTTGTAAGGGCGGAAGCAACTTCTGCAGGGGCACGACAGGGGTAGGGAACTTGGACACTGGTTGCCCCCCCCTCCCCTTAGGTCTGGTTTGGCCTGCACTTTGTTGTATCATGTTTTTAGACTATTGATATTAAAAGTTAAATTTTAATTTTAAATCCTTGCTATAACTGGTATTCTAAATCAGGATTTGGGCTGTACTGCTATTGCCATTGCGGCAGGATTGCTTTTCTATCATGCAAATAGCATAACAAAATATTGTAACAGATCCTCTTTAGAGAGTCTTTATTAAAGAAATCTTTGAAAGTTTGTTCATAAACTGCAGGCTGATGTTTTGACAGAAGAGGGTGGATTTAAAAAAAAAAATAAAAAAAAAAAATTCTGGTGACCCCAAAACAACCTTGTTCAAGACTAAATTTAAAGTGAACCTGATGGTTAATGATGTGCCATTATTTGCCAGCATAGAACATTTATACAGTGTGGTCCAAAAGTAGGTGGACAGAAAATAATAACAAACTGGATCTGTGAAACTGACTCAGTTGCCCTTAGCAACCAATCAGATTCAACCTTTCTTTTCCAAAGAGTCTGTGAAGAATAAAAAGTGGAATCTGATTGGTTGCTAAGGGCAACTGAGTCAGTTTCACTTTACACCATGTTTGATAAATCTCCCCCTTTATAACCCTATTACACATGCTGTCCACCTACTTTTGGACCACCCAGTACATATATATATATATATATACAGTATATGTACAGTACAGACCAAAAGTTTGGATACATCTTCTCATTCAAAGAGTTTTCTTTATTTTCAGGACTCTGAAAATTGTAGATTCACATTGAAGGCATCAAAACTATGAATTAACACATGTGGAATGAAATACTTAACAAAAAAGTGTGAAACAACTGAAAATATGTCTTATATTCTAGGTTCTTCAAAGTAGCCACCTTTTGCTTTGATTACTGCTTTGCACACCCTTGGCATTCTCTTGATGAGCTTCAAGAGGTAGTCACCGGAAATGGTCTTCCAACAGTCTTGAAGGAGTTCCCAGAGATGCTTAGCACTTGTTGGCCCTTTTGCCTTCACTCTGTGGTCCAGCTCACCCCAAACCATCTCGATTAGGTTCAGGTCTGGTGACTGTGGAGGCCAGGTCACCTGGCATAGCATCCCATCACTCTCCTTCTTAGTCAAGTCAAATAGCCCTTACACAGCCTGGAGGTGTGTTTGGGGTCATTGTCCTGTTGAAAAATAAATGATGGTCTAACTAAACGCAAACCGGATGGAATAGCACGCCGTTGCAAGATGCTGTGGTAGGCATGCTGGTTCTGTATGCCTTCAAATTTTGAATAAATCCCCAACAGTGTCAGAAGCAAAGCACCCCCACACCATCACACCTCCTCCTCCATGCTTCACGGTGGGAACCAGCCATGTAGAGTCCATCCGTTCACCTTTTCTACAAAGACACGGTGGTTGGATCCAAAGATCTCAAATTTGGACTCATCAGACCAAAGCACAGATTTCCACTGGTCTAATGTCCATTCCTTATGTTCTTTCGCCCAAACAAGTCTCTTCTGCTTGTTACCTGTTCTTAGCAGTGGTTTCCTAGCAGCTATTTTACCATGAAGGCCTGCTGCGCAGTCTCCTCCTAATAGTTGTTCTAGAGATGAGAAGGTGTGTATAAACTTTTGGTCTCTACTGTATATCCAAATCTAAATCGGCTTTTTATAAGTACAGATGATGATATACGCACAACACCAAATGCCGGTGGCGTGGCATTCAACCGCATCATCAGCACTTAACCCCTTTCTTTACCTTTGAACCAGAATCAATAGAAATACCTTCAGCACTTTAGGGGGTCAATGGATTGTGCCATTAATCTAAAACGGCTCCATCTGTAGAAATGTCAGGCAACAAATTGAATTACAGGTTAAGTAGACTAGGTTGCTCTTTCCGTTTTTAACAGCATTTCCACTTTTTCTTCTATTCCATTTACAATGTATAATTCAGCTGTAAGTCATGGTGCCGTGAGTCAGCAATAGTACGATGTATTCTTGATTAAGTCAAGAAAGCTGTTTATTTACTATAAGCAGAAGGCACATAACTCTCAAGCATTTAAGCTTAACTAGCCAAGTAAGCAAGCGCCTGGGAACATATGTTTGAAGGTTAACTAGATCAATAATGCCATATTCCCCCTTATATTAATGTCAGCAACAGTAGGATGCAGAGCAAATGTGTCAAAAACAAACACAGGTTGTGCTTAGTCAGAAAAAAATAACTATTGATCGCGCATTCATTAGTGTCATCGTACGGCAGACCAGGCGCGTACGCATTTCTGTCTCCTCGCTCCTTTTGTGTCTCGTGTCTCTTTTTGTCTGTATTTGCCTAAGGATTCATACAAACTAATTACACATGGACAAAATTGTGCGATCCCTTCTGTTTAGATAAGAAAACCCCCAATGATCACTGCAATAACTTGAAACTGACAAAAGCAATTTTCAATTTAAAGTTAGCGAATATCAATGAATAAAAATCAGTCATTGCTTTTAAATTGCGGCTCAACATAAAAGTGGAAAAAAAGCAAATGAAAATGATCTGGACAAAAATAATGGTACCCCTAGAAAAGATTGAAAATAATTTGCTCATAGAGACTTGTCAAAAGGAATCTGTCACTTATTAAAATGTTATTAAATTGCCGATGTAGGTTAATCTGCAGGTTAATAACGTCCTAAATCCGTGCGGCTGATGCATTGAAAGACCGGTTGCTGGGAGGAAATTAACTTTATTCCTCCTGGCAGCCTCAGGCTTTCAGTCATAGAGGCATGGGTTGAATCACCACTCGGTACAGATTGGGCAATGATTGTAACCATGCTTGGCACTCACTCACAGCTAGCTCAACAATGCATCAGCATAAAGCTGGCTGTTAGTGTGTGCTAGGGCGTGGTTACTACCACCACTCAGTATGTATTGAAAGTTGTAGGCTACCAGAAGAAAGAAAGTTAATTTCCTCTTGGTAGACAGACTTTCAGTGTGAAGGTCTGGCATATTATCCTGCAGATTATCCACATATCTGCAGATTATTAGTGGTTTTGGACATGATAAATTACCTTTAAATAGCATCACATGTGTCTACAAACTTGTAATCAGTCAGTGTGCCTATTCAAAGAGTGAAAAGTAGTCAGTGTGCTGTTTAGTATCATGGTGTGTACCTCACTGAACATGGACCAAAGAAAGCTAAGGAGGGAGTTGTCGCAGGCAAGTCTTTCCTTATTCGCACATGTATTTAGACGTTTAAGGTCCAATGTACTGCAGCCAACTTCCTTGAAAGAGACACCAGAGAAAAATTGATGAAAAAATGAAGAGATAGATATTACAAATGGTAACCAAAGGGTCAACAACAACTTCCAAAGAGATTAGAGGTTAACGCTAAGGTCAAGTTACGTTAGTGTCAGATCACATCATCCATCACTGTCTTCCCCATGATTGTGTAGCCTACTAAACCAGACTAAGGGACCATTTTAAATATTTAGGAAGCCTTTGCAGGTGTTTTGTGGTAACTATTTTAATTTTCTGAGATAATGACCGTTGGGTTTTCATTGGGTGTAAGCCATAATCATCAACATTAACAGAGATAAACACTTGAAATAGATCCCTCTGTGTGTAATGACTCTGTATGATATGTGTTTCCCTTTTTGCATTGAATTACTAAAATAAATTAACTTTTTGATGATATTCTAATTTATTGAGATGCATTTGTATATGTAAGAATCGGCAACTAAACTGAAATGAAGCAGTGTACTTTTAATATTTATTACACACCAAAAGCCTACAGTTTATTATTCTACTAACTACAATACAGTAATAGCACAATACTAATATGCAATCAAATCCGCAATATCCTAACAACTTTGTACCCATGTTACCTAAAACACACACACAATGGCAGCCCACCCCTCCTAACACTAGCTATGATTTTATAGGAAATCAAGGTGTTAATACCAATACAGCCATACAGGTTAAGGATAATGCAGAGGAAAGTTAGAGTTTGGTCAAGACAGGGTTAATGCAGGGGTCTCAGAGGTTAATCAGCTACCCAGTATGCTCATCGTGATGTCAAAGAGGTCAAAGAGAGAGAGAGCATGTGTCCAGCGCTGGGCTTTTAAGCCCTGCATAAACGGGGGAGGAAGCCCAGGAGGAAGGATGTCCAGTCCCAGGTTTTAGGGGACAAAATAAACAGCTTATTGCATTTTTAGCCACCTATTGACTAAGGCTATGTGCGCACGTTGCGTATTTGCATTCAGTTACGCTGCGATCTGCACCGCAGCGTAACTGCATGCGTCCTGCGTCCCCAGCATAATCTATGAAGATTATGCAGGAGACATGCGCACGTGGCGTATTAGAGTGCAGCGCTTCAGCTGCTGCCCAAAGCGCACGTTCTAAGAAGGGACATGTCACTTCTTCAGTGCGCTCTGCATGCATCCCCCGCTCTGTCTATGGGAGGGGCTGCACTCTGAGCGCATGAAATCGCCTTTTTTTTTTCATTACGGACTTTTTCTGCAACGATTTGAAGCACACGTGTGCTGTTCAAATCACTGCAGAAATTTCAGCAGGGACAGAACGCTACGTGCGCACATAGCCTAAAGCCTGCTTTACACCTTACGATCCAGCATACAATATCGTATGCGATCGTACCTGCCCCCATCGTATGTGCGGCACGTGCAATTTGTTGAATGTGCCGCACATATGAGTAACCCCCCGTAACATGTACTTACCCGTCCATACGACCTCGATGTGGGCGGCGAACGTCCACTTCCTGGAGTGGGAGGGACGTTTGGCGTCACAGCGATGTCACGCGGCAGCCGGCCAATTGAAGCGGAGGGGCGGAGCTGAGCAGGACATAAACATCCCACCCACCTCCTTCCTTCCACATTACCGGCCGGGAGCCGCAGGACGCAGGTAAGATCTGTTCATCGTTCCCGGGGTGTCACACACTGCAATGTATGCTACCCCGGGTACGATGAACAATCTGACGTTCAATTCATGAGGAATGAATGATGTGCGTGCGATGAACGTTTTACCGTTCAATCGCAATCGCACGTAGCTGTTACACACTGCAATGCACCTTACGATGACGGATGTGCGTCACTTACAACGTGACCCCGCCGACACATTGTAAGATACATTGCAGCGTGTAAAGCGGGCTTAAGGTTGACTCTCCCATGCCTGGCTGAGGGCTTTGATCAGAAGATGGACTATTGTCCATCTGCTTTTGGCTGGACATATCTTTGTTTAAGGCCAATCCTCCCCCTAGCAGACACTGTTATCTTATAAAATGTAATATCATACAAATATTGATCAAAAATGTCACATGCTATTTCTATTAACCACTTCCCCTCTATAATTGCCCTGTTGTCAAGAACACAACAATGAAGTTTTGAGGGAAGGGTTGTGCTGGGAATTATTTGCTTACTCAAACCCATATATAACTGGTAACAGTTCAGGATAGAATGAAGTATAATGCTGTACTTCGGTATCTAGACATCACCCATTGTGGCCATCGCCACTTCCCTGGCTTTCCCTGCAACCCAACAAGGCAGTGGTTGCATGTATAACTTGTACTGCCTCCTGTAACAATAGTATAGAGACTCACTGTTCCCTATAACAGCAGTAAGCATGTGCCATCTAAGCTAGGTACGGTAAGTGACTAACTGATTTGAAGGAGAAAATAAACAACTATGGCAGACAAAGTTCAAAAACGACAGAAAATGCATTACATGCTTATTTTTTCACTAGCAATTCATTAAAGTCAATTTTCAAAGTGACCTCACATTTTATTTTTCATGTGCTCATGGGAACTGTCTGCTTATATTTTGCCGCGGCTTCTAACTTGGGAAACTTATGAATTTTAATGAGCACTTGTGCAGTAATCTAGAGCAAACACGTTAAGGTCTGTCTTTATTATAGACATCATAAGTCTTATTTTATTTTAACTGACAGGTTGGAATTAAACATAATCCTGAGGAATTAGATGTGAAAATGCTAAATCTTTTGAGTGAAGCATCTCCGTTATTCATTCCACAGGAAAACACGATAACAGATCTCAGTGTTGAATTAAGTTTTCTAAAAACTAATCTCTAAAATGCACTTATAAAATATAGAAAAGGGACTTGTCTGAGTGGCACTTTGGTGGAAATAACATCCTGCCAATATTCATATTGAATGTCTTTTATATAAATAAGGTAATAAATAAATTCACTGCACTCATAGATTGTGATGCAAAAAGTTTTTCAAATTTATTGAGGCGACTGTAAAGTCATTCCGACATTTCGACCCCGCCTGGGTCTTAGTCAAGAGTCGCTTCAAGATGGGTGCCTGGGATATGGAAATTTGAGTGGGTTAATAGTGTTTGGTAGAGAATACCTTGAGGATAAAGGTCCTGGGTTTAGCCAGCGCAGCAGCGCTGTGGCTGGTGATATCGTGTATGATACCATATCACCAGCCACAGCGCTGCTGCGCTGGCTAAACCCAGGACCTTTATCCTCAAGGTATTCTCTACCAAACGCTATTAACCCACTCAAATTTCCATATCCCAGGCACCCATCTTGAAGCGACTCTTGACTAAGAACGAGGCGGGGTCGAAACGTCGGAATGACTTCACAGTCGCCTCAATAAATTTGGAAAACTTTTTGCATCACAATCTATGAGTGCAGTGAATTTATTTATTATCTTGGATTGGACCCATTTTTCACTTGCAACACTATCCAGTTGTCAGAGTGCAGACCAATTTTTTTGATCTTATATATAAATAAGGCACATTTAAAGGGAACCTATGATGTAAAAAAAACACCCACTATTAACCTGCAGACATAGGGTTAGTCTATAGATTAACAGTGTTTTGAAGCCTTGTAGCTGCCACACTGAGAGCTCCGCTGCCAGGAGGAAATTAACTTCATTCCTCCTGACAGCCTTGGGCTTTCAATCATATGGGGCGCGGGTGGTTTGGTTTCATTAATTAATCACTGCATAGTTAGTAGTGACTTTAACCACGCCCCCGACACTGCCTGATAGCCACCTCTGTACTGATGCTATACCGAGCTGGCTGTCAATCAATGCCAGGGGCATGGTTACAGATGTCACTTACTAGAGCAGTTTTTCAAGCCGCATCAACTGCGCCTCTATGACTGAAAGGATGGCAGGAAAAATAAAATTCATGGGAAAACTCTTTTAATAATGCAATCGCTATTAATTGTGACATTTAAGGGGTTGATTGCCATGACATAAGTTTCCTCATTTTGCAGGAACCCCTTCCTGACCATGACATAAATTTATGTCAAATGTCATAAAGGGGTTAAGGAGGTCACTTTGCCACATCCAGAGCCCCCAAATAGTGACATAAAGCTCCTTCCTCCCTTACAGTAGTGACACCCAGAGCCCCCATTAACAGTCTAATACCAGCCAAAGCTTCCCCATAGAAATCACACTAAGGCAGTATACTTGCATCTAGGAGTTCTCATCTTCGCACCTTACCCTCATTAGGTATTTTGGCATCAAGCACTCTCACCACCCTGTTGTATCCAGCTTCAAGCACCACCTCTATCTGGCAGTATCATTCTATTTCATCTTGGCATTTACTTAATTTACAGTATCTCTCAAAGCTCCATGCCGCTCAGGGCCAGTTTTAGACAAAGTGGGGCCCCAGGGAAAAAGTTAATAGTGGGGCCCCCAACTGCTAACATATTGCGCCTTAAACACAAACATTTAGGTAGCATTTACAGGAGCTGATTTCAGACCCTTAAACGAGCATGACTGATGATAGTAAAGTCATCTGGCTCTTGTGTATAATCCTCTTCACACAGGCTGAGAAAGAACGATGGGGATAGAACGATCACTAATAGATCATTCTGTCCCCATGATATTGGAAGCACATCTCCTATTTATACCAGGCGATGTGCTGCCGAGAACAATGGTCCTGATTCATTAACACTGGTGTGGTGCAGGCCAGTCCTAATACATGAAGCCACAGGAGTAATATTCGCCCAGTTCATTAAGAGGTGCCACCACTTAAAGGGAACCTGTCAGGTCAAACAAGCGTTCTGACCTACAAGCAGGAGCCTGTGTGAGCTGTAACCCCTTCCTACCCATCCCTGTGTTGTTATATTGAGTCATATGAAAGTAATAAAATACATTTTATTACTTTCATATTCCCTATGTAAATGATAGCGTCTCTAGCCCCATGGGCGTCTCATCACTCTGTGGGCATCTACATGCTTTCCATAGTATCACGCCCCTGTGGGCGTGATACCATGGATTTACATCAGCGACGTGACCGTCACTACTTTAGAATGTCACGCGTGCGCGCTCTTACCATTGACTTTGTTATCCTTAAGCCACTTTGTAACCAGTTTGGCAGAAAGCCTCCAGGTTCCTGCAGGCCTGGACTTCCACAATATTAAGGACCTATGGTGACATAGCCACATTAGTGTGAAGCCACCAAAGGTCTTTCTGCAGTGTTAATTACGGACACTGCAGTGATAATAGAAAACTTGTATTAACACTGCAGTTTGTGTTTGAAATCCTGGGTGTCACTAAGAGGCTGGGGGCCCTAAGCAGTTGCCCAGTTTGCTCGCCCTAATGCCAGCCCCGAGGACAGTATATGTTGCGGGCGGAGGAGGGGAGGCTGCGCTCACCCACTGCTCGGGTCCGGCTGCTGCTGCTGCTCGGTGGTGGCTCGAGCGGTGGGCCAGATCCCGGGGACTCGAGCGGCGTTCCTCGCCCGTGAGTGAAAGGGGGTGGTTTGGGTTTAGGGATATTGTCCGTGACGCCACCCACGGTCGTGGTGAGATTGGTGACACCACCGCTGCTCTGGACGGGGATCCCGGGAGCGATGACAGGGAGCAGCTTGGATGTTGGTTCTTCCCTCCGTGGGTAGGGGGTTGGTTGTCCCGGGGCCCGGTGAGGGAGGTAGGGATGTATGACAGGCATGTTACGGGGCCTGGTGAGGTGCAGGGTCGCGGGGGCAGCGCTGTGCCGCACGGCATGGTGGTACTCACTCAGCCAATGACGAATGCAAAGTCTCCGGTAAAACAAACGGCTAGATGGACGGGTCCCACAGACGGCTGCGGTGTTTCTCCTCCCGGCAGGTTGATGGTGACTGCCTTTCCCTGCACCTGTGTTGTGTTACGGTTCCAATGGCTTCCCACCGGTAACCCGCTCCCCAGCTTGGATGGAGGCTGAGGGAGCCCCTTTTACCCGCAGGCTCTGGCCCTGGGAACTGTAGCCTTGGCGGTGACTGTGTTTCCCTCTACGGTTTGAGCGGTTGCCTTCAATCGGGTCTTGACTACTGGGAAACCCCGGAGGTTCCCTTCGCTAACGGATTTGACCAGTTTAACGGCGACTCCTAGCCTGGTCGGGGTCCATAAGCCCTGCCGGATGTGCTGGCTTCTCTTTACTCTCCGATCCGGTACCGCTGGGTCACCGCCCATCCACGGTCCATACGGTTTGCTCCAATTAGCCTCTCCTGCAGACGGTCACCACCGTCTGCCAACCTTGCTGTTCTGTCCGGGCCACACACCCGGACCGCCTTCAGACTGCTCCTCTACCACTTCGCTCCTCTCTCCTCAACTTCAAACTCTATCTAACTCCCTCTTCCCGCCTCCAGGACTGTGAACTCCTCGGTGGGCGGGGCCAACCGCCTGGCCCACCCCCTGGTGTGGACATCAGCCCCTGGAGGAAGGCAACAAGGATTTTGTGTTTGGCTTCGGTGTGCCTAACCGGGGTGTGGGGTGTGTTGGTGTAGTTCTGTGACGACCTGGCTTGACTAACTTATTAATGTCTGGTTTATCCAATGTATTTTTCTATCCTATATTTATATTTAGCCACATTTCCTTTCAGACCTTCATGATGCTTACTGGTTTTTACTGAATGGTGGTGTCATTGTGAAACGCACTATCAAAAAACGCTATTTCCATGAGGCATCATGAAAGCACCCTCAATTTTGCTGATGGTACTACACATATTACTGACCCTTGGAAATATAATATGTCAGTCAATGTTATCATTGCTCAGGTACCATAAATAATACTAAAGTCCCCGTTACACGCAATGACATCACTAACGAGATGTCGTTGGGGTCACGGAATTCGTGACGCACATCCATCCTAGTTAGCGACGTTGTTGCATGTGACACGTACGAGCGACCACTAACGATCAAAAATACTCACCTTATCGTTGATCGTTGACACGTCGTTCAAATCCCAAATATCGTTGATGGTGCTGGATGCAGGTTGTTCATCGTTCCTGAGGCAGCACACATCGCTACGTGTGACACCCCAGGAACAACGAACAGCACCTTACCTGCGTCCTCCGGCAACGAGGTGGGCGTCACTTTCTTTCGGCTGTTCTCTGCCCCTCCGCTTCTATTGGACGGGTGCCGTGTGACATCGCTGTGACGCCGCACAAACCGCCCCCTTTGAAAGGAGGCAGTTCGCCGGCCACAGCGACGTTGCTAGGCAGGTAAGTCCATGTGACAGGTACTAGCGATATTGTGCGCCACGGGCAGCGATTTACCCGTGACACACAAATGACGGGGGCGGGTGCTTTCACCAGTGACATCGCTAGTGATGTCGCTGCATGTATAGTCCCCTGTACACCTCCCGGAATATAATATCAGTATGTTTGGTTCCAGATATTAGTTGCACAAGAATAGGCAAAGAAAGTGCCAAAAAACGGGGATCACCAAAATTAGAATTTTTATTAGACAAATATGCACTGGACTAACACACAGAAACATTAAAAATATTTAAAAATTAAAAATCCAAGCAAGGAAAGTGAGAGACCACCTGACATTCTCAAATATAAATAAGGTAAATAATACCGTAAATAATATGAGCAGGCATGCACTGCAATCAGAGTGACTTATCTCATGAGGCAAGGTATTGGAAATGAGCAGCAATATAAATAACATGTATGTGAATGTCATAGAAAACCACACAGTAATTGTAATTGCTCATTGCTGCTCATATGCATTTTATTTATTTTTTTTTTTTTATGGTCTCACTTTCCTTGTTTGGATTTTAAATTTTTTTAATGCTTCTGTGTGTTAAGGGGGCTTTACACGCTACGATATCGTTAATGTTTGGTCGTCGGGGTCAAGTTGTAAGTGACGCACATCCGGCGTCATTAACGATATCGTAGCGTGTAATACTTACCAGCGACCTTAGGCGACCTCAAAAATGGTGAAAATCGTTCACCATGGAGAGGTCGTCCCAAAGTTAAAAATCGGTAAGGGTTGTTTAGCGTTGTGGTTCATCGCTCATGCGGCAGCACACATCGCTATGTGTGACACTGCATGAGCGAGGAACGTCTCCTTACCTGCCGCCGGCCCCAATGAGGAAGGAAGGAGGTGGGCGGGATGTTACGTCCTGCTCATCTCCGCCCCTCTGCTTTGATTGGCCGGCCGCTTAGTGACGTTGCGGTGACGTCGCTGTGATGCCGAACGTCCCTCCCCCTTGAAGGAGGGATTGTTCGGCAGTCACAGCGACGCCGCCGACCAGGTAAGTATGTGTGACGCTGCGTAGCGATAATGTTCGCTACGGCAGCGATCACAAACAACCACATGCGCGACGGGGGCGGGTACTTACACGGTCGCTATCGCTAGAAATTGCTAGCGATATCGCTACCATGTAAAGCCCCCTTTAGTCCAGTCCATATTTGTCTAATAAAATTTCTATTTTTTGGTGATCCCCGTTTTTTGTCACTTTCTTTGCCTCTTTTGTCTCACAATTCTTTATAGTGCCGATGTGATCCCATTTCAGGGAATTGGTGCCCTCCGCCCCAATCCACTTGCTTCTGCAGATATTAGTTATAATATTTACACCTTATCATTACTATGCGTTCCTATAGTTGGCTACCTTTCTTTCATATCAAATGCTGTGTGTGTATAGCATAAATCTTCCTCTCCCCTCATAACAATCCATCACAAAAATAGGTTTTGGTTCCTAATTAATGGCAAATCATGGATTTTGTGAAAAGCTAAGGTTGGGCTGGCCCTTAAGGGGGCTTTACACGCAGCGACATCGCTAGTGGTGTCGCTGGTGAAAGCACCCGCCCTCGTCGGTTGTGCGTCACGAGCAAATCGCTGCCCGTGGCGCACAACATCGCTTACACCCATCACACAGGACTAAAGCGGACTTTACACGCAGCGATATCGCTAGCGAGCGTACCCGCCCTCGTTTGTTGTACATCACAAGCAAACCGCTGCCCGTGGCGCACAACATCTCTAACACCCGTCACACGTACTTACCTGCCTACCTTACCTTACCTGCCAATAGAAGCGGAAGGGCGGAGATGAGTGGGCGTAACATCCCACCCACCTCCTTCCTTCCTCATTGCGGGCGGCCGCAGGTATGAGGTTGTTCCTCGTTCCTGCGGTGTCACACGTAGCGATGTGTGCTGCCGCAGGAACGACAAACAACCTGCGTCCTGCAACAGCAACGATTTTATGAAAATGAACGACGTGTCAACAATCAACGATAAGGTGAGTATTTCTGATCGCTAACACTCGCCCGGAGGTGTTACACACAACAATGTCGCTAACGACGCCGGATGTGCGTCACGGAATCCGTGACCCCGGCGATATATCGTTAGATACGTCGTTGCGTGTAACAGGGCCTTTACTTTAGCCCTACAATAACTCTAGTATAACTTTTCTTCCACACAACTATTTCAATCATAGCAATTTATCATTTAACTAAAAAGCATGTTAGCAGATTATGTTCAGAATACCAGTATTTACAGTTAGGTCCAGAAATATTTGGACAGTGACACAATTTTCGCGAGTTGGGCTCTGCATGCCACCACATTGGATTTGAAATGAAACCTCTACAACAGAATTCAAGTGCAGATTGTAACGTTTAATTTGAAGGTTTGAACAAAAATATCTGATAGAAATTGTAGGAATTGTACACATTTCTTTACAAACACTCCACATTTTAGGAGGTCAAAAGTAATTGGACAAATAAACCAAACCCAAACAAAATATTTTTATTTTCAATATTTTGTTGCGAATCCTTTGGAGGCAATCACTGCCTTAAGTCTGGAACCCATGGACATCACCAAACGCTGGGTTTCCTCCTTCTTAATGCTTTGCCAGGCCTTTACAGCCGCAGCCTTCAGGTCTTGCTTGTTTGTGGGTCTTTCCGTCTTAAGTCTGGATTTGAGCAAGTGAAATGCATGCTCAATTGGGTTAAGATCTGGTGATTGACTTGGCCATTGCAGAATGTTCCACTTTTTTGCACTCATGAACTCCTGGGTAGCTTTGGCTGTATGCTTGGGGTCATTGTCCATCTGTACTATGAAGCGCCGTCCGATCAACTTTGCGGCATTTGGCTGAATCTGGGCTGAAAGTATATCCCGGTACACTTCAGAATTCATCCGGCTACTCTTGTCTGCTGTTATGTCATCAATAAACACAAGTGACCCAGTGCCATTGAAAGCCATGCATGCCCATGCCATCACGTTGCCTCCACCATGTTTTACAGAGGATGTGGTGTGCCTTGGATCATGTGCCGTTCCCTTTCTTCTCCAAACTTTTTTCTTCCCATCATTCTGGTACAGGTTGATCTTTGTCTCATCTGTCCATAGAATACTTTTCCAGAACTGAGCTGGCTTCATGAGGTGTTTTTCAGCAAATTTAACTCTGGCCTGTCTATTTTTGGAATTGATGAATGGTTTGCATCTAGATGTGAACCCTTTGTATTTACTTTCATGGAGTCTTCTCTTTACTGTTGACTTAGAGACAGATACACCTACTTCACTGAGAGTGTTCTGGACTTCAGTTGATGTTGTGAACGGGTTCTTCTTCACCAAAGAAAGTATGCGGCGATCATCCACCACTGTTGTTATCCGTGGACGCCCAGGCCTTTTTGAGTTCCCAAGCTCACCAGTCAATTCCTTTTTTCACAGAATGTACCCGACTGTTGATTTTGCTACTCCAAGCATGTCTGCTATCTCTCTGATGGATTTTTTCTTTTTTTTCAGCCTCAGGATGTTCTGCTTCACCTCAATTGAGAGTTCCTTAGACCGCATGTTGTCTGGTCACAGCAACAGCTTCCAAATGCAAAACCACACACCTGTAATCAACCCCAGACCTTTTAACTACTTCATTGATTACAGGTTAACGAGGGAGACGCCTTCAGAGTTAATTGCAGCCCTTAGAGTCCCTTGTCCAATTACTTTTGGTCCCTTGAAAAAGAGGAGGCTATGCATTACAGAGCTATGATTCCTAAACCCTTTCTCCGATTTGGATGTGAAAACTCTCATATTGCAGCTGGGAGTGTGCACTTTCAGCCCATATTATATATATAATTGTATTTCTGAACATGTTTTTGTAAACAGCTAAAATAACAAAACTTGTGTCACTGTCCAAATATTTCTGGACCTAACTGTATAAGGAAACCTTTGACCCCTTCCTGATTTCCTTTTTCCGCTTTTTTCCCTCTACTTCTACTATTTTATTGGTATGTCAGTATAGCCATATGAAGGCTTAGATGAGTTCTAATTTTTAATGATACCATTCCCTTTACCATAAAATGGTAAAAATTACGTGTCAACATAATTCAACAGGTTACAGTAATACCAAACGTGTAGTTGATTTTACTATTATGCTGTTCTTAAAAAATTCTGAATTTCATAAAAAAGTATTGCTTCGTGTCGCCCCTTTATGTATGGGTGCTTGTTGTTTGCAATGTGAGCTAAAGTTTTGATATTTTTTAATAGTTTTGGTACGATTTTGTAGTATATGCAACGTGTTCATTGTTTGTTGTTACAGCAATTCTGGTGTTTCTATTATTTTGTTCTTTGCGGGGGGTTTCCCACCTGGATTGGAATTTGATAGATTTTGGAAGATTAGACAGATACAGTGATATCAGACTTGCAAATTTTGTATTCCTTTCTTTCGAATGTGGAAGAGAGGTGATTTAATTTTTTTTTTGCTTTTTTTATTTAATTTTATTTAACTACTTTTTGCATATCTTTAGTCCCCCTAGAGTTCTTGAACCTACAATTGTTTGTTCACTTACACTATATGCTGCAATACATTAGCATAGCATTAAAGTATATAATGAAACTAAAAATCTCTTAGGTAGCTTAGCCATAGGCAACCCACCAGCACCCCACAAATAGTGGGGTATTCCCACTTTTAAGACATCTCCATGCACCTGCATCTGATGTGTGATATCAGAAAATAACAGTAGCATCAGTTTATACCCTTCACCCACGGGGATTTTCCGTTTTCCCCTCCACTTCTTCCAAGAGCCTTAACTTAAGGGGGCTTTACACGCTACGACATCGCTAATGCGGAGTCGTTGGGGTCACGGAATTTGTGACGCACATCCGGCCGCATTAGCGATGTTGTTGTGTGTGACACCGATGAGCGATTTTGCATCGTCACAAAAACGTGCAAAATCGCTCATCGGTGACATGGAGGTCCATTCTCGATTATCGTTACTGCAGCAGTAACGAAGTTGTTTGTTGCTCCTGCGGCAGCACACATTGCTCCGTGTGACGCCGCAGGAACGAGGAAGCTCTCCTTACCTGCCTCCCGGCCGCTGTGCGAAGGGAAGGAGGTGGGCGGGATGTTACGTCCCGCTCATCTCCGCCCCTTCGCTTCTATTGGGCGGCGGTTCAGTGACGCAGCTGTGACGTTGCTGTGACGCTGAACGAACCGCCCCCTTAGAAAGGAGGCGGTTCGCCGGTCACAGCGACGTCGCCGGGCAGGTAAGTATGTGTGACGGGTCTGGGCGATGTTGTGCAACACGGGCAGCGATTTGCCCGTGTCGCACAACCGATTTGGGCGGGTGCCCACGCTAGCGATATCGGGATCGATATCGCAGCGTGTAAAGTAGCCTTTAGTCATATGAGGGCTTGTTTTTTGTGGGACGAGTTGTACTTTTCAATGACACCATTCATTTTGCCACATATTGTATAGGAAAAAGGGGAAAAAATCCAAGTGCGGTGAAATTGCACAAATGTTGTTTTTATTTACCATGTTCACTATAAGGTAAAACTGAACTGACAATATGATTCCCCAGGTCAGTACAAGTTTGTAGATACCAAACATATATAGTTCTGTAAAAAAATAGAACTGCGCTTTTGTCGCTTTTTTAGACCCATAGCGTTTTCCTTTTTAGAGATCTGCAGCTATCTGAAGACTTATTTTTTGCATCTTCAGCTTTTGTTTTTAATTGTACCATTTTTGGGCAGATGTCATGTTTTGATTGCCTGCTATTGCGATCTTGCAGCAACCAAAAAAACGTAATTCTGGAGTTTGGATTTTTTTTTCTCTCCAAGCCCTTTACCGATCAGATTAATTCATTTTATATTTTGATAGATCGGGTATTTCTAAACATGGCAATACCAAATATGCATATTTTTTTATTATTATTGTTTTATTTTCAATTGGGCAAAACGGGGTGATTTGAACTTTTATTTATTTATTTTTTTAACTTTTTTTTATTGATTTTACTAGTCTTCTTAGTGGACTTGAAGCCTGCACAATCAAACCTCTTCTGCTGTTCAGAGCGATGCTTCAGCATGCCTCTGAGCAGCAAATATGTTGTTCTCCTGTGAATGCTGGCGCTCTGACAGCATTAACAGAAAGTAAATCATTACAATGACATCAGCTGACCCCACCATGTCATGACAACTGATGGCATCAGGGAGCGACGTAATCCCCACTGGAGCATGTTAGACCGCACTGTCAAACGTTTTAACAAGCATGGGTGGATCTCTAATCCACCCGCTTCTGTTAGCTGCACGTCTGCTGATCAGATCAGCAGACATGTGCAGGGAATAATGAGACATATACCGGGAATTAAGATACATATACACCCTAGGACATATAAGTACATCTTAGGCCTGTTTCACATGTCAGTGAAAAACACAGACGTTTTTCACTGGTGTTAAAAATGCCTATGTCCCTCCATGTGGGTCCCACACGTGGGTTGTCCATGTGCAATCCGTGATACATGATCTGTACTCCGTGATTGCACATGGACATATACTCACCTGCCCTCGCATCTGCTGTCCGTGGTGCTGGAGTCTCTGGCTTTGCTGCATCCGGCCGCCGCTGTCTCTCACCTCTGCAGCTACTTCCAGGTCGGCTCTGGCTGCATACATGAATATGCATGCCATAATGAGCCAGACAGGAAAAGCAGAGAGCAGCTTCCGAACACAGCGTCACTGGAGAAGGTTAGTTGCAAAAGCTTTTATTTTCAATTTACAATTTTTTTTCTGGTACGTGTTTCATGGATAACACCATAGTGTGGTTCATGGGACATCAGTGATGCCAGAAAAAAATGGACATATCTCTGTGCGGCAATCACGGACACGCGTGTACGCCGCATGGAGACACGGTCAGTGAAAAATCAATGATGTTTGAGCAGACCCATTGATTATAATGTGCAAGAAAAGTGTATGTTTTCAGCTCACCGTTACAAGCCAGACACCGCTCCCCATTCAGATCCAGCGCACGGAAAGCTCTGCTGCTGAGTGTCCTGAAGTCATATTTTAAAAGGAAAAGAATCCAGCGCGATCCTTGGGGTATATTAAAAAATCCAATTTTATTTGCAAAAATAGTAAAATACAGCGGTGTGGCTGTAGGATACAGGGGGGGTTATGCCTCTTCGAACTACGCGTTTCGACACATAGTCTTAGTCTTGTACTGTGTATGTCCGTGATTCTGGTACGTATAAAAACTAGCAAATATGTACCAGAATCACTGACGTGTGAAACACGCCTTAAGTCGTACAAGAGTTAAACAGTAGCTATTTATTGCCATTAGAGGCAGATGCCAGCTGTTTAGCAAAGTCTGCACCAGGCATGTAGCAGTTTCATCCTCTGAGCCTATTCAATGCAACCACTACACTCATATACGTATGTCATAAGTCAAAAAGTTGTTAAACAAGAACTTTCACCAAAATATCCCACTAATATGTATAGAAGTCTCCTGATGCCAAATGATATAAGGTTAAGAAAGGTCAGGCATGTTGGATTTTAACATGCCTGATCATTTTTTCTTGTTGGAGATAAACTGCTGCCAGAATATGTATGAATGTACTCTAATAAATATTTCACTGAGTGCAATTTAATCAGCATGAGACTCATTTAGAAATAGGACTTTTCATGGCCTAACACTTTCATATCTGATTCATATATTTGATATGGCAAACTCATTTAATGTATTGTAAATGTAAATATTAGATAAGCTGTTTCTTACAAGTTTTTCTGTAGCATGAAATTTTAATCACATTTTATATAAATATGTTTGCAGTTTTAAATTAAATGATCAAAATGAAATAAGTTAAATGTCAAAGATATTAATTTGATCTTAATTGGCAATGGTGCAAAAAAGTATTTATTAATAAGAGCTGAATAAGAAATAAGACTTGCACAGTTGATGGATAATTGTGAGGAAAGCACAGAAAACAAATGAGATCCACGGCACCATAGTGAACCAACACCTACACTAGTCAGGATCATAACAATTGGCCAGGGGTACATAATTTTTTGTCACCTGGCCACATTGTCACACTGAAGAAATCCCAAGGGCTGAAAAAAAAATAATATGGGTACTTAAATGAATACATCACTAAAACCAAGGTCAGTGCATAAATACATAATCAGAACCAAGTCTGAACACACCCTAAAGGGTGCTTTACATGCTGTGACATCGCTAGCAATAGCTAGCGATGTCGTACGCGATAGTGTGATGCCCTGGGCAAGCCAGGGGTCACAGGTCATCACACCAGCACACCCTACATCCCAGTTAGGAACACCAAAGCTACTAAAATCCTTGTTGCCTTCCTCCAGGGGCTGATGTTCACACCAGGGGGTGGGCCAGGCGGTTGGCTCCGCCCACCGAGGAGTTCACAGCTCTGGAGGCGGGGAAAACCAGTCAGTCTAGTTAGGGGAGTGAAGGAGTAAACAGCTAAGTGAAAGTGAAGTGGTAGTGGAGCAAAGAAGAAAAGGAGTAAAAGTGAGCGTAGAAAGACCTGAAGTTAGTCCAGCTAAGTGCAGGACAGGTCAGCAAGGTCAGCAACAGTAGTGATCATCTGGAGGGGGACTGCTCGGAGGTTGCTGGAAGGACCGCGGACGGGTAGTGGCCCGGCGGTCTGGAGCAGTATACGAAGGACAGTCAGCACCAGGGCAGGGGCCTCTCGGACCCCGGCAAGGCTAGGAGTCGCCATAATTTGCCGAATCCGTCAGTGAAGGGGACGTCGATCCCCCAACAACCAAGTCCCGACTGAAGGCAAAAGTCCAACCATTAAGGAGGAACACCGCCACCGCCAGGGCACCAGTTCCTCAGGGCTAGCGTCTGCGGGCAAGAGAGGGCTCCTCCGGCCCATATCCAAGCCGGGGAGCGGGTTACCGGTGGGAACCCATCGCTACCAACAGAGAAACACTAGGTGCAGGTCAAAGGGACATCACCGTTACCTACTGGGAGAGCAAGTGCAGCCGTCCGTGGGAACCGTCTTTCCAGCCGTGTGGTTTACCGTAAAACTGTGTCAACGTCTCAGGCTGAGTGAGTACCACAGTGCCGCAAGGCACAGCGCTGCCCCCACGTCCCTGCGCCCACCAGGCCCTGCACCTCCCACACCATTCCTGGGCCCCGGGATCACCAACCCCTACCCACGGAGGGGCAACACAACACCTGGCTGCTCCGCATCACCACTCCCGGGGTCCCCATATTGAGCAGCGGTGGTGCTACAAATCACCACAACCGTGGGTGGTGTCACGGACAATAAACAATCCCCACACCCAACAACCCCCTTTCACTCACGGGCGAGGAGCGCCGCTAGAGTCCCCGGGATCCGGCCCACCGCTCGAGCCACCGAGCAGCAGCAGGCCGCAGCAGCCGCGGCTGCCGGACCCGAGCAGCAGTGGGAGAGCGCGGCATCCCCTCCTCCGCCCGCGACAACTTGGCGTCACAAACAGGATCTTACCGCTCTGCCGTTGGGTAGAGGTGCGCCTTGTGACCGCTGGAGGTATCCGGCTGAAAATTTCCAGAAGTCGCCATCTTTGGCGCGAAAAGTTCCCGCTCGAGCGTCTTCTCGAGTAGCAGAGGCGCGAAGGCCAAAACTCCGCCCCAAGAGAGGAGTGGCCGGAAAGAAGCTAAGGGGGACGCGATGGCGGCTGGCTGCATGTGAGCGCAGCTATAAAAGCAGGGACGCCAGGACTCTGCAGACATCTTGTTCCTGGGAAAAACCGCCAGCAACATGTGGATGCCGTCCCGCGACACCGTAGCCCCCGCACCTGGGACCGCGGCGTGGGTGGAGATCCGGACCGCGCAGCTCTACCAACGGCTGCAGGTCAAGATGCAGCTCCTCATGGAGGAGTGGGAGGCCGACATGGCGGACGTTATAGCGGCCGTGCGGAGACGCGAGGAAGGAGCGGAGGAAGGGAGGGTGAGTGACCCACGCCCCGATGCCCTGGAAGGGCCGGTCATCGCGGCTGCGGTACCCGGTCCAAGCCCTCTCCCCCCGTTGCCTCCCTCGCCACCCGTCTCGGAGGCTGTGACCCCGCCACTAGGCCTGCTACCACCGCAACCGGTAGCAATACCCAGCGTCCCCGCCCAGGCGGGCCGACCTGTAGCCGGAGCCCGTAGTCGACCGGAGGTGTTGCCCTGGAAGGTCCCAAAAACTGAACCGGAGGCATCCCATGAAAAGTCCCCCGAGCCGGAGCTGATGACCCGCTCCGAGCCGAAGGCCCAGCAGCGGAAAGCCCCTATGCCCATCCCCCACACCTCGGCTGAGGTAGCGCCGGGTTGTTGCTGTAAGGCAGCGCCCAAGGCCAAGACACCGCGGGACACGCCGCCCAGATTCCTGACAGTGGGCAACGTCCAGAATGTCCCGCGGGGCCCGACCCGTGCGCCGGAGCTCGCAGGAGTGCCGTATTGGGATAGGGAGCCGGTACCGTTGGGCCTGGAGATCAGTGAAAGGGAGAGAAAGAAAGCCGAGCTGGTGGCCAGAGCCATTAGAGAAAAAGAGAACCTCCGACAAGCAACATTCCGTGTCCGGGGACCGCTGTACGAGGGGCAGGTGAGGCGGTTTGATGTCCGCCGGGGCTACGGGTTTATCTATGAACCGGGCCTGGAGGCCGAAATGTTTGTAGCCCGGCGGGATGTGAATGCCCACCTGCCTGAAGAACATCCCGGCCATAACCTAATGCCGGGCGATATTGTACAGTACACCCGGCACTGTGGAGAGAGAGGGTGGTTTGCCCTGGATGTAAAACTGCGGGGCAGCCAGGAGAGCAGGGTGAGTCCCGCACCCCCTCCCTCGGAAGAAGCTGAAAGTCTGGAGTAGGGCAGCGGATGCCCGCTGCAGCAGTCCCCGTTGGGACCATGTTTGTCTGAAGTTATGTTTGAAAGTTTTGAAAATGATAAGCAAAATAATAACCGAAGTTTAACCTGATTAACAGTGATTGAACCGGCCGGAGCCGGCACCGTTGTCCCCGTGGGGACCGTTTAAAAAGTTAGCATGGGAACTATCCATGGACAAGCCCGTGAACTTGCAGGGCAACCACAAATGTTTAGTGGCTTGTAAATATGTTGTTTTACCGTACTGTTTTCCGCAGTTGCCGCCTTCGGAGAGGCAGGTTGGAGGGAGGGCCCTCAGCAGAGCAGGCTGGGGCCCAGCCACCAAAGGAACCGGTGGCTACCCTCTGGAGGGGAAGGACAGATCCCGCTCGGGTAACTTGTGCTGGACTGTGGGTAAAGGGGTGCTGCCTGGGCTTTAGGGGCAGCATCAGGGCCATGTTGCTTGGGTGGGAGAGAGCGGAAACCGTACCCGTAAAACCGTTTAGTAACGTTTAAGAAATGTGCCTCCCGTTGTGGGATGATGTTATAATTTATATGTTACCGTTTACCTTTTTACAGAAAATAAAACCGGTGTTGGACGGGCAGCCCGCGGACGGTCTGCATTTTGCTAAGGGGGAATGTGACGCCCTGGGCAAGCCAGGGGTCACAGGTCATCACACCACCACACCCTACATCCCAGTTAGGAACACCAAAGCTACTAAAATCCTTGTTGCCTTCCTCCAGGGGCTGATGTTCACACCGGGGGTGGGCCAGGCGGTTGGCTCCGCCCACCGAGGAGTTCACAGCTCTGGAGGCGGGGAAAACCAGTCAGTCTAGTTAGGGGAGTGAAGGAGTAAACAGCTAAGTGAAAGTGAAGTGGTAGTGGAGCAAAGAAGAAAAGGAGTAAAAGTGAGCGTAGAAAGACCTGAAGTTATTCCAGCTAAGTAAAGGACAGGTCAGCAAGGTCAGCAACAGCGGTGATCGTCTGGAGGGGGACTGCTCGGAGGTTGCTGGAAGGACCGCGGACGGGTAGTGGCCCGGCGGTCTGGAGCAGTATACGAAGGACAGTCAGCACCAGGGCAGGGGCCTCTCGGACCCCGGCAAGGCTAGGAGTCGCCATAATTTGCCGAATCCGTCAGTGAAGGGGACGTCGATCCCCCAACAACCAAGTCCCGACTGAAGGCAAAAGTCCAACCATTAAGGAGGAACACCGCCACCGCCAGGGTACCAGTTCCTCAGGGCCAGCGTCTGCGGGCAAGAGAGGGCTCCTCCGGCCCATATCCAAGCCGGGGAGCGGGTTACCGGTGGGAACCCATCGCTACCAACAGAGAAACACTAGGTGCAGGTCAAAGGGACATCACCGTTACCTACTGGGAGAGCAAGTGCAGCCGTCCGTGGGAACCGTCTTTCCAGCCGTGTGGTTTACCGTAAAACTGTGTCAACGTCTCAGGCTGAGTGAGTACCACAGTGCCGCAAGGCACAGCGCTGCCCCGCGTCCCTGCGCCCACCAGGCCCTGCACCTTCCACACCATCACTGGGCCCCGGGATCACCAACCCCTACCCACGGAGGGGCAACACAACACCTGGCTGCTCCGCATCACCACTCGCGGGATCCCCATATTGAGCAGCGGTGGTGCTACAAATCACCACAACCGTGGGTGGCGTCACAGACAATAAACAATCCCCACACCCAACAACCTCCTTTCACTCACGGGCGAGGAGCGCCGCTAGAGTCCCCGGGATCCGGCCCACCGCTCGAGCCACCGAGCAGCAGCAGGCCGCAGCAGCCGCGGCCGCCGGACCCGAGCAGCAGTGGGAGAGCGCGGCGTCCCCTCCTCCGCCCGCGACAATAGCACCCACCCACGTCGCTGTTTCGTCATGGGGGTGATCGCTTCCGTAGCAAACAATATTGCTACGGCAGCGTCACACGCACATACCTGCTTAGCGAAGTCGCTGGAGACACCGAACAATCTCTCCTTTAAGGGGGAGGTTCGTTCGGTGTCACAGCGGCATCACTAAGTGGCCCCCTTATAGCAGAGGAGGGGCGGAGATGAGTGTCCGGAACATGCCGCCCATCTCCTTCCTTCCTCATTGCCGGTTGATGCAGGTAAGGAGATGTTTGTCGTTCCTGCGGTGTCACACATAGCGATGTGTAATGCCACAGTAACGACGAACAACCAGCGGCATGCACCACCAATGATATTATGAAAAGGAGCGATGTGTTAACGATCAATGGTTTTTGCGATCGTTGATCGTCGCTCCTGGCTGTCACACGCTGCAATGTCGCTAACAACGCCGGATGTGCGTCACAAACACCGTGACCCCGACGATATATCGTTAGCGATGTCGCAGCATGTAAAGCACCCTTATTACTTCTCATCTTCAAAAATAGTTTGTATATTCAATCTTCTGCTTACTGTTCGCCACTGAGTCCGCTGTGTTTTCATCGCCTCTGTGGTAATGCAGTGACAGGAGCAGTGTGATAAGGTCAGCACACTGATGACCTCATCACATCACTGCATGTTGGGGCATATAGTTGTCCAGCTCTCCTGTCCCCACTTATCTGTTCAATTGTATTCATGTCTGAAAGATACAAATTTAATTGAATACAGAAAGAAGGGATACTGGCATCTACTTGTTCTCCACCTGTCGTGCACGTCTGTAAAAAGCCAACATGCACAACAGCAAACATCTAAACTTTGTAAGCCTCATGCATAAATGAGTACTATAATACAAGCTGCTAAAAAGTTTTTATTCTGTCTTTTTGGAGGGAGGTGGAACAAGCAAAAACAGCAATTTTGACATTGTTCTCTTACTTATTTATGCATTCATCCTGGCATATTTTGGCATTCACTGTGCAGGTTTGAGTTGTTTCAAATGCAATAATATCACCTTTTTTTATATCTTTACATTACAAAGCTTTCTCTAATTATTTTGTATGTTTTTTTTAGTCGCACTAGGTGAATTTTGAACTTCAATTAGTTAGATCGCTTATATAATTCAATACTTCTGTATAGCAGTAATGCTGACAATCATCCTATTAGACCTAGTATCTATAAGAAGGAAGATGAAAACAAAACAGAGCACACGGAGTATATAGTGCAAAAATAGAAAATTTATTAAAGTATGTCAATAAATAGTAAGGAAATAGTATAGGACATTTACAAGCACAAGTCTAGGGAATAAATACCTGGGTCCCGTGGACCACAATTGTACAGATCGTGTAAATAATGGGGTCCCACTGGGGAGAACCAGTACAACAATAATACAAGGTAAGGCACAAGGAAAAGTTCATAAATAGCAAAAAAACATTAAAGTGGATATGGGCTAATTATAGTAGAAGTAACGTGCTGACAAGTAAACAAGTGGCCCATATCCAAAAATGGATTGAAGCTACGAGTGAGCGCTTACCTAAAACAATGGTGGTGCAGGGGAGCCAGAGCAGAGGGGACCTCCGATGGCTGTTTCGCGGTGTACTACCGCTTCTTCCGGGAGGAGTGAGTGTGGTGTTGAGAGCCCACGCCGCTCTTTTGAATGCCTGTCACTCGATCACGTGATGTCAATCACAGGACTGGATGCCAGGAGAGTCAGAGACGCGTGCGCAGCCACACAGCAGCGCCCAGCGCTGCGCACTAAGTGCGCATGCGCATGGCACGCCGGAGGGAGCGCAGCGTCACGGCTCCCTGGCAACAGGAGGGACGCAGGAGGCGCGGCCAGCCCAGGTGATCGCACAGGTACACATGTAAGATGTAAACACCCGTCGAGCACCGGACACCACACCAGCCGCGCCCCCCCCTGGTGACAGGACAAGGAAAGCAAAAACATTAAGGGACATAATAGTCCATGTAAGACGCCACATATGTAACACATCAACAAGTAATGTCTTCTGCCAAGCTCAGAAGGGGGACACGTCACCACCGACGAGCCTGACAATTACTCAAGGCGGAAAGTGACACATGTGGTAGTCTGTAAGGTTAGTAACAGTAACACTGGGTTTGCTTTCCTTAAACTCAAAAGAGAGGCGAGGTAAATCATTGAGGATACAATAGTCAGAAGGACTAATTATCAAAATATTTTACAGTCAGAGCCCAATGGTTGTGTTGTACTGTATTAGGAAGAGCCACCATGAATACAAATATAATGGTATGCCACTAAAGACATTTTCTAATGTGTAAATGCATATCAAGTGGCAAATATGAAGGAACATAAAAATGTATATGGCCCACTCATCATGTATATCAAATCATGACAATAAGGAAAGGAAGGGGGGGAGGGTGGGGGGAAAAAGGGAGGGAGGGAAGGGAAGGAGAAGGAAGGGGGGGGAGACTAAGAGACATGCACAAATAATAATAGATGGTGAATTCTTGATCCAGAGAGGTTCACAGTCCTGGGCAACTGACTTGAATGATAAGGACAGCACCGCAAAAGTTAGTATGAAAAGATAGATGGAGGGTGGGGGACCTAATAACAAACAAAAATAAATATGAAAATATATATATATATATATATATATATATATATATATATACAATATAAAATTTAAAAACAAATGGACAAGAGGACCTCATTTATTCATTACATTATAGTATTTTTATACTCTTATGATTAGTTCTTGATATGCGTGATTTTAATTTTAATCATTAACTGTAGGTAATTATTCACGCAGACTCAAGAACTAAAAAGGGGGTACAAGGGACTCAGGAATAGGGCCGGAGGAGAACTCATAAGAAGGGGGCAAAGCTGATAGACTCATTCAAGCCAGCAGGGGTCAGCGTGCCCAGAGTAGAGATCCATCTTGTCTCGGTCTGTGCGAGTCGTTTTTTCAGGTTGCCCCCCCTGATGCCATCATGTATGGCATCAATTCCCAGAACTCTTAGTGACTTGGGGTTGCACTGGTGCGCAGCCTTGAAATGTCTTGGTAAGGGCTTTAAAGATGAAATATCAGTAACTGTTTTGGCTCCGCTAATGTCCCTCACGTGTTCCCGTGTGCGAACATGGAGTTCGCGTGTGGTCAGGCCAATATAAATCAAGGGACAGTCACATGTGGTGTAATAGATTAAATGGGTGGTGTGGCAGGAGATATACTCTTTAATTTGGAAGGTACGAGACCCATTCGCCGAAGAAAAGGAATTCCCCCTACCGATATTGGCACATGCCACACAGTGGCCACATGAGAAACATCCCCTTCTAGGTGTAATGTTACCAAAAAAATTAGAGGGGGCCGGCACATGATGGCTGCGCACCAAAAGGTCACTAAGATTTCTTGATCTCCTGGAGGTCATTAAGGGAATGTCAGAGAGGCAATCCTTAAGGGCTGGTTCGGCCTGTAAGATGGGCCAATGTTTCTCCAACACTCTACACATGCTGTCCCACTGCTGGTTAAATGTGGAGATAAATCTAATAGTATTCTCCGTTTTCTTGGGTTTGGATGGTAGTAGAAGCTGCCCCCTAGTATTATGGATGGCTCGGTTGTACCCGTTCCTAATGGCCCTCCCACTGTATCCGCGGTCCCGAAATCTCCCCTTAAGATCTTCAGCTTGGCGTCGAAAACTGGCCTCTGTGGAGCAAATACGCCTCATCCTGAGAAATTGACCAATGGGTATTGTTTTGATGGTTGAATAGCTATGAGCAGAAGATGCATGAAGTAATGAGTTAACTGAGGTCGATTTCCTGAAGACATCAGCCTGGACAATCCGGTGGTGGTCTAGCTCCAGGCTGATGTCGAGGAAATCGACCTTACTATGGTGAAATTGATATGTCAATTTGATGTTATAAGTATTTTGATTTAGATTGTTCATAAAATCCCCGAGTTCCTCTGCCGTGCCCTGCCACAGAAACAAAATGTCATCTATGTACCTCATCCAGCACAGCACACGGTCGGTCGCCCGCACACCCTCGTCGCCAAATAACCCCCTCTCCCAGAACCCCAGGAAAAGGTTGGCGTACGAGGGCGCGCAAGCCGCCCCCATGGCTGTGTCGTGGGTCTGTAGATAAAAATGGTCTATAAAAACAAAAAAATTATGTTTTAGGACAAAGCAGAGGAGCTCGAGGATTAATTCTGAAAAATGTGCATCCAAATTGGTCATTCCCAGGAAGAAGCGCACCGCAGTGAGGCCATCAGTATGTGAGATGCACGTATACAAAGATTCGACGTCAGTCGTGACCAAGAGTACTCCAGGGTCCACAAATATCCCGTCGACCCTAGTCAGGACGTCCGTGGTGTCTCGGACATATGAAGGAAGAGTTTCTACAAGTGGTTTTAGATAGTAGTCCAGAAATTTACAAATTGGGTCACTCAATCCTTCTATGCCGGACACAATCGGACGTCCGGGCGGGTCAAGGGGATCTTTGTGGATCTTGGGTAGGAGATAAAATGTCGGGACCTTAGGGGACACAGTGAGAAGGCCATCGTGTATCTTTTTGGTAATAATACCCTCTTCCAAAGCCCGCTATAAGATGAGTGACAGTGCAGCCAGAAAACGGGGAAGAGGATTAAAGTCCAGTTTCTGATATGTATCCCTGTTTTTTAGCTGCCTGTAAGCTTCCCTCTCGTATTGGTCACAAGGCCAGATAACAATATTGCCACCCTTGTCTGCGGATTTAATTACCACATCAGACAGTGATTGTAGTTGCCCGAGTGCAAGGCGGTGGTCATGGCCCAAGTTGTCATTTCGTCTCTTAGTGGTGATTTTGGTAAAATCCCGAGTCACCACTTTAGTAAAGATGTCAACCGCCGCACAAAGGGACAAGGGGGGGAACCTTGTTGACTTAGGGTAGGCACTTGGAGGGAACATACCTTGAGTCTGGGCACTCTGTTCCTCAAGTAGATCATTGAGTGCTTGAAGGGCCTCTCTTTCTAGAGTGCTGTCTAGTCCATCCTCTCTGTGGCTTCGGTGATGGAGTTTCTTGAGAATCAATTTTCTCGCGAAGAGATGCAGGTCCTTTACTGCAGTGAAGAGATTAAAGCAGTTAGTCGGTACAAAGTTCAGCCCCATAGAAAGTACTTCAAGCTGATGTTGTGTCAGAGTATAGTTCAAGAGGTTGATTACCTCAAGGGCATGTGGCTTCTTAGTGGGTTTCCCCTTTGTCGAATTTTTTTGGGGGGGGATATTATGAAGTCGATTCCTGCCCCTTGTATTAATGACATGGGTTTCTGAAGTACCGGAGGCACCGGAGGTTTCCCCAATTGATTCATTGTCAGATATAACCGATTGCAGAGAGGTTGAACGGGAGCGGGATGCAGAGCCAGATCTAGATACAGGTCTGGATCTGCCACCCACCGATCTCCATCGATACACCTTGTTATTATTGAAATCATTCAGATCTCTCTGCAGTTTTTTAAATTTCAGGTCTCTGACCTCCTTGTCCCATTTTTCGACCAACTGCTTCAGTTCAGCCTCAAATGCAGCAAAGGACTCACAAGGCATATTACGGGAAATTGAGACCTGTAGTTCTTCCATTTCACATTAAAACATACCCTATGCCAGTATGGCCTTTCTGAGACCTTAAGGTACAACCATGAGGCTCCTTGTTTGGATAAGAAGGAAGATGAGCAGCATCCCTGTCTAACCACTCAGATGCAGCAGTTTCTATTTACGATGGCATCTAAAGGTGGCTTTACACACTGCAACATCGCAAACGACATCGCTGTAACGTCACCGGTTTTGTGACGTAATAGCGACCTCCCCAGCGACATTGCAGTGTGTGAAACACATCAGCGACCTGGCCCCTGCTGTGAAGTTGCTGATCGCTACAAATCGTTCAGGACTATTCTTTGGTCCTTTGTTTCCCGCTGTGCAGCATGATCGCTAGAAACTTTCAGTGTGTAAAGGGTACTTAAAATACTGGAAACGAGTGATGTGTCACAATATCTGTCAATCACTATTCTCTGTCAGTCGGTTTCTCCCTCTCGGTCTCTATTCTCTCTCTGTCGGTCTGTCACTATCTCTGTCCCTCTCTCACAGTCTGTCAGTCATTTTCCCCTCCTCTCTCATACTCACCGATCCCCGATCCCCGGCGCGGCGCTGCATGACATTCACACTGCTGCGGCGGCTTTTACTATTTTGAAAAAGCCGGCCGCTCATTAAACAATTTCGTATTCCCTACTTTCCCCGCCCACAGGCGCCTATGATTGGTTGCAGTGAGACACGCCCCCACGCTGAGTGACAGGTGTCTCACTGCACCCAATCACAGCAGCCGGTGGGCGGGTCTATACTGTGCAGTGAAATAAATAATTAAATCATTTAAAAAAATGGCGTGCGGTCAACCCCCAATTTTAATGCCAGCCAGATAAAGCCATATGGCTGAAGGCTGGTATTCTCAGGATGGGGAGCGCGACCTAATGTGGGGAGCCCCCCAGCCTAACAATATCAGTCAGCAGCCGCCCAGAATTGCTGCATACATTATATGCAACAGTTCTGGGACTGTACCCGGCTCTTCCCGATTTGCCCTGGTGCGTTGGCAAATCGGGGTAATAGGGAGTTATTGGCAGCCCATAGCTGCCAATAACTCCTAGATTAATCATGTCAGGCATCTCCCCGAGAAACCTTCCATGATTAATCTGTAAATTACAGTAAATAAACACACACACCCGAAAAAATCATTTATTAGAAATAAAAAACACAAACAAATTCCCTCATCACCAATTTAATCAGCCCCAAAAGCCCTCCTTGTCCGGCGTAATCCACGGACCTCCAGCGTCGCTTCCAGCTCAGCTGCATGCAGGTGACAGGAGCAGCAGAAGACACCGCCGCTCCTGTCAGCTCCACGCAGCTAATGAAGAGTGCCGCGCGATCAGCTGAGCTGTCACTGAGGTTACCCGCTGTCACTGGATCCAGCAGTGGCCGTGGGTAACCTCAGTGACAGCTCAGCTGATCGCGCTACTCACCGCCGCTCCGGTCAGCTCCACGCAGCAACTGAGGTGAGTAGCGCGATCAGCTGAGCTGTCACTGAGGTTACCCACGGCCACTGCTGGATCCAGTGACAGCGGGTAACCTCAGTGACAGCTCAGCCGATCACGCGGCTCTCTTCATTAGCTGCGTGGAGCTGACAGGAGCGGCGGTGTCTGCTGCAGCTCCTGTCACCTGCATGCAGCTGAGCTGGAAGCGACGCTGGAGGTCCGTGGATTACGCCGGACATGGAGAGCTTTTTGGGGCTGATTAAATTGGTGATGATGGAATTTGTTTGTGTTTTTTATTTCTAATAAATGATTTTTTCAGTTGTGTGTGTTTATTTACTGTAATTTACAGATTAATCATGGAAGGTTTCTCGGGGAGACGCCTGACATGATTAATCTAGGACTTATTGGCAGCTATGGGCTGCCAGTAACTCCTTATTACCCCGATTTGCCAACGCACCAGTGCAAATCGGGAAGAGCCGGGTACAGTCCCAGAACTGTCGCATATAATGTATGCGGCAATTCTGGGCGCCTGCTGACTGATATTGTTAGGCTGGGGGCTCCCCATAACGTGGCGCTCCCCATCCTGAGAATACCAGCCTTCAGCCGTATAGCTTTATCTGGCTGGTATTAAAATTGGGGGGGACCGCATGCTGGTTTTTTAAATTATTTAATTATTTATTTCACTGCACAGTATAGACCCGCCCACCGGCTGCTGTGATTGGGTGCAGTGAGACACCTGTCACTCAGCGTGGGGGCGTGTCTCACTGCAACCAATCATAGGCGCCTGTGGGCGGGGAAAGTAGGGAATACGAAATTGTTTAATGAGCGGCCGGCTTTTTCAAAATAGTAAAAGCCGCCGCAGCAGTGTGAATGCCGTGCAGCGCCGCGCCGGGGATCGGGGATCGGTGAGTATGAGAGAGGAGGGGAAAATGACCGACAGACTGTAAGAGAGGGACAGAGATAGTGACGGACCGACAGAGAGAGAATAGAGACCGAGAGGGAGAGACCGACTGACAGAGAATAGTGATTGACAGATATTGTGACACATCACTCGTTTCCAGTGTTTGACTAGCTAGGTCGTTCTGCAGGTCCGGATCGCTGTTGCGTCGTTGGCCAGGTTTGCCTGTTTGACAGCTCACCACAGACTCACCAGAGACTTTGTAGCGATCCCGGCCAGGTTGGGATCGCTGGTGGGATCGCTGAAAGTCTCAGTGTGTAAAGGGGCCTTAAGGGGTTGAACTGCCAGAGTCATGGCTACTGCAATTAAGCCATGAGCACAGGTAAATAATACAACCCCCCTACTGATACTGATCTGATAAGTGCACTGTCAGCATTAATGAGATCACCCTGAAGAAAATCTACAGTTGGAGAGTGAGAATTGGTAGCCGATTGCGGCGTACATTTCTGTCACTGGTCAGGAACTGTTTGGGGAAGTGTTAAAGGGGTTTTTCACTATAACATACCCTTCTGATACCACATGGTTCCTCCAGGTAAAATAATAAAGCCTATACTCACCTCTCGTACCGGCGCCCTTCCAGTGGTGTTCAAAAACACGATGCCGAACTTACATGGGGTTGTGACGTCATGCAAGCCCTGCGTTGGCTTTTTTCTCCCTACCTTCAAACGCAGGAGCAATCAACAGGAAGTGAGTGCAGCCACAGCTCTCATTTCCTGTCAATTAACTTGTTTTGTCCGAAGGCGGGAGACAGAAGCGGAGCTTGCATAACGTCACAACCCCACATCAGCCCCGTCACCGCAAACACCAGTGGAAAGGCGCCAGTACAGGAGGTAAGTATAGGCTTTATTATTTACCTGGGGATACATGTAGAATCAGAAGGGGTTGTCCTAGTAGTGGACAACCCCTTTAATTGACATGATCATTGTAACAAAGCATATTTCATATGTTCTCATTTTCTAATGTTACATTTAGATAGATACAATGGTTTGAGCAATCTTTACATGCTCCAGCACACATAAATTGACTTTAATTGAATGTCTTTATTTTTAGTCCTATCAGTATGTTGTTCTTTGTATGGTTTACAGCAGTTTATAACATATACTTAAACTATCCATAATGATTGTAAAAATAGCATACATGAAAAGCGCTTTCCTCAATATGCTGCATCCTTGCTATTTAAGTTGTCTATCTGTTCACAGTGTTTTGTATAATAGATGCCTTCGAGAAGCAACATATGTTGATTTTATGATCTTGTGCCATAAATAATGCCACCCAACCCCCTTGTTAGATTTGCTATGGATGTTATTAAAGATGCATCTGCCATTGCAAATGTAAGGTTGAAAATGCTCATTCAGTTACTGAAAGTTAATATTCTAAGAAAGGTCATTTACATATTAATTTTGTTTCCAAAACAGTCTTAAGGACTCTTTACACGCTACGATTTATCTGACGATATGTCGTCAGGGTCACGGTTTTCGTGACGCACTTCTGTCATCGTTAGCGATGTCGTTGCGTGTGACACCTACATGCGACTCCGAACTATCGCAAATCGGGTGAAAATCGTTGATCGTTGACAAGTCGTTCAGTTTCAAAATATTGTTCGTCGTTTGGAACGCAGCAGACATATTGCTACATTTGACACCCTGCCAACGACAAACAACATCCACACGACCGCCTTGGTCAAACAGTATATCGCTGAATGATGTAGCGTCGTTTGTGAGATGTGCACGTGTGACCACTACAAAACGACCTATGAGCGATCTCGGCAAATCGTAACAACGATCTGGGCGTGTCACATCGCTAACGAGATCGCTAGCAATATCGTTGTGTGTAAAGCAGCCTTTAGTTTCAAGGAGGAAAACAAAAAGAACTAATTGAAGTAATCAGTAATCATGTGAAGGCCTTCTTATCCGGCAATGCAAAATCTTGAAATAAAGCAAACCATATACAAAAAAATCAATCCCCTACCTAAAAAGCTAATACCCCTTAAGCCCACTTTACACATTGCAATTAGTTGTACAATCGCATTTGCGATGTGACACGCCCAGGTTGCATACGGGATCTTATGAGATTGCACGTTGGTCGTTCATTTGCTGTCACACGTGCGTTAGTAGTCTATGTTAAATTGGTCAATTTTATGTGCGATCCTTTAGATCATGTGTTCTGTGACGTATGCATTGGGCACCTTTTTTTTTTTTTTATTTATTGACTTGCCAAGCGTGTGTACTGTGTAGGGATGCGTTTTTACTATGTCATCTGCCGTTCAGCTCTGCTACATGGCCGCTAACAGCAGACACAGACAGCCATGTAGCAGAGCTGATTGGCAGATGACAGCAGACACAGACAGAGCCGCACTGTCAGAATGAACTCGGGTGAACTTCACCCGACTTCATTGTCATGCCGCGGCTCTGTCTGTGTCGCGCCCTGATTAGCGGTCACCAGTGAAGGACTCACCGGTGACCGCTAATCTCCTAAGTTACTGAAGTTAGCAGCCCTCTCTCATACTCACCAATCCCCGATCCCCGGCGCAGCACGGCATTCACACTGCTCCAGCGGCTTTTAGTGTTTTGAAAAAGCCGGCCGCCCATTAAACAATCTCGTATTCCCTGCTTTCCACGCCCACCGGCGCCTGTGATTGGTTACAGTGAGACACGCCCCCCACGCTGGGTGACAGGTGTCACATTGCACCCAATCACAGCAGCCGGTGGGCGTGTCTATACTGTGTAGTGCAATAAATAATTAAATAATTAAAAAAAACGGCGTGCGGTCCACCCCAATTTTAAAACCAGCCAGATAAAGCCATACGGCTGAAGGCTGGTATTCTCAGGATGGGGAGCTCCACGTTATGGGGAGCCCCCCAGCCTAACAATATCAGCCAACAGCCGCCCAGAATTGCCGCATACATTAGATGCGACAGTTCTGGGACTGTACCCGGCTCTTCCCGATTTGCCCTGGTGCGTTGGCAAATCGGGGTAATAAGGAGTTATTGGCAGCCCATAGCTGCCAATAAGTCCTAGATTAATCATGTCAGGCGTCTATGAGACACCCTCCATGATTAATCTGTAAATTACAGTAAATAAACACACACGCCCGAAAAAGTCCTTTATTAGAAATAAAAAACACAAACATATACCCTGGTTCACCACTTTAATCAGCCCGAAAAAGCCCTCCTTGTCCGGCGTAATCCAGGATGCTCCAGCGTCGCTTCCAGCGCTGCTGCATGGAGGTGACCGGAGCTGCAGAATACACCGCCGCTCCGGTCACCTCCACGCAGCTAATGAAGACAGCCGCGCGATCAGCTGCTGTCACTGAGGTTACCCGCTGTCACTGGATCCAGCGGTGGATGCAGCGGTGGCCGCGGGTAAGCTCAGTGACCGCTCAGCTGATCGCGCTACTCACCGCCGCTCCTATCACCTCCACGCAGCAACTGAGGTGAGTAGCGCGATCAGCTGAGCTGTCACTGAGGTTACCCGTGGCCACCGCTGGATCCAGTGACAGCGGGTAACCTCAGTGACAGCAGCTGATCGCGCGGCTGTCTTCATTACCTGCGTGGAGGTGACCGGAGCGGCGGTGTATTCTGCAGCTCCGGTCACCTCCATGCAGCAGCGCTGGAAGCGACGCTGGAGCATCCTGGATTACGCCGGACATGGAGGGCTTTTTGGGGCTGATTAAAGTGGTGAACCAGGGTATATGTTTGTGTTTTTTATTTCTAATAAAGGACTTTTTCGGGTGTGTGTGTGTTTATTTACTGTAATTTACAGATTAATCATGGAGGGTGTCTCATAGATGCCTGACATGATTAATCTAGGACTTATTGGCAGCTATGGGCTGCCAATAACTCCTTATTACCCCGATTTGCCAACGCACCAGGGTAAATCGGGAAGAGCCGGGTACAGTCCCAAAACTGTCGCATATAATGTATGCGGCAATTCTGGGCGGCTGTTGGCTGATATTGTTAGGCTGGGGGGCTCCCCATAACGTGGAGCTCCCCATCCTGAGAATACCAGCCTTCAGCCGTATGGCTTTATCTGGCTGGTATTAAAATTGGGGGGAACCGCACGCCGTTTTTTTTAATTATTTAATTATTTATTTCACTACACAGTATAGACACGCCCAGCGGCTGCTGTGATTGGGTGCAGTGTGACACCTGTCACTCAGCGTGGGGGCGTGTCTCACTGTAACCAATCATAGGCGCCGGTGGGCGGGGAAAGCAGGGAATACGAGATTGTTTAATGGGCGGCCGGCTTTTTCAAAACAGTAAAAGCCGCCGGAGCAGTGTGAATGCAGTGCAGCGCCGGGGATCGGGGATCGGTGAGTATATGAGAGAGGGGGATAGACTGACATGGACAGAGAGTGAGGGACAGAGATAGTGACGGACTGACAGAGATTAGTGAATGACAGACATTGTGAGGCGCTTCAGAACGCAGCTTTTCAGCTGCGCTCTGAAGCAGACCTTTTATAAGCTGTGGTGCAGAGCGCACACCTGCGCACATAGCATCAGACACCAAAATCGTATGAGGGATGTCACACGTTACAATTGACTAGGTTCGTGCAACAAAACGCTTAATTCTAGAGAATGATACGATGTGTTTTCGATCAACGGTTTTGCGTTCAATCCTGATCGCACGTAGCTGTCACACGCAGATACCTCACAAACGATGCCGGATGTGCGTCACTTACAACTTGACCCCAACGACGAATTGTGAGATATATTGAAGCGTGTGTAGCGGGCTTTAGGCTGTTTCACACATCCAGCTTTTCGCCGGATTGCCGGATCCGGCGCACTCCAGTACAGTGTGATACAGTACAATGGCAGCACAGCAACTTCCGGGTCACATGCTCGGGTCACATGACAGTATGTGAATGGAGCTTGTCGCGCTGCCAATGTACTGTATCACACTGTACTGGAGTGCGTCGGATCTGGCAATTCGGTGAAAAGCCGGATGTGTGAAACGGCCCTTATATGATCACATGAGGTATGTAATGCTAGAGGCAGTGGAAAAATATTAGTATAACATTCCAATAAAAAGAGAAAAGCTCTATCAACCCCCTCATCTTTTGCATGGCCCCTTTTGTATCTGACCATTTCTAATTCACGAAAACACCAGCGTAATGTTCTGTAAGTAATTACTTGACTTTATCTTTTCTTTAATGCAGTGCATTGAAAACACTTTAAAGTTAGTAGGGAGAAAATAAAAAAAAAACGCTTTTGGGTTAGCGCATTTCCGACCTTGCGTTCTTTACATACATCCCATAGCTATGAGTCTGAAATGTGTCAGTCCAAATTTATTTTTTTATTTTCTCCATACCAACTTTGTAATATTTATAATGCAATTCATACGAAGAAATAAAGATCAAATAATTTTTGGATGAATTATAAATGGTCAGTTTTACGTCAGGCTTACGGTACTTTATAATAATAATTATTTAACAATAATTAAAAGAATTTTGTATTTAAAATTCACCATATCTGATTCTTCTTCCACAAATGGCAGACTTTAGAAACAGCCCTAATACACATAAGTTTATCAGTATAGTCTGACTAAACTGGCGCGTTTATTGTCTTAACAATGGTGACGCTTACAAAATGTCTCCCCCACCCGATCTACAGTATAAGTGTAACTTTTCTTGAAATTTTACTCTTCATTTGCAGTGAGATTTTTGTGTTGAGAATTAACTGTATGATTCTCCCTAAATATTTAATTTTAATTCCACTTTTGCTTCCTCCTTTATATAAATTATATATTATTTTTTTTTTACCAAACAGATAAAGAGCCAGTCCCGTATTACCCTGAATCAAAGCACCAAGAGAAAGGTATGTGAAATTTTTTCTTCAAATATGAAGATGGATTTATATCTATCTATCGGGCAACGTTCAACATTTACACATCTCTGTGATCATTAGCATCCAAGAGAACCAAACCAATGTTTTTCTCAGATCATCTTAGTTGCTTTCAGTTTTTTTCATGTTTTTTTAACTGAAGTAAGTAGACTGGTTTTATCCATTGACTCAACAATAGATCAGTTAAAAATGGATGAAACTCAAATGAAAATCTAAAGTACAAAGTAAGTCTTCAGGGGGTGATCCATTTTACATGGACTCCCATAAACTTTAATGCCCAAGTCTGATCCACTAAATGGATGAGAACAGAACATGCCCTGAGTCTCTTAGACCGGAGGATTTGTTTTTAAAAGTGATGTGTGTATGGATCAATGAAACTTTGTAGCCCATGTGCTGTCAAGGAATAAAACAGGCAGCACTAGGAAATATTGCACAGATGTGTGAATGAAGCCTAATTTCTATGTCAAATTGCAAAGGCTACTTTAAATCTTAAGGCCCAGTCATACACAACGACTTACCAGCGATCCCGAAACCGATGCGACCTGATAGGGATCGCTGGTAAGTCGTAGGGAGGTCGCTGGTGAGATGTCACACAGTCAGACCTTACTAACGATGCAGGAACAATACAGGTCGCAGTAGCGACCTGTATAACGATCTCAGCAGTCACTGTGACCCTGTCACACAGTGTCAAACACAGTGATGCGTCCTGCCCAGGAGGACATCGCCTTTGAAGAAAATGGCCTGGACCATTCTGCAACGACCGGCGACCTCACAGCAGGGGCCTGATCGCTGGTAGATGTCACACATAACGAGATCGCTAACGGGATCGCTACTGCGTCACAGAAACCATGACTCAGCAGCGATCTCGCTAGCGATCTCATTATGTGTGACGGTACCTTTAAAGATGTGTGTGATTCCAAAATGGTGGATATTTGTGTATCCTAAAGGAGTTTTCTGATAGTCACGGAGCACAGTTTGAGATAAACAATGCCTACCTTGTACATGCATTCTCTGATCCAGCCCCTTATTCAACTCCTTATACTAGACTACATTGAGCAAATCCTATAAAATCGTGTACACGTAATAGTGTGCGTTATAAATGATTAACTACCAAATGTATAATTGGTGATGGAAGATTGAACTAGATGGACCTAGGTCTTCTTAAATCTATGTAATTATGTAGTTTATGTAGTTATGTGGAAGAGGTGTGGATACCAAATGAATAAGCTTGTGAGCCATGTTTGCTATGTCATAATGTTAGCCAAATTGGCTAACACGGTACCAAAACCTTTTCACTTGTAACTGCTATGTCATAGGAACGGGACTACAACAGTGCAGGTATGTGTTATGTGACCTGCATGTGATAAAGGGAACACAGTCATATATCAAAATGTAAGTACATTACCAAATGTTTTATTCAGCATATCTACAATCTTTATAAAGGTTCTAAACCATGAGCTGTCTTACGAACACATATGGTTGGTGATATCTCCAGTTAGATCAGCATGTCTCAGTAGAACATACAGATAACTTTATATATTCCTCAAGCCAATCTATTACCTATCAAATACGGGCTAAGCTGGATCGTAAGAAATAACACATCAGGAGAGAGATTATAGTGTTGTAAAGTTTTCCAGACTTCGACTAAACAAGCAGAAAATACACCAAATATAGGGCATGAAGGATACTACATTTTTGTCAACTTCTTAGATATGTTTAACACAACACTTTTTGGTTCTTTTCTCTATCTCATCCATCCAAAACGAAAATTGAAGTTTTAGGGGGTTTTTTGGATGGATCTACACGAGGCACCAAAGGATCCAAAGGATAGATACAAATAGTAGCAACAACATCATTCACAGCTCAGAGGTCTCATTCATGGGTATTAGGACCATAGTTCGATGATATGCTTTATAGAATTGTGCCTATTTACTACAACTTACTTGAGAGTTTCTCTTTGTGCCTTTGTTTTTCTACTCAGTCCATATGTACTTTACAGCTGCATTTTGTGCCACAACAGTGACAAGTGGCAATAATGAATTTGCCATATTTTATGACTCCTTTAAATGCCGCTTTACACGCAGCGACATAGCACCCGCACCCGTCGTTCGTGCGTCACGGGCAAATCACTGCCCGTGGCGAACAATATCGCAGGTACGCGAGACACGAACTTACCTTCCTAACGACGTCGCTGTGGCTGGCGAACAACCTCTTTTTTAAAGGGGCGGTTCGTGCAGCGTCACAGCGACGTCACATAGCAGGCCACCAATAGAAGCAAAGGGACGGAGAGCAGCCGCATGAACGTCACTCCCACCTCGTTGCCGGAGGACGCAGGAACGCTGTTGTTTGTCGTTCCCGGGGTGTCACACGTAGCGATGTGTGCTGCCTCAGGAACGACAAACAACCTGCGTCCCAAACGAGCAACGATATTTTGAAAATGAATGACGTGTCAACAATCAACTATTTTGTATTTGGGATCGTTAGCGGTCGCTCGTAAGTGTCTCACGCAACGACGTCGCTAACGAGGCCGGATGTGTCTCACGAATTCCGTGACCCCAGCGATATCTCGTTAGCGATGTCGTTGCATGTAACGGGGCCTTTAGTCATGACACTTTTTCTAGAAACTAATCCTAACTGTCGAGGTTGGCGAAAAAGGTCTAAAACACACTAAATGTTCTGTTCGTCATGTACATCACCCATTTCTGATAAGTGGTGCTTGAATTCTAGTACAGTTTGATTGCTGAATCTGCTTTATTGAATTTTTTGTGATACAATCAAAAATTAATTGAGAATGATATTTGTACATACAGGGAGGAACATACCATTGTAGCCGGCACAGGGGCCCCAAGAGATAAAAGGGCCACGTCACACACACATACGAGGGGCTGCTGTTAAGTCTTCGCATGCTTTGTGATCTTTTTTTGTTTCTATGGTAACGAATGTTACATCACATGAAAGCCTTATATGTTCAATATATGTTTTCAAAATGTTGTGTTTGTTGCTTATAGCAACAGTGTTTTACGCACACGGGAAAACAAAATGGCAGAGTCTAATGTGATATTCACAACAAGTCAGAGCAGAGAAGTGATAAAATTCTTGTTTCTGCCAGGTAAGTCTGCGAAGGATATTCATGGTGATATGTCTTGGACATTGGGGGATCAATTCCCTTTCTATTCCATAGTTAAGAACTGGGTTGCCAAATTTAAAACGGACCACTCCAGCACCAATGTTGAAGAACGTCTTGGACGACTGAGAGTGGTTGCTGTTCCGGAGATCGTCGATGCTGTGCACAACCTCATACTGGAGAATCAACGAAATTCAGCTAAAGTAATAGGAGACATCATGGGGATTTCCCGTAAACATGCTTGAGTCATTATCCATGAACATTTAGACATTAGAAAGCTATTTGCAAAGTGGGTCTCCAAATGTTTGACAACAGATCAGAGAAGCATGCGAGTGAAAACGTCCATTTGTTAGCATTTCTAGACTGATAAGAATTTCCTGGATCGACTGGTCACTATGGATGAGACCTGAATTTATTTGTATGACCCTGAAAAGAAGGAGCAGTCAAAAGAGTGGAGGCACTGTGGTTCTCCTTGTCCAAAGAAGTTTAGGGTGCAAAAATCCGCCACTAAGGTGATGGGGTCTGTGTTTTGGGATAAGGAGGGTGTACTGTTAGTGGACTACCTTCAAAAGGGTTCCACCATCAATGTAAGGTATTACATTGAACTTTTGGACCAATTGAAGGTACCTCTGAAGGCCAAAAGGCACGGCAAGGTGTGCAAAGGAATATTTTCCTGCAAGACAACGCCTTTGCTCACACTGCACAAGTGACCAAGGCAAAACTGGCAGAGCTGGGATTTCAGCTGGTTGACCAGCCACCTTATTCACTAGATCTAGCTACCTCTGACTATCATCTGTTTCCAAAACTGAAGAAACATCTTAAGGGTACCAAATTTCACACCATTTCTGATGCCATTGCTGCTACAGATGCCTGGTTTGAGGCACAACCAAATTCCTTCTTTTTGCTAGGCTTACAGAACTTGGAATACCGATATAAGCAGTGTGTTGAAATCAGTGGAGAGTATGTGGAATAAATGTAAAGTTTCATTATCCTATCAAGTTTCTTTCTGGATCAAGCCAGACTTATCAGCAGCCCCTCGTATAAGGGCCCATGGACTCTTCTTACACAGGGGCCCTCTTCAGTTGTGCATAATAGAGTAAATATAGATTTCATGAATTAGGGACTATGCATGTTCTGCAGGTTTCTAATATTACACTTCGTACTCCCAGTTTCACAACATGATGGTCATAGCATTCTCTAATGTTGAACTCCTACTTCCTAGCTACTCGTTTCCGAAAATACCTTTTTAAAGCCTATTGCAGAGAAAAATACCAAAACTTTCCTATATATTTTTAATGGTGAGATACATTATGAATACAAAGGACGGAGAAATCTTGAAATTAAGTAGTCCCCTCAGGAATAAGGTTGGTATACTTATGACCACATCTGAGAGTGAAGTGAAACGGGAGGACAGTCTGGAAAACATATTACTTATTCATCAAAGAGCTAGACACTAGATGTGAAGAACTTCTAGTTTATGTTTCTTCCTATCTAAGGTATTAATATTTAAGGCTAACTGCAGAAATTAAATAAGTGAAACATTTCTTCTTAGGATTACATACTCTGCATATTAGGTATAGGAATAAATATATAATTGATGTATAGAACATAAAGCATATTCACTGTATTATCAAAAGCTCTGCAATGTTCTACATTGAGAGTCCAATCTTTCTCTTTTTAAAAGATTTCTGCATGTATATAATTAATGGGATCCATAAGATGAAAAGCTGTTCATTTCATGGGATGCTTGGACAAGTGTCAATTGACTGCCAACTATAAACGTTCTGTATGATAAGGAGCCTGACACCTTTAGACTATGACATGTGTTGCGCCAGCGACCCTGCAGGGACACTAACTTACTCATTGCCCCCGCTTCCTCCCCTGCTGCCCTGCGGCCAACCATGTGTGCTCCTGCTTCCTCCTCCTCCTGTGCACGCAGCTCAGGTCTCCTGGGAGTGTACTTAGGGCATACACATGCTCACCGGCCCATCCTCTTAAAGGGCCAGCGTGCTATTTTGAGGAAATAGCTGAGAGGCACTATGTATTTAAGGCACCCTCACATTAGAGGAGATGCCTGCCCAATATCCTTAGTTAGTTTGGCTATTAGTGTGCTAGCTAGTTGTCAGGTCCTGTTAGACCTGTGTCAGTCACCTGTACCTGCCTTCCCATACCTACCTGTCCCTGCCGTGCTCTCCATATCTGTCTGTATCCACCTGGCTGTCTGCCTTAGGCATCCTGCCTGTAACTGTCTGCTCCTGTGCCAGGAGTCCATCTCCTGTCCTGGGGGTCAGCTGCCACAGTCCCGGTAACTGCCCTGGGAGTGGTTCCTGGTGTGCTCCTACAAATAGGTGCTTAGTTAACCCCTTCACGACCACGGGCCGTAAAATTACGTCCTATTTTAACGTGACTTAACGACCAGGGACGTAATTTTACGGCCTAAACTTCATTTGATTGCCGTGGCCATAGCAACGGCTTTCAAATGATGTCCCCTGCTGTTTCTTACAGAAGGGGACCTTTGCTTGACCCCAGGGGGGGCGGCATCGCCACCCCCTATCGACGATCGATGTGATTGGCTGTTCAAATCTGAACCGCCAACCACATCGATCGCACTAATTTCGGCAAAAATAATGCCCGAATTAGTGCGATCCTGTGAGATCCAGCTATGAGATGCCGCAGCTGCTGCAGCATATCATAGGTGGACCTCAAACTTGTCTCCCCCAGCCCCTGCAGCACTGATTGGAGCGATCGTGCTATGACGCGCAATCGCTCCAATCAGTGTGCAGTGGGGCGGTGTGATCTGCCGGTGGCCGCCCTCCCCAGGCCTGTGCTGGCCTGCGAGCCCTCCCCCAACATGTCTGCAGCGTGCAGTGGCTGGTACTTGTGGTACCACGCCACCGCCGCTGCTGCCGCCGCCGCCGTAGCTGTCACCGCTGCTGCACGTGAGTACTGTGCTCACTTTGCAGCCAGCCCGTGCGCGCTCCCGTGGTGCCCCTGCGCGCTGCCGTGATAGCCCCTGCCGTGCCCCCCCGCGATCTGCTCCCCCCAACCCCCCCCCCTTATCCCGATCTGCTCCCCCCGCGATCTGACTGCCTCCCCCATTATCTCTGTTCTGCTTCTGCAGCTCCCTCTCCGGTCTCCCCCTCTGCTCTACCCCCTCCCCCTCTGCTTCCCCCCCCCTCTGCTCTCTAACCCCCCCCCCCTCTCCCCCTCTGCTCTCCCCCGACGTCCTCTTACCTGTCTTCACCGGCCTGATCACATCTGCGTCCATCGCTGGGTCCTTCCTGGGCATTCTGCTGATCTGCCTGCTGCTCCTGTAAAGCTGTCCACCTCTCTGCCATCTGTTCCTCTGCAGCTCTTCTGGTCAGTGATCCTCCTGCTAGTCCTCTGGGTACTGTGAGTATAACTTTTTTTTTTTTTCCGTATCCCCTGTCCATTTTTACATCTCATCCATCCGTGCGTCCCGCCAAGCGCTGATCAGGGATGCAGATAACGGATCGGCATCCCTGCTCAATTTTTGGCGTGACTTTTTTTTTTCCGTATCCCCGACGCTTTTTGTATCGCATCCGTCCGTGCGTCCCGCCAAGCGCTGATCAGGGATGCAGATAACGGATCGGCATCCCTGCTCAATTTTTGGCGTGACTTTTTTTTCCGTATCCCCGACGCTTTTTGTATCGCATCCGTCTGTGCGTCCCGCCGAGCGCTGATCAGGGATGCAGATAACGGATCTGCATCCGTGGTCAGTTTTTGGCGTGACTTTTTTCCGTATTCACGACGCTTTTTGTATCGCATCCGTCCGTGCGTCCCGCCGAGCTCTGATCAGGGATGCACATAACGGATCGGCATCCATGGTCAATTTTTGGCGTGACTTTTTTCCGTATTTGCGACGCTTTTTGTATCGCATCCGTCCGTGCATCCCACCAAGCGCTGATCAGGGATGCACATAACGTATCTGCATCCATGGTCAATTTTTGGCGTGACTTTTTTTTTTTACGTATCCCCGACGCTTTTTTTTATCGCATCCGACCGTGCGTCCTGCAGCGGCCGATCAGTGCACTGCGTCTGTGCGTTTGAAAAGTCAAATGGCGCTCCTTCTCTTCTGAGCCCCGCCATGCGCTCAAACAATTTATTTCCACCACATATGAGGTATCTGCGTACTCAGGAGAAAATGCACAATACATTTTATGGTGCATTTTTTCCTGATAGCCTTGTGAAAAAAAAAGCTACCTAGTTGAAGCAACCGTTTTGTGGTAAAAAATTTTTTTTTTCTTTTCACGGCTCAACGCTATAAACTTCTGTGAAGCCCCCAGGTGTTCAAAGTGCACATCAAACATCTAGAAAAATTATTTGAGGGCTCTAGTTTCCAAAATGGTGTCACTTGTGGGGGAGCTCCACTGTTTAGGCACTATAGGGGGTCTCCAAACGTGACATGGCGTCCGCTAATGATTCCAACCAATTTTGCTGTCAAATGGCGCTCCTTCTCTTCTGAACCCCGCCATGCGCCCAAACAATTACTTTCCACCACATATGAGGTATCTGCGTACTCAGGAGAAAATGCACAATACATTTTATGGTGCATTTTTTCCTGATAGCCTTGTGAAAAAAAGCTACCTAGTTGAAGCAACCGTTTTGTGGTAAAAAAAATTTTTTTTCTTTTCACGGCTCAACGCTATAAACTTCTGTGAAGCCCCCAGGTGTTCAAAGTGCTCACCAAACATCTAGAAAAATTATTTGAGGGCTCTAGTTTCCAAAATGGGGTGACTTGTGGGGGAGCTGCATTGTTTAGGCACCTCAGGGGGTCTTCATACCCCACATGGCGTCCGCTAATGAGTGCAGCTAATTTTGCACTCAAAAATTCAAATGGCGCTCCTTGCCTTCCGAGCACTGCCGTGTGTCCAAAGATTTGATTTCCACCACATATGAGGTATCTGCGTATTCAGGAGAAAATGCACAATACATTTTATGGTGCATTTTTTCCTGTTACCCTTGTGAAAAAAAAGCTACCTAGTTGAAGCAACCGTTTTGTTGTAAAAAAATTTTTTTTTCTTTTCACGGCTCAACGCTATAAACTTCTGTGAAGCCCCCAGGTGTTCAAAGTGCTCACCAAACATCTAGAACAATTATTTGAGGGCTCTAGTTTCCAAAATGGGGTCACTTGTGGGGGAGCTCCATTGTTTAGGCACCTCAGGGGGTCTTCAAACCCGACATGGCGTCCGCTAACAGGTGCAGCTAATTTTGCACTCAAAAATTCAAATGGCGCTCCTTGCCTTCCGAGCACTGCTGTGTGTCCAAACATTTGATTTCCACCACATATGAGGTATCTGCGTACTCAGGAGAAAATGCACAATACATTTTATGGTGCATTTTTTCCTGTTACCCTTGTGAAAAAAAGCTACCTAGTTGAAGCAACCGTTTTGTGGTAAAAAAAATTTTTTTTCTTTTCACGGCTCAACGCTATAAACTTCTGTGAAGCCCCCAGGGGTTCAAAGTGCTCACCAAACATCTAGAAAAATTATTTGAGGGCTCTAGTTTCCAAAATGGGGTCACTTGTGGGGGAGCTCCATTGGTTAGGCACCTCAGGGGGTCTTCAAACCCGACATGGCGTCCGCTAATGAGTGCAGCTAATTTTGCGTTCAAAAATTCAAATAGCGCTCCTTCCCTTCCGAGCTCTGCCGTGCGCCCAAACAATTGATTTTTACCACATATGGGGTATCAGCGTACTCAGGAGAACATGCACAATAAATTGTATTGTGTACTTTCTCTTTTCTCCCTTGTAAAAATGAAAATGTTATGGCTAAAGTAACATTTTTGTGTTAAAAAGTAAAATTTTCATTTTTTCCTTCCACATTGCTTTGGTTCCTGTGAAGCACCTAAAGGGTTAATAAACTTATTGGATGTGGTTTTGAGCAGTGTGAGGGGTGTAGTTTTTAGAATGGGGTCACTTTTGGGTATTTTCTGTCACCTAGGCCTCTCAAAGTCACCTCAAATGTAATGTGGTCCCTAAAAAAAATTATTTTGTAAATTTTGTTGGAAAAATGAGAATTTGCTGATGACCTTTGACCCCTTCTAACTTCCTAACGGAAAAAAAATTTGTTTCGAAAATTGCGCTGATGTAAAGTACACAAGTGGGAAATGTTATTTAGTAACTATTTTGTGTGACATATCTCTCAGATTTATGGGCATAAATTTTCAAAGTTTGAAAATTGCGAAATTTTCAAAATTTTCGCCAAATTTCCTAAATTTTCACAAATAAACGCAAAAAATATCGGCCTAAATTTACCACTGACATGAAGTACAATATGTCACGAAAAAACAATGTCAGAATCGCCAGGATCCGTTGAAGCGTTCCAGAGTTATAACCTGTCAAAGTGACACTGGTCAGAATTGCAAAAAATGGCCCGGTCATTAGGGTGTTTTAGTGGCCGGGGGTGAAGGGGTTAAGCCCCTTCCACTAGAGAATAAGCCTGGGTCACCCTGTGGCCCAGTGAGTCTACTACTCCCACTCACTGCCTCTACACCGGCCGTGAGCGTAACAACATGACCATGACAGGATTTGTATTGGAAGTAAACAATGAGGTTTTTGTAAAAGTAGAAGTTTTGGAAACTGTCATGACATACTGTATATTATCTGATAAGTTAAGAGCAGTAGTCTTCTGTATTGCTTTTTTGTAAGGGTTTCTTTCTACTACTAATATGACATTTCAGTCAATCAGAGTTTGATTGGTGGGAGTCCTACTGTGGAGACCCCCGCTAATTTTTAGAATGTGGGGATCTTGTTCTCTGTTCTCAGTAGAGAGATGGCCTTTCATGCATGGTCACTCTCCATTGAAATCTATTGGAGATATGGACATAGCCAAATGTCAGCTCATTCATGGGATAACCTCTTAAATGCTAGGACAGTTGACATTCAAGACTGCTTAAAGGGTGTTTACAGCACAGTACAAATGAAAGTAGTTTTGCTTGTGAATATAAAGCTTATTTTCAAATATCAGCACCATTGTAAGAGTCAAATGAATTGTATACTTTTTTGATTTTTTTTTTGCATCATTCTATAAAGTAAAGATCTACTATCGATGCACGTTTGTATTCTCTAAGATAGGCATAAACTCAGTGACAGACTTAACAAAACAAATACAACATGACATTTTTATCATGTGTGTATCTATAACATAGTGTATATATATAAGTATATATTCCTCCATGTGATTATCTGTGTGAATGTATGTAAATACGCTCCTGAACATTGAAATTGAAACATCAAAAAGGAATATGGAAATCACTGAATCAATAGATATGCTAATAATATGCAAGTTAATTAAAAATGTAAACCCAATTTTAACACCACTCGATTTATTCAGTATCGAGTATGAGTGCCACATGCAGAAACACATATTAATACACCTTAGCACGCTGTCAATGAGGTTACTGACAGTTGTCTGAGGAATCTTCTGCTTTTGAATGAACTTGGGAATGCAAGTTATCAAGATCCACTGCTGACTGTTCCCGACCAATGACGTCCCAAACGTGCTTGGTGGGAGACAAGAGTGGACACATTTCAGGCCATGGTAATATGTTTAGGCCTTACAGGTTGGTCACAGTACCACAATAACACAATCAACATTTGGCATCTTGTTGTCGACACCTTGGAGAAGTGCTCTTACCACTGCTTCTGTGGTGGCCCTGAGACTTCAGTCGCCACAGAGTATTGCACCCAAATTTGGGTATAATGCTAAACCCGGATTCTGAGGAAGTCAGTCCCAGTATAACCACTTACACACTCAAATACACACCATGTTGCCCTGTTCCCACTGGGGACTGGGCAAGGGTAGGGTAATAAAGGGGTCGCCGACTGAGTGGCATTTACAGGATGCCCTCACACAGGGGCCACAGTCCCACTAGCTTAGGACCTGGGAGGGGGGAGGTGCAGCCAGCAGGGGGAATCAGGAGCCAACACAACAGTCAGGGAGTTCTCCAGCAGGAGAGCAAGGGAGCAGACATGTCTCACGGGTGCTCTGGTGGGAAGAAGGAGAAGTTCAAACGATTGCCGTGGGGAGAGTGCATCTTCTCCCCTCGGAATCGACACCACTCAGGGCAGCAGAACCCTAGGGAAGATACTCCACGTTGGTTTTCCAGAATCTGCCAGGACGGGGAAAGTTTCTTGCTTCCCTGATCACACAGCGCCCTAAAGCACAGTGCCATATAGGATCCAGGGGCCTAGGATAACGCCAGACCCCACATCCGAACCGGGGCAACTGCATATAGGGACAAGAGTACTACTCGTGAAAACCGGGTCTCCTCGTAGCTTCAAGCCAGGGGATCCACAGACAGGCATTACAAGGAGGGAACCCACGGAACACCACACCAGACTTTTCTCTAAAAGGATTCGGGTTTGACGGAGCCCATCACAGCAATTGACCTGCATTATCTGGGTGAGCGGCACAACACAAAGAGTGAGTAAACAACCTGCGCCGTGTGACACCCCGGGAACGATGAACACAGCTTACCTGCGTCCCGCCGGCAATGCTGAAGGAAGGAGGTGGACGGGATGTTTACGTCCCACTCATCTCCCCCTTCCGCTTCTATTGGCCGGTCGCTGTGTGACGTCGCTGTGACGCCGAACATCCCACCCCCTTCAGGAAGTGAATGTTTGCCGCCCACAGCGACATCGCTCAGCAGGTAAGTGCATGTGACGGGGGTTTAACGACTTTGTGCGCCACGGGCAACTAATTGCCCATGAAGCACAAACGATGGGGGTGGGTGTGATCGCTCGTGCGATCGCATGATAGATTGTCTCATGTGATGCCCGCATTAGTCTCTTAATTACCGGCACCGCCGCTCCGTGCTTCGGCACCCACCATTACTACTCCCCTCATCATCCTCCTTGGGGCCTGCTCCACCTGTGGGGAGCGACACCATCCATAGCTGCTACCACCATCTGACCCGGAGGACAGCGACAGCAGCGGCGGCCCATTCCTTGGCCGTATACCACAGGTGGCGTCACGATAATCACCTCATTACTACCCCCATAATCCTTCCCCAGCCATCTTCTGTACACCTCAGGGCAATGGAGCCAGGCTAGGCCGCCCGTGACAACGACAGTCGATGGCCCGGCAACAAGTAGGTTAACCGCCTGCCCCATGGGGCATTACACTTCCATGATTGACCAATCTGTACTGCAAGTGGAATTGATTGTCACATACCAAGCCTAAGGTGTCAGTGTCTACAAAAGCTTCAAAAGCTATAGACTTACAATTTTGTCATGAGCTAGACATGCAGCTACAGATGTTCCACTGACTTCATGCCATCAAAGGCTATCATTGTGCAGATGAACATGTCAATAAAGGCTGCAATTGAGGTCTATCCTCTTTTGCAATTCACTTTTTTCTTGGATCTAATGATAGCCATAGATTGGTCTGGAGACCATGTGGAAAACACCATAAAGAGGCCTTTATGAGAGATCGTCTATTCCAGTCCTACTTCTGCGGTTATGCTTTTAGTTTGCATAAATGGTAGCCTCTCCCCTCTCATTATCATTTCAGATACATTAATAGCTTGCTGTTACATTCAATTGATCTTGCAACCAGTGATAAGGCCATTTATCCAAAGTGTCCCAGGAACCATTTTTCAACATGACATTTCCAGGCCATATGTTGTTCTTGCTACTGTGAGCATTCTGCATGGCCTAAATGTGCTATCTTTACCTTCATAGTCTCCATACTTGAGACTACCATTGTGCATATCTCGGACATCATTGGTCAGCAATGTTAATCTTAAAGGGAATCTGTCAGCAAGTTATTGCTAAGTAATCTGAAGACAGCATGCTGTAGGGGTTAAAACACAGATTTCAGCAATGCCTTTCTTATCAAGGTTGTGCTGTTGTTTACCTGCAATGTTTGTATTAATACTTGAACCTTATCATTGCTGAATTACACTGCCTCTGCACAGGTCAGTGTCTATATGTATTGCATATAGAGACCCTGGAGTGGGTGGGGCAGATTTCTCAGCTCTGTTGCATTGCTAAATCCAGAAACTCTGATTCTTCAGAACTGCAGCACCTAGTAATCTAAGTGATACATTGTTGGATGTAATATCTCTTTCCTTACATCATGCTGCTCTCAGATGAAGTAGCAAAAACTTGCTGACAGATTTCCTTTAATGATTTGCCATCACCAAGTGCATTCAGTGTAGCTGAAAATTCCTCAAACATATATGAATAACCTAATTTATAGCAGCCAAGGTGTGTTGGGGCATGCATTTCAACACATGGCACTTATAATTGATACTGAATAAATTGATATGTTTTGAATAGTGATGAGCGAGTGTATTTGTTACTATTCACTATTTGCAGAATAATATGGTACTTGGGCTATTCGTTATATAGCGAGTAATAGTGTATTCGCCTCGCTATATTTGGATGACCTGCCCAGCCGTTTTGGCACCTGTTTTGCAGAAGTAAACATGCTGGGCTTCTTAGCCAATCACAGTAATACCGCAGTCATCTTGGTTGTAGTGTTACTGTGATTAACCCATTAACGACTGCGGGCAGTAATATTACATCCTAGGGGTCATAGTGACCGCGGTCTGCTGCCTGCAGCCTGCCGAAATCGGCGCACATCTCAGCTGATTTTCACAGCTGAGATGTGTGCCTGCTAGGCATGAGCAGAATCGTTATCTGCTTGTGCCGTTTAACCCCTTAAATAGTGCTGTCAATATCTGACAGCGCCATTATAACGGCATCAGCGGTAAACATTTACTCACCGGCCGATACCGGAAGTCACGTGACATGATCACGTGACTTCTGGTGGTTGTCATGGTAGCTCAGGGTCATGTGATGACTCCTGTAGCTCACATGAATTACTTTCGGTTTCACTCGGCCTGTAGCTGGGTGAGGCAGAAAATGAGCATATCTGCTGTTTACAGCTGTATAGCTGTGATCAGCAGATATGGCAGAGCGATCGGATTGTTGATCCATATAGCGCCCTAGGGGGACTAGTAAAATTAAAAAAAAGTTGAATTTTTTCTTAAAATAAATAAAAAAAAAATAAAAAAACTCTAAATGTTCAAATCACCCCCCTTTCGCCTTATTGAAATTTAAAGGGTTAAAAAATAAAAAATATACATATGTTTGGTATTGCCGCATTCAGAAACACCCAATCTATCAAAATATAAAATCAATTAATCTGATTAGTAAACGGCGTAGCGGCAAAAAAATTCCAAATGCCAAAATTACGTTTTTTGGTCGCCACAACTTTTGCACAAAATGCAGGCAATCAAAACATAGCATCTGCACAAAAATGGTACAATTAAAAACAGCAGTCTGAGACGCAAAAAATAAGCCATCACTGAGCCATAGATCCTGAAAAATGAGAACACTACGGGTCACGGAATATGGCGAAAAACAGGCTCCACTTTTTTCGGACAAACTTCTGATTTTTTTAACCCCTTATATAAAAGTAAACCTATACATGTTTCATGTCTACGAACTCACATTGACCTGAGGCATCACACCCACACATAAGTTTTACCATATAGTGAACACAGTGAATAAAATATCTCAAAAACTATAGTGCTATCGCACTTTTTTTGCAACTTGTCCGTATTTGGACTTTTTTTGCCATTTTCCAGTACACTATATGGTAAAACTTATGGTTTCATTTGAAAGTACAGCTTGTTCCGCAAAAAAATGAGCCCTCACATGACCATATTGACTGAAAAATTAAACAGTTATGTCTCTTGGAAGAAGAATGGCAAAAAAAAACGGAAAGGGAAAAATCGGCCGGTCGTGAAGGGGTTAATAGGGCCTATAAAAGACCTTCCGCTGCTACCATTTGGCGCATACTGCATCTGGAGTCTGCTTTGTATCAGCATAGGGATAGGGCGAGCAGCTGCTAGGGAGAGTGTAGGCCTCTTAATAACACAAAAAGCCCTTTTCAGGGCTGCCTGCAGCATAGGTCAGTGTAGTGTTCAGAGGGACAGATTTCTGAGTAGGGAGAGTGTTTAAAGCAGTGTGTGTCACTACTTCCATGGTGCTGTCCAGAAATCAGAATACAATAGCTCTTTTAAGAGCTGATAGCAATGAATAAAGTCACAGCAGGAGGGCGACATTGTGGATTAGGTAGGGAATCAGGACCTGTTTCCACAATATTTAGAGGTTCACAGCCTGATTTGTGCCGTCCGTCCACGTCAGCCACATTCATATGTTTCTAGTGGACTTTGCAAATACAAAGCAGGACTCTACCATTTTGTGCTGCCTGATACAGTAAACCACCATTCCTGTTTCCACAACAATTAGGGTTTCACAATCTGACTTGTGCCGTCCATCCACGTCAGCCACATTCATACATTGTTATTGGCTTTTGCAAATAATTACAAAGCAGTACTCTAGTATTTATTGCTGCCTGATACAGTAAAGCACCGTTCCTGTTTCCACAATATTTAGGGTTTCACAGCTTGACTTGTGCTGTCCGTCCATGTCAGCCACATTCATACTTTGCTATTGGCTTTTGCAAATAGTTACAAAACAGTACTCTAGTATTTACTAGAGTTGAGCGCGGTTCGCGGTTCGAGGTTCTCCAGTTCTAGGCTCGAGTGATTTTGGGGGCTGTTCGAGATCGAACTAGAACTCGAGCTTTTTGCAAAAGCTCGATAGTTCTAGATACGTTCGAGAACGGTTCTAGCAGCAAAAAGCAGGGCTTTTTACAGCTACAGTGTGCAGGAGCCATCGCTGGCAGCCAGAAGCTGGTAACCAAGATAAACATCGGGTATCCAACCAAAGCGCTTTGGTTAGTAACCCGATGTTTATCCTAGTTACGTGCAGGAAGCCCACACTACCCCGCTCAGCTCACTCCGCCCCCTCCTGCCCGCGGCATGTACACACGTACACACACACACACACACACACACACACACTGCACTCTGCACACATGGTACCGCTCGGCTTACCTGCGGTGATGAAGTCCCGCCATCCCGACCTCAGCGCTGTCACTGTCCTCCATGGCCGCCGCTTGTCACATCACCTCTCGCTTCCGACCCGAGACTGACTAGCGGTGACGTCACGGGCCTCTCGCAATACTTGGTGTGAAGGCGCCGGTCATTGAACTCAGTGACAGGGGCTGTCAGTGTGCTGGAGATCAGCGCAGGTAATGTACCTCGCTGACAGCAGCACTTGTCATCCCCTGCAGTGACCTGGGCTGACCCATTGATGTTAGCTCAGGTCACTGCACTGCTCTCCCAGCCAATGGGGAACATCCTGCTCTTCATTGACTGGGACAGTGTGGATCGTCATGGCAACCCCTTGGATTACACCAGACCTGGATTTGTTTTTCTTTCTAGTAAATTGGTTAAAGAGGGAATGTTTTGGGGAGTGTTTTTTCAAATAAAAATGTGTTTGTTGTCTATTTTTTTTTATTACTGACTGGGTTGGTGATGTCGGGTATCTGATAGACGCCTGACCTCACCAACCCCAGGGCTTGATGCCAGGTGACATTACACATCTGGTATTAACCCCATATATTACCCCGTTTGCCACCGCACCAGGGCGCGGGATGAGCTGGGGCGAAGCACCAGGATTGGCGCATCTAATGGATGCGCCACTTCTGGGGCGGCTGCGGCCTGCTATTTTTAGGCTAGGGAGAGTCCAATAACCATGGACCTCCTTAGTCTGAGAATATCAGACCCCAGCTGTCTGCTTTACCTTGGCTGGTGATCCAATTTTGGGGGGACCCCTACGTGTTTTTTTTTTTTTAAATTATTTATTTAATTTAAAATAACAGCGTGGGGTGCCCTCAGTTTTGGATTACCAGCCAAGGTGAGGCTGCCAGCTGTGGTCTGCAGGCTGCAGCCGTCTGCTTTACCGTAGCTGGCTACAAAAATAGGGGGAACCCTACGTCATTTTTTTTTTCCATTTTTTTGGCTAAATACAAAGCTAAGCACCCCTTAGTGTCACATGAAAGGCACCAAAGGGTGCAAAATTACAAAATGCAGGAGAGTGGGACATTATGTGTCTTTCTGCCATTATAATGACAGAAAAGACTGATATGAAGTGCACAAGCACAAGAAAATCACCAGAGCGCTCTACGCTGTGAAAAGCAGTAGAAAATGGCACTGGAGTGAACATGTGACCGCCTCATGTAGGATGAAGCTATGGATCCTGGGTAAATTTATGCATTTACCCTCATTCAGTTTTTTTGCAGTACACAAAAAAAATGGAAGGCACACAGATGACAAACAGATGACATACGGACCGTCTACTGAACGAAAACGGATGCCACACGGATGCACCCGTGAAAAAAAATGGACTGTTTTTTGCAGACCACAAAAATGGATCGGTCGTGTTAATGTAGCCTTATTCTGATCTGCCGTTTATAAACAGCAGGCAGAAATAAGTGAATAACGCCCCCCAGCGTCAGAAAATCTCCGGGGTTTCAGGGCTAGCTGAGACCCTGGAGATCATGATTCAGGACGGTTTTTCCGGTCCCCGCTCACGTGATCACAGGTATACAGCGTATACCGATTATCACGTTACAGTAAATGACAGCGCCGGTAAAAAATTATTTATCTCCCATCTGGCATGAACAAACACTTCTCAACTTCTTCTCCACTTCTTCTCCACTTCTCCACTTCTTCTCCACTTTTTCTCCACTTTTTCGCCACTTTTTCTACATTTTTTCTCCACTTTTTCTCCACTTTTTCTCCACTTTTTCTCCACTTTTTCTCCACTTTTTCTCCATTTTTTCTCCACTTTTTCTCCATTTTTTCTCCACTTTTTCTCCACTTTTTCTCCACTTTTTCTCCATTTTTTCTCCACTTTTTCTCCATTTTTTCTACATTTTTTCTCCACTTTTTCTCCACTTTTTCTCCATTTTTTCTCCACTTTTTCTACATTTTTTCTCCACTTTTTCTCCACTTTTTCTCCACTTTTTCTCCATTTTTTCTCCACTTTTTCTCCACTTTTTCTCCACTTTTTCTCCATTTTTTCTCCACTTTTTCTCCATTTTTTCTACATTTTTTCTCCACTTTTTCTCCACTTTTTCTCCATTTTTTCTCCACTTTTTCTACATTTTTTCTCTACTTTTTCTCCACTTTTTCTCCATTTTTTCTCCACTTTTTCTCCACTTTTTCTCCATTTTTTCTCCACTTTTTCTACATTTTTTCTCCACTTTTTCCCACTTTTTCTCCACTTTTTCTCCATTTTTTCTCCACTTTTTCTCTACTTTTTCTCCACTTTTTCTCCACTTTTTCTCCATTTTTTCTCCACTTTTTCTCCACTTTTTCTCCACTTTTTCTCCATTTTTTCTCCACTTTTTCTCCACTTTTTCTCCACTTTTTCTCCATTTTTTCTCCACTTTTTCTCCACTTTTTCTCCGTTCTTTTTCTATGGTCGGTCTACCCATTAGCTCTGCCATGCATAGTGTAGCTCTACACCTACTGCACATGTTACTTTATGATTGACATCTCTTTCATACCAGAGCTGTCTAAGCCTACTCTGACCCCATATTTGTCATTACTATATTGTCCTTGTACTGTATTATGACATTTGTATCATGTGTTTCATTTCTTGCTGTGTTGCAATTTTTTTGCTGCATCCCAATTGTACCTCTACATTGTTCGAGTTTATGTTATTGTTCTCTCACTCTTATGTGATACTGATTATTGTCATTTTTCATGATTACATGCAGATAAGTCCAATCTGACGAAGGCTCAGGCCGAAACGTCATTTGTAACTTGTGTTGGACAAAAACATATATGCTTATGAAATTTTTTTTTTTCTTAATACGGACCAATAAAGAGTGATTTTGCATTACTATCCGTTGTGACTTACTGACTTAGTCTGGGAGATTTAGAGTGCCGAGGTTACTCACTAATTTTATCTATTATTACCTCTGAGCACCTATATACCAGTGAGCAGAGCTTCCTCTACAGTAGTTCTCCTGATTAGGCATGCCCTTACCTCATGAGCAGGGCATTGCAGCTTTGGTAGCAACCATTACGACATGGACTCTGCTGCTGTGGACCCGGGGAGAGTGAGTGCAGATTCATTGCACCCACACTCCTCACATGAAGGGTCCGCACTCCTAGAAAATGGGGGATACGTTCCATGAGTGTCTCAACCCCATATTCTAGACGTTCCAGAGTCGTCGTGGGACCCCTTTATATTTTTTCTTACAATAAATTGGTGAAAGAGGAAATGTTTTGGGGACTGTTTTTTCAAATAAATTTCTTTTGTCGATTTTTTGTTTTTGTTAGTACTGACAGTTTATGATGTTGGGTATCTAATAGACGCCATGACATCACAAACTGCTGGGCTTGATCTCAGGTGACTTTACAGCTAGTATCAACCCGATTTATTACCCCGTTTGCCACTGCACCAGGGCACGGGATGAGCTGGGGTAAAGCGCCAGGATTGGCGCATCTAGTGGATGCGCCACGTCTGGGGTGCCTGCGGCCTGCTATTTTTAGGCTGTGAAGGCCCAATAACTATGGACCTTCCCACCCTGAGAATACCAGACCACAGCTGTCCGCTTTACCTTGGCTGGTGATCCAATTTGGAGGGGACCCTACTTTTTTTGTGTAATTATTAATATTTATAAAATAATTTTAAAAAAAGAGCCTGGGGGGACCTCCACATTGGATCCCCAACCACGGTAAAGCTGCCAGCTGTGGTTTTCAGGCTACAGACGTCTGCTTTACCCTAGCTGGCTATCAAAAATGGGGGGACCCAACGTCATTTTTTTTTTTAACTATTTTTAAAATAGAAAAAATGAATGGGCTTCCCTGTATTTTGATTGCCAACCAAGGTAACGACAGGCAGATGGGGGTGGCAACCCATAGCTGTCTGCTTTATCTGCACTGAGAATCAAAAATACCGCGGAGCGCTATGTCATTTTTTTAAAGATTTATTTTTACAGCACTGTGATGTCCAGCAATCAAAATACAGGGAAGCCCATTTTGTTTTTAGTTATTTAAATAAATAATTAAAAATAATATATATGGGCTCCCGCAGCATTTTTTGTATTGCTAGCTAAGGGTAATCCAAGCAGCTACTGGCTGCTAACCCCCACTACTTGGTGTTTCCTTCACTGGCAATGGAAAATCCAGGGAAGCATTTTTTAATTTTTTTGGCCAAAAAACTACAAAAAAAGGACGTGAGCTTCGCCATATTTTTGTATACTAGCCAGGTATAGCAGGCAGGTGCTGGAAGAGTTGGATACAGCGCCAGAAGATGGCGCTTCTATGAAAGTGCCATTTTCTGAGGCGGCTGCAGACTGCAATTCGCAGCAGTGGGGCCCAGAAAGCTCAGGCCAACCTGTGCTGCATATTCCAATCCCCAGCTGCCTAGATGTACCTGGCTGGACACAAAAATAGAGCGAAGCCTACGTCATTTGTTTTCTAATTATTTCATGAAATTCATGAAATAATAAAAAAAGGGCTTCCATTTATTTTTGGTTCCCAGCCGGGTACCAATAGGCAACTGGGGGTTGGGGGCAGCCGTACCTGCCTGCTGTACCTGGCTAGCATACAAAAATATGGCGAAGCCCACATAATTTTTTCAGCAAAAAACTTCTGCATACAGTCCTGGATGGAGTATGCTGAGTATGCTGAGCCTTGTAGTTCTGCAGCTGCTGTGTGTCTGTATGGAGAAGAGCAGACAGCAGCTGTAGAACTACAAGGCTCAGCATACTCCATCCAGGACTGTATGCAGAAGTTTTTTGCCCACCAAAAAAATGACGTGGGCTTCGCCATATTTTTGTATGCTAGCCAGGTACAGCATGCAGCTACGGGCTGCCTCCAACCCCCAGTTGCCTATTTGTACCCGGCTGGGAACCAAAAATATAGGGAAGCCTTTTTTTTTTTAATTATTTCACTTATTTCATGAAATAATTAAAAACCAAATGATGTGGGCTTCGCCCCATTTTTGTGTCCAGCCAGGTACAACTAGGCAGCTGGGGATTGGAATCCGCAGCACAGGTTAGCCCGAGGTTTCTGGGCGCCTCTGCTGCGAATTTCAGTCCGCAGCCATCCCAGAAAATGGCGCTCTCATAGAAGCGCCATCATCTGGCGCTGTATCCAACTCTTCCAACAGCCCTGGAGCCGGGTGGCTTGTTGGGTAATCATGAGTTAATACTGGCTTTGTTTTACTAGCCAGTATTAAGCCAGAGATTCTTAATGTCAGGCATGTTTGACCCGGCCATTAAGAATCTCGAATAAAGGGTTAAAAAAAGACACCACACAGAGAAAAAATACTTTAATAGAAATAAATACACAGACACATTAGAGACTCCATCTTTATTACCCCCTGTCAGCCCAATAAATCCCCAATAAACCAGCGCTGATAAGAGGTTTTTAATAGAGGCTTAAATTATAAGCAGCAATTTCAGCGTTCCAAGTGCCTTTAAATTAATTTGAAGAAACTGCACTTCAGGATTGTAGTGAGGATTATAGTGAGGATGAGGTGCCCCAGCCCATTACTTGATGAGCTGGGGCACCTCATCCTCACTACAATCCTCACTACAATCGGGAAGCAGCGTGCAGCCTTCACTCCGTGAGTGATCAGTGCTGCTAGCGGTAACAGCGGTAACGCTGACAGACGCGTTACCATAGCAACGGTGCTCCCGGAGCCGCGGTTAGCGGTGACGTCACCGCTAACTGCGTTGCTATGGCAACGGTGATCTCCGTTAATGACCGGCTGTGTCAGCCGGTCCCTAACGGAACGGGGAGTCGACCGTGTGCTAGAGCATATCGCCGGTACACGGCGATACACAAATGTGCACCGTGTACCGGAGAGATGCACTCGCAGGTCCTACATGACGTGTCATAGTCATGTGACTAGTCTGTAGCCAATGAGATAATAGCCACGTGACTGGTCACATGGCTATTTTGACGTCACGATAGGTCCTGCTTCTCTGCTGGCAGTGCCGGTCACCGGGAAGATTCAGCGATCATCGGATGGAATAGCGGCAGGAGACAGAGTGCAGGAGGGATTGCGGGGACCGGTAAGTGTTATGGCAATGTTTATTAACTGTTTGTGTACATTTATCATGCATTTTTATGTGTTTGTGATTGCCTCCCATTATAGCCTATTGGTTCTAGTTCGGTTCGTCGAATGTTCAACGAACCGAACTCGAACGGGACCCCCGTTCGGCGAACCAACCTCGAGCCGAACCGCGACCGGTTCGCTCATCTCTAGTATTTACTGCTGCCTGATACAGTAAAACACCGTTCCTGTTTCCACAATATGTGGGTTTCACAGCCTGACTTGTGCCCTCCGTCCACGTAAGCCTTATTCATATGCTGCTAGTGGTCTTTGCAAATACAAAACAGGACAATACCATTGCTACCTAGTACAAAGTACTTACTTGTACTTTCTCACAATATTTTGGGGGTCAAGGTTTTTTTGGTTTGGGCTATCAACATCTGCAAATATGTCAGCAAAACCAAAAATTACAAAAAAGGCAGTTGTTAAGGGACAGGGACGTGGATGTGAACATAGTGTTGTCAGTGGTTGGCGACGAGGTATTGAATCTATGTCAAGTCCGAAGGAGCTTGATGCATCCACTATGTTCCTTGCCAAATTTTCTGGTCTGGAATGTAAACGTGTGTGGAAGCCCGAAGAGTGAGAGCCCATTCTGTCTTGGATGGCAGACAAGGCCTCTTCGCATTTGTCAAGCAGCAACTAGTCTTCCACGACCACATAGTCTACTGTAGATACACAGAAGGCTGTCCCATCCAATCCTCAACCTGGTCCTCCCTCCTCCCCCCTTCATCAGTCACAGGACACATATGACCCCAATCTTGGCCACTGTGAGGATCTGTTTTGAACGTACCCATTGGTTGGCTCTGGCCTCTTGCCGTGCAGAATATAAGAGGGACGTGAGGAGGTGGCATGCATTGATGTGCAAGCATTTGAGGACCTACAGCCAGAAGAAAGCCATTTTGAGGAACCTGATTTACTTTCTCCTGAGGTAGAGGCTGATGATGATGAGACACAGTTGCCATCAGGTCAGCCTACAATCTCAAGTGTGAAGGAGGATGAGATGGAAGACGAGCTGGTCGATGATGAGTCCACTGATCCAACCTGAATCATTGACATGCATAGGCAGCACAGCAACACAGAGGAAGATGGATATGTAGCAGCAACACAGGCACCAAGGGGCAGTAGTTTGCCCAGAGTGAGAACTGGGTCTACTGTTCCCAACAGCACCCCCACTGTGGCCCAAAGACAAAGGGGCATTCAGCTGCTGTCTTGAAATTTTTTTCTGAAAGTCCTTCAGAGAAAAACATTGTAATCTGTAGCATCTGCCATCCAAGTTAAGCAGAGGCCAGGGCAAAGCCAGCCTCAGCACCATCAGTATGCGGAATTACATGGCAGCCAAGAAACCCCAGTATGTGAGCAGAACACCAGGGTACCAAATTTGTGTCGGCGGGTCAAACTACTGCCATGTTGCCTGTGCTACGTCCTTCACAATCTGCTGTCCAGGACTCAGGCATTCATACATCTTGCCCACACGACCTTCACGGGGAAGCGTACAGTTGTCTGTGCCTGAGATCCTGGAAAGGAAGCGTAAATAGCCAGCCATTTACCCACAGGCACAAAACCTAAACTCGCACATTGCTTAATTGCTAGTCATGGAGATGTTGCCGTTTAGGCTTGTGGGAACACAGTGTTTCTGTGATCTCTGCCCCACGATACAATGTTCCCAGCCGCTTCTATTTTGCCCATTGTGCCGTCCCCGCGTTACACAAGCACATGTTAAACAATCTCAACCTTGCTCTGACCAACGCTGTAACCAGGAAAGTCCACCTAACAACAGACACTTAGACAAGCTGTTGTTGTGTTGTTGTGGACAGGGACGATACATATCTGTCACGGCACACTGGGTGAACCTGGTGGAGGCTGGGACAAACTTGCAAACTGTAACATCACACATCCTACCCACGCCAAGAATAGCGGGCCCAACTTTTACCAGTGTTTCTGCCTCACCTTATGTGACTTTCTCCTCCTCCTCCTGGTCCTCATCCTCTGCTGAATTACCCTCCCCATCACTGCCAAGCTCGGAGCTGTTCAGTAGCGCATCGACAAAGCGGCAACACGATCTGCTGAAGCTGATCTGTTTAGGTCACAAACCACACACTGCAGCAGAGCTGTGGCAAGGTATAAAAGAGCAGACCGATCAGTGGCTCTTCCCGCTGCACCTCCAGCCTGGCCTGGTCATTTGCGACAATTATCAAAAACTGGTGGCAGCTTTAAAGGTCCACAAGCTGGTACACGTGCCATGCAATGCTCACGTGCTGAACCTAGTTGTTCAGGAATTTAAGAAAACATACCCTGACTTGCCATACCTACTTGAGAAGGTGTGCCGTATTAGTGCCCATTTCCGCCATTCCTCTACTGCTTTTGCTGGTCTTACAGCCCTGCAAAAGCACTTTAATTTGCCAAGTCACCGACTCGTGAGACCTGCCCATGTGGTAGAACTCTACATTCTATATGTTGGCGAGGATTACTGAGCAGCAGAGGGCAGTAGCTGAATACCAGCTCCAACATGCCCGTCAGATTGAGAGTCAGCCACCATACAAAACAACTGTTGAGTGGGTGTGGATCATTGACATTTGTGAGGTTCTTGAGAACTTTGAGTACTGCACCAAGCTCGTGAGCGGTGGTCAGGCTATTATCAGTTTAACCATACCACTGCTGTGTCTGTTGAAACAATAACTGCATAATCTCAAAGAGGAAGCTTTGAGTGCCCAGCATGTAGCTATGGAGCCATATTTCCCCATGGGTGATACTACCCAGTCAATATTCTGAGGCAACATTGGGTGATGATGAGGAGTATGGGGAGGATGAGGAGAAAGAAGACATTTTTCTGTGCTAAACAAAGGACTCCCAATGCTACACAGGGGAGCCTTAACCCCAGCTTCATGTCTGTCTAGCATGGATGGGTTGGAGAGGAGGAGGTGGAGGAGGAGGAGGCGAGTCAGCATGTGGAGAGAATGGGTATTGATGCTCCTGGTGGGGATACAATACCTTTGTCTGTTTGCAGCTTGGCCCACATGACACAGTTCATGTGTAAGTGTCTGTGGCAAGACCCTCGCGTGATACACATTTTATCCAACAACCTTTACTGGTTGGCAACCTTTCTGGACCCACGGTACAAGAAGAAATATCCTTCTCTCCTTTTGGAATCTCCAGAGGGTTGCACAATGGAATCCTTCAAGAGGGTCATTGTAGATCAGGGCAGTGCGACATACACTGCAGGGGCACCAATAGACTAAAGCCACACAGAAGTTCTTCCGTGTGGCTTCAGGGGATCCCAGAAATCATATGTGAGTCAGAAATTCATGCAGGCATATTCTACAGGCTCTCCCCATTCAGTTTCATCACTTTCCCATCCATTTCAGCCTTTTCCTCAGGTCCCCAGACCTCTTTGTTGGGTCCAACAGAAAATTACCCACATTTCCCAATGACTTGCATTGTACTCATTATTTGTAACTAATACACGAATATTACAGTACTGGTTAAGAGTATAATGGTTACAAACATTATGGTACTCACTCATCTCTAGTTTTGAATATTTTGTTTCCATTTGTTCATCATTTGCATATTGGTAACCTAACTATCGATCCTGTGATTTTCATAATTACTTAACTTTTCTTTCTTCTTGTCTCAATGTTGAGGAGTGTATGTTTGTCACATTATATTTATGTTTATATGTACAGTCATATGAAAAAGTTTGGACACCCCTATTAATGTTAACCTTTTTTCTTTATAACAATTTGGATTTTGCAATAGCTATTTCAGTTTCATATATCTAATAACTGACGGACTGAGTAATATTTCTGGATGGAAAAGAGGTTTATTGTACTAGCAGAAAATGTGCAATCCGCATTTAAACAAAATTTGACCGGTGCAAAAGTATGGGCACCCTTATCAATTTCTTGATTTGAACACTCCTAACTACTTTTTACTGACTTACTAAAGCACTAAATTGGTTTTGTAACCTCATTGAGCTTTGAACTTCATAGGCAGGTGTATCCAATCATGAGAAAGGGTATTTAAGGTGGCCACTTGCAAGTTGTTCTCCTATTTGAATCTCCTATGAAGAGTGGCATCATGGGCTCCTCAAAACAACTCTAAAATTATCTAAAAACAAAGATTATTCAACATAGTTGTTCTCGGGAAGGATACAAAAAGTTGTCTCAGAGATTTAAACTGTCAGTTTCCACTGTGAGGAACATATTAAGGAAATGGAAGACTCATGAGTGTTAAAAGGTCCCAGGTGTGAATGGGGAACATGTGTGTTAAATTTGGTGTTATCGCTCACACACTCTCCCATACTGATCACTGGAAGTTCAACATGGCACCTCATGGCAAAGAATTCTCTGATGTTCTGAAATAAGAATTGTTATAGTGAAAATAACAAACTTTGTATAGCGAAGCTGCAGCCCAAGCACCAAGGCTATTACTTTCAGATCACCACAGATGGAACGGATGGATTTTTGTTGCCATTATGCAGAAGTACCTCTTTTAAATTGTTTTTTAAAGAGTCTATAAAAAGCTTCCCTTCATGAGGTTTGTGCTCTTGTCCCATTGCATCTAGCAGAGAGTTTGTATTGTTGCAGTAAACTAGGTCCCTTCCATTGAAGATAAGTGTTCAAGCTCCTGTTGCCTATGACGGAAAGAACATATTTTGGTCCCCTGCTCCAGCAAGTGCCAGACGTTTAGATAGGTTCAGATCACAAACTAAATCCTTTAGATCAACATGGTTTAGTTTGTGAGGCTCCCTATACTCATGGCCTAGAAAATCAGGATATTCTCTATCAGCTTCTTCTTCAACCAAATCAGTGTCTGCATCTTCTTCCGGCTCAAAGTTCCAAGTTGTTGGTGGGGCGGGGACTTGAAGCTCTCTGAGAATGGCCTAATTGCTGATGGAATATTTAGATATTTCATTGAATTTCATTAAATTTCTTGTTTTGCTTGTTATACTTAAAGTTTTCTTGATCTCCAATTTTGCACAGAATATACAAGAAATAAAACTTTTTTGCACCAACGGCATTATGCTTCTTCTCTGAGATTTTAAAATCCCTTCACCATGAATATAGCAAAAGTTGTTGGGGTGGTTTACACAACTGTGTGATACGTTTAACAGAATGTCCAACAACAGATTTAGTATTACATTTATTATAATAATAGTTTTAAAGTAAAAGAAAACTTAGCGATAAAAATACAACTGGACATAAGTAAGCTTTTTGGTATGTAACCCCAAATCAATAAGATTAGTTAACCTTGGAAAAAAGCGGGAGCTCTGTTTGTTACCAAAGTATAAAAACAAACTGACTTCATAAGAAAAGTTCAAAGTTATAACAATTACACCACCTAAAAAGCAAAATTAAAGAGTACCAACCACTTAGATTTTCCTACATAAACTAAAGCCAGTGCTATACTGGGGCTATCATGCTGATTCTAAACATACCTTTCGTCGTGAGATCGGATGTATACTTTCTGAAATACAGGCACGGAAAGTTTGTGAAATACACTGTTACTTGATTGATAGGTGCTGCAGAATATCTAATAGGTGGGTTGGGTTTTGCTAGTTATTCCTACCCCTGTCTGCTTGTTCTTTCTCACCCCTGTCCCTTTTACCTCCCTCCCTCCCCTGTAATAACAGAGACAGAGAGTGGAAGTACACGCATCAGACAGGGGCAGGAATAACTAGCAAAACCCAACCCATCTATTAGATATTCTGCACCACCTATCAATCAAGGAAGTGTATTTCACAAACTTTACTTGCCTGTATTTCAGAAACTATACATCCGATCTGACAACTAATGGTATGTTTAGATTCAGCATCATAGTGCCAGTATAGCACTGGCTTTAGTTTATACAGGAAAATTCTGGTGGTTGGTCCTCTTTAATTTATGAAGGGGCTACATTTATTGGAAAAAACAAAATCATGGAAAATTGGTGCCAAATGATAAAATTCTGATTTCAGATTTGAAATCCTCACACAAAAATCCCTTAGGAACAATCTCAGTACTCATTTCATAAAATCTTTGTTGATCAGTAATAATAGTAAAAGTTTAGAAAAAAATAACCAGCTGGGAACGCATAGGACAAATACACGGTAAAGCGAATATCAGCAATACTTGTCCTAGTGATAAATAGGGAACATGAGAGGAAATAATAATTGCAGGAATAAATATAAAAGCAAGACATTAAAATAACATAAAACTATATTTAACAAGCCAGAACGTGAAATAAAGGTTAATGAATTGATGCAGAATAGACATACCAGGGATAGGAAAGACTTAAAAAACTGTGTTATGTTCTACAAGGTACCCAAGTGAGTTTATAATATATAGTACTAGTACTGTCCCGAGTGATGCCAGCGTCTGAGCGAAAACCACTGTGGATAATAAGTATGAGCTCGGGGTGAGCTTTATTACAAAGGTAAATCTTTATGGAGGATTAATGAGCAGAAGGGTAAAAGCACGGAGCGTGTGCTATTTTCATTACAGTCTCCTATCGGTGCAGTAACTTTTACCTGTCTCTGTATTAATCCATTTGACACATCGGTAAAACTTTTCTATGCAGGCAGGTGATAAAGAGTCCCTGCTCAGCTTGTGGTACTTCATGGAAATGGAAAGTATATGTCAGCCCCGCAGCCGGGCCTCTGGGGTTACAGCGATTTGCTCATGTAATTGTCATGGCTACAGGGTCCTAAATAAAATAGAAAAATGAAATATTCCAACTACTAAAAAATACTCAATAATTACCGCCACCGGATTAGATTACTTTATTATCTAAATATTATGAAAATTTATATCTAGAAAAAAACAATTTACAAAATGTTTCCGTTACATGTTTTTAGCTTAAATCTCTCTTGGTGCACCAGAGGGAGTAAGATAACAAAAGATAAAGTCTTATTAATGTGAATGGACTCTATAGAGGCCATTCTGCAATGTTCAAGTACTTTTTTCCTAAATTGTCCACAAATAACTAAATAAACAGCACTCCAGCAGAATTTTTTTTCAAACAACCTTAGCCGTATATAAACAGCTAATAAATGAAGTGACGATGTCAGAAAATTAAAACAATTCTTTTATTGATATATATTAAAATTAATAAATAAAACAGCATAAGGTGCTAAGTGGTAGATATTATAGTGATGGGCAAACCCGCAGATATTCAGGATCGGAGGGTCCAAACGGATTTTATTTTTTAAAAAATCCGGTTCAAGACCAGAATTATTCATGAATGTTTGCCAGGATGTCGATCCCCATATAAAAGTCTGTGGGGACCCGAATATTGTGCTTTAAAATGGTGGTAGAAAGGGCAAGGGGGATTAGAGCAGGTGCATTATACTTACTGAGTCTCCCGCGTGGTTGTAACACTACTTCCAAGGCCACTCATTACCCTCATACAAATGCATCTGAATAAATTAGAATATCATCAAAAAGTTAATTTATTTCAGTAATTCAATACAAAAAGGGAAACACATATACATGGCCGGCTTTAGGCATGTGCGACTTGTGCGGTCGCACAGGGCGCCGACGGCCATGCTTCAAGGGGGGCGTAGCAGAGAGGTAAGAAGTCATAAATTTCCTGGCTCCTCCGGTCCCAGCACTGCGTTTTTATTGTAACTGCCGCCGGTTACTTAGCTTTATGTAGCCCCTGGCCAGGCGGGCCCACCATCTTCACCGAGCCCCAGTCACAGCTGCAGCAGAGGGGCCCGGCGGTGTCGCTTCAGCCACAACTGCAGTCTGCACATGACTAAGGTGCGTGCGAAGTCCTTCTAGGGCATCGCATGCAAATTAACCCTGTGGTGGGGGAGGCACTGTGAATGGAGCAAAGCAGAAAGGCGGCGCATCATCCCGCAGCCCAATGTGATGAGGTCATCACTCTGCACCTCATCACAGTGCTGCGGGCAATGCGGAGCTGGCGAGCATGTGGCATCCGGCAGGGAGAGGTAGGCGCTCTATGAGCTGAAGATTGTCGGGGGTGGTGGACCACTCTGACTCCAGCCGCGGGGGACAGGGGGGTGCTGACTCAAGTCGCGGGGGGCGGGGGGGGTGCTGACTCTAGCCGCAGGGGGCGGGGGGGCCGCTGACTCCAGCCGCGGGGGGCGGGGGGGCACTGACTCCAACCGCGGGGGGGCAGGGGGGGGCCGCTGACTCCAGCCGCAGAGGGCGGGGGGGGGCCGCTGACTCCAGTCGCGGGTGGTGTGGGGGCCGCTGACTCCAGCCGCGGGAGGCAGGGGGGTGCTGACTCCAGCCGCGGGGGGGCCGCTGACTACAGCCGCGGGGGGGGCCACTGACTACAGCCGCGGGAGGCGGGGGGGCACTGACTACAGCCGGTGGGCGCTGTTCCAGCCCTGGGTCGTGGGGGCGCCCGCTGATTGCAACCCCTGCCTTGCTTTAGCTGGATGTCTGGAGGGCACACATCCAGCTGAAATGCATTGCTGCTCAGAGAGGACGCTGCAGGACGTGGGAGTCGGGGACGGTGAATAAAACGTTTGTTTTTTTTTCTTTTTGTAGTAGACAAATATACAAGGAGAGACCCAGGAAAGGCACATATACACAAGAGGGAGGAGATATATACTAGGAAGGGGACAAAAACCAGGATGGGGACATATATACCAGAATGTGCCCAGGAGGGGAATATATATACATCAGGAGGAGCCTAGGATGTGGATATATATGCTGGGAAAGGGACAAATAAACCAGGATGGGAACATATGTACCAGGAGGAGGACATAGATACCAAGAAGGGGACAGAAACCAGGATGGGGACATATATACCAGAATGTGCCCAGGAGTGGGATATACATACCAGGAGGTGCCCAGGATTGGACATATATACAAGGATAGGGACAAATAAACTGGGATGGAGACATGCATACCAGGAGGGTCCCTGGATGGGGACATATATACCTGGAAAAGGACATTTATGCTAGGAAGGGAACAATAAACCAGGATGTGGACATGCATACCAGGAAGGGCCCAGGATGCAGACATATATACCAGGAATTGGACATATATACCAGGAGGATATTATACAGAGAGACAATGTGTGTGGGGGGATAGTATACAGAGGGGTAGTGTGTGTGGGGTGATATACAGAGGAGCATTGTGTGTGTGTGTGAGGATATATATAAAGAGGGGTTGCTTGTGTGGGGGATAGAGTACAAAGGGGCAGCATACATGTGGGATATTACACAGAGGGTCATTGTGTGTGTGTGTATATTATACAGAGTTGCAGTGTGTGGGGTATATATAGAGGAGCAGTGTGTGTGGAGGATGCTACACAGAAGAGCAGTGTGTGGGATATTATACAAATGGGCAGTGTGTGATGGTATTTACAGAGGAGCAGTGTACGTGTGGGGACATTATACAGAGGAGCAGTGTGTGGAGGGGGATATATTGAGGAGCAGTGTTTGTGGGGAGATATTATACAGAGGAGCAGTGTGTGGGAGGATATTATACAGAGGAGCAGTGGGTGTGGGAGGATATTATACAGAGGAGCAGTGTGTGTGGGAGGATATTATACAGAGGAACAGTGTGTGTGGGGGATATTATATTGATAAAAAGTGTGTGTGGGGGATACTAAACAGAGGAGCAGTGTGTGGGGGGATATTATACAGAAGAGCAGTGTGTATGTGGGGATATTATACAGAAGACCAGTGTGTGGGGGGTATTATGCAGAGGGGCATTGTGTGTGTGTGTGGGATATTATACAGAGAAGCAGTGTGTGGGGGGATAGTATACTGAGGTGCAGTGTGTGTGTGGGAGATAGTGTACTGAGGTGCAGTGTATGGGGGGATATTATACAGAGGAGCAGTGTGGGGGGATATTATACAGAGGAGCAGTGGGTGTGGGAGGATATTATACAGAGGAGCAGTGTGTGGGAGGATATTATACAGAGGAACAGTGTGTGTGGGGGATATTACACTGAGGAGCAGTGTGTTTGGGGGGATATTATACAGAGGAGCAGTGTGTATGAATATTATACACAGGGGCATTGTGTGGGTATATTCTACTGAGGGGCAGTGTTGTGGGGGATATTATACATGGAGCAGTGTGTGTGGGAGAGATGTTATACAGAGGAGCATTGTGTGTGTGTGTGTGTGTGTGTGGGTGTGTGTGATATCTTACAGAGGGGCAGTGTGTGGAGATATTATACACAGGGGTATCGTGTGGGGGTACACTGAGGGGCAGAGTGGGGGGGAATATTATAAATAGGGGCAGTGTGGGAGAGAGATTATGGAAAGGGGCGGTGTAGAGAGTATATTATGTAGAGGGGAGGTGTAGGGGGTGTATTATTAATTTTCTAAGGGAAATGCTTTATTTTCTGGAACAACTTCAAAGGTGCTAACACTTTTGGCCATGACTGTGTGTGTGTGTGTGTGTGTGTGTGTGTGTGTGTGTGTGTGTATATATATATATGTATATATATATATATATATATATATATATATATATATATATATATATATGTATATATATATATATATATATACACACACATACGTTTTTCAAGAATGGTGGTGAGTGTGGAGGGCTTGAGGGGTGAAGTCGGAGCTGGGGTGGGGTGTAATATCTATGGATACAGCATAAATGGTTGAAATCGAAAGACCTCTAAAAAATCGAGATCAGACGTGGCGGATTTGAGGTGCAGATTCTCCAGCACAAATTTGTAATTTATTGTACATTTGAAGAGATCAATTTTCATAGGATATAAAAAATGGCCTCCTGTCCTCGTTTGTTTCCTGGGAAACTGGGTAAAAAATCAGTAAGGGGGGGCACCAAAGGGCAGTTTTGCACAGGGCGCCATTCAGGCTAAGGCCGGCCCTGCACATATATTATATAGAGTCATTACACACGGAAGGATCTATTTCAAGTGTTTACTTCTGTTAATGTTGATGATTATGGCTTACAATCCAAGCTGCTTGAGGTCTAGTGTGATGTTTCTACAATCAGTGATGGTTTGGGGAGCCATGTCATCTGCTGGTGTAGGTCTTCTGTGTTTTATCAAGACCAAAGTCAGTGCAGCCGTCTACCAGGAAATCTTAAAGCACTTCATGCTTCCCTCTGTCAACAAGCTTTTTGTAGATGGAAATTTCATTTTCCAGGAGAACTTGGCACCTGTCCACACTGCCAAAACTGCCAATATCTGGTTTACTAACCACAGTATCACGGTGCTTGATTGGCCAGCAAACTCACCTGACCGAAACCCCATTGAGAATCTATGGGGTACTGTCAAGAGGAAGATGAGAGACACCAGACCCAACAATGCAGACAAGCTGAAGGCTGCTATCAAAGCAAACTGGCCTTCCATCACACTTCAGCAGTGCCACAGGCTGATCACCTCCATGCCCAGCCGCATTGATGCAGTAATTCATGCTAAAGGAGCCCCGACCAAGTATTGAGTGCATTTACTGTACAGACTTTTTAGTAGGCACCAACATTCCTGAGTTTAAGATCATTTTTTCAGTTGGTCTTGTATAATATTCTAATTTTCTGAGATAATGACTTTTGGGGTTTCATTGGCTGTGAGCCATAATCATCAACATTAACAGAAATAAACACTTGAAATAGATCACTCTGTAATGACTCTATATAATATATGCGTTGCCCTTTTTCTATTGAATTACTGAAATAAATTACCGTATTTTTCGCTTTATAAGATGCACTTTTGTTCCCCCAAATTTTGGGGGAAAGTAGGGGGTGCGTCTTATAAACCGAATATACAGATTATATACTGCAGGGCCCAGGGGAGGTGGAGGCCGCTCTGGAGTGGTGCTGGGGGAGCTGGGGGGGTTGGTAGAGGCTTGTGAAGCTGCGGGTGGCAGCCTTTGACCTCCTGCACCCGCTCATATAATATGCACAGCCGCTGTCCACCACCATGGTGCTGAAACTGCACCGCAGCGATGGGCTGGGGGAGCTGCGCATATTATCTGCCTGTGCTTACCTTTGATAGCACATGCCCCCTCCCCCTGTGTTAGATATGCTCCCTCCTGCTACTGTGATCTTGCAGGCAGAGATATCTCTCTCTGCTGTCCCGATCACATGACTGGCACTAGAACCAGGAAGTAGGAAGTGCAGGAGACACTGGAGGAGCTCAACCCCGAGGAGGGTGACACCAGACAGGACACTGCTGCAGAAGGTAAGGAGTTTATTTTACTAAAAGCAGCAACATGGGGGCGATATCTAACAGTGGGCCTGTGTGCCTGCAAACAGTGGGCCTGTGTGCCTGCAAACAGTTTGCCTGTGTGCCTGCAAACAGTGGGCCTGTGTGCCTGCAAACAGTGGGCCTTTGTGCCTGCAAACAGTGGGCCTGTGTGCCTGCAAACAGTGGGCCTATGTGCCTGCAAACAGTGGGCCTGTGTGCCTGCAAACAGTGGTCCTGTGGGCCTGCCACAGTGGGCCTGTGGGCCTGCCACAGTGGTCCTGTGGGCCTGGCCACAGTGGGCCTGTGGGCCTGCCACAGTGGGCCTGTGGGCCTGTGGGCCTGGCCACAGTGGGCCTGTGGGCCTGGCCACAGTGGGCCTGCCACAGTGGGCCTGTGGACCTGCCACAGTGGGCCTGTGGGCCTGTGGGCCTGCCACAGTGGGCCTGTGGGCCTGCCACAGTGGGCCTGTGGGCCTTACTGGGGGACGTGTTCAATATAAGGTGGCCATATCCAGAATAAGGTGGCTAATTTTAGGATGAGGGGGCTATGAGGGACATATACTCTATATATTATTTGTTAGACGGACACTGGCATTATAAGACGGACCCCATTTATTAAAAAAATCTCTATTCCCTCACCAAATTTGGGGGTGCGTCTTATAATCAGGTGCGTCTTATAATGCAAAAAATACGGTAACTTTTTCATGATATTCTAATTTATCGAGATGCACTTGTACATGCAGCGCTTAAGACAGCAGCGTCAGAAACAGGTAAGTATAAAAATATGTTTATTTCTCATTCACATTTGTTTCCTATGGTACTTGTTACACTGAAGTTACACAGATCATATTCTAATTTATTGAAATGCACTTGTACGTATACATCCTAGGTCGTGAAGGGGTTAAAGCATCAATTCTCCTAGGTACATGTGCACATAGTTTTTGAAGGACCTCAGCAGGGAGGTTGTTCCAAACATCTTGGAGAAAGAACCACAGATCTGTGGATATAGGTTTCAACAAATCCTATATCTTCCAGCATCCCAGACATTCTCACCGATGTTGAGATTAGGGCTCTGTGGGGCCATATCATCAGTTCCATTGTCCCCTTGTTTTTCTTTAACCTGAACATACTTCTTAATCACATTGGTTGTATGTTTAGGGGTGTTGTCCAGCTCCAGAATAAATTTGAGTCAATCATCTCCCTGATTGCATGAGTAACTGACAGTGATGCTCAGCATTGAAGACACCAAGAATTAATTACATGCGTCAGATATTCCTGCTCTGTCTATTTTTGTCTTAAGTTGGGTTTGTAGATCTCCGTTCCTTTAGTCGGTTTGGTGGCTACAAAGAATCATTTGGATTTGCTTCCAGCCAAGTTTAGTGTGATGGAGAAGGTATTTGGGAAATGGGGCTAAATAAATGGTGCAAATAATTGTTGGTATTTGGTGTGCCTCACTCACAAGGTTGTAATTTGCCCTCATTGAAATGTAACATTTCATTTACCTATAGGAAAAGTTTGTATCCAGCGTATCACTTCAGTAGATTGTCTTTTAGGATTAAAAGGTAGCTTTTAATTTGTCAAAGTTAAAAATAGCCATCCTGCATATATCTGACAGACAAGAAAAATATACTTTAAGATCTTAGCTCCAGACAACGCGTTTCAACGTACTCGATGTCTTATTTTCTTTAGTAAATCCACTGTTACCTGAATTCAGTATAGGGATAGCTGGTGGAGGAAGGAGAGTTTGGATTTGAATTAGAGGCATTTAGGCAAGGTTTATTGCCTTACAGTCCTTCTATAATTGTACTGCTGCTGCAACCTAAAATCAAAAGACTTTTTCAGAGCTACATATTTTCTTTTTGCTATTAATACCGAAAAGTTTTCAGGCATACATAGTTTCCACCTAATTTAAAATGCGCAAGGCATGTGATTAGGGACGCAGAAGTCAACGTGCTGCTGATGGTGCACGCAGAGGCCAAAGCCGTGGGCTAGATGAATCTGTAACTGCTACGGAAGCAGAACCAACATGCTCAAATATGAGACCTAGCTTTCTATCTCACTATGCAAGTTGGGACACCACTCTAAGCCAGAACAGTGCAAACAGATGGTCGGTTGGATGCCAGATAATGCTTACGGTATGTTTACTAGCACTACCCTGTATTCAACATGGTCTAATCTCACTAGCCAAGAGTCTGGACCATATAATCCTCACCTAGACGCTCCTTCCACCCACCATGGTGAGTGCCACGAGACAAGTGATCTCACACTCAGACACTCTGAGGAGCTCTTTACAATTCCATTTACTCATTGTTGCCTCTCGTCTTGCACGTTTGAAGAGGGACATGAGGAGATTGTGTGTAGTCATGCCCAAATATTTGAGCAGCCATGGTCAGAAGAAGTCAACAATGGGGAACGATAACTATTGTTTCAAGAGGTAGCTGATGAAGAGATACAGTTGCCAACAAGTGATGCTGTTAAGTCAATAAGTCAGGAGCACCAGAGTGCAAAAGTTGAACACAAGGTGGTGGACATGAAGTCACTGACCCAGCCTGGAAAGGCACCATGCAGAGGGAGGATAGCAGAGGGGGAGGAATCTGCAGCACTGCAACAGGCAAGAAGAGGCAATAGGGTGGACAGGAGAAGAAGTTGGGCAACTGTTCCCCATAGCACAGACACCAGACAGGTTCCCAGGCCAAGGGTTAGGTGTTCCTCAGCTATTATCAAGAAAGTGTAGACTATAAAAGAATGGTCATTTCCAACCAGTGCCATAACAAGATCATCAGGGACCTAACCACCACCAGCATGGTCAGGCACATGTCATCAAAGCACCTGACTAGGTGGGCCAAATGCCTGGATCCACAAGCAGTGTCTGCTGGTTACACCACTGCCTCTTACCCTGTACTACGTGCTTGCCAATTCCCTATCCAGGATATAGGCTGACTTCCACCCTACATCTGTGGTTGCACATTCGCAAGCATAATCAGCAACCATGTCCGCCTCTTTGTTCCAGTGCATCGTTTAGCTGTCCCTACCCCAGGCCTTGGAATGCAAGATTTTGAGTGATGGTTATCAGGCGGCCCATGCACAAATCCTTTAGCGGGTTATCAGGCGGCTCTCGTTCAAAATTTTTATAGGGTCACCAGGCGGCCCTCGCTCTAAATGTTTTGAGGGCCAACATGCGACCCTCTTTCCTAATTTTTTCCAGGGTGGATGATGCTGCCCTTCATTATTTTTTCAGGATGTGTATGAGGCCTACCTCTACAATTCTCTTTATACATAGATGTATACCCCCCAGGAATACAGTGGGTACGGAAAGTATTCAGACCCCTTTAAATTTTTCACTCTTTGTTTCAGTGCAACCATTTGGTAAATTCAAAAAAGCTCATTTTTTTTCCATTAATGTACACTCTGCACCCCATCCCCCATCTTGACAGAAAACAACCAGAAATGTAGACATTTTTGCAAATTTATTAAACAAGAAAAACTGCATTGCATTGTCCTCGTAGGCTTTGTGAGTTTCAGGGTCCCTTCTTCATAAATTAAACAGAAAGTGTCTGAACATGTCACACACACCACATGCCCAAATAAGGTAGTAAAATATCAACAATACATTTACCGGTGACTACCGGTGAGTGTGGTTTTATTTCCTCCTCTACTATGTCATCTACTGTAGTCATACGCAACAGGGAAATAATGTGACCTATTCAGGGGCTTAGGAGGTGTTTTTTTACTCTTTTTACTTTTGCTTGTTATACAAGACTTTCTACAGGAAAAAATTCCTGTAAAATCCATTTTATCTTCGGTTTTGTATGGTTTATTGTCACTCTGTAAAAGTGGCAAAACACTCTGACAACATTGTTCCCAGTAGTGACCTAGGAGTCAAAGATGTATCCCGGAATCTTCCCCATGCTGTTCCAATTCCATTTGAGCTCTGTTTCAATTCCTTTCAGAGATTTTCCTGCCCCCCAGCTCTCCTGGTAGGGTCTTTCGGAAGAATGAGCGTATTTCCCATTGACTTCCATTATACTCGTTACTCGAATCAAGCCCATCGGAGCATCTGACCTGCTAGATTTGAGTATGGAGCACTCATCAATAATCATTAGACATTGTTTTGGAATGTTAAAATATCTTCATAGACATATGATCATAAATGGAGCATTAGTGTGCAAATTATAATACTGGATGGGCTGACAGAGCGCAATTGATTATGTAGGAATGTTTCACGGTTTATAGTTTTTCAATTTTAAGCTCATAAGCCCATTTTAAAATCTATGAAAACCCCTTTAAGTGCCACTTTACATATTTTCTAATAAATTTCTAATTTTGTGTTTGTCTCTGCAAACCATAAGCTGAGATGAAAAGTGACAATGATCTTTACACAGAATGCATTGTTCCATACGACTAGTTAATTATGCCATAGAAATATAGATTACAGGGCTTGTAACATAATACAAATTTATATTTTTCTACTCCTTGGTAAACTCTGTCACTGTTCAAAATTAGAGGCATTAAATTATTCATATCTTACTATCATCCATTCCCCGCCAAATGACCTTGAGGGTGAAATGCTGTTCAAACCCATTAATTTTTATGATGTTTTTATTGGGATTTGAAATTAGGTATGTTATTAAGTGTTTAGAAAGGCAGCAGCAGTCAACATGGTTTTTCATGCTTTTCTATGTAGCTAGACCTTTAATTATCTATTATTACTGTGAACTGCTATTAACTTAATCGAGATGTGGATGATGGAGATAAGACTGCAGTGTAAACCCCGCTGTCATATTTTAATGAAACTTAGTTGTTCACTGAGCCTGGGAGTCCAGTGTTGCGTTCAGTTTTGTGAAACGATGAAATAGATAAGGGAAAGAGTTTTACGCTACATGTCACAGGATATCATACAATGTTTTCAAAAAATATTCAGACCCCTTAATTTTTTCTACTTTTTTTAATCTAAATTAGTAATCTATACAAAAGTTCCAAGGTTTGTGAAATGTATGGCAATTTATTCAAAATTAAAAACTGATATACCAAATTATTCAGATCCACTTCAAAAGGACCTGTCAGTTGGATATTGACCCTAACTAAAGGCATGAGTGGCCCCTTTAATACTTAGTACATTCATACCTTTGTAGTTGAATTTCATTGGGGCATTTTTGAAAAATCTGTTTTTGAAGTTTCATTCTCAAGTGCATTGAGGCGGGAACTACACCACACAGCTCTGCTGTAATTCACCACGCACCACTAGCATTGTGTCACTAATTGACATGTCACTCTTCCCTGAGAGGCCAGACTCTCCTACGCAGACACCATCATTGTCTGGGTTTGTTTCATCAAATGGGGCGGCGTCTGCTCCTGATGATGTTGCAAGATCAATCTACCAACTCCAACGTGCGCTATCATTACAACAAACCCAGACATTGAGGAACAAAGTGGCCTTCATCATTCTAATAACATTACCCTATGAGACAGGTGTCTCCCACACCACCATTTCAACCATTCGTGCAGCTTGATGCAGCCCTCCAAATGCTGCAAAGCAAATATAATTTTTAATATCTAAGGCAACGAAGACTCTTTCATCAAGTAGAAAAATCTTTATTGGTCCCAATGTACATGAGGGGATAAAAACAGCATGTTTCGGCCAACGCAGGGCCTTTATCAAGCCATAAAAAAGTTGTGCACCTTTTTATGGCTTGATAAAGGCTCCGCGTTGGCCAAAACATCGTATAGTTTTTATCCCCTCATGTACATTGGGACCAATAAAGATTTTTCTACTTGATGAAAGAGTCTTCGGTGGCTTGGATATTACAACATACCCCATGAGTTTGGATAAATCCTAGTGCATGACTGGTATAATTGCTGTTCCAATACAGGGATAAATAACTTTTTTACTTACATGTGTGTAATAGGTGTATTCTATAGGTGTATTGTAGGTTGACCATAAGGCTCAGACACTGTTGTTCTATCTCTCTTCTGTTTTAGGTACTCCTATTTCAAACAGCAGAATAACAATTTACAGACTCAATGAGTATGATAAATTCAACAGGATACATTGTTATTGAAAAGGTTAACACTAATGATTTCTCTCTAGGCCTAATTACTAGTGATGAGCGAGTACTAAAAAGCTCGGGTGCTCGAAGCTCGGGCCGAGCCTCCCAAGATACTCGTGTACTCGGCCCGAGCAACGAGCCCAATGTTATCCTATGGGAGACCCGAGTATTTTTGTGAAATGACCTCCCGGCAGCATGGAGAAACCCTAAAAATGGCACAAAAGTCTCAGAAGAGTGCTCAAATGACATGGCAACAGCATGGGGAAGACCCCTTGAAGCATTTATCACTCAAAAGTCACAGCTGTGAACAATTTTGTCCGCGTTTTACGCCATTTTTACGGACTCACCAGAAAACCTTCCAAAATGACCCCAAAATGATTTTTCATGGCGGAAATGTTAAGGGCACATACCCAATAGTGAGATAGATCTGGTGTATGTTACTTTTTGAGATTAATACATGAAAGATTTTACGTGAAAACATTGTGTGGCACTCCGATGTCCCTGAGAAGAGACGTACATGAAGGCCTCTTGAGTCTAATGTGCCCATTTTGAGGAAGTGAGTCTTTGTAGTATTTTCCTTTGCCAGGGCAGTCCAAAATTGTGAGGTTCACCAATGCCCCTGCATACAGACGTGCATGAGGGCCTCAAAACATTAAGTGTCCATTGTCAGGAAGTGGGTGTATTATAGTATAGCCCTTAGGCAGGGCAGCCAAAAATTGGGAGGCTCCACATTGTCCCTGGATAGAGACGTGCATGATGGCCTTTAAACCTGAAGTGCCCATTGTAAGGAAGTGGGTCTATTTCAGTATAGCCCTTTGCCAGGGCAGCCAAAAATTGGGAGGCTCCACATTGTCCCTGGATAGAGCCGTGCATTATGGCCTGTAAACCTGAAGTGCCCATTGTAAGGAAGTGGGTCTATTTCAGTATAGCCCTTTGCCAGGGCAGCCAAAAATTGTGAGGCTCCACATTGTCCCTGGATAGAGCCGTGCATTATGGCCTGTAAACCTGAAGTGCCCATTGGAAGGAAGTGGGTCTATTTCAGTATAGCCCTTTGCCAGGGCAGCCAAAAATTGGGAGGCTCCACGTTGTCCCTGGGTAGAGACGTGCATGATGGCCTCAAAACATTAAGTGTCCATTTTAAGGAAGTGGGTGTATTTCAGTATAGCCCTTAGGCAGGGCAGCCAAAAATTGGGAGGCTCCACATTGTCCCTGGGTAGAGACGTGCATGAGGGCCTCAAAACATTAAGTGTCCATTTTAAGGAAGTGGGTGTATTTCAGTATAGCCCTTTGCCAGGGCAGCCAAAAATTGGGAGGCTCCACATTGTCCCTGGGTAGAGACGTGCATGATGGCCTCAAAACATTAAGTGTCCATTTTAAGGAAGTGGGTGTATTTCAGTATAGCCCTTAGGCAGGGCAGCCAAAAATTGGGAGGCTCCACATTGTCCCTGGGTAGAGACGTGCATGAGGGCCTCAAAACATTAAGTGTCCATTTTAAGGAAGTGGGTGTATTTCAGTATAGCCCTTTGCCAGGGCAGCCAAAAATTGGGAGGCTCCACATTGTCCCTGGGTAGAGACGTGCATGATGGCCTCAAAACATTAAGTGTCCATTTTAAGGAAGTGGGTGTATTTCAGTATAGCCCTTAGGCAGGGCAGCCAAAAATTGGGAGGCTCCACATTGTCCCTGGGTAGAGACGTGCATGAGGGCCTCAAAACATTAAGTGTCCATTTTAAGGAAGTGGGTGTATTTCAGTATAGCCCTTAGGCAGGGCAGCCAAAAATTGGGAGGCTCCACGTTGTCCCTGGGTAGAGACGTGCATGAGGGCCTCAAAACATTGTTCCCATTGCAAAGGAGCGGGTCTCCTGTCGTTGTAATGTCCATTCTGCAAAGAATGGGCGAAAAAATTTACCACTGGGGGTATACCTGAAACAAAGACCTAACTATTGTAACGGTCATCATGATGGCGCATGAGGAGAAGGAGGAGCAGTCCAGCGATTATCCAAAGTCGAGAAGTGTACCCATGGGTGAGTGGAGGTACATGGCAAACTTTAAATTCCGCTCTCATTTGCTGGTGGTGTGGTGAAGTCTGGCCCAATCCAACCCTTGTTCATCTTTATCAGAGTCAGCCTGTCAGCATTTTCAGTTGACAGGCGGGTGCGTTTATCTGTAATGATTCCACCTGCGGCACTAAAAACACGCTCTGACAAAACGCTAGCAGCAGGGCAGGCCAGGACTTCCAAGGCGTAGAGAGCCAATTCATGCCACGTGTCCAGCTTGGATACCCAATAATTGTAAGGCACAGAGGAATGTCGGAGTACAGTTGTTCGATCTGCAAGGTACTCCTTCAGCATCTGGGCAAACTTAGGATTTCTTGTGGCACTACCCCGCACCTCAGGGGCTGTGGTACGTGAGGGGCTGAGAAAACTGTCCCACATCTTAAAGACTGTTCCCCTACCTCTGGCGGATTGGACTTGTGCCTCTCTCGGCTGTACGCCTCGGTTGTCCACTGATTCCTGACCTATGCCGCTAGCGTTTTGTGAGGGGAATGCTTTGCCTACTTCCGTGAGTATGGCCTTCCGAAACTGCTGCATTTTGGTTGACCTCTCCTCCACGGGAATAAGAGACAAAAAGTTCTCCTTGTAGCGTGGGTCTAACAGTGTTACCAACCAGTAATGATTGTCGGCCAAGATGTTCTTAACGCGAGGGTCATGAGACAGGCAGCTTACCATAAAGTCAGCCATGTGCGCCAGACTCTTAACAGCCAGGACTTCAGTAGCCTGACCAACAAGATGACTGAACATGCTGTCCTCCTCCTCCTCCTCCTCCTCCTCCTCCTCCTCATCTACCCTGTCCTCTGGCCAGCCACGCTGAATCGAGGATATGACTGGTGTGCATGTCATATCCTCAATTTGGCCGGAGAGTTGCTCCATGTCTTCATCCTCCTCCTCGTCATAGTCCTCCACTGCACGTTGTGATGAGACGAGGCTGGGCTGTGTGTTATCACCCACACCCACTACTGTTTCTTGCTGCAACTCATCGCGCTCCGCCTGCAATGCATCATGTTTGTTTTTCAGCAGGGACCGTTTTAGAAGGCAGAGTAGCGGTATGGTGACGCTAATAATGGCGTCATCACCACTCACCATCTTGGTGGAGTCCTCAAAGTTTTGGAGGATGGTACATAGGTCTGACATCCATCTCCACTCCTCAGGTGTTATGTGTGGAGTTTGACCCATTTCCCGACGGCTTAGGTGATGCAGGTACTCAACAACTGCCCTCTTCTGCTCACATATCCTGACCAACATGTGCAGAGTTGAATTCCAACGCGTGGGGACATCACACACCAGTCTGTGAGCCGGAAGATGCAAACGGCGCTGAAAGCCGGCAAGGCCGGCTGAAGCAGTAGGTGACTTTCGAAAATGTGCAGACAGGCGGCGAACTTTTACCAGCAGATCAGACAGCTCTGGGTATGACTTTATAAACCGCTGAACCACGAGGTTGAGCACATGGGCCACGCATGGAACATGTGTCAGCTGGCCTCGCCTCAAAGCCGCCACCAGGTTCCGGCCATTGTCACAAACGACCTTTCCTGGCTTTAGGTTCAGAGGTGTGAGCCAGTGATCTGCCTGCTGTTTCAGAGCTGTCCACAGCTCTTCTGCATTGTGGGGTTTGTCACCTATGCAGATTAGCTTCAGCACAGCCTGTTGCCGCTTCGCCGAGGCAGTGCTGCAGTGCTTCCAGCTTGTGACTGGTGTGGAGGGCACAGTGGATGAGGATGCGCAGGAGGAGGAGGAGGCTGAAGAGCATGACATTCCGGAGCTGTAGAGTGTGGGTGAAACACTGACTGAGGTAGGGCCTGCAAACCTTGGTGTGGGAAGGACGTGTTCCGTCCCTCGCTCAGACTGGGTCCCAGCTTCCACAATATTAACCCAGTGTGCCGTCAACGAGATGTAGCGGCCTTGCCCACAAGCACTTGTCCACGTGTCTGTGGTTAGGTGGACCTTGGGTGAAACAGCGTTGTTCAGGGCACGTGTGATGTTTTGTGACACGTGGTTATGCAACGCGGGGACGGCACACCGGGAGAAATAGTGGCGGCTGGGGACCGAGTAACGTGGGACAGCTGCCGCCATCAGGTCACGGAATGCTTCTGTCTCCACCAGCCTAAAAGGCAACATTTCCAGCGCAAGCAGTCGCGAAATGTTAGCATTTAGAACTGTGGCATGTGGGGTGTTGGCAGTGTATTTGCGCCTGCGTTCAAAGGTTTGCTGAATGGATAACTGAACGCTGCGCTGGGACAAGGACGTGCTTGATGATGGTGTTCTTTCTGCGTAGGCAACTGCAGGTGCAGGAGTGGAGGAGGCTTGTTCGCAGGCAGCATGGACAGAGGATTGGCTCGCATGCACAACCAGCGAAGACGTAGCAGTGACATCAGCAAGCACTGCTCCTCGACTCTGTTGTACTTCCCACAAAGTCGGGTGCTTGGCTGACATGTGCCTGATCATGCTGGTGGTGGTCAGGCTGCTAGTTTTGGTACCCCTGCTGATGCTGGCACGGCAGGTGTTGCAAATGGCCTTTTTTGAATCATCTGGATCCAACTTAAAAAACTGCCAGACTCGTGAAGACCTAACATTTGTACAGGCACCTTGTGTCGTCGTGTTGTTCCGGGGAACGGTTGCCTGACTTCTGCCTGGGGCCACCACCCTGCTTCTTACTGCCTGTTGTGATGCTACGCCTCCCTCCCCCTGTGCACTGCTGTCCTCGCTCTGCATATCCTCCTGCCAGGTTGGGTCAGTTACTGGATCATCCACCACGTCGTCTTCCTCTTCCGCACCCTGCTCCTCCTCCTGACTTGCTGACAATTGTGTCTCATCATCGTCCACCACTTGTTGAGACACGTTGCCAACTTCGTGAGAACGTGGCTGCTCAAATATTTGGCCATCTGTACAGACGATCTCCTCATGACCCACTTCAATATGAGCTGGCGAGAGGCCAGAATGTGTGAATGGAAACGTGAACAGCTCTTCCGAGTGTCCAAGTGTGGGATCATTAATGTCCGAGGAGGACGTGTACTCAGCCTGGTGGTAGGAAGGAGGATCAGGTTCAGAAATGTGCGGTGCAGTATCACGGCTACTGACACTTGACCGTGTGGAAGACAGAGTGTTTGTGGTGGTGCCAATCTGACTGGAAGCATTATCCGCTATCCAACTAACAACCTGTTGACACTGGTCTTGGTTCAAGAGCGGTGTACTGCTGCGGTCCCCAAGAATTTGGGACAGGATGTGCGAGCGACTAGATGTGGCCCTTTGTTGTGGCGAAATTAGAGCTTGCCCACGACCTCGGCCTCTGCCTGCACCACCATCACGTCCACTTCCTTGTTCCTTGCCAATGCCCTTGCGCATTTTGCAATGCTGTGCACTGCTGACGTGTATATTCACTACTTGTGCGTTATATCAAAGTTTCTGGAAATTGCACACAAGTGCACCTGTACGCTGCCACCGACAGGCACACACGTGCGGTTTTTAAATGCAAGCACGGACGCACTAAGAACCTAACACAGGTTTTAGGAGCAAAAATTAAGAACTCTGACACTATCAGCCACTGCTGACTGACGTGTATTATACACTACACTTGTGCGTTATATAATAGTTTGGTAAAAACGCACACCAGTGCACCTGTACGCTGCCACCAACAGGCACACACGTGCGGTTTTAAAAACCAAGCACGGACGCAATAATAACCTAACACAGGTTTTAGGAGCAAAAATTAAGAACTCTGACACTATCAGCCACTGCTGACTGACGTGTATTATACACTACACTTGTGCGTTATATAATAGTTTGGTAAAAACGCACACCAGTGCACCTGTACGCTGCCACCAACAGGCACACACGTGCGGTTTTAAAAACCAAGCACGGACGCAATAATAACCTAACACAGGTTTTAGGAGCAAAAATTAAGAACTCTGACACTATCAGCCACTGCTGACTGACGTGTATTATACACTACACTTGTGCGTTATATAATAGTTTGGTAAAAACGCACACCAGTGCACCTGTACGCTGCCACCAACAGGCACACACGTGCGGTTTTAAAAACCAAGCACGGACGCAATAATAACCTAACACAGGTTTTAGGAGCAAAAATTAAGAACTCTGACACTATCAGCCACTGCTGACTGACGTGTATTATACACTACACTTGTGCGTTATATAATAGTTTGGTAAAAACGCACACCAGTGCACCTGTACGCTGCCACCAACATGCACACACGTGCGGTTTTAAAAACCAAGCACGGACGCAATAATAACCTAACACAGGTTTTAGGAGCAAAAATTAAGAACTCTGACACTATCAGCCACTGCTGACTGACGTGTATTATACACTACACTTGTGCGTTATATAATAGTTTGGTAAAAACGCACACCAGTGCACCTGTACGCTGCCACCAACAGGCACACACGTGCGGTTTTAAAAACCAAGCACGGACGCAATAATAACCTAACACAGGTTTTAGGAGCAAAAATTAAGAACTCTGACACTATCAGCCACTGCTGACTGACGTGTATTATACACTACACTTGTGCGTTATATAATAGTTTGGTAAAAACGCACACCAGTGCACCTGTACGCTGCCACCAACAGGCACACACGTGCGGTTTTAAAAACCAAGCACGGACGCAATAATAACCTAACACAGGTTTTAGGAGCAAAAATTAAGAACTCTGACACTATCAGCCACTGCTGACTGACGTGTATTATACACTACACTTGTGCGTTATATAATAGTTTGGTAAAAACGCACACCAGTGCACCTGTACGCTGCCACCAACAGGCACACACGTGCGGTTTTAAAAACCAAGCACGGACGCAATAATAACCTAACACAGGTTTTAGGAGCAAAAATTAAGAACTCTGACACTATCAGCCACTGCTGACTGACGTGTATTATACACTACACTTGTGCGTTATATAATAGTTTGGTAAAAACGCACACCAGTGCACCTGTACGCTGCCACCAACAGGCACACACGTGCGGTTTTAAAAACCAAGCACGGACGCAATAATAACCTAACACAGGTTTTAGGAGCAAAAATTAAGAACTCTGACACTATCAGCCACTGCTGACTGACGTGTATTATACACTACACTTGTGCGTTATATAATAGTTTGGTAAAAACGCACACCAGTGCACCTGTACGCTGCCACCAACAGGCACACACGTGCGGTTTTAAAAACCAAGCACGGACGCAATAATAACCTAACAGGTTTTTTTGGGGAGCGACAATTACAGTACAGACAAGTCAGACACTATCTGGACTGTTTTACACTGTGTACACCAGCCCCAGATATGAAGGCTGGTATACGGTCACCACTACCCTGCCTGCCTGCCTGCCTGTATACTGCTACAATAGTCCTGACAAGGACTCTTTTGGTCACTAGCCTGTATTCAGACCTGGCTATACCCTGCCTGTATATAGCAACAATAGTCCTGAGAAGGACTCTGCTACTGTACGCCGACCTGGCTATACCCTGCCTGCCTGTATACAACTAGAATAGTCCTGAGAAGGACTTTTGGTCACACTGTTTGCAGCCCTGCAACTGAAAAAGCTATAAAGGGCCGCAAAGCTTTCCCTGAATCAGCGACACTCTCCCTACACTCACTGTCAGAATAGCTGTGAGGAGAGCACAGCGCGCCGGCCTATATAAAGGCTCGGTGACGCTGTGCAGGCCGGCCAATCACTGCAATTCCACAACTAACAGGGCTGTGGCATTGCAGTGGTCTGCCAGCCAATCCCTGCATGAGGGCTGGCTCTCAAAAGAGCGCCAACATGCAGAAATGAAGACCACGAGTAAAGCACGAGTATCGCGAGATTACTCGGTCCCCGCCGAGCAGCCCGAGTACAGTGATACTCGTGCGAGTACCGAGTAGTGACAAGCATGCTCGCTCATCACTACTAATTACTAAAACTTACAATCTTACTTGAAGTATCAGTGACAGAACTAAGAAGCTTCTCAGTATTGTACAGGTTTCACAAATCAATGCTGAACACCAAAGCAGTCTCAATGACTGATCTGTAATGTGGCTAAAATACAAGTCTCTCCAAAGTGTACCCCAGTGTGCTTTGGCCAGGTACCTCTTTTTCAGTAAGTGGATTTCCTTACCTAATACTATCATCAGAGCAAGATAATTTTTAATGCCTTAAAGGGTTTTTAACAAGATGAGATGTTATCCCATATCCTAAAGTTAGGGGACAACCTTATCATTCATGAGGTCAGACTGTTAAAAAGAATTGGATAACTTCATGTCTGACTGGTAAAACATATGATATTAATACCTATATACGTTACAACATGACATATGTTGTCTATTTACTTACCTGTACAAGCTGTAACAGTATGTTGGGTGCACAACAGGTGCCCTTAAAATATGTATCAGGAGACACTTGTCTGATGCAATTAACAAACTATTGTTTAAAAGTTAGTCAGTGTCAAATCATTTTACCAAAATACATAATGGAGACATAACTTCCTCTACTGTATATGATGTAGAGAAGAGGAGGGGATTGTGGAGACACTGGGGTCAGTGGGTGCTCTCATCCGCTGACCCGGCTGCCTTTAGAAAGACAGCATGGCCCAGGGCTCATCCCAACTGAACGCCCTACCTCCTTAACCGTGGGCGGAACACTACTCAGACAACACAGGATGAGGGAATCACAATATTAAGACTTTATTGGATCCTCAAACAATTAACGGCATATGGCACATAACCAGCAAAAGCACAGAATGTAACCGGCAACAGTTTCTCACCCTTTCGCTGGCTCACCAGGGATTAGAATGTCGGTGCCTCAGAGCTTCCAGGGCTACTTACTCCAAACCAGCAGCACTTTCGGCGGGCACCCACCAAGAATGGAATAACGCCAGATTTAGGAAGTTGGCTGAGGACCACAAAGCCTTTAGTCAGGTGACGGGATTGTCCTAAGTTGGATTCCTTCCTTAGGTAGTCCTTGATATCTCAGCCGAATCCTTGCATTCGATGCTGAAGTCCATGTAGTATTATAGTCCAGGTTTGGTTATGGCTTACCAATCGGATCCGCATATCCTAGATTGGTATCATGTAGCAAGAGTCTAGCTGGGCAGTGGACAGTCCTCCTTCTTATACCCCTGAGCTCTCCATTCAAACCATTGGGGTCTTCATGATTGGTGGATAAGACTGGGCTCTTATTGGCTAGATTTCAAGCCGTATACAAAATATCCCGAGTAGTAATGGTCTCTGGCAGAGATGAGGAAGAGACAGCTAAGTTACATCGCATCTAGCAATACACATAGTAATACAATGGGAGGTTCGCATAATTGATTTGTCTGGGTATCTGACCTTCATTGGCCAAGGCAATTACATGAGTCAACAAGAACTTTAACACTAGACTCCTAAAGCTGGTGTCACACACAGCGACAACGACAACGACGTCGCTGCTACGTCACCATTTTCTGTGACGTTGCAGCGACGTCCCGTCGCTGTCGCTGTGTGTGACATCCAGCAACGACCTGGCCCCTGCTGTGAGGTCGCCGGTCGTTGCTGAATGTCCAGCTTCATTTTTTGGTCGTCACTCTCCCGCTGTGACACACACATCGCTGTGTGTGACAGCGAGAGAGCGACGAAATGAAGCGAGCAAGGAGCAGGAGCCGGCATCTGGCAGCTGCGGTAAGCTGTAACCAGCGTAAACATCGGGTAACCAAGGGAAGACCTTTCCCTGGTTACCCGATATTTACCTTCGTTACCAGCCTCCGCTCTTGCTGCCAGTGCCGGCTCCTGCTCTGTGCACATGTGGCTGCAGTACACATCAGGTAATTAACCCGATGTGTACTGTAGCAAGGAGAGCAAGGAGCCAGCGCTAAGCAGTGTGCGCGGCTCCCTGCTCTCTGCACTGTGACATGTAGCTGCAGCACACATCGGGTTAATTAACCCGATGTGTACTGTACCTAGGAGAGCAAGGAGCCAGCGCTAAGCGCGGCTCCCTGCTCTCTGCACTGACATGTAGCTGCAGCACACATCGGGTTAATTAACCCGATGTGTACTGTACCTAGGAGAGCAAGGTGCCAGCGCTAAGCGCGGCTCCCTGCTCTCTGCACATGTAGCACAGCGACGTTATGATCGCTGCTTCTGCTGTGTTTGACAGCTAAGCAGCGATCATAACAGCGACTTACAAGGTCGCTGTTACGTCACAGAAAATGGTGACGTAACAGCGACGTCGTTGTCGCTGTCGCTTAGTGTGAACCCAGCTTAAGAGTCTTGTAGAAACAATGAGGGGCTTATCCCCCGTTTATAAACAAACTATCATCATGTCTGGCTGAATTTTAAGAAACTTAACCCATGCTAGGCACTGACAGAGTCCATGTCGTCACAGGGATCATAAGCATACACTGATTAATTGAGAAACATGGTGGATGGGTGGCACGGTGGCTCAGTGGTTATCACTGTTGCTTTGCAGCGCTGGGATCCTGGGTTCAAATTCCACCAAGAACAACATGTGGAAGGAGTTTGTATGTTCTCCCCGTGTTTGCGTGGATTTACTCTGGATTCTCCGGTTTCCTCCCAAAGTCCAAATACATACAGATAGGGAATTTAGATTGTGAGCCCCAATGGAGACAGTGATGATGATGTCTGTAAAGTGCTGTGGAGTTAATGGCGCTATATAAACTGAATAAATATTATGCTATGTATGTTTTAAAAAAATAGATTTCCTCTAGGTATTAATATTAGACAAAACTTAATATACCACAATGAATGCTCTAATTATTTATTATTAATCTTGTTTAATTTAATAGTCACTTGTAAATGTTGGTAGCCTTGTGATTGTTTTTTCCTGTCATGTGTTAACCACAAGATATGACAAAATACAACGTTTGTTCGCTTTGTATTGTGCAATACTTAAGCACAAGTATCTAAAATGTCCGGCATTTTAACTTTTTAGTGGTGGTAGAGCTTTTTATTTTTTTGAATATTTTTTGCTACAATAAACTATTGGATTTTATGGAATACCCTTATGCAGGAGTCAAATTTTTCTTCACTTTCTGATGTGCCGCATCTTAGGCTATGTGCCCACGGGAGAAAGTACCCATGGATTTTGTCGCAGAAAACCCGCAGATTTTCTAGATTTTCCAGATAAATTTGTGGGTTTACACAAGTACAGACACTCCCCATGTTATCCTATGGGATTTTGGGAGTGCTGTATCAATGCTGCAGTATTTGCGGCTGCGGAAAATGCTGCGGATTTCCCGCAACCGCACGTAACTGCATGTCCATTATTCATGCAGAATTATCTGCGGAATTCCTGCCTTTTCACTATGGAGACACAGGCGAGAATTCCGCATGAAATATGCAAGTTTTCCGCAACAATTCCGCAGAAATACCACAGCAATGGATAGCTGTGGATTCCGGGGAGTTGCTGCGTGAACCTGCGGAAATACCTGCAGAAATGTCCGCAGGTACGATCTCCCGTGGACACATGGCCTTAGGGGAGAGGATTTCCATTTGGGTGAGCAGGCTATAGATTTTTTCCCTTTTTCTTTTTTTTTTAACTTCTCATTTTGGTACACACTCTTTACGTAATCACACTACTGGTACACCAGGTGCCCCCTGCTATTTTCATACATATGTCACTAGTACCTTCTTATCTGGCTGCTCTCTACAGTCTCTGGCTCTCTGGGTCTGAATAGGGTTAATGCGACCAACCTGTGGGTACACAATGCATGAGCTTGAAGTCTGCCACTGTGCTTTCACCAGTCTTGGATGGCTTTCCTAATTTTCTTTGGTGCGAGTTTCCTTTTCCTCTTCTCCCAGCTGGACATACACACGCACACAGAAAGGTATCTTATATCAAACACCACCCAGATCCGATGCATTGCAAATCTCACACCTTGAAAAATCAGTTTCTCTACTGTAGTGTCCTCTTACACATTGTAATTTAACACACCAAAAAGATCCCACCAACCTTTGTTATTAGCACCTTCACGACCAAGGATGTATATGTAGCGCCCCTGAAGCCATCAGGGTGCTACAAGGTTCTGCATCCTACCCCCTTAGGGACCCAGAACCCCAGTGCCGGTAAGACCAAAAACCTAGGTAATCCCAGTTGTTCCCAACAATCCCCCATACAATGTTACCCAGCTAGGGTGGGACCATGGATGGCCACCTAGAGGTGGAGCCACTCCAGTCCACTAGTTGACCGGGTGGAGGGGCAGACTGTGGAGTGTAGTCAGAACAGTGTTGAGAGCAGGAGGGTGAAGGTGTGACTGAGCAACCTCTGGACTCAGATTGACGGTGACCTGGCACCGAGGAAAGGTAGTTGCCATTGGAGTACGGGGGAGTACTCCCGCCGGAACTACGCACCAACGGGGTACGGGACCCTAGGACAGGATAGAGCTTCAAGTTGCACATTCCATCAGCCCCAGCAAAACCTGTAGCGGCGGCTCCCTACACTTAGCCGCATCATCGCAAGTGGCGTCACAAATAACTTTATTCACAAATCCCCTGTAAATATCCCCCATTATAAAAAGGCCCAGGTCACGGAACCGGTAACGGCCACCACCGTGACACTCCCAATAGAGACACTGCCTGGAACCAAGTACCCCATATCCCTGGGTGCTACAATCCTTTTTCTTGGGGTCACGAACAGGATTGAACTGGACCCGGTAAAACCGGGTGACGTGTGCCTTAAAAGTTGTATTATATGGACTGAACATTACTATCTGAAAAACCGCCGCCATTTTGCTGTGAAAAATAACTGCGCCACAGCAGACTAAAAGGCGCAAAAAGAAAGCCCTGACCCCTTGGAGTATCAGGAATGTAAAACGAAACCAGAAGCAGGGAGCCTGGAGACCTTGCACCAGAATGCCTCCAGGACTGTTACTGACAACATGTCTGCCCCAGAGGATCGTGCCAGTGTCCCAGTCCAACCAGGGACCTGGACTGCAGAGAGGCTAGAGGCGGAGGTCCAGCGGCTGTGCTGGACTCTGCGAGCGGGGCACTTGCAGCGAGTCGAGGAGTGGAAGGCGGAGATGATTGTGGTGGTGGCAGCCATGCGGGCCCTAGAGAAAGGAGCGCCGCTTGACAAGGCTGCACCGATCCAGTTACCGGGATCCGTCCTCAACCAGGCTGTGTCACCACCAGAGCGACCAGAAACGTCACCTTCTCCACTGGAGAAGGACACGGTGTTGCCAGCTTCCCCTGCCAGACCAGAAGCGGTCACACAACCTTCTCCGCTGGTGAAGGAGCAAGCACCATCTTCACCAGTGGTGATTGCTCAGCCTGCTAAGTCATCAGGAGCCGCGGAGGAGGCCAACCCCAGTGATGACGACCATCACCAGGTACTGTGCCTAGTTGCTGTCGAAGCTCCGGGAGCAAGCTACCCTGTTCCAGGTAGCGGGAAAGTCACGGTCGTCACCTGGGAGCAGGCCTGTGTCGAGGAGGACACCCGTGGAGGCTGCCAGGCTATGATCACTCAGTTGGCCCTGGAGCGGGAGCAGCGGGAGGTGTGCCAGGCGCAGGCGGAGGCCAGAGATCTCCAAGAGAAGCAGCGCTTGCGGCTCGCCACCTACCGTGCCTGGGGCCAGATGTACCAGGGTGTGGTGGAGCGGTTCAGCCTGAAAAGCAGATGGGGGTTCATTGCAGAGCCCGGCCTGAAGGAGGGAGTGTTCATCTCCCGCTGGGATGTGAGACCCCATCTCCCCAAAGGACACCCTGATCGGGACTTGCATGTGGGTGACAAAGTGGCCTACACCCGGCACTATGGAGAGCGGGGCTGGTATGCCCTTGATGTGGAGGTTTGCTAATCTGATCAGTAGACATGTGCAGCTAATATGCGTCTGTGGATTGGAGACGCACTCATGTCTGTAACCCCTTAGATCGTGCAGTCAAACTCTGACAGCGCAATCTAATGCAATTCGGCAGGGATCACTGGGTGCCAATGGGTTGTTATGACAGTGCAGGGTCACCTGATAACCCTTGTTGCTGTCATCACTCACTACCTGTTAATGGTGGCTGAGTGGCGGCATTCACAGAGATCGGCATTTCTGCTGATCAGAGTGATGCTGTAAGCACTGCTCTGATCAGCAGGCATAAGTCCCCTAAGGGGACTATTAATATCAATAAAAAAAAGTTTAAAAAATATATATAAAAAAACCCCTAAGGCTGTGTCCGCACTTTGCGTTTCCACCTGCGTTTCAGCTGCTTTTTAGGTCCGTTTTGAACTGCAGCGTTTTCATGCCAAAAGGCATGCGTTTTGATTTTCCAGTAAAGTCAATGAAAAGTGGGGATGTTTAGTCCGCACTTAGCGTTTCCAAACGCAGCATTTAACTTGCATAATTTGTGGCAAAAACCATGCGTTCAAAGAAGCAGCATGTCAATTGTTTTTGCCATTTGGTCTGCGTTTTGCTAACATTGAAGTCAATGAGAAGTTGTAAAAAGCAAGCAAAATCCAAATTTCAGCGTTTTACCTGCAGAAAGAATGCGTTTTGGACTACATAAACGCATGCTTTTCTGACTTCAAAATAATGGAATAATATGTCCCTTTACACACACACATAGTCCGAAAATTAAATTAAAGGAAATTATTTGATTATTGATATTTTAGCTAAAAATAGTATAAAACCCGCTATAATTTTATTAAAAACAACTATTTTCGGTATGATTTTATAAATTATATTTTTTTTCTTTTTTTTCCCCCTTTTTTCTTAGTGTTTGTATGTTAAAACTTTATTTAGGTGTGTCTTTGTGTTCAAAACGCATCTGAGTTTTGGCAATGGAAAAGCAGGTAAAAAGCGCTAAAAACGCAGCAAAAAAGCAGTAAATACGCATGCGTTATTAGCGCTATTTTGTGGTCAAAAGCAACTTTGGCAAAATCAATTACTGCAAGAGGATGCGTTTTGGACGACGCAAAGTGCGGACACTGCCTAAGAGTTCAAATAACCCCCTTTTGCCTCATTGAAAATGAAACACAAAAAAAATTAAAAAATTACATATATTTGGTGTTGCAGAGTTCAGAATTGCCCGATCTATCAAAATATAAAACAAATTACTCTGATCGGTAAAGCGATAAAAAAAAAAAAAAAAAAAATATTCCAGAATTAAAGCTTTTTTTGGTCACCGCAACATTGCAATAAAATGCAATAACAGGTGCTAAAAATGTTGCATCTACTCAAAAATGGTATAATTAAAAAACATCAGCTCAAGATGCAAAAAATAAGCTCTCACACAGTCCTAGATCTGCTGCGAGCTCGAAAAAACAGTGCCAAAAGCGCAATTTTTTTTTTTTGTTTTTGTTTTTACAAACTTCTGAATTTTTTTTCGTCACTTACGGTAGGTATCTACGAACTCATACTGACCTGGACAATCATATTACTAGGTCAGTTCTGCCATAAAGTGAACATGGTAAATAGAAAAAAATATTGTGGAATTGCACTTTTTTGCAATTTTACCGCACATGGAGTTTTTCCCCATTTTTTAGTACAATATGGGGCAAAATAATCACGTCATTCAAAAATACAACTCGTCCCACAAAAAACAAGCCCTCATATGGCTATATTTATGGAAAAATAAAAAAAGTTATGTCTCTTTGAAGAAGGGGAGTAAAAGATGAAAACTCGGAAAAAAACACCTGGGGGTGAAGGGATTAATGTACAGACACACAAATACACTATAGCCAATTTACAAACCTATATGTATACACTATGCATCAGGACATTGCAATAAATGTATACATTTCCATACCTCCCAACTTTGAAAGAATGGAAAGAGGGACAAAGTTTGCGGCGCGGCAAATTTTTAGGCCACGCCCATGACCACGCCTCTAACCACACCCAGTCAGCAGTGACGATCATTGTTTTAGAAACAATAATTAAAAAAATATACATAGATTTATTTCTAAGTAGTAAATTAAAATATAAATGCAAACTTGGCAGTGTTACTTTTAAACTAGAATATTTTAGACCATAAAATTCTGTTTTAAAGCAGATCTGTCCCCTAAATCTGCCCCATGTACAAAACTGCAGACTTCATGACAGAACCGCTCTTTTAGATAAAATATCTGTAATACTGTGCTTTTGGTTAATGGGAGAAATTAGTGAATACGGGCGACATACTGTTCTGATTGTTCCAATTGTGGAGACACAGTGGTCAGTGGGTGCTCTCGTCCGCTGATCCAGTCGCCTTTAAAAAGACAGCGTGGCCCAGGGCTCATCCCAACTGAATGCCTGACATGCTTAATCCCTCCCTCTCCTCCTCAGCTGTGATCCGATTGCAGGATCAGATCACCGTGTAATGGCTCATGCTCACAGCACAGCAGAAGCCGAAGGTCATTAGCATATCGCATCACATGTGATATGCCAGTGTGACCTCAGCTTGATATGTGCGCACGTTGACTTCATTGTCACCCCGCGGCTCTGTCTGTCGCGTCCTGGTTAGCGATCACCCGTGAAGGATTCACCGGTGACCGCAAATCCCGAGTGACTGAAGTGAGCAGCGCGATCAGCGGTAACGTCACTCAGGTTACCCGCGGCCAGCTGGAGTCCTCCATCTGAGACCGCAACTCACCTGTGTTATCATCGCTGATCGCGCTGCTCACTTCAGTCACTCGGGAAACTTGCTGTAACAGTTGGACGATCCAGCAGTGGCCGCGGGTAACCTGAGTGACGTCATCGCTGATCGTGCGGCTCACTTCAGTTGCTGCGTGGAGCTGATAGAGAGCGGTCTGGTCTGTGACCGCTCCTGTCAGCTTCATGTAGCAGAGCTGGATGCGTCGCGGAACCTCATGTGGATTACGTCGAACCTGGAGGGGTATTTGGGAATTAATAAAGTGGTGAAAGAGGGTGGGTTTTTTTGTCTTTTACTCCAAATAAAGGATTTTTTCAGGTGTGTGTGTTTATTTTCTTTAACTTACAGGTTAATCATGGAAGGTATCTCAGGGAGACGCCTGCCATGATTAATCTAGGACTTAGTGGCAGCTATGGGCTGCCATTAACTCCTTATTACCCCGATTGCAATCGCACCAGGTCAATTCAGGATGAGCCGGGTAGAGTCCCGGGACTGGCGCATCTAATGGATTCGGCAATTCCGCGCGGCTGCTGGCTGATATTGTTAGGCTGGGGGGCTCCCCATAACGTGGAGCTCCCCATCCTGAGAATTCCAGCCTTCAGCCGTGTGGCTTTACCCTGGCTGGTATGAAAATTGGGGGGGGACCGCACGTCGTTTTTTTAAATAATTTATTTATTTTACTCCACAATATAGACCTGCCCACTGGTGGCTGTAATTGGTTGCAGTGAGACAGCTGTCACTCAGCGTGGGGGCGTGTCTAACTGTAACCAATCATAGGTGCTGGTGGGCGGGGAAAGCAGGGAATATGAGATGGAATAATGAGTGGCCGGCATTTTCAAAAGAGGAAAAGCCGCCGGAGCAGTGTGAACGCCGTGCAGCGAGACGCCAGGGAGCTGTGAGTATGAGAGGGGGGGGAGACTGACAGACAGAGAGAGAGAGACCGACCGACGATAGTACAGATAGTACACACATATATTTGAAGAAAAATTCACAAAATTCACATAAACAGACGTAAATCTACACACAGTCATACACACATCATACACACAGACACATTAGCGGTATTAATATGGGGAAGCCGGCAGCAGCCTTACTCACCTCCCCCGCTTGTCTTCGTCCAGCTCCTCTAGGGTATGTGGCTGTGCAGGCCACACTGCATGATGGCTGGGGGCAAATACAGCACAGGGGGCATAGACAGCACTGGGTGGGGCATATATGTTACTGGGGTCACCAGGGGGTATACACATTACTGGGGGTGCATAAACATCACTGGGGGCATCCATGTTACTCGGGTGGCATACACATTACTGGGGTCAGTGGGGGGGGCATACACATTATGGGGTCCGTGGAGGGGGCATAAACATTACTGGGGTCAGTGGGGGGGCATACACACTACTAGGGCCTGTGGAGCCTACATACTGACAGTGGTGGCCTGTGGGGCATACATACTGGCCCTAGGTATGCTTAGGGCACAGGCTGGCAGTGCTGGAAGACGCTGAAGGCCCAAGCTGGCAGCACTGGAGGGTGCTGAGGGCATAAGCTGGCAGCACTGCGGGGGGGGCGCTGAGGGCACAGACTGGCAGCACTGCGGGGGGGGCGCTGAGGGCACAGGCTGGCAGTACTGGGGGGGAGGGTGCTGAGCACACTGGCTGGCAGCACTGGGGGGCACTGAGGGCACAGGATGGCAGCACTGAGGGCACAGGATGGCAGCACTGAGGGGGCACTGAGGGCTCCTCTGGCTGCTTTCTCTGAGTCCCCTCTGTTTCTGCTTTTTCTATTGCAGGTACAGGGGGACCTGAGAAGACACAAGTGCTGGACTCTCCCCTGCTCCCCCCTCCTGCACTCACTCTGCACTGTCCTCCTGGAGGCACACTGCCCCCCCCTCCTGCACTCACTCTGCACTGTCCTCCTGCACTCACTTTGCACTGTCCTCCTGCACTCACTCTGCACTGTCCTCCTGCACTCACACTGCTCCCCCCTCCTGTAGGCACACTGCTCTCTCCCTGCTGCACTCACTCTGCACTGTCCTCCTGCACTCACTCTGCACTGTCCTCCTGCACACACTCTGCACTGTCCTCCTGCACTCACACTGCTCCCCCCTCCTGTAGGCACACTGCACTGTCCTCCTGCACTCACTCTGCACTGTCCTTCTGCACTCACTCTGCACTGTCCTCCTGCACTCACACTGCTCCCCCCCCTCCTTTAGGCACACTGCTCCCCCCTCCTGCACTCACTCTGCACTGTCCTCCTGCACTCACACTGCTCCCCCCTCCTGCAAGCACACTGCTCCCCCCTCCTGCACTCACTCTGCACTGTCCTCCTGCACTCACTCTGCTCCCCCCTCCTGCAAGCACACTGCTCCCCCTCCTGCACTCACTCTGCACTGTCCTCCTGCACTCACACTGCTCCCCCTCCTGCAGGCACACTGCTCCCCCCTCCTGCACTCACTCTGCACTGTCCTCCTGCACTCACACTGCTCCCCCGTCCTGTAGGCACACTGCTCTCTCCCTGCTGCTGCTGCTCTTACCTCAGTTGCAGAACAAACGAAGCAGCCACTGTGGAGAGCCAGTCACATGTGAGGATCCTGGGCAGAAGAGGCAGGCAAAGGGGGCGTGGCCAGCATAGAGCGAGCAGCAGGAGGGGACAAGGAAGGCATCCCAAGGAGTGTATGTGTCCAGCATTCAGAGGGGGCGTGGACGACAGCAAAGGGGCGTGCCCACCAGCATAGATGCCATGGAAGGCATCCAGAGATTGAGGCCTGCATCCGGAGGGGGCGTGGTCCGCAGAGTGCGGGGGCGTGGCAGCTGCCTCTCACTACACTGCGGGATTACAGAGCTCCTGGGCGTGAGAACGGGACTGGAGTATATCAGGGCTGTCCCGCTGTATCCGGGACGGTTGGGAGGTATGCATTTCCTATCCACAAAAACTGTGATATGCATAAGGCTCTTTGTCAAGCACCGGAACTTCCTAATACTCTGGCCAAAAGGGGAAAGGTAATATTGACTAAAGTAGAAAAAGTGGTATGAAAAGAGCAAAGATGGCCCCATTTGCATAGGTAATCCCATAATGCAAGGAAGTAATACAATGAAGGGGATAATATAGCAAGTCAGAAGGATTGGTTAGACCAGTGGTTCCCAAACTCCAGTCCTCACGACACCCAACAGGTCATGTTTTCAGGATTTCCTTAATATAGCACAGGTGATGCCTTGATAATGATTCCATCACCTGTTCAATAGTAAGGAAATCCAGAAAACATGACTTGTTGGGGGACATGAGGACTGGAGTTTGGGAAACACTGGGTTAGACCATAATAGAGTTTTAAGGTTAAAATTTGGGGGTGCCCTAGCTTCCATTGGGACCCGCCAAGGGAGTGAATGCATATTAAGCTCAACTGAGCTAGTTGGGCCGCGTGGTGATGTTTAACCAAGTTTGTAACCTACTTAACAGTAAAAGTTAAAGAATGAATTTGTAATAAGCTCAGGGTCTAGAGTTAAGCTGGTGTCACACACAGCGACAACGACGTCGCTGCTACGTCACCATTTTCTGTGACGTTGCAGCGACGTCCCGTCGCTGTCGCTGTGTGTGACATCCAGCAACGACCTGGCCCCTGCTGTGAGGTCGCCGGTCGTTGCTGAATGTCCAGCTTCATTTTTTCGTCGTCGCTCTCCCGCTGTGAAGCACACATCGCTGTGTGTGACAGCGAGAGAGCGACGAAATGAAGCGAGCAGGGAGCAGGAGCCGGCGTCTGGCAGCTGCGGTAAGCTGTAACCAGCGTAAACATCGGGTAACCAAGGGAAGACCTTTCCCTGGTTACCCGATATTTACCTTCGTTACCAGCCTCCGCTCTTGCTGCTAGTGCCGGCTCCTGCTCTGTGCACATGTGGCTGCAGTATACATCAGGTAATTAACCCGATGTATACTGTAGCAAGGAGAGCAAGGAGCCAGCGCTAAGCAGTGCGCGCGGCTCCCTGCTCTCTGCACTGTGACATGTAGCTGCAGCACACATCGGGTTAATTAACCCGATGTGTACTGTACCTAGGAGAGCAAGGAGCCAGCGCTAAGCGCGGCTCCCTGCTCTCTGCACATGTAGCGACGTTATGATCGCTGCTGCGTCGCTGTGTTTGACAGCTAAGCAGCGATCATAACAGCGACTTACAAGGTCGCTGTTACGTCACAGAAAATGGTGACGTAACAGCGACGTTGTTGTCGCTGTCGCTTAGTGTGAACCCAGCTTTAGGTTTACATTGTGGTGCACAAATTAAGAAGAGATCCCCATTCAGATTATGAGAAAAACTTCCAGCTAGAAGCATGTTTGGCTTATCTTGTAGCAAATGGAATCAAATTTTGGACTTTTTTCAGCATACATAAGTTGTTAGTGATAAGTTTAGCTCAGTAGAATTTCAAAGTTTATATTTAACAGAAGTGGGCCTTATTTGATTCTAAAAGCTTCTTCAAATGAGACTCCTTTTCAGGAACAAGTTTCTGCTGGGAACTCTTTTTATAAGAACCAATTTTAATAAGTAAGCCCCTAATCGTGGTTTTATGGGCCTACCAAGAAACAATTGGTGAGGTGTCAAATAGGAGGTGGTTCCCAAAGTCGGCTGAAAATGCTGATTGTATTTCTAGGCATACCTTAGCTTAATTGAACAAGGACAATTGCTAATTGAAAATAGAATTGCAAGAGCATAAGTCATGCAGGTTAATGAATAGTGAGCAGTGATCAGAACAATGAGTAATTAAAATCTAAGTAGCAGACAGAAAGGGAAGAAGATTCAAAAAACAAAAATATTCTAAAATACAGGTTGTGGGCCACTGACTTACAAATAAAACCAACGGATGTGGTATTAGGAGTTAGATAGTCAAGTTAGTTTGGTCCCTGCATAAAGAGCGTTGAGGGTTGGATTTACCTAGAGATACCGTATATCAAAATTCATCTCCCATTACAAGAGGGCCACACGAGGGAGTACCTTTCTTTTCAGTTGGTGGAAAAAAAGAGACTTGATCTCTCTTTGGAGCATAATAAAAAATGAGAGATATAGGTTTACCTTTAATGGTCCCTGACACTAAGGCGGGCTTTACACGCTGCGACATCGCTAGCAATTGCTAGCGATGTCGAGCGCGATAGCACCCGCCCCCGTCGTACGTGCGATATCTGGTGCTTGCTGCCGTAGCGAACATTATCGCTACGGCAGCTTCACACGCACAAAACTGGTCGGCGACGTCGCTGTGACCACCGAAGAATCCCTCCTTCAAGGGGGAGGTGCGTTCGGCGTCACAGCGATGTCACCATGACGTCACTAAGCGGCCGGCCAATAGAAGCGGAGGGGCGGAGATGAGCGGGACATAACATCCCGCCCACCTCCTCCCTTCTGCATTGGCGGTGGACGCAGGTAAGGAGATGTTTGTCGTTCCTGCAGTTTCACACACAGCGATGTGTGGTGTTGCAGGAACGACAAACAACATCGTATCTGCAGCAGTAATGACATTATGGAAATGAACGACGTGACACAGATCAGCGATTTTTTACGCTTTTGCGCTCGTTCATCATCGCACCTAGGATTTACACCTTGTAATGTTGCTACCGGCGCCAGATGTGCGTCACAAACGATGTGACCCCGATGATATATCGGTAGCGATGTCGCAACGTGTAAAGCCTGCCTAAGAGGTAATGCCCATCAGGATCCTGAAGAACACCTTGAGGAAAAAACTGGTATTTTTTGCGTTGTGATCCTATTTTGTGAAGCCAAAGACTGTAAAATAATCTCTCATGTACAGCAAAACTCTGTAGAAGAGCTTCCCCATCTCTCACCAGTCTGACCATGTGTGAATGTTTTCACTTCAGTCAACATTTTTTTTTTAAGGTTGAAACTCCATTTTATAAACATTTTTGTTTAAACTCTGTATGGCATAATGACAAGATCTGCACCTATATCAAGAATTGGGTCTCCTGACCCCAGTTATGTGTCCTGCTGGAGAATAAAGGCCCCGTTACACGCAACGACGTATCTAACAATATTTCGCCGTGGTCACGGAGTCCGTGACGCACATCCGGCATCGTTAGCGACGTCGTTGTGTGTAACAGCTCCGAGCGAGTGTTAGCGATAAAAAATACTCACCTTATCGTTGATCGTTGACACGTCGTTCATTTTCATAAAATCGTTGCTGTTGCAGGACGCTGGTTGTTCGTCATTCCTGCTGAAGCACACATCGCTACGTGTGACACCTCAGGAACGAGGAACAACCTCGTACCTGCGGCCGCCCGCAATGAGGAAGGAAGGAGGTGGGCGGGATGTTACGCCCGCTTATCTCCGCCCCTCCGCTTTTTTTGGGCGGCCACTTAGTGATGCCGCTGTGACGCTGCATGAACCGCCCCCTTAGAAAGGAGGCGGTTTGCCGGCCACAGCGACGTCGCTAGGCAAGTAAGTCGCGTGTGACGGGTCCTAACGATGTTGTGCGCCATGGGCAGCGATTTGCCCGTGATGCTCAATCGACGGGGGCGGGTGCTTTCACCAGCGACATCGCTAGCGATGTCGCTGCGTGTAAAGCCCCCTTAAATGAACAGGTGGCAAAGCATATATATCGCTTTCTCCATTTGCTATTTGCTAGCTGAAAAAAGTGGGATTCTCCTTTTAGACATACTCCTAGGAGTAGAATATTCGACACAGTGATGATAGTTGTCTCTTGTGGGGAACCACTGAGTGGTATAGTACGGGAAGAAATGCATTTTATGAAGCTGATGGACTTATAAGGCACAAAGGCTATTTGTTAGTGAGAGAAAACTAATAATATATAGTATATATTTATCTAAAGACTACACCACTATGGTACCTGAAGAACAAATGACAACAGTCTATCCAAAAGGGATATATCCTTCTCAACATTGAAATTGCAGCATCAAGAAGGAAAAGTCATGGAATTCTGAAAATCATAGAATCTTTAGACATTTTAATGATATGTAAATACTGAAAAAAGGAAACTATACATTTTCAAAACATCTCATTTTATTCTGTATTGAGTGTGAGCACCATGTGCACAGAAATAAATGCTCTTACCATGTTGGCATGTTATCAATGAGGTAATTAATGGTTGTCTGAGGAATGTTTTACAATTCTGAATGCACTTGGGTACACAAATCATGAAAGGGGTTGTCCACTACTTTTACATTCATGGCTTATCCTTATTATAAGTCATCAATGTCTGATCGGCCGGGGTCTGACACCCCACACCTCAGCCGGTCAGCTGTTCTCGGTCCTGCCGGTGGCAGCAGCCAGCCGTAAATGGTCAATTCCGGAGCTGCTCCGTCTTTTGTTAGTGGCCGCAGTTGAGTGCAGCATATCCGTCTTCCATTCAGATCAATAGGAGTCAGATGTGCAGTATCCGGCCGCAGTCGCTATCAAAAGACAGAGCAGCTCCGGATTTGATCATTTATGGCTGCCTGCTGCCACCGGCAGAACCAAGAACAGCTGATCAGTGAGGATGAGGGGTGCCAGTCCCTGGCCAATCAGACATTCATGACCTATTCTAAGGATAGGCCATCAATGTAAAAGTGTGACGCCCTGGCTGAGCCAGGTAGTCACAGATAGGGCCCCGCACTACACCGGTCCCCTAACAAGGTGACAGCAGCCAAACATTTAAAACCCTAGTCACCTCCCTCAGTGCTTGATGGACACACCAGGGGTCGGAGCCAGGCGGTTGGTAGACGCCATCGAGGAGTTCAGATGGCCTGAGGCGGGAAAGTGAGTTCATGTCTAGAGTTAAAGGTGGAGAGGTGTGTGGACTGGAGCTGTGTGCAGCTCCAGCAGAGGCGAGAACCAAAACCTGAACCAGTGCCAGGGTAGGAGCCCTGGTACTGCTGGCTAGGAGACAGACGGCGGTCTCCGTCTGCAGGAGCCGAGAAGACGGCTCGGTGGAACCGAGGTGGACCGGGACAAGGTAGTGGCCCGCCGGTACCGACCCGGGGAACCGACTCGGAAACCGGAGCACAAAAGTGGGTACTCAGACCCTGAAGCTAGGTCCAGAAGCTACTGGGGGCTAACTAATTAACTGATTGCGGCCAGGACTATAGGCCCTGTCCCACCCAAAGTCCTGACTGAAGGCAATAGCCCAACGAGGGGGATAGAAAGCCACTGCCACGGCAGAGAAATCCCACGGGCTAGCGTCTGCGGGCAAAGGGCTCCTCAGGCAACCACAAGCCGGGGAGCAGACTCCTGAAGTTACAAGCACAGGTAGTCCACCATCACAAAGCAGGTACGGGAGAAAGACGGAGACCACCAACCCAGTGGGGGACCAGACTGCAGCCGGCTGCGGGTACCGACCACCATCACCTTGGTTTACCAGAGACTCGTGTGTTTACTAATAGTGACTACATCAGTGCCCTCCAGCCGCCCATCTCCCTGCACCACCCAACTCCACCCAACGGGTCCCAGGGCCACCATCCCTACCCATGTAGGGGTTAACAATTTGCTGCACAACATCTCCCCCGGGTGCCTTATAACTGCAGCGGTGGTGTGCACCTTCACCACATCCCGTGGATGGCATCACGAACTTAACACAGCTCCGGCTGTACACATACGTCCCCAAGCCAGAAACCCCTTTTTGATCGGAGTGACCGCAGGACCCCTGGGTCCGGAGACCCTCGAGCCACCTACTGAAGGTCCGGACCCGAGCGGCTCGGCTGCCGAGCACGGGGCGCACAAAAGTAGTGGACAACCTCTTTATGATACACTCCAGCTCCTTTTGTAATTGTCAACCAGTGTTGTCTCAGATGTTGGAGACAAGTCCCGAGATGCACATTTAGGAAATGCAGGCTGCTCACAGTTGTACAAGCAACTTGCAGCCTGGAATTCTGTTACAAAATATCTCCTGGGACATTTTAGAGAAATGGTCATACCACTGGTAAACAGCCAAGTCAATATAATACCTAGCTATTAGAGTGTGACACCTTGACAAAACCAGGTAGTCACAGAAGTGGAACCATAATCCATCCTCCTTAGCATACCAACACAAAACCCACACGCAGGTACAACACACAGCCAGTAAAGCCTAGCCACCCCCCCATGACAATAGGGACACACCAGTGGGCGGGACCAGGTGGATGGGAGTGCCCACCTAGGGGTCCTGAAGTGTCAGGGGAGGGAACACGAAGTTCAAGTCTGGGACTGAGAGAGAACAGTTCTGACAGTTGACAGTGGAGGAGTGTAGAACTGCAGTGGAGTCAGGGGTTGGGGCCCCTGGACTACCGGACTAGGTGGCAGACGGCAAGCAGGACCATAGGCGACGGAGATCCGGTCGCAGGAGACCTTAAGTGGACCGGGGCATGGTTGTAGCCCACTGGTGCCGACAGCGGGAATCCGGTCCGGAGGCCGTGCACAGTCGAGGTTACCTGAACCCTAGGACAAGGAAGGTTGCAAGCCCCCTTGTTAGTTGACCAGCCGGGGACAAGGTTTCAGGCCTTGTTCCACAGAAGCCCAGAGAGCGAAACGGAAGCCCAATGCGGGGGATAGGGTGTCCGTCAGAACCCACAGAAATCCCAAGGGTCAGATTTCGTGGGCCACAGCTCCCAAACATACACAGTACCGGGAGTGGACTTCCCCGTTCCAAGCGGAGTTGTCCCAGAAAAGACACAGACACTGAGTGCAGGAGGAAGGGACCCCTGTTTGCTACACCCGGGTGTGGGACCCGAATACACCCGCCGGAGGCGACCGGTCACTGGCAATTTGGTTTACCACTGGACCTTGTGTGTGATTCTTTGAACTGTGAGTACAGCATTTACCCCCTGTCCAACCCGGCACGTGAGCTCCAGCAGCATTCACTCCCGTTTACCTGGGTCCCGGGACTATGCCTCCCCTACCCGTGGAGGGGATTCCGTCCTGCTGCCCCGCTCCATGAGCCCCGGGCGCCCCATCACCAGGCAGCGGCGGTGCTATCAATTCTCACCGCAACCCACGGGTGGTGTTGAGTCGCCCATCACAGCGCTGCAGCAGTTGCCTGCGGGACACTGCGGGGACTTCTCTGTAGTGACCCTTCTGGCAACAGGTATGTCAAGTTGTCTGCTTCTGAATCGTGACGCCACTCTCGGTTTTGCGGTCAGGGTGATGGGTGACCGCCACTGCAATTTAACAAGCGTCTGGGGCTGATGGTATCTGCAGTTGGATGGTGTGGCCTCCCGAGAGTGAGGCTGGCCCCAGGGACTCGGGTATATGTGTGTGGAACAACAGGTTGCAGAAGAACTCAGTCTCTGTCCAGAAAGGTCTTTCAACTTGTTAACTCACGTTCAGCTGGTTTTGTGAGGTAACCCAGGCGATACTGAGAGAGACCAAAGAGAGAACCAGGTGTCCTTCAGGCTGGTATAGGGATGACTGCTGACTCGCCTTCCTAGCACTTCTTGTTTCGGGCAACCCCTGACTTAAAGTACCGTGGGATTCATCCAGGGAAGTCGCAGCTGCCTTTTCTACCCTTTCTGACCCGTTTGCTGGCAGCGTGGACCAAGGTGGATAGCTTCAGGCTCAATCCTCCTTATGGGCCCCCTCGTTGCTGCTGATGCTCGGGCTCTGTGTTGGTTGGTGTGGAACCTCTAGTCCCACCACCTGCAGAATTTAGCAGGCCACTAAATGGATGTCTGGCTCTAGGGACCTGTTCCCCATGCGTGCTTCATTACCAGTAGTCCCCGTACTCAACTGTCTGTCCTTTCTCTTCTGCAGGAGTCTTTCAGGCTGACTGTGTGGCAATGTACTCCCCCACCAGCAGCCACTACAAGTGCAGGGTCTGACTAGTGTGTTCGCTCTCCTGTGTCTGCACTTCAGACTCGGCTACCTCCAGCTCCTGTTCCCTTGACTGACACAGCAACAACTCGTTTCCAGCTTCTCTACCGCACCACTAGCTGAGATGTGGAGGCCACGCCCCCTCCTGGGTCTGCCCAGGGGTCCCCTCTAAAGGTGTGGGAGACTTGGTTGCTATGTGTCTGTGTGTACACACCTCATTCTGGCCTTTTGAAATTACCTGGAAGCGCTGTCCCAGCATGGGTGCAGTACTCAGTGGTGCCTGACCAGGTCAGGGGCGCCACAGTGTCACAGACAAATCAATCCCCTGTAAATACTCCCTTCCTACAGTTGTGAGGACGGACGGCCGTACGAGCCCGGGTCCGGTCACCACTCGAGCCGCAGTAACGAACCCGGATCCGAGCAGCTCCTGCAGCGGCCGGGCCCCCATCCGCAACAAGAGTACCTGGAATGAAGACTTGAGGGGTCTGGCTGCCATAAATTCTGGCACTCCACACTATAAAGCTGGGATTAGGACCGATGTGCTGCTCCCTTGTGAAGTCCTCTTTATAGTCTCATCAAATATGAAAAATGGCATGTAGTGATCCATTCTGTAGTTAAAGTAAAATTAGACATAAAATGCCAATCCTAAAGCATTAAAATGTGCCTACAGACTCTGTCAGAAGGTGTTAGCATTATGTTGGGCTATGAGCTAGACAACCAGCTGCAAATGTTCTGTGACTTCATGTCATCATTCTCAAAGGATATCATGGTGTAGAGCAAGACGCAGAGTTGTACATACAAATGATGGGGCCCAAAACAAAAGTCCTAGTATGAGGGCTCCCACAGTCTCCCACACACAATATGATGGCCCCAACAGTCCTCCTACACAGCATAAACCCCCCTAGCCTTTCACACAATATAATGACTCTCACACAGACCTCTACATAATATGATGGCCCTCCACACAGTATAATAGCCCTCCTTACAGTATAATGGCCAGTAGCCCCACATAACCCTCCGCACAAAATGATGACCCCCACAAAGCTCTCCACACAGTATAATGGCCTACACACTGTATAATTGTTGTCACACTGTATAGTGGCCCCTCACTGCCCTGACACAGTGTAATGATCCCCACACTGTACAATGACCCCTACACAGTATATTGGTATCCATAAAGTATACTAACCCCACAGAGCCTTCCACACAGTATATTAGCCCTCACACAGTCATCTACATAGAAAATGGCCCCCACACAGTAACATGGCCCCCACACAGCCCTCTTCACTTTATAATTACTAGCACATAGCCCTCCACACAGTATATTTGCACCTCACAAAGCCCTACAAACAGTACAAAGGCCCCACAAAACCTTACAAATAATGTAACAGGCCCCCACAGAGAACTACAAACAGTATAATTTCCCCCACTTAGCCCACCACACAGTATATTGGCCCCCACATAGTCCCTGAAACAGTTTAATGGCCCCCACACAGCCCACCACACATTTTTTTGCCCCCATATAGCCCTCAACACAGAATTGTTACCCCAATGCGTATACTGTAATGATTTAAAAACAAAAATAAATACATAAATAAATAAAGCTTACTCACCTCTCCCTGTTTCTCCACTACTCCAGTCTCTGCAGCATGTGTTCTGAAGCGTTTCACAGTGGGTGTGATATAGGGACATCATCTTGCTCATTGCGTTGAGACGTCAGAGCTTAGACACACAAAGAGAATGATGTAGGAGAGAGCTGACGGTTTCCGTTCCATCATTGCTCACAACAGTACCTGCATCTGGGGTGCAGAAAAAGTTGACCGAACTTGAGACCCCCCCTGACTCACAGGTCCTAGAGCGGCTGTGTGGTATGTTGTTATAGGCAGTATACCACTAAGAAGGCCACAATGGAGTCTGGAATGGAGGTCTATCCTCTTCAGCGTTTTTGCCTTGGTTGCAGTGATATTTTCGAGATTGATCTGGACTCTGGAGACCATGTCGGCAATGCCATGAAGACGACTTAATGAGGGAATGTAAAAGTAACCCAGAAGCTGTTTTTCAACACAATGTCAGGCTGCATGTTGCTCAGGCTATTTTAAGTAGCTTGTATTTCCTAAATGTGCTTTTATAGCCTAGGACATCATTGTTCAGCACTTTCAATAAGGCCTTTTGATGATTTGCATGCCCAAGAACATTAAGCATGTCAGAACAACCTTACCATAACCATTATCAACATCCAAGGTGTGCCAGTGTGGGTATTTCTGAGCATGGCACTCATACTTGTTACTGAATAAATCGAAATGTTTTGAAAATGTTTATATTTTTCATCATTTTCATATCACTGACATGTATATTGCTCTTTTGAATGCCATAATTCAAGGACGTCTCCTTCATGGTGTAGCAATTTGTATGTTGAGGACAATATGGAAACAGCACTAGTATCAATTCATTAGCATTATGTTTCGTGCAAATTGATTTGCAGGAGCCAGTAATCAGGCAGCATGACGTGAGCCCTGAGAACCGTTTTTTATCTGATGGCATCCTCAGCTCTACTTTTGATTGACCAGACTGGCATGATGTCACAAGAACAGCAACCTGTAACATGTGCGAGACTTCGTGCCAGTTCAAAATAAAAAGAAGAGCTCTGGGTACTGGGACGTAGTAGGCGGTTTCAGAATTCCAGGCCAACAGCCAGAGATTACTGACCTGGATGTTGGACTGTGTCCTGCAAATCGATTTGCACCAACTCTGTTAAAGTGGTGGTCGAGTGCCATGGTAGTCGCAGCAGAGACTGCTGTTTGGCCGCAGCGCAGCCCTGTGGTAATTTTCTGGACCTCGATCGCCTTTTTAGTGCAACACAGCAATATGCATACTTCTTCTTCATACGACACAAAGACTGACACAGTCACAGGTCTCTTAAATAAAAATTCTTTGCTTGCAATCTTCCAGTACATTTCTTCATCATGCCTTAGGCGGCCACACACTTGTTCCCTGAAGGGGCATTAGCAACCGAATTTACATATATTTCGCCAGTTAACCGCTTCCCTGGTACTCGGACTTCCGATAGAGCTCCTGAGTCCCTCATCTCCTTAGGCTAAGTTCACACTTCCGTTGTTTTGCATCAGTCACAATCCGTCACCTTGAGGAAATGCGGTATCCTGCAAAATATTTTGCAGGCACCTGTTTTTTCCACATAGGCTTCTATTAGTGACGGATTGTGACTATGGCCCTGTGTTGCATCCACCGCGTGACGGATCACTCATTTACTGAATGACCGTCAGGCGGGAGCAATGCTGAATGTAACATTTTTTGTGTGCGGCGGATCGTTTTTTTACTGTGAGCATGCGCACAGTAGAAAACTATGATGACTGTAAATTCAGTTCCAGTTCCAGTGGCCGGAGCGATCAGCTATTGTGAATGATCAGCTGATTGGCTGGCGGCCGGCTATTGTGAACGATCAGCTGATTGGCTGGTGGCCGGCTATTGTGAACGATCAGCTGATTGGCTGGCGGCCGGCTATTGTGAACGATCAGCTGATTGGCTGGCGGCCGGCTATTGTGAACAATCAGCTGATTGCCTGGAGGCAGGCTATTGTGAACGCTGGGCGATCAGCTGATCGGTAACAAAAACCGGCCGCCGGGCGATCAGCTGATCGTTCATAAAAGCCGGTCACCAGCCAATCAGCTGATTGTTCACAAAATCCGGCTGCCGGTAGAACAGTAAAAAAAAAACACAACAAATCGTTTTTTAGCAGCATCACTCATATCAGTTGTGCCACTATCTGAAACGTATCCGTTGTATCAGTCACACAACTGATTGTAACTGATGCAAAACAACGCAAGTGTGAACTTAGCCTTACTCAATTTCATTTTCACAGCAGAATCAAAAAGTCCTTCCGGGCACCCCTAGTCCCACCCAAACGGATTTAGCTAGAAGCTATTGACGGGGCCTTCTGTGACAGCACTCCTCTGCTTGGTTTCGTCAAGTCCTACTCTTCTCCTAAGAACATACTAACCTTAAGTCAACTGAGGGGGTTCGTTGGGTATACGCCAGGGACCAGCCACCATCTAGGCTGCACAGACTTTGCCCACACTTTGGGACGTAGTTAAAACAACTCTCTCCATACTAGGGCCTCACGTGTCCGGCACCAGGATTCGACCCAGAGGGTCTGTGAAATTGACATTAATGGGCTTCTCCTCTCACAACATCTCCCACAGATGTGGCCTGTTACTCTCCCTTAGGGACTCTCCTGTCAATGCACCCTCTTTACTACTAAAATTTCTCACTGCTATTAACTCTCCCTAGCCCTGGAGTACCAGGGAAGCAGTTTACACATTGTAGCCACCTTGTGGCCGTTTAAACATACTACATCCTTATATCAACTTTAACCCTGGAACGCATACCTGGGGCCTCGCAGGCTTGCTAGGTTACTTGTTTTCTATGGTTGCGCGTTCTAGGATTAAACAATACATTTTCCAGACAGGGGATTTTCAGATTTGGGGTGGCAGAGCCTTACACCCCCTTACAACTCTATGTGCAGTGTTTATCAAGTAACTTTTTAAACATAAAAGAAAGAAAAATAAATATCTCTTTGGTTTATAAATACATATTTATGTCCTGTTTGTCTTTCAGACGGCCATATTCAGCACCTTGTCTCGTGAGAAGTCATTATGCGAGCCAAAGCTGGTAGGTCCTTCCGCCACCATTGCTATATGTGTTTACTGTCGTGTACTTATGCTCTATTGTACAAATATAGTCCCACGTCATAGATTTCAGAGGCAGCTTTGCCCTACCTAGCATGCATTCATTTTCTTGAAACCTTATATTGCTTAATTCCTAAATGTATGATTTATTAAACTACTAACTAATGTTTGGATGAAACTATACAGAAATATATTAAGAAATTAAGAATTACAGATTTCTCACTACTTTATGTATTATTTGGTCAGCATTGCATGAGCATCCACTCAATGATTGTCATCTAACTGGCTAATGTCAGTCTGTTTATCTCAATATTCACATTTCAATGTCATACTAATACTATGGGGTATGCACTTGTCTGATTTTTATACCTTGAAATCAAGAAGAACTGCCAATGATCCATTGTGTGTATAGTCCTTGTGATATAGGTTGGGTGCTATATTTCTGGTTACTATACTTGATCTACTCAGCGTAGAGGCCTGATAATATATTTCTGAGCTCAATGGTGTTTAGCATTCAGCTGCATTCTTTAGGCAGGCTATATGCCAAATTATCTCCAAATTGATTTCCAAATGATTGGCATCTTCACATTGGCTTAATTGATACTCTTGGCAAATAACGCTGGACGGACTGTGGCTCCGGTGAATGCTGATTACGTGCTTAATGCCAGATAAATTTTAGTCCCCCGTTTGGTACTTTAACAGATGGGCTGAGCTCCCCAAAAGCTGCTTGAGAGTTAATGAATTTAGATTAATTCAATATCATTAAATCTTTGATTAAATATGAATTTCATGTTTAGCTTAGAATAATATGAGCCACAGAATAATACTCAGGAGAAAGTTAGGAAATGCTTTAACGACATGTTTGTCTATAGTGTACGTCTGATTGGGTTGTATAACCTGCATGACACCCAAGAGGAAACTAAAGAGATAACGACCTTCAAGTATTTTAGAGGTCGTCTATAGAACAGAACTGAATGCAAAAATTAAGCTTTTTGCCGATCATTCAAAAGTGGCCACAGCTGACGTTTCTGCTGTACAGAGGCATCGACCACCGGACAACACCGGCATGGGCACAGTTTAGATATTAGCAGTGCTGATCATTGTGCATCATAAATAATGTATCCCTTTAATCTTGCCGCTTGCTTGAATGCAGAGATAACAATTATGTAAAAATAAAAGCACCTTTAATGGGAAATGGGAAATCATTTATTTATTAGTTAAAATTGTATTTTCTTTTCACATTTTAAAAACCTTTTTTTTTAAGAACTATAGTTAAGCCCTCGGCTGACGGAGCAACCCATTGGCACTCCAATATCACACTGGTTGGGGGGAATGGGTAATAGGGTAGCATAGTCAGCCCTTGCCTCAGTCTAACCACCTAAATGCATTGTATCAGTACAAGATGAGTGCTATAACATACAGTATTTACAAATAATCTGTGATTTAAAGGGAATCTGTCACCAGGTTTTTGCTCCCCATCTGAGCTGAGAGCAGCATAATGTAGAGACAGAGACCCTGAGTCCAGTGATGTGTCACTTACTGAGCTGTTTGCTGTCATTTTGATAAAAATCAATGATTTCTCTGCTGCAGATCTAGCAGTTATACAGTGCTCATGAATATGCTGGACTATCTGGCAGCACGCCAAATAGTCCTGTAATGATAAGCTACTGCTGATTAATCAGTGATTGTATCAAAACTACACTAAGCAGCCCAGTAAGTGATACACCTACAGTACAGATCAAAAGTTTAGACACACCTTATCATCTCTGTTAAGAGGAGACTTTGTGCAGCAGGCCTTCATGGTAAAATAGCTGCTAGGAAACCACTGCTAAGGACAGGCAACAAGCAGAAGAGACTTATTTGGGCTAAAGAACACAAGGAATGAACATTAGACCAGTGGAAATCTGTGCTTTAGTCTGATGAGTCCAATTTGAGATCTTTGGATCCAACCACCGTGTCTTTGTAGAAAAGGTGAACGGATGGACTCTACATGCCTGGTTCCCACCGTGAAGCATGGAGGAGTAGGTGTGATGGTGTGGGGGTGATTTGCTGGTGACACTGTTGGGGATTTATTCAAAATTGAAGGCATACCGAGCCAGCATGGCTACCACAGCATCTTGCAGCGGCATGCTATTCCATCCGGTTTGCGTTTAGTTGGACCATCATTTATTTTTCAACAGGACAATGACCCCAAACAGACCTCCAGGCTGTGTAAGGGCTATTTGACTAAGAAGGAGAGTGATGGGGTGCTACGCCAGATGACCTGGTCTCCACAGTCACCAGACCTGAACCTTATCAAGATGGTTTGGGGTGAGCTGGACCGCAGAGTGAAGGCAAAAGGGCCAACAAGTGCTAAGCATCTCTGGGAACTCCTTCAAGACTGTTGGAAAACCATTTCCGGTGACTACCTCTTGAAGCTCATCAAGAGAATGCCAAGAGTGTGTAAAGCAGTAATCACAGCAAAAGGAGGCTACTTTGAAGAAACTAGAATATAAGACATATTTTCAGTTGTTACACACTTTTTTAAGTATTTCATTCCACATGTTTTAATTCATAGTTTTGCTGCCTTCAATGTGAATCTACAATTTTCAGAGTCCTGAAAATAAAGAAAACTCTTTGAATGAGAAGGTGTGTCCAAACTTTTGGTCTGTACTGTATGTGTGACGCCCTGGGCAAGCCAGGGGTCACAGGTCATAACACTACCACACCCTACACCCCAGTTAGGAACAGCCAAGGCTAACCTAAAATCCTTGTTGCCTTCCTCCAGGGGCTGATGTCCACACCAGGGGGTGGGCCAGGCGGTTGGCTCCGCCCACCGAGGAGTTCACAGCCCTGGAGGCGGGAGAACCAGGCAGATCAGTTTAGAGGAGTGAAGTAGAAGGAAGTGGTAAAGGAGGACAGTAAGAGTAGAGACAGTGCAAAGGAACAGTTAAGAAAGCCTGAAGTTGGCCCGGGTGTGTGCCCCAGACTGAGACAGCAAGGTCAGCAGACGGCAGTGACTGTCTGCAGGAGAGGCTGCTTGGAGGTTGCCGAAAGGACCGCGGACGGGTGGTGGCCCGGCGGTACCGGAGCGGTATACGAAGAGCAGTCAGCACCATTGGCAGGGGCCTTTCGGATCCCGGCAAGGCTAGGAGTCACCGTGAATTTGCCAAATCCGTTAGTGAAGATGACCTCTGGGTCTCCCAACAACCAAGTCCCGATTGAAGGTAACAGTCCAACCGTTGGAGAGAGACACCGCCACCGCCAGGGCACCAGTTTCTCAGGGCCAGTGCCTGCGGGCAAAGTAGGGCTCCTCCGGCCCATATCCAAGCCGGGGAGCGGGTTACCGGTGGGAACCCATCGTTACCATCATCATCTCAGGTGGAGGAAAAGGGACCGTTACCGTCAACTACTGGGGAACAGAAAGTGCAGCCGTCCGTGGGAACCGTCTTTCCAGCCGTGTGTTTTACCGAGAACTGTGTCCCTGTCTCAGGCTGAGTGAGTACCACAGTGCCGCAAGGCACAGCGCTGCCCCCCGCGTCCCTGCACCCCACCAAGCCCTGCACCGGCCCCGCCATCCCTCATCACCCACCTCATCACTGGGCCCCGGGACAACTACCCCCTACCCACGGAGGGGAGAACCAACAACTTTGCTGCTCCCTGTCATCAATCCCCGGGATCCCCATACGGAGCAGCAGTGGTGTCAACAAATCACCACAACCGTGGGTGGCATCACGGACAATAAACTATCCCAAAAACCAATCCCCTTTCACTCACGGGCAAGGAGCGCCGCTCGAGTCCCCGGGATCCGGCCCATCGCTCGAGCCACCGAGCAGCAGCAGCAGGCCGCAGCAGCCGCAGCAGCAGCCGGACCCGAGCAGTGGGAGAGCGCGGCGTCCCCTCCTCCGCCCGCGACAACTTGGCGTCACAAACAGGATCTTACCGCTCTGCCGTTGGGTAGAGGTGCGCCTTGTTACCGCCGGAGGTGTCCGGCCAGAAAATTTCAGACGTCGCCATCTTTGGCGCGAAAAGTTCCCGCTCGAGCGTCTTCTCGAGTAGTGGAGGCGCGAAGGCCAAGACCCCGCCCCGATAGAGGAGGGGCCAGAAAGAGGCTGAGGGGGACGAAATGGCGCCTGAGTGCATGTAGCTGCGGCTATAAAAGCAGGGACGCTAGGACCCTGTGGCCATCTTGTTGCTAGTTCCTGGAAAGCACGCCTGCCGAGATGTCCGCTCCAGCTAATAACAGCGAGACCCCCACACCCGGCACGGCAACGTGGTTGAGGGACCGAACCGTCCCGCTGAGTAATCGTCTGCAGGCCCACATGCAACTCCTCTTGGAGGAGTGGGAGACCGACATGGCGGACGTGGTGGCTGCTATGCGGAGACGCGAGGTGGAAGAGGATTTGGAGGAGCGGGTAAGAGACCCACGCCCCTGTATTCCCGAGGGATCGGCCATTGGAGCTGAGGAGCCCGGCCGGCTTCCGCTCACCCTGTCTCTCTTCCCGCTACCCGTACTAGCTGCTGCCGCTCCGCCACTAGGCCCGCTACCTGCCCAATCGGTAGCGATACCTTGCCAAGCCGCTCCGGCGGACCAGCCGGCTGCAGACGTCCAGGACGTCCCTGAAGTACACCAGGGGGAACCGCTAGGATCGCGGCCCCTTAACAGAATGGTGCCAGAAGTCCCGGTAGTGACTGTGCCGGGCCCCGAGCCCGGGACCGTGGCCTGGATGAAGGCCCGGGTGATTCAATTCCACCAGCGTCAGCAGGATCAGATTTTCCAAATGATGGAACAGTGGACCAACGAGGTGGAGATGCTGATTACAACTGCCCCGATGTACGGAGGGGAATAGATGTAACAGAGTCGACTGGTGACCCACGTCCCTATGTCCTATCAGGACCGGCCGCTGCGGCTGAGGGGCCCGGCCTAGTCTCGGCCTATGCATCACCCTTGCCGTTACTTATGGGGCGTCTCAGTGTAGACTCGCCTGATCTGCTGCTCCGTGCTACGGCCAAGGGATCTGATGTGCTGGATGCTGGAGGCCAGGAGGCTGCGGCAGCTGGCGGCAATCCGCCTGACGCAGGAACAAGAGGTGAAGGCCCTGGCCCCAGCCCCGGGTCCGCTGCTGAGTTTGAGGAGGCAAGTGAGTGTTCCCGCTGTGTAGGAGACCCAGTGGTTTTCCATACCCCGCGTACTGGTGGAAATGGGTACCGGGTACCCCTGTCACAGCAGGCATGTCAGTGCATGTTTGAGATGCTGGTGGAGGGGGATGGATCCGCCTTCGCTGAGGACTCTGAGTAGGGCAGCGGAGCACCGTTGCACAGTCCCCGTTGCGACCACCAGTCAGTATGTTTACATGTTTTAAAAAGTTTTGCAAAAATGAGAAATTGATTACCGAACAGTAACCTGATTGTCTACCGTGATTGGGAACCGGCCGTTGCCGGCACTGTTGTCCCCGTGGGGACCCTTCAAAAAAGTTTTGCATAGGGACTCCTATGGACAAGCCCGTGAACTTGCAGGGCAACCACAAACGTTAAGTGGGTTGTAAATAAAAATCTGTTGTTGCAGCTAACCGTTACCGCATCCGGAGAGGCAGGTTGGAGGGAGGGGCCGCAGTGGAGCAGGCTGGGGCCCAGCCACCACAGGAACTGGTGGCTACCCTCTGGAGGGGAAGGACAGATCCCGCTCGGGTAACTGGTTCAGGACTGGGGTCAAGGGGTGCTGCCTGGGTTTTAGGGGCAGCATCAGGGCCAGGTTACTTGGGTGGGAGAGAGCGGCAGCCGCAACCGTTTTAATGTTACCGTTTTGCAACGTTTAAGTACCGAACCTCCCGATGTGGGATGATGTCATAATTTGTATGTGTGTTATTCTTTTTTATATCTTTTCAGAAAATAAAACCGGTGTTGGACGGGCAGCCCGCGGACGGTCTGCATTTTGCTAAGGGGGAATGTGACGCCCTGGGCAAGCCAGGGGTCACAGGTCATAACACTACCACACCCTACACCCCAGTTAGGAACACCAAGGCTAACCTAAAATCCTTGTTGCCTTCCTCCAGGGGCTGATGTCCACACCAGGGGGTGGGCCAGGCGGTTGGCTCCGCCCACCGAGAAGTTCACAGCCCTGGAGGCGGGAGAACCAGGCAGATCAGTTTAGAGGAGTGAAGTAGAAGGAAGTGGTAAAGGAGGACAGTAAGAGTAGAGACAGTGCAAAGGAACAGTTAAGAAAGCCTGAAGTTGGTCCGGGTGTGTGCCCCGGACTGAGACAGCAAGGTCAGCAGACGGCGGTGACTGTCTGCAGGAGAGGCTGCTTGGAGGTTGCCGAAAGGACCGCGGACGGGTGGTGGCCCGGCGGTACCGGAGCGGTATACGAAGAGCAGTCAGCACCATTGGCAGGGGCCTTTCGGATCCCGGCAAGGCTAGGAGTCGCCGTGAATTTGCCAAATCCGTTAGTGAAGGGGACCTCTGGGTCTCCCAACAACCAAGTCCCGATTGAAGGCAACAGTCTAACCGTTGGAGAGAGACACCGCCACCGCCAGGGCACCAGTTTCTCAGGGCCAGTGCCTGCGGGCAAAGTAGGGCTCCTCCGGCCCATATCCAAGCTGGGGAGCGGGTTACCGGTGGGAACCCATCGTTACCAGCATCATCTCAGGTGCAGGAAAAGGGACCGTTACCGTCAACTACTGGGGAACAGAAAGTGCAGCCGTCCGTGGGAACCGTCTTTCCAGCCGTGTGTTTTACTGAGAACTGTGTCCCTGTCTCAGGCTGAGTGAGTACCACAGTGCCGCAAGGCACAGCGCTGCCCCCCGCGTCTCTGCACCCCACCAAGCCCTGCACCGGCCCCGCCATCCCTCATCACCCACCTCATCACTGGGCCCCGGGACAACTACCCCCTACCCACGGAGGGGAGAACCAACAACTTTGCTGTTCCCTGTCATCAGTCCCCGGGATCCCCATACGGAGCAGCGGTGGTGTCAACAAATCACCACAACCGTGGGTGGCGTCACGGACAATAAACTATCCCAAAAACCAATCCCCTTTCACTCACGGGCGAAAAGCGCCGCTCGAGTCCCCGGGATCCGGCCCATCGCTCGAGCCACCGAGCAGCAGCAGCAGGCCGCAGCAGCCGCAGCGGCAGCCGGACCCGAGCAGTGGGAGAGCGCGGCGTCCCCTCCTCCGCCCGCGACATATGTAATCTGGATCTCTGCCCATACGTTATGCTGCCACAGTATCATATTAGGTGGCAAATACCTGGTGACATTCCCTTTAAGTATAGTAAATTCATACTACAAGGTGGACTTATTGCAAAGCTTCTCTTGTTTAATGAATGGTTTATATACTTATAAACTGAACTGTTGAAATAATCTGGCTGTATGTTTAGGGAATCTGCCAGCAGCTTTTTGCTATGTAATCTGAGAGCAGCATGATGTAGAGCCAGAGACCATCATTCCATCAATGGATCACTGTGTTTTGTTGTATGAATAAAATCAGTGTTTCATCAGCAAGACATTATCAGTACAGAATTAGAAGTTGTGAGCATTCTGGTCAACTGCTCTGTATAACCCTTCCCCACCACTGATTAGCAGCTCTCTGCCAATATACACTGAAAGCTGCTAATCAGTGTGAGTTATACAGGGCTCAACATTCTGAGTACTGCTAGATCTGCAGCAGAGTGCAGCAAGAAGCCTAGTAAGCGCCCTTAAGCGGGCTTTACATGCTGCGACATCGCTACCGATATATCGTCGGGGTCACCTCGGTAGTGACACACATCCGGCGCCAGTAGCGACATTGCAGCGTGTGATGCAAATGAGCGACTATCAACGAGCGCAAATATGTGCGATATCTTAGCTCGTTGTCACCTCACTCATTTCCATAATATCGCTGCAGCGACGGTACGATGTTGTTTGTCGCTCCAGCGGCAGCACACATCGCTGTGTGTGACACCGCAGGAGCGAGGAACGTCTCCTTACTTGCCTCCACCGGAAAAGGAGGAAGGAAGGAGGTGGGCGGCATATTCCGGCCGCTCATTTCCTCCCCTCCTTTTCTATTGGGCGGCGGTTCAGTGACGCTGCTGTGACGTCGCTGTGATGCTGAACGAACCGCCCCCTTAGAAAGGAGGCGGATCGACGGTCACAGCGACGTCGCAGGGCAGCTAAGTGCGTGTGACGCTGCCGTAGCGATAATGTTTACTACGGCAGCGATCAACATATATCGGCCGTACGACGGGGGTGGGTGCTAAAACCTGCTTAACATCATGGTGTTGTCAGGTTACATAGCAAAAACCTGCAGACAAGTTCTCTTTAGTAATACTGGTGTTTTACCATTAAAGTACTCATGTCATTTAGTTGAATCTTTCGGTGAATTACATGTATTCTGCAGATATGTCCTAACTGGATAGGACACTGTGTAGTGAGAGGGATGGCATGGGACAAAAATACGGGAGTTTTCATGAACCTTTTCTTACAAAGGAAGAAGGGATCTCCAGCAATGTGTAGAAAGAAATAATGGAGCTGAGTGCGGTTCACACTTTAACCCGATGTGTTTTGCTTTGATCAGCGCACTCTATTTTTAAACATAATCTAAGGAGCAGAACTAGGCAATAGGGAACACAACAATTCCGGATGACTGACTGCAGCTCCCTAATGCCTCTTGACTCAACTCTGCTATCTCGCTAACTGGATTGTGACACTGCTGATAATGCAGTCTGCGGGCTCTGTAACAACACTGGCATGCACAGCACAGTATCTATACATCTATAGAAAGAAAAATCTAAATCAAACCATTATTTATATTAGTACTAAGAGAAAAAAAATAATTAAAGGAATTCTGCAATTTGTAGGTGGTAAAAAATAAGGAGCATTTCAAATGGTTGAATTAAAGGGAACCTGTCACCAGATTGTTCCCTATTAAACCAAAAATATAACCTTCTGAGCTCCTGGGCTGCATTCTATGAATGTGCACCTTGTTGCCCTTTTCAGACCTCCAAAACAACTTTATAAAATATTACCACTTCGTATGCAAATTAGTTTGGTTGGTCAGATGGGTGGGCTCTATTTCACCTTCTGTCCCCCCCTCCTGGCGCTGATCGCCGTCCCCCAGTCTTGATTTGCATGGATGATGACGGCGCCGTCATCCTCCACGCTGATGCCAAAGTCTCGCGTAGGCACAGTTAGCAGAGGCCGCTATCGTGGGCCTGACCAGAAACTATCCCTCTCGCGCATCGGTGATGTATTTGCGCAAGCTCGAGATTATGGGTGGCGCTGTGCATGACCTCACCAGCGTCATCCCAGTACTCGCGCATAATCTCGAACCTGCACAAATACATGTTTCTGCTCAGGCCCGTGATAGTGGCCTCTGCTAAGTGCGCCATCAGTGTGGAGGATGACGGAGCCGTCGTCTTCCATGCAAATCAAGACTTTAATAGGGAAAAATCTGGTGACATATTCCTTTTAAATCCTAGCCTTATAGACTTAAGCCCGCTTTACACATTGCAATTTTGCATACGATATTGTATGCGATTTGCAACGCCCCCATCATATGTGCGGCACGTTCAATTTGTTGACGTTCGGCGTCACATTGACGTCACGCGGCAGCCGGCCAATAGAAGCGGAGGGGCGGAGATGAGCGGGACATAAACATCCCGCCCACCTTCTTCCTTCCGCATTGCCGACTGGAGCCGCGGGACGCAGGTAAGATCTGTTCTATGTTCCCAGGGTGTCACACACTGCAATGTGTGCTGCCTCGGGAATATTGAACAACCTGACGTGCAATTTGTCAGGATTCAACGACGTGTATGCGATGAACGTTTTAACGTTCAATCGCAATCGCACGTACCTGTCACACACTACAATGTACCTTACGATGCCGGATGTGCGTCACTTACGACGTGACCCCGCCGACACATCGTAAGATATATTGTAGCGTGTAAAGCGGGCTTTACTCCAACAACTCATTCTATCATAATACACAAAAATATTCCTTATAACCTGCCTATTCCTAATTATGCAAGCTCAGGGAATAACGCATTAACATATGTATGCCTAATGAATAAAGAAAAATGCCCTGAAGACGTCTCCTGCTCAAATGTTGGTAAAGAGCAGTATACAGTTGAACCAGTATAATCTGCAACAAATATCTACTAAATGAGAAAAGCTTTCCCGATAATACTGACATTACATTAAATTGATATCTGGAATGTTCAATGTGTTGTCAAAGATAATAATATTGTCAGGAATCGGCAGAGCTTACGAATAGTAAAAGTCTTCTGTAAGGCCTCATTCACACTCACCCTCCCAGCAGAGACGGCGCTGCTTTTTTCATGACCACATTGACTTGAAAGCAACATTTTATATGCAAATGACATAAAAATGGGACAAGTCTTCATTTTTATTCGTAGGCTAATGACTGTCATCTTTATACCCCTATGCGGGAATTAATGCCCAATGTATAGCATCTGGTGGGGATGCCCAACCTCCCAACCTAATGCAGATTTTGCATTTGTCTTTATCCATTTATATATATATATATATATATATATATATATATATATATATATATAGATATAGTATGTCACAGGAGTTAACCTTGGAAATACTCCAGAATGGTTTTATTCCTCAAAATATCCAAGGGAAAAAAAAGAGTTTTTTCACTGTATATTTGTAGGAGCCAAAATTGGCCCAGATATGATTTGAGAGACTCAGTCAGTCTTTGTTGACCGTATCACATATCACATTGGTATAATACCTTTCATTTTCTCCACTCCATCACCTTTTCCTTGGCTGTTTTGTATTACCTCTTATAGTTGTCTTTGCACATCCTGGGCTACCCCATTTATTTCTCTTTTACACTAATATTTGTCCTATTGGCCCAGATATGTTTTGAGAGACTCAGTCTTTGTTGATCATGTCACATTGGTATAATACCTTTCATTTTCTCCACTCCATCACCTTTTCCTTGGCTGTTTTGTATTATCCCTTATAGTTGCCTTTGCACATTCTGGGCTACCTCGTTTATTTCTGTTTTACATTAATATCTGTCCTATTGGTTTACCATTGATGTAATGCATTATATAAAAATATCTGTATATGGCAGGTAATATTTGTCTAACTGAGAAAGCGTTTTATGTACCCTTTTAATGTTTGCTTAACTTGTGACTATACACCATTATAGGTTTCTGTGATTTACCTTGCTGCAGTTATTCTGCTTTGCATATTGTTTAGCTTATTAGCAAAACGTTTAATATAAGACTTTGGAAGAAAGTGAGAGCAGCATAATGTAATAAAAAAAAGATTCCAACGATGTATCGCTATCATTTAAATTACTTGGTACAGTATTGGTGACACAAAGATTTTACATATTGCAGAGCTCAGAAAGTTAACCTCGCCCTCCCTATAGCTTTCTGTGTACATTGTCTATTGACATGAACAAGAAAAAAGCGCAATGAAGACAGGGTAATGTAAAAAATATAACAGTTTATTGAGACATAGTTAAAAAAAATAGAAGGGAAGGATAATACATAAAAAAACAAGAGAACAATGTTGGGACAATGAATAACTGTTAGATGGCACTAGTAGAGCACCACCAGGTAGTAATCAGAACTATGAAGAGTAAAACAGAGACTGCTCATATAGTGATTGGCAATATGTGTAGAAGGTAAATACCATGTAGAGTGAAGAGTAGTGAGCTCAATATAAATGATAGAAAAGGTAAAAAGACTGAAGATGATAGATTATCTGGTGTGTGCCACCTCCCTGACGAGCGTTTCAGCATGCATGCCTTCTTCCAGGTGGAGTCTATTGACAGTAAGCTGCTTACAAGAGTAGGGGGCATGGTCAGTCTAGCAGGCAAGTGAGCTGTTATCCAGGCAATGTGTGGCGATGGAATGCCTGGCATGCGGAACAACAGGAGGGATACACCAGGGAAGAAGTAAATAAAGGCCCTGGTGATAAGAAGAGGATTCAACAATTCACATTCACCTGTGGTTGATCCCTGCACTCCCTAACGTCCCTACACAGGTCCTTTCTTTCGTGCAGGATCATGTGCCTAGGTCCTGGCTGACCCTGGACTAACTTTGACAAGTGAGCAGGCCAGCAAGATACTAGTCTTACTACTGATGTACAAACAACACAAGGGATAGGAGACAGACCAGGAGACAGATACAACAATAGAAATCCAAATCTTCTACAGAGAGGGAACTCTACCGCATCCACTGGAAAGATAACAACAGCTTTCTCTGGAGACAATTTCTTCACATGTCAGCATAGAATGAACTAACACTGGCATATAGAAGAGCAAGGAGTTAGGTTAAATAATGAAGGGGAGTGGCATTAAGGTGCAGCAGCTGAGATTAGACCTAAATTGAATCTCAGGAGAATCAACAAGGAACCCTTAACCCCTTCAGCACCAAATGAAATTAAATCCACTCATTTTAAAGAGAACCTGCAATTTGCAAATTGTGATGGCCTTTTAATCATAGATACTGCAACGGTCACAGCTGACACGCTTGTGACAATAATCATTTTAAGTAAACAACAGCACACAGGCTAATAAGTAGCACATTACTGAAATCTGTGTTTCATCCCCTATCTCTTGCTGCTTTCAGATTACATAGGAAAAACCTACTGACACATTCCCTTTAAAGTGAATCTGTCATTGTATTTCACAATACTAAAATAAAAACTTTATATATTATTAAAGATAACACTCAGGCCTGATTATATAATAATTAGAAGGTGGCCCGATTCTACGCATCGGGTATTCTAGAATTTACGTATTGTGTAGTTAATGTATGATTTTTGTTATATATATATATATATATATATATATATATATATATATATATATATATATATACAGTCAGGGCCAGAAATATTTGGACAGTGACACAAGTTTTGTTATTTTAGCTGTTTACAAAAACATGTTCAGAAATACAATTATATATATAATATGGGCTGAAAGTGCACACTCCCAGCTGCAATATGAGAGTTTTCACATCCAAATCGGAGAAAGGGTTTAGGAATCATAGCTCTGTAATGCATAACCTCCTCTTTTTCAAGGGACCAAAAGTAATTGAACAAGGGACTCTAAGGGCTGCAATTAACTCTGAAGGCGTCTCCCTCGTTAACCTGTAATCAATGAAGTAGTTAAAAGGTCTGGGGTTGATTACAGGTGTGTGGTTTTGCATTTGGAAGCTGTTGCTGTGACCAGACAACATGCGGTCTAAGGAACTCTCAATTGAGGTGAAGCAGAACATCCTGAGGCTGAAAAAAAAGAAAAATCCATCAGAGAGATAGCAGACATGCTTGGAGTAGCAAAATCAACAGTCGGGTACATTCTGAGAAAAAAGGAATTGACTGGTGAGCTTGGGAACTCAAAAAGGCCTGGGCGTCCACGGATGACAACAGTGGTGGATGATCACCGCATACTTTATTTGGTGAAGAAGAACCCGTTCACAACAACAACTGAAGTCCAGAACACTCTCAGTGAAGTAGGTGTATCTGTCTCTAAGTCAACAGTAAAGAGAAGACTCCATGAAAGTAAATACAAAGGGTTCACATCTAGATGCAAACCATTCATGAATTCCAAAAATAGACAGGCCAGAGTTAAATTTGCTGAAAAACACCTCATGAAGCCAGCTCAGTTCTGGAAAAGTATTCTATGGACAGATGAGACAAAGATCAACCTGTACCAGAATGATGGGAAGAAAAAAGTTTGGAGAAGAAAGGGAACGGCACATGATCCAAGGCACACCACATCCTCTGTAAAACATGGTGGAGGCAACGTGATGGCATGGGCATGCATGGCTTTCAATGGCACTGGGTCACATGTGTTTATTGATGACATAACAGCAGACAAGAGTAGCCGGATGAATTCTGAAGTGTACCGGGATATACTTTCAGCCCAGATTCAGGCAAATGCCGCAAAGTTGATCGGACGGCGCTTGATAGTACAGATGGACAATGACCCCAAGCATACAGCCAAAGCTACCCAGGAGTTCATGAGTGCAAAAAAGTGGAACATTCTGCAATGGCCAAGTCAATCACCAGATCTTAACCCAATTGAGCATGCATTTCACTTGCTCAAATCCAGACTTAAGACGGAAAGACCCACAAACAAGCAAGACCTGAAGGCTGCGGCTGTAAAGGCCTGGCAAAGCATTAAGAAGGAGGAAACCCAGCGTTTGGTGATGTCCATGGGTTCCAGACTTAAGGCAGTGATTGCCTCCAAAGGATTCGCAACAAAATATTGAAAAAAAAAATATTTTGTTTGGGTTTGGTTTATTTGTCCAATTACTTTTGACCTCCTAAAATGGGGAGTGTTTGTAAAGAAATGTGTACAATTCCTACAATTTCTATCAGATATTTTTGTTCAAACCTTCAAATTAAACGTTACAATCTGCACTTGAATTCTGTTGTAGAGGTTTCATTTCAAATCCAATGTGGTGGCATGCAGAGCCCAACTCGCGAAAATTGTGTCACTGTCCAAATATTTCTGGACCTAACTGTATATAGATGTTGTTGTGTGTAGTTGCCAGTGTTTGTGTAGTGCGCTGTAAATGTTCTGGGTGTTGTCTGGGTGTGGGGGGGTGTGAGAGCGGTGTTGTTTGTGTGTTGCGTTGTGTGTGTTGCATTGTTTGTGGAGCGCTGTGTGTCTTTCGCGTTGTGTGTGCTGCGCTGTTTGTGTGGGTGTGGAGTGCGTGTGTGTGTTTTGGGGGGAGGTATGTTTTGTGCAGTGTGCGTGTTGTGCGGTATATGCGTATATTTGCGTGTGCCGCCGTGTTTGTGTGTTGGGTGTTGTGTGTGTGCGGCGTTGTCTGTGTGTGTGGGTGTCTGTGTAGGGTGGTGTTTGTGGTTCCCAGTGTGTGTGTGGTCTGTTGTGCGGTGCGTGCATGGCGGTGTGTGTTTTGGGGGGAGATGTGCACCCCCCATTGTGCTCCATCCCCCATGCTGCGCACCCCCCATCGTGCTCCATCCCCCATCGTGCTCCATCCCCCATGCTGTGAACCCCTCAGAGAGGAGTATAATAGGAGGAGTATAATAGGAGGAGTATAATGGGAGGAGTAGTCCTGGGGAAAGAGTATAATGGGAGGAGTAGTCCTGGGAAGTGGTGTACAGGTGCCCAACGTGTGCAGGGGGCGTGGCCTAGTGGACATCACGTGCGGGGGCGTGGCCTAGCGGGCATCGCGTGCGGGGAGCGTGGCTTAGTGTAATACTATTGTATGTTTGAGGATTTCGATAGCGTTAGGGCAATGACAGCCAGAGACGAGTTTGTGGTACAAGATGTTTTTATGATATGTAACCACGGTAGATACACAACGGAAATACACAGTATAACAAACACAAAAAAATACCTTTCTGAAACGGAGCGAAGGGGATTCCCGGGGCCACGCACCGGACTCCCCCAGGGAGACCACCAGAGCGAACCCCTATACAGGGACTGTCCGGCAATCAACCCCGGAAGGCCTAAATGCGGTGCAGCCGGGACACAAGGGGCAAGCGGTAAAGTCCAGAAGTGTCCGTACGGAATGAAAGTCCAGAATGGTTATGAACCGGAAGAAACCGGGCAGACGTGCTGACAAAAGACGGCAGACGGAGTTCGGGCACAGTTTGAAGAAACCGGGTATGGTCCAGAGTCGGTCGGTAGATTTCCAGGAGGATCCAAAGGTAATCAAGTAGCAGCAGCAGCAAAGCAGGAGCACACAGCAAGCAGTATACTCAGGCACTGGACTAAGCTTAGAGGCGGCCTTTTAAGCAGCTGGACAGGAAGTAGGGCAACAGAACACAAAACTCCATGTTAACTGAGGGCAAGCTTTTTCAAAAGAGGACTGGAAAACCCGGAAACCTGACACTTAGCGGGCATCACGTGCGGGGAGCGTGGCCTAGCGGGCATCGCGTGTGGGGAGTGTGGCCTAGCGGGCATCGCGTGTAGGGATTGTGGTCTAGCGGGCATCGCGTGCGGGGGATCGTGGCCTAGCAGGCATCGTGTGTGGGGGAGCGTGGCTTAGCGGGCATCGCGTGCGGGGGAGCGTGGCCTAGCGGGCATCGCGTGTGGGGGGCATGGCCTAGCGGGCATCGCGTGCGGAGGGCGTGGCCTAGCGGGCATCGCGTGCAGGGGGCGTGGCCTAGCGGGCAATGCGTGGGGGGCGTGGCCTAGCAGGCATTGCGTGGGGGGCGTAGCCTAGTGGGCATCGCGTGCGGGGGCGCGGCCTAGCGGGCATCGCATGCGGGGTGCGTGGCCTAGCGTGCATTGCGTGCGGGGGGGCGTGGCCACGCGTGCCTCACATGCGGGGGCATGGCCTAGCGTTCCTCGCTTGCGGGGGGGCATGGCCTTGCGGGCATCATGTGCGGGGGGGTGGCCTAGCGGGCATCGCGTGCGGGGGGCGTGGCCTAGTGGGCATCACGTGCAGGGGATCGTGGCCTGGCCAAACCGTTAATCCATGCGGGGGTTGGGGTCAGCGGGCATCGTGTGCAGGGGGGGTGGCCTAGCGGGCATCGCGTGCGGGGGCAGGCCTGGCTAAACGGTTAATCCATGCGGGGGGCGGGGCCAGCGGGCATCGCGTGTAGGGGCGTGGCCTAGCGGGCAACCCGTGCGGGGGGCGGGCCTGGCCAAACGGTTAATCCATGCGGGGGCGGGGCAGAGCGGCCAATCAGTGTGGAAGGGCGGAGCCAGGCCGAGCCCAGCGGCCAATCCGACGGTTGTCACTGTAAGGACACAATTTTGGAGCAAGACAGACAGACAGACAGACAGAATAAGGCAATTATATATATAGATGTGGTTAATTTGAAAATAGATTGGGTTTAAAATTGTAACATTAAGGTAAGCATTCTATGAATTAAATAGCTCAAGAGTCTAAATTTATTCAGTTTCTGCCCAAACTGACTAAAGCTGCAGCTTGTACTGAGCAGTGTGAGATCTGTACAGCAGGAGGGACACTGAGGTTATGTCAATCAGGCTAGGTGGTCAGAGATTACATTTAACTATCATTAAGGATTATACACACATTCTGACATGGATTTTCAAAGTTAATACACCAACCTCATCTGGTGTAAGATATTTACTCAGTAATGTATGCAGTTTGTATTATGAAAGACTTAATGACAATGAAACCCAGCCTTAACGTCTTTTATCTTTGGACATAGTGCTTATACCACATAAAGGAGGAAAACTGGTCTGCAGCCAAGTTATTGATTGCATGAAAATGGAAATCAACGTCTTCCCCTTTTGGTCCTAAAACTACAGAATCTAAGATATGAACATTGCTCACATGTAGTTGATGGATGTAATATATTTTATTCTTTTTTAGCTCTCCTTGCTCTCTATACCTAAAAAAAACAACTCGTACAGCCTCCTTTTTCTCATTATCGTCTCTTCTCCACTATTTTGTAAATTTCTGATTTTAATTGTGACTTTAGTATGTAACCATATTGTTAAAATGTGTTAAAAAATGTTACTCTGTAACATTGTGATTGGTTTTGAAGTCAGCAAAATAAAAATTATTTGAAAAAAATAAAATTTGGTGACAGATCTGTTTTAGATCTACCATAATGTGTTCCTTTTGGGCAAATTCTCAAGACCGTAATTTATGGCTGAAGCTGCAATCCCTAACCTGACCGTTAGTTCTCTGACCTGAACTGGCAGACTCATATACAGTGGTATGCAACAGTATGGGCTCCCCTGGTCAAAACTACTGCTATTGTGAATTGTTTGAATTGATCTCCACAAGACATAAAGTTAAAGATGACATATTTCCTTTGTATTTTAGGTGGAAATAAAAATATTTTCATCTTTTACATTTTTAAATTAACAAAAAAGGAAAATGGACTGATGCAAAAGTTTGTGCACCCTTCATGGTTAGTACCTAGTAGCACCCCCTTTGGCAAATATCACAGATTGTAAATAGTGATGGGTGAACGTACCAAACATAGTTTTTGTGCACACGAGCCCGAACACGAGCTTTCCTGGGAAGCTCGTGTTACAGTTCGGGTCCAGTTCGGGTCCAAGGGCTGTAAAAAATAAAAGCACATTATTAAAAAACATTATGATTATACTTACAGGTCCCGCGTTGTGTCCTACAGACTCTGTCTCCCGGCAACTTCTCCCTCCGCGTCCGATCATTGCTGTGCCCCTGGGTAACCACCACTGACTACAGGACCTTCCATGATGTCATAGCCATGTGACCAGTCTAGTATGAATGTTGTACAGACATTGGTTTACAGACTGGTCACATGGCTATTACGTCATGCTAACTTCTGGGGTATTCTCTGCTCTGCTCGTAACTCGGCAGTCTCCAGCTGTTTTCGTCCGTGTTCGCGGTGTGCAAGTCTCGCATTGCATCACCCGCCATGGCTCACACTTTCTCGACAGGAGAGGGTCGGCTGCATGTATTTCGACGCTCCTGTCAGGAGAGTTTTAGACTAGGCAGGGTGATACCGATGCGAGACCCTCACTGTCAACCTGATTCTCACTCTGTATTGACGCTTGTCTGCACAGAACGATGAAGCAGAGCTGACATTGCTATATCTGTGGACTACGTCGGACAAAGGATTTTTTTTATAATAAAGATGGAGTCTCTACATTTTTTTTGTCTTATTTCTAATAAAAAAAAAATTTCTATGTGTTGTGCATTTTTTTTTTTTACTGTTTACTAGAAATTCATGGTGGCCATGTCTAATTTGGTGTGACACCATGAATTTCGTGCTTAGTACCACTTGAGAATACAAAGCTGGTATTAACCCCTTTATTACCCAGCATGAGCGTGCCACTGCTATCAGTGCCGCTGTTAAAGCGCCTGGAAATGGCACTAAGAAACAATGCGCCATTTACAGGGGCAGCTGCGGGCTGCAGAGAATCCCAGCCCCCAGCTACCTGGTTTTACCTGACTGATGATCAAAATACAGTGGGAGCCCACGCATTTTTTCTTTAACTATTTATTTAAATAATTAAAAAATAATTAATTAATTGGCTTCCCTGTATTTTGATTGCCAGCCAAGGTAAAACCAGGCAGATAGGGGTGGTAGCCCGAAGCCATCTGCTTTATCTGCGCTGAGAGTCAAAAATAATGCTGGGCGCTACGTCATTCCTTTAAATTATTTATTTATTTTTATACAACTATATATTGTGCGGTGTATATATATATATATATATATATATATATACAGCTGTGGCAAAGATTAAGAGATCACTTCCAAATTTTCAGTTTTTCTGATTTTTCTCTTTAGATTTTGTAGTAAAATGTAAATTGTACTATTTTCAGAAAATAAGTACACCATTTTTTGCTTAGAAATTAGGAGACATGTTGTCAGTAGTTTTATGGGTTCAGATAAAAAGTGAGCTTGCTCATGAATACGAGTGTGTTCAGTTTCTGCCCACCCTGCCTGACTAACAGCTTTAGTATGTACAACGCAGCGCGAGATCTCAGCAGCATGGAGAAGAGACACTGAGTAGCTGTCAATCAAGGTGGGTGAACATAGATTAGGTAAACGTCCAAAAAGGACCAGCAGACATTCTGACCTGGATTGTTTGTAGCAAGTATAGATCACTGTTGGTTCTCTGTATTACAATATTTATTACAATATTCAGTTTGCACTGAGAAATCTGGTAAAAAATTGGTTTTAATGCATAATGCAAAAAAGGATGATATGAAGTTTAGCTCCCAAACATTTCACTAGGACAGGGATCCCCAACCTGTGTCTCGAGAGCCACATGTGACTTGCGGGCCTCTGATGTGTGGCTCGTAGCTGTCTGCCAGCTAGGTGAAGTTGCACGAGGTCTAGCAAACAGCTATGAAGAGCAGGTCTCCAGATGTTGACACTTGTGAGAAGCCTCACACAGATGATCAGATCTGAATGGAGGTAGGACCCCCTGGATCTTGGTATACTCCCTCTGTGTGGTGATTTCTGTGGAAAAGCTTTGGCTGTCATTGTACTGGTAATTGGGGCTCTGGGTGTCACTACTGTGAGGGGTGGGAGCTAAATGTGGCCCATGACTCTCTTTCAGAGCTGAATGTGGCTTGTGACCTTCTCTCAGGGATGAATGTGGCTCTCAAGCTCTAAAAGGTTGGGCACCATTACTCTAGGGAAAAAAACTGTGCAGAATACTGTAAAAGGATGGCAGACAGAATATGCATGCATACAACACCCTACAGTATCTGCCAGCAAATGTTGCCTACTGCTAGTTGCATCGTGCAAACAGGAACTGAATAACAGAGTATGTGTTCCTTGAGGGAAGAATTTCTAGAAGTCACAAAGTCAGGTGACAGTTGTCGTGCTGCAGTTTAATGTAAAAGCTCGGGATTCTCAAAGAGGGGAGGAGTTGGTGTAAAGACTTGAGAGGGGGCAGATATGTAGGCAGCGGAGCGGCCTCGCGGTCATTGCGATATTAGGGGCACTTGAGAGTGTTCTGAAACGGATACCGAGAACCAGACTTTGCAGGTCAAGCACTGAAGATCAGATGCCGAGAACTAGACTTTGCAGGTCAAGCACCAAAGACAGAACACCGAGAATCAGATTTTACAGGTTAATCACCGAAGGCTAGATGCTGATTATCGAATACAGAAGATAGAAGTACTGAGGGCGCTAGCTCGTTACTTCCTGTTAAGACGTACAGTACTAGCTGAAAAAAGTTATTAACTAGATTTAGACTTGCGATTTGATGACTTTTACCTTGGCTCTGTTAGCCTCAATGTAGGGATTTGTTGTGTGATTTTTTGTTATATTGACTTATTTAGTTAAAGGGAAGTGATGACCAGGTGAAGTGACATTGACGGCTCCCTGACAAAGTGGCTGGGCTTAGGTTAACGCTAGATGATACCTGTCAATTAGAGTCTTTAATAGTTGTGTGTAAGATACTGCATTAACGTTTTGTATATTACTGATCTTGTATTGTTCTGCCTCTTGAAGTAATTAATATTGTGCCAGCATTACCTCTTAATACCGCCAATTTCTGTAAATAAATACTTCTGAGTCATCTCTGAGTCGCCTTTACTGTGCTGTTGCATACTAGGAACATCTCTTAGGGGTACTTCTCACATAGCGAGATCGCTAGCGAGATCGCTGCTGAGTCACAGATTTTGTGATGTACCAGTGACCTCATCAGCGATCTCGCTGTGTGTGACACTAAGCAGCAACCTGGCCTCTGCTTTGAAATCGTTGATCGTTACACACTATTCTGGTTCATTTTTTGCTCGTTGGTCTCCCAACCACTTTTTTGCACAGCCAACCATTTTTTGCTCGTTGGTTGGCTGTGCAGCATGCATCGGCATGTTTGACGGCAGGAGACCAACGAGCACCAACTCTGTGTAAGCAGCATACGCTGGTAACCAGGGTAAATATCGGGTAACTAAGCAAAGCACTTTGCTTGGTTACCCGATATTTACCCTAGTTACCAGTGTACACCACTTAGCGCTGGCTCCCTGCACACGTAACCAGGGTAAATATCGGGTAACTAAGCAAAGCGATTTGCTTAGTAACCCGATGTATACCCTGGCTACGTGTGCAGGGAGCCAGCACTAAGCGGTGTACGCTGGTAACCAGGATAAATATCGGGTAACCAAGCAAAGCGCTTTGCTTAGTTACGCAATATTTACCCTGGTTACCAAGCGCAGAGTCTCTGGTGGCTGGTCGCTGGTGAGATCTGCCTGATTGACAGCTCCCCAGCGACCATGTATCGACGCACCAGCAATCCTGACCAGGTTGTATCGTGGTCGGAATCGCTGGTACGTCATTTAGTGAGACGGTACCCTTACACTACCATATTCATTGTAGTTATTCTAAGCCTTTATTGCAAGATAACTTGAGATACTAATACTGCTTTATTCTCATGCATCTCTTTATTTACATTCTCATTCTTCTAGGTCACCTTATTATATTACAATCTGAAAACCACTTTCCCCAATGATAGCATGATATTGAATTGATATCCTAAATTGAATCATTTACATATGTACATATGGTAAAATTACAGTTGAGAATGTTCTTTTAAAATGTTAACTTTTATTGATGTCTTGTACACTATTTGTATTCACATCAACTGATTATTATTATGTCCTTAGAGATCTAACGTACAAAGGTGAACACAACATTATGTCTCAAGGAGGATGTCACAAACCCATTATAGCAATGTCACTGCTTATGAACAAGGGCAACCAAACCACCATATGACCTTGAAATAATTACCTCCTGTGACGCCTGAGGGCACATCATTTTTATTACCAACTGGGACTCGGAGGTTTTTGCACATAAGTTGATGTAGCTTGCTTTTGTAATAAAACCTAAGTTAACTCAAAGAACACAAAACTTGCCATAACTGTGCATCCATCTGTGATAAAAACGTTCTGACCAACGTTTTCCATCATTTTACATACAAAAGGAATGCAAATAAGTGCTGATTCGTATCCAGTAGGCAATAGCTTTAAAGCGTCCCCCTGGAGCCCAACGATAGACTGAATTCCCAGCTCAATTATTTTGATTGACGTAAATATTCTTAAAGGAAATATCTTGAATCTGCATCAACTCCTACTATGTTGTCTTTTAGAATGATTGATATTTATTATGAGGTAGGACTAGTGACAATTCCTTAAATTATATGAAGCTCAATACTTTTGCTTATTACTAATCATATTAATCAATATTCACTAGTTTTTAGTAATAGTCCATAAAAAATTGATAGCTTAAAGCAGCTACTCTCACCTTTCCACCATGGTTTTCTCTTCATCACTGCATGCTCTGGCTGCTGAAAATGTCATGTTCTTCAAGGTGTCTCAACTCCAGTCCTCAACTCCCCCCATCAGGTGATGTTTTTCGGGATTTCATTAGTATAGCACAGATGATGGAAATATTAGCAAAGCATCACCTTATCAACCAGTCCACAGCTTCTCTCTATAGGATATCCAGAAGTCATGACCTGTTGGGGAACAATGAGGTCAAGAGTTGTAAATCACTGCTTTAGAGAATGGAGGAACATAGATTAAGAATATGTATGAAGTCCAAAAGAATAAAGTGGGTATCCTTTATTCTAATAAGGCTAGTGAAAGTAATTCAGCTCGTCTGTGGTAGCAACCGGCATGCAAGGATCAAATGCTCTGAAACGTGGAAAGTCTTTGAAGAGAAAAAGGGATCCAGCTTCTGGAATATGGTAAAACAATTCTTTGAAACTTTATTCCATTAAAACCATGGATTTTTCCAATACATAACAACATAATCTTCAAATGCTGAGTGCTTTGTTTGTCAAGCCTCTTGACAAAGGCTTGACAAAGAATCTTACTAACAGATTCCCTTTAAGTTTCCTCAAAAGCTGGGTTTACACACTGAAACTTTCTAGCGATCCCACCAGTGATCCCAACCTGGCCGGGATCGCTACAAAGTCTCTGGTGAGCTGTCAAACAGGCAAACCTGGCCAACGACGCAACAGCGATCCGGACCTGCAGAACGACCTAGCTGGTTGTTGGGGACGTTGTAAAGCAGCTTTTTGAAAGGGAAGTCGCTGTAAAGTCCCCTTTACACACTAAAACTTTCTAGCGATCATGCTGCACAGCGGGAAACAAAGGACCTAAGAATGGTCCTGAACGATTTGTAGCGATCACAACTTCACAGCAGGGGCCAGGTCGCTGATGCGTTTCACACACTGCAATGTCGCTGGGGAGGTCGCTATAACGTCACAAAACCGGTGAAGTTACAGCGATGTCGTTTGCGATGTTGCAGTGTGTAAAGCCACCTTAATGGTGGATTCAGGAAACTGTAATTTCAGGATAGCACATTCTATCTTTGCAGGGGGCCCAGAGTTTAGATTATGAATGTCCTAACGGAATGTCCTAACCAGATGGCATACAATGGTGGTCAAGTTGCACCACTGACTACAGTTTTCTGTAGTGTTACAAAAACTGCTCACAAGAACATTATTCAGTTTGAGGGGCATAACTAACAGTGTGCAATCAATATATTGCCTCCTCCATCTAAATGGGCCCATAGATGATAGATTGGGAAATATAAACTGTATGAGTGGGCAATAGAAATAGGGAAAACACATTGGAAAATTGAATGTAGATTGCTTGGAAAACAAGTGAGGGAACATGTCTTACAAGGACAGATTGGATACTAAAATAGTCATAAGCTTTTTATATCCTGAACTAACTTGATACTGAAAAGGTTATGGTGGAATTGGGCCTCGTATCAAGTTTTGTGTATGGTCCCGTATCTATTCATTACTCCCCTGTTTAGAATTATATGTTATTTTTCATTGAATTCTTCAGCTTTCTGGCACATTTTTATAGGGATATTGGGAATATTTTTCAGTAACATATGTATATTATTGTTGAATAACATTTATGAGCCTCTATGGAGTTTTTACAACTTAGGATTGAATTCAAACTAAATATAAAATGTCTACAGTAGTAAATTTACATCATGAAATGGCATCATTTTACAGCACTGTAGAGTGGGGACAAACTGTCTATTTTACTTAAAAAAAATTGATACAAAACAGCGAGACCAACCAAACACAATATGCAAAGGCATTTCTCAATGTAGAGCATTGTTTGCATACTGAACATTGATAGGAACAGAAATAAAGAATACATTGAAGTAATAAACCCTATGGGCAGCAACCCAGCTGAGTACGGTAGTTAGCACTGTTGCGTTACATTTGCAAGGAGTTTAAATATTCTCCCTGTGTTTGTGAGGGTTTCCACCGAATAATCAGCTTTCTTCCAACATGGCAAAGACATACTGATAGGGAATTTAGATTGTGAGCCCCAATGGGGACAGTGTTGCTGACGTCTGTAAAGCTGTATTGAATTAGTGGTGCTATATAAGTGTGTAAAATAAAAAATGTAATAAAATAAAGTAAGATAAACAGAAAAAATTAACGGCACTTACCACTGGATATTCTTAACAGCAATTTTTATTGGGACAACATAAAAAGAGGAAACAAGAGTGACTGCTGTTTCACGCACAATGCGCTTCTTCCAGCTCATAACCCAAAAGAACCGCATTATGCCTGAACAGCTGCCACTCTTTTTCCTTCTCTTCATGTTATCCCAATGAAAAGTGCTGTTAAGAATATTCAGTGGTGAGTGCCGTTCAGTTTTTCTGTTTATCTTACTTTCTACATATTACTTTTTGGCTGAACACCGATAATGGCTTTTTTCCTGATGAATATACAGCTTCATTTTTTATTAGAAAACAGGATGGAACATATGGAAGACCCTTATACATAATTAGATTGCATACGGTTGCTCCCTATTAGAGCAATATAGGAAACTGAGAAAAAGAGGGAATAGCAACCAAAGTAATATGTTTGAAGAATACATTTCAAACAAGATCATCTCTTATGAAAAATTCACACATCTTTATTAAGTACATAAATTACACATAGAGTGATCTAAAATTTTAATACAAGTCACATACAGGTATTAGATAAAAAATCCAGAGCAAAGCATTGTCTGGTGGGTCACCATTGGGAATAAGGTAGAGTTAAGTGGACATGTGCCAGTTACATCATAATGATAGTTGCACATGTCGTCATAATAAAATATGTTCCTGCTTACCTATGGTAATCCTGTACAGACCAACAGCCACCGCACACCAACGCGTTTCGTGGTCTTCTTCAGGGGACTGCGACATGGTGTGCTGCAAGAGGTGGCTTTTTATATGCATGCCTAATTGTCAGTAAAATCGCCAAACGCCCACACCAGCCGCATGGGGGCGGGATCCCGTTCGGAGCATCAGTCATCGGGCCGTTCCCGGAAGTGATGTGGGCACCAAAGTGTCGTCACACTGTGCCCACCCCATCCTGTTAAGGAAGCCGTCATTCAAAGACACACAGGAGAAGATCACACCGAGCATGCACACCACGGGCGCGGTCATTTTTAAACTGGGCAAAGATAAGAGCACCCTGTGCTGAGCATATATACACAAAGAATGGCTTCCAAAATAATGCGAACAGCATCGGGAGAGACAGAGGAAGATCCCAATATATAATTATACCAAAAATGAGCAGGTTGAATATGCTAAAAATGACAATTATTTAGGAATAGGGATCCCACAAATATGTTTTTCTCCCAGTTTACAGGAAAAACGCATCACATGTACAGTATATTATTCCGTTACAATAAAGTAGATCACCATGTTAAGGGGGCCATAAATTTACAGTGATGCAATCTAATTATGCATCTACCTTAACCCCGTCTGCATCCAAATCATGTCATTTGTTAGTAGCATGCATACTATTCTTCCATACAGACCAGAGAAATGACATGGATCTGCATCGAAATATGACTAGTTTAATTACGGAAGTCCACAAATATTTAAAAGAAATCAGTTATATCTTTTGTACTTAATAAAGATGTGTGAATTTTTCATAAGAGATGATCTTGTTTAAAATTTATTCTTCAAACACATTACTTTGGTTGCTATTCCCTCTTTTTCTCAGTTTCCTATCCTTTATTTTTTATTAGGTTGCCTCCTAGTGCAATGAATTTTTAACTAACTAGCTGTGCCAACGATACACTCTCTCATATTTAGTTTAATAGGATAAAAGAAATAAAAAATATAGTTGATAAAAACTTTGAAAAACAGTTACAGACTCACCAGCAGACTTTTATACCGGTATGCTGTCTGATTCTCATTTTCAGTAAATGGGTTCTCTGGCTTTAGTATACAAGTCTGCAGTCTTTCTATGTGACTGCAAACTTGTGAATCCTAACATTGCGTGCATTACGCGCTCTGAGGATTCTTTTATTCTTTTGTGCCGGTGCCAGGAGTGGGCGGTCATGTGACCAAAAGTATGCAATTTGCATACTTTCAGCCACATACTGACTTGACTGTATCCAGCCTCGCTCAATACATTTGCATTGATTGAGACTGCGACCATCTAGTCGGTATGGAACTACAGGTAGGCAAATTGCATACTTGCGGTCAGGGCTTCCACCAGGAATTTCAGGGTGCCATACTGACAAAATTTCTGGGCCCCTTTGAGACTCTACCGAGGTCCCACCTTAGCTCGGCCTCACACCTTACACGGTCCCAACCCCAACCTTGGAAAAACTCCTCTTCTGCAAATGTCCTCATCAATTATACATTAAACCGCTGTCCAGCTCGCTGTGATGGGCAGACGACATTTGACAGCCCAAAAAAAGCTGCATGGACTGTTTTGTGGGCTGTCAAAATTAGGAGCCCCAGACGGAATTGTCAGCCATATGTGTGTGTGTATATATACTGTATACACAGTGTGTGTATGTTATAAACAATGAGGAAAAGAAGAAAATTGGCACAAAATGGAATGCAAAAAGTATCAAATTTTATTAACACCGATTTAAAAGTATATAAATATCAGGCTAGTCATAGGAATTGCAAAATCAAGTAAGACAAAAGGGGATGGAGTCATAAAGCTGCAAATGGATACAAGAATTGGTGTAGAACACAATTGATATAAAACAGTCCACCCGCCACTAGGGAAAAACAGGGGGAGGGCCCATAGAAAAAGATAAAAGTGATGTTGAAGAATTGTATGTCAAAGATAAATGGGCCCAGGAAAAAGCCCCTGAACCCCAGCAAGTAACAAGTAGCCGGAAGCCCCAAAACCACTAAGTATGGACACAGTACAATGGCTATTCAAAAGCTGAAAGGAGGTACCGGAGTGGTATCAAAGGAGAGAAAATTAAAGAATGGGGGACAGGTGTATCAGTGGCAGTCCATAACTAAAAAATGGGTGTGGGAAAATTTACAATCCAGATGCATGAACCTGTATATAACAGGGAATGCCAAAGGTAAAAGTAGTAAACATAATTGAGTAAATCTGGATGGTAAGGACTGGCAGTGGTACACCTGAACACCAAGAAAATGAATATTAAAGTAGATGAGAACAAGAGTCGTGAACAGAGAGATGCAGATAGTAATAGATTAGCATGGACTAGTCTTGGCGCAAAGAGAGGAGACTCTGATGATAAATAAGAAAATCAAGTGTAGTCACAAGGCCGAAAGGTGCCATAAGCTAATAGCACAATTACAGCCAGGTCTGAGAAAATGAGGACAGAGTACAGCACGGATAGTAATAGAATAGTATAGACTAGTCATGGAGCAAAGAGAGGAGACTCTGATGATAAATAAGGATATCAAGTATAGTCATGGGGCCGAAAGGTGTCATAAGTTGATAGCACAATTACGGCCAGATATGAGAAAATGAGGACAGGGTGCAGCACAGCTCCTAGACTAGTCGTGGAGCAAAGAGAGGAGACTCAAATAGTAGATGAAGTTATCACATGTAGTCATAGGGTCGAGAGGTGCCGTAGCCTGATAGCAAAGATAACGGCCAAATCTTGAGAGAGTGGGAACAGGGTGCAGCACAGCCCCTAGACTGGAAGAAGTGGACAGGCAAAGAGGAAAGAGGGAAGACAAAAAATATGCCAGCCAAAGATAGTACAACGCTGTATAATGCGTTGCTGGCACATCTAAGTGAGAGTACAAGTATACCTGGTGGGGTAGTGGAACGTGGCGGATAGATGGTCCCAACAGCCGTTTCGCCTGGACGCTTTTTCGAGGGAAGTGTGTGTATGTGTATATATATATATATATATATATATATTTATATATATATATATATATATATATATATATATATATATATATCATACACTATAGAGGATACAGGCTGCTGGCTGTTTATATATAATGTAGAGACTTAGAGGCTGCTGGCTGTAAATATTTAATATAGAGGCTCCTGTATACATAGGATATAGAGGCAGCTGGCTGCATATTTATAATAATGAGGCTGCGGGCTGTGTATATATAATATAGAGGCGGTGTGTTGCATATAGTGTATACACAGCACTATTCTGTACACACATCCATGCTATATACACATAGTATTCACTGATGTACTGTAATACAGGATATAGTGTGCAGCTGTATATGCAGTATGGTTCTATGTATTAGCCAAAAGACAGACATATACAGATTATACTCTCCAGCCACTGACGTTTACAGCGTAGAATATGGTAGGTTCAAATGAAGTCCTGGTGCTCAGTAATGATTGGAGGATCTTCTTTCCGTGTGGCGACGTCATTCTTCTGCTGAAAAGTTCTTATTTGTTCTGCGCATGGCAGCCTCTTTAGCGCACACTTAGTTCAAACTTCACAATAATTAACAGAAGAAAAGAGGACCAGCTGGTAGCGTTTAACGTCACTGGAAACCGGAGAAAAAAAATAATAAAAAAAATATATATATATATACACAGCTCTGGCAAAAGATGAGATCACTGCAAAATTTTCAGTTTTTCGGATTTTTCTCTTTATAGGTATACTAGCTGTAATACCCGACCATTGCCCGGGATAGTAACTGTTTCTCTGTCTCTCTCCCAGTCGCTGTGTGTCTGTCTCTCTGTCTCTCTCTTTCCTTGTCTGTCTGTGTCTATGTCTCTGTCTGTCTGTTTCTATCTCCTCTCTGTCTGTATTTGTATCAGTCTATCTGTCGCCATCTCTGTGTCTGTCTGTGTCTATCTCTGTGTCTGTCTCTATGTGTGTGTCTGTCTGTCTCTCTAATCTGTCTCTTCCCCCGTCTGTCTTTGTTTGTCTCTTTCCCCGTCTGTCTCTTTCCAGGTCTGTCTCTTTGTCCGTCTGTCTCTTTGTCCGTCTGTCTCTTTGTCCGTCTGTCTCTTTGTCCGTCTGTCTCTTTGTCCGTCTGTCTCTTTGTCCGTCTGTCTTTGTCCGTCTGTCTCTTTGTCCGTCTGTCTCTTTGTCCGTCTGTCTCTTTGTCCGTCTGTCTCTTTGTCCGTCTGTCTCTTTGTCCGTCTGTTTCTTTGTCCGGCTGTCTCTTTGCCCGGCTGTCTCTTTCCCCGGCTGTCTCTTTGCCCGGCTGTCTCTTTCCAGGGCTGTCTCTTTCCAGGGCTGTCTCTTTCCAGGGCTGTCTCTTTCCCCATCTGTCTCTTTCCCCGTCTGTCTCTTTGTCCGTCTGTCTCTTTCCCCGTCTGTCTCTTTCCCCGTCTGTCTCTTTCCCTGTCTGTCTCTTTCCCTGTCTGTCTCTTTCCCCGTCTGTCTCTTTCCCCGTCTGTCTCGTTGCCCGTCTGTCTCTTTGCCCGTCTGTCTCTTTGCCTGTCTGTCTCTTTCCCTGTCTGTCTCTTTGCCCGTCTGTCTCTTTGCCCGTCTGTCTCTTTGCCCGTCTGTCTCTTTGCCCATCTGTCTCTTTGCCCATCTGTCTCTTTGCCCGTGTGTCTCTGTCTGTCTCTTTCCACATCTGTCTCTGTCTGTGTCTGTCTCTTTCTGTCTCTCTCTATCCGTCTCCCCACCGACATCATATTACCTTACACAGAAGCTTCTTATACTAACAGTTTATTTTGTTCCTATAACAACCACTGACAGTTGCTATTCATAGCCAGTAGCTCCCACCTCCGTTCAGTATAATGGAGGCAGAATTTTGGAGACTAAAGGCCACTTTACACACAGAGATAAATCTTTGGCAGATCTGTGGTTGCAGTGAAATCATGGACATATTGTTCCATTTGTACACAGCCACAAACCTGGCACTGATTGTCCACAATTTCACTGCAACCACAGATCTGCCGCAGATTTATCTCTGTGTGTAAAGTGGCCTTAACTGTAAAGCACGGGGTTAAATTTTCCCGTCAAAACATAGTCTATGACATTCCCTGGGTCACATGGGGGGTCTGTGCAAAATTTCGTGATTGTAAATGTGGGGGTGAAAATTCCTTTAGTAGACATGCACACATACACACATACTGTCAGGGCCGGGAGGACTGGTAGGCCCAGGAGGTGGATCCACTGGACCATGCACCCCACCGGAGGGCAGGGTACACGGCAGCCGTAGCACTGGCGTGGCAGGGACAGGTATAAACAGGTCACCAGGGTCACGGAATTCTTTAGGACAGTAAAGGAAACAGGCACAGGTACCAGGGAGCAAAGACAAAAAGTCTACAGGACACGGCACCAGGGGGCCTGAGCACCTAGCTCATAAGACTATGCTACAAGACACGTTGATCAGGCCCCGCCCATATGGAAAGGCCAGTCTTATATACCCAGCACAGCCTCATGTCATTTCCTGCTGCAGGTGTGCTGGGCCTATAAGACCAGGAGAGTGGGCGCGGCCCGGTCCTATACAGAAACATGTGGCTAAGACTCAGAATCAGACATATAAGACCAGGAGCAGGACACAGGAGAGCACGAGCGGAGCGGTAGCCATGACTGGTGGACACGTGGACTGGATCAGTGGTTAAGGAGCGGTGGCGGGATGGTGCGACCGGATCAGTGGGTAAGGAGTGGTGCTGGGACACCGGAAGCGTGACACATACACACATACACACATACACTGAGCTTTATATATTTGATTTTTGAGTGAAAATTGTTTGTAAATTGTTCTTTTATTCTATAAACTACTGACAACATGTCTTCGAATTTCCAAGCAATAATTTTGTATTCATTTTCTTAAAGTGAGAAATGGTCAAAATAACATACAGCGTGTGCAGAATTATTAGGCAAGTTGTATGTTAGAGGATTTTTTTTATTATTGATCAACAACTATGTTCTCAGTCAACCCAAAAGACTCATAAATATCAAAGCTTAACATTTTTGGAAGTTAGAGTGGGGTTTTTTTTAGATTTGGCTATCTTAGGAGGATGTCTGTTTGTGCAGGTACAGTTAGGTCCAGAAATATTTGGACAGTGACACAAGTTTTGTAATTTTAGCTGTTTACAAAAACATGTTCAGAAATACAATTATATATATAATATGGGCTGAAAGTGCACACTCCCAGCTGCAATATGAGAGTTTTCACATCCAAATCGGAGAAAGGGTTTAGGAATCATAGCTCTGTAATGCATAGCCTCCTCTTTTTAAAGGGACCAAAAGTAATTGGACAAGGGACTCTAAGGGCTGCAATTAACTCTGAAGGCGTCTCCCTCGTTAACCTGTAATCAATGAAGTAGTTAAAAGGTCTGGGGTTGATTACAGGTGTGTGGTTTTGCATTTGGAAGCTGTTGCTGTGACCAGACAACATGCGGTCTAAGGAACTCTCAATTGAGGTGAAGCAGAACATCCTGAAGCGGAAAAAAAAAAATCCATCAGAGAGATAGCAGACATGCTTGGAGTAGCAAAATCAACAGTCGGGTACATTCTGAGAAAAAAGGAATTGACTGGTGAGCTTGGGAACTCAAAAAGGCCTGGGCGTCCACGGATGACAACAGTGGTGGATGATCGCCACATACTTTCTTTGGTGAAGACGAACCCGTTCACAACATCAACTGAAGTCCAGAACACTCTCAGTGAAGTAGGTGTATCTGTCTCTAAGTCAACAGTAAAGAGAAGACTCCATGAAAGTAAATACAAAGGGTTCACATCTAGATGCAAACCATTCATCAATTCTAAAAATAGACAGGCCAGAGTTAAGTTTGCTGAAAAACACCTCATGAAGCCAGCTCAGTTCTGGAAAATTATTCTATGGACAGATGAGACAAATATCAACCTGTACCAGAATGATGGGAAGAAAAAAGTTTGGAGAAGAAAGGGAACGGCACATGATCCAAGGCACACCACATCCTCTGTAAAACATGGTGGAGGCAACGTGATGGCACGGGCATGCATGGCTTTCAATGGCACTGGGTGACTTGGGTTTATTGATGACATAACAGCAGACAAGAGTAGCCGGATGAATTCTGAAGTGTACCGGGATATACTTTCAGCCCAGATTCAGCCAAATGCTGCAAAGTTGATCGGACGGCGCTTCATAGTACAGATGGACAATGACCCCAAGCATACAGCCAAAGCTACCCAGGAGTTCATGAGTGCAAAAAAGTGGAACATTCTGCAATGGCAAAGTCAATCACCAGATCTTAACCCAATTGAGCATGCATTTCACTTGCTCAAATCCAGACTTAATACGGAAAGACCCACAAACAAGCAAGACCTGAAGGCTGCGGCTGTAAAGGCCTGGCAAAGCATTAAGAAGGAGGAAACCCAGCGTTTGGTGATGTCCATGGGTTCCAGACTTAAGGCAGTGATTGCCTCCAAAGGATTCGCAACAAAATATTGAAAATAAAAATATTTTGTTTGGGTTTGGTTTATTTGTCCAATTACTTTTGACCTCCTAAAATGTGGAGTGTTTGTAAAGAAATGTGTACAATTCCTACAATTTCTATCAGATATTTTTGTTCAAACCTTCAAATTAAACGTTACAATCTGCACTTGAATTCTGTTGTAGAGGTTTCATTTCAAATCCAATGTGGTGGCATGCAGAGCCCAACTCGCGAAAATTCTGTCACTGTCCAAATATTTCTGGACCTAACTGTAACTATTACTATGCAGAATTATAAGGCAACTTAATAAAAACCAAATATATTCCCATCTCACTTGTTTATTTTCACCAGGTAAACCAATATAACTGCACAAAATTTAGAAATAAACATTTCTGACATGCAAAAACAAAACCCCAAAAAATTTAGTGACCAATAGTAGCCACCTTTCTTTATGATGACACTCAACAGCCTACCATCCATAGATTCTGTCAGTTGCTTGATCTGTTTACGATCAACATTGCATGCAGCAGCCACCACAGCCTCCCAGACACTGTTCCGAGAGGTGTACTGTTTTCCCTCCCTGTAGATCTCACATTTTATGAGGGACCATAGGTTCTCTATGGGGTTCAGATCAGGTGAACAAGGGGGCCATGTCATTATTTTTTCATCTTTTAGACCTTTACTGGCCAGCCACACTGTGGAGTAGTTGGCTGCATGTGATGGAGTATTATCCTGCATGAAAATCATGTTTTTGTTGAACGATACCAACTTCTTCTTGTACCACTGCTTGAAGAAGTTGTCTTCCAGAAATTGGCAGTAGGTCTGGGAGTTGAGATTCACTCCATCCTCAACCCAAAAAAGTCCCACAAGTTCATCTTTAATGATACCAGCCCATACATGTACCCCACATCCACCTTGCTGGCGTCTGAGTCGGAGTGGAGCTCTCTGCCTTTTACTGATCCAGCCTCTGATCCATCCATCTGGTCCATCAAGAGTCACTCTTATTTCATCAGTCCATAAAACCTTTGAAAAATCAGTCTTAAGATATTTCTTGGCCCAGTCTTGACGTTTTATCTTATGTTTCTTGTTCAAAGGTGGTCGTTTTTCAGCCTTCCTTACCTTGGCCATGTCCATGAGTATGGCATACCTTGTGCTTTTTGATACTCCAGTAACGTTGCAGCTCTGAAATATGGCCAAACTGGTGGCAAATGGCATCTTGGCAGCTTCACGCTTGATTTTCCTCAATTCATGGGCAGTTATTTTGCGCCTTTTTTGACCAACATGCTTCTTGCGACCCTGTTGGCTATTTCCCATGAAACGCTTGATTGTTCGGTGATCATGCTTTAAAAGATTGGCAATTTCAAGACTGCTGCATCCCTCTGCAAGACTTCTCACAATTTTGGACTATTCGGAGCCCATCTAATCTCTCTTCTGACATATTTTGTCAAAGGAAAGGAACTTGCCTAATAATTAAGCACACCTTATATAGGGTGTTGATGTCATTACACCACACCTCTCCTCATTACAGAGATGCACATCACCTGATTTACTTAATTGGTAGTTGGCTCTCAAGACTATACAGCTTGGAGTAGGACAACATGTATAAAAAGTATCATGTGATCAAAATACTCATTTGTCTAATAATTCTGCACACAGTGTGTATGTATATATATAGATACATATAATATAATATATATATATATATATATATATATATATATATAAAATCAGTTGGCTGCTAAATGGTGGCAGTGGGGTACGTCAAATATCAAGTGAGGATATGTCTGGTAGCTTATGTTGAATCTCATTTGCCAAGATATGATGAATCCTAGATATTTATTTATAAGCTTGGTCATCCACATTTACAGGGGTTGTCCAGGACCATTTTATTTTTTTTTAATTTGGGCTTAAGAACTAACAGGCAGCTAGTTGTTAACTATCTGGCATCATAGATCTCTGCTGGCTTCCGCTGTTGTCACATTGACAAAGTAGAAGCTTCTTCTCTTCCGCACTACTCTGCTTACAAGGCATGTCTTCCCACATCATGCTGATTGGCAACTGGCTCTCCACTGCCTAACTATCAACATGTTGTGAGCACTCACGCCCCGTGGACACAGCAGCCTGGAAGAGGAAGAGCTGCTCTGTTGACATGAAGCAGCAGATCTGCCGACAAGAATAATCCATAACCGCCCTGAGATGGAACCAGGTAGAACAGGCAGGTAGTTAGCAACTACCTACATATTGGTTCTTAACAGCATACTTAAAAAATTAAATTGTCCTGGACATTCCCTTTATTAAAAATGGCGTGGTTATGCAATGTCAGGAAAAACAATACATGATTTAATTAATAAGTCTTTGCATTGTAATACATTTCTTGTTCTAGTCCATAACCATAAATACAGATTAGAAAACGCAGTATACAGTCATGGCCAAAAGTTTTGAGAATGCTACAAAATATTAATTTTTACAAAGTCTACTGCTTACATTTTTCTAATGGCAATTTGCATATACTCCAGAATGTCATAAAGAGTGATCAGCTTAACAGCAATTACTTGCAAAGTCAATATTGGCTAAGAAAATGAACTTTAACCCCCAAAACACATTTCAACATCATTGCATTCCTGCCTTAAAAGGAGCAGCTAGCATTGTTTAAGTGATTGTTCCATTAACACAGGTGTGGGTGTTGATGAGGACAGGGCTGGAGATCAATCAGTCATGATTAAGTAAGAATGACACCATTGGACACTTTAAAAGGAGGCTGGTGCTTGGTATCATTGTTTCTCTTCAGTTAACCATGGTTAGCTCTAAAGAAACACGTGCAGCCATCATTGCTCTGCACAAAAATGGCCTAACAGGGAAGAGTATCGCAGCTACAAAGATTGCACCTCAGTCAACAATCTATCGCATCATCAAGAACTTCAAGGAGAGAGCTTCCATTGTCGCCAAAAAGGCTCCAGGGCGCCCAAGAAGGACCAGCAAACACCAGGACCGTATCTTAAAACTGTTTCAGCTGCGGGATTGGACTACCAGCAGTGCCGAGCTAACTCAGCAATGGCAGCAGGCTGGTGTGAGTGCTTCTGCATGCACTGTGAGGCGGAGACTGCTTGAGCAAGGCCTGGTTTCAAGGAGGGCAGCAAAGAAGCCACTTCTCTCCAGAAAAAACATCAGGGAGCGACTGATATTCTGCAAAAGGTACAGGGTGTGGACTGCTGAGTACTGGGGTAAAGTCATTTTCTCAGATGAATCCCCTTTTTGATTGTTTGGGACATCTGGAAAACAGCTTATTAGGAGAAGAAGAGGTGAGCACTACCACCAGTCTTGTCTCATGCCAACTGTTAAGCATCCTGAAACGATTCATGTGTGGGGTTGCTTCTCAGCCAAGGGAATCGGCTCACTCACAGTCTTGCCTAACAACACAGCCATGAATAAAGAATGGTACCAGAATGTCCTCCATGAGCAACTTTCCAAGAGCAGTTTGGCGCCCAACAATGCCTTTTCCAGCATGATGGAGCACCTTGCCATAAAGCAAAGGCGATCACTAAATGGCTCATGGAACAAAACATAGAGATTTTGGGTCCATGGCCTGGAAACTCTCCAGATCTTAATCCCATTGAGAACTAGTGGGCAATCATCAAGAGACGGGTGGACAAACAAAAACCAACAAATTCTGGCAAAATGCAAGCATTGCTTATGCAAGAATGGACAGCTATCAGTCAGGATTTGGTCCAGAAGTTGATTGAGAGCATGCCAAGGAGAATTGCAGAGGTCCTGAAGAAGAAGGGTCAACACTGCAAATATTGACTTGCTGCATTAACTCATTCTAACTGTCAATATAACCTTTTGGTACTCATAATATGATTGCAATTATATTTCTGTATGTGATGTAAACATCAGACAAACACAATTAAAAACCAGAGGGCAACAGATCATGTGAAAATATAATTTTGGTGTCATTCTCAAAACTTTTGGCCATGACTGTATAATGTAAATAAAATACAATCAGTTTTTGTTATCTACTGGTAATAATAAGTGATGACCTTGATTACATTTTTCTGAAATAAAATAGCAAATCAAAGAGGATTTTGAAACAGTAATGTAAATGAGAATTGGTTTCTTTCAACCCACTATGTTAAAGGGAACCTGTCAGTTTCTTTATGCCCTCCAACCCAGCAGCATTCATATCTATATGTCAAAATGATTTGCCTAACCAGCCCTATATAATATTATTCTTTAAAATCAGTATTTAAAAAAGGTTTTATAAACTGCGCTCTTCTTTTGCTAATTAGTTAGTTCCGTTGGCTAGTCTGTCCTCTCTCCTTGTTATTACATCCCTGGAAATCTTGCGCATGTGCGCGGCTTTGTTCACTGACATTGATCCTCCGAAGCCAGGTGTACCCACCCCTTCGAGGCGCACTGCCCAGATCGTAAGAACAGCTTCTGCGCTTCTGATCATTCACAGTGCGCCTCTCTGAAGCCAGGACACATACACCCGGCTTCAGAAGTTCAATATGAGTGAACAAAGCCACGTGCATGCACAAAATTTTCAGGAGCTGGTAAGAAGATGAAGAGGGCCGACTAGTCTGGGGAACTAATTCTCCATTGACTACTCAAAGGCCTAATTCACATAGGAACAGTGTAGTTTATAAATCTTTTTTTTTTTCTTTTTAAACATGGATTTTAGTAAATAACATTATTAAGGGCCAGTTAGGGAGGGAATTTTGGCATACAGTCATGAATGTTGCTGGGTTGGAGGGCATTCCCTTTAAATACATGTAAATTTCCAAAGTCAACATTACACTTGTCAAGACCATACAGTTTCGGGTTGCTGTACTCCAGTTTTTGTGCATTCCCTCTATACATTTCTCATTAGTCTCTATGGACAATGAGATATTCTCCCTTTGAAGCATTGCCACAATTTGATATGAATTCAGTACAAATCCATTTCCAGATTGAATGCATGATATTGGAGGCTTCTTCAAAAACAAAGCCATAATATAGCCAGTTGCATAAAATTCTTTCAGTGGAGACCTATTTGATTTCTTTTATTCATCACATCTAAATATTATGGGTTATCCTGTCTGGAAAATAGTAAAAAAAAGAAATACAACAAAAAATTACCGTAGATAAAGAAGTAAACATTTGGGGTCAATTTGTTATTTGTGGGTTTTTTAAGTTAGTTTCCTTTTTTTTCATGTTGTGGTTTTTGCTGATACTCGATTTTCGCACCAAGTTCATCAAAATAGCACACACAGTCATACATTTTGCACAAAGTCAAGTATGATCTTTTTTCCTACATTTTTGCAACTTTTTTGAAGAAAAAGTAGCATTGTCAAAATTTCGCAAAATATAGCTCCAAAATTTCGGATGAACTTAAAGTCACTCCATGGGAGGACTGGAGAACATGTGTGACAAATGATGAATCAGGTAGAAAACATCTGGAAAACCCAAACCATATCTAAAAGGCAAACTAAAAATAAAATATAAACAGCTAAATGCATAAAATAGATCTGAGAAAAGGTGCAAATGGACTGATGATTTTGAAACATAACAAAAAAGGTGCAAAACACAAAAAAACAAAAACAGGCACAAAAGCAAAAATTAATCAGTCACTTGAAGTTATAAAAATGACAACATAAGGAAAAATCAGCAAATAAAAACTCATAGAACTTTCCAATTCTATTGAGAACAGATTGTGTATCTGAAGCGGACACTCGGGGCATAAGCTTTATGCATTAATATTTTGAATACATTCTGTTCCCAATTGCTCTAGTTAACACATCTCCTGAGCCACTAATCTGCATGTAGAATGGATGTAACTCACTTGGGGCAAAGGTAAATGAATACGATCATGAGGAAAGAAGAAGAAGTGAACAGTGCGCAGGCATATCTTACTTTACTGATATACAGTACAAGATTCAGGACAACCATGGTGCTCACTTACTGCAAATGGAACAATGACATTTTCCAAATATATCATATATAAACAGGAAACACATGCGCATATTGACTGTACATGATGCTCAATACTGTATATGGGTCCACTCACACAAGCGTATGCATCGGACAAATTTAGACTAGTGAACATTAGGCTCGAGGCTCGGTGTTCAGGCTCAGAAAAAGGATATGAAAGTCCCCAAGGTGAGTATCGCGCTGTGCTGGGTCTGAGTGATGCGCAGCATGGTACGCTCTGCGGGAAGTGTGTGATCTGCTCAAATTTGACTTACTTGGAGAATTTTAAAAACAACATTACACAGCCTACCCACCTTTTGGTCCATAGCAAAACACTTCCGGAGGTGGGTGGTGTTTTTTTTTTTTCATTCTCCGTGAACAATACATCTAAGAACACAAAATGTAAGTCAAGTTTGAGCTGATCACACACTTCCTGCACATGCTGCACATCACTCAGAGACCAGGTGGATTTTCACATCATTTTCCGAGCGCGAACCCAAGCCCCGAGCCTGTGGTTTGCTAATCTCTATGAATGAGCACTATCTGACGTGTTGTATAGCCCTCGGACCATTGTTATACTATGAGGCAATGCCGATCAGCATTTTTTTTCTCATGTTGCTTCGCCATGAGAAAAAAATCACAGTATACTGCAAGTATCATCGCAAATTGAATGGTACACACCTACTCAAGTCTATGGGTATGTGGGAACCATCAGACTGCACTGGCATGACTTGAGTGTAGTCCGATTTCCACATACTCACAAAATGGAGAACATGGAGAAATTACGTTCTCTGCCTTCTCCGCACCTGTGAACCTGTGCCGCCCCATGCTCGGCAGCAGCCGAGGCGCTCAGATCCGGACCTTCAGTGGGTGGCTCGAGGGTCTCCGGACCCGGGGGTCCTGCAGTCACATCGATCAAAAGGGGTTTGGGGATGTAGGTGTATGGCCGGAGCTGTGTTTGAGTTTGTGACGCCACCCACGGGATATGGTGAAGGTGGACACCACCGCTGCAGTTACGGGGCACCCAGAGGAGATGTTATGCAGCAAGTTGTTAACCCCTCCGTGGGCAGGGATGGTGGCCCCAGGACCTGTTGGGGGTGTTTGGCGGTGCAGGGAGATGAGCGGCCGGAGGGCACTGATGTACTCACGATTAGTAAACACACGAGTCTCTGGTAAACCAAGTTGATGGTGGTCGGTGCCCGCAGCCGGCTGCAGTCTGGTCCCCCACCCGGTTCGTGGTCTCTGCCTTTCTCCTGCACCTGTTTTGTGATGGTGGACTACCTGCGCTTGCAACTTCAGGAGTCCGCTCCCCGGCTTGTGGTTGCCTGAGGAGCCCTCTGCCTTCAGACGCTGGCCCATGGGATCTCTCTGCCGTGGCGGTGGCTTTCTATCCCCCTCGTTGGGCTGTTGCCTTCAGTCGGGACTTTGGGTGGGACAGGACCTATAGTCCTGGCCGCAATCGGTTAATTAGCTAGCCCCCAGTAGCTTCTGGACCTAGCTTCAGGGTCTGAGTACCCCCCTTTTGCGCTCTGGTTTCCGAGTCGGTTCCCCGGGTCGATACCGGCGGGCCACTACCCTGTCCCGGTCCACCTCGGTTCCACCGAGCCGTCTTCCCGGCTCCTGCAGACGGAGGCCTCTGTCTGCCTCCTAGCCAGCAGTACCAGGGCTCCTACCCTGGCACCGGTTCAGTTTGGGTCTTTCCTTTGCTGGAGCTGCACACAGCTCCAGCCCACACCTCTCCTCTTGACCTCTAGAACTTCAGGACTCGACTAAACTTTCCCGCCCCAGGCTGTCTGAGACTCCTAGGTGGGCGTCTTCCAACTGCCTGGTTCCGCCCCCTGGTGTGTCCATCAAGCACTGAGGGTGGTGACTAGGGTTTTAAATGTTTGGCTGCTGTCACCTTGTTAGGGGACTGGTATAGTGCGGGGCCCTATCTGTGACTACCTGGCTCGGCCAGGGCGTCACACTCCGATTTTCTCATGCAAGAGAATTGGATCACATTAGCCTGACACTACGATCAAACCAGGATCAAAGTTTGATCGGAGTAACATTACCATAATGGGCCTGATTCTCTCACATGGTCTCGTGTGACCCTAGCCAATCTAAAAACTCCTAGATGGTGTCCATGCCCCATACCTTGACGAATGCACTCAGAAGTTTAATTTTGGGGGTCTCTGAGCTGTCTGCTGGTCTTGCTCTTCTTGTACATTTCCATTTCTATAAGTGCCACTCTGTGATCATGGTACATTTTCCTTCATTTCCAGTTAGATGTGTAAGAGGCTCAAGTATTGGAGGTGGATTCAAATGTTTAACAACAGGTTATCTACTTGGACTACAAATAAATATGTGGAGAGTGTATATGTGGAGTGTGGCAGAAAGTTACTCCCACTTCTGCAATCCAATAAATTAATATTATTACTTATATTGCAATGACAATATATGTTAACCCAATGACCACCAAGTGCCATAACGTTACTGGGCATTAACCAGGCGCTGTTGTATTTACTTACAATTTAGCAGGTGCAGGTCTAGTCCCCGGCAATCAGATGATTGTGGAATAACAGTTGGTGAGAAAAAATGCATTGTTTACAGATGTCATACGGATGCCAGGCGGAAAAGAAAAAAATCGCACAATCACATGATATATGGAACACCAAACATATTTCACTCATTCAACTTATCTGGATGAAAATCAGTCCGATTTTTTTATACGCAGTTGTGAGTGAACCCTAAAGGCCGCTTTACATGCTGCAACATCGCTCAAGCGAACTCGTTGGGGTCGCGGAATTTATGACGCACATCCAGTCACTTTAGCGATGCCGTTGCATGTAACACCTTTGAGCGATTTTGCATCATTGCAAAAACGTGCAAAATCGCTCATCGGTGACATGGGGGTCCATTCTCTAATATCGTTGCTGCAGCAGTTACAAAGTTGTTCCTCGTTCCTGCGGCAGCAGACATCGGTACGTGTGACACCGCAGGAACGAGGAACCTCTCCTTACCTGCGTCCCGGCCGCTATGCGGAAGGAAGGAGGTGGACGGGATGTTACGTCCCGCTCATCTCCTCCCCTCCGCTTCTATTGGGCGGCGGATCAGTGACGCAGCTGTGACGTTGCTGTGACGCTGAACGAACCGCCCCCTTAGAAAGGAGGCAGTTCGCCGGTCACAGCGACGTCGCAGGGCAGGTAAGTAGTGTGACGGGTCTGGGTGATGTTATGCGCCACAGGCAGCGATTTGCCAATGTCGTACAACCGATGGGGGCGGGTACCCATGCTAGCGATATCGGTACTGATATCGCAGCGTGTAAAGTGGCCTTTAGGCCTTCCTCACATGAGCATATAAATCGAATGAATGCAATGCAAGAAAATAAGGTGTTGCCCTTAGACCAATGTTATTCAATGAGACAGAGCAACTCTGTGACTTTTTTGTCACCTGTAGGCTGGGGTCACACTAGCATATAGCATCCAATGTGAGAGGATTGCATGTGACATCTCTCCATCTTCTCCATTGCCTGTCTGCGTATATCGGACTGCACTCTGATATCATCAGTGCAGTCTGATGTTTCACACGCACTCATAGACTTATATATGTGTGCGTGAACCAAGAAACGTTGCCACTCGCAAGAGCTTATGATTCGGACAAGTGCAATGTGAGAAAATCTCGTATTGCACTCTGACCAATGTTATTCAATGAGGCAGAGCAGATCTGAGATTCTTATCTCATGCCGAATCAAATCGCGCTAAAATGTAGAGGGGCGGTGGAGTAGACGGGTGCACCTCGGTAATAGTACTCACGGGCGCAGGGCTTCTGCTTCTGCTCAGCAGGCCTCTTTTGGAGACCAGTGACCCGGCCCTCTCTACAAAGCAAGGGGGAAGGGGTTGGTGTCGATGTTCCTGGCGGGGTATGTGGACTTTGTGTGTGCAAGCCAAACCTGTGCTTAGGCCAGCATTATTATTAATTATAATAATAATATTTGAAGGAAATGACAAAGATAGAGCTCCAAAATCTGGTTAAAAACAAATATTAAAAAATTATCTTAAAAAACATACATGTTAAAAATAGTTTTTCATAATATTATTAATGATCTATTTTTATATAGCGCTAAAATATTCGGTAGCGCTTTACATACATCAGCAACACTGTCCCCATTGGGGCTCACAATCTAAATTCCATATCTGTATGTCTTTGGAGTGTGGGAGGAAACCGAAGAACCTGGAGGAAAACCACACAAACATGATTCTTCTGCTGGGGATTTACATACATAAAACCTTGTTTCTTCTTCAACAGTCTTCTACTAACGGTTACACACAGTATCTTGGTAACATCATGACTGTGGGCACAACACTTGAACATTGTAGGTATGTGTCACGGGGGTGTCACGGGTGGTTTTGCGCCATAAAAGTCACAGTGTTTAGCTGCGCAGAATGCTCCCTGACTTTCCATTGTTCCTGATGTCAGTATTCATTGGTATAGGTAGCTTTCCTGCTGGATTAATCTCTCCCCCTTTTGGACCCAGCAAGAGCTCTCCTTCCACCCAGCTGCTGATCATCAGCATTCTCTTGGTGCTTATATATCCTTTTCTTCCTTTGCAATGGTTCTGGTGATATTTTTCAGTTTATTCAAGCCCTGGGTGCAAGCAAGTTGCTTGTACTCCTCTGTTGTATCGTTGCAGAAAACGTTCCTGAACTTCTACCTGAGTCATCTGTGGATGAGTAGTTCATGCTTTTCTCCCTGTGTGTCCTCCATGTGTCATCTATAGTGGTTAGTGGGGTTGACGAAGAGCTCATCCCATCCATTCCCTATTTATGGCCCAGCACTGGGGATACCTAGAGTCAGGTATCCGGCTTGCCGAGTAGGTGTGGAACCTATCTAGGGTGGTGAGGGACCCCAGGGATCAGTAGTAGGTTTGGTCAGGGAGTCACCATCTTTCCTTTTCCTAGACACAGGGTTTCACTTCCCTTTTGCCATACGCTTGGTACTTCACCTTACCCAGCATGACATTACTGTCACAGGGGTGTCACAGGTAATAGACAGTCATGTGGTTTCGGGCCATAGAAGGTCACAGCATTTGGCTGAGCAAAATGCTTCCTGACTTTCCATTGTTTATGCTGTCAGTATTCATTGGTATAGGTAGCTTTCCTGCTGGAGTCATCTCTCCCACTTTTGGACCCAGCAGGAGCTCAACTTCCACCCAACTGCTGATCATCAGTATTCTCTTGTTGCTTACAGTTTATACCCCTTCGTTCCTTTGGACTGGAAGTTTATTTAATACAAATGTACAGTATGTGGGCTGCACAACAGGTACTCTCTAAACACGCATTAGAAGGCATCCATATGATGCAGTTAACTCTACATTGTTCTCACCCTCGGCAGTATCTAAACATTTTCTACAACTACATGGAGGTAATTTGGATAATTTTGGCTAATAATTGCACAAACCGCACTAAGGAAGAAACCATGAAGCAAGCTGATGAACAGGGAATCGATATGGATTTTTACTTTAGAAACACGAGAACCGAAGGGCCTGAATACTACACAGAACATTATACTGCAATATCAGTGAAATTGCTACATTTGTTGTCTATGATGTTTTAAACATTGTTTCTTTGTCTTTTGATTGAATTATTGTGTTTTTTTGAGAGTACATCTAGCTCTAGTTTTATTTTAATTTGAGTGTCTACCTAAACTACTAAGTAGCTCCCCTTAATAGAACTTAACTAAACATTTTTAATGAGTGCTATTTTGACTTTGTGCAGACCATGAGTAAAGCGGGCTTTACACACAGCGACATCGCTAGCGATGTCGCTGGTGAAAGCACCCGCCCCCGTCGGTTGTGCGTCACGGGCAAATCGCTGCACATGGCGCACAACATCGTTTACATCCACCACACGTACTTACCTGCTTAGCAACGCCGCTGTTGCCGGCGAACCGCCTCCTTTCTAAGGGGGCGGTTCGTTCGGCGTCACAGCGGCGTCACTAAGCCGTCGCCCAATAGAAGCGGAGGTGTGGAGATGAGCGGGCCAAACATCCCTCCCACCTCCTTCCTTCCTTATTGCGGGCGACCGCAGGTACGGTGATGTTCCTTGTTCCTGCGATGTCACACGTAGCGATGTGTGCTGCCGCAGGAATGACGAACAACATCGTACCTGCAGCAGCAACAATAATCGGGATTACAATGGCTGGACAGCGATCAACGATGTGGTGAGTATTTTTGATCGTTAAAGGTCGTTCGTGCGTTTCACACGCAACGACGTCGCTAACGACGCCGGATGTGCGTCACGAATTCCGTGACCCCAACAACATCTCGTTAGCGATGTTGTTGCATGTAAAGCCTGCTTAAGGCAGGACGTGTAGGCCGGAGTACCAGGGCCAGCATCAGCCAGCACCCGGCAAACCCGGGCAAATGCCGGGGCCCTGGAGAGCCGGGGGGGCCTCAGTTCTCCTGTCCCTTGGCCGGGGCCCACTCGCCTTTACAGTTCTGCTGCCCCCGGCCGAGTTCCGGGGACCGCAGTCCTCGGCAGCAATCTGCGGCGCCGTCACTTTAAGGCGCGCAGACATCTTGGTTTGAACTTCATCTGTGGGCGGAGCTACCGCCTTCTCAGTCCCACAGATGAAGGAGGCGAGCTTCTGTCCGGCGCTGTGTGGGCCCCCTCTCCACCGTGACCTAATCGGGTAAGTGCCCTCCCCGCCTCCCCATTATGGGCCCCGGTGAGCTGCTTCTACCCCCCCAGATGTATGCCCTGCCAATCCTTCCCCCGCCAATGCCGCGGGTGCTGTCCCCGCCGATGCTGCGGGTGCTCTCCCCGCCGATGCCGCTGGTGCTGTCCCCGCCGATGCCGCGGGTGCTGTCCCCGCCGATGCCGAGGGTGCTGTCCCCGTCGAGCCGCGGGTGCTGTCCCCGCCGATGCCGCGGGTGTTGTGTGTGTATGTCTGTCTGTAGCAGAGTTGTGTGTGTTTGTCTGTCTGTAGCAGAGTTGTGTGTGTTTGTCTGTCTGTAGCAGAGTTGTGTGTGTTTGTCTGTCTGTAGCAGAGTTGTGTGTGTTTGTCTGTCTGTAGCAGAGTTGTGTGTGTTTGTCTGTCTGTAGCAGAGTTGTGTGGGTTTGTCTGTATGTAGCAGAGTTGTGTGTGTTTGTCTGTATGTAGCAGAGTTGTGTGTGTTTGTCTGTCTGTATGTAGCTGAGTTGTGTGTGTTTGTCTGTATGTAGCAGAGTTGTGTGTGTTTGTCTGTATGTAGCAGAGTTGTGTGTGTTTGTCTGTGTGTAGCAGAGTTGTGTGTGTTTGTCTGTCTGTATGTAGCACAGTTGTGTGTTTGTCTGTCTGTATGTAGCAGAGTTGTGTGTGTTTGTCTGTCTGTATGTAGCAGAGTTGTGTGTGTGTGTGTGTCTGTCTGTATGTAGCAGAGTTGTGTGTGTGTGTGTGTGTGTGTCTGTCTGTATGTAGCAGAGTTGTGTGTGTGTGTGTGTGTGTCTGTCTGTAAGTGTATATGACTGTATAGATTTGTCTGTTTATATGTATTTTTGTGAGTTTGTCTTTAAATATGTATATGTACGTGTTCGTATCGGTGTCTGTGTGTGGATGGGGCCCACTGGGACTCTTCCGCCCGGGGCCCACAAAAACCTGGAGCCGGCCCTGCGGAGTACAAACCTTTTTATTGAATCTGTATCATCCATTCTGGATTTGAGGATTTTAAATAATTCAATAAATTGAACGTTTTAAAGGATCTTTCATGAACCATATCTTCTACTGCTGAATATTACGTATTTCTTTCCATTACTGGACACCTGCTTGCTACTACATCATCCATGCAGTGAGCCCAAATCCTCTGGGACTGACTTCACACCGGATGATGAGCTAATAACCTTTTTTATATTTATTTGAACTTTTATGGGTTTTTTTTACTTCTCTCATAGTTTTTAAAACTTTTTTTTCTTTTCACTGTTTTTAATAGTCTCATTAGGGGACTTGAAGCTGTGAGCATCTGATTGCTTTTGCTGTACACAGCAATGCCACAGCATATCTGTATAAAATGAAAATCACTGTCTCCTGTGAAGCCCAACCACAGGCAGGGTTTGAAAGAAGCTCTGCTATAAGCATGAACATCTTCAGAGGACCACCTACTGTCATAGCAAACCATTGGCGACCCGTGATCATGTTGTGGGTCCACCAATGGGCTCTTAGAATGGCATGCCCCCATGCTGGCTCGTGTTAAATTCCGTTGTAAGAGTTTGACAGCAGGATTTAACAGGTTAATAATCGTGGGAGGATTTCTAGTCCAACTGCGATAGTTAAAAGCAGGTCCTTGCAGTAACACACAGCCATTACCTGCCGAGTAAGGGTGACGCTGTGAGCCCTAGTCATATTACACCCGCTGCCGACTTGCACTGTACATTTACGGCAAATGTCATGAAGTGGTTAAATAGAAAGCAGTCACCCCCAGTGCTGACAGCAGGAAGAAACCCTAACATAATTAACTCTATAGCTATGAGTCTAGTAAGAACTACAAGTCCCAAGAATGACCCTGCATCAGCCGAGCGCAAAGCAGGAGTAGATGGGATAAATGAGGATGTCACATTAAAGCACCAGAACCAAGCTCATGTCCTATGTATAGCTCTATAATCAACCACATTACATAAAGTGCTGTGCATAAGTTTTAGGCACATGTGGAAAAAATGCTGCAAAATAAGAATCCTTTAAAAAAATCCAAGTGCTAAAGTTTATTTTTATTAATCAACAAAATGCAAAGAGAATTACCAAAAGGGAAATCTAAAGAAAATCAATATTTGATGTAATCATCCTTTGCCTTAGGCCCCCTATACATGTCCGTGAAACACGTGCGTGTTTGGTCCATTTCCGTATGTACCGGAGACACGGACACACGTGCTCCAATGTTATTCAATGTTTGGAGTTACACGTGCGTTTTTCCATTAGGTCCGTGTGTCCGTTTGCGTGATATGTACAGTTAGGGCCAGAAATATTTGGACAGTGACACAATTTTCGCGAGTTGGGCTCTGCATGCCACCACATTGGATTTGAAATGAAACCTCTACAACAGAATTCAAGTGCAGATTGTAACGTTTAATTTGAAGGTTTGAATAAAAATATCTGATAGAAATTGTAGGAATTGTACACATTTCTTTACAAACACTCCACATTTTAGGAGGTCAAAAGTAATTGGACAAATAAACCAAACCCAAACAAAATATTTTTATTTTCAATATTTTGTTGCGAATCCTTTGGAAGCAATCACTGCCTTAAGTCTGGAACCCATGGACATCACCAAACGCTGGGTTTCCTCCTTCTTAATGCTTTGCCAGGCCTTTACAGCCGCAGCCTTCAGGTCTTGCTTGTTTGTGGGTCTTTCCATCATAAGTCTGGATTTGAGCAAGTGAAATGCACGCTCAATTGGGTTAAGATCTGGTGATTGACTTGGCCATTGCAGAATGTTCCACTTTTTTGCACTCATGAACTCCTGGGTAGCTTTGGCTGTATGCTTGGGGTCATTGTCCATCTGTACTATGAAGCGCCGTCCGATCAACTTTGCGGCATTTGGCTGAATCTGGGCTGAAAGTATATCCCGGTACACTTCAGAATTCATCCGGCTACTCTTGTCTGCTGTTATGTCATCAATAAACACAAGTGAAGCAGTGCCATTGAAAGCCATGCATGCCCATGCCATCACGTTGCCTCCACCATGTTTTACAGAGGATGTGGTGTGCCTTGGATCATGTGCCGTTCCCTTTCTTCTCCAAACTTTTTTCTTCCCATCATTCTGGTACAGGTTGATCTTTGTCTCATCTGTCCATAGAATACTTTTCCAGAACTGAGCTGGCTTCATGAGGTGTTTTTCAGCAAATTTAGCTCTGGCCTGTCTATTTTTGGAATTGATGAATGGTTTGCATCTAGATGTGAACCCTTTGTATTTACTTTCATGGAGTCTTCTCTTTACTGTTGACTTAGAGACAGATACACCTACTTCACTGAGAGTGTTCTGGACTTCAGTTGATGTTGTGAACGGGTTCTTCTTCACCAAAGAAAGTATGCGGCGATCATCCACCACTGTTGTCATCCGTGGACGCCCAGGCCTTTTTGAGTTCCCAAGCTCACCAGTCAATTCCTTTTTTCTCAGAATGTACCCGACTGTTGATTTTGCTACTCTAAGCATGTCTGCTAACTCTCTGATGGATTTTTTCTTCTTTTTCAGCCTCAGGATGTTCTGCTTCACCTCAATTGAGAGTTCCTTAGACTGCATGTTGTCTGGTCACAGCAACAGCTTCCAAATGCAAAACCACACACCTGTAATCAACCCCAGACCTTTTAACTACTTCATTGATTACAGGTTAACGAGGGAGACACCTTCAGAGTTAATTGCAGCCCTTAGAGTCCCTTGTCCAATTACTTTTGGTCCCTTGAAAAAGAGGAGGCTATGCATTACAGAGCTATGATTCCTAAACCCTTTCTCCGATTTGGATGTGAAAACTCTCATATTGCAGCTGGGAGTGTGCACTTTCAGCCCATATTATATATATAATTGTATTTCTGAACATGTTTTTGTAAACAGCTAAAATAACAAAACTTGTGTCACTGTCCAAATTTTTCTGGCCCTGACTGTATGTGTATCCGAATTGCATGGATGCATGTCCGTTTTCTGCATGGAACGCGCGCACACGCACCCAATGAAAGTCTATGGGTCCGTGAGCACACGTACGTGACACAGATGCATCTCCGTATGGTCCGTGAACGTTTTGTGCTTTTTAGAAGCGATGTCGGTCATTCTTTTTTTTTTTCTGTGTATTTCAGTCAAACTCCCTCAGTCCGTCAGCCGGTCTCTCTCTGTCTGTCGGTTGGTCTCCCTCTCTTGTCTGTTCCTCTCTCAGTCTGTCAGTCAGTCTCCCCCCTCTCTCATACTTACCGATCACCGGCGCGGCGCTGCACAGCTGTTAAAAAAACTCCGGCGGCTTTTACTATTTTGAAAAAGCCAGCCGCTCATTAATCAACCTCGTATTCCCTGCTTTCCCCGCCCACCGGCGCCTACAAATGGTTGCAGTGAGACACGCCCCCACACTGAGTGACAGCTGTCTCACTGCAACCAATCACAGCCGCTGGTGGGCGTGTCTATATCGAGCTGTAAAAAAAAAATAATTAATAAAAAATGATGTGCAGTTCCCCCCAATTTTAATACCAGCCAGGGTAAAGCCAAATGGATGAAGGCTGGTAATCTCAGGCCTAACAATATCAGCTAGCAGCCGCCCGGAATGGCCGCATCCATTAGATGCGACAGTCTCTGGACTGTACCCGGCTCATCCTAATTTGCCCTGGTGCGTTGGCAATCGGGGTAAAAAGGAGTTAATGGCAGCAGCCCATAGCTGCCACCAAGTCCAAGATTAATCATGACAGGCGTCTCCCCGAGATACCTTCCATGATTAACCTGTAAGTTAAAGAAAATAAGCACACACAACAAAAAATCCTTTATTTGAAATAATAAACAAAAAAACCCACCCTCGTTCACCACTTTATTAAGCCCCGAAAACCCCTCCAGCTCCGGCGTAATCCACGGAGGTCCCGCATCGCTCTCAGCCCTGCTACATGAAGGTGACAGGAGCTGCAGTAGAACACCGCTGCTCCTGTCAGCTCCACGCAGCAACTGAGGTGAGTAGCGCGATCAGCGATGATGTCACTCAGGTTACTCGCGGCCACTGCTGGATCCTCCTACTGTGACAGCAAGTCGCCCGAGTGACAGCGATGAAGTCACCGGTGAGTTGCGGTCTCGGGTGCTAATCGCGCTGCTGACTTCAGTCACTCAGGGGATTAGCGGTTACTGGTGAGTCCTTCACAGGTGACCGCTAATCAGTACGTGACACACAGACAGAGCCGCGGGATGACAATGAAGTTGGGTACAATTCACCCGAGTTCATTCTCATCGCATGTCGCTGTCTGCTGTCAGAGGGCATATAGCAACGTCATTGTGCATCACACACGGACATTCCACATGGGCAACACACGGACATGTCACTTACATATCTCACGCACACACGGACATTCCACACGTACACACGGCTAGCATACGCCATTCACACGGATGCCACACGTACCATAAAAACGGACATAAAAACGGAACACGGACCCAAAAAACGGAACGTAAAACACGCACGTGTTTTTCACGGACATGTGAAGGGGGCCTTAAAAGCAGGATCAATTCTTCCAGGTACATGTGCAGTTAGTTTTTACATGAATTCGCTGGGAGATTGTTCCAAACATCCTTTTGAACTAACCTCAGATCTGTGGATGTAGGCTTTCATCTCTTTATGTAATCCAAGACAGATTCAATGATGCTGAGATTATGGCTCCCTGGAAACCATATCATCACTTCCTGAACTTGGTCTTCTTTACACTGAAGATAGTTCTTAGCTACATTGGCTGCATTTTTGGGGTACATGTCCTTCCTCAGAATAAATTTGCAGCCAATCAGACTCCTCCCTGATGATTAAATAATGAATAAGTATCTGCCAGTATTTCTCACCATTGGGGACATCGTTAATCCTGATCAGATCCTCAACTCTATTTTCTGAAACCAGAAAACAAACTTACAGGGATCCTTCACCATGCTTCATTGTTGCCTACAGACATTCGTTATTATACCACTCTTTGTCAAACAAACTGATCTCTGTTACAGCAAAATATTTCAAATTTTGAGTCACCTGCTGGCATATTCATGCACCCCATCTCTTATGTTTTTATACATAGTTGGGAAGCTTGGATTTTTTTCTGTGTCCAAAGTATGGCTTTACAGCATTAGAGGATGCGAAAGAGAAGTTGGTCAACCCTACTGAGTAACAATATACAAACCAAACCATAGGAGGTAGATATACAGTTAGGTCCAGAAATATTTGGACAGTGACACAAGTTTTGTTATTTTAGCTGTTTACAAAAACATGTTCAGAAATACAATTATATATATAATATGGGCTGAAAGTGCACACTCCCAGCTGCAATATGAGAGTTTTCACATCCAAATCGGAGAAAGGGTTTAGGAATCATAGCTCTGTAATGCATAGCCTCCTCTTTTTCAAGGGACCAAAAGTAATTGGACAAGGGACTCAAAGGCGGGCTTTGCACGCTGCGACATCAGTAACAATGTGTTACTGATGCTGCAGCGATAGTCCCGCCCCCGTCGCACGTTCGATATATAGTGAAAGCTGCCGTAGCGATTATTATCGCTACGGCAGCTTCACACGCACATACCTGCCGTGCGACGTCCCTCTGGCCGGCGACCCGCCTCCTTCCTTAGGGGGCGGGTCGTGCGGCGTCACAGTGACGTCACACGGCAGGCGGCCAATTGAAGCGGAGGGGCGGAGATGAGCAGGATGTAAACATCCCGCCCACCTCCGTCCTTCTCATTGCAGCCGGCGGCAGGTAAGTTTAAGTTCCTCGCTCCTGCGGCTTCATACACAGCGATGTGTGCTGCCGCAGGAGCGAGGAACAACATCGCACCTGTCGCTGCACCGGCATTATGGAAATGTCGGAGACTGCAGCGATGATACGATAACGACGCTTTTGCGCTCGTTCATCGTATCAAAAAGGATTTGCACGTTGCGATATCGACTGCGACGCCGGATGTGCGTCACTTTCGATTTGACCCCACCGGCATCGCACGTGCAATGTCGCAACGTGCAAAGCCGCCCTAAGGGCTGCAATTAACTCTGAAGACGTCTCCCTTGTTAACCTGTAATCAATGAAGTAGTTAAAAGGTCTGGGGTTGATTACAGGTGTGTGGTTTTGCATTTGGAAGCTGTTGCTGTGACCAGACAACATGCGGTCTAAGGAACTCTCAATTGAGGTGAAGCAGAACATCCTGAGGCTGAAAAAAAAGAAAAAATCCATCAGAGAGATAGCAGACATGCTTGGAGTAGCAAAATCAACAGTCGGGTACATTCTGAGAAAAAAGGAATTGACTGGTGAGCTTGGGAACTCAAAAAGGCCTGGGCGTCCACGGATGACAACAGTGGTGGATGATCGCCGCATACTTTCTTTGGTGAAGAAGAACCCGTTCACAACATCAACTGAAGTTCAGAACACTCTCAGTGAAGTAGGTGTATCTGTCTCTAAGTCAACAGTAAAGAGAAGACTCCATGAAAGTAAATACAAAGGGTTCACATCTAGATGCAAACCATTCATCAATTCCAAAAATAGACAGGCCAGAGTTAAATTTGCTGAAAAACACCTCATGAAGCCAGCTCAGTTCTGGAAAAGTATTCTATGGACAGATGAGACAAAGATTAACCTGTACCAGAATGATGGGAAGAAAAAAGTTTGGAGAAGAAAGGGAACGGCACATGATCCAAGGCACACCACATCCTCTGTAAAACATGGTGGAGGCAACGTGATGGCATGGGCATGCATGGCTTTCAATGGCACTGGGTCACTTGTGTTTATTGATGACATAACAGCAGACAAGAGTAGCCGAATGAATTCTGAAATGTACCGGGATATACTTTCAGCCCAGATTCAGCCAAATGCCGCAAAGTTGATCGGACGGCGCTTCATAGTACAGATGGACAATGACCCCAAGCATACAGCCAAAGCTACCCAGGAGTTCATGAGTGCAAAAAAGTGGAACATTCTGCAATGGCCAAGTCAATCACCAGATCTTAACCCAATTGAGCATGCATTTAACTTGCTCAAATCCAGACTTAAGACGGAAAGACCCACAAACAAGCAAGACCTGAAGGCTGCGGCTGTAAAGGCCTGGCAAAGCATTAAGAAGGAGGAAACCCAGCGTTTGGTGATGTCCATGGGTTCCAGACTTAAGGCAGTGATTGCCTCCAAAGGATTCGCAACAAAATATTGAAAATAAAAATATTTTGTTTGGGTTTGGTTTATTTGTCCAATTACTTTTGACCTCCTAAAATGTGGAGTGTTTGTAAAGAAATGTGTACAATTCCTACAATTTCTATCAGATATTTTTGTTCAAACCTTCAAATTAAACGTTACAATCTGCACTTGAATTCTGTTGTAGAGGTTTCATTTCAAATCCAATGTGGTGGCATGCAGAGCCCAACTCGCGAAAATTGTGTCACTGTCCAAATATTTCTGGACCTAACTGTATATATAAAAAAAAACAAATAGCAATGGCAATAGGAGTATAATGCAGAAGACTACACAATATACAAACTATACAAAAAACTGAGCATGACAAAGGCATATATATATATATATATATATATATATATATATATTATTATTTATTATTATAGCGCCATTTATTCCATGGCGCTTTACAAGTGAAAAAGGGTATACGTACAACAATCATCAACAGTACAAAACAGACTGGTATAGGAGGAGAGAGGACCCTGCCCGCAAGGGCTCACAGTCTACAGGTATATATATATTGTGAGGTAGCGTGGTCGGCTGCGCGGCAGAAGACACGGGATCCAGGCACCAATGGTCACAGCACGCGGTTTATTGTCCAAACAAAAATCCAACACAGCACACAACACGTGTTCCGGAATATCCTCCTCCAGAACCAACAAGCCAGATTCCAGAAATGGCTCACATGTGCTTCTTCGGCAGAAGCTTAGGGAGTTGTATTCACTCCCTCACACACTAGGCCCCACACCCCGGTCCCTGTTTCCTTTTAACCCTCCTTTCAGCCTGCACGGAAACAGCAATAAACCCTGGAGTGGAGTTGCTTTCTATACATGGAGGGAGCACAACCGGGGCGAGACGTACCGGCCGTCATAGACAACCCCGGTCACAGTCTCACATACCCCCCCCCTCAGTTCAAGCATGCGGGGTTGAACTACTGCCATCAAACACGGGCCACGGGACAAGGCATCCGCGTTGCCCTACAACCTTCCGGCCCGGTGTTCAACCGTAAACCAGAAGTTCTGTAGAGAAAGGAACCACCGGGTAACCCGGGCATTCCGTTCCTTGGCGGACCTCATCCAGACCAGCGGAGAGTGATCAGTCACCAAGCGAAACTGCCGTCCCAGCAGGTAATAGCGTAGGGACTCCAAGGCCCACTTGATCGCCAGGCACTCCTTCTCCACTACGCTATAATTCCGCTCGGGAGGGGTGAGCTTCCTACTTAAGAAGGTGACGGGGTGTTCCTCCCCCTGAACCACCTGAGACAGCACTGCGCCCAGGCCGACCTCAGAGGCGTCAGTCTGTACTACGAACTCCTTCCGGAAATCAGGGTTGACAAGAACGGGCTGTCCGCACAAGACCCCCTTCAGGGCCCGGAAGGAGTCCTCGGCCTGCGGAGTCCAGCGCACCATGACGGACTTCTTGCCTTTGAGAAGGTCCGTCAAGGGGGCTGATAGTCCAGCAAAATTTTGAACAAACCTCCTGTAGTACCCCACGATACCCAGGAAGGCCCTAACCTGCTTCGTGGTCAGGGGTCTAGGCCACTTCTGGATCGCCTCAACTTTGTTAATTTGGGGCTTAATCACTCCTTGGCCTATTACGTAGCCCAAGTAGCGGGCTTCCGTGAGCCCCAACGCACACTTCTTGGGATTGGCTGTCAATCCGGCTGTTCAGAGTGCGTTCACCACCGCTTGTACCTGTTCGAAGTGGGTCTGCCACAGCTGTAAATAATGATGTCATCAAGGTACGCTGATGCATACGCCTGGTGGGGTTCCAGCACTAGGTCCATCAACCTCTGGAAGCGCCATGTAACCCAAAAGGCAAGACAACATAGTGGAAGAGACCCTCCGGCGTAACAAAAGCGGTTTTCTCCTTGGCGGACTCCGTCAGTGGCACCTGCCAGTACCCCTTGGTCAGGTCGAGCGTGGTGAAATATCGCGCTTGTCCCAGCCTATCAATCAGCTCATCCACCCGGGGCATGGGGTAGAGATCAAACTTGGATATTTCGTTCAATCTCCTAAAGTCGTTTTTTTGGTCGGGTTTTGGTATTAGGACAATGGGACTAGCCCATTCACTCCGGGATTTTTCGATGACCCCCAGGCGTAGCATTGTCTTCACTTCCTCTGATATGGCTTGTCTTCGAGCCTCCGGCACCCGGTATGGCTTCAGGCGTACCTTCAGGTGAGGCTCGGTGACAATGTCATGTCGTATCAGACTGGTCCTACCAGGCAGTTCGGAGAAGACATCGGGGTTCTGCTGAACCAGCCTTCTGGCCTCTCGCCTCTGTTGCTTGGTGAGGGCTTCTCCAAACCTTACTTCTGGTTCGTCCTCTCCGGAGGTCGCCGGAGCCGGGTTTGAACGACCCGAAGAGGAGAGAGATGGGGGAAAATCAACCATCAGGCTTTCCCGTTCCTGCCAAGGTTTTAACAGGTTGACATGGTATATTTGTTCAGGTTTCCGCCTACCGGGCTGCAATACCTTATAGTTGACCGCCCCGATTCTTTCCTTTATCTCGTAGGGGCCTTGCCACTGAGCCAGGAATTTACTCTCTGCCGTGGGGACCAACACCAACACCCGATCCCCGGGGGTAAAGGTCCGCATGGTGGCTTGTCTATTGTACTGGCTGCTCTGCGCGGCCTGAGCCTCCAGTAAATGCTCCTTCACAATTGGCATGACCGCGCTTATGCGGTTCTGCATTCCCAAAATGTGTTCAATCACACTTTTATAGGGGGTGGACTCCTGCTCTCATGTTTCCTTTGCCAGGTCCAACAATCCCCGGGGATGTCGCCCGTATAACAACTCAAAAGGCGAAAACCCCGTGGATGCCTGTGGCACCTCTCGGATGGCAAACATCAAATAGGGAAGCATCATATCCCAGTCTTTCCCGTCTTTTGAAATCACCCTTTTGAGCATGGTTTTAAGGGTTTTATTGAATCGCTCCACTAAACCGTCCGTTTGAGGATGATACACAGACGTACGCAACTGCTTGATCTGGAGTAGCCGGCATAGCTCTTTGGTCACTTTAGACATGAATGGGGTCCCCTGATCCGTAAGGATCTCCTTGGGCAACCCCACCCGGCAGAACACAGCAAACAACTCCCGAGCTATAAGCTTTGCTGCAGTATGTCTGAGAGGTATCGCCTCTGGATACCGGGTGGCATAATCAACGATCACTAGGATGTGTTGGTGCCCTTGAGCGGACTTTATGAGGGGCCCCACCAGATCCATCCCTATCCGTTCAAGAGGGACTTCTGATATGGGTAACGGTACCAACGGACTGCGAAAGTGGGCCAGGGGTGCGGTAAGCTGACACTCCGGGCAGGTTTCGCAGAACCGTTTTACCTCCCCAAAGACCCCGGGCCAATAGAACCTTTGCAATATTCGCTCCTGCGTTTTCTTGGCCCCTAGGTGGCCACTCATCAGGTGTTTATGAGCCAAGTCGAGGACCCGCCGGCGATACGGCTGGGGCACCACCAACTGCTCTACCACCCCACCCCGTATTTCATCTACCCGGTAGAGCAAGTCCTGCTTAAGAGCGAAATATGGGTACCTTACCTGGGCACCGGGCACCTGTGCCACCCCGTCAACCACTGTCACCCGACTCCAGGCATATATTAATGTAGGGTCCTGGAGTTGGGCTGTCCCAAACGTATCCGGGGACGCCCCCAACTCCGGGATTGGCTCGGCCATCTCAGCCTCTCCTGCCAATACCTCTAGGGGTGACCTATCGGATTCACATTCTGTCCCTATCATGGGGACCCCTACGGCAGGCGTCCCGGATTCGGGATTGTCGGGCTCAGGCCCCGGACTGTCCATTACCTGAGGGGACTTAGAAGGCCCCTTCCATAGAGTCCAGAAATTTGGCAGATCCCTTCCTAGGATCATGTCATAGGGAAGAGTGTTCATAAGTCCCACCTCATGTTGCACCTGACCACAGGGTGCTGTGATGGTGACAACCCCCGTGGGATAGTCTCGGCGGTCCCCATGTATGCAAAACACCCCCACTGTACGTCCTGTGGCCTTTACTTCAGCCATTAGGGTTGATCGCACAAGGGTCACTAAGCTTCCGGAATCCAACAAGCCTGTAACCGGACGTCCATTCACCTGTATTTGGCACAAGTGGGGCTCAGTCTCCGGGGAGACAAGGTCCACGGTACACACCGCCTGAGCATACATTGAACCCCGCCGGGTAACCCCACAATCCATGGGCTCCGTGGTGAGTGGACACTGGGCTTCCATATGTCCCACCCGCTGGCACCGCCAACATGTAATAGGGAAGGAAACCCCCTTGACGATTTGTCGTTTAGGGTACATAGTCTTCCGGACCTCAGGGACGGTGGGCGCGGCCTCAGAAGGGACGGTAGCGGACTCCCGCACCGGTGTCAGCGGTGGGTCCTTGGCCCGAGGCTTGGAGGGGCCGGACCGACGGGCGGCACGCAAAGTCTCAGTGTCCCGTATCAAGTCCTGCGTAGCCACATGCCGCTCCACCAGGCACACTAATTGGTCCAGGGTACTTGGGTTGCCCTGTCCTACCCACCGTTGAATGGTGACGAGTAAAGTGCGCACAAAGCGATCAACCACTACCCTCTCCACCATTTGCGCAGGGCTCAGAGTGTCAGGCTGCAACCACTTCTTTACCAGATGCAACAAGTCATAGGCCTGGGAGCGTACGGGTTTGACTTCCTCATAGAACCACTGATTTACCCGCTGAGCGCGTACATAAGTATTCACCCCCAACCGAGCAAGGATTTCGGCTTTCAGGGTCTCATATTCTATGGCGTCCTCGGTACAGAGGTCCAGGTACGCTTTTGGGGCTCCCCCGTCAGATAGGGCGACAATACCTCAGCCCACTGGGGAGTCGGCAGCTTCTCCCGCTCGGCCACCCGCTCAAACACAGCCAGGAACGCTTCCACATCATCCCCCGGGGTCATCTTTTGCAACGCCTGTCTTACCGCCTTCCGGACGCTGCTGTCGTCACCCGGTCCCGGGGTTGTGGCTGCCGGTCCGGCACGGATCGACTTGGTCAGGAGGACCATCTTTTCTTTGTGACTTTGTTCCTGCAATTGCAAGGAGTGCTGGTGCTGTTGCTGCTGACGATCCAACGACCGGAGCAGGTGTGCATTGGTCTGTTGTTGCTGTGCATTAGCCTGAGACAGCTGCTTTAGTATATCTTCCATGGTGCCGCCGGGTTTGGGCTGTAGTGTAGCCGCTCGAATCCAGGACATGTGCTACTGGGTCACCAGGGATGGATGCTACCCCTCACCGGGCTGGACTGCCCACGTTCTCCACCATATGTGAGGTAGCGTGGTCGGCTGCGCGGCAGAAGACACGGGATCCAGGCACCAATGGTCACAGCACGCGGTTTATTGTCCAAACAAAAATCCAACACAGCACACAACACGTGTTCCGGAATATCCTCCTCCAGAACCAACAAGCCAGATTCCAGAAATGGCTCACATGTGCTTCTTCGGCAGAAGCTTAGGGAGTTGTATTCACTACCTCACACACTAGGCCCCACACCCTGGTTCCTTTTTTCCTTTTAACCCTCCTTTCAGCCTGCAGGGAAACAGCAATAAACCCTGGAGTGGAGTTGCTTTCTATACATGGAGGGAGCACAACCGGGGCGAGACGTACTGGCCGTCATAGACAACCCCGGTCACAGTCTCACAATATATATATATATATATATATATATATATATATTATATATATATATTATATATATTATATATAAAAATATCAACAGTCAAATGGTAGGATGCATTCAAAATGCTATAAATTGCATATTTCTGCTGAATACTAATGAGCAGTTACAATTTCCCTTATTTTTAACTTGTTGCATAAAACATGCTTCTTCTCATGGGAAACTACCAAAGTTATTCTGCATCTTCCTTAGAAGATGTTTTCCCTGAATACATGCTTAGTGATGTCAGAGAAGTTGTTAGAATTACAGCTCTGTAGAAAACGATTCATTATTTTACATCACTTTCTAAGTTAGTGAAAACTTTTTTAGGCCTCATTTGGATGGCAGGTTTTTTTTTTCTTGTACATGACAAAAAGGAGAGATTTTCATCATGGTTGGTCAGAGTGTAAGTTCTTGCCATCAGTGTTTCATTAGTAGTTTTCATCTATGCAAAATAAAAATTGCAAAGCTTCTTTTTAGATATGACATCCATGTGCTCGCCTTGATTTTCACAGACCCACACACTTGTATAAGTGATTTTAATTCAGAATTCAGATCACGTCTCCATGATCTGTGAACAGCATCATAGACTATAATGGGTACATGCTCTATCTATTAAAAAAATGTACCTGAAAAACGGATATTGGTTCACACGTAATGATAGTTGTACACCACATCTGGAAAATAAATTATTTTGTATTAGACAATTTCCACCTAAATCAATGGCCAGAGGCTTTAGCCAATCAGGGGTCCTGATCTAGGGAGATCTAGTCACTCATTCAATGTTGGTTCTACATATCTTGATAGGTGATGGGAAGCAGGTTTAGTGATGAGTGAGCACTACTATACTCGGGTGCTCGGTAGTCTTAATGAGCAGGTGGTCGCTCAGGAGGGCTTGACTTGAGTATTTGAGAATAATACAAGTTAATTGAGGACTTGAACATTTTTGAAGATTGACAAAAAAATAAAGTTTTTCACATTTTAAGCCCACTCATCTCTTGACCTGAAAAGCAAAGTTCCCAATTAATCCATTTTATTTTCCAGCATTGTGTCATAAAACTGTTTGAAAGTTAAAAAAATATTTATAGTTGTGCAAAAATTTTGGGAATTCAGTTTTTACACCACTTCCAGCTAGCTTAGACAACGTTTGGATAAGTTTTCAGAGCTTAGTAAGAAAGAGTCTTAAGTAGACTTGGAGCGCATTTATTTGCATTACTATTTGCTAATGGCAACTAAACACCTAAGCTAAAGACTTATTAATAAAACCTAACTTTTATTTATCACAAAAATGAAATGATTATATAAAGTGCACTGTACATACATTTAAGAACACAGTGAAAGAACAGGTCATTCAGATTCCTTTATGGAGATTCTCAATCTTATCTCTCTGTTACTGTGATTGCATAATGGATACATATTGTGTCCCGTCAGTAGCCATTATTAGTAAATGCTGTCTTAACACTAGCTATTAAAATTCTAAGGATTAAGGCTCCCCAACATGTTTCACCTATACAGGCTTCATCAAGGGAACATATGATGCTGAAATGAATTAAACAGACAGGATACCTCTTATAAGACCTCTGGTTGTGATGTCACACATCCATGTAGGGATAGCTAAACACTGTACCAACCGAAATGTCTGAGTTAAAAAATATGACAGCCAGTGTTGTCCATATTAGGCTGTTAAACCAGCCTCTCAAGCCGATATTATAGGTTAACCACTCTGTCAATCACTTATAGTGTACTGTGTTGGTCAACCAGCACAGAGTCAAGCCAGTAAGGGATCTAGATCAATATCCAATAGTTATTCTCGTATATCCAGCTTTAGAGCTACTCACCTATTAGTAGACACACTGTCATCATTCAGCACGTCACGAAAAGCGCTACCGCGTATGACAGTAAACTCACTTCATTTGTCTCAGTGGGAGGCTACTTCGCATGACACTAGACTTAGCTAATGTTTCTCCAGCGTATAATTACCGCGCATGACAATGGACTTCATGTTCAGCGCATGACAGTATGACAGTGGACTTTGTTAGTTTTTACCCATATCACTTCTACACTTCGCATACACCAATGGCCTGATTCAATTTTACTACAACAAAACTCTACGGCACAAAAATCTGGGATATAATTGATTTAGGAGTGTGCTGCTTGTCACCAACGGTCACATGCCTGCAGTCAGCATATTATTAGTAGAATTATTTAGATCTTATGAAATTCAATGCTTTGTGCTAATTTTAAAAACTCTTGGATAACCAATCTAAGGCCCCCTTCACACGTACGTGTAAATCACGTACGTGTTATGCGTACCGTATTTCATGTCCGTGTTTCGTTTTTAACATCCGTTTTCTGGCTCCGTGTGTGATGCGTGTGTCATCTGTATGTCCGTATGAGATGTGCGTGTGTCCGTGTTTGTAGTCCGTATGTATTCCGTATTCCATCCGTATGCCATCCGTTTTTCTAGTACGTGTAGCTGGAAAAAGTCATGTAATGAATGGGATAATATGTTGCTGGTGTGTTCAATTCACTCACCCTCACTGTGTCCTGCAATATATATGCGATTTCCTAGGGATCTTTTCTAATCACATGCACCTGTTCCAAAATAATACAATCATGGCCATATTTGCAAAAAAAAACGGACCCGGACCATACGGAGATGCATCCGTGTCACGTACGTGTGCTCACGGACCCATTGAGTTTAATGGGTGCTTGTGTGCGTGTTCCATGAGAAAAATGGACATGCCTCCATGTTTAACGCACAAACAAACGTATCACGCACACGGACACACGCTCCATATGGAAAAACGTGTAACTCAGTACATTGATTAACATTGGAGTATGTGTGCCCGTGTCTCCGGTACGTGCAGGAACGGACCTAACACGTATTTTGAGCTAATTGTCTCTACTACGACAAGCTTCCAGGACAATGGTACTGAATACACAATCAGAGTTATCGAAGGATGCGGTCAACATGCTGGAAGGAGATTGCAGTCTTCAAACGGAATGTCTGAGGTAGCTTCACCTAGTTCTTCAGTGTCCTCAAGAAAGGCTTTGATAGATACAACTGAGAAGTCTTCTTTGACTAAACACAGGGACACAAGATACTGTACTATGATGTCATTGTCATTTCACAATGACCTACAAAGAGTTTTCTAACTATATAAATATAAGATGATAAACTGTAATAAAACAAAAGATAAATGGTCATAAAAACAATGCAATTGCAGTTTTCTTTTACACCATTTTTATTTTGGCTAATGCAGATGGATATGTTGGTATAGCAAAAAAGAAAAGAACACTGAACACAGACTTTTGCCGGTACATCCAGTTGATGTTGGGGTTTTTTCACCTGAATAAAGCTTGTTGAAAGGTTGCAGAGCATCCAATCAGCAAGGTTTTAGGTTGTGGGCACTTCCAGAGCCTTCAAAACCATGCCAAGGGAAGTTAAACGGTAGTGTTTCCGGGAGGATCACGCTGAAGTCAGACTCTCTTCCGGGCCTGCTAATTAAGGTTCATGAATATTCACTGTTTCCCCCACTCACCCTCTGTGCCAGTGCTTGTGATTGGTTGCAGACTGCTATACATTCCCCCCCACCCTGTGTCCACGTCTGTGATTGGTTGCAGTCAGTTTGCTGTATAGTAGTGTAAAATAAATAGATATTAAAAAAATGACATAGGCTCCTGCCATATTTTGTTAGTCAGCGAGGGTGAAACTACAGCAGCAGGCTGCAGCCCACACGTATAAGGTTTACCATGGCTGGATCTCAAAATAGAGGGGAAAAAAAGTCATGCGGTTAAGCTATTCTTAACCTCAGGGTTGCTGTAGTGCCCGGTCCCAGCGCAGCATCCCCGCAGAGCAGGCTCTGTCGGAGGAGTCCTTCTCCTCACCTACCTCCTTGTCCCATGTGCTCTGTGCCCAGTCGCAGCGCAGCATCCCCGCACGCCCCCGCTCCCAGGGCCCATGCCTGTCCGAAGCTCTGCTGTGGCCTCCTCCTGCTTCCAGGCCATCTGTGAGGGCCTTTAAGGTGTGCACAGCCACGCCACCTTTTTTAAAGGGCTAGCATCTCATTACCCGAAAGTGTTCCTGGAGGTCAGCTCAACCTGGAAGGTATTTAAAATCACCTCCCCTTAGAGGAGGCACCTGAGCAATGTTGCTAGTACTTAGTGCATTGCTAGTTCTCAGGTCCCATTATGCTACTCTGTCTAGTTCTGCTAATTGTGTCCTAGAACCAGTCTCATGTTCCTAACCTGTGTCATGTCCTAGAGCCTGCTCTCTACCACCACCTCAGTGCTACCACATCTGAGCCATCATCTCCGTGCTGCCACGTCTGAGCCACCACCTCCGTGCTGTCACGTCTGAGCCACCACCTCCGTGCTGCCAAGTCCGAGTTACCATCTACATGCTGCCACATCTGAGCACACCAGCATCGGACATTAAGAGACTTTACCAGTCCATAAGAGCCGATCTCCACTGGTTCCTTGCAGTCATGTATTTATACCCCCTGATGCTGCGACAGACAGTCCCTGTATAGGGATTCACTACTGGTTGCTCTTTCAGGGGAGTCCGGTGTACGGCCCAGTGGGTCCACTCCCATATGCTCGATGCCCCTCAGCGACTGTAATGCGGGCGTCACACAAGAATATATATCGTGCGATATGTCGGCGGGGTCACGTCATAAGTGACACACATCCGGCATCGTTTGATATATCGTAGCGTGTGACAGCTACGAGCAACGGTGAACGAGCAAAAATACTCACCTTATCGTTGCTCGTTGACACGTTGCTCATTTTTAAAAAGTTGTTTCTTTTTCTCTGCGCCGATTGTTCATCGTACCCGGGGTAGCACACATCGCTCCGTGTGACACCCCGGGAACGATGAACACAGCTTACCTGCGTCCCGCTGGCAATGCGGAAGGAGGTGGATGGGATGTTTACGTCCCGTTCATCTCCGCCCGTCCGCTTCTATTGAGCGGCCACTGTGTGACGTCGCTGAGACGCCGAACGTCCCACCCCCTTCAGGAAGTGGATGTTCGCCGCTCACAGCGACGTCGCTCAGCAGGTAAGTGCATGTGACGGGGGTTTAACGACTTTGTGCGCCACGGGCAACTAATTGCCTGTGACGCAACTAACGACGGGGGCGGATACGATCGCTCATGCGATCGCCTGATAGATCTATCTTGTGACGCCCGCATAACAGTTGCCCCTAATGGTGTAGATGCCTGAGTCCTGTGCCTGGCTATGCTACTGAACAAAACTAATCTAATTACTCTTACTCCCCTCCAACCAGGGAAGGAAGGGGCAGGAGTGAGATGGAAACACACACAGATAAAGACAGATAAGGGGAAAACCAAAACTCTGACACACTGCAAACACGCAGGAACAAACAATGAGAGACTCAGGAGAAAAGCAAGAGCAGAAAGGTAGCTACAAAAAGACAACAAGGGATAACTCTACTATCGCACAAAAGAACAAGTACTTTAACCGCCAGTTAGTCTGGATCACAACACCTCACCAGACCAGCTAAGATAAGCTATAGCTGACATAGAAGGAAGGATCTAGCTAGCATATATAGAGGGGGAGCAGATGTGATTGGCTTCCCCACAATATGTAATCAAAGAAGACTCACAAGCAGACCAGCAGAGATTAACTCTTACAAACCTGACTATGAACTACCAATCTGTTGGTTGACGCCCGAGTTATCCTGGACGGAATAGAGACCTCAGAGAAGTTATCAGGTGGAGTGTGAAAATCAATTGTCTGAACAGATCCTCACGCCGCCATGGCAGTCGGCGATGTTTGTAAAAACCCACCCTTATAGATGACAGTGTCTCAGATCACAGTGATTTTTTTTCCATTCTTCATCATGTCCAGACACCATGATGACTTTTCATATCCACAGCTCAACTCTGTCTGTAGAGTTCCATCTTCTCCAGTCTTCTGCAGCACATCCTAACATGATGCCATTAACCTCTTCACCACCTGTCAATTTCCTGTTGGTTTTTTTATTTTTTCCTCCCTTTCTTCCAAGAGCCATTACTTTTTTATTTTTCCATCAATATAGTCATATGAGAGCTTGTTTTTTTGTGGGATGACTTGTACTTTTGAATGAAACCATTAATTTTCCCATATAGTTCCCCAAACAAATTGGGAAAAATCCAAGTGCAGTCAAATTGCAAAAAAATAGCAATTCTACAATTGTTTTGGGGATTTTTTATTTACCAAGTTTACTATGTGGTAAAACTGACCTGGCAGTATGATTCTCCAGGTCAATACGAGTACGTATCTATCAAACATAAATAGTTTTCTCTTTAATTTAATTTAATTTTTATAATCTATGGCTGTTTAATAGCTTATTTTTTGTACACTAGGCTGACATTTTCAGCTATACCAAATATGTGTATTTTTTTGTATTATTGTTTTATTTTTAATGGGGCAAAAGGGGGGGTCTTTTGAACTTTTGTGGGGTTTTTTATACTTTGTAAAACTTTTTTTTCTCACTTTTTATTATATTTACTAGTCCTATTAAGGGATGTGAAGCTGCGATTATCCAATCTCTTGTGCTGTACAGAGCAGTGCATCAGCACTACTACAGTTAGGTCCAGAAATATTTGGACAGTGACACAAGTTTTGTTATTTTAGCTGTTTACAAAAACATGTTCAGAAATACAATTATATATATAATATGGGCTGAAAGTGCACACTCCCAGCTGCAATATGAGAGTTTTCACATCCAAATCGGAGAAAGGGTTTAGGAATCATAGCTCTGTAATGCATAGCCTCCTCTTTTTAAAGGGACCAAAAGTAATTGGACAAGGGACTCTAAGGGCTGCAATTAACTCTGAAGGCGTCTCCCTCGTTAACCTGTAATCAATGAAGTAGTTAAAAGGTCTGGGGTTGATTACAGGTGTGTGGTTTTGCATTTGGAAGCTGTTGCTGTGACCAGACAACATGCGGTCTAAGGAACTCTCAATTGAGGTGAAGCAGAACATCCTGAGGCTGAAAAAAAAGAAAAAATCCATCTGAGAGATAGCAGACATACTTGGAGTAGCAAAATCAACAGTCGGGTACATTCTGAGAAAAAAGGAATTGACTGGTGAGCTTGGGAACTCAAAAAGGCCTGGGCGTCCACGGATGACAACAGTGGTGGATGATCGCCGCATACTTTCTTTGGTGAAGAAGAACCCGTTCACAACATCAACTGAAGTCCAGAACACTCTCAGTAAAGTAGGTGTATCTGTCTCTAAGTCAACAGTAAAGAGAAGACTCCATGAAAGTAAATACAAAGGGTTCACATCTAGATGCAAACCATTCATCAATTCCAAAAATAGACAGGCCAGAGTTAAATTTGCTGAAAAACACCTCATGAAGCCAGCTCAGTTCTGGAAAAGTATTCTATGGACAGATGAGACAAAGATCAACCTGTACCAGAATGATGGGAAGAAAAAAGTTTGGAGAAAAAAGGGAACGGCACATGATCCAAGGCACACCACATCCTCTGTAAAACATGGTGGAGGCAACGTGATGGCATGGGCATGCATGGCTTTCAATGGCACTGGGTCACTTGTGTTTATTGATGACATAACAGCAGACAAGAGTAGCCGGATGAATTCTGAAGTGTACTGGGATATACTTTCAGCCCAGATTCAGCCAAATGCCGCAAAGTTGATTGGACGGCGCTTCATAGTACAGATGGACAATGACCCCAAGCATACAGCCAAAGCTACCCAGGAGTTCATGAGTGCAAAAAAGTGGAACATTCTGCAATGGCCAAGTCAATCACCAGATCTTAACCCAATTGAGCATGCATTTCACTCGCTCAAATCCAGACTTAAGACGGAAAGACCCACAAACAAGCAAGACCTGAAGGCTGCGGCTGTAAAGGCCTGGCAAAGCATTAAGAAGGAGGAAACCCAGCGTTTGGTGATGTCCATGGGTTCCAGACTTAAGGCAGTGATTGCCTCCAAAGGATTCACAACAAAATATTGAAAATAAAAATATTTTGTTTGGGTTTGGTTTATTTGTCCAATTACTTTTGACCTTCTAAAATGTGGAGTGTTTGTAAAGATATGTGTACAATTCCTACAATTTCTAGCAGATATTTTTGTTCAAACCTTCAAATTAAACGTTACAATCTGCACTTGAATTCTGTTGTAGAGGTTTCATTTCAAATCCAATGTGGTGGCATGCAGAGCCCAACTCGTGAAAATTGTGTCACTGTCCAAATATTTCTGGACCTAACTGTATGTACTGCAGAAATGATGACTTGCTCCCCATACTGTGTTTGCACCCACACTTTCTCGCTCTCTTAACTGTGTCCTCATATTTTGCTCCCCACTCACTCCCCAAACTGTGTTTTCAAATCCACAAACCCCTGGCTCCCCACTTTGTGTCCACATTAATCTCCCCTCTCACTCCCCAAACAGTGTCTGCAAATTCACCCTTCCTCACCCTTTACAATAAATCTCCGGTGTCTTCAGCTCCACTTGAGCACTTCCCACCAATATTGTTTTCACCTCTGCATTGCCGGTGAGTGACCTCAGCAGCATGAACAGATGACCTGAAAAAAAAACCCCTCAGTGTGATTCCATAGTATGAACGTACCCTTTGTGATGTCTAGGACTAAATTGGGAGATTAGTTCACTAATGAACCATTAGGTGGCACTGTGGAGACATTAAATGATTGTGCTGTGTATTTCACTGCTCCCAGACTGGCTATGCTCAGCATCAGTATGTGTTCAGTTTTAAGTTACCACTACCAGGAGAGTCACTACAATAGGTGCAGGGGCCTTGGAGCATTTTACAATCATCAGTATTTCTTTTTCATAGTAAATTAGTGCAATTTTTATACAATTGTCCTGTACTACATCCTTTATTCTATATTAGTTATCTCTAAACTGGCTATTTTTGTTTTATAACACAGGGGTGTAAAGTAAATTGCCGATTTCTGACATTGAAACATTTTTTTTAAAATAAGTCAACAATACAAGTGAGGACATGATACATTGCAAAACTTATTAACCCTTTCACAACCGGCCAATTTTGCGCTTTCCGTTTTTTTTTTAGCCATTCTTTTTTTGAGAGACGTAACTTTTTTATTTTTCAGTCAATATGGTCATGTGAGGGCTCATTTTTTGCGGAACGAGTTGTACTTTTAAATTAAATCATGAGTTTTACCATAAAGTGTACTGGAAAATGGCAAAAGAATATCCAAATGCGGAACAATTGCACAAAAAAGTTCGATAGCACTATTGTTTTTGAGATATTTTATTCACCTTGTTCACTATGTGGTAAAACTGATGTGTCAGTGTGATGCCTGAGGTCGGTGCGAGTTCGTAGACGCCAAATATGTATAGGTTTACTTGTATCTAAGGGGTTAAAAAAAACCAGAGGTTTGTCTGAAAAAAGTGGAGCATGTTTTACGCCATATTCCGTGACCCATAGCGTTCTAATTTTTTGGTATCTATGGCTTAGTGACAGCTTATTTTTTGCATCTTGAGCTGACATTTTTAATGGTACCATTTTTTCACAGATGCTATTATTGCATTTAGCGCAAAGTTTGTGGCGACCAAAAAAACGTAGTTTTGGCGTTTTGCATTTTTTTGCCTCTACGCCATTTACCAATCAGATTAATTGATTTTATATTTTGATAAATCGGGCATTTCTGAACTCGGCGATACCAAATGTGTGTATTTTTTTTCCAACCCTTTAATTTTCAATGGCGCGAATGGGGGTGATTTCAACTCTTATGGTTTTTTTATTTTTTTAAATTTTTTAAAACTTTTTTAAAGTTTCTTTTATTTTACTAGGTCCCCTAGGGGACTGTATGGATCAGCTGTCTGATCGCTCTGCCATATTTGCTGATCACAGCTACACAGCTGTGAACAGCAGATATGCTCATTTTCTGTCTCAACCAGCTCTGGGCCAGGTGAAACAGTAAGTGAGTCATGTGAGCAACAGGAGTCATCACATGACCCTGTGCAACCATGACAACCACCAGAAATCACGTGATCACGTCATGTGACTTCCGATATTGGCGCTATGTAAATGTTCACCGCGCTTGCAATTATAATGGCACGGTCACTTATTGATAGTGCCATTTACGGGGTTATACGGCTTGGGCGGTTAACGATTCCACTCTTGCCTAGCAGGCACACATCTCAGCTGTATAAATCAGCTGAGATACGCGCTGATCTACCGCTGCTGCTGGCGGAAGCAGCGGGAGATTAACCCTATGACCGCTAGGACGTAATTTTACCGCCCGTGGTCGTTAAAGGGTTAGTGAGGTAACTAAATTTTGCCCCCCATCAGTGACTTCCTACCTAGCACTGATCATTTACTCTCAAAAGTGGTCAAATCTGACTTCAGAAAACAAGTTGTGGAAGAAAGCACAAGTAGGGTCTTACCAGGCAATGCAACAGGCACGTACAGGCTGACGCCCTCACCTAGTAGAATTGTGCCAGTCACAACTCCTATTAACATGTTGCAAAATGGCGAACAGCTGCAGCCTTATCACCAGAGGATTCATATTGATTATTTCATCTCTTTATTCTTTGTTCAGGTCAACCGCATTTCAGAAATCACTGTCTCCTTCATCAGGTCATCAAAGAAACATCAACAATTGATTGAATTGTACCCAAATCCTGGGAGTAGGACCAGTGTGATGTTCCCTCATGAAGACCTCTTTAGAGCGTTGGCTACTTGGTCTCCAGATGGACACAGGAGGTGGGAATGGAGCAGTCGAGGCTGTAGTGGGTCCATTCTCTTCAGCAATGAGTCCACCTTTTGTCTTCAATCCAATGATAGCTAAAGATTTGTCAGGAGACCATGTAGCAACACTATGAAGAATGAGGCTTTGGAACCATGTCTTGAATTGTGCAGAGATGCTTTACCTATGATCCTTTCATTGTTTATAGAACTGCAGGAGAATAATAATAAGTTTTATTTCTATAGCACCAACATATTCCGCAGCTCTTTACAATTAAGAGGGGACATGTACTGACAATATGAGACAATACAAAATAACAAAATTAAGATACCAGGAGGAGTGAGGACCCTGCTCGTAAGCTTACAGTCTATGAGGAAATAGGGGAGACACAAAAGGTGAATGGGGGGGAGAAAAGCTTGTCATATATGGTCCAGCCATCGATTTAATAGGGTATTCAAAAGCAGCTGCATGAACCCGTCGGTTAGAATTTATACAGGTACAGGGGACGAGAACTGGAAGTAATTTTTTTTTTTGAAGGGCAGAAAGGGACTAGATTAGATCAGGGCAGTGAGGTGATAGGCTAGTCTAAAGAAATGCGTTTTTAGGCCCCTCTTAAAGGTGTGGATGTTGGGAATTAATTAAATTGCTCTTGGTAGTGAGTTCCAGAGCATAGGCGCTAGTGATGAGCGAGTACTAAAAAGTTCGGGTGCTCGAGGCTCGGGCCGAGCATCCCAAGATACTCGTGTACTCGGCCCGAGCACCGAGCCCAATGTTATCCTATGGGAGACCCGAGTATTTTTATGAAATGACCCCCGGCAGCATGTAGAAACCCTAAAAATGTCACAAAAGTCTCAGAAGAGTGCTCAAATGACATGGCAACAGCATGGGGAAGACCCCTTGAAGCACTTATCACTCAAAAGTCACAGCTGTGAACAATTTTGTCCGCGTTTTACGCCATTTTTACGGACTCACCAGAAAACCTTCCAAAATGACACCAAAATGAATTTTCATGGCGGAAATGTTAAGGGCACATACCCAATAGTGAGATAGAGCTGGTGTATGTTACTGTTTGAGATTAATACATGAAAGATTTTGCGTAAAACATTGTGTGGCACTCCGATGTCCAAAACGCACGTTTTGTGCTTTTTACTAGCGATGTCGGTCATTTTTTTTTTCATTCTATCTCCCGTCGGTCGGTCTCGCTCTGTCGGTCTCTCTCTGTCTTGTCTGTCCCCCTCTCACAGTCTGTCGGTCATTCTCCCCCCTCTCTCATACTTACCGTTCCCCGATCACTGCCGCGGCGCTGCACAGCTGTGTTCACTAAACTCCGGTGGCTTTTCCTCTTTTGAAAAAGCCGCTCATTAATCAATCTCGTATTCCCTGCTTTCCTGCTTTTCGGCGCCTATGATTGGTTGCAGTGAGACACGCCCCCACGCTGAGTGACAGGTGTCTCACTGCACCCAAACACAGCAGCCGGTGTGTGTGTGTATACTGTGCAGTGAAATAAATAATTAAATAATTAAAAAAAACGGCGTGCGGTCCCCCCAATTTTAATACCAGCCAGATAAAGCCATACGGCTGAAGGCTGGTATTCTCAGGATGGGGAGCTCCACGTTATGGGGAGCCCCCCAGCCTAACAATATCAGTCAGCAGCCGCCCAGAATTGCCGCATACATTATATGCGACAGTTCTGGGACTGTACCCGGCTCTTCCCGATTTACCCTAGTGCGTTGGCAAATCGGGGTAATAAGGAGTTAATGGCAGCCCATAGCTGCCACTAAATCCTAGATTAATCATGTCAGGCGTCTCCCCGAGATTCCTTCCATGATTAATCTGTAAATTACAGTTAAAAAACACACACACCCGAAAAATCCTTTATTAGAAATAAAAAACACTAACAAAGTCCCTCATCACCAATTTATTAACCCCCGACAAACCCTCCATGTCCGGCGTAATCCACGGACCTCCAGCGTCGCGTCCAGGTGAAGGTGACAGGAGCTGCAGAATACACCGCCGCTCCGGTCAGCTTCACACAGCAACTGAGGTGAGTATAGCGATCAGCTGAGCTGTCACTGAGGTTACCTGGATCCAGCGGTGGATGCAGTGGTGGCCGCGGGTAACCTCAGTGACAGCTCAGCTGATCGCGCTACTCACCGCCGCTCCGGTCAGCTCCATGCAGCAATTGAGGTGAGTATAGCGATCAGCTGCTGTCACTGAGGTTAATCGCGGCACCGCTGGATCCAGGGGTGGCCGTGAGTTACCTGACTGACAACAGCTGATCGCGCTACTCACCTCAGTTGCTGTGTGAAGCTGACCGGAGCGGCGGTGTATTCTGCAGCTCCTGTCACCTGAATGTAGCAGAGCTGGATGCGACGCTGGAGGACTGTGGAGTACGCCGGACATGGAGGGTTTGTCGGGGTTAATAAATTGGTGATGAGGGACTTTGTTAGTGTTTTTTATTTCTAATAAAGGATTTTTCGGGTGTGTGTGTTTTTTAACTGTAATTTACAGATTAATCATGGACGGAATCTCGGGGAGACGCCTGACATGATTAATCTAGGACTTATTGGCAGCTATGGGCTGCCATTAACTCCTTATTACCCCGATTTGCCAACACACTAGGGTAAATCGGGAAGAGCCGGGTACAGTCCCAGAACTGTCGCATCTAATGTATGTGGCAATTCTGGGCGGCTGCTGACTGATATTGTTAGGGTTGGGGGCTCCCCATAACGTGGGGCTCCCCATCCTGAGAATACCAGCCTTCAGCTGTATGGCTTTATCTGGCTGGTATTAAAATTGGGGGGACCGCACGCCGGTTTTTTTAATTATTTATTTATTTATTTTACTGCACAGTATAGACACGCCCACCGGCTGCTGTGATTGGGTGCAGTGAGACACCTGTCACTCAGCGTAGGGGCGTGTCTCACTGCAACCAATCATAGGCGCCTGTGGGCGTGGAAAGCATGGAATATGAGATGGTTGTGTGCAGAGCACAGCGCACCCGCCGGTATAAAGGCTCGGTCACGCTGTGCAGGCCGGCCAATCACTGCAATTCCACAACTAACAGGGCTGTGGCATTGCAGTGGTCTGCCAGCCAATCCCTGCATGAGGGCTGGCTCTCAAAAGAGTGCCAACATGCAGGGATGAAGACCACGAGTACAGCACGAGTATCGCGAAATTACTCGGTACCCGCCGAGTAGCCCGAGTACAGTGATACTCGTGCGAGTACCGAGTAGTAACAAGCATACTCGCTCATCACTAATAGGCGCAGCTCGTGAGAAATCTTGAAGACGGGAGGGGGAGGTTCGAATTGTTGAGGATGTCAGTCTTAAGTCATTAGCAGAGCGGAGGGCACGGGTGGGGTGATAGACAGAGATGAGGGAGGAGATGTAGGGTGGTGTGGAACCGTGGAGAGCTTTGTAAGTGAGAGTGGTCAGTTTATATTGGATTCTGTAATGGATAGGCAACCAGTGCAAAGAGCAGAGGCATCAGTGAAGCGGTTGCAGAGGAAAATGATCCTGGCTGTGGCATTCAGAATGGATTGGAGAGGGGAGAGTTTAGTAACAGGGAGACCAATTAGTAAAGAATTACAATAATCCAGACGAGAATGAATGAGAGCGACAGTAAGAGTTTTTGCAGAGTCAACGGTAAGAAAAGGTCGAATTCTTGAGGTGGAAATGACAAGAACGAGCAAGTGAACGAATGAGGGGAGTGAAGGAGAGGTCGGAGTTAAGACAGCGGGCGTGCTGCTGGGGAGTAATGGTAGAGCCACACACAGACATGGTAATATTGGGTTTCGGAAAGTTAGGAGAGGGAGGAAACAGGAGAAGTTCAGTTTTTGACAGGTTCAGTTTCAGATAGAGGGAGGACATGGAGAAAACCAAATACATTGCTTGCCTGTTTGCAGCAATTTAATTGGCAATGAATGAACCAGAGGCCGAGCATGAGCACCACTGCTCCATTTCAGATGTGGCGCCACACCTGTTCTCTGAGTTCCACAGCCTCATTTTTGGGATCGCTAGGGGACTCAGCAGTCAGGATTTGGAATAACTTGTATATTGTATGTAATACCTTGTATAAAGCCTGCTTTACACCATACAATACAGCATACAATATCGTATGCGATCGTACCCACCCCCATCGTATGTGCGGCACGTTCAATTTGTTGAACGTGTCACACAAACGAGTAACCCCCCATCACACGTACTTACCCGTCCATACGACCTCGATGTGGGCGGTGAACATCCACTTCCTGGAGTGGGAGGGACTTTTCGGCGTCACATCGACATCACGCGGCAGCCGGCCAATAGAAGCAGAGGGGCGGAGATGAGCGGACGTAAACATTCCGCCCACCTCCTTCCTTCCGCATTGCCGGCGGGAGCCGCAGGACGTAGGTAAGATCTATTCATTGTTCCCGGGGTGTCACACACTGCGATGTGTGCTACCCCGGGTACGATGAACAACCCGACGTGCAATTCTTAGGAATTGAACGACGTGCATGCGATGAACGTTTTACCGTTCAATCGCAATCGCACGTAGCTGTTACATGCTACAATGTACTTACGATGCCGGATGTGTGTCACTTACGACGTGACACCGCCGACACATCGTAAGATATATTGTAGCGTGTATAGCGGCCTTAAGGCAGTTACTTTATTTTGTTTGCTACTTTTACCCTGAATTATTGTCATTTGAAGATACTTGAAAGGCTATTTAAGTAAATCTTAAGTCTCAATAACATGATCCACATTTTATCCATATTGATTGCTGCAAACATTTTTAAGAACATTCCCGACGCCTAGTCATGCTTTTAGAGAATAGAAGCATTGTTAGTTACATCATGCAACCTTTGCCTCTAGCAATCTTTTACTTTCATTTCTTTGGAAGCACTTATGGGATCTGACTAAAAGGGTGCATTGAAAGCACTTTTATAATAACATTGCTGTAAATGGGTAAAATAAGATTAAATGTACGGTTGAGTTCATCCTCACGGCATGATGGAATTGTCCTTGTCCCCAGGATTGTTGACCTAAAATTCTTAACTAACCAGTCAGTGTATTTCCCAAGTTTACATCTTCAAGATATCGAGTGTTCCCTGACCTTCTAAAAGTACAAATTTGCTAGACACTGGCAAAGACAGAAAATATCTTGTCAATGACCTAGTGCCTTTCTCTACATGTTTCTCAATATAAATAGTACATTATGTACGACAGCAATGTAAAAAATATATAAAAAAGGGGTTTGTGGGAGGGGGGGATTTTAATAAAGGCTCTGTTGGGATTCTCTTAAAAAAAGGTTCTGTGTGGCCACTGTTATGGCTGAGCACTAACACTCTCGCAAGGATGGACAAATCAGGATGATGTAAAACCAGAAATCCCAAGGTCCCAAAACAGGCTACTACTTGCCCAGGTCTGACCCTGATTTGTCCCTGCATGACAGCAAAGTTTAGCACCCTAATATCAAGAAATGGCACCTCTACTCATTGACGGCTGACCCTGTGTCCTTAATTGCACCCTAAGCTATAAACTAAGTGTAACACAAAATCAGCAATAAACATAAATGAAGTGCACACATGCGGTACAGTAATGATGAAATACAAGAAGCCAAAAAGAATAACTGAACACGTGGAAACCCTTGCAATCCTAAAAGAAAAACAAATAGATAACTGGGAAGGAATTTACACAAACAAAATGCAGGGAATAGCAATAGTCTCAGTAAGAAGACTTTATCCAAAGAGCTGGGACTCCACTCAACCATCCATCCAGAAATATAGCTACACTGAGGCACGTGAGTAGTGCGTATAAATAGCCCCTCCCAAAATGTGTTTAAGCAAACTAAACGAGAAAGTACACACATATGAATAGAAAGCAAAGCAAAACAAATAAAGACCAAAACAGCAATTGGACCAAAGCAAAATAGGCTGTGATCCAACCAAGAGGAAAACCGACCAACAACCCGAGATCACTGGTTCGAACCTTGGAGTGGAGTCATGACAGATATTCTGCCCCAGGCTCTGTGGGGGTACTCTTAAAAAAGGTTCTTTGGGGGGAATTGTGATAACAGGAAGAGCAAAGCCTTCTCCTGTTCCCTTTGCAAAGAGAGGATGTGACAGCACCACCACAAGCAATGTCACCGAGCATCTCCACACCATCCCATGGAAGCATTCAGATGTCCACCCCCCCAAATACTAAAAAAAAAAGATAAAGTGCCCCCCATACTCACCCACGAGCCCTGGTCCTGGCAGTATTTCAGAATTCCTTAACTTTTAAATGCTGCCATTCTTGCTGGTGGAGATGTACACTTTTAAAAAATATATGGCGGTGTCTGTCCTACACTATGTGGTTCCAACCCACGACTGCTTTTCCAGGTGGGCCATCCCTGCCATATACGAAGAAGCTGTGGAAAAACATTTGGTGTGCACTGTACAATACCGTCATTTGCAAGGTTCGCATAACCACTGATACATTGAGTCATTGGAAGAAAAAGATAGAGGAGGAGGAAATCACTCAAAAATCATTGCTACTTCCTCTTCCTTTTCCACCTAAATTTCCTCCTCAACCTCCACCTTCACTTGGACCTCCAGCTCCTGGTTCAAGATTTTTTTTGGTGGGGCTCTGTGGGAAACTCTGAAAACAGACTCTGTGGTAGCACTCTTAAAATGTTGGCTCTGTGGGGAACTCTGACAACAGTCTTTGTGGGGAACTCTTAAAACTTTGGTCTGTGGAGGAATTCTGTTGGCAACAGTCTCTGTGGGGGCACTCATAACATGTTGGATCAGTGGAGAATCTCTGAAATCTATCTCTGTGGTGTCACTGTTTACATTTTTAGTTTCTTCATTTACTTTCTATGTATCCATATTTGTTATGGTGTCAGAACCTTTTTAAGTCATTTCCCTATCCATATTTGTTGGCAGGGCAATTCTCCTGCTCTTACCCCAATTTAGCTTCCTTTTGCAGCCCCCTAGCCCTTACTATGACCATTTTACAGCCAAAAAGTTTGGGTCCCCATTGACTTCTATGGGTTTTGGAGTCCGAGGAAAAGTTCGGGTCAAGATCTGTTACTGAACATAACTTTTAACTACAGTGCGGCCAAACCCAGCGAACCCAATCATCAACGTGTCTGCTCATCCCTATTCGAGAGTAACTGAATTGTATATAGTGATTTCATTCATTTTCTATTTTACTTTCCCTTCCTTATTTTCTCCCCACCTTCCAAGAGAACTTTTGCTGTTTTTCCTTATATATAACCATATAGGAGCTAGTTTTTTGAGGAGCGAGTTGTAGTTTTGAATGCTCATTCAATTTACCATAAAATAAATTGAGAAATTTGAAATAAAAAAATAGATGTAGGGTAGAAGTAACACAAAGGGGTGCTTTACACGCTGCGACATCACTAGCGATTGCTAGCGATGCCGCGAGTGTTAGCACCCGCCCCCATCGTTGGTGTGATATCTGGTGATCGCTGCCGTAGCGAACATTATCGCTACTGTCAGCGTCACACACACATACCTTGTCAGCGACGTCGCTGTGACCGTTGAACAATCCCTCCCTCAATACGGAGGTGCGTTCGGCGTCATAGCGACGTCACTGCGGCGTCACTAAGCGGCCGGCCAATAGAAGCGGAGGGGCGGAGATGAGCGGGACGTAACATCCCGCCACCTCCTTCCTTCCGCATTTCCGTTGGACGCAGGTAAAGAGAAGTTCGTTGTTCCTGCGGTGTCACACATAGCGATGTGTGATGCCACAGGAACGACAAACAACATCGTACCTGCAGCAGCGGTATTAAGGAAAGGTGCAACGTGTCAATGATCACCGTTTTTGAACGATTTTGCGATCGTTGATCGTCGCTCCTTGGTGTCACACGCTACGATGTCGCTACCGGCGCCGGATGTGTGTCACTAACGACGTGACCCCGATGATATATCGGTAGCGATGTCGCAGCGTGTAAAGCACCCTATAGTCGTTACTAGAGATGAGCGAACCGGTCCCGGTTCGGCTCGAGGCCGGTTCGCCGAACGGAGGTCCCGTTCGAGTTAGGCTCGTCGAACGTTCGACGAACCGAACTCGAACTGCATAGGAAACAATGGCAGGCAATCACAAACACAGAAAAACACCTAGAAAACACCCTCAAAGGTGTCCAAAAGGTGACAAACAATTCACAACACATGGGAAAGTGACAAGGACATATACTTATGCAAAAACAAAAGAGCTGGACAAAGAAAAAGAGGAGGAGACACAGATATAGGCATGGCACGCCTTTCTAAAGTCATGTAAAACACCGCAAGGTGACTCCAAGCGGAGCCTCCCTTTTTTCCAAAAATTGTGCCCCACACACACCCACCCCTTCAGTGGCAGCAGTTGTGCCCCAGTTGTACACTTGACAGCTAGATTTGCATCAAGCACATTCAAAAATACGACATAATTAACCGTCCCCAGGATGACACCGGGGTAGGTAGCAAAGTCTTTCCTGATCCCAGCTCTGTTCATCTTGGCTTCTTTTAAAAACACAGCAAGCAAGGGTTACTCCAAGCGGAGTCTCCCTTTTTTTCCAAAAATTGTGCCCCACACACACCCACCCATTCAGTGGCAGCACTTGTGCCCTAGTTGTACACTTCACAGCTAGATTTGCATCAAGCACATTCAAAAATACGCCATAATTAACCGTCCCCAGGATGACACCGGGGTAGGTAGCAAAGTCTTTCCTGATCCCAGCTCTGTTCATCTTGGCTTCTTTTAAAAACACAGCAAGCAAGGGTTACTCCAAGCGGAGTCTCCCTTTTTTCCAAAAATTGGGCCCCACACACACCCACCCCTTCAGTGGCAGCTGTTGTGCCCCAGTTGTACAATTCACAGCTAGATTTGCATCAAGCACATTCAAAAATACGCCATAATTAACCGTCCCCAGGATGACACCGGGGTAGGTAGCAAAGTCTTTCCTGATCCCAGCTCTGTTCATCTTGGCTTCTTTTAAAAACACAGCAAGCAAGGGTTACTCCAAGCGGAGTCTCCCTTTTTTCCAAAAATTGGGCCCCACACACACCCACCCCTTCAGTGGTAGCAGTTGTGCCCCAGTTGTACACTTCACAGCTAGATTTGCATCAAGCACATTCAAAAATACGACATAATTAACCGTCCCCAGGATGACACCGGGGTAGGTAGCAAAGTCTTTCCTGATCCCAGCTCTGTTCATCTTGGCTTCTTTTAAAAACACAGCAAGCAAGGGTTACTCCAAGCGGAGTCTCCCTTTTTTTCCAAAAATTGGGCCCCACACACACCCACCCATTCAGTGGCAGCACTTTGTGCCCTAGTTGTACACTTCACAGCTAGATTTGCATCAAGCACATTAAAAAATACGACATAATTAACCATCCCCAGGATGACACCGGGGTAGGTAGCAAAGTCTTTCCTGATCCCAGCTCTGTTCATCTTGGCTTCTTTTAAAAACACAGCAAGCAAGGGTTACTCCAAGCGGAGTCTCCCTTTTTTCCAAAAATTGGGCCCCACACACACCCACCCCTTCAGTGGCAGCAGTTGTGCCCCAGTTGTACAATTCACAGCTAGATTTGCATCAAGCACATTAAAAAATACGACATAATTAACCATCCCCAGGATGACACCGGGGTAGGTAGCAAAGTCTTTCCTGATCCCAGCTCTGTTCATCTTGGCTTCTTTTAAAAACACAGCAAGCAAGGGTTACTCCAAGCGGAGTCTCCCTTTTTTCCAAAAATTGGGCCCCACACACACCCACCCCTTCAGTGGCAGCAGTTGTGCCCCAGTTGTACACTTCACAGCTAGATTTGCATCAAGCACATTCCAAATCCACAAGCATTTACTCTCCCCAGGATGACACAGGGGTTGTAAATTCCTTCTGGATCCATGACTTGTTCATTTTGATGAACGTCAGTCTGTCCACATTGTCACTGGACAGACGCGTGCGCTTATCTGTCAGCACACACCCAGCAGCACTGAAGACACGTTCAGAGACAACGCTGGCAGCTGGACACGACAAAATCTCCAAGGCGTAAGTTGCGAGCTCTGGCCATTTTTCTAGGTTTGAAGCCCAAAAGGAGCAAGGCTCCAGTTGCACAGTCATGGCATCGATGTTCATTTGGAGATACTCCTGTATCATCCTCTCCAGCCGTTGACTATGTGTCAGACTTGTTGTCTCTGGTGGCCTTGCAAAGGAGGGTCTAAAAAAATTATGAAAAGATTCCATAAAATTGCTGTTACCAGCACCAGATACGGTCCTACTGGTACGTGTAGACTGTTGAAGATGACGAGACCGTCTCATGTTTGTCAAGTTACAACTGGGAGATTCACTCACTGCACCTGCACGGTTGATTGGTGGAAAAGCGGATCTAAGATCGAGTAACAGCTTCTGCTGATACTCCTGCATACGTGCGTCCCTTTCTATGGCTGGAATTATGTCACAAAATTTGGACTTGTACCGGGGATCTAATAGTGTGGCAAGCCAGTAGTCATCATCACTTCTAATTTTGACAATACGAGGGTCATGTTGGAGGTAGTGCAACAAGAAGGCACTCATGTGTCTTGCGCAGCCATGCGGACCAAGTCCACGCTGTGTTTGTGGCATAGAGGTGCTAACCGTTCTTTCTTCCTCTGACATCTCCCCCCAACCTCTTTCAACTGAAATTTGACCAAGGTCTCCCTCATCTGCTGAGTCTTCCATGTCCATGGACAGTTCGTCCTCCATTTCTTCATGTCCTCCTGCACCTTCATCAACATCTCGCCTGCTACCATGCGCCCTTGTTGATCCCTGTCCCCCATGCTCCCATGCCTGGCGCCTTGGTGATGATGAACGTCTGGACCTTGGTGATGTTGTTGTGTCTTGCGCATATGAATCCTCCTGTAGTTCATCCACTTCCTGTTGTCCCACCCCCTGACTCCGAATAGTGTTTAGCGTGTGTTCCAGCATGTAAATGACTGGAATCGTCATGCTGATAATGGCATTGTCAGCGCTAAACATATTCGTCGCCATGTCGAAACTGTGCAGAAGGGTGCATAGGTCCTTGATCTGAGACCACTCCATCAGGGTGATCTGCCCCACCTCTGCATCTCGTTGGCCCAGGCTATACGTCATGACGTATTGCACCAGGGCACGGCGGTGCTGCCACAGTCGCTGTAACATGTGGAGAGTTGAATTCCAGCGTGTCGCCACATCGCATTTCAGGCGATGAACCGGCAGGCCGAAAGACTTCTGGAGCGATGCAAGTCGCTCAGCTGCGGCGCTTGAACGGCGGAAGTGAGCAGACAGTTTTCGTGCCCTGTTCAGAAGGCCATCTAGGCCGGGATACTGTGTTAAAAATTGCTGCACGACAAGGTTCAACACGTGAGCCATACAAGGTACGCGTGTCACCTTGCCCAGGCGAAGGGCCGCACCCAGGTTTGCAGCATTGTCGCACACGGCCTTACCAGGCTGCAGGTTGAGTGGAGACAACCATTTATTAAACTCAGACATGTCAAGCTAAAGACCGCCTGATGCCGTTGCGCTCTGCTGCCAGCATAGTAATGAGGGGTGTGTGATTCCTTCTGCGCAGTGAGAACGCTGGTGGCCTGACCAGGCAGGCTTGGGGCGGAGGTGGAGGACCCAGATGAGGTGGATGATGCAGAAGCAGTGGCGGAACTTGGACAGACAGAGGATTGACACACAAGTCGTGGGGACGGCAAGACTTGTGCAGCAGACCCTTCACCATCTATCACCATAGTTACCCAGTGCCCAGTCAGCGACATGTAACGTCCCTGTCCATGCTTACTGGTCCAAGTATCGATGGTGAAATGCACCCGTTCACACACAGAGTTTCTCAAGGAAGCGGTGATGTTGTGTGCGACATGCTGGTGTAGCGCGGGCACACCTTTCTTAGAGAAGTAGTGGCGACTAGGCATCTGGTACTGGGGCACAGCGACAGACATAAGGTCTCTAAAATCCTGTGTGTCCACTAGGCGGAAAGGCAGCATTTCGGTAGCCAACAGCTTACAGAGGGATAGAGTCAACCTCTTAGCTTTGTCATGGGTCGCAGGAAATGGCCTTTTATTTGTCCACATCTGAGGGACAGAGATCTGGCTGCTGTGTGTAGACGGTGTTGAGTAGGGTGTCCCTGGAAAAATGCAGGTTTGTGAGGAAAGTGCAGGCGGAGACATGATGTTGCCTTCATCCAACGTTGGTGCTATCGATGTCTGAGAGAGCTGTACACACTCACTTGTTTCCCCTTCCAAAACAACTGACGACCTACCAAGCAAACTGCCTGTTGCGGTTACAGTGGTGGAAGTTGTGGGTGGAAAAACAGGTGTGACAGCTGTCCCCACAGTCCTAGAAGATGACGAGCGCGCGGATGCACTGGAAGGGGCAGGCGGTGGATGGTTCGCTCCGCTAGGCCGCATTGCAGCACGGTGAGCTTCCCACCGGGCCACATGATATTTATTCATGTGACGATTCATGGAAGAAGTTGTCAAACTGCTGAGGTTTTGACCTCTACTAAGAGAACCATGACAAATTTTACAGATCACATAATTTGGGCGATCTTTTTGTATGTCAAAAAAGGACCAGGCTAGGCAAGTCTTAGAGGCCATGCGACCTGATGATCCACCCCGAATAATGCTCAGAGGCAGAGTGGTGGCTGAGGATGCAGTTGTAGACGTGCTACCAGTACTCCGACTCTGTCCAGGAAGGCGCAAGGTAACTTCGTCATCAGTTGCATCCTCCTCCACCACCTCTGTTGACCTCCTCGAGTGCCTGACTGTGGGTTGACAGTAGGTGGGATCTAGAACTTCATCATCAATTGTTGTGTTTGCACTCCCCTCCCCCTCTGACCGAGCCTCTTCTTGCCCTGACTGAATATTTAAGTTGTCATCCCAATCGGGTATCTGAGTCTCATCTTCATCAGTATGTTCCTCATTGTCTATAACCACAGGTGTTACAGTTTGTGACAAAGGGTCAACATTATGCTCAGAAACTTGGTCCTCACGGCCTGAATCAGAGTCACAAAGGTTCTGGGCATCACTGCAGACCATTTCCTGTTCTGTACTCACTGTAGCTTGGGAACAGATCTCTGATTCCCAGGCTATAGTGTGACTGAACAGCTCTGCAGACTCAGCCATCTCAGTTCCACCATACTGTGCAGGGCTGATGGAGACTTCAGAGCTGGGAGAAATCAAGTTTGATTGGGATGACAACTCAGAGGACTGGTGTTTTTTGGATGCGGTACTTGAAGTGGCTGAGAGGGCACTTGTTGGACCACTTGAGATCCATTCAAGCATTTTCCTTTTTTGCCCATCATCTACCTTTCTTCCTGTTGTTCGTGTCCGTAAAAAAGGGAGCACATCGGATTGTCCACGGTAAGTAGTAGACATCTTACTTTTGCTGGTAGATGGTCTATCTTCAGCAGATGATAATGGAGCTTTGCCACCTTCCCCACGGACAAACCCTTTTTTTCCTTTTCCACCACGCCTCTTCCCCTTTCCACCAGCATCTGTCATTTTGCCACTCATGTTGATTGCGACAAGATTGTGGACTGAAAATGTGGTAGTAAAAATTGAGAGGTGGTGTAGATTGCAGTGGTGGTCTAGCTTTATTAACAGCAGAATAATAAAGAATAAATATCCCTGACAATGCAACTACGGCCCTTAAACTGGCAGCAAAAATTGCTAGTATAATGGCTTAGTTATAATGAGTTGGAGTGTGCAATGCAGGCAGACGCGCTCTGCAAATGTCTTTGCACTAGTGGGACTATAGCAAAGTCCAATAGCCACGTATAGGATGCCACTAGGTACACTGAGTGTTTGCTAGTATAATGGCTTAGTTATAATGAGTTGGCGTGTGCAATGCAGGCAGACGCGCTCTGCAAATGTCTTTGCACTAGTGGGACTATAGCAAAGTCCAATAGCCACGTATAGGATGCCACTAGGTACACTGGGTGTTTGCTAGTATAATGGCTTAGTTATAATGAGTTGGCGTGTGCAATGCAGGCAGACGCGCTCTGCAAATGTCTTTGCACTAGTGGGACTATAGCAAAGTACAATAGCCACGTATAGGATGCCACTAGGTACACTGAGTGTTTGCTAGTATAATGGCTTAGTTATAATGAGTTGGAGTGTGCAATGCAGGCAGACGCGCTCTGCAAATGTCTTTGCACTAGTGGGACTATAGCAAAGTCCAATAGCCACGTATAGGATGCCACTAGGTACACTGAGTGTTTGCTAGTATAATGGCTTAGTTATAATGAGTTGGAGTGTGCAATGCAGGCAGACGCGCTCTGCAAATGTGTTTGCACTAGTGGGACTATAGCAAAGTCCAATAGCCACGTATAGGAGGCCACTAGGTACACTGAGTGTTTTCTAGTATAATGGCTTAGTTATAATGAGTTGGCGTGTGCAATGCAGGCAGACGCGCTCTGCAAATGTCTTTGCACTAGTGGGACTATAGCAAAGTCCAATAGCCACGTATAGGATGCCACTAGGTACACTGAGTGTTTGCTAGTATAATGGCTTAATTATAATGAGTTGGAGTGTGCAATGCAGGCAGACGCGCTCTGCAAATGTCTTTGCACTAGTGGGACTATAGCAAAGTCCAATAGCCACGTTTAGGATGCCACTAGGTACACTGAGTGTTTGCTAGTATAATGGCTTAGTTATAATGAGTTGGCGTGTGCAATGCAGGCAGACGCGCTCTGCAAATGTCTTTGCACTAGTGGGACTATAGCAAAGTCCAATAGCCACGTATAGGATGCCACTAGGTACACTGGGTGTTTGCTAGTATAATGGCTTAGTTATAATGAGTTGGCGTGTGCAATGCAGGCAGACGCGCTCTGCAAATGTCTTTGCACTAGTGGGACTATAGCAAAGTCCAATAGCCACGTATAGGATGCCACTAGGTACACTGAGTGTTTGCTAGTATAATGGCTTAGTTATAATGAGTTGGAGTGTGCAATGCAGGCAGACGCGCTCTGCAAATGTCTTTGCACTAGTGGGACTATAGCAAAGTCCAATAGCCACGTATAGGATGCCACTAGGTACACTGAGTGTTTGCTAGTATAATGGCTTAGTTATAATGAGTTGACGTGTGCAATGCAGGCAGACGCGCTCTGCAAATGTCTTTGCACTAGTGGGACTATAGCAAAGTCCAATAGCCACGTATAGGATGCCACTAGGTACACTGAGTGTTTGCTAGTATAATGGCTTAGTTATAATGAGTTGGCGTGTGCAATGCAGGCAGACGCGCTCTGCAAATGTCTTTGCACTAGTGGGACTATAGCAAAGTCCAATAGCCACGTATAGGATGCCACTAGGTACACTGAGTGTTTGCTAGTATAATGGCTTAGTTATAATGAGTTGGAGTGTGCAATGCAGGCAGACGCGCTCTGCAAATGTCTTTGCACTAGTGGGACTATAGCAAAGTCCAATAGCCACGTTTAGGATGCCACTAGGTACACTGGGTGTTTGCTAGTATAATGGCTTAGTTATAATGAGTTGGCGTGTGCAATGCAGGCAGACGCGCTCTGCAAATGTCTTTGCACTAGTGGGACTATAGCAAAGTCCAATAGCCACGTATAGGATGCCACTAGGTACACTGAGTGTTTGCTAGTATAATGGCTTAGTTATAATGAGTTGGAGTGTGCAGAGGACAGGAGGGTACAGTGGCAGGATTGTGGGGTCTGGGTAGAGGAATGGAAGCCTGCCTTTCTATTCCCTCCTAATAGGGAAATGCAGGGAGGAAATCCCTGACCTTGGCTACACAGACGCTGTCGCTGTTTTCAGGACCTGTCACCTATGGCTCTGACCCTGCCGGTTTGAGCCCTTAAAAGGACTGCTAGAAAGTGCTCTCCCTAAGCTGTCTAACGCTGTGTATGCAGCGCATACAGCTGTATCGGCGATAGGACTCAGGAGGACGGAGCTGCGACAGTGATGTCTGACACCAAAGACGCAGAAGGCAGATAATGGCGTCCTGGAGGAAAATGTCCGGTTTTATAATGCAGGGACATGTGACATGGACATCCTATCACACATGCCGTTGCTTCTCTGGCTAAAAGTCCACTTAGCTGTGTGTGTGTCTGGGATTGGCTGACATGCTGGCCTGCCCCACTACACGCGCGCGCTTAGGGAAGGAAGACAAGGAAAAAAAAAAAAAAAATGGCGATCGCCATTATAGAAACAGCAGTGATCTGAAGGCGCTGTTCACGCACACTATACACTGAAATGTCATAATAGTGTGATTCACAGAGTGACTTACACTATTACAGCAGAAACCAAGCTAGGATTTAGCTGGTTTTTTGCTGCTAGAACCGTTCTCGAACGTTTCTAGAACTATCGAGCTTTTGCAAAAAGCTCGAGTTCTAGTTCGATCTAGAACAGGCCCCAAAATCACTCGAGCCTAGAACTGGAGAACCTCGAACCACGAACCGCGCTCAATTCTAGTCGTTACCAAGGTAACCAACCAAGGTCTAGGTCACATGATGACCTCTGGGTTATCTGGCTACGGTGGCCTCTTGCACCATGCCAAGAGCATGGACTAAGTAGAGTTCTGTTAGTGTAATACTGACAGGTATAATCAAAAAAGGGGGGGAGCCAGTACTGCTTGAGAATGGCATGCAAATAATTAAAAGGGAAAATTCACATATTATTCCAACTGTACTATAATGCAAAATTAGATTTTTAGCAAATAATTGATCAATAATTTGAGCCACCACTGCCATGTCACGGCAAATCTCAAATCTCAAAAATCTCTATATTTAATATTTACATTGTGCCATGTGGCCTCCTAAATTCATAAAAATATGTAAATATTAAATATAGAGTAGGACCCCCTATTGAGATTTGCCGTGACGTGGCAGCGGCGGCTCATAAAATTGCTAAAAATCTCATTTTGCATTATATTACAGTTGGAATAATATGTGAATTTTCACTTTTAATTATTTGCATGCCATTCTCAAGCAGTGCTGGCTCCCCCCCTTTTTTGATGCCAGGTATAATGTATTGTAATGCTAGTGCATTGCAATACATTATACCAGTGATCACTGTAATAAAAGTTAATGTCCCATATAGGGACTAGTAAAAAAGTTTAAAAAAAGTGTTTTGTTTTTTTTTTTTAAATCACAAAATAATAAATGAAAAAAATATTATACCAATAAATACGTATAGTTATGTAAAAACAAAAATTAACAACAAAAATATGCATATTTGATTAACCGCTTCAGTGAACACAGTTAAAACAACCTAGCAAAAATGATCTCTTTTCATCGTACAGCTGACAATAAAGTAGAAGAAAATGTGATCACAAAGTCATATGTAAATAAAAAAGCTATAGCTTTCAGTATACAGCAATGTAAGTAAACTATTTTTTCTATAAATTGTTTTTACTGTGTAAAAGCTCATGCGCACGTTGCGTACTTACATGCATTTACGCTGCGTATTGCACTGCAGCGTAACTGCATGCGTCCTGCGTCCCCTGCACAATCTATGTAGATTGTGCATGAGACGTGCGCACAATGCTTTTATGAACGCAGCGATTTGGGTGCTAAAATTTTGACCCAAATCCGTGCGTTCATAAAATGAGCATGTCAATTATTCCGTGCACTATGGATGCAGCTCCCACTCTGTCTATGGTGGGGGCAGCAGCCATAGCGCATGAAATCGCCTTTTTTTGTACAGAAAAACTGCATCCATTATGCAGTGTCTCTGCAGCGATTTGACGCACACATGTGCTGTCAAATCGCTGCAGAATATTCAGCAGTTACGTGCGCACAAGCCCTAAAGTTGACAAAGCATAAATATATATATATATATATATCACTTTTAGGACATGGTGAATGGCTAAAAAAAAAAAATCCTGACTTGCTGTCTCTTCTTGATTCTGCCTCACAAAAAGGAGAATATAAAGTAATCGAAAAATATTATCTTTCCCAAAATGGTGCCAATAAAAACTCCAATTCATCCTGCAAAAAACAAGGCCTCAGATAGCTCTGTCAGCAGAAAAATAAAAAGCTATAGCCCTCAAATTTTGGTGATGCAAAAAACCTTTATTTTATAGAAAAGTGTTTTTTTTTAGTTTGTTAGTAGTCAAACCTAAAAACTATATAAGTCTGGTATCGCTGTAATCGGACTGACCTGAGGAATAAAGCCGCTTTATCACTTATATTCCAAGGTGAACGGTGTAAAAAATATTAATAAAACGAATTCTTCAACTGCTGTTGTATTGTTCATTCTGCCTCCCAAATAACGCAGTAAGGGTGGCGCCACACGCTACGATATATCGGGCGATATGTCGTTGGGGTCACGGATTCCGTGACGCACATCCGGCATCGTTAGAGATATCGTAGCGTGTGACAGCTACGAATGACTGTCAACGAGCAAAAATACTCACCATTTCGTCATTCCCGAGGCAGCACACATCACTCCGTGTGACACCCCGGGAACGACGAGCACAGCTTACCTGTATCCCGCCGGTAATGCGGAAGGAAGGAGGTGGGCGGGATGTTACGTCCCGCTCATCTCCACCCCTCCGCTTCTATTGGCCGGCCGCTGTGTGACGTCACTGTGACTCCGAATGTCCCTCCCCCTTCAGGAAGAGGATGTTCGCCGCCCACAGAGACATTATGAGGGAGGTAAGTACGTGTGACGGGTGTTTAATGACTGTGCGTGACACTGGCAATGAATTGCCCGTGACGCACAAACGACGAGGGCGGGTGCGATCGCTCATGCGATCGCACAATATATCATCCCATGTAACGCCGCCCTAAGGCTTGGCTCACATTTGAGGCAAAGGGAGCCACTTTGAACTCCCGTCTGACCTGTGGTCTGGCGGTGTCTATCTTTTTACATGTTTTTTAGGCATGCAGAAAAGTGCGGTCATCAACAGTTTTGCACACCTTTGAAAAGTAGCACACAGCTGAACAGAGGCAAACCTGAATCTGTAGTAACTCTGCTGCTTCATAAGTGAATGGATCCATCAGGGGTTTAACTTGAATCATGTATTTTGGAGATGTAGATGGAAAACCTAATGTAAGTGCTCAGCATAGAGCACAGGATAAATGTGAACTGATCCAAAATGTTCTGTACCCTAAATTCCCACTAATAGCATTCAACTCAATCCACAAAAAAAACAAGTCCCCACTCAGGTCCATCATCTGTTAATGGAAATATTGGGGGCTTCCACGTTGTGTGTGTCTCCAGAAGCACAAGCTGGGAACTATATATGAGCACTACAATATACTGGGCACTACAAGAGCTTATTTGCAATATTAATTCTGCAAAATTTATTTCATTTGACTCCATAGTTGTTTACCGGAGACAAAATCGTCACTACACCTGCAGATGAATTCCCAGAGGGGTGTAATTTCCATAATGTGATCACTTGAGTGAGTTTCTGCTGTTCTTGCACTTAGGGGCTCTGCAGTTGGAGTCCACAAACTATTCTAGGAGAATGTGTTCTCCAAAATGTAAATGATGCGTTTTCCCTCCTGAGCCCTGTGGTGTGGCTAAACAATACTGTACAGTCACATGTGGGGTATTGCCACTTTGAGGAGAAAATGTGTAACACATTGTGAGGACTTTTTAACTATTGACCTAGTGAGAACAGAGAATTTTGGGGCTAAAACAACATTTTAGTGGTAAAAATGTAGTTATTTTTTCTTCTGGGTCCAATAGTATAAACTTTTGTGATACACCTCCATACACCTGTAATTGAGGGGTGTGCTTTGTAAAATGGGGTCATTTATCGGGGGTCTGCTTATCTGACAAGTCAGGAGCTCTGCCAATGTATCATGGCACCCCCAAACCATTCCAACTAAATCTGAATTCTAATATGGCTCTTCACTTCTGACCTTTGCACTGTACCTCAAAACTAGTTTTCGACCACATATGGGGTATTGGCGAACTCGGGAGAAATTGTGTAGCAAATTATGCGGTCCATTTTCTACAATTATCCTTCTTTAAAATTAAAACTTTGGAGCCAATGCAACATTTTAATGGAAAAAAAATTGAACTTTTTATTTTCACAGCCCAGTAATATTATACAATTCCGTGAATCACTTGAGCCGGAAAATTGCTCATTACACCACTAAATGAATTCATTGAAAGGTGTAGTATCCAGAATAGGGTTAGTTGTGGAGAGTTTCCAATGTTTTGGCATGTCAGGGGATCTTCACATGTGACATGGCATCTACAATCCATTCCAGCCCTTCCAAGCTTTGCCATATGACCAACCAGTAGTTTTTCACCACATATGAAGTATCGGTGTACTCAAAAGAAATTGCACAAGAAATTATATGGCACATTTTTTCCTGTTTCCCTTGTTAAAATAAAAAAATCAAGGCTAAAACAGCATTTTTGTAGGGAAAATGTGAGATTTTATTTTCAGGGCTCAACGTTATAAAATTCTGAAAAGCACCTGGGGATTTAATGTACTCACCATACATCTTATAATTTTTTTGAGGGGTCTAGTTCCAAAAATGGGGTAATTTGGGGGGGTTCCACCGTTTAGGTACATCAGGGAATCTTGAAACATGACATGGCATCCGCTATTGATTCCAGCTAATTTTGCATTCCAAAAGTGAAATGGCGCTCCTTCCCTTCTGAGCCCTGCCATGTGCCAAAAAGTAGTTTTCCAATACATAAAGGGGTATTGGCTTACACAAGTGAAATTGCACAAGAAATTGTATGGTGTATTTTCCCCTGTTACCCATGTGAAAATTAAAAATTTAAGGCTAAACCAACATTTTTATGTGGAAAATATGATTATTTTCACACCTCAATGTCATAAAACTTAAAGGGCATACCACACATCTTGATACATTTGCTGAAGGGTCTAGTTTCCAAAATGGGATCACTTGTGGGGGGTTTCCAATGTTTAGGCACATCAGGGGCTCTTGAAATGCAACATGGCATCTGCTATCGATTCCAGACAATTTTGCATTCCAAAAGTCAAACGACGCTCCTTCACTTCCAAGCCCTGCCATGCGCCGAAACAGTATTTTCCTACCACATATGGGGTATCGGCATACATGGGAGAAATTGTGCAACAGATTTTCTCATCCACTTTTTCCTGGTACCCTTGTGAAAATGCAAAATTTGGGGCTAAAGTAACATTTTTGTGGGAAAAAGCTACATTTTTGTACTTTCCTTTCACATTACTTTAATTCCTGTGAAGCAGCTAAAGGGTTAATAAACTTCTTGGATGTGGCTTTGAGCACGTTGGGGGGGGTGCAGTTTTTAAAATGGTGTCACTTTTGGGTATTTTCTGTTATATGGGACCCTCAAAGTGACTTCAAATGTGATGTGGTCTCTAAAAAATTGGCTTTGTAAATTTTGTTGGAAAAATAAGAAATGGCTGATGAACTTTTAACCCTTTTCATTTTCTAACGAAAAAAAAAATGATGCTGATGAAAAGTAGACATGTAGGAAATGTTATTTAGTAACTATTTTGTGTGACAATTCTTTAGTTTAAGGACATAAACATTGAAAATTGCGAAATTTTCAAAATTTTTCAACAAAATTCCGATATTTTCATAAATAAAAATAAAACATTTTGACTTAAATTTACCTATATCATAAATTATAGTATGTCATGAAAAAAACAATCACTGTGATTCGTTGAAACATTCTAGAGTTATTACCACAAAAAGTCACACTGGTCAGAATTGTAAAATTTGGTCTTGTTCAAAAGTTGCCTCTTTCTGGAACCAGGTCTTTTCTCTAACAGCCAAAAGCATGCACGTTCAAATCCCTCCTGACCCGGCTATGGGTCTGCTTAATATTGGAATCTCAGATCTCCCAAGTGAGATTAAATGGACTTACTCATTTATTTTAATTGCTGCTAGACAAAGCATTAGTGCCTTGTGGAATCAAGCGGCGATCCAGGAGGTGATCAATAGAGTTAACACCTGTAGGCTGTATGAATGTATGAACTCACTCTCTCCCGGGACCTTCAACGCCACATTATTCTGGAGGACCATTGACTCTCTGGTTGTCTACTCCTTATGCTACCACCCTACCCTAAAGAGCTGTCCACTATACTACTTGATGCCCCCTGGACTTGGAAGACCTCTCCTAGCCGCATTCTTTTTGAAAACTTCTTCTGACCATTATTTCCATATAACCTATTGTGGATCCTAGAACTGGCTGTATGTGGAATTACCCTTCCCCCGTTTCCACCCACCCCCACATTTAGGTGTTTGTATCTTGCCTTCTCTGTTGTGTAAGAAATGTTTTATGATTTACCTTTGTGCTGTGGTAAAAAAACCCTCAATAATTAGCTTATTTAAAAAAAACAGCCCATCGACTTGACTGGAAGTGAGCAGCTGAAGACAGAATTTTACGCGATCTTCGGCCTGAAGCTGATCTTCCAGTTAGACTACTGCACATGTTTAAAATAGTATTTACCTGCATATTACCATTATAGCTGCAGGTAATACCTTTTTATGACAGGTTTTCATTAACTTAGGTTCATATTTCAAAACTGTCCCATTAAACAATAACATAATTATAGTATGCGAAGAATTTGGAGTTGTACTTGAGCCCCAATTTTGCCTACAGCACAGCACTAGCTAGGATTTTAAGTAATATGGACATCAGGACAAACATAAAAAGTGTTCTCCCTAGTAATTTAATAATACTGCCAATATAATACTAATGTTAGACTTAGTGGAGTGAGCTTGGAAGCTGAATTGATTTGAGGGAACATGATCACATAGTGAGTGGATAAAATCATCATACAATCATTACCACAAAACACTTTACTGAAACCACTATTGAAGTGATTACAATACAGGTAAACTCAATGACTCACAGATGATTTCTCCAATGATTGAATTAATTCACTCTTTTTTTTCTTCTCCATGTGGCCTGTAACATTATGATGATTTCTTCTATCCGTGACATTTTTTTTATATGGTTCCTGATGAAGTGACCACAAAATGTGCGTTGGCGTGTTGTTATCATAGCAGTCTAAGCGTTCCTATAGTAAGTGTACTTTTTTCCTATGATTATAATAGTTAACACTAGAACTACTGAGGTAGTCATTTTGAATAGTGATGAGCGAGTACTAAAAAGCTCGGGTGCTCGAGGCTCAGGCCGAGCATCCCAAGATACTCGTGTACTCGGCCCGAGCAACGAGCCCAATGTTATCCTATGGGAGACCCGAGTATTTTTATGAAATGACCCCCCGGCAGCATGTAGAAACCTTAAAAATGTCACAAAAGTCTCAGAAGAGTGCTCAAATGACATGGCAACAGCATGGGGAAGACCCCTTGAAGCATTTATCACTCAAAAGTCACTGTTGTGAACAATTTTGTCCGCGTTTTACGCCATTTTTATGGACTCACCAGAAAACCTTCAAAAATGACACCAAAATGAATTTTCATGGCGGAAATGTTAAGGGCACATACCCAATAGTGAGATAGAGCTGGTGTATGTTACTTTTGGAGATTACATGAAAGATTTTACGTGAAATTATTGTGTGGCACTCCGATGTCCCTGAGAAGAGACGTACATGAAGGCCTCTTGAGTCTAATGTGCCCATTTTGAGGAAGTGAGTCTTTGTAGTATTTTCCTTTGCCAGGGCAGTCCAAAATTGTGAGGTTCACCAATGCCCCTGCATACAGACGTGCATGAGGGCCTGTAAACCTGAAGTGCCCATTGTAAGGAAGTGGGTCTATTGTAGTATAGCCCTTTGGCAGGGTAGCCAAAAATTGGGAGGCTCCACATTGTCCCTGGATAGAGACGTGCATGATGGCCTGTAAACCAGAAGTGCCCATTGTAAGGAAGTGGGTCTATTTTAGTATAGCCCTTTGGCAGGGCAGCCAAAAATTGGGAGGCTCCACATTGTCCCTTGATAGAGACGTGCATGATGGCCTGTAAACCAGAAGTGCCCATTGTAAGGAAGTGGGTCTATTGTAGTATAGCCCTTAGGCAGTGCAGCCAAAAATTGGGAGGCTCCACATTGTCCCTGGATAGAGACGTGCATGATGGCCTGTAAACCTGAAGTGCCTATTGTAAGGAAGTGGGTCTATTGTAGTATAGCCCTTAGGCAGGGCAGCCAAAAATTGGGAGGCTGCACATTGTCCCTAGATAGAGACGTGCATGAGGGCCTGTAAACCTGAAGTGCCCATTGTAAGGAAGTGGGTCTATTGTAGTATAGCCCTTAGGCAGGGCAGCCAAAAATTGGGAGGCTCCACATTGTCCCTGGATAGAGACGTGCATGATGGCCTGTAAACCCGAAGTGCCCATTGTAAGGAAGTGGGTCTATTTTAGTATAGCCCTTTGGCAGGGCAGCCAAAAATTGGGAGGCTCCACATTGTCCCTGGATAAAGACGTGCATGATGGCCTGTAAACCAGAAGTGCCCATTGTAAGGAAGTGGGTCTATTGTAGTATAGTCCTTTGGCAGGGCAGCCAAAAATTGGGAGGCTCCACATTGTCCCTGGATAGAGACGTGCATGATGGCCTGTAAACCCGAAGTGCCCATTGTAAGGAAGTGGGTCTATTGTAGTATAGCCCTTTGGCAGGGTAGCCAAAAATTGGGAGGCTCCACATTGTCCCTGGATAGAGACGTGCATGATGGCCTGTAAACCAGAAGTGCCCATTGTAAGGAAGTGGGTCTATTTTAGTATAGCCCTTTGGCAGGGCAGCCAAAAATTGGGAGGCTCCACATTGTCCCTTGATAGAGACGTGCATGATGGCCTGTAAACCAGAAGTGCCCATTGTAAGGAAGTGGGTCTATTGTAGTATAGCCCTTAGGCAGTGCAGCCAAAAATTGGGAGGCTCCACATTGTCCCTGGATAGAGACGTGCATGATGGCCTGTAAACCTGAAGTGCCTATTGTAAGGAAGTGGGTCTATTGTAGTATAGCCCTTAGGCAGGGCAGCCAAAAATTGGGAGGCTGCACATTGTCCCTAGATAGAGACGTGCATGAGGGCCTGTAAACCTGAAGTGCCCATTGTAAGGAAGTGGGTCTATTGTAGTATAGCCCTTAGGCAGGGCAGCCAAAAATTGGGAGGCTCCACATTGTCCCTGGATAGAGACGTGCATGATGGCCTGTAAACCCGAAGTGCCCATTGTAAGGAAGTGGGTCTATTTTAGTATAGCCCTTTGGCAGGGCAGCCAAAAATTGGGAGGCTCCACATTGTCCCTGGATAAAGACGTGCATGATGGCCTGTAAACCAGAAGTGCCCATTGTAAGGAAGTGGGTCTATTGTAGTATAGTCCTTTGGCAGGGCAGCCAAAAATTGGGAGGCTCCACATTGTCCCTGGATAGAGACGTGCATGATGGCCTGTAAACCCGAAGTGCCCATTGTAAGGAAGTGGGTCTATTGTAGTATAGCCCTTTGGCAGGGCAGCCAAAAATTGGGAGGCTCCACATTGTCCCTGGATAGAGACCTGTTAGGTTCTTAGTGCGTCCGTGCTTGCATTTAAAAACCGCACGTGTGTGCCTGTTGGTGGCAGCGTTCAGGTGCACTTGTGTGCGTTTTGCACAAACTTGGATATAACGCACAAGTCTAGTGAATATACATCAGCACAGCATTGCAAAATGCGCAAGGGCGTTGGCAACGAACAAGGAAGTGGACGTGATGGTGGTGCAGGCAGAGACCGAGGTCGTGTGCAAGCTCTAATTTCGCCACAACAGAGGGCCACATCTACTCGCTTGCACGTCCTGTCCCAAATTCTTGGGGACCGCAGCAGTACACCGCTCTTGAACCAAGACCAGTGTCAACAGGTTGTTAGTTGGATAGCGGATAATGCTTCCAGTCAGATTGGCACCACCACAAACACTCTGTCTTCCACACGGTCAAGTGTCAGTAGCCGTGATACTGCACCGCACATTTCAGAACCTGATCCTCCTTCCTACCACCAGGCTGAGTACACGTCCACGGACATTACTGATCCCACACTTGGACACTCGGAAGAGCTGTTCACGTTTCCATTCACACATTCTGGCCTCTCGCCAGCTCCTGTTGAAGTGGGTCATGACGAGATTGTATGTACAGATGCCCAAATATTTGAGCAGCCACGTTCTCACGAAGTTGGCAACGTGTCTCAACAAGGGGTGGACGATGATGAGACACAATTGTCAGGAAGTCAGGAGGAGGAGCAGGGTGCGGAAGAAGAAGACGACGTGGTGGATGATCCAGTAACTGACCCAACCTGGCAGGAGGATATGCAGAGCGAGGACAGCAGTGCACAGGGGGAGGGAGGCGCAGCATCCCAACAGGCAGTAAGAAGCAGGGTAGTGGCCCCAGGCAGAAGTCAGGCAACCGTTCCCCGGAACAACAACACGACACAAGGTGCCTGTACAAATGTTAGGTCTTCCCGAGTCTGGCAGTTTTTTAAGTTGGCTCCAGATGATTCTAAAAAGGCCATTTGCAACACCTGCCATGCCAGCATCAGCAGGGGTACCAAAACTAGCAGCCTGACCACCACCAGCATGATCAGGCACATGTCAGCCAAGCACCCGACTTTGTGGGATGTACAACATAGTCGAGGAGCAGTGCTTGCTGATGTCACTGCTACGTCTTCACTTGTTGTGCATGCGAGCCAATCCCCTGTCCATGCTGCCCGTGAACAAGCCTCCTCCGGCCCTGCACCTGCAGATGCCAACGCAGAAATAACACCATCATCAAGCACGTCCTTGTCCCAGCGCAGCGTTCAGTTATCCATTCAGCAAACCTTTGAACGCAGGCGCAAATACACTGCCAACGCCCCACATGCCACACTTCTAAATGCTAACATTTCGTGACTGCTTGCGCTGGAAATGTTGCCTTTTAGGCTGGTGGAGACAGAAGCATTCCGCGACCTGATGGCGGCAGCTCTCCCACGTTACTCGGTCCCCAGCCGCCACTATTTCTCCCGGTGTGCCGTCCCCGCATTGCATAACCACTTGTCACAAAACATCACACATGCCCTGAACAACGCTGTTTCAGCCAAAGTCCACCTAACCACAGACACGTGGACAAGTGCTTGTGGGCAAGGCCGCTACATCTCGTTGATGGCACACTGGGTTAATATTGTGGAAGCTGGGACCCACTCTGAGCGAGGGACGGAACACGTCCTTCCCACACCAAGGTTTGCAGGCCCTACCTCAGTCAGGGTTTCACCCACACTCTACAGCTCCGGAATGTCATGCTCCTCAGCCTCCTCCTCCTCCTGCGCATCCTCATCCACTTTACCCTCCACACCAGTCCCAAGCTGGAAGCACTGCAGCACTGCCTCGGCGAAGCGGCAACAGGCTGTGCTGAAGCTAATCTGCATAGGTGACAAACCCCACAATGCAGAAGAGGTGTGGACAGCTCGGAAACAGCAGGCAGATCACTGGCTCACACCTCTGAACCTAAAGCCAGGAAAGGTCGTGTGTGACAATGGCCGGAACCTGGTGGCGGCTTTGAGGCGAGGCCAGCTGACACATGTTCCATGCGTGGCCCATGTGCTCAACCTCGTGGTTCAGGGGTTTCTAAAGTCATACCCAGAGCTGTCTGATCTGCTGGTAAAAGTTCGCCACCTGTCTGCACATTTTCGAAAGTCACCTACTGCTTCAGCCGGCCTTGCCGGCTTTCAGCGCCGTTTGCATCTTCCGGCTCACAGACTGGTGTGTGATGTCCCCACGCGTTGGAATTCAACTCTGCACATGTTGGTCAGGATATGTGAGCAGAAGAGGGCAGTTGTTGAGTACCTGCATCACCTAAGCCGTCGGGAAATGGGTCAAACTCCACACATAACACCTGAGGAGTGGAGATGGATGTCCGACCTATGTACCATCCGCCAAAACTTTGAGGACTCCACCAAGATGGTGAGCGGCGATGACGACATTATTAGCGTCACCATACCGCTTCTCTGCCTTCTAAAATGGTCTCTGCTCAAAAACAAACATGATGCATTGCAGGCGGAGCGCGATAAGTTGGAGCAAGAAACAGTAGTGGGTGTGGGTGATAACACACAGCCCAGCCTCGTCTCATCACAACGTGCAGTGGAGGACTATGACGAGGAGGAGGATGAAGACATGGAGCAACTCTCCGGCCAAATTGAGGATATGACATGCAGTCATATCCTCGGTTCAGCGTGGCTTGCCAGAGGACAGGGTAGATGAGGAGGAGGAGGAGGAGGACAGCATGTTCAGTCATCGTGTTGGTCAGGATACTGAAGTGATGGCTGTTAAGAGTCTGGCGCACATGGCTGACTTTATGGTAAGCTGCCTGTCTCGTGACCCTCGCGTTAAGAACATCTTGGCCGACAATCATTACTGGTTGGTAACACTGTTAGACCCATGCTAAAAGGAGAACTTTATGTCTCTTATTCCCGAGGCGGAGAGGTCAGGCAAAATGCAGCAGTTCTGGAAGGCCATAGTCACGGAAGTAGGCAAAGCATTCCCCTCACAAAACGCTAGCGGCATAGGTCAGGAATCAGTGGACAACCAAGGCGTACAGCCGAGAGGGGCACAAGTCCAATCCGCCAGAGGTAGGGGAACAGTCTTTAAGATGTGGGACAGTTTTCTCAGCCCCTCACGTACCACAGCCCCTGAGGTGCGGGGTAGTGCCACAAGAAATCCTAAGTTTGCCCAGATGCTCAAGGAGTACCTTGCAGATCGAACAACTGTACTCCGACATTCCTCTGTGCCTTACAATTATTGGGTATCCAAGCTGGATACGTGGCATGAATTGACTCTCTACGCCTTGGAAGTCCTGGCCTGCCCTGCCGCTAGCGTTTTGTCAGAGCGTGTTTTTAGTGCCGCAGGTGGAATCATTACAGATAAACGCACCCGCCTGTCAACTGAAAATGCTGACAGGCTGACTCTGATCAAGATGAACAAGGGTTAGATTGGGCCAGACTTCACCACACCACCAGCAAATGACAGCGGAATTTAAAGTTTGTAACGGGAATTTGCCATGTACCTCCACTCACCCATGGGTACACACTTATGGACTTTGGCTAATCGCTGGACTGCTCCTCCTTCTCCTCATGCGCCACCATGATGACTGTTACAATAGTTAGGCCTTTGTTTCAGGTATACCCCCAGTGGTAAATTTTTTCACCCATTCTGAAGGCATTACAACGACAGGAGACCCGCTCCTTTGCAATGGGAACAATGTTTTGAGGCCCTCATGCACATCTCTATCCAGGGACAATGTGGAGCCTCCCAATTTTTGGCTGCCCTGCCAAAGGGCTATACTACATTAGACCCACTTCCTAACAATGGGCACTTCAGGTTTACAGGCCATCATGCACGTCTCTATCCAGGGACAATGTGGAGCCTGACGCTGCCACCGACAGGTACACACGTGCGTTTTTTAAATGCAAGCACGGACGCAATAAGAGCCTAACAGGTTTTTAGGAGCGACAATTACTGAGAAGTTTGACACTATCAGACACTGCTGACGTGTATTATTCACTAGACTTGTGCGTTATATACTAGTTTGTGTAAAAACGCACACAAGTGCACCTGTACGCTGCCACCGACAGCCACACATGTGCGGTTTTTAAATGCAAGCACGGACGCAATAAGAACCTAACAGGTTTTTAGGAGCGACAATTACTGAGAAGTTTGACACTATCAGACACTGCTGATGTGTATTATTCACTAGACTTGTGCGTTATATACTAGTTTATGAAAAACGCACACAAGTGTACCTGTACGCTGCCACCGACAGGCACACACGTGCGGTTTTTAAATGCAAGCACGGACGCAATAAGAACCTAACAGGTTTTTAGGAGCGACAATTACTGAGAAGTCTGACACTATCAGGACTGTTTTAGACTGTGTATATAATGGTTATATATAATTACCCATGTTCGGGTGGATGCCAGTGTAGAAAACGTGCCCCAACGTTTTCTACACTGGCATCCACCCTAACATGGGTAATTATATATAACCATTATATTGCTGCACGTTACACTGGGGAATAATTAGGTTTCACTTTGTGATTTTGTTACTATGATGACTGTTTGAAATTCCCCTGTTCCTGCGGCAGCACCTATTCAATCCTTATAGATATTCTGAATGCCCACAAGGTATTTATGTTTTTGATATAAGACTATATGTCTATTGATGATTGTAACTTATGTGAGGCTTCTCTTTGAGAACGCTATAGGATTTTGGATTTTTCCCATGTCTGGTGTTGGACCATAGTGCATTATGTCAGGATCCCCTCCTGTATAAACCTACACGTTATTTATAATCTATTAATTATGATGTATTTATAATCTTGCTATTAATCTTTCTTGGAAAAATAAAAAAAACCTTTTTATGCAAGATATTAGCTTTGACGCATCTTTATTATATGTGTAGACTATGACTCCCAGCCTTCTCCTCTGTTCAATATATGTCATAACGTATTGCACCAGGGCTCAGCGGTGCTGTCACAGTCACTGCAACATGTGGAGAGTCAAATTCCAGCATGTCGACACATCGCATTTCAGGCAATGAACTGGCAGGCCAAAAGACTTCTGTAGCGATACAAGTCGGTCTGCTGTGGCGGTTGAACGGCGGAAGTGAGCAGAGAGTGACCGTGCCCTGTGCAGAAGCCCATCTAGGCCGGGATAGTGGGTTAAAAATTGTTGGACAACAAGGTTCAACACGTGAGCCATACAAGGCACGTGTGTCACCTTGCCACGACGAGGCTCCGCACCCAGGTTTGCAGCATTGTTGCACACGGCCTTCCCTGGCTGCAGGTTGAGTGGAGACAACCATTTACGAAACTCGCTTGCAAGAGCTGACCACAACTCCTCAGCTGTGTGACTCTTATTTCCAAGACATTTCAAGGTAAAGACGACCTGATGCCGTTGAGCTCTGCAGCCAGCATAGTAAGGAGGAGTGTGGGATTCCTTGTGCACAGACAACGCGGGTGGCCTGACCAGGCAGGCTTGGGGCGGAGGTGGTGGATCCAGACGAGGTTGAGGAGGCAGAAGCAGTGGAGGAACTTCTACATTCAGAGGATTGACGCACAAGTCGTGGGGACGGCAAGACTTGTTCAGCAGACCCTTCTCCATCTCTCACAATAGTTACCCAGTGCCCAGTCAGCGACATGTAACGCCCCTGTCCATGCTTACTGGTCCAAGTATCGGTGGTGAAATGCATCCTGTCACACACTGAGTTTCTCAAGGAAGTGGTGATGTTCTGTGCGACATGCTGGTGTAGCGCAGGCACACCTTTCTTGGAGAAGTAGTGGCGACTGGGCATCTGTTACTGGGGCACTGCAACTGACATAAGGTCTCGAAAATCCTCTGTGTCCACCAGGCAGAAAGGCAGCATTTCGGTAGCCAAGAGCTTACAGAGGGTGAAAGTCAACCTCTTAGCTTTGTCATGGCTCAGAGGAAATGGCCTTTTATTGGTCCACATCTGAGGGACCGAGATCTGGCTGGTATTTGGAGACGGTGGGGAGTAGGGTGTCCCTGGAAAACTACAGGTCTGTGAGGAAGTGAGGAAAGTGCAGGCAGAGATATGATGTTGCCTTCATCCAAAGTTGGTGCTCTTGATGTCTGAGAGAGCTGTATACCAGCACTTGTTTCACCTTCCAAACCAACTGACAACCTGCCAAGCAAAATGCCTGTTGCGGGTAAAGAGGTGGAAGGTCTGCGTGGAAAAACATGTGACAGCTGTCCCCACAGTCATAGAGGATGAAGAGTGTGCGGATGCACTTGAAGGGGCAGACGGTGGTTGGCCCGCTTCGCTAGCCCGCATTCTATCACGGTGAGGTTCCCACTGGGACTTATGCTTGTTATTCATGTGACGATTCATGGAAGAAGTTGTCAAACTGGAGAGGTTTTGGCCTCTATTTATAGATTGGTAACAAATCTTACAGATCACATGATTTGAGAGATCCTTTGAGATGTCAAAAAAGGACCAGGCTAGGCATGGCTTAGAGCCCCTGCGACCTGTAGAGCCACCCCGACTTGGGCTCAGAGGCAGGGTTGTGGCTGAGGATGCAGTTGTTGACGTGCTTCCAGTACTCCGACTCTGTCCAGGAAGGCGCAAGGTAACTTCGTTGTCAGTCGCATCCTCCTCCACCGCCTCTTGTGACCTCCTCGAGTGCCTGACTGTGGGTTGACAGTAAGTGGGATCTAGAACTTCATCATCAAGCGTTGTGTTTGCACTCCCCTTGCCCTCAGACCTAACCTCTTCCTGCCCTGACTGAATAGTTAAGTTGTCATCCCAATCAGGTATCTGTGTCTCATCGTCATCAGTATGTTCCTCATTGTCTACACCAACAGGTGTTACAGTTTGGGAATGAGGGTCTACATTATGCTCAGAAACTTGGTCATCAGGGCCTGAATCTGAGTCACAAAGCTTCTGGGCATCACTCACAGTAGCTTGGGAGCAGACCTCTGATTCCCAGGGTATAGTGTGACTGAAAAGCTCTGCAGACTCAGCCATCTCTGTTACACCATACTCAGCAGGGCAGGTGGAGACTTGAGAGGTGGGAGAAAGCAAGTGCGATTGGGGTGACAACTCAGAGGACTGTTGCTTTTTGGATGTTGAAGTTGAGGTGGAGGAGAGGCCACTTGTTGGAGCACTTGAGATCCATTCTAGCATGTTCTTTTTTCGTGCATCATCTACCTTTGTTACAGTTGTTCTGTTCCGTAAAAAAGGTAGCACATCCGATTGTCCACGGAAAGTTGTAGACATATTACTTTTGCTGGAAGATGGCCTTTCTTCAGCAGATGTTAATGTAGCTTTCCCCCCTACCCCACGGACACAAACTTTTTTCCTTTTCCAACACGCCTGTTCCCCTTTCCACCAGCATCTGTCCTTTTGCCACTCATTTTGTTAGCAACAAGATTGGACACTTAAAATGTGGTAGCAAAAATGGAGAGGTGGAGTACAATGCAGAGGTGGTCTAGCTTTATTTACAGCTGAAGAACCAACACTGACTATCCCAGTCAATTTTAGTATGCCCCTAACTGTGGCAGCACAGTTTGCAATTAGAATTGCGTAGCAAAAATGGACAGGTGTGTACCATGCACAGGTGCTGTACCGTGATTGCCAGCAAAGGAACACTAAGGTAGTATCCCAGTCAATTTTAGTATGCCCCTAACAGTGGCAGCACAGTTTGCAATTAGAATTGCGTAGCAAAAATAGACAGGTGTGTACCATGCACAGGTGCTGTACTGTGATTGCCAGCAAAGGAACACACAGGGTAGTATTCCAGACACTTTTAGGATGGCACAAAAGTTACAGCTCTTGGGGCAAATAAAATAGCGTGGCAAAAATGGGCAGGTGGGTAGAATGCAGGGGTGCTGTGGGTCAGTGGACAGAAAAGGAACACTAACTTAGTATTCCAGACACTTTTAGGATGCCACAAAAGTTACAGCTCTTTGGGCAAATAAAATAGCGTGGCAAAAATGGGCAGGTGGGTACAGTGCACGGGTGCTGTTGGTAGCGGGACAGCAAAGGAAGCCTCATTTTCTATCCCTGCTAATGAAAAAATGCAGCAAGGAATTGCCTGAGCTGAGGTAGGCAGACGCTATTATCTAAAGCCCTACACAGCGTTTGCACGGACCTGCCTAGCAGCTATGGCTATGAATGACTGTAAATCAGCCCTGAAAAGGGATGAAATAACCAGCAGTCCCTAATCCCTAAAGCGCTGTGTAGATTGCACTGTATCGCTATAGCGCACACAGCAGGAGCAGCAGCAGCGTGAGCGTTGACTGTCACCCACACGCAGAAGACAGATAATGGCGGCGACGGGGAAAATGGCCGGATCTTTTAAGGCAAGGACATGTGACATGCACAGCCTATGACACATGCCCTTGCTTGTCTGGCAAAAATCCACGTAGCTGTGTGTGTGCCTGTGACTGGCTGACATCCTGGCCTGCCCCACTGTACGCGCGGTTAGGGGGAAAAAAAAATGGCCATCGGCATTATGTCAGCACTCAGCAGCAGCACAGATCTAAACCCCGTCCCCACCGCACACTATACGCTGAAATTTGGTAATAGCATGATTCACAGTGACTCTCACTATTACAGTTAAAAGCTAGCTAGTAACTAGCTAGGCTTTTTGTTGATCGAACCGTTCTCGAACATAACTCAAACTGTCGAGCTTTTAGCAAAAAGCTCGAGTTTGAGCTCGAACACCCCCGAAAATCACCCGAACATGAAATTGGCAAACCTCGAACATCGGTCATCTCTACACTTAACCTTGTGTCCTTAAATACTCACATTTGTGTCCTTAAATACTCACATTTTCCCTGGTTGTTTGCTGGTGATAGTTATATTCCTATTCATGAATTCATTCATTCATCGATTCATTCATTCCCAGTCATTCGATGCAATCATCTGGAAAAAAAAATTGTCGTTTGTTGCTGTTCCTCTCCCTGAGTCTTCTTGGAGATAACTTATTAGTTCACTCCCCCTGTTTGTGCTCACGGTGTCTTCTTTAGAGCTTAATGGGGTTGACTAATTGCTCATCCCATCCATTCCCTACCTGCTTGGCACATAGGGCTGCAACCTATCTAGTGTGGTCAGAAGTCACCATCTCCCCCTTCCCTTCCCTGTAGCCGTATGCATGGTACTTCCCCATACCTAGCGTGACAGAGGGGAATGGGAGCAAGGTGAGTATGTGGTGTTTTTATATTTCAAGTCCATGAGATATTTGTATATATGTAGGATCATAAAGTATATAGGCTATGTGGGGGCTCATGCTGTATTTAGAAGGCTATGTGTGGCTCATAATGTATTTAGGGGCTATTTGAAGGTTCATACCGTATTTGGAGGCTTTGTGAGGCCCAATGTATATATGTATATGTATATATATATATATATATATATATATATATGTGTGTATATATATATATATATATTTATATACACTGTATATGTAATGCTATGTGGGGCTTATCATGCATATAAGAGACGATGTGAGGCTCAGAAATGTATATAGCAGGCTATATGGGGGTTCATACTGTATATAGGAGGCTATGTGAGAATTCATGCAGTATTTAGGAGCCTATGTGGGGCTCATACTGTACATAGGAAGCTATGTGTGGTCATAATGTATAACGAAGCCTATGTTGTGCTCATAGAGCATGAAGGAGGCTATTGGGGGGTTCATAATGTATTTAGAAAGATATGTGAGGGCTCATACTGTATTTAGTAGGCGATGTGGTGGCACATACTGTATTTAGGAGGCTATGTGCAAGTTCATACTATATTTAAGTGACTGTGGGGCTCATACTATATATAGGGGGCAATGTGGGGGCTCACACTATATATAGAGTGGCTATGTGGGGCTCAGTGTATATAGAAGGGGTATGTGGGAGCTCACACTGTATATAAAGAGGTTATGTGGGGGCTCATATTTATTTAGAGGGGCTATGTGGGGGCTATTAATATATATAGAGGATATGAGGAGGGCTCACACTGTATAAAGGGGTTATGTGGGGGCTCAAACTATATATAGGGAGCTATGTGAGAGCTTATGTTGTATATAGCAGGCTGTGTCTGGGCACATACTGTATATAGGGAGATGTCAGCATACTTAATTCTACTCAATATTAAGTGCTACTATTAATATAAAATAATAATTAAAATTAATATTGAGCAGAATTAATTTCAGACTTTTGGTTTGGCCGTCCACACTAGTCACAGTGTCTTATGTATATTTTGCCCTTTATTGACATATTTTAGGTATATATTTGCATATATATTGGCATATAATTATGTAATTGCTTATCCATGGCCACATAGCCTCTGTATTTTATGAACATTGATTAATATCATGAAAAAAAAAAAAAGTAAAATCTATCCAATAAAAATTGATTTTGTTAGGCTAAATACTCGATTTTTGTGAGTTTTTACTCCAATAGTTGTATCATGACTTTTTCTGCAAAATGTAATGCACAGACATGTTGGCTGACCACTTACACCAAATCATATGTGCTATAACATTAATAATGCACTAATAGTGCATAAAACCCCTCCCTAAAAAACTATAGCCTTCGAAATTCAGTACTGCAAAAAAACCTTTATTTTGTATAAAAAAGTGTTTTTAGTAGTCAAACCTAAAAAACAAAAATATAAATCTGGTAGCGCTGTAATTGTACAGAGCAGATGAATAAAGCTGACAAATCACTTATACCGCACGGTGAACGGCATAAAAAATAGATAAATGAAACCAATTCTTCACCAGCTATTTATTTTGCCTCCCAAAGATCGCAGTACGATGTGGCTCAGTTTTATCCTGTGATCTACGCTGAGCGCTTCCAAAATACTGCATTGTACAATACAAGCAAAGTAGATGGGATTTATAAAAATCCCATGCCCACTGTACTTCTTTTCTCTGCAGCGTAAAGTGACGTGCGGTGCCGCTTCCCATTCTGTCCATTTATGCTTGTGGAGACGTAAGTGTTCTCCAAGTGGAGAACAGAGCAAAATTCTACAGCTCCCTGAACCCTGATCAGAGGCATTGGCAGCTGCAGTCTCCTAAGGACCACACTCGTATTTCCACAGGAGAACACACCTTGCATCCAACATGTAGCATGTGTAGATCATGGGCACATACCCTAAATCTCTGAAAAGTGTGATTCAGACAACACTCCCAACGAAAATTCACTGTAATGAGACAGAATGAGTCACTTTGAACTTCCATCTGGCCTGTGATCCGGTGGTGTCCATCTTTTTACGCCTCTTATTAGACATGGATAAAAATGTGGTCATCAACAGTTTTGTGCATCTTTGAAAAGACGTACACCAAGAACAAAGGCCAAACAGAGTCCAGAGTAACTCTGTTCCCTCATTACTGAATGGATCCGTCTGGGATTGCACTGAAATCACTTATTTCAGAGAAATAGATGGAAACCCTAATGTAAGTGCTCAGTATAAAGTACAGGAGAATGTGAACTGATCCAAACTGATCTGTACCCAAATAGCCACCAGCTAGCATTCAACTCAACCCACAAAGTCCCCACTTATGTCTGTCATCTGTTAACGGAAATATACATACAGGGCTTTCACATTACTGGTAACGCAAAGGATCTCAAAAGACGCCATGGCCCCCCTCAAAAAAGAAATCCAGTAAAATCTGTGCTCCCAAAAATTACCTCCCTCGATTCTGAGCACCACAATGAGTCTAAACCACAGTCTGCACCCACATGTTTGGCATTGCTGTAATGATGAGAGCCCGCCTAATTTATATGGTGTAGGTTTCCAGAACATGAGCTGGGCACAATGTACGGGCACAACAATGTTCTTGGCACTACAAGAACTATTTGCAATTTTAATTTGCAACATTCACTGTGTTTGTCACCATTGGTGTTTGTCAGAGACTAAAACCTCACTACACCTGTAGATGAATTCCCAGAGGGGTGTAATTTACAAAAGTATGTAAATTGAGGGGATTTCTTCTGTTCTAGCAATTAGGAGCTCTGCAAATGGAGTTTGTAAACTATTCTAGGAAAATCTGTGCTCAAAAAATCAAATGGTGCTCTTTCCCTCCTGAGCTCTGTGGTGCACCCGAACAAAACTGTACAGTCACATGTGCAGTATTTCCACGTTCAGGATAAATTATGACATACATTATGTGGTCTTTCTCACCTATTCACCTTGTGAAAATTTGAAGTCTGGGGTTAAAACAACATTTTTGTGTTAAAATGTAATTATGTTTTGTTCACTGCCCAATTGTAAAAAAAAATTGTGACACACCTAGAGTGCAGTTTGTAAAATGGAGTCACTTGTGGTGGGTTTCTGCTGTTCTGGCACCTCAAGGGCTCTACCAATGTGATATGGCACCCGCAAACCATTACACCTAAATCTGTACTCAAATATGGTGCTCTTTCCCTTCTTTGTACTGCGCCTCAAAAGTAGTTTTAGACCACATATGGGGTATTTAACGCACTCATAAGAAATTGCATAACAAATTGTATGGTTCATTATCCATTAAAACAACATATTTGTGGTTAAAAATGTATCTTTTCATTTTCATGGCTCAACATTTTAAAATTTTGTGAAGCACATGGGGGTTCAAGGTGCTCACAAAACATCTAGATTAATTCCTTGAAATCTCTAGCTTTCAAAATGAGGTCACTTGTGGGGGACTTCCACTGTTTAGCCACCTCAGGGGCTTTGCCAGTGTGACATGGCACCCGCAAACCAGTGAAACTAAATCTGAACTCAAATATGGCTTTCCTTCCCTTCTTTACTTTGCAACTTAGCACTGTGCTTCAAAAATAGCTTTCAACCACATATGGGTTACTGTTGTACACAGGAGAAATTGCACAACAAATTGTATGGTTCATTATCTTCTGTTACCCTTGTGAATATGAAAGCTTTGGAGTTAAAGCAACATTTTTGTGGTAAAAAAATGTATTTTTTCATTTTCACAGCTCAACGTTATAAAATTCCATGAAGCACCAGGGGGTTCAAGTTGCTCACCACACATCTAGATAAATTCCTTGAGGGGACTAGTTTCCAAAACGGACTCACTTGTGGGGCAACTCAACTGTTTAGACAGATCAGGGGCTCTCCAAACTCGATATGGCGTCCACTAATAATTCCAGACAATTTTACAGTCAAATGGCACTCCTTCCCTTCCAAGCCCTGCTGTACACCCAAACAGTAGACTTTCACCACATATGAGGTATCATTGTACTCAGGAGAAATTGCACAACAACTTCTATGGTGTATTTTCTCCTGTTACCCTGTTTCCAAAATGGGTTCAGTTGTTGGGGAGCTGCACTATTTAGACACATCAGGGCTTTCCAAAAGTGACATGGCGTTAGCTAACCATTCCAACTAATTTTGCATTCAAAAAGTCATATGGCACTCTTTCAGTTCTGATCCCTGTCATGCGCCCAAGCAGTAGAATTCCACCACACATGGGGTATTGCCATACTCAGGAGAAATTACTCAACAAATTGTATGAAGCATGAAGTACTTTGAGGGGTGTAATTTTTAGAATGGTTTAACTTTTGGGTATTTTCTGTCACAGAGGCCTCTCGAAGTCACTTCAAATGTGATGAGAAATTACTGATAAACTTTGAACCCTTCTAACTTCCTAACAAAAAAATATATTTTTAAAAAATTACACTGATGTAAAGTAGAGGTGTGAGAAATGTTATTTACTATTTTGTGTGACATACAGTGGGGTAAATAAGTATTTGATCCCTTGCTGGTTTTGTAAGTTTGCCCACTGACAAAGACATGAACAGTGTATAATTTTTTTAAGGGATGGTTAATTTTAAAAGTGAGAGATAGAATATGCAAAATAAAATCCAGAAAATCACATTGTATAAATTATATAAATTTATTTGCATTTTGCAGGAAGAAATAAGTATTTAATCCCTTACCATCCATTGACAGTTCTGGCTCCTACCGACCAGTTAGGCACTCCTATTCAACTTATTACCTGCATTAAAGACAGCTGTCTTAAATTGTCACCTGTATATGTGACGCCCTGGCCGGGCCAGGTAGTCACAAATAGGGCCACGCATTACACCCTTCCCTCACAGGTAACACACAGCCAACCTTTAAACCCTAGTCACCCCCCCAAGGGCTTGATAGACACACCAGGGGGCGGAACAGGTGGTTGAAAGACGCCCACCTAGAAGTTTTAGACAGCCCGGGGCAGGGAAAAGTCAGCTCAGTTCAGACAGTTGAGTTGTGGAGTTCAAGGAGAGTGGAGGTTAGGCCTGTGTCTGGGCCTGAGACAAACTGACAGGTACCAGGGTAGGAGCCCTGGTGTCTTTGGCTAGGAGGCAGACGGCGGTCTCCGTCTGCAGGAGCCGGGAAGATGGCTCGGTGGAACCGTGGTGGACTGGGACAGGGTTGTAGCCCGCCGGTACCGACCCAGGGAACCGACTCGGAAACCGGAGCTCACAGGGGGGTACTCAGACCCTGAAGCTAGGTCCAGAAGTGACTGGAGCTGGTTAATTAACTGATTGTGGCCAGGACTAGAGGTTCTGTCCCACCCAAAGTCCCGATTGAAGGCAACAGCCCACCAAGGGGGATAACAGGCCACCGCCACGGCTCAGAGATCCCACAGGCCAGTGTCTGCGGGCAAAGGGCTCCTTAGGCGACAACCAGCCGGAAGCGGACTCCTGAAGTTGCAAGCACAGGCAGTCCACCATTCTAAAAAGGTGCAGGAGAAAGACAGAGACCACCAGCCGGGTGGGGGAACCCGAGCGCAGCCGGCTGCGGACACCGACCACCATCACCTTGGTTTACCAGCGACTCGTGTGTTTTCTAATAGTGAGTACATCAGCACCCTGCGGTCGCCCATCTCCCTGCACCGCCAAACCCCAACGGGCCCCGGGGCCACCATCCCTGCCCACGGAGGGGTTAACAACTTGCTGCACAACATCTCCCCCGGGTGCCACGTAACTGCAGCGGTGGTGTCCAATATCACTACATACCGTGGGTGGCGTCACGAACTCCGTATGGCTCAGCCCGTACATATACGTCCTACATCCACCATCCCATCACTCACCTTTTCATTTGAAGTGACCGCGAGACCTCCGGGTCCGGAGACCCCTGAGCCACACACAGAAGGACCGGATCCGAGCAGCTCGGCTGCCGAGAGCGGGGCGGTACATATAAAAGACTCTTGTTCACACACAATAAATCAACAGACTCTAACCTCTAAAACATGGGTAACACCAAAGAGCTTTCTAAGGGTGTCAGGGACAAGATCACAGACCTGCACAAGGCTGGAATGGGCTTCAAAACCATAAGTAAGACACTGGGTGAGGAGACAACTGTTGGTGCAATAGTAGGAAAATGGAAGAAATGCAAAATAATTGTCAATTGACATTGATCTGGGTCTCCATGCAAAATCTCACTTTGTGAGCTATCCAGAATCATGAGGAAGGTGAGAAATCAGCCTTAGGCAGGGTTTGCACACTACGATATCGCAGGTGCGATGTCGGTGGGGTCAAATCGAAAGTGACGCACATCCGGCGTCGCTATCGACATCGTAGTGTGTAAAGTCTTTTACATACGATTAACGAGCGCAAAAGCGCCATTATCGTATGATCGGTGTAGGGTCCGACATTTCCATAATGCCGCTGCTGTGACGGTACGATGTTGTTCCTCATTCCTGCGGCAGCACACATCGCTGTGTGTGAAGCTGCTGGAGCGAGGAACATCTCCTACCTGCATCTCGGCCGGCTATGCGGAAGGAAGGAGGTGGGCGGGATGTTTACGTCCTGCTCATCTCCGCCCCTTCACTTCTATTGGCTGCCTGCCGTGTGACGTCGCTATGATGCCGCACAACCCGCCCCCTTAGTAAGGAGGCGGTTCACCGGCCAGAGCGATGTCGCAGGGCAGGTGAGTGCATGTGAAGCTGCCGTAGCGATAATGTTCGCTACGGCAGCAATCACAAGATATCGTACCTGCGACGGGGGCAGGGACTATCGCTGCAGCGTCGGTAACACATTGTTACCGATGTCGCAGCATGCAAAGCCCGCCTTAGACTACACGGAGGGAACTTGTTAATGATCTCAAGGCAGCTGGGACCACTGTCACCAAGAAAACCATTGGTAACACATTACACCGTAATGGCTTAAAATCCTGCAGTGCCCGCAAATACCCACTGCTCAAGAAGGCACATGTGCAGGCCCATCTGAAGTTTGCCAATAAACACCTGGATGATTCTGAGAGTGATTGGGAGAAGGTACTGTGGTCAGATGAGACAAAAATTGAGCTTTTTGTCATTAACTCAACTTACCGTGTTTAGAGGAAGAGAAATACTATCTATGACCCAAAGAACACCGTCCTCACTGTAAAGCATGGAGGTGGAAACATTATGTTTTCGGGGCGTTTCTCTGCTAAGGGCACAGGACTACTGCATTAATGGGACAATGGATGGAGCCATGTACCGTAAAATCCTGAGTGACAACCTCCTTCCCTAACTCAGGACATTAAAAATAGGTTATGGATGCGTCTTCCAGCACGACAATGACCCAAAACATACAGCTAAGGCAACAAAGGAGTGGCTCAAAAAGAGGCACATTAAGGTCATGGAGTGGCCTAGCCAGTCTGCAGATCTTAATCCCATAGAAACTTATAGAGGGAGCTGAAGCTCAAAGTTGCCATGTGACAGCCTCAAAATCTTAATGATTTAGAGATGATCTTCAAAGAGGAGTGGACCAATACTCCTCCTGACATGTGCACAAACGTCATCATCAACTATAAAAAATGCATTCTCCAAAAAATATATCTATAGTTTATTAAAATAGGCATGTTTACATATGTCTATGGCAATGTATATGTATGTCTATGGCAATATACATGTACGAGCCTATGGCAATGTATATGTATGTCTATGGCAATATATATGTATGTCTGTTATCCCTACATGGAAAGCATATATGGCATCTCAATTTAGTGAGAATATAACAAGCTGCCTTAGAAATATGTTTTTATTTTGTAATGCATAATTAAGGTTATGTATAGAGTTGAGCGCGGTTCGCGGTTCGAGGTTCTCCAGTTCGGGGCTCGAGTGATTTTTCGGGGTGTTCTAGATCGAACTAGAACTCGAGCTTTTTGCAAAAGCTCGATAGTTCTAGATACGTTCGAGAACGGTTCTAGCAGCAAAAAGCAGGGCTTTTTACAGTTACAGTGTGCAGGAGCCATCGCTGGCAGCCTGCCACAAGCTGGTAACCAAGATAAACATCGGGTATCAAAGCAAAGCGCTTTGGTTAGTAACCCGATGTTTATCTTAGTTACGTGCAGGAAGCCCACACTTCCCCGCTCAGCTCACTCCGCCCCCTCCTGCCCGCGGCATGTACACATATACACACACACACGTACACATACATACACACACACACACACACACATCCCCCCCCCCCCGCTCGGCTTACCTGCGGTGATGAAGTCCCGCCATCCCGACCTCAGCGCTGTCACTGTCCTCCATGGCCGCCGCTTGTCACATCACCTCTCGCTTCCGACCCGAGACTCGCGATATTTGGCTGTGAAGGCGCTGGTCACTGAACTCAGTGACAGGGGCTGTCAGTGTGCTGGAGATCAGCGCAGGTAATGTACCTCGCTGACAGCAGCACTTGTCATGCCCTGCAGTGACCTGGGCTGACCCATTGATGTTAGCTCAGGTCACTGCACCGCTCTCCCAGCCAATGGGGAACATCCTGCTCTTCATTGACTGGGACAGTGTGGATCGTCATGGCAACCCCTTGGATTACAGCAGACCTGGATTTGTTTTTCATTCTAATAAATTGGTTAAAGAGGGAATGTTTTGGGGAGTGTGTTTTCAAATAAAAATGTGTTTGTCGTCTATTTTTTTTTATTACTGACTGGGTTGGTGATGTCGAGTATCTGATAGACGCCTGACCTCACCAACCCCAGGGCTTGATGCCAGGTGACATTACACATCTGGTATTAACCCCATATATTACCCCGTTTGCCACCGCACCAGGGCGCGGGATGAGCTGGGGCGAAGTACCAGGATTGGCACATCTAATGGATGCGCCACTTCTGGGGCGGCTGCGGCCTGCTATTTTTAGGCTGGGGAGAGTCCAATAACCATGGACCTCCCTAGTCTGAGAATATCAGACCCCAGCTGTCTGCTTTACCTTGGCTGGTGATCCAATTTTGGGGGACCCCTACGTGTTTTGTTTTTTAAATTATTTATTTAATTTAAAATAACAGCGTGGGGTGCCCTCAGTTTTGGATTACCAGCCAAGGTGAGGTTGCCAGCTGTGGTCTGCAGGCTGCAGCCGTCTGCTTTACCCTAGCTGGCTACAAAACTAGGGGGAACCCTACGTCACTTTTTTTTTCATTTTTTTGGCAAAATACAAAGCTAAGCACCCCTTAGTGCCACATGAAAGGCACCAAAGGGTGCTCCACTTTTTCTCCACTTTTTCTCCATTTATTCTCCACTTTTTCTCCACTTTTTCTCCATTTTTTTCTCCACTTTTTCTCCACTTTTTCTCCATTTATTCTCCACTTTTTCTCCACTTTTTCTCCATTTTTTTCTCCACTTTTTCTCCACTTTTTCTCCACTTTTTCTCCACTTTTTCTCCATTTTTTTCTCCACTTTTTCTCCACTTTTTCTCCACTTTTTCTCCACTTTTACTCCACTTTTTCTCCATTTATTCTCCACTTTTTCTCCACTTTTTCTCCACTTTTTCTCCACTTTTTCTCCATTTATTCTCCACTTTTTCTCCACTTTTTCTCCATTTTTTTCTCCACTTTTTCTCCATTTATTCTCCACTTTTTCTCCACTTTTTCTCCATTTTTTTCTCCACTTTTTCTCCACTTTTTCTCCACTTTTTCTCCACTTTTTCTCCATTTTTTTCTCCACTTTTTCTCCACTTTTTCTCCACTTTTTCTCCACTTTTTCTCCATTTTTTTCTCCACTTTTTCTCCACTTTTTCTCCATTTATTCTCCACTTTTTCTCCACTTTTTCTCCATTTTTTTCTCCACTTTTTCTCCACTTTTTCTCCACTTTTTCTCCATTTATTCTCCACTTTTTCTCCACTTTTTCTCCATTTATTCTCCACTTTTTCTCCACTTTTTCTCCACTTTTTCTCCACTTTTTCTCCACTTTTTCTCCACTTTTTCTCCATTTTTTTTCTCCACTTTTTCTCCACTTTTTCTCCACTTTTTCTCCACTTTTTCTCCATTTTTTTCTCCACTTTTTCTCCACTTTTTCTCCATTTATTCTCCACTTTTTCTCCACTTTTTCTCCACTTTTTCTCCACTTTTTCTCCATTTATTCTCCACTTTTTCTCCACTTTTTCTCCACTTTTTCTCCACTTTTTCTCCATTTGTTCTCCACTTTTTCTCCACTTTTTCTCCATTTTTTTCTCCACTTTTTCTCCACTTTTTCTCCATTTATTCTCCATTTATTCTCCACTTTTTCTCCACTTTTTCTCCACTTTTTCTCCATTTATTCTCCACTTTTTCTCCACTTTTTCTCCATTTTTTTCTCCACTTTTTCTCCACCTTTTCTCCATTTATTCTCCATTTATTCTCCACTTTTTCTCCACTTTTTCTCCACTTTTTCTCCATTTATTCTCCACTTTTTCTCCACTTTTTCTCCATTTTTTTCTCCACTTTTTCTCCACTTTTTCTCCACTTTTTCTCCACTTTTTCTCCACTTTTTCTCCATTTTTTTCTCCACTTTTTCTCCACTTTTTCTCCACTTTTTCTCCACTTTTTCTCCATTTTTTTCTCCACTTTTTCTCCACTTTTTCTCCATTTATTCTCCACTTTTTCTCCACTTTTTCTCCATTTTTTTCTCCACTTTTTCTCCACTTTTTCTCCACTTTTTCTCCACTTTTTCTCCATTTATTCTCCACTTTTTCTCCACTTTTTCTCCATTTTTTTCTCCACTTTTTCTCCGTTCTTTTTCTATGGTCGGTCTACCCATTAGCTCTGCCATGCATACTGTAGCTCTACACCTACTGCACATGTTACTTTATGATTGACATCTCTTTCGTACCAGAGCTGTCTAAGCCTACTCTGACCCCATATTTGTCATTACTATATTGTCCTTGTACTGTATTATGACATTTGTATCATGTGTTTCATTTCTTGCTGTGTTGCAATTTTTTTGCTGCATCCCAATTGTACCTCTACATTGTTCGAGTTTATGTTATTGTTCTCTCACTCTTATGTGATACTGATTATTGTCATTTTTCATGATTACATGCAGATAAGTCCAATCTGACGAAGGCTCAGGCCGAAACGTCACTTGTAACTTGTTTTGGACAAAAACATATATGCTTATGAAAAAAAATTTTCTTAATACGGACCAATAAAGAGTGATTTTGCATTACTATCCATTGTGACTTACTGACTTAGTCTGGGAGATATAGAGTGCCGAGGTTACTCACTAATTTTATCTATTATTACCTCTGAGCACCTATATACCAGTGAGCAGAGCTTCCTCTACAGTAGTTCTCCTGATTAGGCATGCCCTTACCTCATGAGCAGGGCATTGCAGCTTTGGTAGCAACCATTACGACATGGACTCTGCTGCTGTGGACCCGGGGAGAGTGAGTGCAGATTCATTGCACCCACACTCCTCACATGAAGGGTCCGCACTCCTAGAAAATGGGGGATACGTTCCCTGAGTGTCTCCCCCCCATATTCTAGATGGTCCAGAGTCGTCGTGGGACCCCTTTATTTTTTTTCTTACAATAAATTGGTGAAAGAGGAAATGTTTTGGGGACTGTTTTTTCAAATAAATTTCTTTTGTCGATTTTTTGTTTTTGTTAGTACTGACAGTTTATGATGTTGGGTATCTAATAGACGCCATGACATCACAAACTGCTGGGCTTGATCTCAGGTGACTTTACAGCTAGTATCAACCCGATTTATTACCCCGTTTGCCACTGCACCAGGGCACGGGATGAGCTGGGGTGAAGCGCCAGTATTGGCGCATCTAGTGGATGCGCCACGTCTGGAGTGCCTGCGGCCTGCTATTTTTAGGCTGTGAAGGCCCAATAACTATGGACCTTCCCACCCTGAGAATACCAGACCACAGCTGTCCGCTTTACCTTGGCTGGTGATCCAATTTGGGGGGGACCCTACTTTTATTGTGTAATTATTAATATTTATAAAATAATTATAAAAAAGAGCCTGAGGGGACCTCCACATTGGATCCCCAACCACGGTAAAGCTGCCAGCTGTGGTTTTCAGGCTGCAGCCGTCTGCTTTACCCTAGCTGGCTATCAAAAATGGGGGGACCCAACGTAATTTTTTTTTTTTAACTATTTTTTAAATAGAAAAAATTAATGGGCTTCCCTGTATTTTGATTGCCAACCAAGGTAACGGCAGGCAGATGGGGGTGGCAACCCATAGCTGTCTGCTTTATCTGCGCTGAGAATCAAAAATACCGCGGAGCGCTACGTCAATTTTTAAAGATTTATTTTTACAGCACTGTGATGTCCAGCAATCAAAATACAGGGAAGCCCATTTTATTTTTAGTTATTTAAATAAATAATTAAAAAAAATATATATGGGCTCCCGCTGCATTTTTTGTATTGCTAGCTAAGGGTAATCCAAGCAGCTACTGGCTGCTAACCCCCACTGCTTGGTGTTACCTTCACTGGCAATGGAAAATCCAGGGAAGCATTTTTTATTTTTTTTGCCAAAAAACTACAAAAAAAGGACGTGAGCTTCGCCATATTTTTGTATGCTAGCCAGGTATAGCAGGCAGGTGCTGGAAGAGGTGGATACAGCCCCAGAAGATGGCGCTTCTATGAAAATGCCATTTTCTGAGGCGGCTGCAGACTGCAATTCGCAGCAGTGGGGCCCAGAAAGCTCAGGCCAACCTGTGGTGCGGATTCCAATCCCCAGCTGCCTAGTTGTACCTGGCTGGACACAAAAATGGGGCAAAGCCTACGTCATTTGTTTTCTAATTATTTCATGAAATTCATGAAATAATAAAAAAAGGGCTTCCCTTTATTTTTGGTTCCCAGCCGGGTACAAATAGGCAACTGGGGGTTGGGGGCAGCCGTACCTGCCTGCTGTACCTGGCTAGCATACAAAAATATGGCGAAACCCACATAATTTTTTCAGGGAGCAAAAAACTTCTGCATACAGTCCTGGATGGAGTATGCTGAGCCTTGTAGTTCTGCAGCTGCTGTCTGTCTGTATAGAGAAGAGCAGACAGCAGCTGCAGAACTACAAGGCTCAGCATACTACATCCAGGACTGTATGCAGAAGTTTTTTGCCCACCAAAAAAATGACGTGGGCTTCGCCATATTTTTGTATGCTAGCCAGGTACAGCTGGCAGCCACGGGCTGCCTCCAACCCCCAGTTGCCTATTTGTACCCGGCTGGGAACCAAAAATATAGGGAAGCCCATTTTTTTTAATTATTTCACTTATTTCATGAAATAATTAAAAAACAAATGACGTGGGCTTCGCCCTATTTTTGTGTCCAGCCGGGTACAACTAGGCAGCTGGGGATTAGAATCCGCAGCACAGGTTAGCCCGAGGTTTGTGGGCGCCTCTGCTGCGGATTTCAGTCCGCAGCCGTCCCAGAAAATGGCGCTCTCATAGAAGCGCCATCATCTGGCGCTGTATCCAACTCTTCCAACAGCCCTGGAGCCGGGTGGCTTGTTGGGTAATCATGAGTTAATACTGGCTTTGTTTTACCAGCCAGTATTAAGCCAGAGATTCTTAATGTCAGGCACGTTTGACCCGGCCATTAAGAATCTCCGATAAAGGGTTAAAAAAAAGACACCACACAGAGAAAAAATACTTTAATAGAAATAAATACACAGACACATTAGAGACTCCATCTTTATTACCTCCTGTCAGCCCTCCATGATCCTGCTCTTCTGTCTTCTTTCTTTCTAGTGTAGTAGTAGTGACGATTGTAGTGAGGATGAGATTCACCAGCTCATCACTTGGGGCTGGGGAACCTCCATCCTCACTACAATCATCACTAGTGTAGTAGTAGTGACGATTGTAGTGAGGAAGGATGAGATTCACCAGCTCATCACTTGGGGCTGGGGAACCTCCATCCTCACTACAATCATCACTACAATCGGGAAGCAGCGTGCAGCCTTCACTCCGTGAGTGATCAGTGCTGGCTGCTAGCGGTAACGCTGACAGACGCGTTACCATAGCAACGGTGCTCTCGGAGCCGCGGTTATGGGGGAAAACGCGGCTGCTCCCCGTGCAGCCTTCACTCCGTGAAGGCTGCACGGGAGGCAGCGTGCAGCCTTCACTCCGTGAGTGATCAGTGCTGCTGGCTGTCAGCGGTAACGCTGACAGACGCGTTACCATAGCAACGGTGCTCCCGGAGCCGCGGTTAGCGGTGACGTCACCGCTAACTGCGTTGCTATGGCAACGGTGATCTCCGTTAATGACCGGCTGTGTCAGCCGGTCCCTAACGGAACGGGGAGTCGACCGTGTGCTAGAGCATGTCGCCGGTACACGGCGATACACATATGTGCACCGTGTACCGGAGAGATGCACTCGCAGGTCCTACATGACGTGTCATAGTCATGTGACCAGTCTGTAGCCAATGAGATAATAGCCACGTGACTGGTCACATGGCTATTTTGACGTCACGATAGGTCCTGCATCTCTGCTGGCAGTGCAGGTCACCGGGAGGATTCAGCGATCATCGGATGGAATAGCGGCAGGAGACAGAGTGCAGAAGGGATCGCGAGGACCGGTAAGTGTTATGGCAATGTTTATTAACTGTTTGTGTACATTTATAATGCATTTTTATGTGTTTGTGATTGCCTACCATTCTAGCCTATACGTTCGAGTTCGGTTCGTCGAACGTTCGACGAACCGAACTCGAACGGGACCCCCGTTCGGCGAACCGGCCTCGAGCCGAACCGGGACCGGTTCGCTCATCTCTAGTTATGTATTTATTCTTCAATATTATGCACCTTATACACATCTTTGTAAAAAAAACAAACAAACAGTACAATATTATAATTGCTTTGTTATGTAAAGTATAGTTTAATGAAAAGAAAGCAACCAAGAAGGATTAATTTGGCCATATACCTGCAAATATCCTGTACACTCAGACAGTGCAAGTAAAAATCTTTTCTTTGTTTCGGAGGTAATAAAAGCTGGCGATAAATGTGCCATTCCATGGGGAAAGCCTTGCCCTGACTTTATGACCGGTGGTTTTATTATGCCAGACAAGCAGACAATTATGTTAAGATTAGGAACAGAGATTCTAAAACTGTCATTATAGTTTAGCATAAGCATAAAACAGTGATATGAGCAGGAAGTGGCAGACTGAACGGTCTTGGGAAAAAAATCTCTGAAAAATAATTACACAGTAATGAAATGAAATGAAATGTCTGATTAGACACATAATAAAGTGCTAGTATACATGTTCAGGCTTGGACTGGCCCACAGGACAGCAGGTGAATTCCCTGGTGGGCCCCACACTATTCAATATAAGTATAAATCACAATTCACTTAATTCACTATGTACAGACAGAGGCATCATCTCATCATTCATTTACCAAACTACCAAGTTTTTTACAGATGTGCTCAAAAGTTTACATACCCCGGCAGATTTTTTGCTTTCTTAGCCTTTTTTCAAAGAATATGAAGGATAACACAAACACTTTTTTCCCACTCATGATTAGTGGTGGGGTGAAACCAATTATTGCCAAACTACTGTGTTTTCTCTTTTAAAATCATAATGACAACGAAAAACATTCAAATGACCCTGATCAAAAGTCTACATACCCCAGTTCTTAATACCGCATATTGCTCCCTTTAACATCAATGACAGCTTAAAGTCTTTTGTGGTAGTTGTGGATGAGGCTCTTTATTTTCTCAGATGGTAAAGCTGCCCATTCTCCTTGGCAAAAAGCCTCCAGTTCTTTTAAAATTCCTGGGTTTTCTTGCATGAACTGCGTGCTTGGGTTCACCCCAGAGTTGCTCAATTAATATTGAGGTCAGGAGACTGAGATGGCCACTCCAGAACCTTCACTTTGTTCTGCTGTAGCCAGTGACAAGTCGACTTGGCCTTGTGTTTTGGATCGTTGTCATGTTGGAACGTCCAAGTACGTCCCATGCTCAGCTTCTGGGCTGATGAGTCCAAATCTGCCTCCAGTATTTGCTGATAACATGCTGCTTTTATCTTTCCTTCAACTTTGACCAAGTTTCCTGTGCCTTTGTAGCTCACACATCCCCAAATCATCAGCGATCCACCTCCGTACTTTACAGTAGGAATGGTGTTCCTTTCAGCATAGGCCTTCTTGACACCTTTCTAAATGTAATGTTTATGGTTATGGCCAAAAAGCTCGATTTTGGTCTCATTACTCCAAATTACCTTGTTCCAGAAGTTTGGAGGCTTGTCTCTGTGCTGTTTGGCCTATTGTAGAAGAGATACTTTGTGGTATTTGCACAGTAATGGCTTTCTTCTGGTGACTCAACCATGCAGCCCATTTTTCTTCCATTGCCTCCTTATTGTGCATCTTGAAACATCCACACTTCTAGTTTTCAGTGAGTTCTGTATTTCAGCTGATTTTATTTGTGGGTTTTAAGCCTGCTTTACACCTTACGATCCAGCATACGATATCGTATGCGATCGTAACCGCCCCCATCGTATGTGCGGCACGTTCAATTTGTTGAATGTGCCGCATATACGAGTAACCCCCCGTCATACGTACTTACCCATCCATACGACCGCTGTAGGCGGGGAACATCCACTTCCTGGAGTGGGAGGGACATTCGGCGTCACAGCGACGTCACGCGGCAGCCGGCCAATAGAAGCGGAGGGGCGGAGCTGAGCGGGACAAAAACATCCCGCCCACCTCCTTCCTTCCGCATTACCGGCCGGGAGCCGCAGGACGCAGGTAAGATCTGTTCATCGTTCCCAGGGTGTCACACACTGCGATGTGTGCTACCCCGGGTACGATGAACAATCTGACGTTCAATTCATGAGGAATGAACGACGTGCGTGCGATGAACGTTTTACCGTTCAATCGCAATCGCACGTAGCTGTTACACACTGCAATGTACCTTACGATGCCGGATGTGCGTCCCTTACGACGTGACCCCGCCGACACATCGAAAGATACATTGCAGCATGTAAAGCGGGATTTAGTTTATATCCCAAACAATTTTCCTGGCAGTTGTGGCCGAAATTGTCGTTGGGTGAGGATGTTATTTCTATTGGCCATTCAAACCCATTTGTGTCAACCTCTATGAATGTTATCAGGTCAAAATCACCAGGGTATGTGAACTTTTGATCAGGGTCATTTGGATGTTTTTGGTTGTCATTATGATTTAAAAAGAGAAAACGCAGTAGTTTGACAATAAACTACTCAACCAATAACCACGAGTGGAAAAAGACATTTTGTGTTGTCATTCATATTCTCTGAAAAAGGCCAAGAAAGCAAAAAAATCTGCCGGGGTATGTAAACTGTTGAGCACAACTTTATATAGAAACATAGCTAAGTTTGTGAATCAGGATAATGTAATATTTGCATGTAGCTAAACAGTGGGTCCCAGAATCAGTGTTACTGGTGGTTCCTTGACACTCCAGACCAACACTATACATATTTACCTTTTAAAAGGGGTCTTAATATGCTATGAGCTTTTCTTCAAAATTGAAGTCACAATCATTGTCAAGCAACAATATGTTTTTGCATGCTATTACCCATTTTAGTTGCAAGTCAACCTGCAAAAACATTTACACATGGTGATTTATTTATTTTATGGGCAGCACAGCAGCACAGTGGTTAGCACTGTAGTTTTGCAACCCAGAAGTCCAAAAACAACATCTGCAAGGAGTTTGTATGTTCTTCTGGTATTTGTGTAAGTTTCCTCCGGGTTCCCTGGTTTCTTCCCACATTCCAAAAACATACAGATAGGGAATTTAGATTGTGAGCCCCAATGGGGACATTAATGAGAATGTATGTAAAGCGTGGTGGAATTAATAGCGCTATATAAGTGAGTAAAATAAATAAATGGCATTTTTTAAGCATTTTTAGCCCAGAGATCTGTGAATCTTTATATGTAGAGAAGACTGAAATTAAACTTAGATAAGCAGGGGCGTAACTACCGCGGTCGCCCTTGCGACCGGGCCCGGGAGGTTAGGGGTCCGGCGGCCGCCTGGCAGATCAGCATCCAGCTTCTGTCAGTGAGATAGGAGCTGCGCTGATCTATCACAGACCACGCGGCTGCTATATGACCCACTGCTGCTGCCGACACCGGGCCCCCCTGCCTGGTGTAAACGGCAGCACTGGGGCCCCCTCCCCCGTCACCGCGCACAGTAATGTTGAAGCATAGAGCTTCCGGTGGCAGTCTATGCATCATCATTCTCCCCCCGATATGCCTGCGCAGTGACGTCACTCCTGTGCGACTGCTGTGCTCAGAGCACAGAGCGCAGGACCAGAGGATGCCGACCGGAGCACCGGGAGAACGAGGAGAAGGGAGGACAGAGCAGCGGTGGAAGAGGAGATTGGTGAGGACAGAGCAGCATTGGGGGAACGAGGAGAGAGGTGAGTACAGTAGCAGTGGAATGAGGCCTGGTGAGGCTGGCTGCATTAGTATACATGGAGGCATGGAGAGGCTGGCTGCATTAGTATACATGGAGGCCTGGAGAGGCTGGCTGCATTAGTATACATGGAGGCCTGGAGAGGCTGGCTGCATTAGTATACATGGAGGCCTGGAGAGGCTGGTTGCTATATTATACATGGAGGCCTGGAGAGGCTGGATGCTATATTATACATGGAGGCCTGGAGAGGCTTGCTGCTATATTATACATGGAGCCCTGGAGAGGCTGGCTGCTAGATTATACATGGAGGCCTGGAGAGGCAGGCTGCTATATTATACATGGAGGCCTGGAGAGGCTGGATGCTATATTATACATGGAGGCCTGGAGAGGCTGGATGCTATATTATACATGGAGGCCTAGAGAGGCTGGCTGCATTATCATACATTGAGGCATGGAGAGGCTTGCTGCTATATTATACATGGAGGCCTGGAGAGGCTGGCTGCTATATTATACATGGAGGCATGGAGAGGCTGGCTGATATATTATACATGGAGGCCTGGGGAGGCTGGCTGCATTATTATACATGGAGGACTGGGGAGGCTGGGTGCATTATTATACATGGAGGACTGGAGAAGCTGGCTGCTATATTATACATGGAGGCCTGGGGAGGCTGGCTGCATTAGTATACATGGAGGCCTGGAGAGGCTGGCTGCTATATTATACATGGAGGCCTGGAGAGGCTGGCTGCATTATTATACATGGAGGCCTGGAGAGGCTGGCTGCATTATTGTACATGTAGGCCGGCTGCATTATTATCCATGGAGGACTGGGGAGGCTGGCTGCATTATTATATATATTATATATATATTATATTATATAATGAAGGACACCTTATACATGGACTATAGGGGTGTATTATACATAGTGGTCTATGGGCCTGCATTATACTGGAGGTCTATGGGGCTGCATTATACATTGAGGTCTTTGTGGCTGCGTAATACAAAACGAAGGACACGTTTTACATGGAATATAGGGGTGCATTATACATGGAGTATGGGGCTGCATAATACAATATGAAGTTTTATGGGGTTGCGTTATAATACATATAGGACTATGGGGGCTACATTATAATATATGGAGGACTATGGACCCTAACTTATACATGGACTATGGGGGTACATTATAAAACATGGAGGACTATGTGGTGGAGTATAATATATGGAGTACTATGGGGTGAATTATAATACATGGAGAACTATGACAAATTCATTATAATTGAAGGGCTACTTTATACATGGAGGATTATGGGGGTGCATTATAATATATGGAGAACTATGTGGTGCAGTATAATATATGGAGGACTATGGGGTGAATTATAATACATGGAGAACTATGGGAAATGCATTATAATACATGGAGGACTATAGAGGTGCATTCTAATATATGAAGGGTTACGGGGACCCTTTATACTATATTGAAGGCTATGTGGGGGCCATTATAGTATTTGGACAACTATATACAAGGGGGGACAAAGATACAAGCAGGGGATGGGAACTTTTTGTGCTGAGGGAAAAAGGCTCTTTCCCTCAGCACCCAGCTTTCCCATGATCTGCTATACATCTTCTCTCAGCACCCAGCTTTCTCATGCTCTGATATGGGAAAGCTGGGTGCCGAGGACAAGATAAATATGAGAACATAAGAAAGCTGGGTGCTTATAGAGGGATTTCAGATCATGGGAAACCTGGGTGCTGTGGGTAAGAGCCAAGTGTCAGCGTCATTATCCTGTACCCCGAGTGTCAGTGTCATTATCCCCTACCCCAAGTGTCGGTGTACGTGGAGGGGGGGGCCAGGTCTGAACTTTGCACCGGGGCCCATCCAATTCTAGTTACGCCACTGTAGATAACAGTTGTGAAATTAAAGATATCAAATCTTCTAACATCACAGATAATGGATGGATGGAATATATCAGCTCTACAATGGTACATTTTGACATTGTCCACCTCCTTCCCTAGGACTTCCTGCCTGCAATTACAATCAATCACTCAGTCATGTAGGAGGTATTAATACCAGCTGAGATGTCAGTGTAGTAATGGTATGAGTGCGCCAAATTCCTGAGAATAATGCCTCACAGTGGGCAGCCTGCAGATAAATGGAAAATCCTTCTACCCCCAAGAAAGACATTCTACACAAAAACAGATCACAGATATATTGTAGTATGTAATCCCCCCAAAAAACAAAGGGGAACTTTATTACAAGCCACCTGTAAAATTTGAAAAGTAACAAAATGTATCTTTTTTTGAGCAAAATGTTGCGTCTCTGTTCTTCTGTTCTGGCTCCAGCACTTTTTCAAAAAGTGAGTGGTGATGTGGTCTATAAGTGTGCCACTAACTTACTATAATCTATGCCATTTTTGTGGTGCGGAGACATCCCAAAAGATGCATCAAATGTATTAATTGCGCAACTCTTAAGCTGGAGTCACACACAACGACAGCGACAATGACGTCGCTGTTACGTCACCATTTTCTGTGATATAACAGCGACCCTGAAAGTCGTTACATGATCGCTATTTAGCTGTCAAACATGTAGTTTTAAACAACGACAGAGCAGCGATCATAACGACCTCGACGGTCGTTGGGACATGTCACACGCGTCGCTGTGTGACGGCTCAGACCTTGATAGAGGCGTGGTGTTTACCCCTTTGCGTTGCCTTTTTCACGCCCCTCTGTTCCGATTGGTGGAAGAATACAACTACTATACTGCTCCTATATACAAGACTACTTTCCTATATACAACAATTTGAGAACACAAAGCATACCTACCTTTTCAATCACAAGGTATGATGAAAGATCCACAAAGAACGACGCACTAGCGACACCAGACAGAGACTCTACTATGTGGAACACAGAATGGAACTTTAAGAAGGAAATCACTGTAACGCCTTCGGCAAGTTACCCAATCGGAACGCTGTTGTGACCACCAATCGGAGTCGTGAGGGCGTTGTAAAAAACACATGCCCTTGTCCTGCCCTCAGTCCCATGTCACTGCCTTCAGCGTCATCGCGACCGTCGCTGCTACGGTGTCAAACACAAGGATGCATGTGGCGCAGCGGGATAGCAGCGATCAAAAAATGAACTGGGATATTCAAGAGCGAGCAGCGATCTCGCAGCAGGGGTCTGATCGTTGTTATGTGTCACACACAGCAACGTCGCTGTTGAGGTCGCTGCTATGTTACAGAAAATGTAGACTTTGCTGCGACGTCGTTGTCGCTGTCGCTGTGTGTGACACCACCTTTAAAGGGGTTTTCTTCAAGGTAGGCCATCAGTATCAGACTGATGGAGGGTCTGACCCCAAGCTTCCCCATAGTACGCTCCTAGAGCTTCAGCAGAGCCCGGATGTAAATAGAGTGATGGAATGGAACAAAAGCACTATGTGACACTTTATAGTCGTATCACTTGGGTACTGCAGAACAAAACAGAATATTCATTATTTCTGCATACTTGAGAGTGGCCACTAAACCACGTTGTGTTGTGCACTCTCAGTGTTTACATATAATCGCTGTCAGAACTGTGGCATATGAATGGTGGGGATGCTGGTTGTTGACTCCCCACCTATCTGATATTGATGACCTTTCTTAAAGGGGTTTTCCACTACACAGATATTGATGACCTTTATAAAGGGGTTTTCTACTGCCCTGATACTGATTACCTGTCCACCAGATAGGTCTTCAATATCAGTGGAGTGACAGACCTTTTTAATACATTTCCAGCGCCTTACTCCATTTGGCTATAGGTTAAAAACTGGATATAAGACACTAGTTTCGAACATTTCCCCCATACTTCTTAAATGGTTATGCCTTGCACAATTCAGATACATGATGGTATAAATTGTATAATACACAAGCATATCTACCATACAGCTATAGCTATTTCTGCATTATAAGCCATTCTTAAATATATATGAGTATGTCTTAATGCTCCATGCACCTTATCATTTTTATTTGTGGCAAGTATTCATTGTTTGAGTTCCTCCCTTTTTAAAGTGTATTTTATGTGTTTGCCTATTTCTTTAATTAATGCTCCCCATTGTGGGCAGTTCAGGTTTCCTGCTGTTTGTGCTTCATTTATCATTTGCATGTTTTTGAAGTCACAAAATAAGCTGCAAATATACTCCAGTCTACCCCAAGAGTGATTCTACATATGCCTGAAATTTCGGCACAATCCTTGCTACATTTTAGGCCTCTTTCATACGTCTGTGTTTTCTGTAAGTGTGATATCTGTCCGTTTTCACACACATCGGAAACATGGACACACGTAGACCTATTAAAATCAATGGGTCTGTGCACATCTCCATGTTATCACACTTACCACGTGTCCATGTGGAGCCCACGTGTGTCCGTGTGCTCCATATGGCGACATGTCCATTTTTCTCCAGCAGCACTGATGTCACACGGCCCGCACACTGATGTGATCCATGTGACATGTACCAAAGAAAACATGTGTTTTTGAAATAAAATGATTTTCTACACTCACCTGTCTCCAGCCCTGCTGCCTTTGGCTCTGCTGCCACTTGCTTCTGGGCCCGCTCATTTTGCTGATGCATATTCACTGCACCGCGGACCCGGAAGCAGCAGCAGGGTGACAGGTGACCCATGACAGGTGAGTATAGTTCATGCCGTCCATGTGCTATGTGGATGTCTAACATAGAGCACACTGACACCACACGCTAAACACACGCACCTACACCACCGACTGTGCAAAACGTGTGTGTTTTACATGGTCGTGTGAAAGAGGCCTTAGAGGAACATGCAACTTTTTGTGCTTAGAAAGTCATAAAAAAGTTAAAAACAAACATAAAGAGCATATTCGATTTTGTTCAAATGTCATGGACTACGTGCATCCTTTTGATGAATTTGCCATAAAAAAAACTTAAACAAATAACAGAAGAGAAAAATTAGAAAAGTGACTTTGCAAATGATGAGTTGTGGCTTTATGATTAATTTACTTACATTTTAAAGCTGTTAGTTGTGATTGAATGGATGATGGAAATTGGTTTACGTTTAGAGGTAACAGCAGCAAGCTTCTACACAGTTAGTATTGCTCTCAGAAGTCCAGGCAATGCTCTGTGAGCTAAACAGTCTGAGCTCTAGATAACTACACTGAACCGTACCACCTGAGATTTGTGCAGCTGCAGTATCTAGCTCACAGATTATTGCCTAGATCAGACCTGAGAAAAGTGCGGCCCGCAAGCCACATTCGGCCCTTTGGCTGTTCCAGTGCAGCCTGCGGATAAGTACAACCAAAGGACCAGATACAGTGGCATCCCCCACAATGCAGTCACCTCTTACCCATTGTCTCACATTCACAGGTATCTGCACCCTCAGGCTCTCTGTTCCATCACTAAGAATATGTGACTGTTCAACAGGTGTAATGAGGTCACCAGATGATACAAATATTTAGTACATACAGTGTACACACTAGAGCAGCAAATTGGTGCTGACTAGAGATGAGCGAACTGGCTGTGGTTCGGCTCGAGTTCGGTTCGCCGAACGGAGGTCTCGTTCGAGTTCGGTTTGTCGAACGTTCGACGAACCAAACTCGAACCTATAGGATATAATGGGAGGCAATCACAAACACATAAAAATGCATGATAAATGTACACAAACAGTTAATAAACATTGCCATAACACTTACCGGTCCCCGTGATCCCTCCTGCACTCTGTCTCCTGCCGCTATTCCATCCGATGATCGCTGAATCCTCCCGGTGACCAGCACTGCCAGCAGTGATGCAGGACCTATCGTGACGTCAAAATAGCCATGTGACCAGTCACGTGGCTATTATCTCATTGGCTACAGACTGGTCACATGACTATGACGCGTCATGTAGGACCTGCGAGTGCATCTCTCCGGTACACGGTGCACATTTGTGTATCGCCGTGTACCGGCGACATGCTCTAGCACACGGTCGACTCCCCGTTCCGTTAGGGACCGGCTGACACAGCCGGTCATTAACGGAGATCACCGTTGCCATAGCAACGCAGTTAGCGGTGACGTCACCGCTAACCGCGGCTCCGGGAGCACCGTTGCTATGGTAACGCGTCTGTCAGCGTTACCGCTGACAGCCAGCAGCACTGATCACTCACGGAGTGAAGGCTGCACGCTGCCTCCCGTGCAGCCTTCACGGAGTGAAGGCTGCACGGGGAGCAGCCGCGTTTTCCCCCATGCAGCAGTGATGGAGCAGAGCTGCATTTGTTGAACGAGAAAGACAGAAGACCATGGATCGTGGAGGGCTGACAGGGGGTAATAAAGATGGAGTCTCTAATGTGTCTGTGTATTTATTTCTATTAAAGTATTTTTTCTCTGTGTGGTGTTTTTTTTTAACCCTTTATTGGAGATTCTTAATGGCCGGGTCAAACGTGCCTGACATTAAGAATCTCTAGCTTAATACTAGCTAGTAAAACAAAGCTAGTATTAACTCATTATTACCCAACAAGCCACCCGGCTTCAGGGCTGTTGGAAGAGTTGGATACAGCGCCAGATGATGGCGCTTCTATGAAAGCGCCATTTTCTGGGGCGGCTGCGGACTGCAATTCGCAGCAGAGGCGCCCAGAAACCTCGGGCTAACCTGTGCTGCGGATTCCAATCCCCAGCTGCCTAGTTGTACCCGGCTGGACACAAAAATGGGGTGAAGCCCACGTCATTTGTTTTTTAATTATTTCATGAAATAAGTGAAATAATTAAAAAAAAACGGGCTTCCCTATATTTTTAGTTCCCAGCCGGGTACAAATAGGCAACTGGGGGTTGGAGGCAGCCCGTGGCTGCCTGCTGTACCTGGCTAGCATACAAAAATATGGCAAAGCCCACGTCATTTTTTTGGTGGGCAAAAAACTTCTGCATACAGTCCTGGATGGAGTATGCTGAGCCTTGTAGTTCTGCAGCTGCTGTCTGCTCTTCTCTATACAGACAGACAGCAGCTACAGAACTACAAGGCTCAGCTGTATGCAGAAGTTTTTTGCCCCCTGAAAAAAGTATGTGGGCTTCGCCATATTTTTATATGTTAGCCAGGTACAGCAGGCAGTTACGGCTGCCCCCAACCCCCAGTTGCCTATTTGTACCCGGCTGGGAACCAAAAATAAAGGGAAGCCCTTTTTTATTATTTCATGAATTTCATGAAATAATTAGAAAACAAATGACGTAGGCTTCGCCCCATTTTTGTGTCCAGCCAGGTACAACTAGGCAGCTGGGGATTGGAATCCGCAGCACAGGTTGGCCTGAGCTTTCTGGGCCCCACTGCTGCGAATTGCAGTCTGCAGCCGCCTCAGAAAATGGCACTTTCATAGAAGCGCCATCTTCTGGCGCTGTATCCAACTCTTCCAGCACCTGCCTGCTATACCTGGCTAGCATACAAAAATATGGCGAAGCTCACGTCCTTTTTTTGTAGTTTTTTGGCAAAAAAAATAAAAAATGCTTCCCTGGATTTTCCATTGCCAGTGAAGGTAACACCAAGCAGTGGGGGTTAGCAGCCAGTAGCTGCTTGGATTACCCTTAGCTAGCAATACAAAAAATGCAGCGGGAGCCCATATATATTTTTTTAATTATTTATTTAAATAACTAAAAACAAAATGGGCTTCCCTGTATTTTGATTGCTGGACATCACAGTGCTGTAAAAATAAATCTTTAAAAAAAATGACGTAGCGCTTCGCGGTATTTTTGATTCTCAGCGTAGATAAAGCAGACAGCTATGGGTTGCCACCCCCATCTGCCTGCCGTTACCTTGTTTGGCAATCAAAATACAGGGAAGCCGGTTAATTTTTTTCTATTTAAAAAATAGTTAAAAAAAAAATTACGTTGGGTCCCCCCATTTTTGATAGCCAGCTAGGGTAAAGCAGACGGCTGTAGCCTGAAAACCACAGCTGGCAGCTTTACCGTGGTTGGGGATGCAATGTGGAGTTCCCCCAGGCTCTTTTTTTATGATTATTTTATAAATATTAATAATTACACAATAAAAGTAGGGTCCCCCCCAAATTGGATCACCAGCCGAGGTAAAGCGGACAGCTGTGGTCTGGTATTCTCAGGGTGGGAAGGTCCATAGTTATTGGGCCTTCATAGCCTACAAATAGCAGGCCGCAGGCACCCCAGACGTGGCGCATCCACTAGATGCGCCAATCCTGGCGCTTCCCCCCAGCTCATCCCGTGCCCTGGTGCAGTGGCAAACGGGGTAATAAATCGGGTTGATACTAGCTGTAAAGTCACCTGAGATCAAGCCCAACAGTTTGTGATGTCATGGCGTCTATTAGATACCCAACATCATAAACTGTCAGTACTAACAAAAAAAAAATCGACAAAAGAAATTTATTTGAAAAAACAGTCCCCAAAACATTTCCTCTTTCACCAATTTATTGTAAGAAAAAAAATAAAGGGGTCCCACGACGACTCTGGACTGTCTAGAGTATAGGGGGGAGACACTCAGGGAATGTATCCCCCATTTTCTAGGAGTGCGGACCCTTCATGTGAGGAGTGTGGGTGCAATGAATCTGCACTCACACTCCCCGGGTCCACAGCAGCAGAGTCCATGTCGTAATGGTTGCTACCAAAGCTGCAATGCCCTGCTCATGAGGTAAGGGCATGCCTAATCAGGAGAACTATTCTACATTTCCAAATATTGGTATTTGCTGATATTATTGCTATTCCACCTACTATATATTGGGGATAGGATCTTGGAGATGGAATACCCCTTTAAGTCCAGTTATCCAGCTGAATGAATACTTAACAACAGAGCTCGCTATTTAGATGTGTTTTCTTGTGGCGTATAACGGACTCTCATGTTTAGTAGTCGTTCAGCAGGGAAACTATAAAAGCAAATCCCTCCATTTGGAAATGTAGTATATAGCTGTCCTGATCAATTATGTTCCTTACCTCGTGAGCAGGGCATTGCAGTAATAATAATAATTTATTCGTTTATATAGCGTTATTAATTCCATAGCGCTGTATGTCTTTGGAGTGTGGGAGGAAGCCGGAGTACCCGGAGAAAACCCACGCAAACATGGGGAGAACATACAAACTCCTTTCAGATGGTGTCCTTGGTGAGAATTGAACCCAGAACCTCAGCGCTGCAAGACTGCAGTGCTAACCACTGAGCCACCGTGCCGCCCATTTAGCTTACAGATGCATAACCACCACTCACTGTGTCTGAACACAGGAAGCTGAGCTGACAGCCGCTCTGTGAATGTGGCAGCGTCTATTGTGAAGGAGAGGGCCGTGGGGGGATCAACGCTGCACAGGTACCGTGGGACACCGGGGAACACCGGTGGGGATATAGGGGGTGACCTGGCAGGGCCTGGGGAGGAGTTTTATGTCGCATGTGTCATGACACATGCGACAGAAATCAGAGGAGTAGGGTGAATGCAGCCGGCGCGCTGCTGTGCGCGCGGCCATCTTTCTGGGAGGGCATCAGGGGGGGGCACTTTGGCGACACCGGGGGACCGGGGAGGAGATTTATCATGTTTGTTCATGCCAGATGGGAGATAAATAATTTTTTACCGGCGCTGTCATTTACTGTAACGTGATCATCGGTGTACGGTGTATACCTGTGATCACGTGAGCGCGGACCGGAAAAACCGTCCTGCATCATGATCTCCAGGGTCTCAGCTAGCCCTGAAACCCCAGAGATTTTCTGATGCTGGGGGGCGTTATTCACTTATTTCTGCCTGCTGTTTATAAACGGCAGATCAGAATAAGGCTACATTAACACGACCGATCCATTTTTGCGGTCTGCAAAAAACAGTCCGTTTTTTTTCACGGGTGCATCCGTGTGGCATCCGTTTCCGTTCCTTAGACGGTCCGTATGTCATCTGTTTGTCATCCGTGTGCCTTCCGTTTTTTTTGTGTACTGCAAAAAAACTGAAGGAGGGTAAATGCATAAATTTACCCAGGATCCATAGCTTCATCCTACATGAGGCGGTCACATGTTCACTCCAGTGCCATTTTCTACTGCTTTTCACAGCGTAGAGCGCTCTGGTGATTTTTTTGTGCTTGTGCACTTCATATCAGTCTTTTCTGTCATTATAATGGCAGAAAGACACATAATGTCCCACTCTCCTGCATTTTGTAATTTTGCACCCTTTAGTGCCTTTCATGTGGCACTAAGGGGTGCTTAGCTTTGTATTTAGTTAAAAAAATGAAAAAAAAAATGACGTAGGGTTCCCCCTAGTTTTGTAGCCAGCTAGGGTAAAGCAGACGGCTGCAGCCTGCAGACCACAGCTGGCAACCTCACCTTGGCTGGTAATCCAAAACTGAGGGCACCCCACGCTGTTATTTTAAATTATATAAATAATTTAAAAAAAAAACACGTAGGGGTCCCCCCAAAATTGGATCACCAGCCAAGGTAAAGCAGACAGCTGGGGTCTGATATTCTCAGACTAGGGAGGTCCATGGTTATTGGACTCTCCCCAGCCTAAAAATAGCAGGCCGCAGCCGCCCCAGAAGTGGCGCATCCATTAGATGTGCCAATCCTGGTGCTTCGCCCCAGCTCATCCCGCGCCCTGGTGCGGTGGCAAACGGGGTAATATATGGGGTTAATACCAGATGTGTAATGTCACCTGGCATCAAGCCCTGGGGTTGGTGAGGTCAGGCGTCTATCAGATACCCGACATCACCAACCCAGTCAGTAATAAAAAAAATAGACGACAACCAAATGGACAGCCCTGGCGGTGGCACAGACATGACTGGGGACAAGTACAACACTAGGTGGCAGCACAGACAGAGCACTGGGTTGCAGCATGGACAGAGCACTGGGTGGCAGCACGGACAGAGCACTAGGTGGCAGCACTGTCAGAGCACTGGGTGGCAGCACGGACAGAGCACTGGGTGGCAGCACGGACAGAGCACTGGGTGGCAGCACGGACAGAGCACTGGGTGGTAGCACACTGCACAAGGGGGTACACAGCACTGAGCGGGGGGGCAGCGATGGGTTGAGCTCTCACAGTACTGGAGTGGGGGAGGAGTCACACACAGCACAGCACAGGCCCGGCAGGCCGGTAATCTGCTGCAGCTATTCTGTGATATTATCACAGCATGCTGTTTACCCCGCCCACCAGAGCACACTAGCACAGGCCTAGAATGTATGTGCTGAAGTCAGGTCCTGGAAGTCAGGATCTGGATAGAGCCCATACATTCTAGCATCTACCCTCAGGTCAACAGGCAGTGGGATTTAAAGGGCCAGCAGTCGGAAAAAGCGCGGCTGCCGTCAGAGCACAGCGGTCCCCGGGAATGTGCCCGGGGGCCGCATAAAAAGTCGCCACGGGCTGCATATGGCCCGCCGGCCGGAAGTTCCCCACCCCTGTATTAGGGGCTATGTGGACATCATACTGTGTGAGGATCTTTGTGGATATCATACTGTGTGAGCGGCTGTGTGGACTTCATTTGTCAAGTGTTTTCCAATTCAGACATTTTACCTAGATCTTTTTGCAATATTGTGCTATCAAGGTCAGTTATTAATATCCTACATACTTTGGTGTCATCAGCAAAGACTGACACTTTACTATAAATCCCATCCACAAGGTCATTAATAAAGAGATTAAAAAGAATCGGTCCTAGCACAGATCCCTTTGGCACCCCACTGCTGACTATAGCACATTTAGAGAATGTACCATTTATGACTACTCTTTGTTTCCTATCTTTTAGCCAATTCCTTACCCAGTTGCATATAGTTTCCCCTAGACCTTGCTTCTGGAGCTTCATTACAAGACTATTATGTGGCACAATATCAAATGCCTTTGCAAAGTCCAAATAAATCACATCAGCTGCATTACCAATATCCAGATTTGCACTTACCTCCTCATAGAACCCCAACAGGTTGGTTAGACACAACTTATCTTTCATGAATCCATGCCATTTGTCAGATATTATACATTTCTCTGCAGTATATTTCTGCAAGTCATCTCTTATAATGCCCTCCAATCCTTTGTACACTATGGATGTCAAACTTACCGGACAGTAGTTACTTGGATCCACCGTCTTACATTTCTTAAATATTGGTACCACGTGAGCCATCTTCTACTCCTGTGACATATCCATTGAAGAAAACTACAGTCAGCCTCCATCAAATAGATTGTCTTTATTCATATTAAAAATATATAGGTGTAATACACATCTCTCAATAGTCCTGTTTTTTGTAGAAAATAGAGTCTCGCATCGAAATAGGAAAGGGTTCTTTACAGTGGAATGCCCTACCACAAGAGATAGTAATGGTGAACACTATAAGGGGTACTTTGCACGCTTCAACATCGCTAGCCGATGATAGTGATGCCGAGCGCGATAGTACCCGCCCCCATCGCACATGCAATATCTTGTGATAGCTGCCGTAGCGAACATTATCGCTATGGCAGCTTCACACGCACTTACCTGCCATGCGACGTCACTCTGGCCGGCGACCCGCCTCCTTCCTAAGTCACACGGCAGGCGGCCAATAGAAGCAAAGGGGCGGAGATGAGCGGGACGTAAACATCCTGCCCACCTTCTTCCTTCCGCATAGCCGGTGGAGGCAGGTAAGGAGATGTTCCTCGCTCCTGCGGCTTCATACACAGCGATGTATGCTGCCGCAGGAACGAGGAACAACATCGTACCTGTCGCTGCAGCGAAATTATGAAAATGACCGACACTACACAGATCACCGATTTACGATGCTTTTGCGATCGTTTATCGGTGCATCTAGGCTTTACACTTTGCGACGTCGTTACTGGCACCGGATGTGAGTCACTTTCGATTTGACCCCGACGACATCGCAGTAGCGATGTTGCAACGTGCAAAGTACCCCTAACAGCTTTTAAAAAAAAGCCTGTATGCTTTCCTCATAAAAATGTCAGTGTGGGTTATAGATAATTTAGTGACAAAAAATGTATAATGGTGAAGGAAGGCTGAACTTGATGGACCTAGGTGTTTTTTCAACCTTTGTACCTATGTAACTATAAATTAGTGACAAGGAGTTCATAAGAATCCCTGAATACAATTTTCTATTTTTTTATCCACATCTTTAGTTCGGAGAACCTCCAGTAACATTCACCTACTGTCAACAGTTCTGTAAACCTCTGACATTCATTATCTGCATGTATGATTAGATAAATAACAATTGGTCAAACATCTGCTCTTCTGGAGAAAATATTAATAGCACATGTAGTAGGATAGTATTAATAGGAAACAGTATTAATTGGAAACTGAAATAGGAATACTTTGTCTGTTTCCCATCAGAGCCTCAAAAGATTGAATGAGACGACGTGACTCATTGCATATTCGCTGAAAACTGTATACTGGAAGTTTCATGCATAAATCCTCTTAATATATTAGGCAATGGCTATAATAATTGATCAGTCACACAACACACACACTACAGTTTAGAAGTTTAGGTTCACTTAGATATTTCTTTAGTTTTTAAAGAAAAGCACATTTTTTGTCAATGAAGCTAACATTAAATTAAACAGAGACATTGTTAATGTGGTAAATGACTATTCTAGCTGCAAGCATCTGGTTTTAAATGCAATATCTACATAGGTGTATAGAGGCCCATTTCCAACTACCACCACTCCAGTGTTCTAATTGTACATTGTGTTTGCTAACTGTGTTAGAAGGCTAATGTATGTTTAAAAATCCCTTGAAAACCCTTGTGCAAGTATGTTAGCACAGCTGAAAGCAGTTTTTCTGATTAGAGAAGCTATAAAACTGACCTTCCTTTAAGCTAATTGAGAATCTGGAGCATTACATTTGTTGCTTCTTATTAAACTCTCAAAATGGCCAGATAAAGAGAACTTTCATGTGAAACTCGACAGTCCGGTCTATTCTTGTTCTTAAAAATGAAGGATATTCCATGAGAAAAATTGCCAAGAAACTGAAGATTTCATACAACGTTGTGTACTACTCCCTTCAGAGGAGAGCACAAGCAGGCTCTAACCGTAGTATAAAGAGAAATGGGAGGCCCCACTGCACAACTGAGTAACAAGACAAGTATATTAGAGTCTCTAGTTTGAGAAATCGATGTTTCACAGGTCCTCAACTCGCAGCTTCATTAAATAGTACTCGCAAAATGCCAGTGTCAACGTCTATAGTGAAGAGGTGACTCCGGGATACTGGTCTTCAGGGCAGAGTGGCAAAGAAAAAAGCCATATCTGAGACTGGCTAATAAAAGGAAAAGACTAATATCGGCAATAGAACACAGACATTGGACAGAGGAAGATTGGAAAAAAGTGTTATGAACAGATGAATCGAAGTTTGAGGTGTTTGGATCACACAGAAGAACATTTGTGAGATGCAGAACAACTGAAAAGATGCTGGAAGAGTGCCTGACACCATCTGTCAAGCATAGTGGAGGTAATGTGATGGTCTGGGGTTGCTTTGGTGCATGTAAAGTGGGAGATTTGTACAAGGTAAAAGGGATTTTGAATAAAGAAGGCTATCACTCCATTTTGCAATGCCATGCCATACACTGTGGACAGAGCTTGATTGGAGCCAATTTCATCCTACAACAGGACAATGACCCAAAGCACACCTCCAAATTATGCATGAACTATTTAGGGAAGAAGCAGCCAGCTGGCATTCTATCTGTAATGGAGTGGCCAGCCCAGTCACCAGATCTCAACCCTATTGAGCTGTTGTGGGAGCAGCTTGACCGTATGGTACGCAAAAAGTGTCCATCAAGCCAATTCAACTTGTGGGAGGGGCTTCTGGAAGCATGGGGTGAAATATCTCCAGATTACCTCATCAAATTAACAGCTAGAATGCCAAAGGTCTGCAAAGCTGGAATTGCTGCAAAGGGAGCATTCTTTGACGAAAGCAAAGTTTGAAGGAGAAAATTATTATTTAAAGTAAAAATCATTATTTCTAACCTAGTCAATGTCTGGACTATATTTTCTATTCATTATGCAACTTATTTGATAAATAAAAGTATGATTTTTCATGGAAAAGACAAAATTGTCTGTGTGACCCCAAACTTTTGAACTGTATTGTATGTATGTGTTTTTGACCTTTAAAGAGTTTTTTCTCCATCTTAGAACAAAGAACTGATGTGTATTTCATATGCTGCATTAAGCTTCCTTGGCCGACCACTGCATCTAGGGTCCTGAACGTTGACATTTCTGAGCATCTTCAATGCTGAGAAATACGTGCAGATACTTATCCATCATGCTATATCATCACGGAGGCATCTGATTGGCTCCACATTTATTCTGCAGATTGGTAACGGGTCGACCACAAACATACAGCCAATATCATTAAGAACTATCTTTATCGTAAAATAGAATGAGTCCTGAAAGTGATTATATGGACCCCGCAGATCTCAAAATCGTAGTGTCTTAAATTTCATGGAGAAATAAGGATTTGCACAAACCTACATCAGCTACAGCCTTGTCCCCATCTTATAGTAATGTTCCCCATTCTTGTCCCCTTGTAGCAATCTCCCTATCCTGTAGTACTGTCCCCATCATATAGTTGTCCCGTTCTATAGTAATGTGTCCATCCTACAGTAATGTCCCTATCCTATAGTAATGTGCCAACCTTGGCCCCATCCTATACTAATGTCCCCATCCTATAGTACTGTCCCATCCTATAGTAATGTCCCCATCTTATCATAATGTGCCCATCCTATAGTAATGTGTCCATCCTTGTCCCCATCCTATAGTATTGTCTCCAGCCTTATCCCTATCCTATAGTAATGTTTCTCATCCTTGTCCCCTTGTAGCTATGTCCCTATCCGGTACTACTGTCCCTATCCTACAGTAATGTCCCCAGCCTTGTCCCCATTCTATAGTAATGTCCCCATCCAATAGTATTGTGCCCATCCTTGTAATGTCCCCATCCTGTAGACATGTGCCCAACTTGTCCCTATTCTAATCATGTGCCCACCTTGTCCCTATTCTATAGTAATGTCCCCATGCTGTAGTAATGAAGGGGGGGGGCAGTGTCGGCGGCGGCTGAAAGAGGGCAGTGGAGCTATAACTTACCGATCGCTCCCTTCACCTTCCACAGACGCCGGAGTGAAGCTGAGGGGGCGGTCTCCGGCCCCAGATCCACAGTAATTGGAGAGATCGGTCACGAGGCCGGTCTCTCCAATCAGAGCTGGGAGCGGGTGAAACAGAGGTCACCCAGCTCCAGCCAGTGTTCGGTGCTACAGCTGCACTGATATGGCTGGATTTCAATGTTTCAACCATTTTCAATGGCTAAAACATTACACTGGCTGTGATTGGCTGACGAACGCCGCTCAGCCAATCACAGCCTCCGTAGGTCCAGGGAGGAGACACCACCCCTCCTGAGGTCAGGCAGAGGGCCCCTCCTCCCCGAATCTAAGGTATTTGCAATGCAAAGCAATCGCAGCCATTGGGGGCTCCGGGGCCGCGAACTCGACATGACATAGTGGGTACGTCATGGGTCCTTAAGTACCAGAGAGCCATGATGTACCCAGTAAGTCATAGGTCGCTAAGGGGTTAATGTGCCGTCCTACACACACACACACATATATACACACACACACACACACAACACCATTCTTCACACCTGTCCCGCGCTCCCTCGGCTGCCTCATCTCTGCTTCGTGCGGCCCCCAGGCCCGTGCCCCCGGTGACTATCTCGGCCGGTGCAGGGGCCGCAGTCACTGTCAGTGATTTCTGTCAGATGATTGTTTTGCCGGCGCTGCGTACGCAGAGCCCTTAACTCTGAGAGTGCACACCGGCAAAACATTCATCTAACAAAGTGCAGATAGTGGCTGCGGCCCTTGCACCGGCCGCGATAGTTAACAGGGTCACGGGCCTGGGGGTTGCACGAAGCAGCCTGAGGGGCCGCATGCAGCCCGCGGGCCGCGTGTTTGAGACAACTGATCTAGAGGATAGAAAACAGGCATTTTACCATGTAAGGGGCACAGTGGTGTGCATTACTATGTGGGGTAGTAAAGGCCCAGTCACACTAAACAACTTACCAGCTATCCCAACAACGATACAACCTGATAGGGATCGCTGGTAAGTTGCTAGGAGGTCGCTGGTGAGATGTCACACTAAGCGACGCTCCAGCGATCCCACCAGCAACCTGACCTGGAAGGGATCGCTGGAGCGTCGCTACACGTGGAAGTATGCTGCGCTTGGTAACTAAGGTAAATATCGGGTAACCAATTAGCGCTGGCTCCCTGCACAACTAGCCACAGTACACATCGGGTTAATTACCCGATGTGTACTCTGCTACGTGTGCAGGCAGCAGGAGCCGGCTTCTGCAGATGCTGGTAACCACGGTAAACAGCGGGTAACCAAGAAGCCCTTCCCTTGGTTACCAGATATTTACCTTCGTTACCAGCCTCCGCCGCTCTCACACTGCCAGTGCCGGCTCACTGTTCCCTGCACACATCGGGTTAATTACCCGATGTGTACTCCGGCTACTTGTGCAGAGAGCAGGGAGCCGGCACTGGCAGTGTGAGAGTGGCGGACGCTGGTAACGAAGGTAAATATCGGGTAACCAAGGTAAGGGCTTCTTGGTTACCCGCTGTTTACCATGGTTACCAGCGTCCGCAGAAGCCGGCTCCTGCTGCCTGCACATTTAGTTGTTGCTCTCTCACTGTCACACACAGCGATGTGTGCTTCACAGCGGGACAGCAACAACTAAAAAATGGCCCAGGACATTCAGCAACAACCAACGACCTCACAGCAGGGGCCAGGTTGTTGCTGGATGTCACACTAAGCAACATCGCTAGCAAGTTGTGCACCAGCAGCGATGTTGCTAGCGATCTTGCTTAGTGTGACGGTACCTTAAGACTGCACAACAGGTACAGTAATAAAGACACATAGGGCAGCAGTGGCACAGCATTGGGTTACAGTAGGATGAGTAGTTTGTGCAGGTTGGGGATAAATAGGAACGGTGCTGGAAATGTGAGAAGACAGATGTGTCTTTCTTGTAATCTCTGCAGACGAGTTGAAGTTGTCCTGTCAATCTGAGTCAGATGGAAAAGACAAGAGAAGTGAACGAGTCCATCAAAAAGAACGTCAGCTGTAAGTCCCTAACTGTAGTGTAGTCTCTTATATGTTCTACAGGACTGGTATCTGACAATATATCGGCACCATATAGCAGTAATATCAGTGTTTGCCTTTGTATAGAAACCTATTTCCAGTAACCGCACAGTAATCTGCTGAGGTTCCCCTATAACCACGATTAGAATGCACCACCGTAGTTGTAATCAGGGTTACCTTGATATGGGCCCTCTCAGATGTTTTGCCACATGAGCACACAGACCCCTAGCTACGCCTCCAAAAAAAAGACTAATATATTTAATCACCAATGTTATAACTAATCATGAGCCTTAATAATAAGTTTCTTCTAGTAATAGTCAAATGGCTCAGTCATGGCAAGCATGTCCAATGGAAATGTGTGCAGTAGTTCTGGAATAAATACCAGTCTTTTCGACTTTTCCATAAATTTTCATCCTGACTTGTCATATTACACCAGCCTGACTTTATGGACTTTTTACTATTGAATGGTAACAAAAGACTTCCTTGGTGGACCTAGACTGTATTGTTGATTTTGTAAATGGCATCCTCAGGGGGCCATTGGTCTCCACTGTAAATTGAGTATTTACTTGTGATTATAGGCAATTAGAATGCTAATGGCCATTGCTGCAGGGGGTTAGGATTTCTATGTAAATGAATCCTCTGCATCTATCATCTCTAAGCCTGGGGCTCTTGCTGAGACATACATATGCATTTCTACTTATACCCACTCTCTTGAAGACCATATTGGTTGGTTGTTTAGATGAAAATTACTGGTCCCTGCATAAGTGAGCTATATGTCAAAATCCAAGCTGGAATAAAAGGCAATTATCTGAAATGAGGGTTCTCCGTTTACTACTTTTGATTTATGATTTCTTTGAATAAGAGTGATACAGTGCAGAAAATTTATATTAGCGATGTTTTAGATTACAAAACCACAAAAAAACATACTATTCCTGTTAACATTTTATGTGTGCAATAACAGAGTGAAGGGGAGGCCTGCATTGTAAGAGAAAGCAGGGTAAAATAATATAGAGTCAGTCCGACCATTTACAGATTAAAGGGATTGTCCACGACTTGCACAACCTCTTCTAATTCCCCATCTTTGGCCCCATGAAAATAATAAAGCTTATACTCGCCTCCCATGCTGGCCCCGTTTGCCAGTGCTCGTTCTCCCGGGGCTCACGGGAGGTTGTGATGTAATGTGAGCCCCGCATTCAATCACCACAGGCCGCTCCCCAACGTCTGATGTATAAATAATTGACAGGAAGTGAGATGCCAGCCACTGCTCTCACTTCCTTTTGATTACTCATATGTCTGAAGACTGGGCAAGAAAAGCCGGCGGTGATTGGGTTCAGGGCTCTCGTAATGTCACAACCTCACGTGAGTACAGGATTGGCATCGGTATGGGAGGCCAGTATAAACTTTTTTACTTTAATGGGACCAAACATGGGGATTAAGAAGGGAATGTCCAAGTGGTGGACAACTCCCTTAATGAGAAAAGCAGTATGTGCAGCAGGTGAAGTAAGTATTGAACACATCACCAATTTTCTAAGTAAATATATTTCTGAAGGTGTAATTGACATGAATTTCTCCCCATATGTTGTTAACAACTCATCCAATCCACACAGGCAAATACAGGCAAGGCTTAAGTGTGTTGGCACCCTTGACATTGTTCCAGAAACAATGGGAAAGGTCTTCCCTTGGTTACCCGATGTTTACGCTGGTTACAGCTTACCGCAGCTGCCAGTGCCGGCTCCTGCTCGCTTCATTTCGTCGCTCTCTCGCTGTCACACACAGCGATGTGTGTGTCACAGCGGGAGAGTGCCGACCAAAAAATGAAGCTGGACATTCAGCAACGACCGGCGACCTCACAGCAGGGGCCAGGTCGTTGCCGGATGTCACACACAGCGACAGCGACGGGACGTCGCTGCAACGTCACAGAAAATGGTGACGTAGCAGCGACGTCGTTGTCGTTGTCGCTGTGTGTGACACCAGCTTTACAGGAGAGAGCAATCTGAAAATCACAGCTAAACCAGATAACAAGGGGTGAAGTTGACTCAATCTTTACATTGTGTGTCTGTGAATGCAACACTAGAAAGATGGATAGTGGAGCGCACCACTAATACTGAACCCAAATCATTTGGGTGCACACTGGTGCGGAAAAAGAATCAATGGAACAAGAAGAGAAGAAGATTCCGCACAATAGTCAGGGGCACACCAATAATATAGTAAGTAAAAAAACCTCTTTATTAGTTGCACAGAAAAAACATCTTAAAACCAGTTAAAATCATACATAGAGACAAAAACACCCACTAAGCGGGACCAAATACCCCGATGTCATAAAGTAGACATAACAGTGCAAATGTAAGATGGAATACAATATCAAAAATTGTATGACAAGACAGACCCCATAAATGGTGCAGTATCAGATATCAAAATGTCAGATATAGCTCAATAGGTGTGTATAGACCATAAAAATGCCTAGAGAGTATCAATCACTGGTACTAACATGTGCTAGTATATACATCATGGAGTCTAAAATGTCCCTGCATGGGCAACACGGTAAGCCAGGGTGAATGAACGATACATGAATATACAAATATATAATGACATGCAAATAGCAATTGATGCACCCTGGAAGTATATACAAGCTTAACGTTTATAGTAGCAAGATAACAGTGGTATCCAAAACTTGGACACCAAAGTGGTGTATATGCGGTTAGTAACCTATGGGTGAGATCAAATAACACAGGTGTCCTGACAGATCAATCAAACCATAATAGCAGAGATGTAAGTGACGATAGATACACCCTAAAGGTATATGTGCATTTAACGTTTATAATACAGAAATGGTAATAGCATCCAATGGTATTAGATACAATACGCAAGTACAGTTAGGTCCAGAAATATTTGGACAGTGACACAAGTTTTGTTATTTTAGCTGTTTACAAAAACATGTTCAGAAATACAATTATATATATAATATGGGCTGAAAGTGCACACTCCCAGCTGCAATATGAGAGTTTTCACATCCAAATCGGAGAAAGGGTTTAGGAATCATAGCTCTGTAATGCATAGCCTCCTCTTTTTAAAGGGACCAAAAGTAATTGGACAAGGGACTCTAAGGGCTGCAATTAACTATGAAGGCGTCTCCCTCGTTAACCTGTAATCAATGAAGTAGTTAAAAGGTCTGGGGTTGATTACAGGTGTGTGGTTTTGCATTTGGAAGCTGTTGCTGTGACCAGACAACATGCGGTCTAAGGAACTCTCAATTGAGGTGAAGCAGAACATCCTGAGGCTGAAAAAAAAGAAAAAATCCATCAGAGAGATAGCAGACATGCTTGGAGTAGCAAAATCAACAGTCGGGTACATTCTGAGAAAAAAGGAATTGACTGGTGAGCTTGGGAACTCAAAAAGGCCTGGGCGTCCACGGATGACAACAGTGGTGGATGATCGCCGCATACTTTCTTTGGTGAAGAAGAACCCGTTCACAACATCAACTGAAGTCCAGAACACTCTCAGTGAAGTAGGTGTATCTGTCTCTAAGTCAACAGTAAAGAGAAGACTCCATGAAAGTAAATACAAAGGGTTCACATTTAGATGCAAACCATTCATCAATTCCAAAAATAGACAGGCCAGAGTTAAATTTGCTGAAAAACACCTCATGAAGCCAGCTCAGTTCTGGAAAAGTATTCTATGGACAGATGAGACAAAGATCAACCTGTACCAGAATGATGGGAAGAAAAAAGTTTGGAGAAGAAAGGGAACGGCACATGATCCAAGGCACACAACATCCTCTGTAAAACATGGTGGAGGCAACGTGATGGCATGGGCATGCATGGCTTTCAATGGAACTGGGTAACTTGTGTTTATTGATGACATAACAGCAGACAAGAGTAGCCGGATGAATTCTGAAGTGTACCGGGATATACTTTCAGCCCAGATTCAGCCAAATGCCGCAAAATTGATCGGACGGCGCTTCATAGTACAGATGGACAATGACCCCAAGCATACAGCCAAAGCTACCCAGGAGTTCATGAGTGCAAAAAAGTGGAACATTCTGCAATGGCCAAGTCAATCACCAGATCTTAACCCAATTGAGCATGCATTTCACTTGCTCAAATCCAGACTTAAGACGGAAAGACCCACAAACAAGCAAGACCTGAAGGCTGCGGCTGTAAAGGCCTGGCAAAGCATTAAGAAGGAGGAAACCCAGCGTTTGGTGATGTCCATGGGTTCCAGACTTAAGGCAGTGATTGCCTCCAAAGGATTCGCAACAAAATATTGAAAATAAAAATATTTTGTTTGGGTTTGGTTTATTTGTCCAATTACTTTTGACCTCCTAAAATGTGGAGTGTTTGTAAAGAAATGTGTACAATTCCTACAATTTCTATCACATATTTTTGTTCAAACCTTCAAATTAAACGTTACAATCTGCACTTGAATTCTGTTGTAGAGGTTTCATTTCAAATCCAATGTGGTGGCATGCAGAGCCCAACTCGCGAAAATTGTGTCATTGTCCAAATATTTCTGGACCTAACTGTATGTAAAGGTATACTAACATGCACATGAATGTAGATACACCCTGAGCATATACATGGTAAAAAGCAATGTTGACATCCAATGCTTGGATGTAAAAATGGTATCCAAGCCACCGCAGTACCAGGGGTGAAGTACAGCAGTATCGGGTGTCCTAGAAAACCACAGTATAAGGATGTGGATAGCAATTGATGCACCCTGAAAGTACATGTACACTCAACGTGGGTGATACTAAAGCGGCAGCTAACAGTGCTGAATGCCCTAATAGGTCAAAACAAACCGCAATGGTATAAAGGGGACCATGTGAAAGAAGGAGAGCAAGGTCATGGTAAGGATACAGAGTACAAAGGACATAAATAGTCACCAATACCGGACCCAGGGTCAGTCAGTCATGTCAATAAAGTATGGGGGCGGTCAAGACTGTCGCTTAGGGGTGGGTGGCCGACGCGTGTCGCCGCATCAGCGGCTTCATCAGGGCGGGTGACCCAAGTGCAACATAGAGGAGGTATATAAACATGAGAAGATAATTAGTGAAACAAACACACACGCACACACTTGTGGGGCCGTGTAGCCGGCATAGTCCGTATAGTACGGCGCCATTTTGCACCTGCGCAGTACGGCGAATCAATAGTACTGGTAAACAGGAAGGCTGGGGAAAAAAATCCTGATAGAGTATCATATTGCGCATGCGCGGAGCAAAAGCGACGGAAAGACCAAATGGCCAAAAAGCTGCAGAAAGCAAATGGCACAGCGCACCAATGTGCAGTATCATTCATGTGGGGTTAGGTATACCTTATCCTTTAGGGACCTGGTCCCACATAATCGAGGGGAAGAGTAATGATAGTATAGCATTGTACATATACCCCATATGTGCCAAAGGAAGGGTGCAGGCATAAATGCACATATACCCTGTATGGGGCACATCTAAATATTAGACACCTGGCCAAAACTGGGTCCGCACATAAAGTAAGGTGGCTATGGTATGAATCGCGGGGAAAGCAGAAAAGGTATACAAATACGTCCATGATGAAGCATATACAAAGATGGATATATAAACAATCCCCTATTAAGTGGAAAAATGAGCATTTTTTACTTTATTTAAGGTCATAGGTCCTTCACATGCGTTTGTTACAAGATAAACCATAGCCAAAAATAGCAATAGATATACCAAACCAGGATGTATAACAAAAAGTTGTTATATATACATATACGTATATGTGTCGTGGAAGTTTTTTGTGTGGCCGTGCCCATTGGTATTGGTTTTCAGGATGGACTGGGACTCACGTGAAGCTGCCTGGCTACAGCATTCTGATAATGTTTTCTCATCTGTACCTTCAACCAGGACTCCTGATGAGTTTTCTCTTCTTACATCGGACCTCACTTCCGCCCATAAGATGGGTATCCGACTCTGGTGGAACATACGCAGCCTTGAGGAATTCCTCAGGGCTGGTATTGTTCCACGAGGCCTTCGGGTTAATATTTTTTCAGCATGGGAACCGTCTGCCGCTTTCCAAGATACTTGGGAGCAGGGCCTTCTCCGGTGCTCGAGCATACTTATAAATATGCTGCTCGAGCACGATAGAACGTTGCTAGCAACTACTAAAACTAATATTAGAGATCTGGAGGCCAAGTTGGCCAGACTTGAGGATCGTTCACAGGTTGGTCTTTTCCAGGCCAAACTTAAAGAGCAGATGGATAAATATGAGGAGATTATGGATAGAAAATGTGGGAAATTCCAGCGGGATAGGTCTGACTTTGATAATAAAACAGCATTCAAATGGAGACATAGGGGCAACGGCAGAGGCCATAATACCAACAGACCCCATATGAATACCAACAATACTTTTCCTCCACCACAAGAAAATAGCTCCAGTGATTTTTTTATCAACAAGCAGCGATCCCGACGCAGGATCAGAAGGGGTGGTCGCAAGAGGAAGAACCAGAAGAAAGCAAGGGTACAACCATCGCCAAATGCCATTCAGGAAAACGAAGTATCGATTCTAGCTCCGACTTTTGAGGGTACCAGCATGACCACCGAGACCCAGGTAAGAGATTCTTTGCAGATCATAAATCTCTCTACCTATGTTCTCTCTCCACAAGAGATTTCAGTGCTGGAACGAGGGCTTACGTTTTCACCTACCCATGCTGTGGACAAATTCTCTTTGACTAAAGATCTTTACCTTTTTTGCCGGAATCTCGTTTTTCAGGTCATTTATAGGAGACCCCAAATGATGGATAATATGACACCAGATGAACGACAGACCTTTCAGGATTTGTTGGAATTGTTGGAGGAGAACACGGATGGACCAGGTAGGAGGCATTTCCCCCTAAGGAATAAATCTGAGGCCATTCCATCTTTCTCCCTGGTGCCAGCCATCAAAATATTTTTTGAATTGGCTAGAGCAGATATTGCCAAACTGACATCTGGCACATCAGGTCCCTAAAGGATAAGGTATACCTAACCCCACATGAATGATACTGCACATTGGTGCGCTGTGCCATTTGCTTTCTGTAGCTTTTTGGCCATTTGGTCTTTCCGTCGCTTTTGCTCCGCGCATGCGCAATATGATACTCTATCAGGATTTTTTTCCCCAGCCTTCCTGTTTACCAGTACTATTGATTCGCCGTACTGCGCAGGCGCAAAATGGCGCCGTACTATACGGACTATGCCGGCTACACGGCCCCACAGGTGTGTGCGTGTGTGTTTGTTTCACTAATTATCTTCTCATGTATATATACCTCCTCTATGTTGCACTTGGGTCACCCGCCCTGATGAAGCCGCTGCTGCAGCGACACGCGTCGGCCACCCACCCCTAAGCGACAGTCTTGACCGCCCCCATACTTTATTGACATGACTGACTGACCCTGGGTCCGGTATTGGTGACTATTTATGTCCTTTGTACTCTGTATCCTTACCATGACCTTGCTCTCCTTCTTTCACATGGTCCCCTTTATACCATTGCGGTTTGTTTTGACCTATTAGGGCATTCAGCACTGTTAGCTGCCGCTTTTGTATCACCCACGTTGAGTGTACATGTACTTTCAGGGTGCATCAATTGCTATCCACATCCTTATACTGTGGTTTTCTAGGACACCCGATACTGCTGTACTTCACCCCTGGTACTGCGGTGGCTTGTACACCATTTTTACATCCAAGCATTGGATGTCAACATTGCCTTTTACCATGTATATGCTTAGGGTGTATCTACATTCATGTGCATGTTAGTATACCTTTACATACTTGCGTATTGTATCTAATACCATTGGATGCTATTACCATTTCTGTATTATAAACGTTAAATGCACATATACCTTTAAGGCCCTGTCACACACAGAGATAAATCTTTGAAAGATCTGTGGTTTCAGTGAAATTGTGGACAATCAGTGCCAGGTTTGTGGCTGTGTACAAATGGAACAATATGTCCATGATTTCACTGCAACCACAGATCTGCCAAAGATTTATCTCTGTGTGTGACGGGGCCTTTAGGGTGTATCTATCGTCACTTACATCTCTGCTATTATGGTTTGATTGATCTGTGTTATTTGATCTCACCCATAGGTTACTAACCGCATATACACCACTTTGGTGTCCAAGTTTTGGATACCACTGTTATCTTGCTACTATAAACGTTAAGCTTGTATATACTTCCAGGGTGCATCAATTGCTAATTGCATGTTATTATATATTTGTATATTCATGTATCGTTCATTCACCCTGGCTTACCGTGTTGCCCATGCAGGGACATTTTAGACTCCATGATGTATATACTAGCACATGTTAGTACCAGTGATTGATACTCTCTAGGCATTTTTATGGTCTATACACACCTATTGAGCTATATCTGACATTTTGATATCTGATACTGCACCATTTATGGGGTCTGTCTTGTCATACAATTTTTGATATTGTATTCCATCTTACATTTGCACTGTTATGTCTACTTTATGACATCGGGGTATTTGGTCCCGCTTAGTGGGTGTTTTTGTCTCTATGTATGGTTTTAACTGGTTTTAAGATGTTTTTTCTGTGCAACTAATAAAGAGGTTTTTTTACTTACTATATTATTGGTGTGCCCCTGACTATTGTGCAGAATCTTCTTCTCTTCTTGTTCCTGTGAATGCAACACTAAGCATGGAGAAAAGAAAGTTCCAATACAGACAAAGGAAATAAACATGTAAATCATAGGGATGATCGAATACTCTATTATTCGCTTCGACGGATATCCGACGAATACCTCGCAGCTATTCGAGTATTTGCAAAAATCCGACGCCCAATGCAAGTCTATGGGAAACCAGAATAATTTCATGTTGGACCCGTCGGTGACCTGTGGTGACTGAGGAAAAGGCTGAAATGGATGGGAAAAGGCAGAAACCGTATGGGCACAGCTGTAGAAGGTCCCTCCCTGCATTTTTGCCCCCTCCCGATTCATCCAAGATGACAGGACGCGCCACCCGCATTCACCCTCTTCCTCTGATTTCTGTCGCATGTGCCATGACTACTCCCAGGGTCCAGCTAAGTACCCCCCATACCTCCCTGGTGTCTCCCGGTGTTCCCTCGCTGTTTTTACCTTTTTGCAGCGCTGATCCCCCGCATCCCTACTCCACAATGAACGCTGTGTGCATGCGCAGAGTGCGGCTGTCAGCTCAGCTCAGCTTCCGGTGTTCCCTGAGAACGGCTGGCTGCACGCACTCTGCTGCTGTGACCCGGGGAGAGTAGGTGCAGATTCTTTTCACCCACACTACTCACATGGAGGGTCTGCACTCCTAGAAAATTGGGGACACGTTCACTGAGCATGCCCCCCATTTTCTAGAAGGTCCAGAGTCATCGTGGGACTTCCAAAATAGATTACAGGAGATTTTTTTTTCTTTACAATAAATTGGTGAAAGAGGGAATGTTTTGGGGAGTGTTTTTTCAACTAATTTTTTATTTGTTGTTTATTTTTTTTTCTATTTTTAGTACTGACAGTTTGTGATGTCAGGTATCTGATAGACACCATGACATCACCAACTGCTGGGCTTGATGTCAGTGACATTACACATCTGGTATCAACCCCATTTATTACCCCGTTTGCCACCGCATCAGGGCAACGTGATGAGCTGGGCCTGCTATTTTTAGGCTGAGAAGGGCCAATAACTATGGACCTTCCCACCTTGAGAATACCAGACCACAGCTGTCCGCTTTACCTTGGCTGGTGAACCAATTTGGGGGAACCCCATTTTTTTTTCTTATTATTATTTATTTATAAGTAATTATAAAAAAGCGCCTGGGGGCCCTCCAAATTGGATCCCCAACCAAGGTAAAGCTACCAGCTGTGGTCTACAGGCTGCAGCCATCTGCTTTAGCCTAGCTGGCTATCAATAATGGGGGGGACCCCACGTCGCTTTTTTTTTTTTTTAATTATTTATCTTTTTGGCTAAATACAAGTCTAGGCACCCTTTAGTGCCACATGAAAGTCACTAAAGAGTGCAAGCTTAGAATATGCAGGGAGGTGGGACATATATATGTGTATGACATCGGTCTGCCTGTCTATCTATCTATCTATCTATTTATCTATCCCTCTATCTATCCCTCTATCTATCTATCCATCTGTCTATCTGTCCCTCTATCTATCTATCTCTCTATCTCTCTATCCCTCTATATATCCATTATCTCTCTATCTATCCCTCTATCTATCCCTCTATCTATCTATCAATTATCTATCTCTCCCTCTATCTATCCATCTATCTCTCTATCTATCCATCTATCTATCTATCTATCTATCTATCTATCTATCCCTCTATCCATCCATCTATCCCTCTATCTATCAATCCATCTATCAATCCATCTATCTATCCATCTATCTATACCTCTATCTATCTATTTATCCCTCTATCTATCCCTCTAGCTATCTATCCATCCATCTATCCCTCTATCTATCCCTCTATCTATCCATCCATCTATCCATCCATCTATCCATCTATCTATCCATCCATCTATCCATCCATCTATCCATCCATCTATCCATCCATCTATCCCTCTATCTATCTATCTATCTAACCATTATCTATCAGTCTATCTATCCATTATCTGTCTGTCTGTCTATCTATCTATCTATCTATAATCTTTGTAGCTGAATAATCTGCTTCTGTTTTTTCTACTGCAATTACAGAGGTCAAGATTACCAAATCTTCCTATGTTTTTCATTACAAGCAGTGGCTCAATTGGTAGAGCTGGTGCCTATGGGCAATTAGTTCACGCGTTCGAGTCCCGACCGTCCCGGTAAAGAATTTAATTATTTATTTATAATTATAATTTAATTTAATTTTGCACTGAGGGGAGGAGCTGGACATCAGCTATGAGCCGCGGGACACACCTCTAAAATCGGAGCAGTTCACGGAATAAGGCTGCATTGAGCACTCGCTCACAGACGTCGCCGAGTGTGAATTACGCCGGACCTGGATATTTGGGGGGTTAATAATGTGGTGACAGAGGGGGCTTTTTGGTGTTTTATTTCAAATAATGGATTTTTCGGTGTTGTGTTTATTTACTTTACTTATAGATTAGTGATGGCGTGTCATAGACGCTGCCATTACTAATCTTGGATTAGTGGCAGCGATGCGCTGCCATTAACTCCTTATTACCCTGATGGCCACCGCATCACGGCAATCAGGAAGGGCCCGGGACACGCCGGGACTATCGCATCTAATGGATGCGACATTCTCAGGGCAGCAGCGGGCTGATATTCTCTGCTGCGAGAGGGGGGGCCGTAACCATAACCCTCGCCCTCCCCAGCCTGAGAATACCGGCCCGTTGTTGTGTGCTTACCTCGGCTGCGTATTATTTTGGGCGGGACCGCACGTTGTTGTTTTACATTATTTATTTATTTATTTTACTACACAATATAGACCCGCCCACCGGCAGCTGTGATTGGTTGCAGTAAGACAGCTGTCACTCAGCGTGGGGGTGTGTCTGACTGCAACCAATCATAGGCACCGGTGGGCGGGGGAAGCAGGGAATACGAGATGGATTAATGTGCGGCCGGCATTTTCAAAAGCTGGAGAACCCGCCACAGTGTGACAGCCGTGCAGCGCAGCGCCCGTGATCGGTGAGTAAGAAAGAGAGAGGGAGAGACTGACTGACCATAATGGCCGCTGGTATATATAACCCCTATGACGCCGTGCGGCCAAGCCAATCACAGTAACACCACAACAAAGATGGCTGCGGCGTTACTGTGAGGGCAAGCAACGTCAGATGTGTTCATTGGCTGGAAAAAGGCGCCAGGAAGTCCAGAAAAGAAAATGAAAATACCGGAGCGAATACCATATTAGCCGTCAGATAGTGAATACCTCGAATACCCCATTATCCGTCGGATATGAATAGTGGCGAATACATTCGCTCATCCCTAGTAAATAACCTAATATGTGTAATTGCAATAATTTTCTAGGTGAAATACTTCATTTTCTAGAAAAATTTCAAGGATGCCAACAGCTTCAGCCATGACTGTAAATCAAACCATAAATGTCCATAAACTAAATTATATACAATGATGAGAAATTACACAGGGAAAAAGTATTGAACACGTTAACTGAAATGTATTTAATAGTTTGTACAAAAGCGTTTGTTGGTGATGACAGCTTCAAGATTCCTCCTGTCCTGTGGAGAAAATATTCACTTGCATTGCTCCGATGTGTTTTTGGCCCATTTTTTCACACAAACACTCTCAAAATCCTGAAGGTTCCATGGGCTCCTTCTATGAACACTGAACTTTAGTTTCTTCCATAAATGTTCTGTTGGATTCAGGTCAGGTGATTGGCTGGGCCATTCTAGTAGCTTTATTTACTTTCTTTGAAACCAATTGAGAGTTTCCTTGGCTGTGTGTTCATGATCATTGTCTTGCTGAACTGTCCATCCTCATTTTATCATTATCATCCTGGTAGATGGCAGCAAATTTTTTTATCAACAATGTCGCGGTACATTTGTACATTCATCCTACCTTCGATCATGTGGTGCATCTCAGGAGCAAATAGCTAAAGGTATTACCCTCAGGCACCTTTAGCTATTTGCTCCTGGGATGCAACATCAGCTACACTGGAATTTTTTGATCTTGTCCTATGATGAACCCTGTGGACCTTATATGTCGGGACCTTTTTTTTTCTGGGGTTCTGCTCCTTGGACCTTATTTTCAGATAAGTAGCCATATTCAATAAGGATATACATTGTTGTGGTTATACCTATATGCCCGTGATTATTTGTCATGAGATTGCATGTTTATTTTGAATACATGTTAGTGCATTCTAAGTACGGCGCAGGGTAAACTAGGGAATTCTAGGGATTTGCAACAGTGAATGGGAGCACCACAACCCTAGGATGTCATACCCGATATTGATAGGTAGGGATATATAGATATATATGTGTAAATATATATAGGGCTTATTAGAGCTAGTCTATTTCCCTACCATTTTGTGGTCTAATCATGGTGCACTTCAACACCTTAATGTACCCTGTCTTTACTAAAGACATATGGTTGTTGGTCATCTGACTTTTTAATATAATTATTAAAAGTTTACTTTTAATGGGATTTTTTCTATTTTTGGTTCTTTTGGGGTTTTTTTCCTAAAAATATCCCAGTGAAGTTTGCAGCAGCCTCCATACCCTGCCCTAGACAGGATAAGAGAATCCTCTGGCTCTCAAAGGTTCCTTCCAGAGGCATAACAACCTCCACACACTGGCATGTGACAAAAAAATAGACACCATTATAACATATGAGACACACTAATGGGTGGAGTAATGTGGATAGCCAGACCCACCCTAATAAATCTCATAATACTACAGGTACCTCACCCAACCCTGCCCACCCATCAGTTTCCTGACCCCAGATTTTGATGTGATATCACAGGAAAACAGGAGATTCTTAGCCATCATGTGACCAGAAGAACGGCTCAGATTACATAAAGATTTGGGAAAGCAAGATATTCAGTAACGTGCATATCTATGGCAGTTAGTTTACATAAAACGTCTTGTAAAGTAGTGGCCAAACGCATTAAGCATTTTCGTAGATTGCTATAATTCTCTGCACTAATTTTCATACATGCTCTCGACCCAAACCATAGTCTATTTTTAAAATGAGAAAGTACAAAACCACTTATCTATAAATTCCTACCCTACAACATTTTAGAATTATTGATGTTTTAGCTTAAAACCAAATAAAACATTTACATTAAATAAAGAATCAAATGGAACATGACATTTAAGAGCGGATATGTAATTACAGCTTTGCTTACTGTGAAGAAATGATTACTGAGGGCTAAGCTATAATTTTCCTTTTATATAGCTGCTTACTGAAGATTAATTTGGGTCCCACACAAAGTAGCAAATGAAGTGATGATCTTTTAACTACTAAAATTAGTAGTGTTTTTGCAAGGATTATACTGTTATACAGTTGTATATGTTTCATTTGTTCCCTGGCATAGGCCATGATATTAAACAAAACTTAAAGTATAACCGTCGTTTAAAATGATATTTCCTTAATGAATAGTACACATTAAAGTAAGCATCTTTGTAATATATCTTATCAGACAAATCTGCTTCTTTCTCTGCCAGAATTCATCACTCATTATCAAAATTCTCAATTTTAAGGTAAAATCTGTATTCAATGACTGTTATGCTTTAAGTGATTGGATATTGTCATTTCATAAAAAGCCCAAATTTTCAAGTCAGTATACAAACTATCCTTAACAAGAGTTGCTTACTATTCAGTAATGTCATAATAATTGGATTTATGCATTACATTTATCATAAATCCATATGAGATAATATAATTCTTACCACTGACAGCTGCCATAAAAACAGACTGTCAATTCCATACCGTATGGGAAATTTAATAGGGCTAAACGAATGTATTCCACTCTTAAATTGTACAAAGAACAATGTCAGATTAACTCAACCAGGCCAAGGCTGGGGTCACACTATACAGAAGTATCCAATGTGAGATAATCGGATGCTATATGCTAATGACACGCTGACAAGTGCGAGTGTGAGCCAAGAATCATTCCCTGTGGAGAAGATGTAGAGATTAAGTGGAAGTTCGGTTCAGTGAATTGAGCCAGACTTTAGATAAAGTCCAGTTCTGGACCTGGACTTGACCTGAACCTCATTGGATGTCACTGATTGGGCAGTTGTCCCTATGCACACATACAGCCAGCTATAAACACATCTCTTCTGGGGAAGAGTGGAGGTTTTTTTAATATTTTTATTATTTTTGTACAAACTACATCTGATAATGCTCATTATACCCGCAGTGCATGGCGATCAAACACTGGAAGTGGCTCTCTGGGCCTAGCAACGAGCGTACCCGAGCACATCGATGCTCATTCGAGTGGTTTACATACGTAAAGCACCTGAACTCCAAACTCGAACACTGCTTTTTTGTAAAGAGTAGAAATCCAGCAATCTGGTCCAAAATGGGTTAAAAATAGGTTCTTTCTTTATTTCATGTTCAAGTTAAAAAAAATTTCCATCATGAATTCATAGGAATAAACGTGAGAGGACGCGTTTCGAACAGAGTTTGTTCTTAGTCTGTCTCTAGTAAATGGACACTGACAGAGTGATTAAAAAGACATGAAACCGGACATAGAATCTGAAAAGACTGCACAGGTTCAAGGTGATTAATTGGAGTAGTTCGACTCCCATGGGAAATAAGTGGTCATATCAATACACATACAACATATCTTTCTTTAAATTCATACCTAGGGGAGTTCTAGTGTCCATTGTAAAAATCCACTTGATTTCCTTGCGACAAAGAATATCTTTAAGATTACCGCCTCTTTTTGGTAGACACACTTTCTCAATTGCATTAACCTGCAGTGAATCCATGTTGCCCGCATGCACATTGAGAAAGTGCTGCGATGCTCCAGATAATCCTCCAGTAGTTGCATTATTTGCATCATATGTATGTTCAGACAGCCTCTTTCTCAATGTGCGTGTCGTGCTACCTATATACTGCAGATGACATTTAACGCATGAAATCAAATAAATAACATTGCTAGTACCACAATTAATCATTGAATTTATAAAAAAAAAATTTCCATTAGAAAATGATGTAAAATTATTGGTACTAACCATGTACTTACAAAGCCCACAGGTTTTAAGGCCACATTAATAAGATCCCACTGTTGACAGCCAATTGCCCGCAGTACATACATCTGTTTTTTTCGCAGATTTTTTATTTTTATTTTGGGACATTTTATTTTTATGGTCACTTGGTGAAATTAAAGCCCCCAGTGTTGTATTTCTTTTTGATACAAATTTAACCCCTACATCAAGGATTTTAAATAGAGTCTCATCTGCTGTCAAAATAGGAAGGTATTTTTTTATTATTCCTACTATTTGATGGTAATTTTTGCTATATCTGGTGGAAAACACTAGGGGCAAAAGGCTGTCAGATCCAGAATGGAGATTATTTGTGTCTTTGTTTTTATTTTTATTTTTAAATTGGAGATAATCCGAACGTTCCCTCTGGTGAGTTTGATCTTTGCTCTTTCTAGAGTGTTTTTTGAATAGCCCCGTGCTAAAAATCTTTTGTCAACCAACTCAAATTCTTTTTCCAAAGTTTCCTGGTTACTGCAACACCTTTTGGCTCTGATATATTCGCCAGTGGGTATATTCTCTATTACATGCCTGGGGTGGAAACTGTTGGCATGCAATAGAGAATTGCCCGCAGACGGTTTGCGATATAATCTACAATCAACAGACCCCCTATTGCTATTGCCTGTGAGGGTCATGTCCAGGAAATTAATTTCGCTTTTTTCTTGTGAGTGGGTGAAGGATAAATTATAAGGATTATTGGCGATATACGAGAAGAAATCTGTGGCCATATCATCAGTGCCCCGCCAGATCATGAGTATATCGTCAATAAATCTCAGATAGATAACAATATCTGAAAAAAATGGATTTGAAAAATTAAAAATAAACTCCTCCTCCCACCAAAACATGAAAATATTTGCGAGCGAAGGTGAAAACCTAGCGCCCATAGAGCATCCTTGTTGCTGCAGATAATAATCGCCCAGGAAAGAAAAATAGTTGTTGTTTAATAGGAAAGTGGTGACTTCAAGAATATAATTTTGTAAGTCAGGGGCATATTCAGAATATCTCTCCATTTGTTTTTTCAAAGCCAATATGGCCAAATAGTGGGGAATGGATGTATATAATGTTTGCACATCACAAGAAATCCAACTACAATCACTCCGCCACTGTATATGGGAGAGAATATTCAGGACATGCTTACTGTCCTGGATATAGCTTGGGGACGCTTTGGCTAAAAACTGCAGATGATCGTCAAGCCACTCAGAGAGGTGTTCGGTTATAGATCCAATACCTGAAATAATCGGTCTAAATTTAGGTGGAAATGAGTCTTTATGGGACTTAGGTAAGCCATGCAATAAGGGTGTGAGTGGACATGTGGGATAGAAAAATTCTTTCTGTTTGCTTGTAATTAACCCTAAATGGGCCCCCTCATCTAGCAATTTTTCTAGGGATTTTTTTACATCATTGATAGGATCAGATTTCAATTTCCTGTAGATATTACTATCATTAAGCATACATAACAATTCTTTTTCATAGAGTCCCACATCAAGGATCACCACCGATCCCCCCTTGTCAGAGTTTCTGACAACAATGTTCTCATTGTCCATTAACGATTTCAATGCGTTTTTTTCTTGTTTATTCAGATTTTGAGGGATAGGTTTATTGTTGTTATATAATTTAGTGAGATCCTTTTCAACCAAATTCTGAAAATCGTCCATCTGAGTACATCTGGATTGGACCGGGTAAAATTTAGGGTTTGGAATTTTTTTCACAATAGTGTCATATGGATTTGTAAGTTTGCAGGCTTCATCAGATAAATCTCTTAGATTTTGCAAAGTCATTTGTTCTTGAAAAGAGGACAAGATGGAAATGTCCTGAGTGACAGGTTGAGGCAAATGTTGTTCTTCTTGGTGAAAAAAATGTTTTTTCACTGTAAGCTTACGTATAAATTTATTCACATCCAAGATTGTGTCAAATAAATTAAACTTCGCGTTTGGAACAAAATTGAGCCCTTTTTCTAATAGCCTAATTTCTGGATTGGTAAGGATGCATGCAGACATATTAATGACTGAGGAAAAAACGCATTTTTCTAGATCCTCTTGCCCCTGGTAAAATGACCGTGCTGGTACTTGCTTGTTCCTGGCGTGTTTACGCCCTGCTCTCCTGGTTTTTTTCGGGAGTTTTTTGGAACAGCAGTATAGTTTTTTGCACCTCCTGTTGAGAGGGGTTCAGAATCTATATCAGAAAAGTCCGTGTTACCATCTGTCGATTCAGGTTCTGTAGATGAAAAGTTTATTTTTTTGGAGTTATGTTTTTTATTTTTCAAAATAGACTTTGCACCATGTTCATAGAATTTTCTAAAGTGGTGCCAATTGTACACCCTATTGCTTTCATAGTCCTTGGTATCACGTTTAAACTTTCCTTCTTTGAATACGGTAATAGAATCCTCCAATTTCATAAGATTGTCATTAATCTGCTCCTTAAGAGTTCTATATGAGTCCAAACTTGAATATTTTGCCAATGAAGCTTCCATATCTCTGACTTTTTTTTCCAGATCACTGAGTTTAATGTCTTCCTGTTCAATAATAAGACGTATTAATTTAGCGGAACATTCAGACAAAATCAGATCCCATTGTATAATAAATTCTGGGTTGAAATCAGTGGTGGGTCTTTTCTTGAGGCGTAGACCCCGAGGTATCATTTGTTTATCCAGGTATGCTTGCAAAGTTTTTTTGTCCCACCAAGTGCGAATACGCGCTGAAAGGATTTTTTCCAAGTCCCACATTCATTTATTCAATTCCACCTGGTCTTCAGTAAGGGTGGCAATGTTATTACATGAAAAAATCCTAGCTGCTTTGTCCAGTCTTCTCTGATCATTCACATTAAAAAATTCATCCATTGGTGATTTATCGTTAATGATCTCCATAATTGCGTTCAATATATAGGTATTCCACAAGTGTCAGGGTAAAAATAATTCACTTTACAGTTTAAAAGTCCACACAATTTTGATACCCAAAGAGACACGGGGAATATGTGCTAATTCCTTCGCATATTATATGGGCAGGGAGCTGGGGTACTAAGCCAGACTAATAAGTACCAAAACAGAGGAAGGGGGTGACCCCGCTCACCTGTACCCGAGATCAAATCCAGACCGTGCACGGAAAGAAAGAGGTAGGCAGACCTCAGCATCAGCATGAATAGAGTAGAAATCCAGCAATCTGGTCCAAAATGGGTTAAAAATAGGTTCTTTCTTTATTTCATGTTCAAGTTAAAAAAAATTTCCATCATGAATTCATAGGAATAAACGTGAGAGGACGCGTTTCGAACAGAGTTTGTTCTTAGTCTGTCTCTAGTAAATGGACACTGACAGAGTGATTAAAAAGACTCTGTCAGTGTCCATTTACTAGAGACAGACTAAGAACAAACTCTGTTCGAAACGCGTCCTCTCATGTTTATTCCTATGAATTCATGATGGAAAATTTTTTTAACTTGAACATGAAATAAAGAAAGAACCTATTTTTAACCCATTTTGGACCAGATTGCTGGATTTCTACTCTATTCATGCTGATGCTGAGGTCTGCCTACCTCTTTCTTTCCGTGCACGGTCTGGATTTGATCTCGGGTACAGGTGAGCGGGGTCACCCCCTTCCTCTGTTTTGGTACTTATTAGTCTGGCTTAGTACCCCAGCTCCCTGCCCATATAATATGCGAAGGAATTAGAATATATTCCCCGTGTCTCTTTGGGTATCAAAATTGTGTGGACTTTTAAACTGTAAAGTGAATTATTTTTACCCTGACACTTGTGGAATACCTATATATTGAACGCAATTATGGAGATCATTAACGATAAATCACCAATGGATGAATTTTTTAATGTGAATGATCAGAGAAGACTGGACAAAGCAGCTAGGATTTTTTCATATAATAACATTGCCACCTTACTGAAGACCAGGTGGAATTGAATAAATGAATGTGGGACTTGGAAAAAATCCTTTCAGCGCGTATTCGCACTTGGTGGGACAAAAAAACTTTGCAAGCATACCTGGATAAACAAATGATACCTCGGGGTCTACGCCTCAAGAAAAGACCCACCACTGATTTCAACCCAGAATTTATTATACAATGGGATCTGATTTTGTCTGAATGTTCCGCTAAATTAATACGTCTTATTATTGAACAGGAAGACATTAAACTCAGTGATCTGGAAAAAAAAGTCAGAGATATGGAAGCTTCATTGGCAAAATATTCAAGTTTGGACTCATATAGAACTCTTAAGGAGCAGATTAATGACAATCTTATGAAATTGTAGGATTCTATTACCGTATTCAAAGAAGGAAAGTTTAAACGTGATACCAAGGACTATGAAAGCAATAGGGTGTACAATTGGCACCACTTTAGAAAATTCTATGAACATGGTCCAAAGTCTATTTTGAAAAATAAAAAACATAACTCCAACAAAGTAAACTTTTCATCTACAGAACCTGAATCGACAGATGGTAACACGGACTTTTCCGATATAGATTCTGAACCCCACTCAACAGGAGGTGCAAAAAACTATACTGCTGTTCCAAAAAACTCCCAAAAAAACCCAGGAGAGCAGGGCGTAAACACGCCAGGAACAAGCAAGTATCAGCACTGTCATTATACCAGGGGCAAGAAGATCTAGAAAAATGCGGTTTTTCCTCAGTCATTAATATGTCTGCATGCATCCTTACCAGTCCAGAAATTAGGCTATTAGAAAAAGGGCTCAATTTTGTTCCAAACGCGAAGTTTAATTTATTTGACACAATCTTGGATGTGAATAAATTTATACGTAAGCTTACAGTGAAAAAACATTTTTTTCACCAAGAACAACAACATTTGCCTCAACCTGTCACTCAGGACATTTCCATCTTGTCCTCTTTTCAAGAACAAATGACTTTGCAAAATCTAAGAGATTTATCTGATGAAGCCTGCAAACTTACAAATCCATATGACACTATTGTGAAAAAAATTCCAAACCCTAAATTTTACCCGGTCCAATCCAGATGTACTCAGATGGACGATTTTCAGAATTTGGTTGAAAAGGATCTCACTAAATTATATAACAACAATAAACCTATCCCTCAAAATCTGAATAAACAAGAAAAAAACGCATTGAAATCGTTAATGGACAATGAGAACATTGTTGTCAGAAACTCTGACAAGGGGGGATCGGTGGTGATCCTTGATGTGGGACTCTATGAAAAAGAATTGTTATGTATGCTTAATGATAGTAATATCTACAGGAAATTGAAATCTGATCCTATCAATGATGTAAAAAAATCCCTAGAAAAATTGCTAGATGAGGGGGACAATTAAGGGTTAATTACAAGCAAACAGAAAGAATTTTTCTATCCCACATGTCCACTCACACCCTTATTGCATGGCTTACCTAAGTCCCATAAAGACTCATTTCCACCTAAATTTAGACCGATTATTTCAGGTATTGGATCTATAACCGAACACCTCTCTGAGTGGCTTGACGATCATCTGCAGTTTTTAGCCAAAGCGTCCCCAAGCTATATCCAGGACAGTAAGCATGTCCTGAATATTCTCTCCCATATACAGTGGCGGAGTGATTGTAGTTGGATTTCTTGTGATGTGCAAACATTATATACATCCATTCCCCACTATTTGGCCATATTGGCTTTGAAAAAACAAATGGAGAGATATTCTGAATATGCCCCTGACTTACAAAATTATATTCTTGAAGTCACCACTTTCCTATTAAACAACAACTATTTTTCTTTCCTGGGCGATTATTATCTGCAGCAACAAGGATGCTCTATGGGCGCTAGGTTTTCACCTTCGCTCGCAAATATTTTCATGTTTTGGTGGGAGGAGGAGTTTATTTTTAATTTTTCAAATCCATTTTTTTCAGATATTGTTATCTATCTGAGATTTATTGACGATATACTCATGATCTGGCGGGGCACTGATGATATGGCCACAGATTTCTTCTCGTATATCGCCAATAATCCTTATAATTTATCCTTCACCCACTCACATGAAAAAAGCGAAATTAATTTCCTGGACATGACCCTCACAGGCAATAGCAATAGGGGGTCTGTTGATTGCAGATTATATCGCAAACCGTCTGCGGGCAATTCTCTATTGCATGCCAACAGTTTCCACCCCAGGCATGTAATAGAGAATATACCCACTGGCGAATATATCAGAGCCAAAAGGTGTTGCAGTAACCAGGAAACTTTGGAAAAAGAATTTGAGTTGGTTGACAAAAGATTTTTTAGCACGGGGCTATTCAAAAAACACTCTAGAAAGAGCAAAGATCAAAACTCACCAGAGGGAACGTTCGGATTATCTCCAATTTAAAAATAAAAATAAAAACAAAGACACAAATAATCTCCATTCTGGATCTGACAGCCTTTTGCCCCTAGTGTTTTCCACCAGATATAGCAAAAATTACCATCAAATAGTAGGAATAATAAAAAAATACCTTCCTATTTTGATAGCAGATGAGACTCTATTTAAAATCCTTGATGTAGGGGTTAAATTTGTATCAAAAAGAAATACAACACTGGGGGCTTTAATTTCACCAAGTGACCATAAAAATAAAATGTCCCAAAATAAAAATAAAAAATCTGCGAAAAAAACAGATGGATGTACTGCGGGCAATTGGCTGTCAACAGTGGGATCTTATAAATGTGGCCATAAAACCTGTGGGCTTTGTAAGTACATGGTTAGTACCAATAATTTTACATCATTTTCTAATGGAAATTTTTTTTTTATAAATTCAATGATTAATTGTGGTACTAGCAATGTTATTTATTTGATTTCATGCGTTAAATGTCATCTGCAGTATATATGCAGCACGACACGCACATTGAGAAAGAGGCTGTCTGAACATATATATGATGCAAATAATGCAACTACTAGAGGATTATCTGGAGCATCGCAGCACTTTCTCAATGTGCATGCGGGCAACATGGATTCACTGCAGGTTAATGCAATTGAGAAAGTGTGTCTACCAAAAAGAGGCGGTAATCTTAAAGATATTCTTTGTCGCAAGGAAATCAAGTGGATTTTTACAATGGACACTAGAACTCTCCTGGGTATGAATTTAAAGAAAGATATGTTGTATGTGTATTGATATGACCACTTATTTCCCATGGGAGTCGAACTACTCCAATTAATCACCTTGAACCTGTGCAGTCTTTTCAGATTCTATGTCCGGTTTCATGTCTTTTTAATCACTCTGTCAGTGTCCATTTACTAGAGACAGACTAAGAACAAACTCTGTTCGAAACGCGTCCTCTCACGTTTATTCCTATGAATTCATGATGGAAATTTTTTTTAACTTGAACATGAAATAAAGAAAGAACCTATTTTTAACCCATTTTGGACCAGATTGCTTGATTTCTACTCTATTCATGCTGATGCTGAGGTCTGCCTACCTCTTTCTTTCCGTGCACGGTCTGGATTTGATCTCGGGTACAGGTGAGCGGGGTCACCCCCTTCCTCTGTTTTGGTGCTTTTTTGTAAAGTACATGTGTCAGGCTAGGTACGGGGAAGTACCAAGCGAACGGCGAAAGGGAAGGGAAGGGAAACCCTGTGTCTAGGGAAAGGGAAGATGATAACCCCTTACCAAACCTACTGCTGTTCCCTGAGGTCCCTCGCCACCCTAGATAGGTTCCGCACCTATGCGCCGAGCCAGATACCTGACCTTAGATATCTCTAGTGCTGGGCCTTAAATAGGGAATGGATGGGATGAGCTCTTCGTCAACCCCACTAAATACTATAGATGGCACAAGGAGGACACATGAAGGAAAATGCATGAACTACTTATCAACAGATGACACAGGTAAAAGTTCAGCAAAGTTTTCAGCAACGATACCACCTGCTTTCAACCACAGTTTGAATGAACTGAAAATATCACCAGCATCAGTCCAAAGAAGGAAGGGGTATTTAAGCACCAAGACAATACTGATGATCATCACCTGGGTGGAAGTCGAGCTCCTGCTGGATCCAAAAGGGGAGAGATGAATCCAGCAGGAGAGCTACCAATACCAATGAATACTGACAGCAGGAACCATGGAAAGTTAGGGAGCATTCAGCGCAGACAGACGCTGGGACCTTCTATGGCCAGAAACCACATGACTGTCCGTCACCCGTGACACACCTGTGACAGCATGTTCGATATGAACACCGAAATTTACTGTCGGGGTTCACTCATATCTATTCATCAGTGCAGTGATTCAATTTGCGAAGGCACTCACAGCATGCAGTAATTTTTTTCTCATAAAAAATCAACATGAGAAAAAAAATCGCAGATCTGCACTGCCCATAGTATAACATTGGATTTGGATAGCACTGGTCCATGTTAAACAGTGCTGTGAGCGAGTTTTAAAAAACAGAGGTTATAATTAGGGATGATCGAATACCTCAAATATTCGGCTTCGTGAATATCAGACGAATAGGTCGCCGCTATGCGAATATTCGATGCGCAATGTAAATCTATGGGAAGCCCAAATAGTTCCGAATAGTTGTTATTCGGGTTTCCCATAGACTTACATTGGGCATCGAATATTCCCGAATAGTGGAATAGCGCCGACCTATTTGGCAAATATTCGCGAAGCTAAATATTTGAGGTATTCGATTATCCCTAGTTATAATAACACAGTTCTTCATAGTGCCATGCAAAGAATCGATAAATGATCACGAAGATCTTTATTATACAAATCTAATGTTTCTAACGACACTAAAAAAAAGTTTTTTTTGTTCCTTTATTTTCCACCAATTATAGTTTACAGTTCAATGCTATAAAAAACACCATTTCTACATATCTACCGATTTTATATCAGGACCCAATTCTAAATGACATATTACATCCTGGTGAAAAGTGTGTTCCATGATGAGGCAAATAATTAAATTTAAAAAAAGCATCATTTGTCATTTCTGATGGTCGTTCTTTTTCTAGCAATCTTTTCATAAATTGTGACACCCAAGTACATGGTTGAGGTTATTTTTATAGTTTTTGCAATCTATTTTATGTAGGCTGTAGTGTTAGAAAACAAAAATCTCTAAACACATTGCGGAAACCATTTGGTGCAGATCAGCAGAACAATTTAGATTCCTTCTTGGGGATAGAAAGGGTCAATAAACCTAGGATAGATGATGACGGGAGAATGCTGCTACTGATTAAAGAACCTTTTTGATACTAAGGCTGAGACCACAAAGGGTTATGTGGGAGTCCTCGCATGACACTCGGTTCACTCTCATAGCACGGCGGGAGCCGAGTGTCATGCGAGGGTCATGCGGCTGTGGTCCGATCATGCGATCGACCACAGCTGCGGGGGGAGGACCGGCGCTGCAGAGGGGAGGGCCTGGGCTGCGGAGGTGAGGGAGGGATTTATCTCCCTATCTCCTCCGTTGCTGGGTGATGCGAGAATCGCACTGCTCTCGCGTTACACGAGTAATATTGGTCTGAGTAGAATGAGATTTTTTTTTATCGCATTCCATTCTCTCCGTATTACTCGCTGTGTGTGTTAGGCCTAAAAGCAAATATCCTACAATCTACAGCAATGAATTATCGCAGTGATTTAATGCATATCTATTAATATTTTTTTTGTTATTTTTATGTAGTGTTTCTTCATTTTTATTTCTCTGGTTGATTTCCACAAATTATGTATGTATATATTATTATGTCATTAACGTGGGTGTGGTTACTGGTTTTTAAAAAGAGGACGTTTCACAGTATAAACTTGTTACGATTGTCTGCAGAGTGGTCAAAACGCATCAACAAGCTTGCCACTACCCTGTTCCATTTATATTTTTAATAAAGATCAAATAAAGTAAGTTTTTATTTTTCTCATCATTTTACCCTTTTTGTGTATTCACATTTTTTTCCTGATAATAATTCCATTGTTTGTTGATTGTCTGATATAGTATGGGAAAAAGGATTTTAGGTATGAAAAACATTTTCTGACTAATGATAATAAATTAAATAGCAGACCCATGTATAAATAATGATGTTAAGGTATGTGTACACGTGGCTTTTTTTTTTTGCTTTTTACTTGAATTTTTCTTTGCTTATTTTAATCAATAAAAGCAAGGAAAATCATCCCAGCAAAGTCTATGAGAATTGTGACTTGCAGTGCACACGCTGTTTCTTTTTTCCTTGCACATTTTGTTCCTGAAAAAATAAGCAACTTGCCAGTTGTTTCTGTGTTTTTTTTCCTGCATTTCTATAATCCCCTGCAATGCTTTATCACTACAGTGCATTATATTGCAGCATTTTGCCTCACACACCATGCACAGAGCATGGTGTGTGAGGCTCTCCGTAGCTCAGTAACCCGGGGTCATCATGGTGACACCCAGGGTTACTGTGGCTACGATCGGGTCCCTGTGATTGCAATTCCACTCCCTGCCTTCTGAATGATCCGATCACATTTGATTCTGTCTTCAAGAGTGACCTGCTCCCTGCTTCTTCTAGGGGTCACCCACCTTCAGATTGTCAGTTCAGACCAGTTCCTTCCCTTTATAGCTCTGCTTTGTGCTCAAACAGTAGTGTACTTATGGTCATATTTGGGGTACTTCCATGTTCATTAACTATTGCATAACCTTTTGTGTGCTCCATTTTTTTTATTCTACCCCTTCTGAGAATTAAATATTTGAAGCAAAATTACCATTTTAGCTAAAAAAAAACATGGGATTTGGTTTCACAGCACAAACTGTGAATCACTTGTGAATTAAAAATGCTAGCTACGCCGCTAGATACATTCTGAGTGGGATTTAGGTTAAAAAATGGGGTCACGTCTGGGGGGTTTCTGCTTTTTGGCACATCAGACACTCTGCAAATGCTACATGATGTACAACATCTACGGACCCTTGAAAAATTATTCATACCAATGAACTTCTCCATATTTTTTTCAAGTAACAGCAACAAACTTAAATGTATTTTATTGGGATTTTATGTAATATACCAATACAAAGTTGCAAGTATTTGTTTGATGTAAAGAAAATTATACTCTTTTTCTAAAAATGTCAAAAAATTTAAATCTGAAAATTGTGACGTGGATTTGTATTCAGCCCCTTTTAGTCTGATACCCCTGAATGAAATCCTCCGTGACAAATTGCCTCCAGAAGTCACCTATTTAGTAAATTGAGTCCATCTATGTGTAATTTATTTTCAGTATAACCACAGCTGTTCTGTGAAGGCCTCAAAGGTTTGTTTAAGAACATAAGGAGTCAAACAGCTTATTGAAATCCAAGGAACACACCAGACAGGTCAGGGATAAAGGTGTGGATAAAAGTAATGCAATGTTAGGCTATAAAAAAATAACCCAAGCTCTGAACATTTTACAGAGCACTGTTCACTCCATCATCTGCTCTGTACAGCACAAGAGATCAGATTATCGCAGCTAAAAGTGGGACATTTGTTTTTTAAAAAAAATATGCAAAAAAAATAACACAAAAGTTCAAATCCCCCCCTTTTGCCTTATTGAAAATAAAACAATTACAAATGTACACATATTTGGTATCACTGAGTTAAAAAATATCAGATCTATGAAAATATAAAATAAATTAATCTGACTGGTGAACAGTGTAATGATAAAAAAGCCCAAATTACATTTGTTTAGTGCCACAGCATTGCAATAAAGTGCAATAAGAGGCAATCAAAACATCGCATCTATCCAAAAATGGTATTTGTATAAACTTCTGCTCAGGAGGCAAGAAATAAATCATCACACAGCCCCAGATCCTAAAAAATTAGAGTATTACAGTTCTCAGAAAATGGTGATAAAAGCACCATTATTTATTTTTTGTTTTTAGAGATTTCTGATTTTTTTTTACTAATTAAATAAAAAAAAACTATACATGGTTTAGTATATACGAACTCGTACTGACCTGGAAAATCATAATGCCAGGTCAGTTTTACCATATAGTGAACATTGTAAATAAAAAAAATACCAAAACAAATGTACAATTAAATTGCAATTGTTTTGCAATTTCGCTGCACTTGGAATTTTTTTTCCTGTTTCCTAGTGCACTATATGTTAAAATTAATGGTTTCATTAAAAAGTACAATTTGTCACACAAAAAGCAAGGCCTCATATAGCAATATTGGGAGAAAAATAAAAAAAAGTTTTGACTCTTGGAAGAAGGGGAGGAAACAACTAAAAGGAAAAACAGAAAATTGCCAGGTGGTGAAGGGGTTAAAAAGAATTTCTCAAATTTTCAAAAAATGCTCTGTTTGAAATAATATAATTTCTTGCCATTCTGCAGCTGTACTGATACATGCTTTATCCAGATGTCTGTATTTATGCTTAAATTGCCACTAGTGAATTTTCATCTCTTTAATTACAAAGCAGGTGGAGGAAGCAATAGTTAAAAATATCCTGCCTCGTAATCTGTCATTTCCTTTGCTGGGTAAATAGAACATAGCTGTTGTTCAAAATAGAATTCCACAAAGGGAGATTAAAAAATAGAAATAGTTGTAATAACAATGCAAAACACTTTTACAGTTTTGCCATGGCTCACCGTGAAAGTTATGTGTATGTTATGAGCAAGATGATACACACTGTAGTAGGTATAGCCTATAATGCTGCTATAGTGTCCTTGTAGAGGCCGAGTGTAGGTTGGAACCATATCGTTTACATTTAAATGTAGTACCTGTATAACAATTTTCCACCTTATACATTTAGCAATTTTAGTAAGCAATGGAAAAGGGAACTCGTCACTCGTTACTTTTCTCATGTCTACCCATGTGGTCAAAGAAGGCTCTTTGGGTGAAGGTTTCAGAAAATAACATATTGATTAAATCAGGTTTTTTATTAAAATATTGTTTTTTCGCCTACGTAAATGGCTTCGTTATTTACGTGGGCGAAACGCACGTCAGGGTTTACCTCCCCGGTATTACTACTGTTTGGGCATCATTTTTGATCATGTCTACAGGTATTTGACTGTTCATTATGTTTTTTTGGGTGCCCTCTCTACTATCTGGTTGAGTTGTCTTTGTATGTGGTACTGACCTACTTGCAGGCCATGTTGAATCAGCTGTGCCTTAGAATGCCCCTTACATTCTATTGAATAACAGTGAGGCCTTCTGCCTGCAATTGCAGACCACATATTAACTGTAGCACTGTGGATTCTCCCTCCCCGGAGACACCTCTGACCTGGTTTAAGAACCGTGGGAGTTTCTTTATACATACTTTCACTGCTTCTGAGTGGCAGGGTTCATCATCATGAGCTACTTATACCACTGTTTATTTTTGCACCATTTTAATTTTGTATTTTTTCAATAAAATTGTTGTGTTTATTCTACTGGGCCTCCCTTTTTCTTTTTGGTTCCCTTATTTGGTTATTATACTTTTTATTTATCACTTGGGGTTCCTCTTTTTTTCCTTATGGGTGGACTTTCCTTTTGAGGAAATAAAATTTGCAGGTTTATGTACCATACTGGACAGAGCCTTGTGGCACCCTGCTTTTAACTATCCTCCAGGTTGATGTGAAGCTATTTAGTATTACTTGTTGTGCACGATCATTAAGCCAGTTGTGAATCCATCTAACTGATATTTTTGTTGATTCTGTCCTTGATCATTTTTTCAATGAGAATGTTATGTAATACTTTATCAAATGCCTTACTGAAGTCAAGGTACACTATATCCATGGCATTACCCTGGTCCAAACATTCAGTGGCTTTGTTGGAGAAGGAGATCAGGTTAGACAAGATTTATTGGTCATAAAGCCGTGATGGTTAATTAATGCCATCCCATCCAGGTATCTAACTAAATGTTCCTTGACAAATTGCTTGAAGATTTTTTCTGCTATGAAGGTCAGGCTTACCTTCCTGGATCCTTTTTTTGTAGATAGGGACTTCTTTTGTCCTTTTCCAATTTAGATGGGCCTCTCCTGTTTCCCATGACTTAGTACAAATTATGGCAAGTGGTACTATTATTTACTTGCCTATCTCTTTCAAGACTCTAGGGTGCAAATTATCTGGACCTGGGGACCTGGTTTCCTTTAACTTGGGTAAGGGGTGCTTCACACACAGCGAGATCGCTGCTGAGATCGCTGCTGAGTCACGGTTTTTGTGACGCAGCAGTGACCTCATTAGCGATCTCGCTGTGTGTGACACTGAGCAGCGATCTGGCCCCTGCTGTGAGATCGCTGCTCGTTACACACAGCCCTGGTTTGTTTTTTTATTCTTGCTTTCCCGCTGTGAAGCACACATCGCTGTGTGTGACAGCGAGAGAGCAACGAAATGAAGCGAGCAGGGAGCAGGAGCCGGCATCTGGCAGCTGCGGTAAGCTGTAACCAGGGTAAACATCGGGTAACCAAGGTGGTTACCCGATATTTACTTTCGTTACCAGCCTCCGCCGCTCTCACGCTGCCAGTGCCGGCTCCTGCTCTCTGCACATGTAGCTGCAGTACACATCGGGTAATTAACCCGATGTGTACTGTAGCTAGGATAGCAGGGAGCCAGCGCTAAGCAGTGTGCGCGGCTCCCTGCTCTCTGCACATGTAGCGACGTTATGATCGCTGCTGCGTCGCTGTGTTTGACAGCTAAGCAGCGACCATAACAGCGACATAGAAGGTCGCTGTTGCGTCATAGAAAAATGGTGACGTAACAGCGACGTCGCTGTCGCTATGTGTGAACCCAGCTTAAGTGTTCTCTTATCAATCCTTTGCTTATTGTCAACTTGGACTTCTCCTAACCATCACTTCTATCATGATTATTGTTGATGTTTGTATTAGTTTTTTGGGAGAAGACAGATACAAAATACGAATTTAGTATTTCCACCTGCTGTTCCACCTTGTTGACTGTTTCACCTTCTTCATTCTATAGGACTCCAAAGGTCTCCTCCACTTTTCTTTTGGTTTTAACATAACCCCCAAATTCTTTTATCTTAGTCACGGCCTCTTTTGCAAGCCTTGTTATTGAAACTTTTTTGTTCTTCCAGGCTATGGTGCATATTCTGCCTGGAAGATAGCCCTGCCTCCTTGCTTCATTAGCAACTTTTAGTGCACAGGTGCAGGATTTCAGAGCAGAAAGTACACATCACAGGCAAACTGACGATAGGCTTCGAAAATGATGCTAATGAAGCAAGGAGGCAGGGCTACCTTCTCGGCATTATAGGCCCCATAAACTCATTAACATAAAGCGATAAAAGATGATATTTCAATAACAAGGCAACTGCTATGAGGCATACAGGTAAAATGATTTCAGCATTCTGTTACCTGTATGCTCATATTGACAGTTTAAAAAGTGGTGACAGATTCCTTTCAACATAGTTCTGACAAAATCAGCAGATTAGGCTGATATACCGTATTTTTCGGTTTATAATATGCACCCCATATTTAAAAATATAAAAGGTAAAAAAAAAAATGGGGTCTGTCTTATACTCCAGTGGTGTCTTACCGGAGTGGGGGTTGCAGCGAAGGTGAAGAGGGCTCACAAGAGGCAGGGGTGGTGCTGGAGTAGGGTGATGCTGCAGGCTCTGCGGTGGGGGCTGTGCTGGCTGCGGGCGCCATGGTGGCTGTGTAGAGCAGGGAGGTGTGGCAGGTGTCACAGATGCTCTATTGGTGGTGCAGGCTTCAAAGAAATGGTGCCCGGAGTTGGCGGGTGAGCAGATTGAGCTCTCAGCTCAATGACAAGCCAAGATTTCATCTGCAGATGCGCCAACTCTGGGCACCATTTCACTTAAGTCAGCTGCTGAAAGATCAATGGGCCGGAGGCGGCGCATGCGCAAATGAGATCTTGAGCCGAGAGTGCCATCTGCGCACGCACCAACTCCGTGCACTATTAGTTGAACCCTGCACCGCCTAGAGAATATCTCACCCACCGCATTGCCCTGCTCCCAGCCCTGCCTGCGGCCAGCACAGCGCCCATTCTCCACCTCCCGGTAAGCTACATTTGCACTCTAAGACGCACCCCTCATTTTCCTCATAATGTTTGGAAGAAAAAGTGCGTCTTCTAATCTGAAAAATATAGTACATCTAAAGTATAAGTCCAGTTAAAGATGATTTATAGGTGTCATCAATGTCTTCTGGTGTTACATAGAAACTGAAACATTAGTAGTGCTAACTATATTTCTTTTCTTCTTGATATAATAATTGATTCATTTTTCTGCATCAAGTTACTCAAAGAGGATGTCCTACAATTAAATATTAATTTACTCTGTTAGATCAGGCCAAGATTTCAGATGCAACAAATGTAAAAAAAATGATGTTCCTGCATCCAGAATTTGCCATTAATGCCCCTATGCACATTAGACCAAAGTGAACCGAGCCCGCTGATTTCAGAGGGGTCAGACGACGTAGTGTAATGTGTATGGGGGAGAGAAGGATTGGTAGATGGGAGTTCCAACCTCCATTCCTTCAAAAACTGTGTAGTTGTAAGAATTGATGCTGTATTGAAGGCAAAGGTTGGTCACACCAAATATTGATTCAATGTAAATTTCTCTTTTGCTCACTCACTTTGCATTTTGTTAATTAACCCTCAGATGGGATTTATGTGCCTGACAGGCGCTTCTCTTTTACTTTCATTTCTCCCTCAATAACCAGATTTTTAGGAAATCCCCTCTCTCCAAGTAGTCTCCTGGCTCTAGCTGCTGTGTGAAACCTGATACCACAATTGGTCTGCAGAGCTTCAGGAGGGCAGATATACCTGTGCTGGCTTCTCAGGCTCATTGTTCCCGAACACATCGCACTTTATAAGGTTGCTCTTGCTCTTTGCTTTGCAAATGTGTTTCTTCTGGGGAAATTTCAGGATCTAATTCTGAATAATTATGTGTGTAATATTATTTTAGGTGCCTTGAAATTATGTTCTTTTGCCAAATTTTTCTCTTTTTAATAACCGTTATGTGTTATAACTGGGGGATATTTGGTGGGAGTTTTGAAATGTGTGTATTTCAGAGTTATTACTTTTATGTTGAGTAAATGGGTTTGTTTTGCACCTGATAATATGTAGTCTCTTTTATTGCATCCCTATGGAGGTCTCTGATCACTTTTAGATGACTGAAATTGCAAAAATTAGATATTATAGGTATTTTTCTAGCCTGCGCCTGACAGGCACATTATTCCCAAACTCGTTATTAAAGATATTGTTCCCAACAGAGGGTTAATACAAATAAACTATTACACTTCTATTTTTTTTAAAGCATTTTCAGTTTGCAGCGTTTTTACCATACCTGCCTAACATTTTTGCACAGTTGTATCTTATAAATATCTTAAAAGTTAAAAAGTAATCTTTAAATGCCAGTCCTTTGTCCGAGCATCACAAATATAGATTTACAATGTATGATGTTTATCTTCCTCAAATAGATATGAAGTCTAATTGTAGGATATCACAAAGAAAGAATGGACTTTCAGGAAGGGGTCACTGAGATTAGCAAATTCAAAGAGTAAACTTCATTCCCTTCAATTTGTAAGCTTCAATCACATAAAAGGTCTGTACTAGTGATGAGCGAGCATGCTTGTCACTACTCGGTACTCGCACGAGTATCGCTGTACTCGGGCTGCTCGGCGGGGACCGAGTAATCTCGCGATACTCGTGCTGTACTCGTGGTCTTCATTTCTGCATGTTGGCGCTCTTTTGAGAGCCAGCCCTCATGCAGGGATTGGCTGGCAGACCACTGCAATGCCACAGCCCTGTTAGTTGTGGAATTGCAGTGATTGGCCGGCCTGCACAGCGTGACCGAGCCTTTATATCGGCCGGCGCGCTGTGCTGTGTTCACAGCTATCCAGACTGTCAGTGCAGGGAGAGTGTCGCTGATTCAGGGAAAGCTTTGCGGCCCTTTATAGCTTTTTCAGTTGCAGGGCTGCAAACAGTGTGACCAAAAGTCCTTCTCAGGACTATTCTAGTTGTATACAGGCAGGCAGGGTATAGCCAGGTCGGAGTACAGTAGCAGAGTCCTTCTCAGGACTATTGTTGCTATATACAGGCAGGGTATAGCCAGGTCTGAATACAGGCTAGTGACCAAAAGAGTCCTTGTCAGGACTATTGTACCAGTATACAGGCAGGCAGGCAGGCAGGGTAGTGGTGACCGTATACCAGCCTTCATCATATCTGGGGCTGGTGTACACAGTGTAAAACAGTCCAGATAGTGTCTGACTTGTCTGTAATTGTCGCTCCCCAAAAAAACCTGTTAGGTTCTTATTGCGTCCGTGCTTGGTTTTTAAAACCGCACGTGTGTGCCTGTTGGTGGCAGCGTACAGGTGCACTTGTGTGCAATTTCCAGAAACTTTGATATAACGCACAAGTAGTGAATATACACGTCAGCAGTGCACAGCATTGCAAAATGCGCAAGGGCATTGGCAAGGAACAAGGAAGTGGACGTGATGGTGGTGCAGGCAGAGGCCGAGGTCGTGGGCAAGCTCTAATTTCGCCACAACAAAGGGCCACATCTAGTCGCTCGCACGTCCTGTCCCAAATTCTTGGGGACCGCAGCAGTACACCGCTCTTGAACCAAGACCAGTGTCAACAGGTTGTTAGTTGGATAGCAGATAATGCTTCCAGTCAGATTGGCACCACCACAAACACTCTGTCTTCCACACGGTCAAGTGTCAGTAGCCGTGATACTGCACCGCACATTTCTGAACCTGATCCTCCTTCCTACCACCAGGCTGAGTACACGTCCTCCTCGGACATTAATGATCCCACACTTGGACACTCGGAAGAGCTGTTCACGTTTCCATTCACACATTCTGGCCTCTCGCCAGCTCATATTGAAGTGGGTCATGAGGAGATCGTCTGTACAGATAGCCAAATATTTGAGCAGCCACGTTCTCACGAAGTTGGCAACGTGTCCCAACAAGTGGTGGACGATGATGAGACACAATTGTCAGGAAGTCAGGAGGAGGAGCAGGGTGCGGAAGAGGAAGACGACGTGGTGGATGATCCAGTAACTGACCCAACCTGGCAGGAGGATATGCAGAGCGAGGACAGCAGTGCACAGGGGGAGGGAGGCGTAGCATCACAACAGGCAGTAAGAAGCAGGGTGGTGGCCCCAGGCAGAAGTCAGGCAACCGTTCCCCGGAACAACACGACGACACAAGGTGCCTGTACAAATGTTAGGTCTTCCCGAGTCTGGCAGTTTTTTAAGTTGGATCCAGATGATTCAAAAAAGGCCATTTGCAACACCTGCCGTGCCAGCATCAGCAGGGGTACCAAAACTAGCAGCCTGACCACCACCAGCATGATCAGGCACATGTCAGCCAAGCACCCGACTTTGTGGGAAGTACAACAGAGTCGAGGAGCAGTGCTTGCTGATGTCACTGCTACGTCTTCGCTGGTTGTGCATGCGAGCCAATCCTCTGTCCATGCTGCCTGTGAACAAGCCTCCTCCACTCCTGCACCTGCAGTTGCCTACGCAGAAAGAACACCATCATCAAGCACGTCCTTGTCCCAGCGCAGCGTTCAGTTATCCATTCAGCAAACCTTTGAACGCAGGCGCAAATACACTGCCAACACCCCACATGCCACAGTTCTAAATGCTAACATTTCGCGACTGCTTGCGCTGGAAATGTTGCCTTTTAGGCTGGTGGAGACAGAAGCATTCCGTGACCTGATGGCGGCAGCTGTCCCACGTTACTCGGTCCCCAGCCGCCACTATTTCTCCCGGTGTGCCGTCCCCGCGTTGCATAACCACGTGTCACAAAACATCACACGTGCCCTGAACAACGCTGTTTCACCCAAGGTCCACCTAACCACAGACACTTGGACAAGTGCTTGTGGGCAAGGCCGCTACATCTCGTTGACGGCACACTGGGTTAATATTGTGGAAGCTGGGACCCAGTCTGAGCGAGGGACGGAACACGTCCTTCCCACACCAAGGTTTGCAGGCCCTACCTCAGTCAGTGTTTCACCCACACTCTACAGCTCCGGAATGTCATGCTCTTCAGCCTCCTCCTCCTCCTGCGCATCCTCATCCACTGTGCCCTCCACACCAGTCACAAGCTGGAAGCACTGCAGCACTGCCTCGGCGAAGCGGCAACAGGCTGTGCTGAAGCTAATCTGCATAGGTGACAAACCCCACAATGCAGAAGAGCTGTGGACAGCTCTGAAACAGCAGGCAGATCACTGGCTTACACCTCTGAACCTAAAGCCAGGAAAGGTCGTGTGTGACAATGGCCGGAACCTGGTGGCGGCTTTGAGGCGAGGCCAGCTGACACATGTTCCATGCGTGGCCCATGTGCTCAACCTCGTGGTTCAGCGGTTTATAAAGTCATACCCAGAGCTGTCTGATCTGCTGGTAAAAGTTCGCCGCCTGTCTGCACATTTTCGAAAGTCACCTACTGCTTCAGCCGGCCTTGCCGGCTTTCAGCGCCGTTTGCATCTTCCGGCTCACAGACTGGTGTGTGATGTCCCCACGCGTTGGAATTCAACTCTGCACATGTTGGTCAGGATATGTGAGCAGAAGAGGGCAGTTGTTGAGTACCTGCATCACCTAAGCCGTCGGGAAATGGGTCAAACTCCACACATAACACCTGAGGAGTGGAGATGGATGTCAGACCTATGTACCATCCTCCAAAACTTTGAGGACTCCACCAAGATGGTGAGTGGTGATGACGCCATTATTAGCGTCACCATACCGCTACTCTGCCTTCTAAAACGGTCTCTGCTGAAAAACAAACATGATGCATTGCAGGCGGAGCGCGATGAGTTGCAGCAAGAAACAGTAGTGGGTGTGGGTGATAACACACAGCCCAGCCTCGTCTCATCACAACGTGCAGTGGAGGACTATGACGAGGAGGAGGATGAAGACATGGAGCAACTCTCCGGCCAAATTGAGGATATGACATGCACACCAGTCATATCCTCGGTTCAGCGTGGCTGGCCAGAGGACAGGGTAGATGAGGAGGAGGAGGAGGAGGAGGAGGACAGCATGTTCAGTCATCTTGTTGGTCAGGCTACTGAAGTCCTGGCTGTTAAGAGTCTGGCGCACATGGCTGACTTTATGGTAAGCTGCCTGTCTCGTGACCCTCGCGTTAAGAACATCTTGGCCGACAATCATTACTGGTTGGTAACACTGTTAGACCCACGCTACAAGGAGAACTTTTTGTCTCTTATTCCCGTGGAGGAGAGGTCAACCAAAATGCAGCAGTTCCGGAAGGCCATACTCACGGAAGTAGGCAAAGCATTCCCCTCACAAAACGCTAGCGGCATAGGTCAGGAATCAGTGGACAACCGAGGCGTACAGCCGAGAGAGGCACAAGTCCAATCCGCCAGAGGTAGGGGAACAGTCTTTAAGATGTGGGACAGTTTTCTCAGCCCCTCACGTACCACAGCCCCTGAGGTGCGGGGTAGTGCCACAAGAAATCCTAAGTTTGCCCAGATGCTGAAGGAGTACCTTGCAGATCGAACAACTGTACTCCGACATTCCTCTGTGCCTTACAATTATTGGGTATCCAAGCTGGACACGTGGCATGAATTGGCTCTCTACGCCTTGGAAGTCCTGGCCTGCCCTGCTGCTAGCGTTTTGTCAGAGCGTGTTTTTAGTGCCGCAGGTGGAATCATTACAGATAAACGCACCCGCCTGTCAACTGAAAATGCTGACAGGCTGACTCTGATCAAGATGAACAAGGGTTGGATTGGGACAGACTTCACCACACCACCAGCAAATGAGAGCGGAATTTAAAGTTTGCCATGTACCTCCACTCACCCATGGGTACACACTTCTGGACTTTGGATAATCGCTGGACTGCTCCTCCTTCTCCTCATGCGCCACCATGATGATGACCGTTACAAATTGCAATACTTAGGCCTTTGTTTCAGGTATACCCCCAGTGGTAAATTTTTTCGCCCATTCTTTGCAGAATGGACATTACAACGACAGGAGACCCGCTCCTTTGCAATGGGAACAATGTTTTGAGGCCCTCATGCACGTCTCTACCCAGGGACAACGTGGAGCCTCCCAATTTTTGGCTGCCCTGCCTAAGGGCTATACTATAATACACCCACTTCCTTAAAATGGACACTTAATGTTTTGAGGCCCTCATGCACGTCTCTATCCAGGGACAATGTGGAGCCTCCCAATTTTTGGCTACCCTGGCAAAGGGCTATACTGAAATAGACCCACTTCCTTACAATGGGCACTTCAGGTTTACAGGCCATCATGCACGTCTCTATCCAGGGACAATGTGGAGCCTCCCAATTTTTGGCTGCCCTGGCAAAGGGCTATACTGAAATAGACCCACTTCATTACAATGGGCACTTCAGGTTTACAGGCCCTCATGCACGTCTCTATCCAGGGACAATGTGGAGCCTCCCAATTTTTGGCTGCCCTGGCAAAGGGCTATACTGAAATAGACCCACTTCCTTACAATGGGCACTTCAGGTTTACAGGCCATCATGCACGTCTCTATCCAGGGACAATGTGGAGCCTCCCAATTTTTGGCTGCCCTGGCAAAGGGCTATACTGAAATAGACCCACTTCCTTACAATGGCCACTTCAGGTTTACAGGCCATCATGCACGTCTCTATCCAGGGACAATGTGGAGCCTCCCAATTTTTGGCTGCCCTGGCAAAGTGCTATACTGAAATAGACCCACTTCCTTACAATGGGCACTTCAGGTTTACAGGCCATCATGCACGTCTCTATCCAGGGACAATGTGGAGCCTCCCAATTTTTGGCTGCCCTGGCAAAGGGCTATACTGAAATAGACCCACTTCATTACAATGGGCACTTCAGGTTTACAGGCCCTCATGCACGTCTCTATCCAGGGACAATGTGGAGCCTCCCAATTTTTGGCTGCCCTGGCAAAGGGCTATACTGAAATAGACCCACTTCCTTACAATGGGCACTTCAGGTTTACAGGCCATCATGCACGTCTCTATCCAGGGACAATGTGGAGCCTCCCAATTTTTGGCTGCCCTGGCAAAGGGCTATACTGAAATAGACCCACTTCATTACAATGGGCACTTCAGGTTTACAGGCCCTCATGCACGTCTCTATCCAGGGACAATGTGGAGCCTCCCAATTTTTGGCTGCCCTGGCAAAGGGCTATACTGAAATAGACCCACTTCCTTACAATGGGCACTTCAGGTTTACAGGCCATCATGCACGTCTCTATCCAGGGACAATGTGGAGCCTCCCAATTTTTGGCTGCCCTGGCAAAGGGCTATACTGAAATAGACCCACTTCCTTACAATGGGCACTTCAGGTTTACAGGCCATCATGCACGTCTCTATCCAGGGACAATGTGGAGCCTCCCAATTTTTGGCTGCCCTGGCAAAGGGCTATACTGAAATAGACCCACTTCCTTACAATGGGCACTTCAGGTTTACAGGCCCTCATGCACGTCTGTATGCAGGGGCATTGGTGAACCTCACAATTTTGGACTGCCCTGGCAAAGGAAAATACTACAAAGACTCACTTCCTCAAAATGGGCACATTAGACTCAAGAGGCCTTCATGTACGTCTCTTCTCAGGGACATCGGAGTGCCACACAATGTTTTCACGTAAAATCTTTCATGTATTAATCTCAAAAAGTAACATACACCAGCTCTATCTCACTATTGGGTGTGTGCCCTTAACATTTCCGCCATGAAAAATCATTTTGGGGTCATTTTGGAAGGTTTTCTGGTGAGTCCGTAAAAATGGCGTAAAACGCGGACAAAATTGTTCACAGCTGTGACTTTTCAGTGATAAATGCTTCAAGGGGTCTTCCCCATGCTGTTGCCATGTCATTTGAGCACTCTTCTGAGACTTTTGTGCCATTTTTAGGGTTTCTCCATGCTGCCGGGGGGTCATTTCACAAAAATACTCGGGTCTCCCATAGGATAACATTGGGCTCGTTGCTCGGCCCGAGTACACGAGTATCTTGGGAGGCTCGGCCCGAGCTTCGAGCACCCGAGCTTTTTAGTACTCGCTCATCACTAGTCTGTACATTTCATCAGTGCCTATCAACTGTACCCTTAGCTTTGTACAGAGAAGGACAGCTGGTATTTTGTTCACATGTCAAGGGTGTAGGTGTAACTCCTGAAGGAGAAAAGGAACATGTCCCAGCCTTCCTTTAAACATCTGTAACAATGGACAGTAGGAACATTGCCAAATCTTTGAGGTTCTAGCCAGATAAGTGATCACAAATGTCATATAAATCAAAGAGTGGAAAGATGTGAATGAGTAATGCAATGCCCAAGTGTTTTAAACAGTAATATATTAATGATTCTAGAGTGAAAACTTTACAAGCCCTTATATGTGGAAGATCTCAACAAGACATTAATGTTTTGTCTTAAAGGGAACCTGTCACCAGATTTGGGGCCTATAAGCTGCGTCCACACCCAGAGGGCTCTTACAGAGCCTTGCGAAAGTATTCGGTCCCCTTGAATTTTTCAACCTTTTTCCAAATTTCAGGCTTCAAACATAAAGATAAAAAAAATTAAATTTTTATGTTGAAGAGTCAACAAGTTGGATACAATTGGGAAGTTAAATGAAATGTATTGCTTATTTTAAACTTTTATAAAAAATAATAAACTGAAAATTGGGGCGTGCAATATTATTCGGCCCCTTTACTTTCAGTGCAGTAAACTCACTCCAGAAGTTCATTGAGGATCTCTGCATGATCCAATGTTGTCCTAAATGACTGACGATGATAAATATAATCCACTTTTGTGTAATCTAGTCTCCGTATAAATGCACCTGCTCTGTGATAGTCTCAGTGTTCTGTTTAAAGCACAGAGAGCATCATAAAGACCAAGGAACACAACAGGCAGGTCTGTGATACCGTTGTGGAGAAGTTTAAAGCCGGATTTGGTTACAAAAAGATTTTTTCACAACTTTAAACATCCCAAGAAGCACAGTACAAGCAATCATATTGAAATGGTAGGAGTATCATACCACTGCAAATCTACCAAGACCCGGCTGTCCCTCAAAAATTTCATCTCAAACAAGGAGAAGACTGATCAGAGATGCAGCCAAAAGGCCCATGATCACTCTGGATGAACTGCAGAGATCTACAGCTGAGGTGGGAGAGTCCATCCATAGGACAACAATCAGTCATACACTGCACAAATCTGGCCTTTATGGAAGACTGGCAAGAAGAAAGCCATTTCTCAAAGATATCCATAAAAAGAGTTAGTTAAAGTTTGCAACAAGCCACCTGGGAGACACACAAAACATGTGGAAGAAGGTGCTCTGGTCAGATGAAACAAAAATCGAACTTTTTGGGCACAATGCCAAATGATATGTTTGGTGTAAAAGCAACACAGCTCATCACCCTGAACACACCATCCCTACTGTCAAACATGGTGGAGGCAGCATCATGGTTTGGGTCTGCTTTTCTTCAGCTGGGACAGGGAAGATGGTTAAAATTGATGGGATGATGGAAGGAGGCAAATACAGGATTCTTGAAGAAAAACTGTTGGAGTCTGCAAAAGACCTGAGACTGGGACGGAGATTTGTCTTTCAACAAAAATCCAAAACATAAAGCAAAATCTACAATGGAATGGTTCATAAATATACGTATCTAGGTGTTAGAATGGCCAAGTCAAAGACCAGACCTGAATCCAATCGAGAATCTGTGGAAAGAGCTGAAAACTGCTGTTCACAAACGCTCTCCATCCAACCTCACTCAGCTCAAACTGTTTACAAAGGAAAAAGGGGCAAGAATTTCAGTCTCTCGATGTACAAAACTGATAGAGATATACCCCAAGTGACTTGTAGCTGTAATCGCAGCAAAAGGTGACGCTACAAAGTATTTTCTTAAAGGGGCTGGATAATATTGCATGCCCCAATTTTTAGTGTTTTATTTTTTATAAAAGTTTAAAATAAGCAATAAATTTCGTTCAACTTCACAATTGTGTCCCACTTGTTGATTCTTAACCATAACATGAAAATTTTTATCTTTATGTTTGAAGCCTGAAATGTGGGAAAAGGATGAAAAATTCAAGGGGGCCGAATACTTTCGCAAGGCACTGTATATACAGCATTCTAACATGTTGTATATAAGAGCCCAGGCCGCTGTGTAGAATGTAAAAATTACTTTATAATACTTACCTAAACTGTCGCTGTGGTGGAGTTGGCTCATATGGGCGTCATCGTTCTCCAGTGTCGGTGCCTCCTCTTTCGGCCATCTTTGTCATCCTTCATCTGAAGCTTGGGTGCATGACGCGTCCTACGTCATCCACACTCGTCAGCAATAAGGTCCTGCGCAGGCGCACTTTGATCTGCTCTGAGAAGGGCAGATCAAAGTATTGTAGTGCGTCTGTGCGGGACCAATGAGTGTGTATGACATAGGACGCGTCATGCACACAGGCTTCAGAAGGAAGACGAAGCTGGGCTAAAGAGGAGGCGCCGGCATCGGGGAACGGAGACGTCCATATGGCTCAACTCCACCACAGCTACAATTTTATTGGACCAGTTTTTATATAAGGAGTATGAAAGTTTTATTGATGGAGGTATAGTTCAGATTTGTGAAGACCCCACTGGACCAGACCTCCAATGGACTATACATTTTCACACTCCTTATCTAGCTGCTCCAATACTTACTGTCACAACTGTGACAGGTGAACTAGATGGACCTAGGTCTTTTTTCAACCTAAGTAACTATGTAACTGTTTCTCCCCTTCCTATATTAATAGCTCTGCTTTACATCATTTGTCTTATTAGAACACTATTCCTAAATTCGGTTGTGTATATACAGTTGAAACCAGAAGCTTACATACACTATCTAAAAAGACACGGCCGCATGTTTTTTCTCACTATCTGGCATGACATTAGAATATACCTTACCTGTTTTAGGTCAATTAGGAACCAAAATTATTTATATTTGCCAAATGCCAGAACATGTCGAGAGAGAATGTGTTCAGGCATTTTTATTACTTTCTGCAAAGTCAAAAGTTTTCATACATTTCATTAGTATTTGGTACCATTGCCCTTAAACTGTATGACTTGGGTCAAATGTTTTGAATATCCTTCCACAAGTTTCTCACCATAGCTTTTAGAATTTAGGCCCATTCCTCCTGATAGAACTGGTGTAACTGAGCCATGTTTGCAGTTTGCCTTTGCTTGCACCTGCATTTTCAGCTTTGCCCATACATTTTCAATAGGACTGAGATCAGGGTTTTGTGATGGCCATTCCAAAACATTGGCTTTGTTATCCTTAAGCCACTTTGTAACCAGTTTGGCAGTATTCTTTGCATCATTATCCATTTGGAAGACCCATTTCCGCCCAAGATTTACGTTTCTGGCTGATGTCTTGAGATATTGCTTCAGTATTGCCACATAATCTTCTTTCCTTATAATGTCATCTATTTTGTGAAGTGCACCAGTCCCTCCTGCAGAAAAACAACCCCACAACATGATGCTGCCACCCATGTGTTTCACAGTTGGAATAGTGTTCATAGGCTTCAAAGCTTCTCTCATGTTCCTCCAAACATTGCAATGATCATTATGGCCAAACAGTTCAATTTTAGTTTCGTCAGACCACAGGACATGTTTCCAAAAATTAAGGTCTTTGATCCTATGTGCATTTGCAAACATTAATCTGGCTTGTTTCTTTTGGAGTAATGGCTTCTTCCGAGCAGAGTGGCCTTTCAGCCCATATTGATGTAAGTGGTGGGCAGACCCCTTACAAAGAGGTGCAGTGTGTCCCCTGAAGATACCCCCGCTGGGGTAGACAAAGCTGTTGATGTTTTATGTTGATGTTTTATTGTAATTGCACTGTATAGCTGGGTTTCCCCTAGTGGCCGAGTGGGACGGCTGTCCCCATAGAAACTGTGCAGGAGGGAGGAGGAGCCGGCAGCTTAGGGGGAAAGAGAGTGTGTGTGTGTGTGTGTAAAAGTCAGTTGATTCCGGGACGGGGGAGAAGGAACAGCCAGGGGCAGAGTGTGGAGCTGAGTGGGCAGAAAGAAAGAAAGAAAGAAAGAAGGGAAGAAGAGAAGAAGTGTCTTCAAGGGTGAAGCAGAATTGGTGTGGGTCCAGTCTGTGTTAGCCGGAGTGGGAGCCTAGGTGAAGTGGAGTAGCCGGGCACATCCCCACTAGAGGAAACAACAAGGAAAGATTTCCCCGGACAGGAATTGTGACCGTGCGCTACAAAATCCGTGCATTGAGCTGTCTGTGAAACTCTGTGCAATAAAGATGTCATTTGGTTTATCTGATCCCTGCCTGAAGAGTCTTCCTGCATCTGAAAGTATGCTCTTTTCCACCACACTCTGCCCCACAGAACAATCCCCTGTCCCAATAGTGACGGCGGAGCCGGGGGTTGGCCTGAAAGAAAAAGGGGCCATGACTACAAACCCCCGAGGCACCCCTGGCACCCCGCTACATTGATACAGTACTAATTTCACTGTGGATAATGACACAATCTTACCAGCTTCCGCCAGCATCTTCACATGGTCTTTTGCTTTTGTTCTTGGCTTGATATGCACATGTCTGACCAAAGCACATTCATCTCTAGTTCCCAGAGCCCATCTCCTTCCTGAGTGGTATGATAGCTGGACATTCCCATCTTGTTTTTACTTGCATATAATTGTTTGTACAGATGAACAAAGCATCTTCAAGTATCTGGGAATTGCACCCAAGGATGAACCAAACTTGTGCAAGTCCATAATTCTGTTTCTGAGATCTTGGCCGGGTTCTTTTGACTTTCCCATGATGCTACACAAAGAAGCAGTGTGATTCAGGTGTGCATTAAAATACATCCACAGGTGTGCCTCTAATTAGCTCAGATGTTGCCAAAGAACCTATTAGAAGCTTCTAAAGACATCATCATATGGGCTGTCTCATATTGTTTAAAGGCCTAATACTCTTAATGTATGTAAACTTTTGACTTTGCAGAAAGTAATAAAAATGCCTTAAAACATTGTTTCTCTTTCATTATTCTGGCATTTGGCAAATATAAATAATTTGTAATCCTAATTTAACTAAACAGGAAAGATTTATTCTTATTTCATGTCAGATAGTGAAAAAGACATGTAAATGTGTCTTTTTAGACAGTGTATGTTAACTTTTGGTTTCAACTGTGTATGTAACTCTTCAGATTTTGTGTTATACCTTGCCTGATGAAGAGACCTCAGTAGTCTTGAACGTTTGCCACGTGTAACCAACTTTTCAGTTAGACATTAAATGGTATCAACCACTAAGGACACTCAACTTTGATTATTTTCCAATTACTGTCTCAGGCCTGAAACACACTTCCGTTAAAAACACGCACATGCCGCGAGACACGTATTTACCCTGCGTGTTGCGTGTGGTAAGTACGTGTCTCAGGTACGTGCGATAGCACACGTAGAACCGGTAATTTGCATACTCACGTGGTCCGCGCTGCTGTCCGTGGTGCTGATCTTTGGTCTCCAGCCCTGCCGTCTCCCCACTGCTGCTGCTGCCGGCCGCAGTGAAGTGAATATTAAATGAGCATAATGAGCGGCGATCGGCAGTGAGTGGCAGCAGCGGCAGTGACAGGAGGGCTGGTGAAGGTGAGTAAATTTTTTTTTCACTGACACGTGTTTCTCTGGCGCGTGTCACATGGGACCGCATCCACACTACATCCGTGTGGTACGGGTGCGGGCCGTGTAACACCCGTGCTGCCGGAGAAAACGTGGACATGTCAGCATGTAGAAAAACGCACACACGTAGAAACGCACACGGACACACGTTCCGTGCGGTTTTATCTGTGTGTGCCTGCATTGGTGTACGTGTATCCGTGCCGCCGGGACGTGCAAAAAATGGCAAACACGTACCGGCGGCACGGATGTGTGTCGGAGGCCTCAAACGGTAATAAGATATATTTTTCCTGTAGGAACTCTCATTCGCGATAATTGGCCAGTGTAAATCCAGATTTACATTCTAACAAGGCTTGAAGTGATCCTGGTTTACTGAGCCTAAAGAACTTGAAAATGGATGCAGGATTCATTCCAAAACAATCAAAACAGTCACTCAGTAGAAACAAAGAAGAGTATAAACAGAAATGTTAATTGTATGGCACCTGAAGGCACTTTTTTTGGACTCTGGGAAACCACCCCTTAACTTCAAAGCATGTTCCGTTTTATCTTTTTCCTTTCATATTCACTGTAAATCTAAATGAAAGACTGTGCTTTTGAAGTGGAGATATTTTGGAGTGCTGACAATCCACGAACTATAGAATGACCCAGGCAGTAGAATTGCATAGGGAAGTGTTCTATTGCCATCATAACAATACAAATGTACTTTCTGTTAGTTACTTAGAACTGGTTTGACAATCATAGACCATGTTCGCACAGGTCCCATGCAGTTGGGAAAAGATGAGAAGATAAGAAGTACAAAACTTCCATTTATACATGTCTCCTTTCAGGCTGTAAATTCACCGTGGGCTGAAAACTTCTATGTGAAAGATATATGATTTAGTATAATATGGTTGTAGTACAGTGGAACCTTGGTTTACGAGAACAATCCGTTCTGGGACTGTGCTTGTAAACCAAGTTACTCATCTAGCAAAGCAAGATTTCCCATAGGAAATAATTACAATACAGACAATTCAATCCACAACTTGTTCAATGTCCCATCCTGGTCCCCTATTGTGCCATTCCACACATGCACAAACACACACAAACACTCACAAACACTCATAAACACACACGCACACACACACATATTATGCTCACCTTACCTTCCGTTCCATTGCCGGCCTCCCGGTTCTTGTAGTCCACCGGTACAGGATGTGTATCGGGTAACAGTCGCGACCGATGCCGGACCTTCCGCTGCCAGCATACTGACGTCAAAGGCATGAGCCGCTTCCACTGTCAGTGCGCGGCCTTTGAGTAGCGGCTGACAGCGGACGTTCCTCCATCGTCGCGATGGTTACCCGATACACATCCTGTACCACCAAACTACAAGAACCGGGAGGCAGGCGATGGAACGGAAGGTAAGGTGAGCATACTATTTGTGTGTACGTGTGTGTTTGTGAGTGTTTGTGCGTGTTTGTGTGGACTGCAAGAGCGGGTCAGAGCGCGGTGAAAGTACGGAACCGGAAGTGTGTGCGGTATTTGCTCGTACAGCAAAACTTGCTCGTAAACTGTGTTACAAACTTACAGCAAGCTTTGTGCTCGTATAGTGAAATGCTCGCACACCGGGTTACTCGAAAACCGAGATTCTACTGTATTTGTCTTCTCTATTATAAAGGATTAGATACTTGCTGCCCAAACTGTTAAGAATTAAAGACTGAATTTTGGTATATTTTTTCACTTTTCTATATTTTTCGTTTGCACAATTCAGAATGTACTTTTATCAAGCTTATTTTACCCTTCTTCTTTTACAGTATCTTGCTGCTTTGTGTTTATGGGATAATCACTTAAGAACAACTATTTTCTTGTCTTGTATCCAATAAATGTATAGCATGTATTCAGAGTGCTTTATGTATTGTTCACAGCTAACACCTGTATCTATAATATTGAATGGGGCTGTTCACATGATTTTAATGAACTGAGAGGTTGAGGCAAAATCGCAGATACATGTCTGATATTGATCCGAGTGCTGGATAAAAATTAGCAAAGCAAGTCTATGGATCTTTGGAAGAATCTGCCAACATCCGGATGCAATCCTATTGCAGGCTGATTTTCACAAACTGTAACATTAGAGAAAGCGGATATTTTACATGCAAGAAAAACTGATGAAAATCACACCAAATCCTAATGAAAATCAGACCAAACTGATGAAAATGTAATATATAAAGCTGAGTGTATGTGTGTATGTATGTATGTCCGCTAAAGGAATCCGCACCGTCGCATTTACAATCACAAAATTTTGCACAAATGCCTCAGAGACAGATTGAGAGACAGACAGAGAGACAGGGAAAGAGATAGACAGGGAAAGATACAGACAGACAGAGGCAGACTGGGAAAGAGACAGAGATAGACAGGGAAAGAGACAGACAAACATAGACAGACAGACAGAGACAGACAGAGAAAGACAGGGAAAGAGGCAGACAGAGGCAGACAGGGAAAGAGAGAGACAGATAGAGAGAGACAAACAGACAGAGATAGGGAAATAGACAGACAGGGAAAGAGACAGACACACAGAGACAGACACACAGAGACAGCCAGACAGACACACAGACCTAGAGATAGAGAGAGACAGACAGAGAGACTGAAACAGAGACAGACATAGAGACAGACCAAAACAGACACTGGTAGCGATAGAGACAGACAGAAAGAGACAGACGCAAACAGACACACAGATAGACAGACAGAGACAGACAGGGAAAGAGACAGACAGAGAGAGACAGACAAATAGACACAGAGACAGACCAAGACAGAGAGAGACAGACAGATAGAGATAGACAGAAACAGAGAGAGACAGATAGAGAGAGAGACAGTCATAGACAGACAAAGAGATACAAAGATAGACAGGGAAAGACAGAGAGACAGGCAGGCAAATAGACAGAGAGACAGACAGAGAAAGAGAGAAACAGATAGAGAAAGACAGAGACAAAGAGATACAGAGACAGACAGGGAAAGAGACAGACAGAGAGGCAGACAGTGAAAGAGACAGACAGACAGAGACTGACAGGCCAAGAGACAGAGACACACATAGAGGTAGAGAGACAGACAAAGACAGAGAGAGACACAGTAGTGTCTTCTGTTACACTGAAGTGGTTTGCTCACTAAACCCAAATGATGCGTAGGAAAAAGTTGCTATGCAGACTATCGGTATACTGACTATTTTTTTAAAAACGTAATTGCAATAATTACATAAGTAACTACTGTATATTTGACCATGTATACTTTTTTAATAATTGATGTATAAATTAGATGTAAAAAGTGAACATATGGATGACAACTGGCACTATGGCCATATTAAAAATTGTCTATTTTTCATCTTGAAAAAAACAGATGATTTTTGTTATAGCCATCTGAAACCAGACTCAACTGAAGAACTTTTCCAAGACCTTGCTTAAATCGGTTATCTATGTTCAGGAACAGTGGACTCTAAAAGCCGTAAATATCCAAAAAATGCAAACTCAGTAGGTACCTGGCCTCCCTGGTTCCACCGATGCCAGTCCGCCACTGCTCCATCTACTCCAGTACAGCCGCTGAGCTCAGTGATTAGTTACAACAGTGGTACACACTGTCAATATCATACCACAGTTGTAGCGAAAATACTGATATTGGAATAATGGTGGAGAGCCATCACTGGACCCAGAAAGGGGGAAAACCTGCTGCATCTGTTGTTTTAGTTATGTTACAGTGTTTGGGGTACACTGTCCTGAAAGTGGAAAATCCCTTTAACAATTAGGTCATCTCTTCCTCCCTATGATGTCAAGAGTAGACGACAGAGCTGTTTCTTCTCTGCTTTGCTCTATCTATGGGGCGTCACTGCCGACATTATGTTTATTGATAAGCGGATTCATGCTGCATTAGGCTCAGCCGGCCATCAATCAATATGCCATTGGTGGTGACTTGATGCCCCATCAACAGAGCAGAGTGGAAGAGAAGGAACTTCTCTTTCAATGTAAGATTATAGGGAGCAGAAGAATCGTTGGGATCAGTGGTCCATGAGTGCTCTGAACAGGGAGAGATCTCTGCAGGGCAGCTTAAGCAGGTAATTAGCAACTAGCTGATAAGTGCTTATCCACATAGGAAAAAAAAACACGTTAAGTAATCCGTTTTACTATCTGTTAAGGCTGCAGCTTCTCAGAGCTGTGTGGTGTCCAGGGCAGAGGACACCAGCCATAATGCAGAAGATACTATGTAGTCATAGTCAGTGCTTTATATAGCTGGTATTCTCAATAGTGTTGGTTGATTTTGCTATATAAACCATTATTATACAGGCTAAGCACATAACTAATACCTATATACTGTAGTTATTGTTCTTAACCTCTATGTAGAATGACCAACAAATGTAATTGAGCTCTGTTCTAGGAACTAGCTTTACTTGTTATCGACACCTTAATGGGCAAGGATCATCAGCTTCTCTTTTGTGTGAAAAATAGGCCAAGGTGTTAACTTCCAGGGGATAAACAAATGGTGTTTTTTTTTAGGAATGTCACCAACATTCCTTTAGGAAGCACTCTTAGGCCTACTCGATTTTTGGCATTCTGATAAATTTCTTGAGTTCATTGCATTGCAGGTAATCATATAATATTACACAGATGTTGTATATGGCGTTTTTCAATGGACACCGTATTTTTGAACATCGTTTCCTCTAAACTATGCATTCTAGAAATGGTAGTGTTAAAACATATCAGTCAGCTTAGAGGGAACATTGTGAAGTTTCTGCAGCACTTTGGCTGGCACTACACTGCGACATAGGCCGTGACATGACAAGACTTCTACCAAGCTGCACCAATCCTCTGGAATGCTCTTCCCTAAGAAGTTAGGACGAACCACAACTTACTCGGCTTCAGACGTTCCCTAAAAATACATCTTTTTAAGGTGGCCTATCACAGTCCCTAGCCAAACTAAATTAACATAGTCCCTCCACAACTTCTCAGAACATAACTCCCCGTCACACTCTACCTCACCCAAAAGCATCTCAAAGTTTTGGCTGACTGGTTCAGGCAGCATTTATTTATCCCCATTTCCTTGAGATGGCTGGATTGTCATTGTAAATAAGCACTTGTACCTTGTCCCCCCTCACCTCATTGTACATTGTAAGCTCTCACGAGCAGGGTTGTCTCTTTTTTCTCTAATTATTGTATTTTCTATAACTGTTACTTGTTTGTATATGAACCTCCTGAATTGTAAAGAGCTGTGGAATATGTTGGCACTATAGAAATAAAGATTTTTTATTATTATTATTATTGTTATTATATTATAGTGACATAAGTCATGGAGCCAATGATTGCTATAAGTCACTTCATAGTATAGTGCAAATTAATGTGGTCTAATTGTTATATGCATAGTACTGACAGGCAAGTCGCAAAAACTCAATAGGAGCTGACTTTTTCTGACTTAGGCTACTTTCACACTTGCATTGTTTTGAATCCGTCACAATCAGTTGTGTGACTGATGCAACAGATGCGTTGCAGATAGTGGCACAAGTGATGTGACTGATGCTGCAAAACAACGATTCTTTGTTTTATTTTATTTTTTACTGTTTTACTGGCGGCAGGCTATTGTGAACGATCAGCTGATCACGCGGCGGCCGGCCGACGGGTGATCAGCTGATCGTTCACAAAAGCCGCCGCCGGCCGATCAGCTGATCGTTCGGCCACCAAGAGAGAGAGAGAAACATTGATTTCAATAATTAAAAATAAGAGCTGAGCATGCGCAGTGAAAAAAAAATTATTCCGCCGCTCAAAAAACGCTACATGCTGCATTCCTGCCGCCCAACGGTCAGTCGTTCCACAACTGATCCATCACGTGGCGGATGCAACGCAGGCACATTAGTCGCAATGCGTCGTCAATACAAGTCTATGGGAAATAGCGTAAGCTGTTAACAGATTGCGCTGTTTTCCAAAGCGGCAGAGTAGTAGGATCTTGTCATTGTACTACTAGGAAAGTTTAGGGGTGTAAGGCAGTTCGACATTGACAAGACACACCTGCCCACACTGTAACACCACCAAATGCTCATCTGGTGACGACATTGTCTGATGCAAAGCGCTCTCCTTGACATCTACTAGCATCATTAGTGGCCATCATTTCGGCTCAGTGTGAATCAATTTTCCATAAGTGAACTGTACTGAGGCCCAATGTTCACTCGTCCAGCAAGACAATAACGCTTGTGCTTGGTGGTGTGGTCAGGTATCCTTGCAGGCATTTAGAATGCAGACCACACTGATGTAAACTGTTTCAAATGGTCTCGCATGACACTTGGGTGATTCTCACCTCCCTTCTATGTGCCTGGAGTTGTGTGGCATTCATTATCCGGTTCCAAACAGCATTGTTCACAATGTAGCAGTCATCAGTGTGGGATGTGGCCAAAGGACATCAACTTCTATTCCTTTTTGTCACTCTTCCAGTCTCTCTGTATCTCTTTTGCAACCTGCTGATGACACTCTGTGACACTAAGTTCAGTGGCCACTTCTGTCTGAGAACATCATGCTTGAAGCCTCTCAACAGCGAGGTGCTGTTGATCAATTGTTAGACGTCATCTTGGTCCCATGATGTCAAAATGTGAACAGCATGATGAGGAGGACTGTTTAAAAACAATTCATTGATCAAACACCTGCTGTAAAATTTGCTGTTAAGCTCCCTTTTAGAGAACAGCAAGCTGTGCAAAATGTACTGAAACATTGAACAGTTGGATATGGGCAATCAAAAGTTTAGAGAAGCTTACATTAAGTTCACCTGAAAATGATAAAGGGCAATTTAGGATCATCCTGAAATTTCACCCAAAAGCCAAATATCCTTACCTTTTTGCAAGTAGCGTATTTTATAATGTATTAGCACACAACAGTGTTCTGTCTCATGAATTCTTACCAGTTTCTCAAGTGACTCACCATACACCATCAACTGTAAACCAAGGGACTCACTAATATTGTCCTGTACATTTAATCTGTAAGAAAACTTGCATTTATTAGTTGGATGCAAAGGGAGTGGGTTGCTTATAGTAAATAGAGTGCCTTGAAAAAGTATTCATACCTCATTAACTCTTCACAATTTGTCACATTAAACCCACAATCTTAAATGTAGTTATTCGGATTTTATGTAATATACCAACACTAAGTAGCAAGTATCCATAAAGGAATTGATACATGTTTTTTAATTATTTAAAAAATATATATGTTAAAATTGTGAAGTGCATTTGTATTCATTCCCCGAGTCAATACATTGTAGGACCACCTTTAGATGCAATTACAGCTGCAAGTCTTTGGGATGTGTCTGTCCCAGCTTTGCACATGTAGAAGCTGACATTTTTGCCCATTCTTCTTTGCAAAATAGCTCTAGCTCTGTAAGATTGGATAGAAGCATCTGTGACCAGCAATTTTCAAGTGTTGCCACAAATTTTCAATCGGATTTAGGTATGGACTAGGCCATTCACACACAGGAATACACTTTGATCTAAACCATTCCGTTGTAGCTCTGGTAGTCTGTGTGCCGCCCCTGGAGCGATCGAACAGCTCGGATCCGGGGTCTGCTGTGGCCCGAGGGTCTCCAGACCCGGGTGCTTGTGACCACTCAAATGCAAAGGGGTATGTTTATAGGGGGTAAGAGTTCGTGACACCACCAGTGGTTCGCGGTAAGGGGAGTACCGCCACTGTCGATGGGAGTACCCGGGGAAGATGGAGCGGGGTAGCCAGATGACGTTCCCTCCAGGGGTAGGGGAGGCCCCGGGACTCTGGATGGTGAGATGCTGGTTGAAGGGGAGTGGAGCGCTGGTTGGAAGCAGGGGAGGACCATGTACTCACTCAGGCAGGATTGGTGATGATGCGACCTCAAAGCAGACTCTGCCAACAAGGTAAACCAAGTCTCTGGGTGCCGCTGCCCTCTTGAGGGAGCTTGTCCGGGTATCTGTCCCCTATAGTACTGCCGGATGGTCTGAAGCCTGCCTCCGTGCACAAATTAGAAGTGTTCTGGTGTCCAGTTGGCGTAAAGCTGTCCGGGCCCCGCTCCCTACTTGTTGGTTGTGGAGCTGTGCTCTCAAGGGCTCACGCTTGGGATTTCTGTGGGCTGCGTGGATTGGAAAGCCCTATCCCCCTCGTTGCGCTAGTGCCCCTGATCTCTGAGCTTCTTGGGGACAGTCCATAAAGTCACTATCCTCCGCAGGTTAATTGCCGGGTTGCCTGAAGCTACTCTCCGACCTTGGGTCCTGTACCCCGCTTTCGGTCCCGGACCGGTTATTAGACTCGAGCTGCTGACTAGAGTTGAGCGCGGTTCGTGGTTCGTGGTTCTCCAGTTCGCGGCTCGAGTGATTTTGGGGCATGTTCTAGATCGAACTAGAACTCGAGCTTTTTGCAAAAGCTCGGTAGTTCTAGAAACGTTCGAGAACGGTTCTAGCAGCCAAAAAACAGCTAAATCATAGCTTGGTTTCTGCTGTAATAGTGTAAGTCACTCTGTGAATCAAACTATTATCACATTTCAGTGTATAGTGTGCGTGAACAGCGCCTTCAGATCACTGCTGTTTCTATAATGGCGATCGCCATTTTTTTTTTTTTTTTTCCTTGTCTTCCTTCCCTAAGCGCGCGCGTCTTGTGGGGCGGGCCAGCATGTCAGCCAATCCCAGACACACACACAGCTAAGTGGACTTTGAGCCAGAGAAGCAACGGCATGTGTGATAGGATCTGCATGTCACATGTCCCTGCATTATAAAACCGGACATTTTCTTCACGGACGCCATTATCTGCCTTCTGCGTCTTTGGTGTCAGACATCACTGTCGCAGCTCCGTCTTCCTGAGTCCTATAGCCGATACAGCTGTATGCGCTGCATACACAGCGTTAGACAGCTTAGGGAGAGCACTTTATAGCAGTCCTTTTAAGGGCTCCAACCGGCAGGGTCAGAGAGCCATAGGTGACAGGTCCTGCAAACAGCAACAGCGTCTGTGTAGCCCAGGTCAGGGATTTCCTACCTGCATTTCACCATTAGGAGGGAATAGAAAGGCAGTCTTCCATTCCTCTACCCAGAGCACCACAATCCTGCCACTGTACCCTCTTGTCCTCTGCACACTCCAACTGATAACTAAGCCATTATACTAGCAAACACTCAGTGTACCTAGTGGCATCCTATACGTGGCTATTGGACTTTGCTATAGTCCCACTAGTGCAAAGACATTTGCAGAGCGCGTCTGCCTGCGTTGCACACTACAACTCATTCTAACCAAGCCATTATACTAGCAAACACTCAGTGTACCTAGTGGCATCCTATACGTGGCTATTGGACTTTGCTATAGTCCCACTAGTGCAAAGACATTTGCAGAGCGCGTCTGCCTGCGTTGCACACTACAACTCATTCTAACCAAGCCATTATACTAGCAAACACTCAGTGTACCTAGTGGCATCCTATACGTGGCTATTGGACTTTGCTATAGTCCCACTAGTGCAAAGACATTTGCAGAGCGCGTCTGCCTGCGTTGCACACTACAACTCATTCTAACCAAGCCATTATACTAGCAAACACTCAGTGTACCTAGTGGCATCCTATACGTGGCTATTGGACTTTGCTATAGTCCCACTAGTGCAAAGACATTTGCAGAGCGCGTCTGCCTGCGTTGCACACTACAACTCATTCTAACCAAGCCATTATACTAGCAAACACTCAGTGTACCTAGTGGCATCCTATACGTGGCTATTGGACTTTGCTATAGTCCCACTAGTGCAAAGACATTTGCAGAGCGCGTCTGCCTGCGTTGCACACTACAACTCATTCTAACCAAGCCATTATACTAGCAAACACTCAGTGTACCTAGTGGCATCCTATACGTGGCTATTGGACTTTGCTATAGTCCCACTAGTGCAAAGACATTTGCAGAGCGCGTCTGCCTGCGTTGCACACTACAACTCATTCTAACCAAGCCATTATACTAGCAAACACTCAGTGTACCTAGTGGCATCCTATACGTGGCTATTGGACTTTGCTATAGTCCCACTAGTGCAAAGACATTTGCAGAGCGCGTCTGCCTGCGTTGCACACTACAACTCATTCTAACCAAGCCATTATACTAGCAAACACTCAGTGTACCTAGTGGCATCCTATACGTGGCTATTGGACTTTGCTATAGTCCCACTAGTGCAAAGACATTTGCAGAGCGCGTCTGCCTGCGTTGCACACTACAACTCATTCTAACCAAGCCATTATACTAGCAAACACTCAGTGTACCTAGTGGCATCCTATACGTGGCTATTGGACTTTGCTATAGTCCCACTAGTGCAAAGACATTTGCAGAGCGCGTCTGCCTGCGTTGCACACTACAACTCATTCTAACCAAGCCATTATACTAGCAAACACTCAGTGTACCTAGTGGCATCCTATACGTGGCTATTGGACTTTGCTATAGTCCCACTAGTGCAAAGACATTTGCAGAGCGCGTCTGCCTGCGTTGCACACTACAACTCATTCTAACCAAGCCATTATACTAGCAAACACTCAGTGTACCTAGTGGCATCCTATACGTGGCTATTGGACTTTGCTATAGTCCCACTAGTGCAAAGACATTTGCAGAGCGCGTCTGCCTGCGTTGCACACTACAACTCATTCTAACCAAGCCATTATACTAGCAAACACTCAGTGTACCTAGTGGCATCCTATACGTGGCTATTGGACTTTGCTATAGTCCCACTAGTGCAAAGACATTTGCAGAGCGCGTCTGCCTGCGTTGCACACTACAACTCATTCTAACCAAGCCATTATACTAGCAAACACTCAGTGTACCTAGTGGCATCCTATACGTGGCTATTGGACTTTGCTATAGTCCCACTAGTGCAAAGACATTTGCAGAGCGCGTCTGCCTGCGTTGCACACTACAACTCATTCTAACCAAGCCATTATACTAGCAAACACTCAGTGTACCTAGTGGCATCCTATACGTGGCTATTGGACTTTGCTATAGTCCCACTAGTGCAAAGACATTTGCAGAGCGCGTCTGCCTGCGTTGCACACTACAACTCATTCTAACCAAGCCATTATACTAGCAAACACTCAGTGTACCTAGTGGCATCCTATACGTGGCTATTGGACTTTGCTATAGTCCCACTAGTGCAAAGACATTTGCAGCACGTCTGCCTGCGTTGCACACTCCAACTAATTATAACTAAGTTGCATTGTCAGGGATATTTATTCTTTATTATTCTGCTGTTAATAAAGCTAGACCACCACTGCAATCTTCACCACCTCTCAATTTTTACTACCACATTTTCAGTCCACAATCTTGTCGCAATCAACATGAGTGGCAAAATGACAGATGCTGGTGGAAAGGGGAAGAGGCGTGGTGGAAAAGGCAAAAAAGGTTTTGTCCGTGGGGAAGGTGGCAAAGCTCCATTATCATCTGCTGAAGATAGACCATCTACCAGCAAAAGTAAGATGTCTACTACTTACCGTGGACAATCCGATGTGCTCCCTTTTTTACGGACACGAACAACAGGAAGAAAGGTAGATGATGGGCAAAAAAGGAAAATGCTTGAATGGATCTCAAGTGGTCCAACAAGTGCCCTCTCAGCCACTTCAAGTACCGCATCCAAAAAACACCAGTCCTCTGAGTTGTCATCCCAATCACACTTGATTTCTCCCAGCTCTGAAGTCTCCATCAGCCCTGCACAGTATGGTGGAACTGAGATGGCTGAGTCTGCAGAGCTGTTCAGTCACACTATAGCCTGGGAATCAGAGGTCTGCTCCCAAGCTACAGTGAGTACAGAACAGGAAATGGTCTGCAGTGATGCCCAGAACCTTTGTGACTCAGATTCAGGCCGTGAGGACCAAGTTTCTGAGCATAATGTTGACCCTTTGTCACAAACTGTAACACCTGTGGTTATAGACAATGAGGAACATACTGATGAAGATGAGACGCAGATACCCGATTGGGATGACAACTTAAATATTCCGTCAGGGCAAGAAGAGGCTCGGTCTGAGGGGGAGGGGAGTGCAAACACAACAATTGATGATGACGTTCTAGATCCCACCTACTGTCAACCCCCAGTCAGGCACTCGAGGAGGTCAACAGAGGCGGTGGAGGAGGATGCAACCGACGACGAAGTTACCTTGCGCCTTCCTGGACAGAGTCGGAGCACTGGTAGCACGTCTACAACTGCATCCTCAGCCACCACTCTGCCTATGAGCATTATTCGGGGTGGATCAACAGGTCGCATGGCCTCTAAGCCTTGCCTAGCCTGGTCCTTTTTTCACATCGAAAAAGATCGCCCAACTCATGTGATATGTAACATTTGTCATGATTCTCTTAGTAGAGGTCAAAAGCTCAGCAGTTTGACAACTTCTTCCATGAATCGTCACATGAATAAATATCATAAGTCCCGGTGGGAAGCTCACCGTGCTGCAATGCGGCCTAGCGGAGCGAACCATCCACCGCCCGCCCCTTCCACTGCATCCGCGCGCTCTTCATCTTCTAGGACTGTGGGGACAGCTGCCACACCTGTTTTTCCACGCAAAACTTCCACCACTGTAACCGCAACAGGCAGTTTGCTTGTAAGGTCGTCAGTTGGTTTGGAAGGGGAAACAAGTGAGTGTGTACAGCTCTCTCAGACATCGATAGCACCAACGTTGGATGAAGGCAACATCATGTCTCCGCCTGCACTTTCCTCACAAACCTGCATTTTTCCAGGGACACCCTACTCAACACCGTCTACACACAGCAGCCAGATCTCTGTCCCTCAGATGTGGTCAAATAAAAGGCCACTTCCTCCGACCCATGACAAAGCTAAGAGGTTGACTCTATCCCTCTGTAAGCTGTTGGCTACCGAAATGCTGCCTTTCCGCCTAGTGGACACACAGGATTTTAGAGACCTTATGTCTGTCGCTGTGCCCCAGTACCAGATGCCTAGTCGCCACTACTTCTCTAAGAAAGGTGTGCCCGCGCTACACCAGCATGTCGCACACAACATCACCGCTTCCTTGAGAAACTCTGTGTGTGAACGGGTGCATTTCACCACCGATACTTGGACCAGTAAGCATGGACAGGGACGTTACATGTCGCTGACTGGGCACTGGGTAACTATGGTGATAGATGGTGAAGGGTCTGCTGCACAAGTCTTGCCGTCCCCACGACTTGTGTGTCAATCCTCTGTCTGTCCAAGTTCCGCCACTGCTTCTGCATCCTCCACCTCATCTGGGTCCTCCACCTCCGCCCCAAGCCTGCCTGGTCAGGCCACCAGCGTTCTCACTGCGCAGAAGGAATCACGCACCCCTCATTACTATGCTGGCAGCAGAGCGCAACGGCATCAGGCGGTCTTTAGCTTGACATGTCTTGGTAATAAGAGTCACACAGCTGAGGAGTTGTGGTCAGCTTTGCGGTCCGAGTTTAATAAATGGTTGTCTCCACTCAAACTGCAGCCTGGTAAGGCCGTGTGCGACAATGCTGCAAACCTGGGTGCGGCACTTCGCCTGGGCAAGGTGACACACGTACCTTGTATGGCTCACGTGTTGAACCTTGTCGTGCAGCAATTTTTAACACACTATCCCGGCCTAGATGGCCTTCTGAACAGGGCACGAAAACTGTCAGCTCACTTCCGCCGTTCAAGCGCCGCAGCAGAGCGACTTGCATCGCTCCAGAAGTCTTTCGGCCTGCCGGTTCATCGCCTGAAATGCGATGTGGCGACACGCTGGAATTCAACTCTCCACATGTTACAGCGACTGTGGCAGCACCGCAGAGCCCTGGTGCAATACGTCATGACGTATAGCCTGGGCCAACGAGATGCAGAGGTGGGGCAGATCACCCTGATGGAGTGGTCTCAGATCAAGGACCTATGCACCCTTCTGCACAGTTTCGACATGGTGACGAATATGTTTAGCTCTGACAATGCCATTATCAGCATGACGATTCCAGTCATTTACATGCTGGAGCACACGCTAAACACTATTCGGAGTCAGGGGGTGGGACAACATGAAGGGGAGGAACTACAGGAGGATTCATATGCGCAAGGGACAACAACATCACGAAGGTCCAGACGTTCATCATCACCAACGCAGCAGGCATGGGACCATGGGGGACAGGGATCGACAAGGGCGCATAGTAGCAGGCGAAATGTTGAGCAAGGTGCAGGAGAACATGAAGAAATGGAGGACGAACTGTCCATGGACATGGAAGACTCAGCGGATGAGGGAGACCTTGGTCAAATTTCAGTTGAAAGAGGTTGGGGTCAGATGTCAGAGGAAGAAAGAACGGGTAGCACCTCTATGCCACAAACACAGCATGGACTTGGTCCGCATGGCTGCGCAAGACACATGAGTGCCTTTTTGTTGCACTACCTCCAACATGACAGTCGTATTGTCAAAATTAGAAGTGATGATGACTACTGGATTGCCACACTATTAGATCCCCGGTACAAGTCCAAATTTTGTGACATAATTCCAGCCATAGAAAGGGACGCACGTATGCAGGAGTATCAGCAGAAGCTGTTACTAGATCTTAGCTCGGCTTTTCCACCAAACAACCGTGCAGGTGCAGGGAGTGAATCTCCCAGTTGTAACTTGACAAACATGGGACGGTCTCGTCATCTTCAACAGTCTACCCGTACCAGTAGGACCTTTTCTGGTGCCGGTAACAGCAATTTTATGGAATCTTTTCATAATTTTTTTAGACCCTCTTTTGCAAGGCCACCAGAGACAACAAGTCTGACACATAGTCAACGGCTGGAGAGGATGATACAGGAGTATCTCCAAATGAACATCGATGCCATGACTGTGCAACTGGAGCCTTGCTCCTTTTGGGCTTCAAACCTACAAAAATGGCCAGAGCTCGCAACTTACGCCTTGGAGATTTTGTCGTGTCCAGCTGCCAGCGTTGTCTCTGAACGTGTATTCAGTGCTGCTGGGTGTGTGCTGACAGATAAGCGCACGCGTCTGTCCAGTGACAATGTGGACAGACTGACGTTCATCAAAATGAACAAGTCATGGATCCAGAAGGAATTTACTACCCCTGTGTCATCCTGGGGAGAGTAAATGCTTGTGGATTTGGAATGTGCTTGATGCAAATCAAAACATCCTGTTTGCAACTAGGGCCCAAGTGCTGCCACTGATGGGGTGGGTGTCTGTGTGGCCCAATTTTTGGAAAAAAGGGAGACTCCGCTTGGAGTAACCCTTGCTTGCTGTGTTTTTAAAAGAAGCCAAGATGAACAGAGCTGGGATCAGGAAAGACTTTGCTACCTACCCCGGTGTCATCCTGGGGACGGCTAAGAATAGCGTATTTTTGAATGTGCTTGATGCAAATCAAAACATCCTGTTTGCAACTAGGGCCCAAGTGCTGCCACTGATGGGGTGGGTGTCTGTGTGGCCCAATTTTTGGAAAAAAGGGAGACTCCGCTTGGAGTAACCCTTGCTTACATTGTTTTTAAAAGAAGCCAAGATGAACAAGTCATGGGTCAGCAAAGACTTTGCTACCTACCCCGGTGTCATCCTGGGGACGGCTAAGAATAGCGTATTTTTGAATGTGCTTGATGCAAATCAAAACATCCTGTTTGCAACTAGGGCCCAAGTGCTGCCACTGATGGGGTGGGTGTCTGTGTGGCCCAATTTTTGGAAAAAAGGGAGACTCCGCTTGGAGTAACCCTTGCTTGCTGTGTTTTTAAAAGAAGCCAAGATGAACAGAGCTGGGATCAGGAAAGACTTTGCTACCTACCCCGGTGTCATCCTGGGGACGGATAAGAATGGCGTATTTTTGAATGTGCTTGATGCAAATCTAGCTGTGAAGTGTACAACTGGGGCACAACTGCTGCCACTGAATGGGTGGGTGTGTGTGGGGCCCAATTTTTGGAAAAAAGGGGAGACTCCGCTTGGAGTAACCCTTGCTTACATTGTTTTTAAAAGAAGCCAAGATGAACAAGTCATGGGTCAGCAAAGACTTTGCTACCTACCCCAGTGTCATCCTGGGGACGGCTAAGAATAGCGTATTTTTGAATGTGCTTGATGCAAATCAAAACATCCTGTTTGCAACTAGGGCCCAAGTGCTGCCACTGATGGGGTGGGTGTCTGTGTGGCCCAATTTTTGGAAAAAAAGGGAGACTCCGCTTGGAGTAACCCTTGCTTACATTGTTTTTAAAAGAAGCCAAGATGAACAGAGCTGGGATCAGGAAAGACTTTGCTACCTACCCCGGTGTCATCCTGGGGACGGATAAGAATGGCGTATTTTGGAATGTGCTTGATGCAAATCTAGCTGTGAAGTGTACAACTGGGGCACAACTGCTGCCACTGAATGGGTGGGTGTGTGGGGCCCAATTTTGGGAAAAAAAGGGAGACTCCGCTTGGAGTAACCCTTGCTTGCTGTGTTTTTAAAAGAAGCCAAGATGAACAGAGCTGGGATCAGGAAAGACTTTATCTACCTACCCCGGTGTCATACTGGGGACGGATAAGAATGGCGTATTTTGGAATGTGCTTGATGCAAATCTAGCTGTGAAGTGTACAACTGGGGCACAACTGCTGCCACTGAATGGGTGGGTGTGTGGGGCCCAATTTTTGGAAAAAAAGGGAGACTCCGCTTGGAGTAACCCTTGCTTGCTGTGTTTTTAAAAGAAGCCAAGATGAACAGAGCTGGGATCAGGAAAGACTTTGCTACCTACCCCGGTGTCATCCTGGGGACGGATAAGAATGGCGTATTTTTGAATGTGCTTGATGCAAATCTAGCTGTGAAGTGTACAACTGGGGCACAACTGCTGCCACTGAATGGGTGGGTGTGTGTGGGGCCCAATTTTTGGAAAAAAGGGGAGACTCCGCTTGGAGTAACCCTTGCTTACATTGTTTTTAAAAGAAGCCAAGATGAACAAGTCATGGGTCAGCAAAGACTTTGCTACCTACCCCAGTGTCATCCTGGGGACGGCTAAGAATAGCGTATTTTTGAATGTGCTTGATGCAAATCAAAACATCCTGTTTGCAACTAGGGCCCAAGTGCTGCCACTGATGGGGTGGGTGTCTGTGTGGCCCAATTTTTGGAAAAAAAGGGAGACTCCGCTTGGAGTAACCCTTGCTTACATTGTTTTTAAAAGAAGCCAAGATGAACAGAGCTGGGATCAGGAAAGACTTTGCTACCTACCCCGGTGTCATCCTGGGGACGGATAAGAATGGCGTATTTTGGAATGTGCTTGATGCAAATCTAGCTGTGAAGTGTACAACTGGGGCACAACTGCTGCCACTGAATGGGTGGGTGTGTGGGGCCCAATTTTGGGAAAAAAAGGGAGACTCCGCTTGGAGTAACCCTTGCTTGCTGTGTTTTTAAAAGAAGCCAAGATGAACAGAGCTGGGATCAGGAAAGACTTTATCTACCTACCCCGGTGTCATACTGGGGACGGATAAGAATGGCGTATTTTGGAATGTGCTTGATGCAAATCTAGCTGTGAAGTGTACAACTGGGGCACAACTGCTGCCACTGAATGGGTGGGTGTGTGGGGCCCAATTTTTGGAAAAAAAGGGAGACTCCGCTTGGAGTAACCCTTGCTTGCTGTGTTTTTAAAAGAAGCCAAGATGAACAGAGCTGGGATCAGGAAAGACTTTGCTACCTACCCCGGTGTCATCCTGGGGACGGATAAGAATGGCGTATTTTTGAATGTGCTTGATGCAAATCTAGCTGTGAAGTGTACAACTGGGGCACAACTGCTGCCACTGAATGGGTGGGTGTGTGTGGGGCCCAATTTTTGGAAAAAAGGGGAGACTCCGCTTGGAGTAACCCTTGCTTACATTGTTTTTAAAAGAAGCCAAGATGAACAAGTCATGGGTCAGCAAAGACTTTGCTACCTACCCCAGTGTCATCCTGGGGACGGCTAAGAATAGCGTATTTTTGAATGTGCTTGATGCAAATCAAAACATCCTGTTTGCAACTAGGGCCCAAGTGCTGCCACTGATGGGGTGGGTGTCTGTGTAGCCCAATTTTTGGAAAAAAAGGGAGACTCCGCTTGGAGTAACCCTTGCTTACATTGTTTTTAAAAGAAGCCAAGATGAACAGAGCTGGGATCAGGAAAGACTTTGCTACCTACCCCGGTGTCATCCTGGGGACGGATAAGAATGGCGTATTTTGGAATGTGCTTGATGCAAATCTAGCTGTGAAGTGTACAACTGGGGCACAACTGCTGCCACTGAATGGGTGGGTGTGTGGGGCCCAATTTTGGGAAAAAAAGGGAGACTCCGCTTGGAGTAACCCTTGCTTGCTGTGTTTTTAAAAGAAGCCAAGATGAACAGAGCTGGGATCAGGAAAGACTTTATCTACCTACCCCGGTGTCATACTGGGGACGGATAAGAATGGCGTATTTTGGAATGTGCTTGATGCAAATCTAGCTGTGAAGTGTACAACTGGGGCACAACTGCTGCCACTGAATGGGTGGGTGTGTGGGGCCCAATTTTTGGAAAAAAAGGGAGACTCCGCTTGGAGTAACCCTTGCTTGCTGTGTTTTTAAAAGAAGCCAAGATGAACAGAGCTGGGATCAGGAAAGACTTTGCTACCTACCCCGGTGTCATCCTGGGGACGGATAAGAATGGCGTATTTTTGAATGTGCTTGATGCAAATCTAGCTGTGAAGTGTACAACTGGGGCACAACTGCTGCCACTGAATGGGTGGGTGTGTGTGGGGCCCAATTTTTGGAAAAAAGGGGAGACTCCGCTTGGAGTAACCCTTGCTTACATTGTTTTTAAAAGAAGCCAAGATGAACAAGTCATGGGTCAGCAAAGACTTTGCTACCTACCCTAGTGTCATCCTGGGGACGGCTAAGAATAGCGTATTTTTGAATGTGCTTGATGCAAATCAAAACATCCTGTTTGCAACTAGGGCCCAAGTGCTGCCACTGATGGGGTGGGTGTCTGTGTGGCCCAATTTTTGGAAAAAAAGGGAGACTCCGCTTGGAGTAACCCTTGCTTACATTGTTTTTAAAAGAAGCCAAGATGAACAGAGCTGGGATCAGGAAAGACTTTGCTACCTACCCCGGTGTCATCCTGGGGACGGATAAGAATGGCGTATTTTGGAATGTGCTTGATGCAAATCTAGCTGTGAAGTGTACAACTGGGGCACAACTGCTGCCACTGAATGGGTGGGTGTGTGGGGCCCAATTTTGGGAAAAAAAGGGAGACTCCGCTTGGAGTAACCCTTGCTTGCTGTGTTTTTAAAAGAAGCCAAGATGAACAGAGCTGGGATCAGGAAAGACTTTATCTACCTACCCCGGTGTCATACTGGGGACGGATAAGAATGGCGTATTTTGGAATGTGCTTGATGCAAATCTAGCTGTGAAGTGTACAACTGGGGCACAACTGCTGCCACTGAATGGGTGGGTGTGTGGGGCCCAATTTTTGGAAAAAAAGGGAGACTCCGCTTGGAGTAACCCTTGCTTGCTGTGTTTTTAAAAGAAGCCAAGATGAACAGAGCTGGGATCAGGAAAGACTTTGCTACCTACCCCGGTGTCATCCTGGGGACGGATAAGAATGGCGTATTTTTGAATGTGCTTGATGCAAATCTAGCTGTGAAGTGTACAACTGGGGCACAACTGCTGCCACTGAATGGGTGGGTGTGTGTGGGGCCCAATTTTTGGAAAAAAGGGGAGACTCCGCTTGGAGTAACCCTTGCTTACATTGTTTTTAAAAGAAGCCAAGATGAACAAGTCATGGGTCAGCAAAGACTTTGCTACCTACCCCAGTGTCATCCTGGGGACGGCTAAGAATAGCGTATTTTTGAATGTGCTTGATGCAAATCAAAACATCCTGTTTGCAACTAGGGCCCAAGTGCTGCCACTGATGGGGTGGGTGTCTGTGTGGCCCAATTTTTGGAAAAAAGGGAGACTCCGCTTGGAGTAACCCTTGCTTGCTGTGTTTTTAAAAGAAGCCAAGATGAACAGAGCTGGGATCAGGAAAGACTTTGCTACCTACCCCGGTGTCATCCTGTGGACGGCTAAGAATAGCGTATTTTTGAATGTGCTTGATGCAAATCAAAACATCCTGTTTGCAACTAGGGCCCAAGTGCTGCCACTGATGGGGTGGGTGTCTGTGTGGCCCAATTTTTGGAAAAAAGGGAGACTCCGCTTGGAGTAACCCTTGCTTGCTGTGTTTTTAAAAGAAGCCAAGATGAACAGAGCTGGGATCAGGAAAGACTTTGCTACCTACCCCGGTGTCATCCTGTGGACGGCTAAGAATAGCGTATTTTTGAATGTGCTTGATGCAAATCAAAACATCCTGTTTGCAACTAGGGCCCAAGTGCTGCCACTGATGGGGTGGGTGTCTGTGTGGCCCAATTTTTGGAAAAAAGGGAGACTCCGCTTGGAGTAACCCTTGCTTGCTGTGTTTTTAAAAGAAGCCAAGATGAACAGAGCTGGGATCAGGAAAGACTTTGCTACCTACCCCGGTGTCATCCTGGGGACGGTTAAGAATAGCGTATTTTTGAATGTGCTTGATGCAAATCTAGCTGTGAAGTGTACAACTGGGGCACAACTGCTGCCACTGAAGGGGTGGGTGTGTGTGGGGCCCAATTTTTGGAAAAAAGGGAGACTCCGCTTGGAGTAACCCTTGCTTGCTGTGTTTTTAAAAGAAGCCAAGATGAACAGAGCTGGGATCAGGAAAGACTTTGCTACCTACCCCGGTGTCATCCTGGGGACGGATAAGAATGGCGTATTTTTGAATGTGCTTGATGCAAATCTAGCTGTGAAGTGTACAACTGGGGCACAACTGCTGCCACTGAAGGGGTGGGTGTGTGGGGCCCAATTTTTGGAAAAAAGGGAGACTCCGCTTGGAGTCACCTTGCGGTGTTTTACATGACTTTAGAAGGGCGTGCCATGCCTATATCTGTGTGTCCTCCTCTTTTTCCTTGTCCAGCTGTTTTGTTTTCGCATGAGTACATGTCCTTGTCACTTTCCCATGTGTTTGTGTTGTGTTGTGAGTTGTTTGTCACCTTTTGGACACCTTTGAGGGTGTTTTCTAGGTGTTTTACTGTGTTTGTGATTGCCTGCCATTGTTTCCTATGGGCTCGAGTTCGGTTCGTCGAACGTTCGACGAGCCGAACTCGAGCCAGACCCCCCGTTCGGCGAACCGCCTCGAGCCGAACCGGGACCGGTTCGCTCATCTCTACTGCTGACAGTCCTCCAAGACCAGGTCTAGGCACCCAGCCTCAATACCCTGCAATCGGGTCTTAGACTCCTCTGGGCCCAGACCACCGTCTGCGACCCAACCTGTAACCCCCTGGGAGCCACACACTCCCAGCTCCTCACTTCTCGAGGTCTAACACTCAACTCTCTCTGTCTCCTTCTCTCCCACCAGTCTGCCTGACCCCTAGGGGGGCGGCCCTATTCCAGCTCAGCAGCCCACTGGTGTGTCTGACAGGGTGTGGTGTGAGGTGTGGTTGGGATTTAGATGCTGATGGAGGCAGTATCATAGGTTGGGAACCCAGAACCAAGAGGGGTTGAGCCCTGCAGTAAAGATCAGGAAATGCAGTACCCTGTGACGCCTTGACTAGTCCAGGGGCATCACATCTGTTTAGGGTCATTGTCCTACTGAGATGTGAACCTATGCCCCAGTTTCAAGCGATTTAGAGCCTCTAACAGGTTTTCTTCCAGGATTGCCCTGTATTTAGCTTCATTCATCTTCCCATCAACTTTGACCAACTTTCCTGTCCCTGCTGAAGAAAAGCTTCCCCACAGCATGATTCTGCCACCACAATTGATGGTGGGGATGTTGTTTTAATGGTTAAATGCCATGTAAGTTTTCCACCACACATAACATTTTGTATATAGCTCAAAAAGGTTTACTTGGGATGTGGGGGACACAGCTAGCACTGACAATAATAAATTTACTTTTTTATGACCTGTATTTAGTAATTATTTTTGTAATAGGGCTTATATTTCGAGCATCATTAAAAATCTTGAAAAATCATGCTAGGGATTATTTTCAAAGTAGGTCTTATTTTTGGGGAAACAGATTACTGTCATGTATCACATGCATCATTTTGAAGAATTTAGCCCCAAAAATGGCAACTAATACCACAAGACAAAAAAGGAAAGTGATGTGGTTAAAGTTTTGCTTCCTCATACTTTCTGACATCATCAAAACCTTATCTTGTAATTGTCACATAAGTGAATAGCTTGTTACATGAATACTTGGGAAAAAAATAATGACAATTCCTGGTCTTCTAATTTGATAACCTATTTACTAACTATGGATTGTCATATGCCATAGATGTGCTTTTTTCATTTTTTGACTCTCCCCCTTCTGCGAGACAAACTTTTTTTTATCCCTGTTTTGTTTTTCTCAACATAACCTTACAATGGTTTAGATATTTTTTTCTTTTTATTTCATGATTTTGTGATATATATATATATATGCAGTAATGTATTTGCTGTACTTATTTGTTATAAAAAACAGTTATAACTAAAGCTGGGTTCACACTAAGCGACAGCGACAACGACGTCGCTGTTACGTCACCATTTTCGGTGACGTAACAGCGACCTTGTAAGTTGCTGTTATGATCGCTGCTTAGCTGTCAAACACAGCAGAAGCAGCGATCATAACGTCGCTGTGCTACATGTTCAGAGAGCAGGGAGCCGCGCTTAGCGCTGGCTCCTTGCTCTCCTAGGTACAGCACACATCGGGTTAATTAACCCGATGTGTGCTGCAGCTACATGTCACAGTGCAGAGAGCAGGGAGCCGCGCACACTGCTTAGCGCTGGCTCCTTGCTCTCCTTGCTACAGTACACATCGGGTTAATTACCCGATGCGTACTGCAGCCACATGTCACAGTGCAGGAGCCGGCACTGGCAGCAAGAGCGGAGCCTGGTAACAAAGGTAAATATCGGGTAACCAGGGAAAGGTCTTCCCTTGGTTACCCGATGTTTACGCTGGTTACAGCTTACCGCAGCTGCCAGTGCCGGCTCCTGATCGCTTCATTTCGTCGCTCTCTCGCTGTCACACACAGCGATGTGTGTGTCACAGCGGGAGAGCGACGACCAAAAAATGAAGCTGGACATTCAGCAACGACCGGCGACCTCACAGCAGGGGCCAGGTCGTTGCTGGATGTTACACACAGCGACAGCGACGGGACGTCGCTGCAACGTCACAGAAAATGGTGACGTAGCAGCGACGTCGTTGTCGTCGTCGTTATGTGTGACACCAGCTTTAGTTATTTGTCTATTGACCAAGTTCTGCAAAGGCTGATTTTTTTCAAGAAGAATTTATGTATTTAGGTTTTTTATTGTGTTTACCTTGGGGATTAAATAACATGATAATTTTATAGTCTAGTTGATTGACCAGCGAATACCAATTTAATGAATATTTTTATTTTTTGTTTTCAATATTTTCACACATTTTATTAATTTATTTTTGGCTTTTTTATTAGTCCCTGTAGAGGATTTGAACCTGTTTGAGTTTGATCACTCATGTAATACAGTTTCAATCAGGTTCCCCAAAACAAATTAGGTTTCTTAGAAAAATGTAAGAACTTTCTGTTGTTTGCAATAAACCAATAAAACAAGAATAATTAAATATCTTAAGACAACTAGTATAACAAATAGTTTCTCTAAATTTATCACAAAATGTTAGTTTTAACTACTAATGCACTGTCAGAATTATTCCACCACGTCATGACAGAATTTTTTTTAACCAAGCCTTGGTGGACTTTGAGGGACACTAAAAAACACTGGCCTGTTAAAAAATCCAATGACTGCCAATCTGTAGCTTCCTCACAGAAAGCATGTGGGTTGAATAATGTTGATTACAACTGTAACGACCCCTGCATCTGGTTAACCACTTAGATATTAAGGTCAATAGCCAAACTGGTGTCTAAAGCCACATGCACACATTGAGTATTTGATGAGTTTTTCACCTCAGTATTTCTGGCCAAAACCAGGAGTGGATAAAAAATACAGAAGTGGTGACGTGTTTCTATTATCCTTTCTTCTGCTGCACCCCTGATTTTAGGTTACAAATACTGAGGTAGGAACTCACCAAATGCTCAATGTGTGCACCTTGCCTAAGTAGCTTAGCAGCCAGGATTGGGCATGTTTGTTCCACCCATTGAAGCTGAGAACATAGCGCTGACGTCCACTGGTAGAGATTACATTCTCTGAAGATGGTATGGGCTTTACTCCAGAGCCTTTGCTATCCAAAAGACATATCTGTGTTCAAAATTGTAATAAATCACTTGAAAAATTATAAGGCCCAGCAACTGCTATATCTATTACAATGAGGAAAGTGTAGCATGTGGCGGGGAGGTACTCATGGGCAAGGCATTGACATCGGATGCCCCGGCATGCTACATAAAAAGAGTGGTCCTGGCTGGGACTTGTGTTGTGTGGGCTGTGAACCCATGCAAGATGCATGTTGCCTTTGACGCCAACTGGCCAGGACCAAATGACGATTTTTCACACGGAGACCAACAGTTAATTTTAAGCAACAGTACTTTACTCAACAGTTCATCTTCAGAAGCAACTTTACACACCAGATAGTGGGCACATATCTTCCAGCACACTTCAATTGTACAACACACTTTCAGATACAGTCACAGTTCAAACTGGGTTGCATCCGATCTTACTGGTCCTGTGAGATCCAGCGCAGCCCAGTACAACACAACAGCAGAGTTTGTGATAGTCATAAACTTCCCTTTCTATGGCTCCCCGTCTCTTCAAATGCTTCGGGAGAGTCCGCTAGAGTAAGCCGACTTCATTCACACAACAGTTATGATTAACCCATTACCATGACAGTTATAGGGGCCTGGCCACTAGAGTAATTTCCTCCAGCTTCCTTAAATTGTCTAAGCCACCTTCACTCACTTGCCACTTAGTATTAACCCGTTACCTAGATGGTTAGAGGCTTGGCCACTAAATTCATGTCCTCTGGCTCCACTTATCTGGGACTGCTTCATTCCAGGGTCATCTTTAGCCTCTACTTGTTCTCGTTCTGTGTCTTGGTCAACACTCAAGGATCACGCTATGTTTCAGTTTCCTTTCTCCATTTGCCACAAGTCACCCACTGCATATGACCTTCACAACCTACAGACTATCCATCCGTATCTCTTGCTCACTGGATCTCTATAAATGCTTCTAGAATTAACCATCTCTTTCCCTATCAACTAATCCCTTCCATTGGGGGCTAGTCCCAATTCTTAACAATCTCTTACTTTATAGTCTGGTAACTTCCTATACAAGTGCTATGCAATACATTAGAACATATAACCTTACTGTGCATAATACCTTACACTACATTACAATATATACATTATCATCACAGTTCACAAAAGATGCATGACACAATTAAACTTACATTACAAGACAATACAATAGCGTGATTGGTGTCTTCAAGGGAAGTAATGCAATAGTACCCAGTTCACTTCCTTATAAAAGCACTGAGAACATTTTACAAATATAAACTGTATATATTCTCATTGCAAAATGTGATTACAGTGCCTACAAGTAGTATTCAACCCCCTGCAGATTTAACAGGTTTACACATTCGGAATTAACCTGGCATTGTGACATTTGGACTGTAGATCAGCCTGGAAGTGTGAAATGCACTGCAGCAAAAAAGAATGTTATTTCTTTTTTTATTTTTTTTTTTTTAAATTGTGAAAAGTTTATTCAGAGGGTCATTTATTATTCAACCCTTCAAACCACCAGAATTCTGTTTGGTTCCCCTAAAGTATTAAGAAGTATTTCAGGCACAAAGAACAATGAGCTTCACATGTTTGGATTAATGATCTCTTTTTCCAGCCTTTTCTGACTAATTAAGACCCTCCCCAAACTTGTGAACAGCACTCATACTTGGTCAACATGGGAAAGACAAAGGAGCATTCCAAGGCCATCAGAGACAAGATCGTGGAGGGTCACAAGGCTGGCAAGGGGTACAAAACCCTTTCCAAGGAGTTGGGCCTACCTGTCTCCACTGTTGGGAGCATCATCTGGAAGTGGAAGGCTTATGGAACTACTGTTAGCCTTCCACGGCCTGGACAGCCTTTGAAAGTTTCCACCCGTGCCGAGGCCAGGCTTGTCCGAAGAGTCAAGGCTAACCCAAGGACAACAAGGAAGGAGCTCCGGGAAGATCTCATGGCAGTGGGGACATTGGTTTCAGTCAATACCATAAGTAACGTACTGCACCGCAATGGTCTCCGTTCCAGGCGAGCCCGTAAGGCACCTTTACTTTCAAAGCGTCATGTCAAGGCTCATCTACAGTTTGCTCATGATCACTTGGAGGACTCTGAGACAGACTGGTTCAAGGTTCTCTGGTCTGATGAGACCAAGATCGAGATCTTTGGTGCCAACCACACACGTGACATTTGGAGACTGGATGGCACTGCATACGACCCCAAGAATACCATCCCTACAGTCAAGCATGGTGGTGGCAGCATCATGCTGTGAGGCTGTTTCTCAGCCAAGGGGCCTGGCCATCTGGTCCGCATCCATGGGAAGATGGATAGCACGGCCTACCTGGAGATTTTGGCCAAGAACCTCCGCTCCTCCATCAAGGATCTTAAGATGGGTCGACATTTCATCTTCCAACAAGACAACGACCCAAAGCACACAGCCAAGAAAACTAAGGCCTGGTTCAAGAGGGAAAAAATCAAGGTGTTGCAGTGGCCTAGTCAGTCTCCTGACCTTAACCCAATTGAAAACTTGTGGAAGGAGCTCAAGATTAAAGTCCATATGAGACACCCAAAGAACCTAGATAACTTGGAGAAGATCTGCATGGAGGAGTGGGCCAAGATAACTCCAGAGACCTGTGCCGGCCTGATCAGGTCTTATAAAAGACGATTATTAGCTGTAATTGCAAACAAGGGTTATTCCACAAAATATTAAACCTAGGGGTTGAATAATAATTGACCCACACTTTTATGTTGAAAATTTATTAAAATTTAACTGAGCAACATAACTTGTTGGTTTGTAAGATTTATGCATCTGTTAATAAATCCTGCTCTTGTTTGAAGTTTGCAGGCTCTAACTTATTTGCATCTTATCAAACCTGCTAAATCTGCAGGGGGTTGAATACTACTTGTAAGCACTGTAAATGTATGGCTATCAATCTATCATCTATCTATCTATGAGAAAATGATGACTAGAATGAGAATGACCAGAGGGGTTAAGCAAGGAGAGATTTCTCGAGCGTTAAGTATGTTAATACTCTAAATGCAATCCCTCTGTAGAATGCAGACAGGGTAACTTTTACTAAACTAATCCATACAGTAGTGTGACTGCCATTCTCTGTGCCATCTGTAACCTTCAAACGTGTGCTAATCCCTCTAATGCAGCAGAATCCAGCACATATATATATAGACCCATGTTATAGTTTATTAATGCGAAATAATAATGATGATGAGATAACAAGACTACTGTGATGTGAAATATAATATCTCAGTTGTAGTCTTTATGTCTATATGATGATGTGATTATAGGAAACATCACAAGACTTTGTGTGATTGCAGCTGTTAGACATAGCCTTTGTCAAAGCTAAAAGATGGATGAGTAGTATTCATTAAAGGTCGTTTGGATTAAGTGTTGTAAGTAATCTGGAAGATGGATAGTGACTTAATACTAACTGCACTGATGACATAACCTAGAACGAAAAACAAAAACATCAGCCCATGGTCAGATTTTGTTGTTTCATTATATATGGCATAAGCGCCATAAAAAATCACGACACATATGTTGAATATATGCATAGGCCATATGTCCCAAACATCTTAGCCAAAAAGTGTTCATTTGACATATGCCATGTTGGTATACTAGAATAAGAACAAAAAAAGAGCCACATAAGTAATAGCAACAACTCAAAACTGATAAAACAAGATATTCTTTGGGTTTTATCATGTTGGTATACTGTTGTGCAGAAACGTTTTAGGCAGGTGTGAAAAAAATAGTCTATAAACAATACTTGATCAGCTCACCAGATCCAAAGTTCATTCAGAGTCCTGCAGGATAAGGTGTGGTGCTTGGACAAAGATCTCTGGGCCAACTCCCAGGTAACACAGACTAGTATACTTAACTCCCAAGTGTCCGGCATCCAACAAGAATATGATATGAAGAGGACTGTTCACGCCATAAGGGTATTTTTCATAGCTTTTATTCACATTAAAAGCATCGCTGACACGTTACGAGCTGGCAGTAGCTCTTAGGATGCTACGACTAAGAGCTACTGCCAGCTCGAAATGCGTCAGCGATTCTTTTAATGTGAATAAAAGGTACGAAAAATATCCCTATGGTGTGAATGGTCCTCTTCATCTTATATTCTTCTTGGATGCCGGACACTTGAGAGTTAAGAATACTAATCTGTGAAAAAAAATTCCTGCAAACTAATTTGTTCAATGAAGGGCTAGAGAATGGTACAATCATAAATGTCTACCGGCACCAGCATGGTAAAGGTTCCTTGCAAGTTTGGGGATGCATTTCAGTACATGGGGTTGGTGATCAATGTTGTCCTCAGTGCTAAGAAATAAAGGCAGATACGTAACCATCATATAATACCATCAGGAAGGAGTCTGATTGGCTCCACATGTATTCTGCAGCAAAACAATGACCCCAAACATACAGCCAATGTTAATAACTATTTTCATTGTAAAGAAGCGATGACATGGCCCCCACAAAGCACTAATCTCAACATCATTGAGTCTGCCTTGAATTACATGAAGGGACAGGAGAACTTGTGCAGGCCTACATCCATAGAAGATCTGTGGTTAGTTCTCCAAGATGTTTAGAACAACCTTATTGCAAGTTAATTCAAATACTGTATGAAATGTACTTAGAAGAATGGATGATTTGTTTGTTGTTTTCAAGAGAAAAGTAGGTAACAGCAAATATTGATTTGATATCTCTTTTGTTCACTTTACATTTTGTAAAATTGATAAAAATAAACTATTAAAACGTCTATTTTTAAAAGCATGCTTACTTTGCAGTATTTTATCCACACCTGCCTAAAACATTAGCTTAGTACTGTATGTCAGCATAATTTTCTTATTTCTGCATAGATAAGCATTGTTTATTGCTAGTGGTGGGCAAGCACTAAAGCGTTTTTCCGGCACACCCTCCAAGATCTGCCAAGAGGTCTGGCCAAAGCAAGCAAAGAAGGGAGATATGGGTATTAGAGACAGAGAGAGAATGAAAGAGACCAGCCACAAGATTATCCTACCCCTGAAATACTCTGTACTGCGGGTGTAACTTGAACTTTCCAGCCTGTGAACTACTACAATATCTTGACATTTGTTTCCTGAAATACTCTGTGATGCTAGAAGACAATTCTTCTTCCATTGTCTAACACTCAATCTGTGACTAGCTACAAAATCTTACCCCTGAATACTCTGTGCTCCTGGTGGAACTTACACTTTGTAGCTTGTGACCTACTACAATATATTGACATTAATTTCCTGAAATTATCTGTGCTGCTTAAAGGCAATTATCCTTCCACTGTGTAACTCTCAGTCTGTCACCAGCCACAAGACTATCATACCCCTAAAATACTCAGTACTGCTGGTGGAACCTGCAATTTCCAGCTTGTGACCTATTACAATATTTTGACATTCCTATCCTGAAATCCTCTGTGCTTCTAGGGGGCCCTACCTCATTCACAGTGGAATGTTCCATCTGTGACCTACCACAACATCAGCTTACTGCTTTCTTGAAATTCTCTGTGTCTCTGACCTTCTATAATACTGTAACGTTCGTCTGCTCAATTAGTATGTGCTGCTGTGAGACCCTTCTTCTTTCACTATGAAACTCTCAGTCTATGACCTACTCTTTTTAATGACGGATAGATTTCAGCTGGTGTCCATGACTTTTTGCCCCTTTCTTCTTCATGTGTTTAAGGCTATGTGCCCACGTTGCGTTCTGTCCCTGCAGAAATTTCTGCAGCGATTTGAACAGCACAGGTGCGCTTCAAATTGCTGCAGAAACACTGCGTAATGAAAGCAGTGAAAAAGTCGATTTCATGCGCTCTGGATGCAGCCCCCACCATAGACAGAGTGGGAGCTGTATCCAAAGCACATGGAATAAGTGATATGTTGCTTTTTAGAACGCAGCGATTTGGCAGCATGCAAATCACTGCGTCTAAAATGCAACGTGCGCATGGATTATGCACAATCTTTATAGATTGTGCTGGGGACGCAGGACGCATGCAGTTACCCTGCAGTGCAATACGCACATGTGGGCACAGAGCCTAATAGTTTTTCCCTGTTATTTCTCATTATTACATATAACTTTATTTATAGACCCATATGGTTCAATTTATGTGCCTGTGTGAATTGGATGGGTTGTGATAAATTCATGTCAATAGCACTTTTAGAAATGTATTTACTTAGAAAATTGGTGTAGTGTTCAACACTTATGTCACCTGCTCTATGTCACATAGCATTTTTTTTTTACTGTATCGTGTGTCTAGGATAGCATAGTAAATAGTGATGGATGAGGTTGCTTGGCACTGCTCATTGGCACTTGATCGAGCATTAGGGTGTTTCATTGAGTAATAAGCAGTGCCGAGTATCGCATGGTGCTTGAGTGCTCGGGTTACAGTGAAGCAGCGTCTTTCAATGGTTGGAGATGCTGCACTGAATTTGGGAGAATAAACCTTGCTCAGCTAGACTCTTAGAGCTGCAGTACTGAAGAAGTCCTGTGTTAGTTTTCTCTTTCTTTTGCTCACTCTTACATCTTACTGTCTCTGCTCTACTACATCTGAATGCCTCTCTTAGGCCCCCTTCACACGTCCGTGATACACGTGCGTGTTTGGTCCGTTTCCGTATATACCGGAGACACGGCCAAACGTGCACCAATGTTAATCTATGATTGTGGTCACACGTGCGTTATTTCATTATGTCCGTGTGTGCGTGTCCGTGATCCGTATGTGTTTGCGTTTTACACGGATGCATGTCCGTTATCTGCACGGAGCACGCACACGTGGACACAATGAAAGTCTATGGGTATGTGCACACACGTTAGTAAACACGTATGCATCTACCTATAGTCCGTGTCCGTTTGGTGTTTTTATTTCTAGTGATGTCGGCTATTCTTTCTATTTCTGTGTATGTCGGTCAATCTCCCTGAGTCCGTCGGTCGGTCTCTCTGTCGGTCTCTCTGTCTGTCTGTCCCTCTCTCACAGTCTGTCGGTCAGTTTCCCCCCCTCTCTCATACTTACCGTTCCCCGATCTCCGGCACAGCGCTGCACGGCAGTCACACTGCTGCGGCGGCTTTTACTATTTTGAAAAAGCCGGCCGCTCATTAAACAATCTCCTATTCCCTGCTTTCCCCGCCCACCGGCGCCTATGATTGGTTGCAGTGAGACACGCGCCCACACTGAGTGACAGGTGCCTCACTGCACCCAATCACAGCAGCCGGTGGGCGTGTCTATACTGTGCAGTAAAATAAATAAATAAATAATTAAAAAAAAACGGCGTGCGGTCCCCCCCAATTTTAATGCCAGCCAGATAAAGCCATACGGCTGAAGGCTGGTATTCTCAGGATGGGGAGCTCCACGTTATGGGGAGCCCCCCACCCTAACAATATCAGTCAGCAGCCGCCCAGAATTGCCGCATACATTATATGCGACAGTTCTGGGGCTGTACCCGGCTCTTCCTGATTTGCCCTGGTGCTTTGGCAAATCAGGGTAATAAGGAGTTATTAGCAGCCCATAGCTGCCAATAAGTCCTAGATTAATCATGTCAGGCGTCTATGAGACACCCTCCATGATTAATCTGTAAATTACAGTAAATAAACACACACACCAGAAAAAATCCTTTATTAGAAATAAAAAACACACACATATACCCTGGTTCACCACTTTAATCAGCCCCAAAAAGCCCTCCATGTCCGGCGTCATCCAGGATGGTCCAGCGTTGCATCCAGCTCTGCTGCATGGAGGTGACAGGAGCTGCAGAAGACACCGCCGCTCCGGTCACCTCCACGCAGCTAATGAAGACAGCAGTGCGATCAGCTGAGCTGTCACTGAGGTTACCCGCTGTCACTGGATCCAGTGACAGCTCAGCTGATCGCACGGCTGTCTTCATTAGCTGCGTGGAGGTGACCGGAGCGGCGGTGTCTTCTGCAGCTCCTGTCACCTCCATGCAGCAGCGCTGGATGCGACGCTGGAGCATCCTGGAGTACGCCGGACATGGAGGGCTTTTTGGGGCTGATTAAATTGTTGAACCAGGGTATATGTGTGTGTTTTTTATTTCTAATAAAGGATTTTTTCTGGTGTGTGTGTGTTTATTTACTGTAATTTACAGATTAATCATGGAGGGTGCCTGACATGATTAATCTAGGACTTATTAGCAGCTATGGGCTGCCAATAACTCCTTATTACCCCGATTTGCCAAAGCACCAGGGCAAATCGGGAAGAGCCGGGTACAGCCCCAGAACTGTCGCATATAATGTATGCGGCAATTCTGGGCGGCTGCTGACTGATATTGTTAGGGTGGGGGGCTCCCCATAACGTGGAGTTCCCCATCCTGAGAATACCAGCCTTCAGCCGTATGGCTTTATCTGGCTGGCATTAAAATTGGGGGGGACCGCACGCCGTTTTTTTTTAATTATTTATTTATTTATTTTACTGCACAGTATAGACACGCCCACCGGCTGCTGTGATTGGGTGCAGTGAGGCACCTGTCACTCAGTGTGGGGGCGTGTCTCACTGCAACCAATCATAGGCGCCGGTGGGCGGGGAAAGCAGGGAATAGGAGATTGTTTAATGAGCGGCCGGCTTTTTCAAAATAGTAAAAGCCGCCGCAGCAGTGTGAATGCCGTGCAGGGCCGCGCCGGGGATCGAGGAACGGTGAGTATGAGAGAGGGGGGGAAACTTCAGTCACTCGGGGGATTAGCGGTCACCGGTGAATCCTTCACAGGTGACCGCTAATCAGTACTCGACACAGACAGAGCCGCGGTATGACAGTGAAGTCGGGTGAAGTTCACCCGAGTTCATTCTCATCGCGCAACTCTGTCTGCTGTCAGCCGACATTTATAAACGACATTGTGCATCACACACACGGACATTCCACACGGACATTCCACGTACACATACACGTTAATTCCAGACGCACACACGGACGTTCTACACACAAACACGGCTAGCATACGCAATTCACACAGATGCCACACGGACCATAAAAACGGACACAAAAACGGGACACGGACCCGAAAAAAGGCCCGTAACACACGTGCGTGTTTTTCACGGACGTGTGAAGGGGGCCTTAGATGTAGCAGAGCTGAGATGCTCAGATGTAGCAGAGACGTTCAGAGACACTACATCAGATGTAGCGTCTCTGACCATTTCTGCTCTGATACATCTGACCATCTTAGCTCTGCTACATCTGAGTGAGACAGTCAGAGGTAGCAGAGGAGAGACAGATGTAGCGTCTCTGATTGTCTCTTCTCTGCTACATTTTACCGTCTTAGCTTTTCTACATCTCACTGTCTCTGCTCTACTTGATCTGAGTGAGGCAGTCAGATGTTACAGAGCAAAGACTGATGGAGGGTCTCTGACCGTCTCTGCTCTGCTACATCTGACCTTACTCAGATGTAGCAGAGCAGAGATGGCCAGATGTAGAAGAGGAGAATCATAATCAAATGGTATAATGTCCTACGACGTTTTTCAAATTCTATGGTGCCTCGTTCTGAGATCAAGGCTCCATAGGTCACTCCCGGTTTGTGGCAGGCATGGAATTTCTCAGGAGCGTGAGAAATTCCGTACCTGCTGCTTATCGCGAGTGACCTATGGAGCCTTGGTCATAGGTCACTTACACTCAGCGTCAAACATGGAATTTCTCTCAGTCGTGAGAAATTCCATGCCTGCTGTTGACTGGGAGAGACCTATGGAGCCTCATTGTCAGAACGAGGCTGCATAGGATTTGATAGACGTCATGGGATATTATAACATTAGATTATGTCCGAGATTCAAGGATTTTTTTTATTTATTACATTGGTGAACAAGGGAGTTTGGTGAGTTTTTATTCAAATAAATTCTATAAACAAAGTACTGTAGTGCGCATGCGCGGGCATTCTTTGACCTTTCCTCGCACCTGAGCATTACAGTACTTTGCTCTGCCGGCAGCATGGCAGATCAAAGTGCGCATGCGTAGGAGAACAATGCACGCTCTCTGTGAATGATGCAGGACACATCATGCACATCGGGCTGGGCAGGAGGACAGCTATCGCACAAGATAGAGGAGGCATCAGACTGAGAGCAGTGACACCCATCAGACTGGATCGTCCCCTAGGTAATAAAGGTGATTTTTACGTTATACAGAGCAACCTGGGCTCTTATATACAGTATTCTAGAATGCTGTATATAAGGGGTTACTGGTGGTGGCCTCAGCGCATAAGGGAAAAACCTGGTGGCTGGTTCCCTTTAACAGAAGAATTGAAAGGTAATGATGTAATAAAAAAAAAAGCAAAAGTGATGGATGATGGTGAAACCATAAGTGGATTTCTATGTTCTTTTTGTCACTGTTATGAGGTCTTGATCTGTCACGGCCAGTTACTTCTGCCATCTGCATTGATCTTCGCAGACCGTGACTTCACATTTATAATCATTAGGCAGCAGTTTCCTGCATGGTCTGAAATGCCAATATTATAGCAAAAGGTGCTTCCTGAATCCTGAGTCTGCAGCTGGGAATCAGGGAGGAGGTCTTGTTTTTTCTATTGTGATGATGATTGAGGATTTGGGAGTTTTTCAAGACCCTGCTACAGCAAATAAATCCAAAACAATAAGGAGCAAAACAAATACACACTACTCTTGTCATTTCCAACAATGCTTCCTCTCCAAAAGTATGGGCTATAGTTATTGAAATGAAGGAAACTCTTAAGTACATTTCACCTGGATACATTTTAGTAGAGCGTCCAGCTGTCCCTACCTAATCTTTAGGGACATTTCTGGCTTTAAAGACATCCTCTGTAATTTTGGACCATTAAAAAAGTTTCTGTTTTCTGTTCTATTAGCAAACTGATGAAAATATCTGTCTTTTTAATAAAAATGGCATAGAAGGCTGTAATGAAGCAGTTTATGGGTCAGCCCCTGCAAAGGACTCACTCTGACTTTAAGGCTGTGTGCCCATGATCAGTGTTTGCAGCGTTTTGGATGTAACGTTTTTTCCCTGCGCCCAAAACGCTGTTTTGTACAGGACAAGCATGGTGGATGGGATTTCTATAGATCTCCTGCCCACTGTGCTTGTTTTTTCTGCAGCAAACACTGACCTGTGGTGCATCTTTCCAGACCGCAGCATGACAATTGGATGTGTGGGGCCCCGAGGTTCGGTGTCGGTGCAGCGGTGCATTACCTTCAGGGACTCCACGCGGCTGGATCTTGTCATAGGTAGGAAATCCTCTATTTTGATTGTCGTGACGCCACTCTCAGAATTGCGGTCAGTGGGGACCGCCACTGCAGGTTAGGGGTGCCTGGGGCTGATAGTAGGTGCAGTCAGTTGTAATAGCCTCCTGAGAGTGAGGCATGCCCCAGGGTCCCGTGTAGGTGTGTGGAACTACAAGTCGCAGAATGACTCACACGCACAAGCAGGATGTCTTTCAGGGATTTTACTCACTGATGGTGGCAGGGTGAGTAACCCGGGCGTAGCTGGGATGAACCAGGCTGGAACCAGGTGTCCTTCAGGCTGACTTATGAGGGTGGCTACCAACTCGCCTTCCTTAGCCCGTTGTGTTTTGGGGTAACCCCTGCTTGAAGCCCTGCTGGGGTCGCCCAGGGAAGTTGCTGGTGCCTCTCTCCCCTTCTTTTTGGCCCGTTTGCTTGTAGCCTGGACCAGGTCACTCCGGCTGCTTGCCTCCTGTGAGCTATGGGCCCTCACTTTGCTACATGGCTGCGGACTCTGTGGTGTTGTCTTGGGGGTGTAAAGTGCCCCCTCATGCAGGTTTGGCAAAGGACAGGTGGATCTATCCCTGCCCCGGGACCTGCTACCCGTTTGGGCCTGGTACCTCCCTGACAGTCTCCTTACTTTCCACTCCGTTGCTCTCTCTTTAGCTGTGTGTGGATTTCGGGCAGCACTACCAGGTGACCGTTCTCCCCCGTCGGTAGTCACTGCGCGTACGTTGTCAGAATTGTGTAGAGCTACAGGGTCTGCTTCTGCCCTCCCTGAACTTCACCACTCAACTGTCTTCGGCTCACTCTTCCCTCCTCTCCTGTTCTTGCCTACGTCACCTAGCAACCAGGCTCTCTACCACACCCCTCGAGTGGAGATGGAGGCTTCGCCCCCTCCTGGGATCCCCAGGGGTCCTCTCAACGGTAAATGTGGGAGACCTGATCACTATGCGCCTGTGTAGTCACACCTCGGTCAGCCTTCTGGATTACCTGTTTTGTACTGTCCCCAGCATGGGTGCAGTACTCAGTGGTGCCTGACCAGGTCAGGGGCGCCACATTCCCCCTTAGTTATCACCAGCACGTCCTCGGGCTGCAAGACAACATTTTAAAATGCGTAAAACAGTAAAACATGGTAAAACCTTTTAAAACCATCAGGTACCATACATCACCACCCTCCACCCACAAGTCCGTTAACCCACCCTAAACCCTCTCAGGCGGCAGGTCACCGGTTTCTTTTGGTAACCAGGTCTGGGCCATCAGCTTCCCCAGACCTTTCTTCCCATCTGCCTCTCCCGTTGGCCGCGCCTTCAGCCACTTCTGGCAGGATGTAGAGGCGGCTTTCATGGTCTGGTGGTTTCAGGGTATACCTGGCCTGGTGGAGCCGCGCCTTCAGCCACTTCTGGCAGGATGTAGAGGCGGCCTCCACAGTTGGTGCTGACCAGGTACCCTCTTTGTGGTGGAGAGCCAGGCCCCATAAACAGGCGTGCTCCCTGGTAGTGGTTGTACCTCTGGGGTAACTATAAACACTGCGAGAGTTTGTGGCTATAGCCAGTTCATAGCCTTAAGGTTCATAGGTTAGAATGCAAAAGGGTTTTCTCACATAAGTTCATGTGGGCACATGCTTGAACTTGTAAACGTTGCAAAACTGTACTTTAACTTGCTGTACTTCTTACTTTACTTTACATGGACTTTGCTCCTTCTTCCTCCTTACCAGGGCTTGGGCCTGTAGGGCTGCGGCACCTATTGCTTTCTCCATCTCTGTCATCATCTGTAGTGGTCTCATCAATGGGTTCTTTGTCTTTTCTTTCCTCTTCTTCTGTGTCTGTTTCTTTTTCTCTTTCTTTATCTTGTAGTGTTGAGACAGCAGGGTTACTGCAGGGATTTCTGGGGCATGGTGTAACATCTAGTGCGTACCATCCGCGTTCTCCTTGGTGCTTTGTAAATTCTACTGAATCTCCTATCTGTAGGTTTCTTCCTGGATGTCCTCTGGGCAAGTGGGCTCTAGCATCCCTTCTGTTCACAAAGATGCCCTCTTTTACACCAGGTGCTACTATAAAGCCATATCCAGACTTTAGATTGAAGTCTTCTACAACTCCTCGACAAAGTGGGCCTCTGACCTGCGATTTGGCTCTTCTCAAGGACCGCTTTTCCTCCAAGTCTCTGGCCGTGACCTCGTCCTTCTTCTCGGGAGACTGCTGTGCAGGTGGATCCCTTGTCCTGCTGTGGCGCCGTGTCCTGCGGGCTGGGTTCTGCCTGGCTGCCACCTCACCGCTTGCAGGCTCCCAGGTGATGTAACTGGACAGATCTTCCTCAGCGGAGGATGTCGGGCCCTCTTCATCCCAGCGGGAGTACGGCAGCATCTCTGGCTCTTGGACTGGCGCTGCATCCACTGCTGATGGCTTTGGGGTCAACTTCTCAGCTTCCTGGCCTCCCCTCCCCTTTAGTTCTTCTGGGCACTCCTCTTGTGGCAGCGCTAGGGATGGATTTTCATCAGCAGACCAGGGCGGGGGACTCTTTTGCATGAATGTTGCAGGAGTCTTCCTGTGAGTATGCGGAGGGAGCAGATACCGGTCCACCATCTCCTTTGGGAAGTGGGCCTCTAGATCAGCCTTCAGCTTCCAGTATTCGGGGTCCTCCCCCAGCAGGGACTTCCTAGCAGGGACTTCCTTGGGCTGGGGAGCGGTGTCTGCTCTGGCCTTGCAAGCCGGGGTAAATAGTTGTACGGTCTTGTCTTGGCGGGCCGAGCCTGGCGTGGCAGCGGCCTGGTCTTGGCGGGCCGAGCCTGGCGTGGCAGCGGCCTGGATTGGCGTCGCAGCTGCGATGGGATCTGTGCGGGCCGGGCTGGGCGCTTCTGCGGCCTGGATTGGCGTCGCAGCTGCAGCCGGTCCTTGGCGGGCCGCACCTGACGTGGCTGCGGCCTGGTTCAGCACCTCACTTGCGGCGCGGACGAGCGTCGCTGCTGCGGTGGGGTCTTGGCGGGCCGGGCCTAGCATGGCGGCGGCCTGGGTCAGCGTCACACCTGCGGCGTGGAGGAGGGTCGCGGCGGCAGCCGGATCTTTGCGGGCCGGGCTGGGCATCGTTGCGGCGGCCTGGGCTCGGCGGGCCGCACCTGGCGTGGCTGCGGCCTGATTCAGCGTTGCAGCGCCGGGCGCCTCTTCAGGGACCGCGGGCATGGCAGCAAGGGTCGGGGCACTCGCGCTGACAGGGGCAACACAGGACTCACCCATCGGTAACATCGTCGGGGCCTGAGTCGTCGCCGCTCGGTCTGGCACTCGTCGTGCGGTTCCCCTCTCGTAGGCCTGAACCGCCGCAGCCATCTCCTGCAGCTCCGCACGTCCCTCTCGGATCTGCTGCACGATCCTCGCTTCCAGTCGGTTACTGAACTGGGCAAGCTCCCAGGACCACCAGGCAGCGGAACCCGGCTCTGGGCTCCTATCTTCAGACGCCATCTTCACCACGTCGTCGCCGCTCTGCAGATCTTTTCTCAGCAGCAGACCTCCGACTCTTCCTTGCAGTCTCAGTGCCAGTTCCTTCACTGCCTTGAACTCTTCTCCCAACAGCAGGCTTATCAGTTTCTGCTCTGCCTTTTCCAGCAGCAGGCTTCTGGCTCCCTTTCCTTCCCGACGTCTCTGAACGCCTCCGCTCTCCTCACTTGCGAGAGCAGGACCCTTCAGGGGATCTCTGGGTAGCCACACCTCTTCGTGGGCGGTAACTTCTCCCAGCGCGGGCTGCTGTTGTTTTTCAGCGCGCTTTTCATGGTGGCAATATGGCGGCGCTTCCAATTTTCCAAGCGGACCGCCCAGGCACATAGTCACCTGTCTGAACAGGTCTAGTCCTTATCCTGTTCATGACGCCAGATGTGTGGGGCCCCGAGGTTCGGTGTCGGTGCAGCGGTGCATTACCTTCAGGGACTCCACGCGGCTGGATCTTGTCATAGGTAGGAAATCCTCTATTTTGATTGTCGTGACGCCACTCTCAGAATTGCGGTCAGTGGGGACCGCCACTGCAGGTTAGGGGTGCCTGGGGCTGATAGTAGGTGCAGTCAGTTGTAATAGCCTCCTGAGAGTGAGGCATGCCCCAGGGTCCCGTGTAGGTGTGTGGAACTACAAGTCGCAGAATGACTCACACGCACAAGCAGGATGTCTTTCAGGGATTTTACTCACTGATGGTGGCAGGGTGAGTAACCCGGGCATAGCTGGGATGAACCAGGCTGGAACCAGGTGTCCTTCAGGCTGACTTATGAGGGTGGCTACCAACTCGCCTTCCTTAGCCCGTTGTGTTTTGGGGTAACCCCTGCTTGAAGCCCTGCTGGGGTCGCCCAGGGAAGTTGCTGGTGCCTCTCTCCCCTTCTTTTTGGCCCGTTTGCTTGTAGCCTGGACCAGGTCACTCCGGCTGCTTGCCTCCTGTGAGCTATGGGCCCTCACTTTGCTACATGGCTGCGGACTCTGTGGTGTTGTCTTGGGGGTGTAAAGTGCCCCCTCATGCAGGTTTGGCAAAGGACAGGTGGATCTATCCCTGCCCCGGGACCTGCTACCCGTTTGGGCCTGGTACCTCCCTGACAGTCTCCTTACTTTCCACTCCGTTGCTCTCTCTTTAGCTGTGTGTGGATTTCGGGCAGCACTACCAGGTGACCGTTCTCCCCCGTCGGTAGTCACTGCGCGTACGTTGTCAGAATTGTGTAGAGCTACAGGGTCTGCTTCTGCCCTCCCTGAACTTCACCACTCAACTGTCTTCGGCTCACTCTTCCCTCCTCTCCTGTTCTTGCCTACGTCACCTAGCAACCAGGCTCTCTACCACACCCCTCGAGTGGAGATGGAGGCTTCGCCCCCTCCTGGGATCCCCAGGGGTCCTCTCAACGGTAAATGTGTGAGACCTGATCACTATGCGCCTGTGTAGTCACACCTCGGTCAGCCTTCTGGATTACCTGTTTTGTACTGACCCCAGCATGGGTGCAGTACTCAGTGGTGCCTGACCAGGTCAGGGGCGCCACATTTGCTGCGAATTCGCATGCGTCCTCCTTAGCGAGAACGCAGTGGGAGACCGCAGCGCACTGAACCCTGATCGTGGGTACAAGCAGCTGTGGTCTCCTGCATTTTCTTCGCGGCCCCACAGGTCAGGACCCATTGTATCCAGGACGCAGTGAGTCCTGATCGTGGGCACATACCCTAAGAAACAATGCTCATTTCTGATCTTTGTTCACTTGGACCAATCCAACCCATCTGCAGCTTGCTGTGTGTTGCTTTATTCGAGGTTGTTGTGGAGTGTGGAGCAGGACGTGGGGGAGAGATGGAAGTGAGGGGTGTGAGCACGCTCGCCTGTTAAGGAAAGACGGACCTGAAGTAGTGTCTGAAATTGCAAGACTGTTCAGATCAGACACCAAATTGCAAAACACAGTGCCTGGCTACCACAGTAACACCAAGCAGGACCATATCAGTGAGAAAGGGCTGCATAGCAGAGATGAGGTGGTGTGCTTCCAGCAAATGTAACCCAGAGAGAAACACAGCGCTGTGAGGCAAGCGACTCCTCAGCATCGGAAGCGAAACTACGCCTGTCCCTGCCCCAGAAAAGACTGAAACATTAGCCTCAAAGGAGAGGTCAACGCAGCTCAGCTACATTGTGACCAAGCAGAAGTTGGCAGTTTTTCTCCTCATCGCACCTTGAAAGATATAGTGGAATTTCTGGAGGAGATATGTGGGGAAATAGCTAGTGTGGGACATCTCCAGGCAAAGGTTTTCTACGTATGGGACATCTTCCGGCTAAGTTTTTCTACCAGCTGCAATGGTAAGAGGAAGGAGTCTTTCAATATGCCATGGCACTACAGGAAGTACTAGCTGAGAGAAAAAGAAAGAGGCAGATGAAATAAGCAGCATGGGACCTGTGGACAGGATACTACAAGAAAAATGTATTCTGGGACTCTACAGTACTCCCTTGAGGCAGATCCTGCATGGGAGTGGAACCTGCCTTAGGCGGGCTTTGCACGTTGCGACATCGCAAGCCGATGCTGCGATGTCGCACGCGATAGTCCCCGCCCCCGTCGCAGGTACGATATCGTGTGATAGCTGGCGTAGCGAAAATTATCGCTATGCCAGCTTTACATGCACTCACCTGCCCTGCGACCGTCGCTCTGGCCGGCGACCCGCCTCCTTCCTAAGGGGGCGGGTCGTGCGGCGTCATAGCGACGTCACACGGCAGGCGGCTAATAGCGGCGGAGGGGCGGAGATGAGCAGGATGTAAACATCCTGCCCACCTCCTTCCTTCCGCATATCCTACGGAAGCCGCGGTGACGCCGGTAGGAGATGTTCATCGCGCCTGCGACTTCACACACAGCGATGTGTGCTGCCGCAGGAGCGAGGAACAACATCGTACCGTCGCGTCAGCGTAATTATGGATTACGCCGACGCTGCACCGATGATACGATTACGACGATTTTGCGCTCGTTAATCGTATCATCTAGGCTTTACACACTACGATGTCGCATGCGATGCCGGATGTGCGTCACTTTCAATTTGACCCCACCGACATGGCACTTGCGATGTCGTAGTGTGCAAAGCCCGCCTTAGGCTTTCGGCAAATATTGATGGAGGCGGTGGCCCAAAGAAAAGAAGAAACCTATGGTTTTGGAGTGGTACGGACCCAGAACATCGCCACCCTCAGGGTACAAAGAATGAAAAGCCTCTGATCAAAGTAGTACAAGATCTGCAGGTTTCCCTGAATATTATGCAAGAGAAGTTGACTCAAATGGAAAAGCAGATGGGCACCTGCTCTGCCCCTGAGGCCACCTACCCAGCCTTACAATATCCCTATGGGGCCTCCCCCGACCCTGTACCTGAGGCTCTCCACTCAAGTTTGCCGTGCTCCTATGATCCTCTACTATGCATGTGTGGACCATTCCACCAAGTTCCTCAATATCCTCCACCAGTGGGCCCACTGCCTGAGCCTATTCATCCTGGACCCCAGCGTCCTCTACTGATGTCAGCAAGTCAGGTTTTAAGGGCGCATACCTCACACAAGCAAAGACAGTATATTTTTTCACCAGGCCTAAAGTGTGATTCTGGGATAAAATGGGGCTTATTCTCTTTCAGAATCACACACTGGGTGGGGAGAAAATGTATTTACGCCATTTACTATTTTTAAATTACTTTTTATCAGGGACATATCACAAGGTCGCTTGCACACAGACTTCAGCAGCATCCCAGTACTGGCCCCACTGCCTTCAGAACATTCAGCGCCGCCTCTCCAGCTCACTCAGGACATTCAGCTTTGCTCCTCCAGCTCCCTCAGGACGTTCAGTGCCACCCCTCCAACTCCCACAGGACATTTAGCGCCACCCCTCCAGCTCCCTCAGAACGTTCAGCACCGCGCTTCCATCTCCCTGTGGACGTTCCACACCACCCCTCCAGCTCCCTCAGGACATTCAGGGTTGCCGCTGTAGCTCCCTAAGGGCATTCAGCGCCACCCCTCCAGGACTTCATCAGTACTTCCAGACCTGCTCCTCCAGCTCCCTCTGTTCTTCCAGAGCTGCCCATCTAGCTCCCTCAGGAAGTTGAGTGTCGCCTCTCCAGCTGCCTCAGGACGTTCCATTCCACCCCTCCAGCGCCCTCAGGATGTTGATCACTGCCCCTCCAGCTCACTCAGGACGTTCAACGTCGCGCCTCCATCTCACTCAGCACGTTCCACGCCACCCCTCCAGCTCCCTCTGGACATAGTGCTGCCCCTGTATGTCACTCAAGATGTTCAGGGCTACCACTACAGTTCACTTAGGGTGCTCAGCGGCAGCCCTCCAGCTCTCTCAGAATGTTCAGCACCACCCCTCAAGCTCCATCAGTTCTTCCGGAGCAGCACCTGCAGCTCACTCATGATATTGAGTGCCATCTCTCCAGCTCCCACTGGAAGTTCTATTCCACCCCTCTAGCTCCCTAAGGACAGACAGTGGCACCCCTCCAGCTCCCTCAGGACGTTCAGCAACCACCCCTCCAGCACCCTCAGGAGTTCAGCGCTGCCTCTCCAGCGCCCTCTGGACATTCAGCGCTGCCACTCAGGCGCTCTCAAGATTGTCAGCACCACCCCTCCAGCTCCATCAGGATGTGTAGCACTACCACTCCAGCTCACACAAAACATTCAGCACTTCCCCTCAAGTGCCCTGAGGATGTTTGGCGCTGCCCCTCCAGCGCTCTCAGAACGTTCAGCACTGCCCCTCCTGTTAATCTAGGATGTTCAGCGCCACCCCTCCAGCTCAGAACACCCTACAACGCCCTTGGGAAGTTCAGAACTACTCTTGTATGGCCAACAGTGACAGAGCTTGTAATTCCAGTCTGTTTGTCTCTCCCTGTCCGCAGGCAGCACAGAGACGGCCTGTATGTGGACCGTGTGCCGCAGTATGTACAGTCGTGCTCTTTAACCTTTCATTAGTCAATATTAACTACTTAGTAGCATGTGAGGTAATATGGATAACTATAAAAGCACAAGTTCAGGCTTTCATATTGGTATATAATAGCCCACTTCTCTCAGTATATGCAATTTCAAAGGAAAACTGGAGAAAAAACAGTTTTTTTGCCGCGCTTGAAGACCACAGACATTGATGTCAAAACAGATGATTCTTTTTATTATTTCATTCCTACACGTTTCAGAGACCCCAACTGTCTCCTTCTTCAGGGAAAAGAACTTTACAGAAGCCAAGGAAGAGTCCTTTTATGACTTTTTTTTTTTTCCTTCCCTCCCCTTTTCATTGTTTCATAAAAGGACTCTTCCTTGGCTTCTGTAAAGTTCTTTTCCCTGAAGAAGGAGACAGTTGGGATCTCTGAAACGCATAGGAATGAAATAATAAAAAGAATCATCTGTTTTGACATCAATGTCTGTGGTCTTCAAGCGCGGCAAAAAAACTGTTTTTTCTCCAGTTTTCCTTTGACGTTCCACTTGTGCAACAGGGCTGCTGCTGGACCGCTCAGGCGCTCACTCTTTGCTGTTTAAGGAGTTGTGACTGGCACAACCCGATCAGGTGAGTGCATCACTTCTATATGATTTTGTCCAATATATCGGGTAAGACCCTATTGCGCCTTTTCTCTCCTATTTAGTATATGCAATTGGCAGGTTGATAATCGTTTATAAAGCCAGAATGCGTTGAGCTGATAATAGAGCCATATTGATAATATACTGTATATGTCATCAGATATAGTGGGGAAGACTCTGTCCCCCTTGTTTTGTTTCCCAGATTAAAATAACTGGCTTTGCTTTATATTATATTGTCTGATGACTCTGCCTATAATACAGCCATGCTGTGAATTCGAAGCGACGTGACATAAGTTATAAGTTGGATTGTTTTGATGACTTAACTTCTTCCACATCTTACAGGAATTTTTGTACTGTACTGATGATGCCGAACCTGACAGATGTTTTTTCTCTCCTATTCCCTTCTTGCATTAATCAGGATACTGAATTAAATAGTTTCAAACTGAGATGATTTATTCAGCATGCTATTAGGATCCCTACAGTCTCCTTCCCAGTGGGGTGTTCTCCTTCACCCACTGCCACCTGTGCTTCCTTCATCTGTATTGCTAATGTAGTCCAGAGTCTCATGTGTTCTTGTCATTTCAGACTTCCACAGCATGGGGGCATGGGAGGCCTATGGCCATCATCGTGAAGTCACCTCTACATGTTAGCTCCCTCACATTGTGCCTCATTATTTCCACACATTGCTTCCTATCGTACGTTTCTCACTGAGAATATACATCACCTTGTATTATGCACTAAAATAAAATTGGTGAATACAAAATTTGGCAGTCTAAGGCCCCCTTCACACGTCCGTGAAAAACATGCACGTGTGTTACAGGCCGTTTTTCGGGTCCGTGTCCCGTTTTTGTGTCCGTTTTTATGGTCCGTGTGGCACCTGTGTGAATTGCGTATGCTACCCGTGTTTGTGTGTAGAACGTCCGTGTGTGCGTGTGGAATTAACGTGTATGTGTCTGTGTAATGTCCGTGTGTGTGATGCACAATGTCGTTTATAAATGTCGGCTGACAGCAGACAGAGTTGCGCGATGAGAATGAACTCGGGTGAACTTCACCCGACTTCATCCTCATACCGCGGCTCTGTCTGTGTCGAGTACTGATTAGCGGTCACCTGTGAAGGATTCACCGGTGACCGCTAATCCCCCGAGTGACTAAAGTTTCCCCCCCTCTCTCATACTCACCGTTCCTCGATCCCCGGCGCGGCGCTGCACGGCATTCACACTGCTGCGGCGGCTTTTACTATTTTGAAAAAGCCGGCCGCTCATTAAACAATCTCCTATTCCCTGCTTTCCCCGCCCACCGGCGCCTATGATTGGTTGCAGTGAGACACGCCCCCACACTGAGTGACAGGTGCGTCACTGCACCCAATCACAGCAGCCAGTGGGCGTGTCTATACTGTGCAGTAAAATAACTAAATAAATAATTAAAAAAAAACGGCGTGCGGTCCCCCCCCAATTTTAATGCCAGCCAGATAAAGCCATACGGCTGAAGGCTGGTATTCTCAGGATGGGGAGCTCCACGTTATGGGGAGCCCCCCACCCTAACAATATCAGTCAGCAGCCGCCCAGAATTGCCGCATACATTATATGCGACAGTTCTGGGGCTGTACCCGGCTCTTCCCGATTTGCCCTGGTGCTTTGGCAAATCGGGGTAGTAAGGAGTTAATGGCAGCCCATAGCTGCCACTAAATCCTAGATTAATGATGTCAGGCGTCTCCCCGAGATTCCTTTCATGATTAATCTGTAAGTTACAGTAAATAAACACACACACCAGAAAAAATCCTTTATTAGAAATAAAAAACACAAACATATACCCTGGTTCAACAATTTAATCAGCCCGAAAAAGCCCTCCATGTCCGGCGTCATCCAGGATGGTCCAGCGTCGCATCCAGCTCTGCTGCATGGAGGTGACAGGAGCTGCAGAAGACACCACCGCTCCGGTCACCTCCACGCAGCAACTGAGGTGAGAAGCGCGATCAGCTGAGCTGTCACTGAGGTTACCCGCGGCCACCGCTGGATCCAGTAACAGCGGGTAACCTCAGTGACAGCTCAGCTGATCGCGCGGCTGTCTTCATTTGCCGCGTGGAGCTGTCGGGAGCGGCGGTGTCTTCTGCAGCTCCTGTCACCTCCATGTAGCAGAGCTGGATGCGACGCTGAACCATCCTGGATTGCGCAGGATATGGAGGGCTTTTTCGGGCTGATTAAATTGTTGAACCAGGGTATATGTGTGTGTTTTTTATTTCTAATAAAGGATTTTTTCTGGTGTGTGTGTGTGTTTATTTACTGTAATTTACAGATTAATCATGAAAGGAATCTCGGGGAGACGCCTGACATGATTAATCTAGGATTTAGTGGCAGCTATGGGCTGCCATTAACTCCTTATTACCCCCGATTTGCCAAAGCACCAGGGCAAATCGGGAAGAGCCGGGTACAGCCCCAGAACTGTCGCATATAATGTATGCGGCAATTCTGGGCGGCTGCTGACTGATATTGTTAAGGTGGGGGGCTCCCCATAACGTGGAGCTCCCCATCCTGAGAATACCAGCCTTCAGCCGTATGGCTTTATCTGGCTGGCATTAAAATTGGGGGGGACCGCACGCCGTTTTTTTTTAATTATTTATTTATTTATTTTACTGCACAGTATAGACACGCCCACCGGCTGCTGTGATTGGGTGCAGTGAGGCACCTGTGACTCAGTGTGGGGGCGTGTCTCACTGCAACCAATCATAGGCGCCGGTGGGCGGGGAAAGCAGGGAATAGGAGATTGTTTAATGAGCGGCCAGCTTTTTCAAAATAGTAAAAGCCGCCGCAGCAGTGTGAATGCCGTGCAGCGCCGCGCCGGTGATCGGGGAACGGTAAGTATGAGAGAGGGGGGGAAACTGACCGACAGACTGTGAGAGAGGGACAGAGAGACCGACAGAGAGACCGACCGACGGACTCAGGGAGATTGACCGACATACACAGAAATAGAAAGAATAGCCGACATCACTAGAAATAAAAACACCAAACGGACACGGACTATAGGTAGATGCATACGTGTTTACTAACGTGTGTGCACATACCCATAGACTTTCATTGTGTCCACGTGTGCGTGCTCCGTGCAGATAACGGACATGCATCCGTGCAAAACGCAAACACATACGGATCACGGACACGCACACACGGACATAATGAAATAACGCACGTGTGACCACAATCATAGATTAACATTGGTGCACGTTTGGCCGTGTCTCCGGTATATCCGGAAACGGACCAAACACGCACGTGTATCACGGACGTGTGAAGGGGGCCTAAAAGAAAGTTTGCTTTAACTATACTGTTTCCCTGAAAATAAGACATACCCCAAAAATAAGCCCTAGCATGATTTTTTCAGGATTTTGTGAGTATGCTTGCAGTACAATGTAGTACAAAATAAATGGTGGCATTCAAAATTACAACACAGTCACAAAAACAAGCCCTAACATGGCTACACTGCATTGCAAAAGTATTCACCCCCTTGGCATTTTTTTAGGGTTTTCATCAGTTTATGTAAAGAACATGCTTTCCACTGTGAACATTTGGTTTTCATTTCCTTGTGAAGCAAGCTACAAGTCGGACAAAATAACTGACAACTTTAGTGTGTATAACTGTGCACCCCATAAAGTCAGCACTTTGTAGAGCCTCCTTTTGCGTCAACTACAGTTGCAAGTCGCTTTGGATAAGTGTTACAGGGGACTGGCAGATTAGGACCAGGGGTATATATCCCAATCGCCAGTCGGGGCCCACCGTGCTCCAGATGGTAATGGAGCTGCTGGCACCCTGTGGGTTAGGCGGAGACTATAGAGCTGGATGGCTCTGAGATAACTCAAGGAACCGGTCACGTGTGTAGAGACATGACAGACCGGACGACAACCCAGTTAGCGTTTCGGTGGAGCGGACGCTACTCCGACCACGTGTGTAGCAACACGTCAGGCTGGATGGTAACCAGTTAGCGTTGACCGAGAAGACCGATTAGACAGCGCCCTGTCGGCCACGTGTGTAAGACACGTCAGGCCGAGCGGTCCTCCGATTAGCGTTTCTGGCCACCACTCGACTGGCCATGTGTGTAAAGGACACGTCAGACCAGGTTGTCACACCAGTAGCATTTGACTGGGAAGCCGAGGAGGATAATAGGGTTCACACACCCAATCCAGGAACACCCTGTTAACTTCACAGGGGTTCTGGGGTGCGCTGTCCGTGCGTGTAGAGGGCACAACCGGACAGGTGGCGCAGCAGGTACACTGTCCGTGTGCGTAGACGGCACTCTCGGACAGGTGACGCAACAGGTGTTCTGTCCGTGTGCGTAGGAGGCACAACTGAACAGGTGACGCAGCAACCGCAGCCCAGTTAACACCACTGGACTGCTCTAGCACAACAGGAACGGTAGCAAGGAAGCACGGCGCCTGACCCTCATGTGCTGAGCCACGAATCTTGGCGTGACAGGCACCGTTCACCTAGCCCTACCTACCGCTTCCAACAAGGCTTATGCCACCAAGAACTCTAAATGAAGACTGCGCACCTCCATGTTGTCTCCAGCCCCTTTTATAACCTGGGTCCGCCCCAAACCCAGGGTGGAACCACCAAGGTCCAATAGCAGAGTGCCATGTCATCAGTGACGTCACATGCGACCTATCCGGAACCGCCACGTCATTGATGACCTCATGGCAGCCACGCCCCAAACACTTCACCAGTCATCGTCTGACAACCAATTGTGAGGTGCCAGATCATAGGGGCGGGCCTCTGCGAGCCAGTCCGGAGTTGCCACGTCATCAGGACACCTGACACCCTCTGCCCTATCAGGGCCTGCCACCTCATGGACATGCTCAGTGAGGTCCTTACCGGACCTAGCCTCTGATGCACTAAGTGCCTGAGCATGCTCAGTAGTCACATCCCAGAACTTAGACACAGCACGAAGTCCAAGTACCTGTGCAAAGAGGCTGTTAGGGTTAATTGTGGGAACATGCTCAGTAGCCTGAACTGAGGACTTAGTCTCAGACATAACACAATCAGGCTGAGCATGCTCTCTAGGCAAAACACCGGGCTTAGACTCTGGCTGGGGTAAATCCGCGCACGCATGCGCACTAGCCGCCTCTCCACACTTAGACGTGGTGGAAGGAACAGCCAACTGGACGACCCGAGGCGCGGCAAAGAACGGCAGCCGGCGCCTGGGCGCAACAGGAACCGCAGCAGGCTGCTTGCGGCTATGGCGGCGCCGGTTCGTAACAATAAGTCTCTATGAGCTTTCCACATTTTGCTACTGAGATTTTTGCTCATTCCTCAAGGCAAAACTGCTCTGGCTCCTTCAAGTTCAAGTTAAAAGGTTTCTTCTGATGAACAGCAATCTTGAGGTCTGACCACAAATTCTCAGTTGTATTAAGGGCTGGGCTTTGACTTTGGCACACAAATACATATACACGTTACCTCCTAAACCACTCGAGTGTTGCTTTAGCAGTTCGCTTTGCATCATTGTCTTGTTGGAAGGTGAATCTCCGTCCCAGTCTCAAATCACTGGCAGGGTGAAAGCGGTTTTGATCAAGAATATCCATGTATTTCGCACCATCCATCTTCCCCTCGACTCGTTTCCTTTTCCCTGCTGCCAGAAAACATCATCACAGCATGATGCCACCACCATGTATCACTGTGGGGATGGTGTTCTTAGGGTGATGAGCTTTGTTGGTTTGACGTCAGACATAGCGTTTACCTTGGTGGTCAAAGAGTTACATTTTGGTCTCATCTGACCACAGGACCTTCCTCCATACAACTTTTATAATAGTCCAGCACTATGATAATTGGACCTGTCCACACCGCTGGGTGTCTCGAGACTGTGCTTGGCTTCTCTTCTTTCCTAGCAATCTCCACCCCTCTTCTTTGATTGATGTAGTTGACGTCATAACCACAGTTTGTTGCACCTTAACAGCTCCTGTTCCCAACTGTGCATGATCAAGATTTCAATAGACTGGGTAGATGACACAGGAGACGTCAGCCATATCAGTCAAGACGGGAGGATGACGATTGCAGCAACACAGCAGGCATGGAGCATGGTTCTGAAGACACCCATCAGAACAAGCGGTGCCGATTAGCATATGTTGAGGGACCAGAAGCTGATATATAATTGGTATAACCTATGTGGCCGCACAGGTAAGGGAGCCCACTTCCATCTCGAACGTAGATGGAATTGTAAATTGTAATGAGTTATTAGACTGCAAAGAGCCCATATATTGTTCTTGCAGTGGGGCCCTTGTCTATCTGTGTCCGCCAGTGTGAGGGACATTTATAAAAGTTAGTTTCTTAGGTATGTTGGTAGCTGCTTTTTAAAAAGAAATTGTAGAAGTGCTTTAAAATGCTACTGAAAGGTGGTGTTTAGAGCTTACACAGGGAAAATGTGGTGACAGGTTCCCTTTAAGTATAATTTGTAAGGCGCTAAACACATTTAAGGCACTGATGTTAGAAACGTGAAATGGGGCAATTACTTTCTCACTGTATCCTCTCAGGCCATTCACAGGTTTACGAACAGACATAATTTCATTGTACTATTTACAGGAAATTCAGCGACACTTCAATCTTACTAAGAGCAATCCATCAGATAACGGGCCGCAGCTTCCTACAGCTGGGTTCTGAATGCAGTAGCCTCTAAGCTCCCGTAATTTTCCTTTGTTGTCAGTCTTAGTGCTGGAAAAGTTTCAAATGTTTTGAGAAAGCAAAGCAGCAAAACAAGTCATGAAGGATCTTGAAATGTTCTATTTGGCAACTGTTCCAAACAAATATCCCTTTTGACCCATCAAGCTGTTTAACTCCTCTGGAAGTTTCTAAATATATTGCTTAGCACTTTCCCATTCTATTCTGGAGGGCCAGATTGCAATAATAGCGCAGATGCAAAGATAATCTTTAGTTGTTTTCAAGACTGATGTGAATGGAATGTGAAATTCAATGTGCAGCTTGGTCCTTCCGAGAACTAACCACTAGAGGTGATTGAATCTTTTGAAATTTGAATACACCAAGTTTTATACATTTTTCCCCAAAATTCGAGTTACAATGAATCAGTTAGCTTCAAGTAGCAATAATAGACAGCCGCAGTTTTTTATATTTAAAAAAACAAAACAAATATTCTCACTTTCACAATAAGGGTACTTTCGCACTACTTTTTTTAACATGCTTTTGACGGACATCAAAAAAACGCAAACCGCGTATGACTGGATCCTGTTGAACGCATGGAAACGCAAGTGTTATTTTACAGGATCCTTTCACTTGCAGTTTATGGGCGGGCATTGGAGTCATGTGATCGGGAGTCAGTGGAATTCGACCTGACAGCCTGCTAATGCACACGTCGCTGTTGAAGGGAGAGGGGAGAGAGAGAGGAGGAGAGAGAGAGAGAGAGGAGAGAGAGGAGACAGAGAGAGAGAGGAGAGAGAGAGGAGAGAGAAAGGAGAGAGAGAAGAAAAAAGAGAGAGAGGAGAGAGTTAGGAGAGAGAGAGGAGACGGAGAGAGAGGAGAAAAAGGGAGAGAGGAGAGAAGAGACAGAGAGAAGAGAGGGGAGAGAGAAGAGAAGGAGAGATAGAGAGAGACTCTCTTTGATCACACCAGGCTTGTTTCTGGGCATGCTCAGTAGAGCAAACAGGATCCTTTCTATCAGGATACCACCGTTCACATGCGGTACAGTTAGGATCCGGTGACATGCAGTATTTGGACGCAGGTCAAAAACACTACAAGTAGCGTATTTGTAAAAAGTTAAAATACTGCAAGTCACTGACTGTACCGCACGCAACTGCATGTTAACACATGTTGACGTGAGTCCATTGCAAATGCAATGAAATCAAAACGCATTTGTACTGGATCCGTTTTTGCGTTAAAAAAACGTTTAGTTTAGCACGCATGTTAAAAAACATAGTGTTAAAGTACCCTAAGCTAGGTGAGTACACATGTCTGCCTGACACTGAATTCAGATTTTTTTGTAAAAATATTGTTTTGCCTTGCTACTGCTTCTTAGTGCTTTCTAGTACATTATGCAGGCTATTATAATCCCTCCTTTTTGGTTGTACATAGCATTATGGAGAAGCCCTTGATATCATGTCAGTCTGATGTGCCCTTTTGGTAAAGGGGAGTGCATTTTTTTTTGTGATTCATTTGAATCAAATCCCAAATTGTTCAAACTTGCTGTAATTTCACAAAATTTGATCTGCTTTGAATGTGATCATCTTTACTAACCACATATAAGTGGAGCAATATACAAAATGGGTGAGTATCACAAAAATCCCAATAATGTGCTTAACCCCATAAAAGATAGACATGGTCACTTAACCTTTTCCTATCCAGAGTCCCCCTGAGGGGGACATTCCAAAAATTAGGTTACACTCCTTTGTCCTTTGTCGGGCCACTACCTTGTTTATCATTCACATGTGAATAAATTGATTTCCTGTTGATTTATTTTACAAAATTCATTCATATTGAAAAATTCTGTTCTGACGTTTTTTCCCAATTATAATAGGATTTCAATGGGCAATCGAGGAAATTTATTGGATAGGAAAAGGTTAAGAATGAGTCCTAATTTGAACATTGATCATTAGCCCATATATTAAAGGTACTTTATAAAATTGTTATCCTGATTTACTCCATAATCAATACCTAAGACATGAAGTGTTGTGTGACAAAATATTGTCAAGTTAAGAGTCATCCAAGAATAAGACAATTAACTGGCAACTCCCAAGAAGAAAATGTGGCAAAATCATGCCATCTAGGAGCTTTGACAACCTTGGTTATTAGAGAAGCTCCATGGCTTATATTTTTTATCTCAATTAAATGGGGGCAAATACCACCCAATAGTCTTAAAGGGGTTGTCCACTACTTTGATATTAGGATATGTCATCAATGTCCGACACACGCCGCACCTCCGCCGATGAGCTGTTCTTGGTCCCGGTGGCAGTAACAGGCGGTTGGAAATGCTCTTCGGCGCTGCTCTGTCTTCTGATAGCAACAGTGGTCGGGTACTGAACAATCGCCTCCTATTGATTACAATGGGAGGTGGATGTGCAGTACCCGGCCGTGACTGCTATCAGAAAATGGAGCAGTGCTGGAATTGAGCATTTCCGGCCGCCTGCTGCAGCCACTAGGACCGAGATCAGCTGATTGTCAGAGCCCGGCCGATCAGACATCAATGACCTATCCTAAGGGGCCCTTTGCACACTACGACATTGCAAGCCGATGCTGCGATGCCGAGCGCGATAGTCCCTGCTCCCGTCGCAGCTGCGATATTTTGTGATAGCTGCCATAGCGAATATTATCACTACGGCAGCTTCACATACACTTACCTGCCCTGCGACGTCGCTCTGGACGGTGACCCGCCTCCTTCCTAAGGGGGCGGGTCGTGTGGCATCACAGCGACGTCACACGGCAGCCGGCCAATAGAAGTGGAGGGGCGGAGATGAGCGGGACGTAAACATCCCGCCCACCTTCTTCCTTCCTCATTGCAGATGGGACGCAGATAGGAGATGTTCCTCGCTCCTGTGGCTTCATAAACAGTGATGTGTGCTGCCGCAGGAATGAGGAACAACATTGTACCATAGCTGCAGCCAAAATAATGAAACTGACCGACACTACACAGATCACCGATTTACGACGCTTTTGCGCTCGATAATCATAGTTAAAACGATTTACACACTACGATGTCGAGAGCGACGCCGGAAGTGCGTCACTTTCGATTTGACCCCACCGACATCGCACCTGCGATGTCGTAGTGTGCAAAGGGCCCCTAAGGATAGGCCATCAATGTCAAAGTAGTGGACAACCCCTATAAAGATGTGTCAGACCTCATCAACTAGGGCTTCTGAGTTGCAATAAATTTGTTATTTTTATGGAATATTATCATGAAAGTCCATCTTATATAGCTCTGGCTATACATGATAACAAAGGAAACAGAAATAAACATTCAACAGTTGGAAAAGTCAAGGGGATTAATGTTTATGTGTTAGTTTATACAATGGAAACAGCAGAGTATGGCGGCAGACAAGATGAAAGACACAGACGTTCTTAGAAGTTTTAGCTGCTCGAGGTTTATAAAATGAGTGAAGCGTATTCAGAGTTTATGACAAATGCAGGTGCACTGGAGAATTTTCACAGTCAAATTAAATAATCTGCAATGTTAGCAGCAATTTTAAATACAAATATTTTGAATGGCTGATTTCAGTGATTCAGATTGATATCTGCAAATAATGTGTAGTAGTGTAATGTGTGTGTACTGTACAATGTAATTTAATAATACTGATGTAAAAACACCTTATGGGAACTTTCACTTTTATGAAAATGTAATAGTGACAAAAGCAGTGGCAAAAAACAAGAGAATATAAGGTATTTACCAAAAATATATAATAGAAAAATAAAATATGAACATACGATAGCAGACGTGGGGAAACGTTTTTCTGCCAAGGGCCATTTGGATATTTCTACCATCATTATTGACCGATACAAAATTATTAACCACTTAAAAATGACCCTGCTATAAATATAGCAGGGTCAAACATTTAATTGATTCACCACTAATATCATGGTTGGGACTGCTTTTCTTTGGTTGGACATTAGGGATGATCAAATACCTCAAATATTTGGCTTCGCGAATATTTGCCGAATAGGTTGCCGCTATTCGATTATTCGCGAATATTCGATGCACAATGTAAGTCTATGAGAAACCCAAATAACTATTCGGAACTATTCGGGCTTCCCATAGACTTACATTGCGCATCGAATATTCGCAGAGCGGCGACCTATTCGGAAAATATTTGCGAAGACGAATATTTGAGGTATTCGATCATCCCTATTGGACATGTGATGTTAGGTGATATGGATGATGCTACTTGTAACTGCATTTCAAAATTTTCATCCGGCAGTCTGGAGCGCAGTTAACTCTTTGCAATGGTAAGTTTTGGAAATAACTTGCAGCAGTAATTTGTTCTGAAAACAAATGTACACTTGGGAAATTCATCACTGCTGACTTAACATTAATACAGCTCAAGTAGTGGGAAGTCTGCCCTCTACATCACATTGGATACACAAAGACAGGTGTATATACATCACATATGATACATTGAGGCAGCTGTACATAATTCACATAGGAGACTTCGAGACTGCTGCATATACATCTTACAGGATACACTGTGACTGCTGTATGTATATATTATGTAGGAATTAATTAATTAATTAATTAATTAGTATGCATTTTCTGTCTGAGAACCCTGCCCCACCCATAGCCATGTGTCTTATTTCACATATATAGCTTGGTCCTTTGCTTCCCATACAGAGCAAGTTTTTAACTGCAGGTGAGGTTAAACATAGGTTAGGGACCCCAAAAATAGAGATTACCTTGGCGTTTGGTTTTGGGGCTCCTTTGCATTGATCAATACAATGGCTAAACATCTCTCATTCCTATTATTCTTAGCAGTTATGTATATACCATTTTCATGTTTTTCACTTTTTTCAGATAGTCCACTGTATTTTTCAGTCTAGTATTCCCATAGCAGTTCTGCTTTTCATTATTCCCCTATACATTGTGACTGGTGTGCAACTCTTTATCCTATTGTTTATATTATGTAGGAGACTGCTGTATACACATCACATATACAATGAGATTACTGTACATGCATCACATAGAACACAGTGAGACTGCTGTATATACATCACATAATATACATTGGGACCACAACATATATATTACACAGGAGACACTGAGACAGTACACACTCAGCCAGGATCACCATGATCCTTTCCCCCTTGCTCTGTGGAGGAGACCGGTGCACAGACCAAAGAAAGAGGACTGCAAAGGTGCCCCTCACCCGTAACTACTGCCCCGCGCCACCCCAAATCATGTGCTTGGTTTGAACAGTCTTTTTGTGCTCACAGACTGCCGTATTGTTTTTATTTGGACCCCTTATTATTTTATTTGAGATCTCTATGGCATTATTGTTTGGGCTCTACATGACCATATTATTTTGGGCTTTATGTCCCATCTTTAGGTATTTATTGTTTACAAAAGTGCATGCATATAGATAGGACATCATAGTTGCTGTTTTCATAATATTGTATCTGAAATACCCAATGTTTTCCTGAAGATTACATTTATGAATGTTCACATAAAATGTGTTAAACATGATGACAATGAGTGTCTAAGATAGAAGACTGTCCTATGAAAAGATTAGGGTGGGTTATGACCGTATTCTATTGATGTGGCTTCAGCCTGGGAGGGGAGTCTGTTGGTTTCCAAGCTTCCTGATTTCCCAAGGCCTGCTTAGTGACATTTGTTTTTAGTGCTTGCAAGGGGCAGTATACACCTCCTATCTCTGGTAATGCATATCCAGAGTTTGACACTTTTCTATGCACACAGCACTCTTGGGAAGAGACACCCAGTTGCGAGGTCAGATAGTGACATCAGTAGTTGGTCAGAGTTTTGCTTAGGAAGTATAACTGATAGCCAAGGGTCTTTTTGTTCCACACCCACGCTCAGTAATATTTCAAGGCTTATAAAATAAGAATGTACTTTGAATGCCAAACAAAAATAATGAGTATAGCTTAAGGAATAGTTTGGGAAGACATACTCATAACATTGCACACAGCAAATGTATTCTTTTATTTTCTGAATAAGACTTAATTCTACATTCTCAGTTTAAAATGTAGCTTCATAAAAAGTAACATCAACGTTAGGATACAACGTATCTGTGACATGGATGAACATGTTAAAATGGTTGATAACAATATCTCTGCTTGCTTGATGTATAAATCCCAGTATGAAGCTTTGTCAGACAATCGGATTTAGTTATATGGCCTAAAAGAATAATTAAAAATATTTTATGTCTATTGTGACATAATAGTAGTAATAAAGTTTTAAGAGCACCATACAGAAGGAATATTTCTACATAGTTGAGCATAACTAGTATTAAAGCCATTCTATCGTGTCTAAAAGCCAAAGATTCCATTGCAAAGGAAGTAGAAAAGACAGGCCTTAAAGGGTTGTCCACTACTTGGACAACCCCTTCTCATTCCTCATGAAAAAAAAAAAACCTATACTCACCTTCGGTGCCAGCGCAATTCCAGCGATGTCGGAACTTGCGTTTCTGGGGCTCACGTGATATTTTTATAACACACGAGCCCCTAGACCAACCAGCACTGACTTCCTTCTTCCCACCTTTGTACGGTTAAGTAATTAACAGGATGGGAGTGACAGCCGCAGCACTCACTTCCTGTTACTTATTTAACCATCCGAAGGGGGGAAGAAGGAAGTTGGTGCTGGTTGGTGGCGGGGCTTGCGTGTCATATCAATGTCACGTGGCCCCTAGAAATAGAAGCAACAAATCACAGTTCTGCTTCTATTTTACACAGGTCATAAATAGGAGCTCTGATTGGTTGCGATAGGAAACGAAGGACATTCTTAGTATATGTTACGCTCACCGAGGGGCGGCGAGCGTCTGGAGGTGGACCCACTGGACCGTGCACCGGAGTCCCTTAAGGAAGCGACCAGCAGCGAACCCTTATACAGGGACTGTGTGGTGCTTCCCCCAAAGGGCCTAAATGCACGGCAGCCAGGAACCAGTAGCGATAGTCTCTTTAAGGTCAGGTACAGTCTCTTAGACATCCGATTCTGATGTTTCCTGATGAGGCACAATAGGGTTGGTACTGATACGTCACAGCAGGTATGACCCAGATGTGGGGTCCACAGCAGGTATGGCACAGGTGTGGCATCCACAGCAGGTATGGCACAGGTATGGCACTGGTGTGGCTTCCACAGCAGGTATGGCACTAGGATGAGACAAAGGTTAGGAATGGGTAGCAGGTGCAAAGATACAATACAATAGCAAACAGGGGCCTGGATACTAGCAATGCACTGTAAGAAGCGTTGCTCAGGCGCCTTCTGTCAGGGAAGGTCAACTTATATACCCTTTAGGTAACAGGTGACCTCTGAGGTCACTTCCAGGCAATGGGACGCTATTACTTTAAGAAAGGGAGCATGGCCTTGTGCGCAGCCTAAGATCACTTACTGCAGACCTGCGTGTGGCCTGCAAGCAGGAAGAGGCTGCAGCAGACCCAGGAGTAGAGCGCATGACCCAGGAGTGAGGGGGGGACCCCAGCAGAACCCAAATCAGGAGCAGAGCCTGCAGAGCCATGGGACAGGTAAGAGTAAGGACACCACTGCCGGAGGCTGGGAACGGGAGTGCGCGTGGGGGCCACGCTTTGGCTGGGCAGATGAGAGGAAGAGCGTCCCCCTCGGGACCTGGTGGGGACGGGCGCTACAGTATAACATAGCTTATGTGTCAGTTAATATGATTTCAGTGGCGAGAGGAGGAATGGGTGAGAGGGAGAGTGATGAGAGCGTGGGAGAGAGAGGGAGAGTGGGAGAATGGGAGAGAGAGAGAGTGGGGGGAGGGAAAGTAGGAGAGAGGGAAAGTGGGAGAGAGAGACTTAGTTGCTATCTCAGACAATGTTGGGTACTACAGCTAGTTAGTGATATAGGCTATCTAACTTAGGTGCCTAACTTCACATGGCCCCCTCTGATGTCACTTGATAGGGAAGGTGAGGATTTGTTCGTGGCGTAATTCCTTTAAGAAAATTATGTAATTTTTAGCAGTTTTCTTTTAAATTAGCATTCCTAAAAATTCTTTTACCCGTCGTTTGCACAGTTGTGTCTGGACTGAAATGACTCATCAGACCTACTAAGTTTTATTTACATTGCTTGAGGGATGAGAAAATAGTTTGAGTGATTCACCATTCACCGGGTGGGTCTTTTCCTCTCTAATGCTGAGCACAGAGTTATCTAACAAAATAGACATCAGAATATATGGCATCACTCTAACTGTAGTGCTATAATAGAAACTACAATATGTTTCCGAAAAACAATTGATTTCAGCAAATCAGGGTGTATCCAGGTTGTAACAAGGCATTATTAGAAAGTCCTCAGGATAGGTGAGAATTAGGCCCTTTTCACACATCCGGATTTTCGTCGGATGTCAGATCCGGCCCGCATGCAGTACAGTACATTCATTTACAGTGGAAGCGCGACACCATGCGAACAAATGCGGTTGTGCATGAAGTACACAACCACATGGTGTCGCACTTCCACTGTAAATTAATGTACTGTAATGCATGTGTGCCGGATCCAGCATCCGGCGAAATGCCGGATGTGTGAAACGGGCCTTAAAGAATTGATGTTGATTTAACTTTGAGACCCCCAACAATTGCCAGAACCAGAGGTCCTGTGTTCCCATTCACATTACACTGTACATCTATGGGAGTTAAGAAGAATAGTCAAACAAAGCACTTGGATGTGGTCGCCTGCATGGGTATCTGTCACTGTGATCACATGGGGGACATGGGACCCCCAATTTAGCCATACATATGGGGTCCTCGTGGTGTGTTTATAGATAAAAGTAACTTTTTATCGTAAGAAACCCCATTAGTATATTTTTCAGCGTTTTCTGGGGTTTTTTGTTTTTATTTTGTTTGTTTTTTAAAGCTATGATGTTAATTGAAAGACTATAGCGAAAGATTGAAATGATTACTCTCAAAATATTTTGGCATATTTGCCCAGTGTACGGCATTTTTATGATGTTTTTTTTCCATAGACTTGTCTATAGAACTTGAAAATTACCAGAAATAAAATGAATGTTGCAAAATAAAAAATTATACCTAAACAATCTTAAAAAAGCTAGGAAAAATGTGATGAATTCATAGCGTGTGCCTCTTAATGAATCAGGAGCATCTGACTCCACTACATCCTCTCAGCAAAAGCGGAGATGTTCACACTGGTGTCGATGAATAAAGGCCTATAGATTCTATGAGAGTCATTGGCACTATAATGTGACCACTGCAGCCAATCAATGGCAAAGGTATACAAAGACCCTTGGGGGGCCACCAGAACATCACTGGAACATCAAGTTATTTAACAAAAAATTAATTTTTGTTTTTTTTTCTTTTTTCTACTGACACTATTTATGTACTTTCTGATATCCCCTTTAAAAAAGAATGCTCATATACAAACATTATCGGGATAACAAAATATTGAATACGTTTTCCAAGTTTCAAGCGTGTTCTGCTGATATTCTATTGTTGGGAGAAAGAATTAGAGGCTCAGCCTCCTAGCTCTAGATAAAGACTGTCAATCATGTACTTTGTTACTGTTTATTGAAATTCTCTCCTTGATAACATACAGTGGGTAGATCAACCAGACTGTTAACAGGCAATCAGAGAATCAGATAGACGTCTGTATTCCGAGCACCCTCTGAGTAATTAAATGGGCTTTGATCCACATTTAGATTTCACAGTATGTCTGACTGAAGTGCATTCCACCTGTTTCAAGGACTGTGATCAAAGCAAGTGAATGAAAGCATACCGCGTGAATCATTCATGTATGGAAGCTGTTTAACAGGCATTAACTCCTTCTAGGCGGTCAAGTGCATGTACACTTTAGTTAAATAACTGTTGTTAGAAGATGAATGAATCTTTGTGATTCACATAAACTGCTAGTTTTCACTGATTTAAATATGTATTTGTTCATTTGCTTTTCACATTCATTACTGCGTAATTGTCACACGTAATAATAATAATTAATTTTATTTAAAGAGAACCTGCCTGCATGGTTTTGTAATGTAACGTTAAGACATGACTGTAATGGTGCTGTAGCACACTATATCTTCTCCTCCCTGTCTGTGATTCCCCTGCCCCTGCGCCTGCCTCCGGTGTGTGAATGACCTGCCTCCTGTGTTTGAAATCTCAGCAGTGACCTGTCATTCAAATTGAAATCCAAAATAGCTTTATTGACAGAACCAAGTACATGTTGGCATTTCCACTGCAAGTGGTAAAAATGGGGATGGGGATAGAGGCTGGGCCAGGATGGGGTATAGAGGCTCATCCAGGGTGGAGGATAGAGGATCATCCAGGGTGGGGTATAGAAGTCCATGAGTCATTCACAGACTGCAGGTAGGCAGGAGAATCACAGACAAGCAGGAGAAGATCTAGTGTACAGTCCAGTGTCCTTGCGCCAAAATCAAATTAGTAGAAAGCTTTAAATGGATACGAAGAGCCACAAAACTGATTTCTTCATCAGAGGTATCAATGTAATCAGTATTACAGTGCCATTCCGGCCATTTCTTTACTGTACATGGTGCTGTAGCACACTGTATTTCTTCTCCTCCCTGTCTGTGATTCCCATGCGTCTCCACCTACCTCCGGTGTGTGAATGATAAGTTTCCTGTGTTTGAAATCTCAGCAGTGACCTGTCATTTAAATTGAAATCCAAAATAGCTTTATTGACAGAACCAAGTATATGTTGGCATTGCCAAAGCAAGTGGTAAAATACGGATGGGGATAGAGGGTCGTCCAGGGTGGGGTATAGAGGCTCATTCAGGGTGGAGGATAGAGGATCATCCAGGGTGGGGTATAGAAGTCCATGAGTCATTCACAGACTTCAGGTAGGCAGGGAAATCACAGACAGGGAGGAGAAGATCCAGTGTACAGTCCAGTAGCTATGCGTCAAAATCTAATTAGTAGAAAACGTTAAATGTTGAAGAAGAGCCACAAAGCTGATTTCTTCAACAGCGGTATGAATGTAATCAGCATTATAGTGCCATTCCAGCCATACCTTTACTTTACATTCCAAAATTGTGCTGACAGGTCTCTTTAGCTGTCTTCCTTATACATTTCCAACAATTTTGTAGATCATTGTGTTACATTATTGATATGGCTGAAAAAAGATTCCATCAAGTCTAACCAATACTAATACTGTGTTGTTTCAGAGAAAGACAAACACTTCTATGAGTGCTATATTCAGTTGAAAAAAAATCTAGTACCCATAACTTGTAATAAAGTACTTTTCAAGGAACTCATCCAGGCTCTCCATGATGTTATCCAACCACTTTCTCCAAACTTGTCATTTTGACACACTGTGTATTTCATGAGTTTGACATCCCTGGTCTAGCACATCCCAGAGGAACACCGCCCTTCACCCTTTATTCTCTATATAGGATTCTGGTCTTACAACTGGACCCCCTGGGTTGTGCGCATAGAGTAGCATGTAGTTGAAGAAGCAAGTTGGAGGCAATAGTTGTTAAACTTAGCAGGTTAGTAACTGGAGCGACAGAACTAGGGACAGAATTAGAAGACAAAATATAGTTAGCTGGGGTCAGATGCTAGGAACTCAGTCAAACTAGGATCAAACTAGCCGAAGTCAGGGCAGGATGTGTACAAGAAAAAGCTGGGATCACAAGTTGGGTCAGGATGAAAAAGTATTGGGAGTTTAAATATGGCGTGTTACTTCATCATAGGCTGTAAGGAGGGTTATGATTATACCTGCTATGTAGCTGGAGAGCACCGAACAATGGACCACAAGTCACAGCAATGCCAGTATTGGCTGGACAATGTCTGTCCCACCCATTGATACTGGCAATCACACCTCCTCCATCACCATTGATGTCTACAGAGGGTGGTGGTGCAGCCTTGCTATAGAGGCAGACATCACGGTAGCAGACTGAGGGGTATAGTTAACATTAGAAAGATCTCTGGACCATTCATATATTTGTACAGTGCTATTTGTTTGTACTTAACCCCTTGCCTTTTTTCCTCTTCTTCTTCCTGGAGGCATAACTTTATTATTTGTTCGTCAACATAGTCAGATGAGGGCTTGTTTTTTTTGTCAAATAGGCTGTAGCTTTGAATGACGCAATTAATTTTAACATTCAATGTACTTGGAAAATGGCAAAAAAATAATTGAAGTACAGTAAAGTCCTGAAAAAAAATTGCAATTCCACAATGTTTGTTTCTTTTGTTTTTACAGCTCTGGCTGTGGCTATTGGAGACAGATGCTGGTTATTTAGTATAGCCGGTATCTGCAGCGTTTAGAGAGAGCTGATCTCCTGAGCCTTCTCCACACACAATCACATCTGTAATCATGTACATGTATATGATATTGCATTAAGGGGCTAAGCTATTTTTTTCCCAACTGAAAACCTCAAGAATGACTATTCATATGACTGCTGATGATATGTCTGCCTAAAGCAGCAAACAATAGTGGTTGATCAAGTCATACACAGATTAATTCGACAACTGAGACTGAAAAAATACATGACTAATCATCCTTATGACAGGCAGTTACAAACTGATCTGTCTTAAGTAATATTTTTGGGTTTTTTCATGTCTATGCTGCAAAAATCATACCATTTTTATAACCACATAGCTGTAGAGGGCTGTTATTTTTGTAAAATGAATTTTATTTTTCAGTGGCACTACTATTGGGTTCACATAACTTATAGATTACATTTTAGCAACAACTCTTTCTGCCATTATTTTGTTTTTACATTTTCAATTTTTCTGCCACTGACTGTGTAATAATGTCTTACCTTGGATTACAGTGACATCAAATATATTTACACAGTTTTCTATGTTCTACTACTACAGTTTGGAGTCCCAGAATTCCTGCACCAATAAAAAATTTATTTTTTTTCGTTGTCAGAAATGCATGAGGACTTGTTTCTTCTTGAATAAGCTATAGTATTTACTAATGGGCAATATGAACAAGTAAACAGAATTTTTTGGCATTTTCTTATAATTTTTTAGGTTTATTTTTTATTCTTACAACATTCACTGTTGGATGAAGAAGGCATTGTTTTAAGTTATGAAATAAAGTGAAAATTTGATTCTATTATTTAACTGGATTTTCCATTACTTCATTCTTTTAATGGATTTTTTTTTTTTTTGTAGCAATTAAAATTATGCATGCTTTTTCTCGTTTTATTTTTATTTTTTTTACTTCTATAAAGCATTTATTCATGGAGAATGGATTTTAAAAAGTTTTTTTTTTAATATTTTGGACATTTTATTTAACTTTTTTAATCCAGCTATAAGACTTGACTGTGTGAATATTTCTTACAATCAAATATAATACACTAACCTAATATACTGGAATGCTTCTGCAAATGTCAAAAGATTTAAAGGGAACCTGACAACTGACACATGCTGTCTGTCCATGGGCAGCATGTATCTGGCGCTGCCTGAATGATTTCAGATATGGAATTTAACATATCTGAGAATTTGAGGACACTGTATGAGAAGTGAGAGGGAATGTATGCGCTCATAGTATGAAGAGTGAGGTGGCAGGGGTGTGAAGGTAGTGAGGACGGGATGAGTATGGCATGAGAAAGAAGTGAGGGGCACAGAACAGAGCCTGCGTAGTGTTGTGGTGGTATGGAGAGAGCCAAGGAACACAATGAGGATCAATTTAGTCAGGCGCACAATGTAGGGCAAATATTTTTATTCAGGAACATTATAATGACATTTGTCACACTGCACTACTGAAGTCACTGAAGCCACAGATAATGTAGCTTCAGAGTGCAGTATAGTAAGCAACCACAAGAGGGCAGCAGACTAGTCAGTAATCCAAGTCGGCAGCAGGAGGTCTTGATAGCAAAGGGAGAGACAAATCATGGTCAGGAGCTAGCAAAGGGTCAGAAGCCGAAGAGTAGTGTATAAACCAAAGGAGAAAGAAGAATACCGGAGTCAGGAGCGAGGATACAGGTCGGAGGCCGGCAAGTCCAAGTACAGATAAAGGAAGCGGACATACAGGTTAGGACAAGGGAAAACGGTAGACAGGAACAGGGAATCAGAGACCGGGATGGGCAGACGAACGGGGGAAGGTACAAGTCAGGACACGGTAGCAGGGAGGCAGGACCAATCGGGAACACTTACCTGAGCCAGTATACGTGCTGCAAGGCAGAAATATCACTGGTGCTGAACCTGAGGTGCAGTGCCAAGATATAGCGTCCTGGGATCCAGAGCGAGGCAGGGGAAATTAACCCCTTACATGACCAGGCCAGAGCTGGGTGAGACCACAGCAGGGGAAACAGGCCCAGATCATGATACATTGGTATTATTAATGGCATTGTGTTGAGATATGCTGCAGAAAAGTGGAGAAGATGGTAATCTGCAAAGAAAAACTGGGGATGTGAAAAGTCTTCATGGCTTCAGAAAAAGATGACGAAAAGAAAGCAAATGTGTCACGGATATTATTAAGAAAGCTGGGGACAGGGGATCCTAGACTGGCCCTCAGGCTAGGGGGGGCCTAGCTATCCCTGATCTCAGAGTTACCTCTGAAGGTGAGGATGTCTGAGCAGCCATCTTCGCCCTGCCCTGATCTTTTACCCCCTACCACAGGGAAGAGCCAGGACAGGAGTGTGATTAAACCAACAGGAATAGACAAACGGAGGAAACCAAAAGTCTATCTCACAGCACACTCACACAGAGGTATAAAACAATAAGAGGTAGGGAGGAAAATAAGAGCAGGGAGGAAACAACAAGACGATGGGAGAACTCCACAATATATGTCCAAGCACCATGCAATATAATCACAAGCAGGACTGGGACACAACAGCACACAGATCAACACAGCAATGAACTATAGTCGGCGAGGGAAGACAGATTCCACCATCTTAAAAAGGTGGGGAGCAAGTGTGATAGGTTTTCAACAAACAGCATGTGATCAAAGAGGTAATCAGCAGGCTGGCATAGTTTAACTCTTGCTAGCCTACCATGAATGAGCACACAGCTTGTCGACTCAGAAACACCAAAGAAATAATAGGATGGAGTGTCAGAATCTTTAGTGTGAACAGCGTCTGATGCTACCATGACAATCAGTGCATTTTGAGCAAAACTCAGTGTGACAGAACGACTCCAATCAGAGACGTTATCTATAAGGAACCTGCATGTAAATGTTTATTTGTTTTACTAACTACAGCTCATCAGTTTTGTGGTTTCTATAAGGTTTGCCATCTGGTGATGACCAATTGTTAAGGAGGCAGTGGAAGTTGGTAAGCTCATGCAATACAAATGTATATAGGTTTGACAAGACATTACAATTGATGCACCATACACCGACAGTGATTCTTGTGCTGCATTCTTGTTCTGATGAGGGTTTTAATGCTTTCTTTCTGCACTGATGGGGGTTATAGTGATGTTTTTCTGTGCTGCTGCTGGTTCTTATTATGAATTTCTGTACCGCTAATGGTTTTGATAATGAATTTCTGTACTGCTGGTGGTTCTTGTGTTGTTTTTCTTTACTTCTGGTGGTTCTGATGATTTATTTCTGTACTGATTAAGGTTGTGATGATGTATTTCTTTACTTCTGGTAGTTATGGTGATATATTCTTGTGCTGTTATTGGTTCTGATCCTGTACACATGTAGCAATCCATAACTTGTAAGATTATGTGATACACGGTTATGTTAATTAAGTTTTGTACCATTTGAAAAGTTAAGGGTTAGTATGTTTTTATTTATGCTAGGCACATTTAAGGGGTTTTCTAGTTTGTGGTGAGTATGCAGACACTCTAGGTGACTGCAGACTCCTGAATTCTTATAGCATGTTGGAGGTCCAGAAACCCACACGCTGTATGGAAGTTACATAAATGCGAGCACATGCCAACTAGACAATCGTGGCCTTGCTCAATGAAAATTTATTGAGTGAGGCTGGACACGTCTAGCTGGAATGTGGCCAGAAGCATGCAAATCGTATACTTGTGCTCACATGACTATCCACTCTTGCCACTGGCAAGAGAGAATGCTAAAAGTATGTAGTGTGTGCGCTGTGAGAAATCAGAAGATCGCAGTCACCCACAGTGACTACAGATTTTATCACAAACCTGGACAAGCCCTTTAATTGTAAGTTAAGTACTATAGCAATCCCAATTTTATTAGTATGTAATTAGTATGTAATATACTCATATCAGGATTGAGCTCTGCATGCTGGTTCCAGCAGTAATCACATGGCTATGCCCCTCATATGCGATTTTCATACGTACAGTCATGTGAAAACGGACTTTTCTTCCTGCTTCTCTAAGTTTTTCACTGAACATTGAGAGAATTTAGAAGAGCTGCTTGTCAGCACATGACTGCAAATCATGTAATGTAATGTAATGTAAGCAAATCGCGTATGAACAATTGGTCACATGATGACTACTCAAACCACTTGGGGGAGGGGGGGCGCCAAACTGGATTCTCCGAATTTCGGAAAACCTAGCATACAGTTCTGCATAAACCATGTGCCCAATAATCGAGCAGCATGGTTCAGCTTTCAGGTTCCCTTTAAAAAACCCTCCATAATTTGCTTATAACAAGGGCTGAAGAAACTGTTATACCATTGACATGATATACCTCTACAATGGTCGAAACTTTATTGGGCAATATTCTGGTGGATGAAAGCTTCCACCACTAGATGTGAGGGTCTAAGATTTTACCCTAACATTTATAGTATTTGCTCAGACAGGGTAGCATTACTTCACAAACATTTATACTGACTTTAAAGGGAACCTGTCACCAGTTTTTTGGCCTATAAGCTGCGGCCACCACCACTGGGCTCTTATATACAGCATTCTAACATGCTCTATATAAGAGCCCAGGCCGCTGTGCAGATCCATAAAAAACACTTTATAATACTCACCTAACGGTCGCGCTGCGGTGGATTCTAGTCAGATGGGTGTCTCTGTTCTCCTTTGCCGGCGTCTCCTCTTTCAGCCATCTTCGTCCTCCTTCTGAAGCCTGTGTTCATGACGCATCCTACGTCATACACACTCGCCGGTCCTGCGCTGGCGCACTACAAAACTTTGATCTGCCCTGTTCAGGACAGATCAAAGTGCGCCTGAGCAGGACCTCAATGCCGGTGAGTGTGGATGACATAGGATATGTCATGCACCGCGGCTACAGAAGAAAGATGACAAAGATGGCCGAAAGAGGCGCCGCTGGCACCAGACAACATAGACGCCCATCTGACTAGAATCCACAGCAGCGCAACCGTTAGGTGAGTATTATAAAGTGTTTTTTTATGTTTTACACAGCGGCCTGAGCTCTTATATACAGCATGTTAGAATGCTGTATATAAGAGCCCACTGGTGGTGGCCGCAGCTTATATAGCAAAAAACTAGTGACAGGTTCCCTTTAAGCTGTGTTACATCAATCTGCCCTTTTGGCGTCAGAGACAAAGTTGAGCTCTTGTTAACTGACACAACACTGGATGATGAATCACTTTAGGCAGCCTCAAAACAAAAGATAAAGAACATCATCTGTGCCATTAAACATAGTTGCGTGACTGCGGGAAGCTTTCTATGGTATACAAAATCCATGACTCACATAGGCAATCTGTGTGCAGTGGAAGTTAATGGCTGGAGTGTCCATTCTGAGGGATAATGACAGTGGTTTTGTCTTTAAGTATTTCTCGGATTGCTACTGTATGACACATAAACCAGTTTCAAAGAATTAGTTATTCCCAAATATTACATATCAATCATAATTGCTTATGTTTACTACAGGAATAATTAGGCAAGTGTAGTAAAACTATATTTAGAACGTAACACCTACAGATATAATTTGTAAGGGTTTGCAGGATAGCATTTTTAGCATTACTTTGAGGGTGGAACTCTTTGTAATATTTTAATGGACTATTCTAAATCTTTAACATATGAGTCAAAATGATCCTGTCGCTTCTGCTGCCTGTAGTGGCCATCTATTAATTTAATGATAAATCGAAACAAAAGCTTTGATGCATCAAGCCCATAGTTTCAAATGACAATTAGTGTAGAAAAAAATACAGTCTAAATACTCGACAAACATAGATCATTAACCAGTTTATATACTGTATACCTACACATCAGAGTTCTCTACTGATTATCTACTAGAAGAAAAGTAGATGCGATTGAGACATCTTTTCCACATGCTCCAGAAGTAAGGCTGGGTTGACATGTCCATGGTTTATAATCCATGGTTGGTTGCCAATACCCAGCCCAACAAGTGGTCACCTTACCCAAAGTTAACAGTCCCATATATGTTTAGGTTGTTGAGTCAGGAGAATGGCAGTAAGGGGTACTTCTCACATAGCGAGATCGCTAGCGAGATCGCTGCTGAGTCACGGTTTTTGTGACGCAGCAGTGACCTCATCAGCGATCTCGCTGTGTGTGACACTGAGCAGCGATCTGGCCCCTGCTGTGAAATCGCTGCTCGTTACACACAGTGCTGGTTCATTTTTTTGGACGTTGCTCTCCCGCTGTGAAGCACACATCGCTGTGTTTGACAGCGAGAGAGCAACAATCTGAATGTGCAGGGAGCAGGGAGCCAGCGTCTGGCAGCCTGTGGTAAGCTGTAACCAAGGTAAATATCGGGTAACCAAGTGAAGCCCTTTGCTTGGTTACCCGATATTTACCTTGGTCACTAGCGTACGCCGCTCTCAGGCTGCCAGTGCTGGCTCCCTGCTCCCTGCACACGTAGCCAGAATACACATCGGGTAAATAAGCAAAGCGGTTTGCTTATTAACCCGATGTGTACTCTGGCTAGGAGTGCAGGGAGCCAGCGCTAAGCGGTGTGCACTGGTAACCAAGGTAAATATCGGGTAACCAAGCGAAGTGCTTTGCTTGGTTACCCGATATTTACCTTAGTTACTAAGCGCAGCGTCGCTGGGGGCTGGTCACTGGTCGCTGGTGAGATCTGCCTGATTGACAGCTCACCAGTGACCGTGTAGTGACGCACCAGCGATCCTGACCAGGTCAGATCGCTGGTGGGATCGCTGGAGTGTCGCTAAAGTGTGACGGTACCCTTAGTCTGGAAATGGTGGTCCATACACAGATTGTGAAGGTCTGATATGTTAAGCTGGCCTAATTGACATACAGTGTAGACTTTTTACTCAATTCCTATCAATAACTGATCATGGATTTGAAGGAAATTTTCATTGTATTTAGTTTAATTGGGAGGGCAATATCTACATGTTGTAAATATTTTTGTGAAATACTTATGGATCTACAGTAACATCTGCAAGTGATGCCATACAAATCATGTATAAAATAAAAACTCAGCATACTCACCTGTCTTTTCCATAGTATCGTTTGCTTGGTCTCTCTAATTTCTGTCTCCTAGCCAACATGGCAGAAGATGAGTATACGAGGGGCTACTGATAAGTCTTTGGCTTTACCCAGAAAGAAAATAGATACGATGATGAAACTTTACATTTATTCCACATACTATCCACTGATGTCGACACACTTCTTACATCGGTATTCCAAGTTCTGTAAGTCTAGCAAAAAGAAGAATTTCGGCTGTGCCTCAAACCAGGCATCTGTAGCAGCCATTCCATCAGAAATGGTGGGAAATGTGGTACCCTTGAGGTGTTTCTTCAGGTTTGGAAACAGATGATAGTCGAAGGGAGCTAGATCTGGTGAATAAGGTGGGTGGTCAACCAGCTGGAAGCCCAGCTCTGCCAGTTTTGCCGTGGTCGCTTGTGCAGTGTGAGCGGAGGCATTGTCTTGCAAGAACAAGATTCTTTTGGACAGCTTGCTGCCCTTTTGGCTTTCAGAGTTGCCTTCAATTGGTCCAAAAGTTCAATGCAATACATTAAATTGATGGTGAAACCCTTTTGTGGGTAGTCCACTAGCAGCATGCCCTCCTTATCCAAGAGCACAGATGTCATGACCTTAGTGGCTGATTTTGGCACCCTGAACTTCTTTGGATGAGGAGAACCACTGTGCCTCCACTCTTTTGACTGCTCCTTGTTTTCAGGGTCATACATATAAATCCAGGTCTCATCCATACTAACCAGTTGATCCGGGAAATTATTATCAGTCCGGAAACCCTGACAAATAGACCGGGAAGTTTTCACTCGCATGGTTCTCTGATTTGTTGTCAAACATTTGGGGACCCACTTTGCAGATAGCGTCCTCATGTCCAACTGTTCATGGATAATGACACAAACATGTTCACGGGAAATCCCCATAATGTCTGCTATTGATTTAGCTGAAATTCATCGATTCTCTAGTATGAGGTTGCGCACAGCAGCGAAGATCTCCGGAACAACAACCACTCTTGGTCATCCAGGACGTTCCTCATCATTGGTGCTGAAGTGGCCCGTTTTAAATTTGGCAACTCAGTTCTTAACTGTGGAATATGAAGGGCATTGATCCCCTAATGTCTTCGACATATTACCATGAATATCCTTCGCCGACTTTCCTTGCAGAAGCAAGAATTTTATCACTCCTCAGCTCTCAGTTGCAGTGAATATCGCATTAGACTCCGCCATTTTGTTTTCCCGTGTACGTAGAACACTGTTGCCAAAAGCAACAAACACGAAATTTTGAAAACATATATTAGACACATAAGGCCTTCATGTGATGTAACAATCGCTAACATCGAAACAAAATAAGATCACAAAGCCAAGGACTTTTATATTTATATATATATACAGTCATATGATGAAAAAGTTTGGGCACCCCTATTAATGTTAACCTTTTTTCTTTATAACAATTTGAGTTTTTGCAACAGCTATTTCAGTTTCATATATCTAATAACTGATGGACTGAGTAATATTTCTGGATTGAAATGAGGTTTATTGTAATAACAGAAAATGTGCAATTCGCATTTAAACAAAATTTGACCGGTGCAAAAGTATGGCCACCCTTATCAATTTCTTGATTTGAACACACCTAACTACTTTTTACTGACTTACTAAAGCATTAAATTGGTTTTGTAACCTCATTGAGCTTTGAACTTCATAGGCAGGTGTATCCAATCATGAGAAAAGGTATTTAAGGTGGCCACTTGCAAGTTGTTCTCCTATTTGAATCTCCTATGAAGAGTGGCATCATGGGCTCCTCAAAACAACTCTCAAATGATCTGAAAACAAAGATTATTCAACATAGTTGTTCAGGGGAAGGATACAAAAAGTTGTCTCAGAGATTTAAACTGTCAGTTTCATATGTTAGGAACATAGTAAGGAAATGGAAGAACACAGGTACAGTTCTTGTTAAGCCCAGAAGTGGCAGGCCAAGAAAAATATCAGAAAGGCAGAGAAGAATAATGGTGAGAACAGTCAAGGACAATCCACAGACCACCTCCAAAGACCTGCAGCATCATCTTGCTGCAGATGGTGTCAATGTGCATCGGTCAACAATACAGCGCACGTTGCACAAGGAGAAGCTGTATGGGAGAGTGATGCGAAAGAAGCCGTTTCTGCAAGCACGCCACAAACAGAGTCGCCTGAGGTATGCAAAAGCACATTTGGACAAGCCAGTTACATTTTGGAAGAAGGTCCTGTGGACTGATGAAACAAAGATTGAGTTGTTAGGTCATACAAAAAGGCGTTATGCATGGAGGCAAAAAACACGGCATTCCAAGAAAAGCACTTGCTACCCACAGTAAAATTTGGTGGAGGTTCCATCATGCTTTGGGGCTGTGTGGCCAATGCCAGCATCGGGAATCTTGTTAAAGTTGAGGGATTCAACTCAGTATCAGCAGATTCTTGACAATAATGTGCAAGAATCAGTGACGAAGTTTAAGTTACGTAGGGGATGGATATTTCAGCAAGACAATTATCCAAAACACCGCTCCAAATCTACTCAGGCATTCATGCAGAGGAACAATTACAATATTCTGGAATGGCCATCCCAGTCCCCAGACCTGAATATCATTGAAAATCTGTGGGATGATTTGAAGCGTGCTGTCCATGCTCAGCGACCATCAAACTTAACTGATGGCGGAGTCTAATGCGATATTCACTGCAACTGAGAGCTGAGGAGTGATAAAATTCTTGCTTCTGCAAGGAAAGTCGGCGAAGGATATTCATGGTAATATGACTGTATATATATAGATAGATAGATAGATATTTTTCTGATCATTGAGTTGAATTTGTTGCAAATAATCCACACAAAATCTTTGGATTTTTCAGATTTGAATACAGATTTTGTGTTGTTAGTGGAATTTTCTTTGGTAAGTCTGGCTTGTGTGATCGTACCATTTTTGTTGAAATCTCTGGAAATGGAAAACATAAAGCCATTAGAAAATATAGAGAGTAAGTAGTGCAGGCTATTGGAAGCTGAGCATGCTAATCGCTCTTTGTCACCGTGTTGTTCTTACAGTCTTGGTACATGTACTGGTCTGGAAAGGTCTTTTTATTATTGCAGCTGTTAGCTCCAGTGTTCCCAAGCAGGAAGAACCCACCCGCCTTTACATAAGAATCCCACAGATTGTTATGCATGGATGCAGGAGAGAACATTAGGAGGGAAACAGGAAATTTTAAATGGACATAGAGATCAGTGCACGCTTTACGTAGGAGCTGTAGAGGAAAGGTATCTCGCTGAATAGGCTTCCTCCCTTCCTAAGAACATTATGGCCGGTAGGCCTGCCGATAGACTGGATATTATGGTAGGCCTTATTACCAACTAGTTGCTTGATTTTTTTCATGTACCGCAGAAAACACTTTCTTACAACAACCATAACATTTCTATTATAGCACCTAATATGTTTATGTATAGTATGAACTGAAAAGTTAAGATTTAATTCGCCCAAAAGCTAAAAACTTTTTACCATATATATTGTTAGTTTAAACTATAATATATTGTGCAAAGATGGCACCAATCCAGATGATATTGCAGAAATTAGTTCTATTTTTTCTGCTATGTATTGTGTAATGGTCGTGTCTGACTGTACAGGAACAGGGTCTGATCATACCACATCTCCTGGGCAGAAGGGAGCAAGTAAAAAAGTAACAGACATGACAGCAGGAAGTAAAATGTTTTTTATAAACAGGGAGGGAAATGTTTTATTTCACAAAAAGAATCAGCTATAATCCCATAATGCAATGTCTATATACTCTTTTCCGTCCTCCCTGGCCCAAGAGCTGTGGTGTGATTCCTGTACGGTCAGACACAGCCATTACACAGTACATAGCACGGGCACATATATAAGATCATCTCAGCATAGGAACATTTTTTTTTAAATACAATCAATTGTGAAATTTATTTTCCAAGATCTATTGATTAAAATTAACTTTAAAATTTAATTTGATCATGGGAAAACACCTCTAAGGGCTTGATCAGATGAGGCAAATTATACAGTTTACGAGTAAAAATATAATTCAAAACAGCTGGTCAGATGACAGTTTTTCCGCATGGACCAGATATTCGTGTAATAAAAATTGCAGCACGCACTATTCTCTTCTGTATATTGGATGAGACTTGCCAGTTCAGGTCTATTTATTATATAAAGCTGTGTGTATGTATGTGTGTGTGTGTGTGTGTGTGTGTGTGTGTGTGTGTGTGTGTGTGTGTGTGTGTGTGTGTGTGTGTGTATATATGTATGTCCGCTAAAGGAATCCGCACTGTCACATGTACAATCACGAAATTTTGCACAGCTACCTCATGTGACTTAGGGAACGTCATAGACTATGTTTTGAAGGGAAAATTTAACCCCACACTTTACAGTTATTCGCCAAAAAACTTACTTACATTACAGTCAATGAAGCTGGGAGCTACAGGCCATTAATAGGAGCTCTGATTGGTTTCTATAGGCAATGAAGGACACGCTTAGGGGTACTTTGCACACTACGACATCGCAGGTTCGATGTCAGTGTGGTCAAATCGAAAGTGACGCACATCCAGCCTTGCTGTCGATATCGGAGTGTGTAAACCGTTTTTGATACGATTAACGAGCGCAAAAGCGTCGAAATCGTATCATCGGTGTTGCATCGGTCATTTCCATAATTAATAAATAAATAACCGATGTTACGATGTTGTTCCTCGCTCCTGTAGCAGCACACATCACTGTGTGAGAAGCCGCAGGAGCGAGGAACATCTCCTACCTGCGTCCTGCGGCTCACGCCGGCTATGCAGAAGGAAGGAGGTGGGCGGGATGTTTACGTCCCGCTCATCTCCGCCCCTCCACTTCTATTGGCTGCCTGCCGTGTGATGTCGCTATGACGCCACACGACCCGCCCCCTTAGGAAGGAGGCGGTTCGCCGGCCAGAGCGACGTCGCAGGGCAGGTAAGTGCATGTGAAGCTGCCGTAGCAATAATGTTTGCTACGGCAGCTATCACAAGATATCGCAGCTGCGACGGGGGCGGGGACTATCGCGCTCGGCATCGCAAGCATTGGCTTGCGATGTCCTAGTGTGCAAAGTACTCTTTAGTATAAGACAGCTTATGTGGGAAGTAATATGATATCAGTGGAGAGGTGGATAGAGACAGACAGAAAGACAGAGAAAGACAGAGAGATACAGAGAGATAGACAGAGAAATAGAGAGACAGACAGAAAGAGACAAAGACAAAGAGATGGATAGAGACAGCGAGAGAGACAGACAGATAAAGACAGCAAGAGAGACAAATAGAGAGAGACAGATAAAAACAGAGAGACAGACAAAGAGAGAGAGACAGACAGGGAAAGAGAGAGACAGAGAGAGAAAGAAACAGAGAGAAACAGAGAGACAGGCAGAGAGATAGAGACAGGCAGACAGGGAGAGAGACATACAAAGAGACAGACAGAGGGGGATACAGATAGAGATGGAGTCAGATAGAGAGGGAGACAAATAGACAGAGAGGGATAGAGGGAGAGTGAGAGAAAGAGAGAGAGAGACAGTTACTATCCCGGTCAATGCCCGGGTACTACAACTAGTGGGTTTATAAAAATAATCAGAACCAAATAGAACATTTGTATTACATCCAATCTTTAGAAATACATTGTCATTATAATAAACCTAGGAAACTATTTGATTATGTACATACAGTATTAGAATGTTGATGCATAGTTATGGATGACGCACGAATGACAATATGGATGAAAATTGTCCACGTTTTCTGAATAAAAATTGGATGATTTTACATGCGCTTGACTGACTCCAGCCTTAGGCACAGAAAATGGAATATACAACTGAAGTTACTGAACACAATAAGACACATTTCTCTAAATGTTATTTTCTAACAAATTTTCCACATTTTCTTCAGAGTTCTCTGATTTTTCAGAAAGGTCCATGCACATATGTAAGTTATCTGCACTTGTGTTACATAATTGCATTTAGAGTATTTCAACCTCTCGAAAAAATCTCTATTACTTGACAATGGCTGAGCCTATCATTTTTTGTAGTGTAAAATATTGATTAGATTTATATAATTGGTGCTCTCAAAGAGGTTGTGTGGCGCCCCAGGACCTGGTCGCCACAACAGCATTGCCCCTCCAAAGGGTTAATGCTGAGCCTGGAGGTAATTGGGAGGTCTATTGGCCAGTAAGTTTAACATCCAGCGCAGTTTCTCCCTCAGGCCAGCAGGGGGAGCTCTGAACCTGGAGTTCCAGGGAGCATTCCTTAAGTCTGACCTGAGGGAGGGGTTAGTGGTCAGTCTGTAGAGAGAAAGCAGAGAAAGCAGACGCAGAGTAGTGCTGTCCTGCGGACTGGGGCCTGGAGCTGGAGTAGCTTGGCCTAGTGAAGCAGGAGGAGCAGAGAGGCACAGAAGAGACTCGGACATCGGAGTCTGTGGTTGCCAGGGTGTAAAATCCTTCCCTGGTAGCTGAATCCGGAGGGCAGGAGAGCTGCAAGCCCCCTGGCCCAGAAGCAATCTGAAGGTACAGCTGCATCCCAAGGGCCCGGTGTGGACTCCAGCAGAGAAGCACCAGAGAGGGCCTGCGCAGCCTACCACACAGAAAAAGGGACGAACCACAGGTCCCAGCAGCAAGAGGGCCATTGCCAATCCAGAGAGCAGGGTCCTATAACAGTAAGGAAAGAACGGTAGTAGGCCTCATACTCATCTGGCCAAAAAGATACCTCAGTTACTTCCAGGCCGGCTGGAGCCCTCTACCACCTGTAACAGTCTCCCAGGACTAACCGTTTGCCAAGTAAAAGAGGAGAAGGTAAAGAGACTACTGTTTGTGCCTGTTTCTTTCACTGCCTGTCGGCCCTGCACCGTATTATTCACACAACATCACACCATAGACTCTCACGAGCACCAACTGTGCCCCGGGGCACCGCTCCACCTGTGGGGAGCAGTACCATACCAGCTGCCATTCCATCACCCCGGAGGCCCCATACAGCAGCGGCGGCTTAATAGCCGCAAACCACAGGTGGCATCACGACAACCATAAACTTTATTCACCAGCCATATTTAATTGACACCCACCAGGGCCACGGAGTCGGGCCCCGCCACCACTGACGACCCCCGGACTAGTCCGGCCCGGCACCGGGTGTCCCATAGCCCTGGGGTGGGCGAGTCAGTTGTGTATAAGACAACCCCTTTAAGTAATGCATGCACCAAGTCTGTCAGAGGAAGAGCCACACTTTTTGCAACATAGGAGCTGATTCATTAGATTGGCGTTTTGGTATGGCAGCCTTGATGCAGGGTCTACAGCAGTAAGAATGAATTTGGTGCACCTTTCAGCTGCGCCAGCTACAGAAATGTACTCCGATAATTGCTATAGTTTATGCCATTTTTTGGGATATGTTACAAGGAGTTTGATGACTCATGGTAGGCTCGCCACTAAGCTCCACAATCTTTGCAAAAGTCGCAAAACCACTTTGATGAATTGAACCCATAGAGTATGGTTGTCAGCAGTGCCCCTTCTGTACAGGGGCTTACGTCATGAAGCAACGCGTTTAGGATATGTGCTATTTTGGTCCAGATCACTAAAATGCTGCGCCCCTTTTTGTAAATGCTTCCTAGGTACTGTTCATTGGTCAGATCAGACTTGAATTCCTCTAGATTTGCTTAACTGGTGAGACATGAAGAAGTACAGTATGATCATCTAACTATGATACTCTTGTAACTGTATCATATTGCAGTTGATACCTGGCCACTTTTTTGTTTTATTGTGTAATTTGGTTCCTATTCTCAGATACCCAAACACTTAGATTTCCACTCTGTTCTCCAAAATATGATTATCAAAAATGGAAAGGTAACGTCACAGCAAAATATAAAAGTCTCTGATTTTTTTCCAATTCTTGAATCTGGCAATTGGATGGAACCATTACTTGTGCTTATATGAGCTGAGCTATACAGTATACCATAAATTAACAGGGGAATTGATCAGAACAATAGCCCAATGCGGGAATTCCCACACATATGACTAAGCACTCATTTTATCAGTCAGTTATAACTGGACGATCAAATAAATTTAAAGGGCACTTGTCACTCAATTTATGCTGCTAAAACCAATTGTGCAGCCAGTATCTGATCCATGCTGACTGGGGTTTGTGCAGCATGAACAAACTGACAAGTTCCTTTAAAGGGGAATCTGTTAACAGTTTTTTGCTACCACAGCTGAGAGCAGTATAAATGTAGGCAAAGAGATCCTGAATCCAACGATGTTTCACTAAAGGCTACTTTACACACTGCGATATCGGTCCCGATATCGCTAGTGTGGGTACCCGCCCCCATCTGTTGCGCGACACGGGCAAATCGCTGCCCGTGCCGCACAACATCGCCCAGAGCCGTCACACATACTTACCTGTCCGGCGACGTCGCTGTGACCGGCGAACCGCCTCCTTTCTAAGGGGGCGGTCCGTGCGGCGTCACAGCGACGTCACTGAAGCATCACTGAACCGCCGCCCAATAGCAGCGGAGGGGCGGAGATGAGCGGGACGTAACATCCCGCCCACCTCCTTCCTTCTGCATAGCAGCCGGGAGGCAGGTAAGGGGAGCTTCCTCGTTCCTGCGGCGTCACACGCAGCGATGTGTGCTGCCACAGGAACGAGGAACAACTTCGTTACTGCTGCAGTAATGATTTTTAAGAATGGACCCCCATGTCGCCGATTAGTGATTTTGCACGTTTTTGCAACGATGCAAAATCGCTTATCGGTGTCACACGCAACGGCATCGCTAATGCAGCCGGATGTGCGTCACGAATTCCGTGACCCCAACGACTCCGCATTAGCGATGTCGCAGCGTGTAAAGCCCCCTTTAGATTAGTGGCTGCAGCCATTTTCACACAGAGTTTTTAGAATTAGCAATGCAGCAGAGCTGAGGAAGCTGCCCCCACCCACACCAGGCTCTCTATAAACAATAAATATCCGGAGGACAAGGAGTTAATGCTTCAACATTTATTATACAACTGTTATAGCACAAAAGTGCTTTACAGAGTATAAACATACAAATATAAAAACACGTGCAATAAAGGCATAGCAGGACAGAATAGATACCATAGATCCCTCTAGGGAACCCAGGTGACAAGATATACAGATAGATACACTTAATTACAAAAAAAACCTCCCCCTTTTTGTTTCTTTTATAAAAAGTAGAACAATGGTAGTGGCAAAGTTGCAAATTAGGAATCAGCAAGGGATGGTAGGGATTAGAAGTGAAGCAGCCTCCACCCACACCAGCATTTTTATAAACAATGTCCATAATAGTAAAAGCCCCGTAACACACAACGAGATCGCTAACGAGATCGTTGCTGCATCACCGTTTCTGTGACGCATCAACGATCCCGCCAGCGATCTCGTTATGTGTGACATCTACCAGCGATCAGGCCCCTGCTGTGAAATCGCTGGTCATTGCCAAATGCTCCAGTCATTTTCTTCAAAGGCAATGTCCTGCTGGGCAGGACCCATTGCTGTGTATAACACCTACCAACAACCTCCTAACACAGTCCCAACACCCACCAAGATCGTTATACAGGTCGCTGATCGTTACTGTGTCGTTGGTAAGGTCTGACTGTGTGACATCTCAGTAGCGACCTCCCAGCTACTTACCAGCGATCCTTATCAGGTCACATCATTTTCGGGATCACTGGTAAGTCGTTAAATGTGATGGGGGCTTAAGTTACTAATGACAGCAAGGGATGTGCTGGACTAACTGACCTAGTCTGGTAATGATAATTTCCTGAAGCTAAAACAAACATTGCAGATAAACAACAGCACACAATGTGATAAGACATGCATCTGCCGCCCCCGTGCCAGCAGCCGGCGCTGCTCAGGTCCGGGCCTTCTGGGGTGGTGGCTCGAGGGTCTCCGGACCCGGGGGTCTCGCGGACACGCCGAATAAAAAGGGGGGACGTAGATATACGGGCTAGGCCGTATTAAGTTTGTGACACCACTCACGGTGTGTGGTGAAGTGGGACACCACCGCTGCTGTTGTAGGGCACCCAGGGGAGATGTTGTGCTGCTAGTTGTTAACCCCTCCGTGGGTAGGGATGGTGGCCCCGGGACCCGGTGTCTCCGTGCAGAGTATAGCGACCGCAGTGGGTGTTTGTGTACTCACAGTTAATAAATCACACAAGTCTCTGGTAAACCAAGGTGCTGGTGGCCGGTGCCGCGGCCGGTTGCATTTGGGTCCCCCACCTGGCTGGTGGTCTCTATCCTTTTCCTCTGCACTGTTTGTGTAAGGTGGACTTCCTAGTCTGAAACTCAGGAGTCCGCTCCCGGCTGGATGTGACCTAAGGAGCCGTGCCCGCAGACGCTGGCCCGTGGGATCTATGGGCCCTGGCGGTGACCTCCTATCCCTATCGGTGGGCTGTTGTCTTCTATGAGGGACTTTGGGTGGGACAGGACCTCTACTCCTGGCCTCAATCGGTGAATTAACCAGTCCGCTTGGTTCAGGTTCTGGCTTCAGGGTCCGAGTACCCCCCTTTGTGCTACAGTTTCCGGGTCAGTTCCCCGTGTCGGTACCGGCGGGCTACAACCCTGTCCCGGTCCACCTCGGTTCTACCGAGCCGTCTTCCCATCTCCTGCTGACGGAGACCACCGTCTGCCTCCTAGCCAGTGGCACCAGGGCTCTTACCCTGGTGTGACAGGGTATGCAACAGAGCACTAAGGGACACCAGACCGATGAACAATCCAAGAAGATTTAATGAGGCAGTGAGCATAAAACATCCAATATCCAAATGGTTCTTTAGAGTCCACACAAAGGAAACAGATCTGGGGCAATCCGACGCCAAGGAGAATGCAACAGTCCTCAGATGCGTTCCCTAAATCCTGCAGCGTGGTAGCTGATCCTCAATGTCCAATCGTCCATGTACGGGCCAAGAGGAGCTGGCCTGAGCACAGGTCCTCGCCCTTCACCCAACAAACATAACTAAACTAAAAAAAATGTGGCTGAATCTCCCACCTCTCCTTGGATCCACCCCCTTAAAATTTGCTACTTATAGCTTCTAGTTAGAAAGAAGTTCCTAGACAGTCTCCAGAGATTGTGTACTAGGGAAGCCCCCTGCAGAGGAGAACAATGTATATGCAACCCCCACCAAATCAAGAACAATAGCTACTGCTGAAGCCTGATTGCAATATGATACAGGCTGGGGGGATATAATGTTACACCTGGTATCGTCCAACTTGAACTTTCCTGCTGGAGCTACACTTAGCTCCAGCCCACACTCCTCTCAAAACTCCACTCCAAACTCCACTAACTACTGTTTTCCCACCCCGGGCTGTCTGGACCCCTGTGTGGGCGTGTCCAACCGCCTGGTCACGCCCACTGGTGTGTTTGTCTTTCCCTAAGGGGGGTGACTAGGGTTTCTAGGTTGGCTGTGTGTTTCCTAGTGAGGGAAGGTGTTATGCGGGGGCCTATTTGCGACTACCTGGTTTTGCCAGGGCGTCACATTAACCCCTCCACAGATTACATAGCAAAAGCATGCTGACAGATTGACATTAAGAAAAAAGAAATTCAGAATAAAATGTTTCAGTTCTAGATATAAATGCTTTAAGTGTTAAGCATGTTTATGAGGTGAATAGTGTCCAATATTTCATTTTAAATTTCTCTCTCACAAGCCTTTTGAATGTCTTTAATGACTAGAAAGCTCATTTTTGGATATTGTAAAGCTGTCATCTCAGCACAATGCATTTTTTGTCCTATTAATAATATGCTACACATGTGAAAAAGAAAAGATGACATAAATCTGTATTGTCACATCATAATAACAACTTGGCTGATTTCTTTAGAACGTAAACCTGAATATTAGAATTGTATTTAGCTTGACAGCTGAAAAGAGTTGTCAATCATTGTGGAACATGGATGAATTGGTAAAGGAATGTACTTATTTACTGACTGGAGGAAGATGAGGTTGTGACTGGGCCAGAATGCTGCTTTCCAAATGTCACTTCCTATTTCATAGTTACTGAAAAGATCAATAATCTCAGCAAGGTTGGACTGGCCCACAGGGAAAGAGGGGAATTTCCTGGTAGGCCCCTGTGGGTCCCCATCCACCTAAATGAGAGGTAGCTGGAACAATACACTTCATTCACTATGTACAGAAGCAGCATCTCATCAGTCATTTAACAAATTACTCAGTGTATTGTTATATAGAAGCAGAGGTAATTTTGTAAAAAAGGGTATTATATATAATATTTATAGGTAGCTAATCAGTGGGCACCCAGAATCAGTGTTAGTGGTGAGCCCTTGGCATCCTAGTCCGACACCAATTTCAGCTATTATATGGTGCAAGGTACAATTAATTGACTACTATAGCAGGGTTTCTCAAACATTTTTTTTTAGTGCTGCCTCATTAGAAAGAATATGCTGAAATTCTAAATGTTTCTATATTTCCCTACCATTTGTCTACAGAACCTATTATACCATTACATTAGCACAAATATAATTATATCACTATGCCAGAGACTGCAATAGCCAGAGAAAAGCCGGAGCAGCTTTTGAATATCTCTGTGAAAATTGCTTTTTTGGGCTAACAGGCCAGCATATGGCTTCATGGAATGCCCTCAAGTTATTTGTGTGGCTCCTTTTTATTAGTTCTAATTTAAACTATTTTTAGACCTAGATGCCCTTCCAAAGCATTCACAACAGTATGCCAACAACAAATATTCATAGGATAGTATGTAAGATACAAATATCCTATAACAGAATGGGCTTCACAGATGACCTTAACACTAGAACTACTGGACTCGTGACACCTATATAGAAATACATAGTGCAAAGTAGTCAAAATGACTACCTCAGTAGTTTTAATGTTAAAGTGTAAGCCAGAAATGTCCTTCATTACAGCCACCTATAGACCAACTATAAAAGCCAGAGAAGTCCTTCATTACAGTCACCTATAGACCAACAGTAAAAGCCAGAGAAGTCCCTCATTACAGTCACCTATAGACCAACAGTAAAAGCCAGAGAAGTCCTTCATTACAGTCACCTATGGACCAAATGTAAAAGCCAGAGATGTCCTTCATTACAGTCACCTATGGACTAACTGTAAAAGCCAGAGAAGTCCTTCATTACAGTCACCTATAGACCAACTGTAAAAGCCAGAGAAGTCCTTCATTACAGTCACCTATAGACCAACTGTAAAAGCCAGAGATGTCCCTCATTACAGTCACCTATAGACCAACTGTAAAAGCCAGAAATGTCCTTCATTACAGTCACCTATGGACCAACTGTAAAAGCCAGAGATGTCCCTCATTACAGTCACCTATTGACCAACTGTAAAAGCCAGAAATATCCTTCATTACAGTCACCTATGGACCAACTGTAAAAGGCAGAGATGTCCTTCATTACAGTCACCTATGGACCAACTGTAAAAGCCAGAGATGTCCTTCATTACAGTCACCTATGGACCAACTGTAAAAGGCAGAGATGTCCTTCATTACAGCCACCTATAGACCAACTGTAAAAGCCAGAGAAGTCCTTCATTACAGTCACCTATAGACCAACTGTAAAAGCCAGAGATGTTCCTCATTACAGTCACCTATTGACCAACTGTAAAAGCCAGAAATGTCCTTCATTACAGTCACCTATGGACCAACTGTAAAAGGCAGAGATGTCCTTCATTACAGTCACCTATGGCCCAACTGTAAAAGCCAGAAATGTCCTTCATTATACTCACCTACGGACCAACTGTAAAAGCCAATGATAGCCTTCATTACAGTCACCTATGGCCCAACTATAAAAGCCAATGATAGGCTTCATTATAGTCACCTATGGACCAACTGTAAAAGCCAGAAATGTCCTTCATTACAGTCTCCTATGGACCCAACTATAAAAGCCAGAGATGTCCCTCATTACAGTCACCCATAGACCAACTGTAAAAGCCAGAAATGTCCTTCATTACACTCATCTATGGACCAACTATAAAAGCCAATGATAGGCTTCATTACAGTCACCTATGACCCATTAAAGCCAGAGATGGCCTTCATTACACTCACCTATGGCCAATTAAAGCCACAGATGCCTCATAAAATACTTGCAATAGATTTTTTCTTCAATCCCAGTCACAGATATAATGCCCCGATCATAATCATAGTGATGACATAGTGCAGACATAATAAATACTGTGTCATAATACAAAAATAATAAACCGTGATATCTCTACATAAAAAGTGATTTCACGGCACATAAGGAAAAGCCAAAGTGTAGTAGCAGCAAAGTAATACAAGTCATAGTGATGTTACAGTGCACAACTTGTCAAGGTTATGGGATCCAGCAATAATGCACAAATGAGGTGTCACACAAATCAAGGAAAACACAGTGATGTCACAGTGCACAGATAATAAACACTACAAGGCAGAGGGAAAATAACTGAACATACATAGGAATAAAGCACACAGTGGTAATGCCTGGAAAGCGCTACGGAATATGATGGCGCTATGTAACAAACGCATAATTAATAAATATCATAGAACAGGCATAACATGCAGTGAGTGATGATACAGTTCAAAAATAATGAAAATTACGTCCTATAACAATGTTAGTGCACACAGTGATGTCACGAACACTGGCAACAAAAGCAGAGATTTCACATTACAGAGATAATTAAGCAGCCATATAACAGCACAGTGTTAATACACACTGCGCTAAAGCTATTACATCAGTGCTGCTATTCCCTTGGCTGTTGGAAACCCTCTTTCCCTAGAGCACCATTTGCATATATTAGCTGCGTCCAGTGAGGTTTTTTAGTCTGACCTGGATACGGCAGTTGCATTTTTCCCTTCGGCTCCAGTACGATTTAGTACAACGACTGATGAGCAGTTGCCACATCGGTTTTCATGGCGCAGATAGATTTCAAGTAGCTGAACTAAATTTAGCAATATCTATAGTTTGCAACTTTGCTTTTTCATTAATGTGTGTCCTGAGCAGGCTATTCACATCTTTCTCTTATAAAAATGAGCCCATGGTGGTCTGAAAAAGGCCCATACTCATTTACCAGACCCTGTCCTTCCTCTGTCCTACTTACCAAGTCCCCCACCTATCCCCTTGCTTTCCCTTCCAGTGGGAGACATCAATATGTCACTGCTTCTACTGTTTGAATGTAGTGGTCATGTGATGTCCAAGCACTGTTCCCCACATCCTGTTTTACTGGGGGCAGTGTGCTCCAGAAGATTGACAATTCATGGTCACGATGCTGGTCAGAACAGAGCGCTCTGCCATGCTGATCGCAAAGGCACTAGCAGGTAGCAAACCATAGAGCCTACTCGCGGTATGCATTCCTTGGCCAGGCAGGGGACTGCAGGGTAGCTAGTGACCTGGGCAATGAGCTGCATACTATAAAAACTAAAAATTCCTCCACTCTTGAGAATGAAGAAGATTTTTAATATAGCATAAATTTCAAAGTTGCTTGTTTTTACAAACACTTTACAATTTTTTTTCCTATTTTTGAACTTGAGACAACCCCTTTAGGGACCTGTTCTCCTCCTGACATGTCTGTTTTAATAAATACATGCATCCTTTTTGGTATCATAGTTCTTAAAGGGGTGGTTCACTACTTATTTTTCAAAGCCACATCAATATAATGTTGAGAAACAAGACTTCTCTCATATACCTTGGGTTGACAATAGTCCCTGTGAGCGGCGCTATTGCGGTCTGCTCATCCCCTTCTCGTGACTCCCTGGGCTCCGTGATCTCTGATGTCCGATGATGTCAGGTCAACCTTCAGTTGAGGTGACATCACCGCGGTCGGCTCCAGGCTTCCATCAGTGACTGGGCTGTGGGCGGCATTTCACCGCTTTTCACAGCCCAGCATCACTCCTGCAGGCGGCGCTCTGCAGTTAAGGAGAGAGCGGTGAGATGCTGGGCTGTGACGCTGGGCTTCGATGAGCGGTCAAACGCAGCCCACAGCCCAGTCACTCAGGAAGACTGGGGCCGACTGCAGTGATGTCATGTCAACTGGAAGTTAGCGGGACATCACCGGACATCAGAGGTCACGGAGCCTGGGGGAGTCACACAATAGGGATGAGCAGACCACAATAGCGCCGCTCAGAGGCTGAATTTCCAACACAAGGTATTTGAGGAAAGCCTTGTTTCTCAACATTATATCAATGTGGCTTTGAAACATAAGTAGTGAACCATAAGCACCTTATTCATAACTCTGCATAGTGCCATTTCTTTGTTATTCTTCCCAGAAAGTTATGAATAAATTGAGAACTGGGTGTTAAAATTTTGGGGGGGGGGTGTCCCTACATAATATAATACTGTTAGCATTGATTGGAAAATGTCAGGGACAAACCCACCACTCAGTTGTCAAATTATTGCTACATTTCTAGGAGGAATAAGAGAGTAACATTACAACACAGACGTCTAAGAATATAGTTATTTCATGTAACATATTTACTAACTAGGCATGCCAAGAGTGGACACGTCCCTTTACATCAAATACTATTATCGACTAGATACAATATTGAGTGTACAACCACATACCTGTTTGACCCATTTTTGTAGTCCATAAATAGAAACTTAAGTCCTTGATCCCTTAAGTCCTTTACAGACTATATCATTATGGTATTCTATATCTATCACTATCTGAGCAAGTCTCTTCTAGTAATACCTTGGATGAGGGTGCAGTTGTCGTTCTCTGTGACAGGTCTTCCATTACTGTATATAAATACAAATTCATCGGCAGATTTCGCTACTCCACTGTATAATAGCATCATCAGAGAAGAATATAAAAGTGTGGGCATAAACTTGGTCATACACATCATCCTCCCATGCTCAGGAGCGCTCACTTAGGCGAACGCTCCTTTGTACTCTTTGAGATAGCCCCCGACACAGATCTCTGGGAGAACGATGCGATCGGTTGTCTGATATCTGATATAACTGATCGGCGTCCTCCCGAAAGATCTGTTGGCTGATACCCCATGCATATTTGATTGTCAGCCGAAGCCTTCGAAATCTGCAAGGGTCAGCTGCCATTACTGTATGATTGCCAATATAGTCCTGTACGGAAGCTATGGGCAAATCATTTGGAGATTTTCTTTTAATCCAATGGTTTATAAATGTACTATGTAAACTAGGTTTTTATAAAATATAGTTTTATAGAGCTTTAATGCAACAAGATTTTTGCAATTCTTTCAATACAGGTTAGAAAGGTACATTCTGAAGAGTCTACATGTAATGATGGGATTAAAAACTCATTACAGATAATCCCTGTGCAGCTGTTGTGATGAATGGAGATTCCTTTGAAGAACAGTTTTTTACAGTCTTTTTATCTAAAATACTATTACATTTAAATATAAGTGCAATGAGGTTGTAATCCCTTCATACATTAAATTGCTTCTCTAAGTTGTCCATGTTTATGAAACATTTCCTATTTTCTAATCATAAATTTAACCAAGCAATATATTTTAGATTGTATTTAGGCTAGGAGAAGTGAATATCCAGTTATTAGTGTACTGTAGATGTGAGATAAACAGGGGTGTAACAATGACAGTTGCAGTAGTTGTAACTGCAACCAGACTCGTGGGTGGAAGAGGCCTACCTGCCTACTTCAGCTGGATGTGCTTCCTCGGATGCACATCCAGCTGAAATGTATCGAAGAGTAGAGACCCATCAATCCCTGCACTGCAATATATGCTGCCAGCGAAACACAGGCTGGAAGCTGACTAGGTGTGCATTGCATTGACATCATGCATCACCATAGCAGGCATGCCGATGGCAGCTGCCAGCCACTGCGTCCGTTACAGACAAGGATGCCAAGTGACATTGGAGCTGAGGTAGGTGAGTAGAATGTTTTGGAGGCGGTTTTATGCGTGAGATGCAGGTCGGGGATTGTAAATACCAGAGTAAGGAGATATGCCAAGATGGGGACATATATACCAGGATGGGGTCATATACAGTATAACAGGATAGGGGACATATATTCCAGGATGTGCCTAGGATTGGGAACAAATATACCAGGATGTGGGACCTCTAGACCAAGATGGGTGACATATATATCAGGATCGGGGACATATTTACCAGGAAAGGGCCTAGGATGGGGGACATATTTGCCAGGATGGGGGACATATTTATCAGGATCAAGGACATCTTTATTATGAATGGGGACATATTTACCAGAATGGAAGACATTTACCAGGAAGGGGCCAGGATGAGGTACATATTTACCAGGATAGGGGACATATATACTATAATGGGGACAAACTTACCAGGAAGGGGAGACATATAAACCAGGATGAGGGACATATATAGCAGGAAGGTGCCCAGGATAGGGACATATATACCAAGATGGGGTACATATTTAACTGGATGAGGAACATTTATACCAGGAAGGGGCCCAGGATTGGAGACATATAGACCAGGATGGGGGATTATTTATCATGAAGAGGCTCAGGATGGGGAAATATATGCCAGGATGGGGGACATATTTACCAGAAAGGGGCCCAGCAGGTAATACATATAGACCAGGGTGAGAGACATATTTACCAGGAAGAGACCAGTGATAGGGACATGTAAACCAGAATAGAGGAAATTTATACCAGGATGGGAGACATATAAACCAGGATTGGTGACATATATACCAAGATAGGAGACATAGTTACCAGGATGGGGGACATATTTACCATAAGGGGCTCTTGATGGGGACATATATACCAGAATGGGGGTCATATTTAGATTTAGCACGAAGGGGCCCAGGTTGGGAGACATATAGATCAGGATGGGGGACATATATACTAGAATAGTGCCCACGATGGGGTACATATTTACCAGGCTGGGGAACATATATACCATGATGGGGGACATATTTACCAGAAAAGTGAAAATATTTACCAGGAAGGGGGCCATATATAACATGATAGGGACTTATATACCAGGATGAGCCCAGGATCGCTGACATATCTACCAGTAAACAGCTTGAGATGTAACATGTATACCATAATGAAGGACATATATACTAAGATGGGGGACACAGATACCAGGAAGGGGGACATATTTACCAGGGAGGGGCCCGGGATGATTTATACCAGGATAGGGGACATATATACCAAGATGAGCCAAGATTGAGGGACATATGTACCAGGAAGGGTCCAGGATGGGGTACATACAGACCAAGATGGAAGGCATATGTACCAGAATGGGGGACATTAGTGCAGGATGGAGTACAATACTACATGATGAAGAGGGAGGGGGCAACACTTATGTCTTTATAGTATTTAGAATGCTACAAGGGCCCATTCATCTGACCAATATGCATGGTGGGGGACAGTCTAAATTTTGCATCGGGGCCCATCGAACCTCAGTTAAGCCACTGGGGATAAACATGCACAAAGGCATATGGGAAAACCTGTGGATCTGCCATACAATACTCCTAGGTGAGAGGTAGACATGGCTGCCATAACATTGCCTCTTGCTCCTATATATACTATATGAGTAAGCAAAACAATTCAGGGATATTTGCATAATGTGAGCACACAGTAATGTTTAAAGAGAACATGTCATCTGAATAAACACTATAACCTGCAGATATGGGGTTAATTTGCAGGTTATATGCATTTTCAACCAGCCCGGGGCCCACACTTAGAGCCTCACTGGCGGAAGGAAATATGCTTTATTCTTCCTGCCAACGTTTGACTGTCAATCATTGGGGCGGCGCTGGTTCAGCCACCAATCAGTCTATACTAAGCGCTGGCTGTAAACGAGCCCATTACTAACTGACCAGTCAGTCAGTGCGGGGGGACTCAGTTACAGCCGCCACTCACTATAAACTGAGCAGTGACTTAACCCACTCCAGCGCCACCCCTATAACTGGAAGTTGATCGCGGGTCTCTAATTGCTGCTTTACACGCTGCGATATCGTGACCGATATCGCTAGCGTGCGAACCCGCCCCTATCGGTTGTGCGACACGGGCAAATTGCTGCCCGTGGAGCACAACATCGCGCGGACCCGTCACACTACTTACATGCCTAGCGACGTCGCTGTGACCGGCGAACCACCTCCTTTCTAAGGGGGCGGTTCGTTCAGCATCACAGCGACGTCACAGCAGCATCACTGAACCGCCGCCCAATAGAAGTGGAGGGGCGGAGATGAGCGGGACATAACATCCCGCCCACCTCCTTCCTTCCTCATTGTGGGCGGACGCAGGTAAGGAGAGCTTCCTCGTTCCTGCGGTGTCACACATAGCGATGTGTGCTGCCGCAGGAACGAGGAACAGCATCGCTAGCTGCAGCAGCGATAATCGAGAATAGGGGGTGATGTCACCGATGAGCGATTTTGAACAGTTTTGCAATGATTCAAAATCGCTCATAGGTGTCACACGCAACGACATCGCTAACACGGCCGAATGTGCGTCACAAATTCCGTGACCCCAACGAGATCGCTTGAGTGATGTCGCAAAGTGTAAGACGGCCTTAAGTGCGGGCATCGAGCAGGTTTAAAATGCAATTAAATAGCAGATTAACCCCATGTCTGCCAGTTTTTTCATGTGACAGATCTTGTTTAAAAAGGCAAAATAATTAAAGAATATTTTATAATACATTTACTAACACTGCTTTCTGGAGAAAGGAAAAAAATAACCTCTAAGTATAAGAATAGTTATTTATGACTCTGTCAGGCGGAAACATGGATCAATTACATATCAGAAAGACATTAAAAAAAACTGAGAGCGCCAACTGAGATAAATGACTTCCAATAAATAATGCTATTAAAGCAATGTGGATTGCACAACCTCGCTTGTTTGTAGGTTAAACAATGGAGGCTGGTTCTTCTAGAGCAGACCACTTCTCAATAGCTTCTCAATTCATCTATTTTATGTGATATGTACAGGCCCCTTGAAATTGCTCCAAAATACGAAGTATTTGTCTCATAAAATTACTGCAATTACACTTGTTTTGTCATACACATGTTTACATCCTTTATATGTATTGGAACAACACATAAACACAGAGAAAAAAGGCAATCTGGACATAATTTCATATAAAACCCCCAAAATGGGCAGGACAAAAATTTATTGCCAACTTTCCAAATTGTGGGTATACAACTTTTTTTACGCATGTGATGCTCTTTCAACCTAACCTGTGGCAAGTAACAGGTGTGGGCAGGATGAAAATCACACCCAAAACCAGATAAAAAGGGGGAAAGTTGACTCAGTCTTTGGACTGGGTGTCTGTGTGTGCCACACTAAGCATGGAGAACAGAAAGAGGAGAAGAGAACTGTCTCAGGACTGGAGAGACAAATTGTTCCTATAAAAGAAAACCCAGAGCTATGAAATGGGAATAATTTACTGTTTTGGGAAGAATCCTTTAAAGGAGTTGTCCGACATAAACTCAAACATTTTTGGTAAGCTAATCTGTGCTGTATTGTCATATAAATCACCCCTACATTGTTATTTTTTGTTTTCTAACTTGTGCTTTTCTTGAATTCACCCTTTATTCTCTGCAGCTCTTTGTTTACATTCAGCTCTAGCAAACTGACCACTTCCTGTGCAAAACCTCAGTCAGAGCTGGCACCGCCCGCCTCACTGTCCAGCCCCACCCAAGTGTCCAGCCTCGCCCCCTGCCCACCCCCTGCACACACATTCCCTGTCAGTATTCTTCCCCAGCACCTCACCTGTTATCACTACAGCATTGGAAATAACAGCCCCACATCAGGCTCTGCACCGCACACCACATCGGGCTCTGCACCCCACACCACATCGTGCTCTACACCCCACACCACATCGTGCTCTACACCCCACACCACATCGGGCTCTGCACCGCACACGCACATATGGCTCTGCACCACACACATGCACATATGGTTCTGCACCACACACACGCACATCAGACTCTGCACCGCACACGCATATCGGACTCTGCACTGCACACGCACATCGGACTCTGCACCGCACACGCACATCGGGCTCTGCACCGCACACGCACATCGGGCTCTGCACCACACACGCACATCGGGCTCTGCACCGTACACGCACATAGGGCTCTGCACCGTACACGCACATAGGGCTCTGCACCGTACACGCACATAGGGCTCTGCACCGCACATGCACATCGAGCTCTGCACCGCACACAGGGCTCTGCACCGCACACACATATGGCTCTGCACCGCACACACACATATGGCTCTGCACCGCACACACACATATGGCTCTGCACCGCACACACACACACATATGGCTCTGCACCGCACGCACACACGGCGCTCTGTACCGACCCCCCCCTAACCCTATAGGGAACACATGTAGGGAATACATACTCACCCGTCCTCGGTCCCCGCTGCTCCTGCACGTTCGCACGCTGTCTGTGCTCTGGACATATCAGCACAGCAGTGACGGAACCGCTGTGCTGAAGAGAGCACAGATAGCGGGACAGTGATGAGAAGCAGCACTGCGCTGCTTCTCATCAGCGCTTTCAAATGTACCGGCATCTGTGATCTGTGATGCCGGTATATTTGAATGTTTGATCCTGAGCAGGGGGCCCGATGCTGGTCCTGACACCGCGGCAGCCGCCACCAGGCCCCTCCCCCAGGTCACGGACCCCACAGCAGTGCAGGGGGAGGTTGCGGGGAGAGTAAGGGGTGCGGGGGAATGTGTGGGAGGGTGCAGGGAAGGGGGGCGGGGACTCCACGCACTGTACCAGCCCAGCAGGGCGGCTACATGCTGTTCCAGATTTGCATGTCAACATGGCCCTGCCCATGTTGACATGAAATGACCGGAAGCAGCAAAATCGCGGCAGGAGCGGTCACACGACCACTCTGTGCCGGGGGAGAGGGGCTGACAGCAGGGCAGGTAAGTGTTCTCTATCTACTTACCTGCCCCAATGTAGCCCAATAGGGTAATAAAAAAAAAGTCAAAAGAAGCCGGATAACCCCTTTAAGTGTGGTTAGACCAGTGCTCTCAAACATGAGGCCCTCAAACATGTGGCAAGTAGACACCTTTATTATTGCGGCCGATGCAGGGGGCTGTCGCCATCAGCGCTTTACTTCTGTTGAATGAATTGCCAGTGCCGCGCAAAGAAGCTCTCTAAACAGGTATGCCAATGGCAGCCGCTGGCTAATTAGAGACCAGCAGCTGACGTCATATCCTGACGTGAGCTGCTGGCCTCTGATTGGCCGAGGACAGTCATTGTTATTATAGCTGTGCAGAGAGTTTCTCTCTTGCCGGCAATTAATTCAACTGAAATAAAGTGCTGACGATGGCCCCTACACTGGTCATGATAGCACATTACTACAAGATGGGAACCATGATTGGGGGCATTACTACAAGACGCGGACCAGGATAAAGCACATTACTACAGGATGAGGACCAGGATGGTGACATTACTACAGGATGGGAACATTATTACAAGATGAAAACCAGGTTGGGGAAATTACTACAAGATGAGGACCAGGATGGGGACATTACTACAGGATGGAGACAAGAATGAGGACCTTACTAAAAGATGATGACCAGGTTGGGCACATTACCACATAATGAGGAGCAGGATGGGGACATTACCACAAGAAGGAGACCAGGAAGGGGACATTACAGGATGGTGACCAGGAAAGGGACATTACATGATGGGGATAAGTATGTACACATTACTACAAGAAGGGGAAGAGGATTAGGGACATTGCTACAAGATGTTGGCCAAAATTACTATATGGTGCTAATTGTAAAACAATGTCACTTACAAGAAGGGGGCAAAATGTAAAAAAACAAACAAAACAAAATAGAGCATGAAATTTGTTTTTACCATTAAAAATCTTTTTTATATATCAACTAAAATTAACAAAAAAGTGCACATTTGTTATCGCCACATTCGTAATGACCCAAGCTATAAAACCGTACCATAACCCAGAGGGTAATGTCATTTAAAGAAATAAAATAAACAAGCAAAAAATGTTCAAAAGTGATCCAATGGTGTATAGAAAAAAACATGGTATCACTAAAAATGTCACTTTGTCCTGCAAAGAATGCGGACCCTCAAATTAAATTTTTTTTCTAGGTGCGGCCCATACACCCAGCCGAGTTTGAGACAACTGGGATAGACTAGATCATTTTTTTTAAAGGTTTCTTTGCACTTTAAAAATCCAGATCTAATAATATCTGTTCTCTTAAGGGCCCGTTACACGCTACGATATATCTAATGATATGTTGGCGCGGTCACCTCGTTAGTGACGCACATCCGGCATCGTTTGACATGTAGCGTGTGACAGCTACGAGCGACTGTGAACAAGCAAAAGTACTCACCTTATTGTTGCTCGTTGACACGTCGATCATTTTCAAAAATTCAAATGTCCTTCTGTGCTCCGGCTGTTCATTGTTCCTGAGGCAGTACACATCGCTCCGTGTGACACCACGGGAACGATGAACACAGCTTACCTGCGTCCCACCAGCAATGCGGAAGGAAGGAGGTGGGCGGGATGTTATGTCCCGTTCATCTCCGCCCCTCCGCTTCTATTGGCCGGCCGCTGTGTGACGTCGCTGTGACGCTGAACGAACCGCCCCCTTCAGGAAGAGGATGTTCGCCGCCTACAGCGAGGTCGTTAAGGAGGTAAGTACGTGTGATGGGGGTTAACGACTTTGTGTGCCACGGGCAACAAATTGCCCGTAACGCACAAACGATGGGGGCGGGTGCGATCGCTCATGCGAACGCACGATAAATCGCCGCGTGTAAAGCGGCCTATAGTGTTGACGTTTTTTACTACGATATTTGCTTATTTTTTGAATATTATAATTAATTGATATTAACTGAATATTATATAATTGTTATTTAAATATATAAACCTAGAAAGAGAGAAAAAATAAATGTACTCATATTGAAGGATTATAAAGTGGAAAAAGCAAACTAACAGCCATCTACTTTATCAGAGGCATAAACATCGGCCCGGCTAATAAACTTTGGCCTTGGGCTAGTTTTTATTTATCTTGATTTATTGAACAATATGTGTTGGAAATACCATTTGCATCTACATAAATATTTCTAGCACCGGATGTTTTTCTCATCCCAACATTTATACATGAAAAATGACATGAAGTCCATTAGTAAATTGCATTGGAAAACCGAGTCCTCGTCCATTATATGCCTTTACCTTATTTCCTTAGATGTGCATGACTCATATATGGCACTCGTACATAATGATGCTATAGTCAGCTGGCACACAAGTGCAGAAAATAAAGCCATTAGCCGTATAACAAATGGGCTTCATAAGAGAGCCCAACACGGGCAAATTTAATGTTGTAGTAGGCAATAAAATGTGAGACGGGAATATTTTTCACACCCTATTTGTCTTTATTTATAGATAAACATCACAGATAAATATTAATTTTACAATTTATAATAAATAATTAAAAAATTGTATTGTAATGTTAATTTATATTTAGATTGTACTGGCTTTTTTGACATAAAACCTATAGAAAAGCATAATCTTGCTTCTCCTATTCCACCAAAAAAAAAAAAATGAAGCTGTTCTTGATCACATATTGTATAAGTTTATGTCCAGGAATTGAATGTTACATCCACTCCGTCTCATCTAGTTATTATTCATCAGCATTCTGCCAGCATCATAGGTGCTGAAACCTCCTTTCCCACTCTTCCTAGCATGCATTGCTCTAAATGGCACATGCCTCTCCTAAACTGACAGCATTCTTCTTTGTTATGCCGGTCTGCAGTTTCACAGACAGGGGAGCAAGAACAGAAAGAGAACAATCCGCCCTAACTTCCTATAATCTGTCTGGTGTCACTGGTAAAAGCGTTCAATAATTCTTAAAAGTGGTTCTTGTTATTTTAGGTCTATGTTTAATTTTGTAACACCATGAATATTGACAGTTTTTTTTTTCCAAATAAATTGCCTTCAAAAAGTATTCATACCCACTGAACTTTTCTACATTTTTCCACGTTACACCCAAAAATGTAAATGTATTTTATTGGATTTTATGTGATACACCAAAACAAAGTAGCAAGTATTTATGAAGTGTTAAGGCCGCTTTACACGCTGCAACATCGCTCAAGCAATCTCGTTGGGGTCACGGAATTTGTGACGCACATCCGGTCGCTTTAGCGATATCTTTGCGTGTGACACCTATGAGCGATTTTGAATCGTCGCAAAAACGGTCAAAATCGCTCATTGGTGACATGCCCCCCTATTCTCGAATATGGTGACACCGCAGGAACGAGGAACCTCACCTTACCTGCGGCCGGCCGCAATGAGGAAGGAAGGAGGTGGGTGGGATGTTACGTCCCGCTCATCTCCGCCCCTCCGTTTCTATTGGGCGGCGGTTCGTTGACGCTGCTGTGACGATGAACGAGCCACCCCCTTAGAAAGGAGGTGTTTTGCCGGTCACAGCGACGTCGCTAGGCAGGTAAGTATTGTGACGGGTCCGCGCGATGTGCGCAACGGGCAGCGATATGCCCATGTCGCACAACCGATGGGGGCGGGTACGCACGCTAGCGATATCTGTTACGATATCGCAGCGTGTAAAGAGGCCTTAACGGAAATGATACATGGTTTGCTAAATATTTTAAAAATATATAAATGTGAAAATTGTGACGTGCATTTGTATTCAGCCCCCCTGAGTCATTACTTTGTAGGACCACCTTTCATGGCAATTACTGCTGCAACTCTTTTGGGGTATGTCTCTACCAGTTTTGCACATATGGAAGCTGACATTTTTGCTCATTCTTCATTGCATAATAGCTCCAGATCGGTGAGATTGGATGGAGGCATCTGTGAGCAGCAATTTTCACGTCTTGCCACTGATTCTCAATAGGATTTATGACTGGGCAATCCAGACACATGAACATGCTTGGATCTAAACCATTTCGTTGTAGCTCTGGCAGTATGTTTAGGGTTGTTGTTCTGCTGGAAGGTGAACTTGCGGCCAGTCTCAAGTCTTTTGCAATCTCTAAGGCTTCTGCCACACTCACGTGAATTTCACGCACGTGCCGAGAGACACGTATTTTCCCTGCGTGTTGCGTGCAGGTAAGTACGTGTCTCTGGTACGTGCGTGACACGTGTGTTCTACGTGTGCTATCCGCAATAGCACACGTAGAATCAGTAATTATTATACTCACCTGGTCCTTCCTGCTGCCGCGCTGCTGTCCGTGGTGCTGATCCTCGGTCTCCAGCCCTCCCGTCTCCCCGCTGCTGCTGCTGCCAGGCAGTGAAGTGAATATTCTATGAGATTAATGAGCGGCGGTCGGCAGCAAGAGGCAGCAGCGGCAGAGACAGGAGGGCTGGAGAAGGTGAGTAAATGTTTTGATTTTTTTTCACTAACATGTGTGTTTTCTCCGGGGCGTGTCACACGGGACCGCATCCACACTACACCCGTGTGGTACGGGTGCGGGCCGTGTAACACCCGTGCTGCCGGAGAAAACACTGACATGTCAGCGCTTTGAAAATCGCACACACGTACAAACGCACACGGACACACGTTCCGTGTGGTTTTACGTGTGTGTGCCTGCTACAATAGGGTAGCATTGGTTAAAGTGTCTCCGTGCCGCCGGTACGTGTAAAAAATGACAAACACGTGCCGGAGGCACGGATGTGTGGCGCAGGCCTAAGGCTGCGACCGCACTTTGCGTTTCCACCTGCGTTTCAGCTGCATTTTAGGTCCGTTTTGAGAAGCACCTTTTTCATGCCAAAAGGCATGCGTTTTGATTTTCCAGCAAAGTCAATGGAAAATGGTGATTTTCAGATCGCACTTTGCGTTTCTAAACGCTGCGTTTAATTTGCATATTTTGTGGCAAAACCCATGCGTTCAAAAAAGCAGCATGTCAATTGTTTTTGCCATTTTGGGTGCGTTTTGCTAACATTGATGTCAATGAGAAATGGCAAAAACCAAGATTCCAGCAAATTCCTGCGTTTTACCTGCTTTTTCAGTGCAGAAAACATGTTTTTTGGACATCAAAATAATGATTTGATAAGTCCCTTTACACACACACATAATCCGACAATTAAATTTAAGAAAAATATGCTTTTAATGCTATTTTAGCTATAAAATGTATATTACCGCTATCATTTTATGAAATATATCTATTTTCATTATTTTTCCCATTAATATACATTTGATCCTTTTTTTTTTCTCTTTTTTCATTCTGTTTGACTATTTAAACATTATTTAGCAGTGTCTTGATGTTCAAAACGCATCTGTCAAAACGCAGTTGAAAAAGCATGTAAAAAGCGCTGAAAACGCATCTAAAACGCGGTAAATACGCATGCGTTTTCAGCGCTAAATTTCTGAAAAAGGCAACTTTGGTCAAATCAATTAAGCCCAAAACGTTCGTTTTGAACTGCAAGTAGGTGAACGCAAAGTGCGTTCTTAGCCTTACAGGTTTTCCTGCAGGATTGCCCTGTATTTAACTCAATCCATCTTACCATCAACTCTGACCAGCTTAGGCCGGTTTCACACATCCGGCTTTTTGCCTTTTTGCCGGATCCGGCGCTCTCCCGTACAGATAATACAGTACAATGACAGCGCTGTAACTTCCGGGTCACATGCGCCGGTCACATGACAGCATGTGACCGGCGCTTGTTGTGCCGTCATTGTACTGTATTAACTGTACGGGAGAGCGCCGGATCCGGCAAAACGGCAAAAAGCCGGATGTGTGAAACCGGCCTTACCCTGCCCCTGCTGAAGAAAAGCTTCCCCACAGCATGACGCTGCCACTGATGATGCTGTCGTGTTTGACGGTGTGGATGGTATTTTTAGGGCTGCTTCTCACTTGCAAGTTTCTCGCAGTAGAGCAATGCGAGAAAATCTCGCATTGGAATCGGACACATGTTAGTGAATGTTTCAGCTCGCATTTGCGAATTTTTTCTCAGTCCAAATCGGACTGAGAAAAAAATCGCAGCATGCTGTTTTTTTGCGAGTTTCTACTGCGAGTCTCTCCAATGCAAGTCTATGGGAGCGTGTAAAAAATCGGATGTCACGGGACGGCACTCACACCATCCTAGTGACATTCAATTTTCTAAATACATTTCTCGCATGTTTCCTAAAACACTGGAAACGAGTGATGTCTCACAATATCTGTCAATCACTATTCTCTGTCAGTCGGTCTCTCCCTCTCGCTCTCTATTCTCTCTCTGTCGGTCGGTCTGTCGGTCACTATCTCTGTCCCTCTCTCTCTGTCCATGTCGGTCTATCCCTCTCCCCCCCTCTCTCATACTCACCGATCCCCGATCACCAGCGCGGCGCTGCACGGCGTTCACACTGGTCCGGTAGCTTCTCCTCTTTGGAAAAAGCCGTCCGCTCATTATTCAATCTCGTATTCCCTGCTTTCCCCGCCCACCGGCGCCTATGATTGGTTGCAGTCAGACACGCCCCCACGCTGAGTGACAGCTGTCTCACTGCAACCAATCACAGCAGCTGGTGGGCGTGTTTATACTGAGCAGTAAAATAAATAAATAATTAAAAAAACGGCGTGCGGTCTCCCCCAATTTTAATACCAGCCAGATAAAGCCATACGGCTGAAGGCTGGTATTCTCAGGATGGGGAGCTCCACGTTATGGGGAGCCCCCAGCCTAACAATATCAGCCAACAGCCGCCCAGAATTGCCGCATACATTAGATGCGACAGTTCTGGGACTGTACCCGGCTCTTCCCGATTTGCCCTGGTGCCCATAGCTGCCAATAAGTCCTAGATTAAACATGTCAGGCGTCTCCCCGAGATTCCTTCCATGATTAATCTGTAAATTACAGTAAATAAATACACACACCTGAAAAAAATCATTTATTAGAAATAAAAAACACAAACACATTCCCTGGTTCACCACTTTAATCAGCCCCAAAAAGCCCTCCATGTCCGGCGTACTCCAGGATGATGCAGCGTCGCTTCCAGCGCTGCTGCATGGAGGTGACCGGAGCTGCAGCAGACACCGCCGCTCCGGTCACCTCCACACAGCAAATGAAGACACACAGTGTCAGTGACAGCTCAGCTGATCGCGCTACTCACCGCTGCTCCTCTCACCTCCACGCAGCAACTGAGGTGAGTAGCGCGATCAGCTGTGCTGTCACTGACACTGTGATACCAAGGCTGGTATTCTCAGGATGGGGAGCTCCATGTTATGGGGAGCCCCCCAGCCTAACAATATCAGTCAGCAGCTGCCCAGAATTGCCGCATACATTATATGCGACAGTTCTGGGACTGTACCCGGCTCTTCCCGATTTGCCCTGGTGCGTTGGCAATCGGGGAAATAAGGAGTTAATGGCAGCCCATAGCTGCCACTATATCCTAGATTAATCATTGCAGGCGTCTATGAGACACCCCCAATGATTAACCTGTAAATTAAAGTTAATAAACACACACAGTGAAAAAATCCTTTATTTGAAATAATAAACAATAACAAAGACCCTCGTTCACCACTTTATTAAGTACGCAAAAAACCCATCCTTGTCCGACGTAATCCACGGAGGTCCCGCGCCGCTCTCAGCTCTGCTACATGAAGGTGACAGGAGCTGCAGAAGACACCGCCGCTCCTGTCACCTCCACGCAGCAACTGAGGTGAGAAGCGCGATCAGCTGAGCTGTCAGTCAGGTAACTCGTGGCCACTGCTGGATCCTCCAACAGTGACAGCAAGTCACCTGAGTGTCAGCAATGAAGTCACAGGTGAGTTTCGGTCTCGGGGGGAGGATCCAGCTGGCCGCGGGTAACCTGAGTGACGGCAGCGCTAATCGCGCTGCTCAATTCAGTCACTCAGGAGATTAGCGGTCACCGGTGAGTCCTTCACGGGTGACCGCTAATCAGGACGCGACACAGACAGAGCCGCGGCATGACAATGAAGTCGGGTGAAGTTCACCCGAGTTCATTCTGATCATGCGGCTCTGTCTGTGTCTGCTGTCATCTGCCATTCAGCTCTGCTACATGGCTGTCTGTGGCTGCTGTCAGCGGCCATGTAGCAGAGCTGAATGGCAGATGACAGCTGATGAGAAAAAAAAGGATCACACACGGATCACACATGCATTGCACACGCACTGCAATCATGAGAAAAATCTCAGAATCGCAGTGCAGTTACATTGCACTCTGACCTAACGTGAACTAAAATCAGCCGAGTATTTTTCAGCCAACTCAGACCGATTTTACTCGCATAGATGTGTTTCCAGCCTTAGGGTGATTTGCAGTATTAATTTTATGCCACACATAGCATTTTGCTTTTATCCCAAAAATTTCTAGTTTGGTCTCATCTGAGCAGAGCACCTTCTTCCACATACTAGCTGTGTCCCCTACATGGCTTTTTGCAAACAAGAAATGGCACGTCTTAAGGCTTGCTTTCCAAAATGGCTTTCTTCTTGCATCTTTTGTCTAAAGGCCAGATTTGTGGTTTACACAACTAATAGTTATCCTGTGGACAGATTCTCCCACCTGAGCTGTGGATCTAGTGACCATGGGCCTCTTGGCTGATTCTCTAAGGCTACTTTCACACATCAGGTTTTTGCCATCAGGTACAATCCGGAAAAACACGGGTAAATCGGATCCGGTACCGCATCCGGTTTTTCCCCATAGACTTGCATTGTAACCGGATTGTACCTGATGGCTTTGCGTTGCATCCGGTTTTTTCCGCATGCGGCAAAATTTATCAAAGCGGCGGCTGGAGGCAACGTGTCTTACAACGTTTTTTTGTCCGGCAAAAAAACCGCATCGCGCCGGATCCGGCGCGATACGGCGTGTTTTACAATGAAAGCTTATGGACGCCGGATCCGTCGCAATGCGGTAAAAAATGGATGCGGCTACAGGATCCGTTTTTGTAAACTGCGCATGCACCAAATTAATTAAAAAAGCTGATCCTTCAAAAAAACGGACAAACCGGATGCAAAAACGGATGCAAACCGTATCCACCGGATCCGGTTTTGTACGCATCCGGCATAACGGATCCGTTAAAAACCGGATCCGGTGGATACGGTTTTACATTTTTTTGCCGGATCCTTTGCATCAGGAAAAAAAAGGATTGTGCCTGAATGCAGAAAACTGATGTGTGAAAGTAGCCTAATCAGTGCTCTCCCTGCTTGAGATATACCGTAAATCTCAATGTCTTGGTAGCTTTACAGTTGTGCCATACTCCTTCAGTTTCGGATAATGTATTGAAAAGTGCTTAGTAAGATTTTCAACGTTTGAGCTATTTTTTTTATAACCTAACTTTGCTTTACTCTTCTCTACAACTCTATCCCTGACCTGTCTGATGTGTTTCTTGGTTTTCATGATGCTGTGTGATCCTTAGGCTACTTTCACACATCAGTTTTCTGTATTCAGGCACAGTCCTTTTTTTTGCCGTATCCAACGTTTCCGGTTTTGTTGTGCAAACCGGAGCAAACCGGACCTACCGGATCCGTTTTTAAGCGGATCCGTTTATGATGGATCCGTTAAAAAAACGGATCCGGTGGGTCCGGTTTGCATCCGTTTTGCATCCGTTATGTCCGTTTTTTTACGGATCCGTTTTTTAAACACTAAACAAACAATTAACGAGTTCCGTATTCTGATTGGCTATTGGGAACATATAGTATATATACAGTATTTTGAAGCATATATGACAGAATGAAGACAGAGGCAAGCAGAAACCATGGATGCTATTCTTGCAAATTACACAAAGATCGCTGCAGATTTTATATTTGAGGCAAATCGCTTGGCTATCATCGTCAGAGAAAAGGAGCGACAGCGACTGAGGCGTCAGCGACATCGACGCTTTTGGATCCATCCCCTGACTGCACAGAGACTGACACGTGGGGTGTTTTCAACACTATACCTGGAGCTCCGTGGAAACCATGAAAAATTCACAAGCTATGTCCGGATGTCAGTGATTAATTTTGACGTCCTCCTTGGCCTTGTTGCGGACAACATCCGTAAAACGGACACCTACAGCCGGTTCTCTATAACACCCGAGGAGCGTTTGCTGGTTACGCTTAGGTAAGTTTTTTTTTTTTAAATTGTATCCTCCTGTAAATTGACTTTTAACTGTAATGTGTTTGCTATTATTTTTTTATAATTATTGTCTTTCCTTTACAGATTCCTTGCAACTGGAGAGTCGCTTTCATCCCTCCACTACCAGTTTCGACTAGGAATTTCCACCATCTCGGGAATCATTAGAGACACTTGCCAAGCCTTGTGGGATTGCCTCCATGATGATTTCATCCCCCAGCCCAACAGGGACAGATGGCTTGCAATTGCTGAACAATACTATAACATTTGTCAGTTTCCAAATTGCCTTGGCTCAGTGGACGGCAAACATATAAGAATTGTGAAACCTGCTGCTTCGGGGTCAGAATACTACAATTATAAAAAATATTTCTCAATTGTCCTAATGGCAATAACGGATGCGGACTACAAATTCATCTCAGTGGACATTGGCGCATATGGGAGATCCAATGACTCTCAGGTCTTTAAAATGTCCCCAATGGGGCGGCGAATCTATGGGAATACTTTTGATTTCCCTCCTGCAAGACCTCTTCCTGGCACATGTGAGCCCCCAATGCCCTTTGTTTTTGTGGCCGACGAAGCCTTTCAACTCTCCCAACATCTATTGAAGCCATATGCAAGCCGTGGATTGACGCAAACACAAAAAATATATAATTACAGATTATCCAGAGCCAGAAGAATGGTGGAATGCTCCTTTGGGATACTAACCAGCAAATGGCGAGTGTTGTTAACAGCCATTAATTTAAACATTGAAACTGTGGATGAAATTGTGAAAGCATGTGTGGTACTGCACAATTTTGTTTTAACAAAGGAACCTTTGTCCTTGGATGACCAGAGTTTGGAATCCACCTCTTTGACTGACTACACCAGTCCTGGATTTAGGAGTAGTGTTGCCTGTTCAACAATCCGTGACAAATATGCTGACTATTTTGTGTCCCCAGAAGGTAGAGTAGATTGGCAAGATCAAATGGTGTAAGATTTTTGTTTAGTTTTATAACAAATAAAAATAGTTAAAAATAAATTAAAAAATATCTTGTTAACCTTGTTAATTTTAAGCTTTCACTCGCTTTAAAAATTTGTAATTTTTACACCGTCAAATTACAACATGTTATGTTTTTGCATTACCTTTTTATTTACTTAACTTGCAAAATAATATTCCACCCAAAAAAACAAGAACAAATAAATACTTTTCAACAAAAAACTTTTATTTTTATTACAAACATAAATTATAAATTGGTATATCTTGGGCTTGGGGTGGAGATAGTACTGGAGGGGCTGACAGGTGGGAACACACGCACAGTTGGAGTATTGAGGGTGGAAAGTGGTGTTGGTGGTGGTGGTGGGGAAGTAACAGAAGGTGAAGGTGTGCTTGAGAAACCAAGAGGGAAACCAGGAGATGGGATGGGATTTGGTAAGGATTGAGGGGTGGAGTGGAGGGATTGGGAGACAGAAGAGGTGGCTGGTGAATTAGTGGCTTGAGTTGTGGTCATGATGGGTGTGGAAGGCGAGATGTGGTAGTGGGTAGGAAGTGTAGGGGCAGATGTGGTTGGGAGCTGGTACTGGGCCGCAGGCTGGTACTGGGCTGCAGGCTGGTACTGGGCAGCAGGCTGGTACTGGGCAGCAGGCTGGTACTGGGCAGCAGGCTGGTACTGGGCAGTAGGGGGAGTAGGGACAATGGCTGGAGGGGGGGCAGGTGGTCTTGGAGGGGTGGGTGGAGGTGGTTGGGAGTCAACCTGCGCCAGAGCCTGCCGTGTGGCTTGCATTACATGCATCTGATGGTCAAGAGATAGCTTTTCCATGCGCTCTAGTACGGCTTGAAAAAAAACAATGATTGGGTGATTTACTTGCATCTAAATGCAGCCTGTCCAGACGCGTGCACAATTCGTGCGTATTTTTTTCCATATTGGCATTTATTAAGCTAAAAGATGAACGATTTTGTTCGGCTAATAATTGAATGGCGTTCTGGAAGGCTGCATTTAGATGCAAGAACTCGGGCGCATAGCTCTTTTCCTGACCCCTATGACGCTGACGCCCAGAACCCAAAGGTGTTCTACTGAGGGCAGCAGTGTCAGAGGGGTGGGGTAGGGGAAAAGCTATCTCATCACCAGCAGCTTCAGGTAATGAAGTCTCACGGGAAGCTCCAGCGCAGGTGGATGGGACAGATGTCGATGGAAGGGAAGGTTCAGATGGGTGGGGTCTGTGCCTGTGTTCCCCAGTGGCGGACTGTTCAGGGATCGCTCCTGTCGGGTTCGATGCAGGCTCCTGAGTGCTGCAGACGGTGCTGTTAAAAAGAGGAAAAACAAAACAATAATTAATTTAATTGCTATACATTGGCACTGACTAAAAAAAAAAAGGCAAAAAAAATCAGACATAAAATATTATACTTTGTACATATTGTGGGGAATATTTACCTTCTGCACACCATAGTTGTCCGGAGGAACGACAACGCTCTAAAGTAACGGTACTTCGATCTGCGTCCTCCGGATCCACTCGGGGCCTGCATCTCTTGATTCAACTCCTTTTTGAAGCGATCCCTGATAGACCGCCACCGCTTCTGAAGTTTGTCACCTGAAAGTGGAAAGCAGAAAGTGGTTAGTATACAACACATTACATCATGCAGCATAACCTACTGAACTGTGAATACTTACGCTGTTTCTTCTGGCCACGAGAATTGAGCTCCCCCCAACCTTCTACCGCTGCGTGGCATACCTCGTCCCAGAGTCGACGGGTTACGATCGAATCAGCGTGGCGGCGGTCAGCCATGTTCCACAGCGGCTCCCTTTCTCTAACTTCATCGATGAGGAGGTCGATGTTGATAAATCCGGCCTCCTCACCGTCAGAATCGGGAGCACGCTGTGATGCCTGTTCAAAGAAAGAAAAAAGAAATTTAAAAAAAAAATAGACAAAAATTCACACTGACATGACAAAAAAAAAAAAAAAAAAAAAAAAAAATAACTTACACTATGACCACCGCCACCTCGACGACGACCCTGGGACGGTCTTGGGGGAGCTCTATCGTGAGCCCTAGAAGTTGAAGCCTTTAGTGAAGAAAAAAAAAAACATTATTTACTTATGTGTTTGGTGTGCTGTGGTAAACAATTCCTGTATGAAACTTACACTATGACCGCCCGCTCCGTGTATTTCTCCACCCCTTCCGTCCTCTTCTGGCAGCATCTCCTGTGATGTTTCGGCCACCTGTGTAAATGTCGTTTATTTAAAAATTTTTTTTTTTTTTTTTAAAAAAATAACACCAAAAAAAAAAAAATACCTCAGTTTCTGAACCGAAGGGCGGGCTACCAGAAGACGACATATTTTTTTATTCAACGGCAACACTGCACCTGCAAAAAAAGAAAAAAAAATGTCTAAGTACATGTACGCAGCTCACAGCAGTGATCTGTGGACAGTACTGTGGACATTACCTCAGGAACACTCTCCTCCAAATCCGCACTGGCACTCAATGGAAACGGACACAGCAACTGGCTGTCCACAAATTCAACGGCAACACTGCACCTGCAAAAAAAGAAAAAAAAATGTCTAAGTACATGTACGCAGCTCACAGCAGTGATCTGTGGACAGTACTGTGGACATTACCTCAGGAACACTCTCCTCCAAATCCGCACTGGCACTCAATGGAAACGGACACAGCAACTGGCTGTCCACAAATTCAACGGCAACACTGCACCTGCAAAAAAAGAAAAAAAAATGTCTAAGTACATGTACGCAGCTCACTGCGGTGATCTGTGGACAGTACTGTGGACATTACCTCAGGAACACTCTCCTCCAAATCCGCACTGGCACTCAATGGAAACGGACACAGCAACTGGCTGTCCACAAATTCAACGGCAACACTGCACCTGCAAAAAAAGAAAAAAAAATGTCTAAGTACATGTACGCAGCTCACAGCAGTGATCTGTGGACAGTACTGTGGACATTACCTCAGGAACACTCTCCTCCAAATCCGCACTGGCACTCAATGGAAACGGACACAGCAACTGGCTGTCCACAAATTCAACGGCAACACTGCACCTGCAAAAAAAGAAAAAAAAATGTCTAAGTACATGTACGCAGCTCACTGCGGTGATCTGTGGACAGTACTGTGGACATTACCTCAGGAACACTCTCCTCCAAATCCGCACTGGCACTCAATGGAAACGGACACAGCAACTGGCTGTCCACAAATTCAACGGCAACACTGCACCTGCAAAAAAAGAAAAAAAAATGTCTAAGTACATGTACGCAGCTCACAGCAGTGATCTGTGGACAGTACTGTGGACATACCTCTTCCCTGGAGCACTGGACTGGAGGACAGCAGAAGTTGAAGTCAGGATCCGGCAGGAGGTGTGTAGAATGTGCTGGATCCTTTTATAAGTTTTGTGATGATGAAAAAAAAAAATTTGCGCATGCTCTGTTTACCAAACCGGATGCGGTCACCGCATCCGGTTTAAACCGCATTGCGCCGGATCCGGCATGCATAGACACCCATTGTATACAATGCCGCATTGCGCCGGATCCGGCAGAATGCGTTTTTTTTAAGGGGCCAAAAAACGTTACATGATACGTTCTATCCGGCCGCCGCATTCAATTATTTTGCCGCATCCGGAAAAAAACGGATGCAACGCAAAGCCATCCGGTACAATCCGGTAACAATGCAAGTCTATGGGGGAAAACCGGATGCGGTACCGGATCCGTTTTACCCGTTTTTTTCCGGATTGAACCTGATGGAAAAAAACTGATGTGTGAAAGTAGCCTAAATGTTCTCAAACAAATCTCTGAGGCCTTCACAGAACACCTATACATAGACTGAGAGTAAATGACACACAGGTGGACTCAATTTCCTAATTATGTGACTTCTGGAGACAACTGGTCACTCGGGATTTCTATCAGGAGTATCAAACTACAGGGGGCTAAATACAAATACACGTCACAATTTTCATATTTATATTTTTAAAATACTTAGAAAATGATGTATCATTTCTTTTACATTTCACAAATACTTGTTACTTAGTGTTGGTATGTCACATAAAATCTCAATAAAATACTTACATTTGTGGGTGTAACATGGAAAAATGTGGAAAATTTCAAAGGGCATGAATACTTTTTCACGGCAATGTAAACATCACTCTCTGTACTGTAAATAGGGAGAGGTTCCATTAGTTTGCTTCTTCCTCGTAAGAAGATATTATGAGTAGCTGACAGATTAAGCTGTTAATTTGAGGGCATGTCTTAAGTAATGCATTTCTCTATATTTTTCAGACTGGAAATGTCTGTCATCTCACCCCACTTAGTATGTTTTAGAAAACCTGGAGCATTTTATATCATCATTTTTAAAGTGTAGGATGTGTTCACATTTTTTACATTTCCCAAAAATCTGACCTAAAATGGCTTAATGAAGACATGAGATCTATGTGGATCACTGTCATCACATGCAATAAAGAACATAAAGAAGATCCATTATAGGCATAGTAGTTTTTATTTATATATAATTCACAGAATTTGGAGTGCGGTGTAATACTATGTTTACCCTTTATTGAAGCAAAAATATGTAGAAACTAGCAGCTGTTTTAGGTGATGACTGATAAAGTCCAGAAGCATCCAGACCTCCCACGAACAAAATAGCAGCAAATGGGGCTTGCTTGACACCCATAGTTTACAAATGAATGATTCCCTGCCTACTTCATGCCAACTAGATTCTTTAATTTGACATGGGTACTTAAGGTCAATATACACATTAGACTAATGTGAATTAGATTATATCAACAACAGGTCAACAATCTAATATGTATGAGGGCGCTAGCTGACTGATGGTCGGGAAAGATGTCGATCACGAATGTGCAATTTCAGACTATCGATCGCATTGTTCTCCCAATGACACGATGGTTTTCGGCTTTCTCATATAGAAAACACGAGCAGTCTTTCGAACCAAATGAGCCCTCCTATCTATAGGAGGCTTCGTTGAGATGGCTGTCATCCAAATGATTAGCTGATGTATTGTTAGACCGACAAGCATCTAATGTGCTTAAAGGCCCCGTCACATACAACGAGATCGCTAGCGAGATCGTTGCTGAGTCATGGTTTCTGTGACGCAGTAGCGATCCCGTTAGCGATCTCGTTATGTGTGACACCTACCAGCGATCAGGCCCCTGCTGTGAGATCGCTAGTCATTGCAGAATGGTCCAGACCATTTTCTTCAAAGGCGATGTCCTGCTGGGCAGGACACATCGCTGTATTTGACGCTGTGTGACAGGGTCCCAATGACTGGCGAGATCGTTATACAGGTCGCCACTGCGACCTGTATCGTTCCTGCATCGCTGGTAAGGTCTAACTGTTTGACATCTCACCAGCGACCTCCCAGCGACTTACCAGCGATCCTTATCAGGTCGTATCGTTGCCGAGATCGCTGGTAAGTTGTTGTGTGTGACTGGGCCTTAAGACACAGGGCTAGAGTAGTGAACTCAATCTTTACCCAGGGGAAAGGAATACCTTGATTTGGCTGTACACTACAGCCTCCCTGCTTGAGATCTGCATAAATAATGGAGTTCTTGTTCTTCTTAAATATAAGTCTACACCTATCGATACTACAATGTACCTAAAGATCAGTTTTGTCCCATTGGCAAAGCAAATAATCTCTAATTCCTGTATTTATTTCCAATAAAACTTCTAAAGATCATTAGGACTATGTGTTATTACAGTATGTTTTATGCGCCTGTATACAGAAAGCAAATCATCATTACAGGTAAAACATCATGGATGGGGGTGGAACAAAATAAAATAAAGTCAATATTGTGAAGGTCTAAAAGTCTTCCCAAATGTACCAATTACATCTTATCTCTTCTAAGTACAAGTAAAATATATCTTTGTACCGTGTTAGCCAGTAGAGATAAAAAAAATGTTTAAAAGAACAGAGAGTCCTCAGTGGTTGATACCTTTTAATGGCTAACTGAAAAGATGGTAATAATTGCAAGCTTTCGAGACTACTCAGGTCTCTTCATCAGGCTCATTATAACACAAAATCATGCCTGATGAAGAGACCTGAGTAGTCTCGAAAGCTTGCAATTATTACCATCTCTTCTAAGTAATAATTACTCTGCTCAAATGTCCCTCCTGTCGCGTTTCCCTGAAAATTAGCCCTACCCTGAAAGAAGCACTAGCAGTTAATTTTTGGCCTTTTTTGGAGTAAGGCTTAAATATAAGCCCTACCCTGAAAATAAGCCCTATTTCCGGTACAATAACGAAGTGTCCATGCGGCTAAAAAAAAAGGTAAAGAGTACTGCAAAACACTTCATTAAAGAAAGAAGACACCGCTAAAAGAATGAAGACCGACCCCGCAATCATACTCATCAGACCCCGTAGGGGTCGCTGTGGAACGTGAGGACCTGGGTGAAACGCATTGAGGACCTGCGGTGGAACGCACAGACACATAGTGATACTGTACTGCTCCATAGACCTGGAATGCAAGGATTTGGGGTGGAATGCACTGCTGCGTTCTGCCACAGGTCCTCCAAGTGTTCCACCGCAGGTCTTTGCGTTCCACAGCACTGCCAGCCGAAAGCAGTACAGAATCACCGGGTGTTTCTGTGTGTGTTTGTGTGTGTATGATGTTCCTGATGCGTGTGTGAGTGCCAGTTGGAAGTAGGGGAGGACCACTGTGGAGAACACAGTGGGAGCACCTGCTGTGGATAGCAGGAGGATCACAAGAGGACCTGGGAGTGACGCAGATGTTCGGGGTCTGGTAAGTATGATTGTCCTGTAGCGTGCCTGCCTATTTTGCTGCATTAACTTACTCCCAACCCGTGTTTCCCCAGAAATAAGCCCTACCCCCAACATAAGCCCTAGCGCATTTTCCAGGGGAAAAATAATATAAGACAGTGTCTTATTTGGGGGGAAATACGGGAGGTGACCAATTAAGGAGGTAGTTCATTTTGTCATTTCAGAAATGTCTGAAGAACTTCAGGATGATCTATTCTTGAACAGTTCATACAACAAAGGACACACGTTGTATGTGCTGCACAAGGACACCATTATGTGGCCCACATTCTACTATGCGTTTAGTTTTAGTAGAGGCACAGTCCAAATTACTTCAGCTGTTCTTGGATATTAGGAGCCATCTGGTCACATAAGCAGAATCAAAGGCAAACTAAACAGGTGATAGAACAATAAGCCTAATCCATGCTGCCTATTCTAAAGCATAAGGCAATTACTGACTCATTGTATTACATCACATACATCAAAGGGGAATATATGATAATATAGGCCGCTGGAGACTGACTTGAAATGATAACATTTTGCTGACACCACGCTAAATTTGGAGGCTGCATCTATAGATTCCCTGCATTCTTCTAACATCTGTTTGAGGAATGACTACATACCAGCCTGCATATATTACACATACATTGGCAGATATTCTGTCTGATGTGGTTACTTTGATTTTGTATTTTTTTTTGTACATTTATTTCCTTTTTTTGATAGTTTTATATTTCACACTTAAATGAGTTTTCGGGGAAAATAAAAATTTTAACAGTGGCATGGTGTGTTAAAAATATCAAATGATACTTCCCTGTACTTATGTGGATCCAGTGCAGGCTGCCCCAAGGTCAGTGTTTATGCCGGTAGATGTCACTTTTTTACATCACTGTTGAATCAGCAAGAATGCTGTTGTGGTGCACAGGGACCCAGAACCGGGCAGAGCGTTGGATCCTGTGTGTCTGTGACGCCCTGGACTAGTCAGGTCGTCCCAGGTAGTCCCATGCACACACACACACACCCCCTCTCTAAAAAGGTGACAGCAGCCAAACTTAAAAACCTTGTCACCACCCTCCAGGTTTGATGTCCACACCAGGGGAGCGGAGCCAGGCGGTTGGCTCCACCCACCGAGGAGTTCACAGGCCTGGAGGCGGGAAAAAGACACAAGTTCAGAGTGAAGTAGTGTAGTCTTGACAGTGAAGGAGAGAGGTCAAGTTCAAGGGTAGACCTGTGACCAGGCCTGCCAATAGTCTACTCAGGTGGCTGGGTTGGAGCCCAGTCACCTCTGTCAAGGAGGCAGATGGTGGTGGCCACCTGCAGGAGCTGGGATTACAGCCGGTGGAACCGTAGGGACCGGGGTCGGGCGGTGGCCAGCCGGTACCGAACCTGGGAACCGATTGGAAACCGGAGCACCAGGAGGGTACTCAGACCCAGTACGAAGCCCCGAATCAACAGGGCCGAGTCAAATCAACTGATTGAGGACTGGATTTAAGGACCTTTCTCACACAAGGCCCGTTAGAAGACAACAGCCCAACCATACCAGGTAAAGCCAAGGCATAGAGACCCAAGGGGCCAGCGTCTGCGGGCAAACAGGGCTCTTCCAACATCCAGCAAGTCGGGGAGTGGACTACCGTTGCTTAGGCATAAAAGTCAAACATTCACACAAAGAGGTGCAGGAGAAAGGCGGAAACCACCAGGGAGAAGCTGCAGCCAGCTGCGGGCCCCGTTCATCTTCCCGTTTGGTTTACCAGAGACTCAAGTGTATTGTGTCATAGTGAGTACACCAGTGCCTTCAGGCCGCTCACCGCACCACACCGCACCAGCATCCAGCACGCACCTGTCCCCATACCTCAGCACCTCCCTCGGGCCCCCGAGACCATCACTCCCCTACCCACGGAGGGGTCAACACCAAGCTGCACAACACCGTCCCCGGGAGGCCTAGTTAATGGCAGCGGTGGTGTCCATCCATTCACCACAACCCGTGGGTGGCGTCACGAACTTACATCTCTTCCAAACCACTGTGGCCCCGGCCATGGAACTCCCACCGAAGTCCCTGCATGTAGCGCCAAGCCCCTTGCAGAGCGATGTGACCCCCGGGTCCGTGAGGAGCTCGAGCCACCCACTGTACGAGCACGGATCCGAGCGGCTCGGCGGTCGCAGCCGAGCCCGCGGGACGGTACATGTCTAAAGTGGTGGTGGCCGTGCTCAGTGTCTGGCACACAAATGCAGTGGATAGGGCACACAGTCTCTGGGTGTGCAGGGGTTAACACTACGAGCTTACTGTCCCCTCTCTGTAGTGGTGTTCAGTGGTATTCTCCATGGTGTTATTGTGGTGGAGAGAGACAGGAGAGCCAGGAGACACTTTTATAGTGGAACAGGTGGTACTTGTTAAACAAACAGAAGCTACACAGCCATGATGGTAAAAACTTTCACAGGTGGACACAGCTCCACATACAGGCAGATAGCAATGGATTCAGGGAAACAGTCACATATGAGGCATGATGGACTGCAAGGGCATTTAGAGCCTATCCTACTGATCAAATTGACACAATAGAGTTGGCTTCCTCTATCCCACAGGAGTGGCATTCTCCAGCAAACCCCAAAGTTCCAGTTCCCTTCATATATTAGAATGCACCTCCATAGTCCTCCATGTATTATAATGCATTTCCCATAGTTCTCCATGTATTTTAATTCACCCCATAATTCTCCATATATTATACTGCACCACATAGTCCTCCATATATTATAATGCACCCCCATAGTCCTCCGTGTATAAAGTAGCCCTCATAGTCCTCCATATATTATAATGAATTTTCCATAGTTCTCCATGTATTATAATTTTATAGAATCATAGAATATTAGAGTTGGAATGGACCTCCTGGGTCATCTAGTCCAACCCCCTGCTCAAAGCAGGATTCACTAAATCATCCCAGACAGATGTCCGTCCAACCTCTTTTTAAAGACTTCCATTTTTGCGTTTTTGTTTTTTGCTCCCCTTCTTCCGAGAGCCGTAACTTTTTTATTTTTCCGTCAATCTTGCCATATGAGGGCTTGTTTTTTGCGGGACAAGTTGTACTTTTAACTGAAACCATAAGTTTTACCATATAGTGTACTGGAAAGCAGCAAAAAAATTCCAAGTGTGGAAAAATTGCAAAAAAGTGTGATGGCACAATAGTTTTTGGGATGTTTTATTCACGGTGTTCACTATATGGTAAAACTGATGTGTAGGTATGATGCCTGAGGTCGGTGCGAGTTTGTAGACACCAAACATGTATAGATTTACTTGTATCTAAGGGGGTTAAAAAAAATTCACAAGTTTGTCCAATAAAAGTGGCGCACGTTTTGCGCCATTTTCCGAAACACGTAGCGTTCTTATTTTTTGGGATCTATGGCTCAGTGATGGCTTATTTTTTGCGTCTCGAGCTGATGTTTCTAATGGTAGCATTTTTGCGCAGATGCTACGTACGTTTTGATCGCCTGTTATTGCATTTTGCGTAAAACTTGCGGCGACCAAAAAAGTAATTTTGGCGTTTGGAATTTTTTTGCCACTACGCCGTTTACCAATCAGATTAATTGATTTTATATTTTGATAGATCGGGCATTTCTGAACGCGGCAATACCAAATATGTGTATATTTATCTATTTTTTAACCCTTTAATTTTCAATGGGGGGAAAGGGGGGTGATTTGAACTTTTAGGTTTTTTGTTTTTTTTTTAATTTTTTAAAACTTTTTTTTTACTTTTTTTATTTTATTTTACTATTCCCCCTAGGGGGCTATAGCGATCAGCAATCCGATTGCTGATCGCTATCTGCTGATCACAGCTATACCGCTGTAAACAGCAGAAATAGTCACTTTCTTTTTTCCTCTGCTCGGTGCCGAGGAAGAATGAAAGTGAAACTTCATAGCAGCAGGCGTCATCACATGACCCTGTGCTATGATGGCAACCACCGAACGTCACGTGATCACTCACGTGACGTCCGGAGGGGGCGGCGGTAAGTAAAAAACATGGCCGCGCACATATAGATCTCGCTGCCAGACTTTGGCAGCGAGATCTAAGGAGTTAATGTTCCGGGTGGAATGTGATTCCACTCGAAACATGTAGGCACACATGTCAGCTGTTGAAAACAGCTGATATGTGTGCCGATCCACGCCGCCTGCCCGCGGCAGGGGGTGGGGCTTACCGGAACACGATCCATGACGGAAAGATCCGTCCATGGTCGTGAAGGGGTTAAAGACTTTAAAGACTTTTTTTAAAGAATTTACCCCAAAGTCCTCCATATATTATACTGCACCACATAGTCCTCCATATATTGTAAATTTGTAATGCACCTCCATAGTCCTCCATGTATAAAGTAGCCCTCATAGCCCTCCAATTATTATAATGATTTTCTCATAGTTCTTCATGTATTATAATTCACCCCATAGTTGTCCATATATTATAATTCACTCCATAGTACTCCATATATTATACTGCACCACATAGGCCTCCATGTTTTATAATGCACCCCCATAGTCCATGTATAAGGTAGGCTCCATAGTCCTCCATATATTATAATGTAGCCCCCATAGTCCTACATGTATTATAACGCAACCCCATAAAACTTCATATTGTATTATGCAGCTCCATACTCCTCCATGTATAATGCACCCTATATTCCATATATAAGGTGTCCTTCATTTTGTATTATGCAGCCGCATACTCCTGCATGTATAATGCACCCCTTGTCCATGTCTGTCGCCCCCACGTCAGCAGCCGGGCTGCTCGGATCTGGATCCGCGGTGGCTCGAGGGGCGTCCGGACCCGGGGGTCATGCGGCCACTCGAATTAAGGGGGTATTTACAGGGGATGGTGAATTTACAGTTCGTGATGCCACCCGTGCTGAGTGGTAAGGTGGAGTACCACCGCTGCAGCTGGGGAGTACCCGGTGGCGATGGAGTGGGCATCCAGGAGTTTAACCCCTCCACGGGTAGGGGGGAATGCCCCGGGACTCGGTAATAGTGACGGGGATGTTCCAATGGGGAGGTAAGGGTCACTTGCGTACTCAGTCCAATAACGCTGACACCGACAACTTCGTAAACCAAAGTTCTGGACACAGCTGCCTCCTAGGGGAGCACGTTTTGGGTCCCGTTTCTGCTGGTGTTACCTGTTGATCTGTGACCTTTCGCTTGGCACCTTGTTCTCTTCTTAGTTGGCCCCTATAGCTTGAAACTAGTTGGGTCCCACTCCCCAGTGTGGCTAACTGAGGGAGCTTGCTCTCAGGGTTCATGGTTGGGATTTCCTGGACCGTATTTGTGGAAAGTCCTATCCCCCTCGTTGCGCTAGTACCCCAATTTTGGAGCAGCTGGAGAGCGGATCTTGAAGGCTCCGTTCTCGTCGGGTAAATTGTCAAGCTGCCTGAAGCTACTCCCTGACCTAGGGTACACGTACTCCGTCGTGCCCTGGTCCCAGCCCGGTGATGGTACAAGGCTGCCGGCTGTCCTCCACGACAATGCCGTGCCCCTTGTCACAATCTCCTGCGACCGGGGGTCCAGCTTCTAGCAGGCCCAGACCAACGTCTGCCACCTAGTAACTCCAAGGAGCCCAGCTCCTGACCTCCTCTCTCCTTCACTTCCAATACTACACTGGCCTACTCATGACACCCCTAACCTACCCTGAACCAACCCCCCAAGTGGATGACTCTATTCCACTTAGGCCGTCCACTGGTGTGTCTGGTGGGTGTGGTGCAGAGTGTTCCTAGGATTTTGATTAGCTGGTTTTTGGCAACACCATTGGTTAGGGACCCGTAACCAAGGAGGTGAATATCGCACAGAAAGGCAGATTGCACAATACCCTGTGACGACCTGATAGGCCAGGGTGTCACACATGTATAAGGTGTCCTTCATGTTGTATAATACATCCCCATAGGCCTCCATGTATAATGCAGCTCCCTAGACCTCCATGTACAATACACCCCCTATAGTCCATGTATAGGGTCTCCATCATGTTTATTATGCAGCCCTATAGACCTCCATATATAATGCAGTCCCCCAGGCCTCTATGTATAATAATGCAGCCAGCCTCCCCAGGCCTCCATGTATAATAATGCTGCCAGCCTCCCCAGGCCTCCATGTCCAGTACAATAATGAAGCCAGCCTCCCCAGGCTTCCATGTATAATAATGCAACCAGCCTCCCCAGGCCTCCATGTATAATAATGCAGCCAGCCTCCCCAGGCCTCCATGTATAATGCAGCCCCCCCCAGGCCTCTGGCCATCGTGTACTCACTAATTTCTATATAAAAAAAAAACAAATACTCACCTCTCTCCTCGTTCCCTTACTGCTGTGTTCTCACCTTTCTTCTCCTTCCACCACTGCTCTGTCCTCACCTCTCTTTGTTCCCCCGCTGCACCGGTCAGTGTCTTCCCGACCTGCGCTCTGTGCTGTAAACACAGCAGTCGCACAGGAGTGACGTCACTGTGCAGGCACAGGGGGAGAATGATGATGCATAGAATGGCGACGGCCGCTCTATGCTTCATCATTGCTTTGCGCAATAACAGGGGAGGGGGCCCGGTGCCGCCGCCGATGACACCATGCAGTGGGCGGCGACACTGGGTCATATAGCGGCCACGTAGTCTGTGGCAGATCAGTGCAGCTCCTCTCTCACTGAAAGAAGCCGGTTCCTGATCTGCCGGGTGGCCGCGGACCCCTAACCTGCCAGGCTCGGTCGCAATGGCGACCCCTGCGACCGCGGTAGTTATGCCCCTACTTTGGTGTCTGTATATGTTGCACACTGCATAGAAACAGTGCAAAACATCAAATACCAAAATCACAAACAGTATACATAAAAAGCACAGTAATGTAATCCTGAACTTTGGTCATTACATATTTCCCATTACTGTTTACATGCCTATCCCCAGGCATGGGAAACAGGTTGCAAATTGTGTCATCATGTAAAGGTACAAAGTGTCGTCCAACACTAAAGAGAAAATACACATAAAATACATATACAACATTTGCAGGTTTGTGTCTGGTTCTTCTGTCTGAAAGACAAAAGGTGCATTCAAGGCATATCTAGTAACACATACAATGTCAAAGTAGTGCAAAGGTTCTTCATATACTAAGACCCGTAGAGAATAAGGCACAAAATAATAACAATGTCCAATGGATTTAGAGAAATGTGCCGCCCCTGTGGAAGCAGCCGAGCTGCTCGGATCCGGGTTTGCTGTGGCTCGAGGGTCTCCGGACCCGCGGGTCGTGCGGCCCCTCAAATATAAGGGGAATATTTACAGGGGAATTGGTATGTAGTTTGTGACGCCACGCATGGTGTACGGTAATTTGGGGAGTACCGCCACTGCCATTGGGAGTACCCGGGGTGATGAAGTGGGGCAGCAAGGTGTTGTAACCCTCCACGGGTAGGTAGGTGCCCCGGGACTCGGTGAGGGGTGCCATGGGGTGCAGGGGTCATTCTTGTACTCACTCAGTTCATATGCAGACACTGACAATCGGGTAAACAAAGTCTCTGGGTACCGCTGCCGCTGAGGGGAGCTCGTCCAGGTCCCGTCCCCAATGGTGCTGCCTAGTGATCCGTGACCTGCTTCCTGGCACTTAGTTTGACTTCAACTTGATGGCCCGGTAACATGGAACTAGCCGGGCCCCGCTCCCTACTATGGCTAAGTATGGGAGCTTGCTCTCAGGGCTCAAGCTTGGGATTTTCTGGACCGTTTTGGATTTGGAAAGTCCTATCCCCCTCGTTGCGCTAGTGCCCCGATTCTGGAGAGGGTGGGAACAGATCATAAAGGCTCTGTTCTCCTCAGGTGAAAGCTACTCCCCAACCTAGGGTTCGTGTACCCCGTCGTGCCTTCGGTCCCGGACCGGTGATAGTGCTAGGCTGCCGGCTGTCCTCCTCGACAGTTCCAGGCCCCTTGCCACAATCCCCTGCGAATGGGGGTCCGACTCCTCTAGGCCCAGATCACCGTCTGCAACCTAGACAGTTCCTTCAGGAGTCACCACTTCCGACTTCCTCTCCTTCCACCCTCAAACTCAGCTCCTCACCACCTACTACACTTCTCACCTTCCCTCCCTGATCCCTCAGGTGGGCGACTCTATTCTACTAAAGCCGTCCACTGGTGTGTCTGGTGGGTGTGGTGCAGGGTGTATCTAGGATTTGATTTGCTGTTGGAGGCAACACCATTTAGTTAGGGACCCAGAACCAAGAGGGAGGCGGAATACTGCACGGGAGGGCAGCTTGTGCAGTACCCTGTGACGAACTGATAGTCCAGGGGCGTCACAGAAACAGTCACATATGAGGCATGATGGACAGCAAGGGCAGTCACAGCCTAACCTGCTGACTAAGTTGACACAATAGAGTTGGCTTCCTCTATCCCACTGGAGTGTCAGGAAGTCCCAAAGTTCCAGTTACCTCTAACCTTCATGGTGGTGGTACGTTCTCCTGTGTACCCATCTTGTTTATGAGGTACCCCTCTCCAGGTCCATACTCCTGCGTCCACAACTTTAAGTTTCTGTCAGGCTAGGGTGCTGTGCTCACCAGGGCATTCCATCTGCCCAAAGAGGTGCAAGTCCTCAGAGATCCTACATGTGACTTCAGGTCAGTCTGTCAGCATGTAGCCCCTTGGAGTGGGGGTTAGAGTTTCCCTACATGTTTATGGTGATGTGTACTGGCTGAGCTCTAACTTTACTCTGAAGAAAGTATAGGGGCTGCAGCTTCTAGTACCCAAAATGCCCCCAACCAAGCTTGATCCTATGCTACAAGCTAAGGCTACGTTCACACATCAATATTTTTCCATCAGACACAATCTGAAAAAAATGGATAAAACAGATCCGGCGCCGGATCCATTTTATCCCCATTGATTTCTATTAGCGCTGGATTGTGCCTGATGGCCTTGCGTTTCATCCGACTTTTGACGGATCCGCATAATTACTCAATGCGGCAGCCGGATGGAATGTCTCATTGAACAATTTTTGTCTCTGAAAAAAAAACGTATCGCGCCGGATCCAGCGTGATACGGCTTGATTTACAATGGAAGCCTATGGACGCCGGATCCGGCGCGATGCGGCAAAAAACGGATGCGGACGCCGGATCCGTTTTTTAAACTGAGCATACTCCAATTCATTCAAAAAAACGGATCCAGCAAAAAAAAAAAAAAATGGACGAAACGGATGCAAGAAACGGATGCGCCGGATCCATTTTTTGACGGATCAGGTATACCGGATCCATAAAAAAAAAAAGGATCAGGCGCATCCGTTTTTGCATATTCTGCGCCGGATCCTTTGCATCAGGCACACGCCGGATTGTGCCTGATGCCAAAAAACTGATGTGTGAACGTAGCCTAAGTGAGGAGTTTATCTCTTTGGTATCTGTGTGTGCTACACACGGCATAGAAACAGTGCAAAAAGTCAAGTATAAAAAAAACACATATATACATAAAAGGCACATTAATGTAATCCCCAACTTTGGGGCATTATACTATGACATAGCCAAAGCGGTTAGGTGACTCCCACAGCGCATCAGTTATGTCACTGATGACACACTGCAGAAGTCACCTGACCACAGCAGCCAATCATAGACCACAGCAGTCCTGCTGCTGCTTAAATGGTGACATATCCCTTCTGATATAACAACAGATCACTGAGTGACCTGTGCTGAATCCAGAGAAGCGCTGAGAGGTATCACTTAGCTTGTTAATTTTTAACACAGCAAGTCACTAAAAATGTTTTATGTTGCCCATAAAATCTCTTTAATACTAAAGGCCGCTTTTCACGCTGCGATATCGGTACCAATATCGCTAGCGTGGGTACCCGCCCCCATCTGTTGTGCGACACGGGAAAATTGCTGCCCGTGACGCACAACATCGCCCAGACCCGTCACACATACTTACCTGCCCGGCGACGTCGCTGTGACCGGCGAACCGCCTCCTTTCTAAGGGGGCGGTTCGTTCAGCGTCACAGCGACGTCACAGCTGCGTCACTGAACCACCACCCAATAGAAGCGGAGGGGCGGAGATGAGTGGGACGAACATCCCGCCCACCTCCTTCCTTCCGCATTGCAGCCGGGAGGCAGGTAAGGAGAGGTTCCTCGTTCCTGCGGTGTCACACGGAGCAATGTGTGCTGCCGCAGGAACGAGGAATAACTTCGTTACTGCTGCAGTAACGATTTTTGAGAATGGACCCCCATGTCACCGATGAGCGATTTGGCACGCTTTTGCAACGATGCAAAATCGCTCATAGGTGTCACACGCAACGGCATCGCTAATGCGGCCGGATGTGCGTCACCAATTCCGTGACCCCAACGAGATCACTTGAGCAATGTCGTAGCGTGTAAAGCCCCCTTTAGTGTATAGACTTTTCCACCTAATAAACATAACTGCCATATCACCCGTAATAATTATTTTGGACCATTCATCATAATATGGAAACGTAAAAATCAAATATCAAATAGATTTGTCATGTTACCTCTTTTATAGAATAGAAATCCCAGACTGTAGAGTATGTCATCATAATCATAACTTAATCATTGAGATTCATTTTGACAAACAGATGAATGAATGAATGAATGAATGAATGAATGAAGTAATCACTACTGCACTCACATGGGTAAGACTATGGCTTGTAGAGTGTTCCTTCTGTTATGCCCTATTGATGTCAGAGATGAAAATCTCAATACAGTAATCCGTCCTTATAATTTGACAGGAATGGCCAAGCCACGGGACACGGAGTGGTGTCCTGCTGTCATACACTGGCTTTTCAAATATTCCCATCACATATTTCAGTTACATCACTTTACCTCTCTCACATGTCATTGTAGAATTAATGAACAAACTATATTTCTGGTAGGGAAGCTTAGAAATTATAATTACTACTGCCTAAGTCCCAACTATTTATAAAGCAGACATACAGTTATGGCCGAAAGTGTTGGCACCCTTGAAATTATTCCAGAAAATGACATATTTTTCCCAGAAAATTATTGCAATTACACATATTTTGTTCTACACATGTTTTTTCCTTTGTCTGGATTGGAATGACACAAAAAAAATTCAGAGAAAAAGAAAGGCAAATTGGACATCATTTCACACAAAATCCCCAAAATGGACAAGAGAAAATTGTTGGCACCTTTCCACAATTGTGGATAAATAACTTTGTTGTAACCTCTTCAAGACCTTGGACGTATATATACATCCAAGGTAGTGTCCCCACGGTTACCGCAGGCTTCGGCGGTGAGCATGCGGTAATCCTCACTCATGTCTGCTGATCCGATCAACAAACATGTGTGGCTAACTAACCCCTTAAATCTGACAGTGCGACTTTAATGACATCGGTGGGGATCACGCTGTTTGCAGCTGCCATCGGCGACCCGTGACGCAATCACGGGGTGCCATGGTAGAGCGGCGTGAGCTCACGACTCCTAATGCTACCATGATTCACTTCCTGTGAGAGCCGACAGAACGCCAGCACTCACAAGAACACATAGAACAGAATAGAATATAAAAAAGTATTTCTAAAGATCCTTTATGATATGCTAATGAGGCCAGGGACTAGTCGCAGAGGCGTTAGTACCCTTGGGTAGTCATCCTTCTTAGCATATTATCACACCCCTGTGGGCGTGATAACATGATTTACAATGCCCAGCGTCATGGCAATGAGATATAAAGATGGCTTTGTACCCATTAGCATTGAGCGCCTTTGATCCTGGGTGTGTGTGTCCTGACTTCAGAGAGGAGTAGTGCGCACATCAGACCGGATCTTTTATCTGGTTCATTTTAACTTTTCAGAATTTTTTTTTTTTTTATACAAATTTACTGAATCTTTAAAGAATAGTAACAAATAATGTTGTCAAAACTCTGCATTTATTATTAATTGTAAAGAAATCGAAAACTTTTTCCTTACTACACGACATTGTTGTGTAAGACTTTTTTGCATTTTCAGTATTATTCTGTTATTCTTCTATATTGTTTTTCAGTATATGTAATCCTATTTTTATATAGTTTTAATTTTTCTATATATAATCTTAAATTTTTTCATTAACATTTTTTTTTTCATTTTTTTGTGTTTACAAATTTTCTTACCATTTTTTTTTTTAATTCTTGTTCCAATAGGGGAATTTTATTAAAGCCAAAGTGGTAATTAGACTGTGCTAATTATCATGTAATTTCTTATATCTATTTCTGGACAACAACTAATATGTTCACCATTACAGCTCCCAATTGGGTTTACAACCCGCTAAGTCCAACAATGCAAAACGGAATACTTAAACAGTAATATATGATTCCTGTAGATGGATATCTAGACGGATTTGTAACTTAAGGGGGCTTTACACGCAGCGACATCTCTAGCGATGTCGCTCGTGAAAGCACCCGCCCTCGTCATTTGTGCGTCACGGGCAAATCGCTGCCCATGGTGCACAATATTGCAAGTATCCGTCACACGTACTTACCTTCTTAGCGACGTCGCTGTGGCCGGCGAACAGCCTCTTTTCTAAGGTTCATGCGGCGTCACAGCAACGTCACATGGCGGGCGTCCAATAGAAGCGGAGGGGCGGAGAGCAGCTGGATGAAAGACACCCCCACCTTGTTACCAGAGGACGCAGGTACGGTGTTGTTCATCATGTGCTGCCTCAGGAACGACGAACAGCCTGCGTTCAAAAGCAGCAACGATATTTTGGAAATCGATGACTTGTCAACAATCAACAATTTGGTAAGTATTTTGCATCGTTAGCGGTCGCTTGTATGTGTCACACGCAACAACGTCGCTAATGAGGCCGGATGTGCGTCACGAATTCCGTGACCCCAACGACATCTTGTTAGCAATGTCGTTGCATGTAGCGGGGCTTTTAGGGTCTGTTTACACAGACTAATTGATGGCACTACAAAACCGCCATTTTATCAGAAAACTGACCAGCAACTTCAACGTGTGAACAGGCGCCAACTGAAAAAACAACATAACTACAAAAGCATCGCCAGTGGCACTCAATAATATAAGGATACTTTGTCATTGTATTACTGCTATAATATTGTATATTAGAAAAAAGGAATAAATACATAGCTAATGTGAATATGAGTCAAAGGACATAGGCATTGCATTACTGCTTAGGCCCCCTTCACACACACGTGTCTCCGGTATGTGTTTGGTCCATTTCCGTATGTACCGGAGACACGGACACACAAACTCCAATGTTATTCAATGTTTGGAGTTACATGTGCGTTTTTCCGTACGGTCCGTGTGTTCGTGTGCGTGATACGTATGTGTATACGTATTACACGGATGCATGTTCGTTTTCTGCACGGAACACGCACACACACACCTAATGAAAGTCTATGGGTCCGTGAGCACACGTACGTGACAGGGATGCATCTCCGTATGGTCCGTGTACGTTTTGTGCTTCTTTGAAGCGATGTCGGTCAATCTTTTTTTTCTGTGTATGTCAGTCAATCTCCCTCAGTCCATCGGTCGGTCTCTCTCTCGGTCGGTCTCTCTCTCTGTCATTCCCTCTCTCAGTTCATCGGTCAGTCTTTCCCCCTCTCTCATACTCATCGATCCCAGATCACCGGTGCGGCGCTGCACAGCTGTTAAAAAAACTCCGGCGGCTTTTACTATTTTGAAAATGCCGTCCGCTCATTATTCAATCTCGTATTCCCTGCTTTCCCTGCCCACCGGCACCTATGATAGGTTGCAGTGAGATATGCCCCCATGCTGAGTAACAGCTGTCTCACTGCAACCAATCACAGCCGCCGGTGGGCATGTCAATATCGAGCAGTAAAAAAAAAAAATGATTAAAAAAACGACGTGTGGTTCCCCCCCCCCAATTTTGATACTAGCCAGGGTAAAGCCAAACGGCTGAAGGCTGGTATTCTCAGGTTATGGGGAGCCCCCCAGGCTATGGGGAGCCCCCCAGCCTAACAATATCAGCCAGCAGCCGCCCGTAATTGCCAGATCCATTAGATGTGACAGTCCCGGGACTGTACCCGGCTCATCCTGAATTCCCCTGGTGCGTTGGCATTCGGGGTAATAAGGAGTTAATGGCAGCAACCCATAGCTGCCACTAAGTCCAAGATTAATCATGGCAGGCGTCTCCCTGAGATACCTTCAATGATTAACATGTAAGTTAAAGAAAATAAAGACAAACACCCAAAAATCCTTTATTTAAAATAATAAACAAAAAAAAAACACCCTCGTTCACCACTTTATTAAGCCCCAAAAACCCCTCCAGGTCCGGCGTAATCCACGGAGGTCCCGCGACGCTCTCAGCTCTGCTACATGAAGCTGACAAGAGCTGCAGTAGAACACTGCCGCTCCTGTCAGTTCCAGACAGCAACTGAAGTGAGTAGCGTGATCAGCGATGACGTCACTCAGGTCTCTCGCGGCCACCGCTGGATCTTCCAACTGTGACAGCAAGTCGCCCGAGTGACTGAAGTAATCTGAGCAATCAGCGATGAAGTCACAGGTGAGTTGCGGTCTCTGGTGGAGGACTCCAGATAGCCGCAGGTAACCTGAGTGACGGCAGCGGTAATCGCGCTGCTCTCTTTAGTCCCTAAGTTCACCCGAGTTCATTCTCATTGCGCGTCGCTGTCTGCTGTCAGCCGGCATGTAGCAACGTCATTGTGCATCACACATGGAACATTTCACACGGGCAACACACGGATATGTCACTTACGTATCTCACGCACACACGGACATTCCACACGCACACACGGCTAGCATACGCAATCACACGGATGTCACACGTACTGGAGAAACAGACATAAAATACGGAACACGGACCCGAAAAACGATACGTATGACACGCACGTATTTTTCACGTGCGTGTGAAGGGGGCCTTAGAAATATTTGCAAAGAGAGATTCTTAGCTAATGTATTGGCCAATCGGTAAATGTTTACTGATAGGCAGTTGTTTAATAACCTGTTTACACAAGCAGACCAAAGTAAACTCTGTGCGCTGACAGATCTCACAGTGCATACAGACTGCTATGGTTCTCAGCAGTGAGCGTCCTGCAGGGTGGGCTCCAGGTCCCCAGGCGAAAGAGTCTCAGCACTGGGGGCATACAACTCAGAGTGGGCACACAGGTCTGTGGGGGGGGGCATACAGCTCAGAAGGGGCATACAGCTCTGGGGGGCATACAGCACTGGGTGGATATACAGCACTGGGGGGGCATACAGCTCTGGGGACATACAGCTCAAGGGTAGCATACAGCAATGGGTGCACATAAGAGGGTATACAGCGCTGGAGGATGCTGGTGGCGGCACTGTGGTTACTTTTCATCTGTGGGATGAGAAAGTATTGTGCGCTAACTCTGCCCACAGAATAACTCCTTCTTACAATACTCCCACTGCAGGTGTGGGTTTAAAGGGCTGGCAACCAGCAAAGTACAGCTGCAGTCCCTAGCACTGTGATCCCCGAAAATCGGCCCGGGGACCGCTGAAAATATCCTCACCCCTGACGATGGTGAGTAGGCACCCCCCGTTTCCCCGGGGGCCCTGGCACTTGCCCAGGTGTTGATGCTGGCCTTAATGTCTTGTTTACACAGTATGATGCACCATCAATAACAATGATCGTCACCGCCAATAACGTTGATCTTTTGTGCTTCACAAAAGATCATTTAATCCAATGAACTAGCATTTGGCTCATTCATGCAGTGTTTTGCAGCCTGTTTACACTGAAAAATAACGATGAAATGAGTGTCTTTTTAAGAATACTCATGGGCAATAATCTTCCAGTGTAAATGCAGTTTTAGTCCTCTAAGAATACTAGTAGATAAGTCCCAGGGAAGCTAATAAGGTGGACATAAGAAAACAATGTTTAAAGGAGTTTACTATCAATATATATACAATGTCAGGGATGCGACTCTTTTAAAATGACAGCTTATACAGAAATATGCACAGTAGTCTGTGGTTGTGATGACTATACACTGTTATGAAGTATTTTAATTAGGGGTTGAATACTTCAAAACAATCCCGAAGTTTAGTTTTAAGCTAGATACTCCTACACATTGCTGATGTTAGTCATGCATACATTATATTGCCTCATGCCTGCAAACAGACATTCCCAGTGGTCAAAACACATTGTAAAATGCTAGAAAAATGTAATTAGTGAGCAGACTATGTTGGGATTTAGCTAGCTCTGCAATGACCACTTATGGTAGGAACACTTTGAACTTTACGAGGCGAAAGCTCCCTGTAAGATATATAGAACACCTAACTGCAGAGGAGTTTTCCACAGCTCATTGACCAGGCACCCATACTTATTAATAGTTCACATTATGGCAAAAGAATCAGCGTGTTTGTAAATGTATAAGTATTTTATATGCTTATAATGACACACTCGATCTTTAGGTCAGTCATTTGCTGACAGAGGATGACTCAACCGTAAGGAAAGCTCTGACCTACAGGTCATCATACTATAAATATTCATGCACCTCTGACACACTATCTATATATTGTAAACCACAAATTAATTTTTATTTGTACCTGGTAAAACAATGATGTAAGACGTCCACTCAATGACTAGCTACAGCTGGCCACAGATTTATTTCAGGAGCTGACGGCACATTATTGGACTTTAAAACATGCAAATAACTGAAAGGCATGGTATAACTTTTAGACTTTACAAATGCCATTGCATCTTTGTATACTATAAAAACAAATGAAAATATTTGTGTTATGTCATTTCCCCATTGATTGCCAAATTTGGAAAGAACTAAAAATTTTATGACATAATTTCTTTTTGTATAACACCTTCAATGTCTGTAGAGTTATGTTGCAATTGCAATACTATATACTGCTGTTATGTTGAGAGGCCGAACACCAGTTAAGTGGGTCCACTGGACCGAAGGTACCGATCACTGGTCTGGAGGAGAAAACTGGAGTCTATACTACCATCACCAGAGGTGGCGATCGGCACACATGCTGGTAGTCAACCGACAGAGGGCAGCCCCACTGGATCGACGGTACCTTGCAAGCTGACACCATGGATACAATACAGTCTTTGGTTGTAGAAATGACAGCAGCCTCCAGTGTCGTGGATTTGGCCAGGATGAATGGATGTGGCATTAGCGGCCAATGTGGCTACTTTCAGCAGCAGATATCATGGTAGGGGACTGGCGTTGATAACTTGCAGCAGCAGCAGTGGATATTGTGTTAATCGGCAGGTGTGGATACTTGCAGCAGCAGCAGTGGACTAGTATTGCACTGAAACACACATGCTAATCAGCAACACCATACAGCACAATAACAGCAGCAGCACAAAGGACCTGAGAACTAGCAATGTATAGAACTTCTTGCCCAGGCACCTCCCTTATGTGGAAGATGCCTTAAATACCTGAAGCCTCTCAGCCGAGCTGACTGGCACTTTCGGGTAAGGGTGTACCAGTCCCTTAAGAAAAGGGCATTACCAGGAGGCCTGTGCGGCAGGAGCAGGCCCTGGGAGACAGCAGCATGGAACGGGGACAAAGCAGCCACCGCTAGGCGGCCGGGAAGGTGAAAGAGCTGACGTCCCCGTCTGGTGAGGGGGACAGGACAGCTTATGGACGCCGGTATGGGAGTCACAACCGCATGCTATTATGGCTGTTTTCTATACTATTGTTTTTGCAAAATCAGGAGTGGTCCAAAAAGGCGTAAGTTACAGTTATCAGACATTTGTGCCACATCTACAGGTTTTTACACTTCAGGGTTAATGCACAGAGATCAGTCATTACACTGCAGGATTGAGGCACAGAGCTTTGAAGCTACACTTCAGGTACGAAACATAGTGCTTAGTGGTTAAATAGCAATAAAAGGAATATTCTCTAGGCCTAAAGCAAAACCTAAAGCAGGTGGCAGTAACAGGAGGATGAGTTATCAATACGAGATCTGTGGAACTTGGACAGCGAGCACCACCATCAATTAACTGTTATTGTGATGCCCTGGCCTATCAGGTCATCACAGGGTATTGTGCAATCTGCCCTTCTGCGCAATATCCACCTTTTTCTTTGTTACGGGTCCCTAACCATTGGTGTTGCCAAAACCAGCTAATCAAAAACCTAGGAACACTCTACACCACACCCACCAGACACACCAGTGGACGGCCTAAGTGGAATAGGGTTGCCCACTTGGGGGGTTGGTTAAGGGGAGGTTAGGAGTAGGCCAGTGGAGTGAAAGTGAGAGGAGGTCAGGAGCTGGGCTCCGTGGAACTACTAGGTAGCAGATGTTGTTCTGGGCCTGGTAGGAGCTGGAATCCCGGTCGCAGGGGATCGTGACAAGGGGCACAACATTGTCATGGAGGACAGCCGGCGGCCTTGTACCATCACCGGGCTGGGGCCAGGGCACGTACGTGAACCCTAGGTCAGGGAGTAGCTTCAGGCAACCTGACAATTTACCCGACGAGAATGGAGCCTACAAGATCCGCTCTCCACCAGCTCCAAAATCGGGGTACTAGCGCAACGAGGGGGATAGGACTTTCCACACATATGGTCCAGAAAATCCCAAGCGTGAACCCTGAGAGCAAGCTCCCTCAGTTAGCCATACTGGGGACCGAGACCTGACTAGTGTTAAGCTACAGGGACCAACCAGAAGGAAACAAAGTGCCAAGGGAAAGGTCACAGATCAACAGGCAACACCAACAGAAACGGGACCCAAACGTGCTTCCTCTCAGCGGTAGCGGTGTCCAGAACTTTGGTTTACTAAAGTTGTTAGTGTCAGCGTTATTGGACTGAGTGAGTACGCAAGTGACCCTTACTTCCCCAACGACACCTCCCAGTCGCCATCACCGAGTCCCGGGGCATCTCCCCCTACCCGTGGAGGGGTTAAACACCTAGCTGCCCACTCCATCGCCACTGGGTACTCCCAGCTACAGCGGTGGTACTCTAACTTACCACACACCACGGGTGGCGTCAAAAACTATTCAACACACCATCCCCTGTAAATACTCCCCCCTTATAATTTGAGTGACCACACGAAACCTCTGGTCCGGACGACCCTCGAGCCACTGCAGGTCTGGATCCGATCAGCCCTGCCTTGCTGGCGTGGGGGTGGTACAATATCACCTCTTGTAGGGGATAGAAGAAAACAGAGTAATGCGCACAACACCACTACAGCACACAGTTTAATGGTTGATGCCACCAGATCATCTCATGGTTTTTGCAAATGCAGAAAGCTTATCTTGGCCTTGCTGCAATATTATACAATGAAGTTCCATTTTTATTATCTTGCAAAGTTGTTTCTGATCAGCAAAACTGAGAGTTTACTGTCAATCCCATCAATGAGATAATTTCCTGCTTCTTATCAATGTATAGGAATAGCCTGGACTGCTGCCCCAAAGGGGCTCAAGGGAGGGCAGCATGACTAGGAGGGATGCCAGGCCATAGGGTCAGTAAGGGGTTAATGTAGAAAGTTAGTTTGAGCGGGAAATCTGGGGGTGGAACTAAGGGGCAATTAGGACTAAGGGTCAATTTGATTGGTCAGGGGGTGGTGCTGTAGGGGGGTCGTATATAGGTCAGGTCAAAGGGTGGGAGGGCATTCCTACCTGGACGGTGACTGGAATCGTTCCCGCCCACCCGCCCTGATGGTGGATTCAACATCGACAACGAAGAGGAGGAAGATCGTAATTTGTCGCTGCGGCGGAAAGGAGGGGGGTGTCTGAAGGTGGGGGTTTGCACAGAGGAGAGGACGGAACCCAGTGCCGGAGCGAGTTACCTCTAGCGGTGCGATGTCGGTGGGGTCAAATTGAAAATGACGCACTTCCGGCATCGCATGCGACATCGTAGTGTGTAAAGGCTCGATGATACGATTAACGAGCGCAAAAGCGTCGTAATCGTATCATCGGTGCAGCGTCGGCGTAATCCATGATTACGCTGACGCGACAGTCCGATGTTGTTCCTCGCTCCTGCGGCAGCACACATCACTGTGTGTGAAGCCGCAGGAGTGAGGAACATCTCCTACCGGCGTCACTGCGGCTTCCGTAGGATATGCGGAAGGAAGGAGATGGGCAGGATGTTTACATCCCACTCATCTCTGCCCCTCTGCTCCGATTGGCCGCCTGGCGTGTGACGTCGCTATGATGCCGCACGACCCACCCCCTTAACAAGGAGGCGGGTCGCCGGCCAGAGCGACGGTCGCAGGACAGGTGAGTCCATGTGAAGCTGCCGTAGCGATAATGTTCGCTACGGCAGCTATCACAAGGAAATCGCTGCTGCGACGGAGGCGGGTACTATCGCGCTCGGCATCGCAGCATCGGCCTGCGATGTCATAGTGTGCAAAGTACCCCTTACACTCAACACACAATAATAAATTCAGCATGTACAGTAAGGAGTTGGAAAGGGGGAGAAGCTCCCACTGTCACTTCAGCTCCCTGCCACTCAATTAACTCAAAACGTTTAGATGGGTTTTTAGATATTTGTAAATGGTATGTTTTGCTGTAATCATGACACATTTTTTCAAAATCATGGCAATCACATTGAGGCTACACCATGATCGTGGCAAAAAAAAGCACATTGGGTAAGGTATGTGAATGGCCTCCAAGTCTAACTTAGCTTAAAGGGAAGGTATTGTCAAAAAAAAAAATAATAATAACTGAAAAAATGTAAAGTAATAATGTTTAAATGTTTTGTTTAAAT